>NC_049231.1:22598231-23928588 GCF_011100685.1 Canis lupus familiaris
CTCAAACCCCCATCCAGATGGAGGACATTTTCATATTCAAGGAGAAAATTCTCTCCTGCTCCTCCCCAGTCAAGCCCTATCCCCACCCCAGAAACAACCACCATCACTTCGTTTCATCCACTGGAGAACTTCACAGAACTGGCACCACCATACTCTTTTGGGCCTGGCTTTTTTCCATAGGCATAGCGTTTTGAGGGTCACTGTGTCGTTGCAATGAATTCATACTGTACTTCATCCCTTCTCATCAGCTCAGTAGTCTGCCATATGAATATCCGCCCCCACCCGCCACCCATCCCACCTTGCTCCTACTGATGGACACCAGAGCTGCTTCCAGGTTTTAGCTATTATGAATAAAGCTATGAACATTCTTCTACAGACCTTCTTATGGACACCGACTTCCATTTCTTTTTTTTTTTAAGATTTTATTTATTCACGAGATATATATATATATATATATATAGAGAGAGAGAGAGGCAGAAACACAGGCAGAGGGAGAAGCAGGCTCCATGCAGGGATCCCAATGTAGAACTGGATCCCAGCACTCCGGGATCACGCCCTGGGCCAAAGGCAGACGCTTAACGGCTGAGCCACCCAGGCGTCACCTGACTTCCATTTCTTGAGTCAATATCTCAGATTGGAATTGCTTAGTCATGGGGGTGGATATATGTTTACTTTCTAAAGAGACGACCATGCTCACTTCCTAAGTTTGCACCACCCTACCGGCCCTGGAAGGAGTGAGAGCTCCAGCTGCTCCACATCCCCACCAAGGCCTGGGTGACCATTGCAGCTGTTCTGGTGGTTGTGGAGTATATCAGGTTCTCATCTGTGGTTCATTTCCTGGATGACTAATAACGCTTTTCTAAATGCATATTGGCCATTTGTCCATCTCTGGTGGAACATCTGTTCAAACCTTTTATCTATTCTTTTATTGCATTTCTTTCATTTTCTTATCATCAAGTTGTGGGAGTTCCTTACATATCCTAGATGCCAGTCCTTTATCAGATATGTGTTTTGGGAATTGTGATAATTGCAAGTTACAATAAGAAACATATATATAGGGATGCCTGGGTGGCTCAGTGCTTAAGCGTCTGCTTTTGGCTCAGGGCAGGGATCCAGTCCCGCATCAGGCTCCCTGCAGGGAGCCTGCTTCTCCCTCTGCCTGTGTCTCTGCCTCTGTGTCTCTCATGAATAAATAGATAAAATCTTTGGGACGGCTGGGTGGCTCAGTGGTTTAGCACCTGCCTTCAGTCCAGGGCGTGATCCTCGAGTCCCAGGATCAAGTCCCACATCAGGCACCCTGCGTGGAGCCTGCTTCTCCCTCTGCCTGTGTCTCTGCCTCTCTCTCTCTGTGTCTCACATGAATAAATAAATAAAATCTTTAAAAATGAATGAATGAATGAATAAATAAATAAATAAAATCCTGTAAAGAAACACATATATTTGGCTTTCACCCCAGTTCCTGGCCCAGAGTTCCTAAAACTCTAATAATTTCCTAAGTGATGAGAAAGAGTCACATTAGGAAAAGGCTGGTTGCCACGGGCCTAGAGAATTGGAACTCTTCACCCCACTTCCAGCCAACCCCCCCCCGCCTCTGGGGGTATAGATTGAGTTCAATCACCAGTGGAAAATGACTTAATCCATCATGCCTATGTAAAGAAGCCTCCATGGAAACCCAAGAGGATGGGTTCAGAGAGTACCCGGGCTGGTGAGCATGAGCAGGTGCAGGAGAGTGGCACTCCTGCCCCACACCACCCCCTCTGCCTCTCTTCCGTGAGGCTGCTCCTGAGTGCACCCGTGCATACAAGCTGCAATCTGTCGAGTGAAATGTTTCTGTGAACTCTGTGAGCCTCGCTAGCAAATTAATTCATGGAATCCAAGGAGGGGGTCACGGGAACCTGTGACTTATAACCGTCACTCAGAAGCACAGGTGAGGACACGGACTTGCAACTGGTGTCTGAAGGCTGGCGGCCAAGTCTTGTAGGACTGGGCCCCTACAACCTGTGGGGCCCAACAACACTGTCTCCAGATGAACAGTGTCAGGATTGAGCTGAATCATAGGGCCCCCAGCTGGTGTCAGAGAACTGCCTAGTGGGCAGGTGGGAGGAACCCCACGTCAGAATTAACATCGGAGCCATAGCTGGTGTCCATAGAGTGGAACCAGTACCAGAATCCCCATAATATTTTCTCCCACTCTGTGGCTTGACTGGGCCCAGTTTAAATGACATTGCATTTAATAACCACAATTTCCCCATAACCCTAGGGTTAAGTACTCTTTATAGAAGAGGAAACCGAGGCACAGGGCAGGGAAGTACCTTCCCCAAGGTCAAAGCTTCACAGCACAGCAGAATCAGTTCAAACCTGGGACATTGGGCCCCAAGATCCACAGCCCTAACTGCCACACAGATGCTTCCTGCTTACTCAGCAAACACAAAAACCACTTTACGTGGCTGAAGATCACTTCGTATCATTGCCTTCCAAGAGGACACAGGAAGCCCAGGACTCAGGCCAGTGAGGACACTGGCACTGAGTCAACAAGGCCAGCAGGTACGTGCATAATGTGGTGCTCCCAGGGGGCAGAGAGGGGCCCCCACCCACTGGAGGCACCCATGAAGCCAAAGGGCAAATGGCTCTGGGGCAGGGGGCAGCCAAGGAAGATCGGGGGGAGGGGGTGCTGGCCGATGGCTGGGCAGGCGACACCGAGAGACTCAGAGTCAGCGGGGTTCTGGACTGTAGCCACCGCCCAGGGTCTGTCCTCCTTCTGCAAATGCCAACAAGTCCATTCAGCACAGAATGGACCTCATTTGCCTGCTCCGAAGCACCTTTCTGCCACCGTGGCTGAGAGCATCCCAACTGCCAGAGAAGAAATCGGCTTTCCTGCTTGACGGGAGCCAACTGGGAGGATCACTTGCAGGTGAATCACCTCCTGCGTGTGCAAGGCTGGTACACTTACAAGTGAGGCTGCCGGCCGGAGGCGTGACCTCTGCAAGGAACCTGATGTCACTTCCTTCTGCACCCTGTCTGCTCATCTGCAAAATGGGAATAAACACCCAGCACCCACTTCCCCGCTTTGTGCGAGCACGAGGTAAGGGAGTGCACGTAGTGTGCAGCACCGAGCCCGGGACGTCACGAGGGCCCCACATGGCTTAGCCATGAGTCCGGCTGCTGGAGACTCCATTCTGGCTTCTTCTCCTTTCAATATTTTCCTTCACTTCCTCTCTGATGATCTTCGATCACTCGCTATCAAGGATGGGTACGTTCTCACTTTGAAACACAGTATTAATTTTCAAAACAGGAAACAAAAGAGAGAGATGAAGACACTTCCAATTAAGCTTTGGGAAAGAGTTCCTTTAAATTCCACCTGTATCGGGGATCCCGGGGCGGCTCAGTGGGTCGGCACCTGCCTTTGGCCCAGGGTGTGATCCTGGAGACCCGAGATCGAGTTCCGCGTCGAGCTCCCTGCATGGAGCCTGCTTCTCCCTCTGCCTGTGTCTCTGCCTCTCTCCCTCTCTCTATGTCTATCATGAGTAAATAAATAAAATCTTAAAAAAAAATAAACAAATAAACTCCACCTGTACCAACGAGTTACGAACACCACCACCAGCACAGCGTTCCCCTCTCCCCAGCCTGCGGCGAGGATGCTCTATTCACACACAGTGCGGCACCTGCCGGGTTCTGGAGGACGGCCACCCCACGGTTCCCCTGAACCCCACAGCTGCTTCTGGGAGGGCTGGATGCAAGCAAGCTCTGAGTGCGCCCCACGAGTTAGGGAGCGTCTGCTCCCTCCTTAACTTTTTTTTTTAAGATTTTTATTTATTTATTCATCAGGGAGAGAGAGAGAGAAAGAGAGAGAGAGAGAGAGTCAGAGACACGGGCAGAGGGAGAACCAGGCTCCACGCAGGGAGCCCGACGAGGGACTTGGCCCCGGGACTCCAGGACCACGCCCTGGGCCAAAGGCTGAGCCACCCAGGGATCCCTCCCTCCTTAACTTAGTAACTTACCATGGGAGCAAAGCCTAGATCCTTCAGAATTATCATTCTTCATATCAAAGTATGAACATGCATAACTTTTTTTAAACAGGCTACACTATTAAGATGGCCTTCCTTGGGGCAAACCAACATTCGTGACCCATTCTGTTGGCTAAGAAGGAAAGGTTCAAAGACCCAGACGAAGGACAGACATTTTCAAAATGCCTCAACTCAGATGAGCTCACTTTCCACTGCTAACATGAAAGCATAAAACTGCTTACAGTCTGCTAACCATTCTTTTTTTTTTTTTTTTTTTTGCCAACCGTTCTAATGCTTTAAGCTGGCGAGGAAGCATCAGAGCACTAAGGTGGACGAGTATCCCTCCTGATGCCGAACTGGCCTCCCTCCCCAGGGACGCAGCATCTGACTCAGACACACGCGAGGAACTTGCCGTTTCTCTGCAGTGTACACCTCAGCTGCATAATCACCGTGTTTCCCGGTCACACCGGGCCAGAAGTAGAAGGCCAGCATCCCTCAAATGCATATTTTTAAAGGATTTCTGTAACTTGGTTACCAACAGCCAGCTAGCCACTTTGTGGAACATAACGGGAAGGAAGAAGCCAGGGGCACCTGGGTGGCTCGGTCGATGATAGCGTCTGCCTTCGGCTCAGGTCACCATCCTGAAGTCCTGAGACGGAGCCCGGAGTTGGGCTCCCTGCTCAGTGAAGAGCCTGCTACGCCCTCTGCCCCTACACGCTGTTCATGCTTTCTCTCTCTCACTCTCACTCACCCTCTCTCTTTCTCAAATAAATAAAATCTTTAAAAAGGGGAGGGAGGAAAAGAAAGAAAGAAGAAAGAAGAAAGAAAGGAAAGAAAGGAAAGAAAGGAAAGGAAAGAAAAGAAAAGAAAGAAAGAAAGAAAGAAAGAGAAAGAAAGAAAGAAAGAAAGAAAGAGAAAGAGGGAGAGAAAGCAAAGCAAAGCAAAAAGCAAAGAAGCCAGAGCTGTGGAAATGACAGCAGACCAGCCTGAGAAGGGGCTTGTTTGGGGCTGACAGTCACTAAACACTCAGCCCTCCCATTCGCCCCGGCCTGACTGGTTAGTCCAGCAGGATCGTATTATCTCCCACCCTGAGCCCAGACACAGCCTCAGAATCCTTCTTAACACAGGCGCAGGCAGTCCTCACAAACTCAGCTGAGTCTGCTCCCAAGGGGAAGCCGCCCTGCCACCTCTGCTCTGCCACCAACCCTCCGGCTCCGGTGTCCGCGTCAATGCCCTCACTTGCCAAACTCGCCACTAACACACACTTACTTAGCACTCCCCCGACTGCTGACGAGGCTTCGCCTCCTTCAAGGCAGTTATGCTCACACCGCCTAAGGGCAAGTGCCACCAGGCTCTGCGTGAGCCCCATCGGGAAGGAGGCTCGGGGTGAGGCAGCAGACCGAGCGGCGGGGACGGGGACGCGAGCCGGGACCTGGCTCTGTCACCCGCCCACAGCCTCCCACGGAAACACACTGCCTTCCTGGGCGAGGGCGAGGGCCAACCAGCTGGGAAACCCACAGTGTTAGCACCCCTGCACTTCCCCACCTCAGGACGGAGAAAGAGAGGGCCCCTGGAGCCCCCGAGGAGTTCCTGCAGTCCCAATGCTCCAGGCAGGTAGAAAAAGAAAGGATTCCCCTAATGCAGGACTCCCAGGTGCCGTGAGCCCCACCACTCATCCCTTTCTTCTTTTTTTTGTTTTATACATATATATATACACATATATGTAAAATATATATACATATATTTGTAAATATATACACATATTTAAATATATACATACATATTTTACATAGATTAAGTATACGTGTATATATTTACATGTGTAAAAATATTTATGTTTATATACATGTAAAATAAATATGTGTACATATATATTTCATTGGAGTTCGATTTGCCAACATATAGCAGAACACCCAGTGCTCATCCTGTCAAGTGCCCCCCTCAGCACCCATCACCCAGTCACCCCACCCCTGCCCACCTCCGCTTCCACTGCCCCTTGTTTGTTTCCCAGTTAGGAGTCTCTCACGCTTGTCTCCCTCTCTAATCTAATGACAGAAAGCGGTCTCTCCTTTGAGTACGTCACTAACAAGTATCTCAGTGATGCAAAAGCTGCCCAAAACTTCTCGAAGGGAGTGCGTCCCGCATTGCGCTCTCTTTACCGCAACAGCAATTAGTACCGACGAGCAGATTAACACGGCAGTGCCAACACGTGCTCGGAACGTGCCCTTAAACGCACCGATCTGCTGTTCGGCCTCGATGTCATACAGTAAACAGCAAACACGCTCAGGGGGAAGCAAAGCAATCCCGCACCTGAAGCCTGAAAAGCGTACGGCTAATGCCAAGGGAAAACTGCTTCCTTCAGGCCCACCTTTTATGCAACGGCACCACCCATCTGAACACAAGAAAATCCTTAGGTAAAGTTACCTGCCCTTTGCCAACCGCAGCAGCCGAAGATCGATGACTCGGAGCACTTAAAAACCGCTCACAGCAAGCACTTAGCCAGCTAGGCCCTAGAAAGATCCCTTCATTATTCTGACGACCGGACAGGGAGTGTGATGGTGAGCAAGTTCCAGATGTGTGATAAATATTAATTCCAAGGAGTTGAGACGGGAATTCAAAGCAGAGCTCGTCTAATGAGTGTGGGGCTGCCAGGGCGCCCTGACTCTGCTGGGCCCGTGCAGGGATGGCCGAGATGCTGGAACCACACGGGGCTTAGCCGTTCCTAAAGAGGCCTCAGGACAGAAAGGTAGGGAACAAGAAAGTCATTGCTCTGGGCCCGGGATCAGTTTCCCTTTCTTACAGAAGCAAAGATCCCAAGAGATCTGAGTGGGCCACCGAGACAAAAAGCCCAGTGTGGCACGCGCTGAGGTGCCTACGTGTGTTTCTCCTGTAAATGCCGCCCCCCCGCCCCCTCCCTACCCAGCAACAGTGGAACAAGGAGAAATGCTGGATTTGAAGATTGTGATCAGGATAATAATCAAAGGAAATTTCACAAAGCCACACCAAAAGCTCCCCTGAAAGTCGCTTCCTCTTGGCCAGAGAAAGGAAAAACAGAACAGTGGTTTCCAGTGATTTCCAACCCCACCTCCCCAGAGATGTTACAATCCAGGAGCCGAGCGGAGACACAGCTGACCTGACAGCGCATTTACTCCCCGACTACCAGCTGCTCCCACCGACAGAAGCACCTCAAAGAAGAGGCATTTGGATCTGGAGAAAGGGATGTGGAACTGCCTGTCTCCACCATGGCAGGTTCTGCAGAGAACCTCACAGGCCTGATGGATCCCAACAGGACCTCCACTGGCTTCTCTTATAAGAGACCGTTCTAGAACCCACACTGTATGTGGCCCTGGTCCTCACCTACTTATGTCCTTCCATGGTCTTACCAGCCACTCTTTCCCTTCTCGAGGTTAAGAGGCCAGCTGACCTCAAACATGACCTGCACTTAATGTTCTAAGCATCCTATAGAGCACCAAAGTGATCACGTGTGCGCCCGGAAATGCAAAGAATTCCAAGAGTCCTACTTCCCCGGCCAAAGAGACCAAACTCAGGACAGATCCTTTTCCTGTATGCTGCCACAAAGACACTATTCCAGTTTTATTTTTAAAAGGTAAATCGGAGGGCTGTTGAGATCTGCTATAAAACAGCATGTATGGGGCACTTGGGTGGCTCAGTGGTGGAGTGTCTACCTTCGGCTCAGGGTGTGATCCCGGGGTCCTGGGATGGAGTCCCGCATCGGGCTCCCTGCATGGAGCCTGCTTCTCCCTCTGCCTGTGTCTCTGCCTCTCTCTGTCTCTGTGTCTCTCAAGAATAAATAAATAAAATCTTAAAAAAACAAAACAAAAAAACCAGCACATAGAAGTCACTTCAAAGTTTGCAAAATGTCCTGAATGAACCAGCTGCAAACTACCACTTATCCCAGTGTGTCAGCCCTGCACGTCTGCCCGCACTCGTGGGAGCTGGGGCCTGGGCAGGGAAGGCAGGTGTCATCTAATCTGTTCTCATGCAGAATGTCTTCATTCTTAGAGGGGAGGGCCATTACTCCTGTAGCTGCTCCTGCCTCATGGTCCCCGGAATGCAGCTGGGAATCTAGCTTCTTCTGGACCCACTGACTGCCTAGGGGAAGCCAGCCTGCACCTGCACCTGCACCTGGATGCCCGCCCGCCCACTGCACCCACAGAGGCCTCCAGACCTTCTCAAGTAACAACGGTCATGGCATGACCGGCAGGCCACACCACAGCCCAGCCACCGTGAACTGCCTGCACTTCCCCAAAAGGAACTCGCTGGGGTCTCCTCCAGGGCGCCCAGCGGGAAGCCCCGTACTGAACACTCTCCTCTGGCAAATCCCCAGCTCTCCTTTATGTGCAACCAGGGGACCACTTCCTCCAGCCGGAACCCAGAACCATGTCCAGGTTGTGTGTCTCCCACAGGTCACGGTCGCCAGCTCCGAGGACAGGCCCGGGGCCACCATGCCCACCGACAGCTCCCTGCTGGCCAGGTGAGCACAGGAAAAGACTCCTTTACCTGTGACCTTAGGCCTGAAGTCAGGGGCATCTCCTCCTTCTGCGTCCCGGGAGAGAGGAACAGCCTTCACCTCCCGCTTCTGGGGAGAACCCGGCTGCATCCCTCTGAGCTTTCAGGAAATTTGAAAATTCATTTCTTCTAGGTAGCAGCTCTCACACATCTCCCCACTCTGGCATTCTGCCCCCCGCCAGGACCCCGCTCCCCCAGAGGCTATGACTGGTCCCCAGGACCCAGCGTGTGATCCCAGATTCTCCCCTTTAAGAAACTGAACAGAGAGCCCCAGATGCTGAGCCCCAGGCCAGGGAGGTTCACAGTGGGGCTCTGGGCACTTCTGGACTCCTGGGGCTGAGGGCCTGGAGTAGCTTTGTCACCACTTCAGGCTACTTGAAGTTCTTGAGACACCCCAGGAAGCGTCCCCCTGGGCACTCTTATGGGACACCTGGGGCCAATAATTCACTGTTGTGTGTTGTGACAACACAAGCTGTGTTGGGGGATGCTCATAGCATTCCTGGCCCCGAACCCACCAGATGCCAGGAGCACCCTTACCTCCAGTCGTGACCACACAACATGTCCCCAGACACCGCCATGTCCCCTGGGGGCACAACCACCAGCCACTCATACACCTAACCAGGTGAGAACCACTGGTTTAAACCCATGAGGCGGCTACTGGGTAAGGCTGTGTTTTCTCAACTTGAAAATGAGGGGGAAATTCCACCCTGCATAGACCTTGCATGTAGGTAAAAATTCCTACCTCGCAGGGCTAAATTACAGAGCATCTCGGTCCAGGTATTATTACATTAGGGACTACTATTACAGAGCAGCGTTTACGTGGGCTGTGCTGGGGTCTACGCAGCATCAACACAGCTGATCGCTCCGCAAAAGCCGAGGGGATCACCGAGGTTAACAAAGGTGGTGTAGAGATCCTCTCCTGCAAGTTACTGAAAGAAAAGAAACGTAATACTCTCAACCTTCAAGCTCGCAGCCACCTCGTGATCCCTTGAGATTTCGATCCCCAGGGCAGGCTCCATCGCTATCTTGTCATTGATCGATGCTTCTGAGGCCGACACTTGGGAGATGCTCCAGGAGAGAAGCAGAGGACGAGCCACCGACTGGGACAAGGGACCCCACAGAAGGCTCATCTGAGAAAGGATCTGCATCTAAAGTACACAGATTTCTTAAAATCCAACACTAAGAAATCAAACAACTTGATTCAAGATGAGCCAAAGATCTGAACAGACACCTCACCAAAGGGGACGTACAGATGGCACATAAGCACATGAAAAGATGCTGCGTGTCATTAAGGGGGCAGGGAAGGGAACCTAAGACGGCTCTAACAAAGTACATTTACGAAAACACACGTACACACACGTACACACACACACACACAGAAGAGGAACTTCCTACATGCTTTCTTTGCTCAGAAAGAAGGGACAGAAAGAGCCTCCAGATTCGGCTCTGGTGGCTGGGGTCTGTGATGAGGGCAGGTCCTCAGAGCAGGACGGGGGTCGGGAGGGGGCCCTCCACGGGGCCCCTTCCATCCAGGGCCACCCTGGCTCCCCAGAGCCGGCTGCACACCTCTCGGGACTTCGCATGGCAGCTGCGGCCCCTGGGGTGGCCCCCGGCCCGCTGCACCTCTGAGGCTTCCATCTGTGGTCCTGAGGGGGGGGGACCTGAGGGACCCGGGGGACCTGGCGAGGGGACTCTGCCCTCCACGCCCGCTCTGCCCAGCTCCAGTGCAACCAAGCCAGCTTTTAATAAAGCTGCTCCTGAAAGTCTCTGGGCCTTGCACGGGGAGCTGTGGGGTTTTTCAAGCGTTCTTCCCACACTTTCCGATGTCCACAGTTACTCATAGTTCTGTTTCCTAAACCGGGCCACCATGTGACACAAAGTGGTTCCCTCCCAGAGAACATCAGCCTTAATCACGCCCTGAATTCATCCCCGGGGAACTTCCTGCATCGCTTCCTCCAACCCCCAGGGGCCACACATTTCCTAAAATGATCTCGCCTGAAGATGACAGGACTGTCACCCGGAGTTCCTCCATGCCTTGTCCCAACCATGAGCTCTGCCGATTCGGGGTTGGGGGGGGAGCGGAGTCCAGTGCCTGCAGGCTCCCAGAATCCCTAACCTCCCGGAATCTTCACACCCTCCCTTACAGGGGCCTCCCCACCACCCACACTCCTGAACTCACCGCCGACTTCTAACAAACCAGAAAATGAAACCCCTGCACCTGGCAGTGCCTAACCATCTCTGAGCACCCACCCTCTTCCTGAGGGTTCCATGGTAGGCAAATGAGTGCCTTCCCACTGGGGCCCAAAGTCTGGGCCAGCCCCGTCCCAGCTCACAAGCTGCAGGAACAGCACAGAGATCAGGAGAGCAAGCCGCCAAGGCCACAGGCCTGCTGGAGTACTGACAGCTCTCAATTATTCAGCATCTCATTATCCAGCCTCTGCATCTCTGCAACCCACTTCCCAGAAGACCAGTGGGAAGCCACTAAGCCCTTCCAAGCCCAGCTTTGTGCCCCCTTGATTCCTGCGTCTGAGCCCAAACGGGGTTTTCAGCCTTTTGTTTGTACGGGGGAACCCCCACGTGTACCAGGCACTCGAACTGTGAGAACCAAGGCAGGGGAGCCAGCTAGCTCACACGCAAAATCACCAACAGCACTGCTGCTGTTTTCCTGTCCACGCTATTCACCACAGGATGCCCTGGACTGGGATTCTTGGTGCACCGACATCAGACCAGACTGGCCTTTGATTTACTAGACACACACTAGCTCCTAAAAGCAAAGGCAAGAAGCATTTCACTTTGGGACCAGTCTGTTACTTCAGGCGTGTGTTCTTCATATTCCATGGGCGTAAATGTCCCCCATAAAAAGCCCTAACAGTCCAGAACATTCCCCTTACTTGCTATCCTGTGGCAGATTTCTTTCCCTGGTCCCTTCTGATCTCAACCCAAGCATGACCTGCTCTGCGCGCTTCTCCATCGGCCTCACTTTCACGTGTTCTTTGAGCGCACGGTATCATAGTGCTTCCGGTCTGTTTAACCATCACAGCGGACTCCCCGTTCCTCGAAAGCAAGAGTCCTGGCTACCTTTTCTTCCGAGGCTGAACAAATTGTGAGAGGGAAGTATCATTTATGCCTGTAACCGTCCCAAGTCATGAAGAGGACCCGAAATGTCTTCTGGCAAAGGGCGACGTCACTACAGGTGAGGACACACATCACCAACGCAGCAGGGATGACACAGAAGCGTGACGTCATTTATCATCTCCGTTTAGGGGGTACGACTTGATAAGAGACAAATGCAAGCCAGTTTGGGCTCTTAAATCATAAGGCTCGATAGAGGAATGGCCAATTTGTTTGGGGATATTTGGAAGCCCCTAAAGGGTGATGAGGCCCTACCGGGAGGGGACTAAATAAAGTAATCTGGTAAAAGCATCCCTGATGGGAAATGCAACAGTGCAACCCCCCCCCCCCCACACACACACATAAAAACCCCTAAGGGGAATGCGTGGGGGTACGCATGACCCCAAGGGGTAAAAGTGTTACACACTTTCCTAGACATGCACAGGTCCCAGGGAGAAAGGAAGGGGGGTCCAGTGTCCCTGCGGGTATGCACACTTGGGGAGACACCAGGAGACCTTCTGGGGGATAATCAGTCTCCCGTCCTTCCTTTCCTGGGGATCTGAGATGGGCCTGAGGCCAGCCCCAGGGCCGTCTCCCCCTCCTGCCTGACCTCTGCGGCCTCTTTGGCTCCTCTTTCCTCCAGAGCTCAACTCACCCAGACCCACCGGGGATCTGCCCCAGGGGAGCAATCTCCGGCCAGAACAAAGGGAAAATTCAGGAACCTGGGCCTGCAGCGCGGCCGCACAGGCCTGCGGGAGTTAACAGCCCTGGCAACTCTACAAAAACTTTAAAATGTAAGCGGAGGCAGGTAGATTTTTAGAATTATTTTCCTAAGCACCAAAGGGGGAGGGGGCTCTGGGGCCCTTGGGGGCCGCACCCGCACAGCCCCGACCCCGCCTTGCGGCCCGCGCCCCGCGCTCGGGGACCAGTCGCGGCTGAGCTCGGCGCCTGCGGCCGGTGCTGCTCTGGAAGGGCGCTCGGTGATCGCGGGGCCCTGCTCGGCGGGACGGGCCCCCCCACTCGCAACCCAGGTCCGCCCTCCGCGCCCGCGCCCGCGCCCATCTGCAAGCCGCCGGGCAGGGGCGCGGGGCCGAGGATGTCCCCCGCCGGGCTTTACAGGTCCCGGGAGGAGGAAGAGCGAGGGTCAAGGGCGCTCCCCAAGGTCACGGCGGCGCGCCCCGCGGGCCGGGAGGTCCTGGGGGCCCGGGCGGGGGGGGAGGCCGGAGCCCCGGGCCGGGAGGTGGTGGGGGGCGGGGGCGCCGGGGAGCCGCCCGGAGAGGCCCGGGGAGGCGGCGGGCGGGGCGGGGCCGGCGGGGAGGCGGGGAGGCGGGGCGGGGAGCGCGGGGCGGGCGGGGAGCGCTCACCCTCCTTGGCCTTCTTCTTCCTCGCCAGCGTGCCGCCGAGCTTGCCCAGGAACGACTCGTCCTTCTTCATCCTGCGGGGCCGCGGGGCGGGCGAGCGCGGGGGCGCGGAGGACATGAGCGGGGGCCGCGCGGGGACCCGGCGGGCGCAGCGCGAGTGGGAGCCGCCCTCGCCGCCCTCGCCGCCCGCCCGGGGAGGGGCCCCGCCCCGCCCCGCCCCGCCCCGCCCCGCAGCGCCCGCCGCCCGAGGTCGGCGCTGCCCCTTCCATGCCGCGGCCGCGCTCCGGGAAGTGAAGGCGCTGGGCTCCCCGTGCCGCGGGGTCCCCCCCACCCCGGCTCCCTGCGCGGCCACCATCCGCTCCAGGAGTCGGTTCACCTGTTGAGCGTCTACCCAGAGCCAGGCCCGGGGCTGGGGGAGCCCCGTGAGGACGGTCCCCGCCCTTAGGAAGCCACCGTGGGCCGAGCAGAACACCTTACCGGCTCCTAGGGGAGCTCGAGAAGTTCCCCAAGAGGCGATGTGAAGGCCCAGGAAACGGGTCTGGCCTGGATTCAGGCAGAGGGAAGAGGGGGACCAGGGGACAGGGCGGAGGGAGAGGAGGGCAGGGCGGGCCTTGGAAGTGCTGGAAGCAGAGAAAGCATTTTCGAGTTAGGATGATGTGATCAGATTTGGCTCCACCAGGGGCCCCTGGGTGGCTCAGCGGTGGAGCCACCTGCCTTCAGCTCAGGGCGTGATCCCGCCCGCGGTCCTGGGATCGAGTCTTACATCCGAGTCTCCACAGGGAGCCTGCTTCTCCCTCTGCCTACGTCTCTGCCTCTCTCTTTCATACATGAATAAATAAAATCTAAAAAAAAAACAAAAACAAAAACGATTTGGCTCCACCAGGTTGACTGTGGCTGACAGCAGGACAGTAGATGGAAGAGTAAGGCAGGAGCCTGGACACCAGTTCCAGGACCAAGGTGACCTAGGAGGGAGGTGAACAGATTCCCAGAGACATAAGAGGAAGGAGCCCAGACTAGTGGTCAGGAGAGTTAAGGTAAGGTCCCCCCTGTTTTCTGGGGGACCAGGGCTAAGGGGTGGAATCAGGCTGAGACGGGGCTATCCCAGGGGCTCCCCTGGGAAGGGAGGAGACTCTGAGTCACAAGTGTGGCTCTAGGCTGTTTTTCCATCCACCTTTGTGGCTGCTCAGTGCCCACCACACAGCCTAACTCCTTCAGTGCCTTCAGCAATGGTCTATGTCCTGCAGTGGGTGCCAAGCCCTATCCTCCCTCTGGGAGTGCACACACCACAGGGACAGTGATGTGCCCTCCCTGACAGCATATGACCTGCACTGACACAGGACTCACAGTCATGCACTTAGGGACCCAGGAAGCTGGGGGAGAGGAGGCTAGTCCAGGAAGGGCCATCTGACCTGGGACACAGATAAAGTCACCTCTGCCTCTGTTCAGTAAAGGCAGAGAAGACTCAGCAGGCAGAGGGGAGGGACATGGGGAGAGAATGCTAAGTAATGACAGACACCCCACCCCCACCGTGGTCAGGGTGCGAAGTGACAAGAAGGAAAGGCACATGGCCTGGTGTGGACTGAGCCTTTGGGGTGGAGGGAACAAGATCAGTGCCCTGTGCCTTTGGGGTGGAGGGAACAAGATCAGTGCCCTGTGCCTTTGGGGTGGAGGGAACAAGATCAGTGCCCTGTTCAAAGAACCCCAAGCCACCGAGCAGGTTTGAGCGGAGACCTGACCTGTCAGATTGATGCAAGGGGATGGATGGAAGCAAAAGCCAGGGTCAGAGAGCAATTAATTCAGCAACTCCTGAAATGGGGCAGCCCTGGTCTCCAAGGACCAAGGCAGTGGCAGAGAGAAGGGACAGACAAGAATGAGCTTGCAGGGCTGCAGATGCCAATGTTTGGAAAATAATTGGATGCCAGAGTCAGGGACAGTATAAAGCCAGAGGTCTCTGAGGCTTCGGAGGCCCGATTGGGGGTGCCTCTGACCAGGCTGGGGAAAACACAGAAAGTTGTGAACTCAGTTATTGACATCCCCATGGGGTCATGGCACAGTCAGGGCTAGACAGTGCCTGCCGTCTGGATGCTGGAGGGAGCTGTCCTCTAGGGCAGGGTCTCTGGCCCCTTTGAGAAGCCGATGCACAGAACGGGCGGTTTATGCTAGAGAAGCATATACATGGGGTGCCGCACAGCGCCTCGGGAGGCCCACAGACACCACCACCCCCCCAGCCTCCCGCTGCCCTCAGCACAGCCACAGGCCCCAGGGGAGCAGAAAGGTAGCTGTAGGAAGGGCAACGGAGCATGGCTGTGCTTCTTGGGCCACGAGAACTGGCAGCAGAGGGTACAGTCCTGTGCCCCCCCCCAAGTAGATAACCAAGTGCTTGAATATTGCATCAGTGGGCCAGCTTCCCAGCAAATGCACAGAATTTACCATTTTCACTTGTTAACTGCTCATTTGAACACTGCAGAGACAGGTGGAATCCTACTTTGAAAAATGTCATTACAGGGCAGCCTGGGTGGCTCAGCGGTTTAGCACTGCCTTCAGCCCAGTGTGTGATCCTGGAGACCTGGGACCAAGTCCCATGTCGGGCTCCCTGCATGGAGCCTGCTTCTCCGTCTGCCTGTGTCTCTGCCCCCCACCCCTCACCTCTCTCTCTCTCTGTGTCTTTCATGAATAAATAAATAAAATCTTGAAAAAAAAAGAAAAATGTCATTACACCGTGAATGGATTTCTCTAGAAGATACCTGAGCCTGACACTGCCCACCTGCTTCAAGCAGGACTACTCACTACAACCAAGCAACTCCTAGCTGTAAGAGGAACTCTGCTGGGCCTTACATGATAGGGTTCCTGGAGTTCCGTGGAAATCATTCATATAGAAACATAATCATAGGGACGCCCGGGTGGCTCAGTGGCGGAGCGTCTGCCTTCAGCTCAGGACGTGATCCCAGGGTCCTGGGATCGAGCCCCACTTCGGGCTCCCCACAGCGAGCCTGCTTCTCCCTCTGCCTATGTCTCCACCTCTATGTCTGTCATGAATAAATAAATAAAATATTAAAAAAAGAAACAATCATATTTTAAATGCAGGTGTGGTATTTATTACCAAGAAATCCATGCGAAACACCAACTTCTCAGAAAGACCCTTTTCTGCAGAAAGACGAAGTGTGCATTCACACACACTATTTCCCTTGCGTATTTTGGGCTGGAGAATGGAATGATCTCTTATTAAATGCGGCTTTGAAGATTATTTTAAATTGGTGTGTTAGTTGCAATGGCTTATCTCGTGCGTGCCACAGATAGCAATCAAATACTAGGCTGTGGATTAATTTGTATTTTTTTCAGGGCTAGACGAAGGAGGAACAACAATACGACCCCCTGCTCCCCCCAAAAAAACCCAAAACTCTGCTCCTTTCTTGGCCTGGCTCCTGGGGATTTTATACGGTGTTCCCTCCGGGGTCGTCTAACCAAAACAACTTTCTAAATCACTTTACAGAGTGGCAACATCAATATTTCCTTGAAGGCTGGAAAGTGTTGGTTCTTAATTAAAAAGAGAATTTAACAAGAAGCAGAAATGTGGTTTTAGCTCCTGTCTTCATCAACTCCAACTTCCACTCCTTGGCATGTGACACACGTAGGTAGCCCACACCACTGCTCTGCGTACACTTTACATTTGGAGAATAATCATGAAAATCAGATTACATGCAGCTGCCCCTATAAAAGCAAACCATTTGATTTTGCGTTTGAAGTGTGGCTTCCAAAGAGGGGCCAGTTCCTTATAAGCTTAATGAAGGACAAGGAGTAAACATTTCATGGGTGTGCCCCGTAGCCCTGGCCGGGGACTGGGCCCCACGCTGCGCGCTCTGGGTCACCCCCGATTACAAGCCTTCCTGTCATTCTTGCTGTCCTTCCCGTAAGCGGACAGGCGCACTGGGCAAGGCACACAGGTGTAATTTGTCGTAACACTTCGGCTGAGGCAAGCCGAACAAAAAGCCTTAAAAATAACGAGGTGGGAGAATGGGTACACCCATTGGTGTATTCATATAATGAAATACTACTGAGCAAACAAAAAGAATGACGGAGTGCAGGGAATCTCAAAAACGTCACGTTGAGAGGCAAGGGCACACACTGGAGGTGTGCACATATTTGAGGTTCAATAGGGATCCCTGGGTGGCTCAGTGGTTTAGCGCCTGCCTTCAGCCCAGGGCGTGATCCTGGGGTCCCGGGATCAGGTCCCGCGTCGGGCTCCCTGCATGGAGACTGCTTCTCCCTCTGCCTGTGTCTCTGCCTCTCTCTCTCTCTCTCTATGTCTATCATGAATAAATAAATAAGATTTAAAAAAAAAAAGAACAGGTGACCTCTTTGCTATGTGGAGGGAGGTTCCCGTGGCAGGAGAGGGTCTTGCCTGGATCCGGGCACCCGGCAGCGCCGGGCAATGCGAGTGTTCCATGTGTTGCCCTGTGGGGTAGTCACTCAGGTGTGTACATCTGTCCGCCGAGTATTTGCAAATTTCCCCGTATATCCATTCTACCTCCATAAAGTCTTCGGGAAAAGAAAGTAAACAAACAAACAAAAAAAAAAAAAAAGAGAAAGTAAACAAACGTCACCTCCAGGCAGGATAACTTGAATTATTTTTACCTTGCCTGCTTTGGGGTTCTCTTCCTTATCAACAAACCTCTTAGGGCCCCGCGGCTCTGCAAGCACTTAAAGAGGGTTTTAAAGCTGGGCAGTTTCTCCAATCTCCCTGTCATGTGACTAAAAAGAAATGATGTCTTTCAAAAAACGAAAAACAGCCGTTAGCGCTTTGGGAGAAGAAAGGGAACTCATCCTAGGAGCAGGAGGAGGGTGTATGGAGCCTGTGAAATGTTTTCTTGCGTTGCTTATTTTCCAACCTCCCACCAGTGGCTGGAGAGTCAGAAGCGTGTCAAGAGGGGAGAGAAATAATTAATTCAGCGACAGAGAAAGTGTCCTATTTCCCCCCAGGTTATGTTTTGGGTGCGATCTCTCCACGCCCTGGGGCGACATGTTCAAACGGGCTGTGATCATCATGTCTAAAGTCGCCTTGCGGACGGTGCTGTTTCATTAGTTTGCTCGTGGAGCAATCTGGCAAGAGAGTGACGTGTGATTTTCACAGTAAACGCTAGGAGCGTGAAAGGATGACCACACTTGCCTGGAATTTAAACACTGGTGGTAGCGCTTTCTCCCGTCCCACACGTGAGCGAAACATGAATCACTGATGACCGTGATCAGCAGCCTCTTACTCAGTGATTTTGGAACCATCAGCAAACTTCGAGACCACGGAAGTTGGATTTCCATCTATTAGCAACTCCTCTGAGTTGTCAGTTTGCATAGTAGGCAAATTAAGCCACATCTGCACTTTGTTCCTGAAAACGTTTTATGAATGAGGAACGGGTGAGAGGTTGGCACCAAATTATTGATTCCTTCTGTGGAGGGGAATTGGTAAAGCTTTCTATAAAAGATTAGCCCTCAGACTTTCCCCCAAGCTTTTAGAGAGCAAGTTCTTTGAAAAATGCCAGTTCCTTTTAGATGGCTGGGAGAACAGAGGCCAGGTCTGTTAGACATTCACAACATAGTCTGAATTTCTTTCATTATTAATTTGCTATATATATCACCTGCCTGCACAATAAAAAGCTTTGCTGGGATCCCTGGGTGGCTCAGTGGTTTAGCGCCTGCCTTCAGCCCAGGGTGTGATCCTGGAGCCCCAAGATCGAGTCCCATATCAGGCTCCCTGCATGGAGCCTGTTTCTCCCTCTGCTTGTGTCTGTCTCTCTGTCTCTCCTGAATAAATAAATAAAATCTTAAAAATAAAATAAAAAGCTTAGCTTTCCTCCTCACACCTAACTGGGGAGCAGTGAGGGAACGAGAGCTGTGCTTTGGGTGGCCGGGAAGACGATGAAGGGTGGGGCATTTTGGGGCAGTGAGCAATGGTGTAGGGTAGGGGTCTGCGAGGGCCCAGTCAGGGGATATGTTCAACTCTGCAGGCCATACAGCCTGTCACAGCTCCTCAGGTTCGCTGCTGCAGCTGCAGACAATACATCAGCAGATGAGTGTGGCTGTGTTCCAATAAAACTTTATTTATGCACCCAGAAGTTTACATCTCACGTCATTTTAGCCTATCACGAAACAGTCTTCTTTTGATCTTTTTTTTTTTCAAAACATTTAAAATGTAAACCCATTCTTAGCTCACAGGCCATACAAAAAACAGGCATCGGGCCAGATTTGGGAGCAGACTGTGCCAAAACTGAATTTCGCTTTACTGCACGTCTTTGCCAGGAAGCCCTAGCACTGGTCATGATGATGGGACTGCTAAAAATCGGTGTTTAGAAGCTGACCAGGACTCAGATCCTGTTGTTCTGAACTCTGAGGAAGTACACAAAATCCTTCCTGGTGTCAGAAATGCATCATTGACACAGCACTTCTGAGAGTGGGTTGGTAACAATCCCACTTCTTATGTATCTCATTCTATAAAACAATCTGTACTATTATATAAGGTAGAAGTATATTGCAACATGGCTTGTCTTTTTGGAAAACAGGAACCACCTAAATGTGCATCCGTGATTACGTAAATCATAGCTGAGTCTAGCTGCACTCAACATTTTTTTTTTAAGGATTTTATTTATTTATTTGAGAGAGAGAGAACACGAGCCAGGGGAGGTGCAGAGGGAGAAGCAGGCTCCCCGGTGGAGCAGGGAGCCCGATGACAATGTGGGGCTCGATCCCAGGACCCTGGGATCATGACCTGAGCCCAAGGTAAATGCTTCACCAACTGAGCCACCCAGGCGCCCCCACACTCAACATTTTATGAACAGGGTGGAGCTGTGCTCCTGGTGTGTGCGCCGTCCGTGGTATGGCGTTAAGTGGAAAAGCATGATTCCAGGCCTTGCAACGCACTGCAGACGACACAAAGCCCTGCCTGGTGGAGCTTACATTCTAACGGCAAGGGAATTAAATCAGCAATTTGTAAACCCCACATATATCTGTGCGTACATTTTACACATATGTGTGTAGACACACGCGCATTTTACGTATATATAAACCTGCATGGAAGTCTCCAAATATTGTCAGCGGGCGGGGGGGGGGGGAGAACTGATGGGAACTTTGCCTTCTATCTGCCAGTACAAAAAAAAAAAAAAACAAATTGATGTTTATGTAGGGCAAAGAGAACTGATTTGAGGGCTAATTAGAATACGTCTTGATTGAGAAAGTGGGTACTCGGTGCATGAGCATCAGCTCAAAACAGTGCCATTTACCAGTGATCCGTTCCCGCTCTCAGCTCGTAGGGTCAAGTGTGTTCCTGGATTATCCACCTGCCACACCTACTGCGGTTCATTGCTGATCGTGATCAGAGGCTGAGCAGCTGTGAGCAAATTATGCTCTTGAATCAGGAGCGTGTTGAATCGTGGAGCTCCACTCCGTGTGGCAAATTATCTTGAGACTGTCAAAATTTCAAATTTAGGGAAATCGGTAAAACACAAGGCTTGAAAAGACTATTCAACCATTAGTGCTATTTAAATGTTTAGTATAAAGAACTGTTAAAATGGGGTGCCTGGGGGGGCGCCTAGGGGGCCCAGTAGGTTAGGCATGGGCCTTGGGCTCAGGTCATGATCCGGGTCCTGGGATCGGCCCCACACCGGGCTCCTCGCTCGGCCGGGAGTGTCTGCTTCTCCCTCTGCCTGCCCCTCCCCCTGCTCGTGCTCTCTCTATCTCTTTCTCTCTGACAATAAATAAATAACCTTAAAAAAATAAAAATAAATAAAATGGGGCTCCTGGGTGGTTCAGCGGGTTGAGCGTCCATCTTCAGCTCAGGTCATGATCTTGGGGTCCTGGGATCAAGCCCTGCATCGGGCTCCCTGCTCAGTGGGGAGTCTGCTTCTCCCTCTCCCTCTGCCCATTCCCCCTTTTCATGTGCTCCCATTCTCTCTCTGTCTCAAATAAATAAAATCTCAAAAAAAAAAAAAAGAACTATTAAAATATGGAACTTAATATTTTTCCCAGAAGCGCCCAATTGGCGGCAGAGCGGAGCCCCTTGTCCTCGGGGGTGGTGTCCCGGGCTGCCCCACGTTATAGGGTCTGTCTGATGCAAACATTTTTCGATGAGTGAAAGTTGTAGCTTTTGTGTCATCGAAAAGAACAGCGCAAAATGAGAGTCTTTGTTCTAGAAACATCGTGCACATAGTAGATACTCAGTGAATAGCTGAGGCGTCCCAGAAGCCTGTCTCTGAAGGTGGAAACAACCCAACTGCCCATGGACAGATGAACGGACAGATACAGCGTGGCTGACCCAGGCGTGTATACGTGAGATTGACACATGCCACGACACGGATGAACCCCGGGGACATCATGCTCCATGAAAGGGGCCTGACACGAAAGGACGAAGCCTGTGTGATTCCACCCATGTGGGGTCCCTAGAGGAGTCGCATCACAGCGACGAAGAGAATGGTGGCCATTGGGGGCTGTGGGACAGGAACTGAGAGTTTCGTGGGGACCGAGTCTCGGGTTTGCAGGATGGAGAGTCCCGGGGACGGCTGGTGGTGACAGGTACACAGCACTTGGATGGACTTCATGCCGCTGAACTGAACACCTGGCAATGGTTGCAGTTGTAAGTTGTGTCTTATGTATATTTTATCACATTTTCTTTCTTTTCTTTTCCTTTTTTTTTTTTTTTTGGTAAATCCTGTGCCTAAGACCCAAAGGAAATCAAGTCGGAAACTGAAGGTAATTTGAGAAACTGTTAAGTAGGGCCTTGGGGTGTGGGGCGAGAAGAGGAAGCCTTTCCTATAGAGGGAGGGGACAGGAAAGTCAGCCAGATAAATAGAGCTGACGAAGAAGGAAAAACAGGGAGTCACAGTCCCTTGAAGACAGCAAAGGGTTCACGGGAGGGCTGGCCCTTGACGGAGAAAACAGGCTCATGAGCAGACCCCCCGAGAAGGACGGAGGTCGGGGAGGCCACAGAAGTCAGGCCTGCAGTGGCGGTGGCGGTGGCAGTGGTGGTGGCAGAGGGGAGGCCGGCCCTCCCTCAGGTGAAGTGCCTGCTGCTCTCCTGGGGCACCGCAGCTCACCCATCAGCATGCGGGGCCTTCTTCCCGCAGACTCGTCTGGGCTCCCTGTCACCCCCTGAACAGGCATCATCATCTCTGCCTTTGGAGCCCATGGGAGCCTTGCACACATCCAGAGCTGAGGGTTTGCTGAATGAATGAGTGAATGAATCAATGAGTGATTGAATGAATGAGTGAAGGAATGAGTGAGTGAAAGAATGAATGAGTGAATGAGTGAGTGAATAAGTGAAGGAATGAGTAATTAAGTGAACAAATGAGTGGATGAAAGAATGAGTGAATGAGTGAATGAATGAATGAATGAATGGGTGAATAAATGAGTGAATGAAAGGCATATGATCGATGACAGCGGGTTCGGCCCTTTGGGGTGACAGGGACGTTTGCATCCACGCAGAAAAGCTTTTACTGATTGAATCAAATCATGTAAGGCTCCTCCTCATCCTCTCAGCCCCAGTGACAGGTTCAGGGACAAGGGACGCAGGAGGGGACGGGGTGGCGCGGAAATAGCAGGAACAAAGCTTCGCTGTCACCAGCCCTGTTCGGAGGTCCCCCAGGGCCTGCACGGGGAGTCAGCGTCCAGTCTCAGAGCGGAGCGCTGCCGGGGCAAACCTGCCGGCGCAGGTCGGCGGGTCCACGGGGCACACGCAGGTCACCGGGATGTTTTGAAAGTGCAGGCCCACGGGGCGCCCGGGTGGCTCAGCGGCTTAGCGCCTGCCTTCGGCCCAGGGCGTGATCCTGGGGTCCCGGGATCGAGTCCCATGTCGGGCTCCCTGCAAGGAGCCTGCTTCTCCCTCTGCCTGTGTCTCGGCCTCTCTCTGGGTCTCTCATGGACAAATAAATAAAATCCTAAAAAAAAAAAAGTGCAGGTCCTGGCGCAGGAGGGCCCGAGACTCTGCATTCCTAACCCAGGCGCTGCCCGCATCACATCCCGAGCGGCGAGGCCCTTCTACCGAGGCGTCCCCATGGGCCCACGGGGGAAGCTGCCCACTAGGGGCACCCCACGTCCTCAGCCACGTGGACGTGTGCGGTGCAGTACCGGCCGTGTGAGAGGGCCCCCAGCACCCAAGCTTGCATCCTGCCGTGAGCACAGCACAAGGGAACAAGTGTCCCCGAGTTCTGTGCCCGCGCCGCGTGAATTATCCAGTTTCAAACAACTACTTTGTAAAACCCGGGTGCTGGTCTCTCCTCCCCTCCACCTTTCTGTGCACCCGAGACCTGGTGGGAGCTGGGTGGCAGTGGGACCGAGACGTGCAGACCCTAGTCAGGGAGGAGGCGTCATCTGTGCAACAAAAGGACACAAAATCTACCGAGAGGGTCTGGGCGCTCGTCCCCTGCACCGACACGGAAAGGCCGCTTTTGAAATCCAGCCCCTTGAGGGGCACCTGGGAGGCTCAGTCGGTTAGGCGTCTGCCTTTGGCTCAGGTCATGTTCCCGGGGTCCTGGGATCCAGCCCCACGTCGGGCTCCCTGCTCAGCGGGGAGTCTGCTTCCCTCTGCCTCCGCCCCTCACCCTACTTGTGCTCTCTGTAAATTAAAAAAATCTTAAAACAAAAAAAATCCAGCTCCTCGTAAAGGAAGCGGAGTCATCACACGAGGCTGCCAGGTGCAGGCCAAGGCGCTCTCCCTCCTGACCCCCCGCGCTGCCACCTCTCCCCCTCCCTTCCTGGTGCCTTTTTTGGCCAGTCCAGGCTCACGGCTCAGGCCCCACAGCCTGATGCGTGGTGACCACCGGCTACGGCTTAAACAGTTTCCCCCCAGAACATAGGCTGACATCTTCACCCTCACCCGCCCCAGGAATGTGAGCTTCTATGGATGCTTCTATGGACGTAGGGTCTTTGCAGATGCGATCAAGTCCAGGTGCGTCACGGGTGGGCCTTGGGCCGATGCGGCCGGGAGAGCCCGTGTGGAGATGGAGGCAGACGCCCGAGCCAGGACGCACCAAGGGCACCTGGAGACCCAGAAGCTCGGAGAGAAGCCTGGAAAGTCCCCTGGGTCTTCGGAGAGGGCGCTGCCCGGCCCACGCCGTGATTTTGGACTTCTGGCCTCCAGAAGGATCACGGTCTGTGTTTCAGGCTCTGGGTGCTCCGCCCCGGAGGCCCCAGGACACCCACACCACCCGCCTCAAGTGCCGCCCCTGGGCCTCTGGGGTGCAGGCCAGGCGGGGGTCTTGCCCCCAGGGGCCTCCTCTCTGTCGCCACTGTCCCTGGGTGCTGTCATCCGGCCCCGCCTCTCAGGGCCCCTCTGGCTGCCACTCCAGTCGGCTCCTCCAGCCCAGATACTTCACCCCTGAAACGTGGGGCGGCTTCCTCCCCGAGGGCCCATTCCTCGTCCAGCCCGGCCCTCATCTGCCACCAGGAGAGGCTGGGCTGAGCTGTGGGTACCCAGGACGCCGGCCCAGGCTGGCACGGCCCTGGCTCCGGGGCTGGCCATCTGCAGAGGGGCAGGGATGTGGGGGGCACCAGAGCTTCTGCCCCCAGACCAGTGACTGTGCCTGTCCCCTCCTCAGAAAGGATCTCCTACCCCGTAAAACCCAGTCTCATCACCACCTTCCCTGCCTTCGCCGTTCATCCCTGCTTGGCCTGGTGCCCTTGGCCCCCACGGTCTTGTTTCCCGACTCCCTGCTCTCATGGATGCGGCCTTCCAGAATCATCCAGGCTCCCACAGGCACCAGCAGCCCTGCTTGCGCGGTGTCAGATCTCGAGGCCACGTTGATAAGGGGTCACGTGCAACCCCAGCGCGCACCGACCCTTTTAGGTCCATTCGCAGTTCAAACAGATGCCACTGGTTCTGCAGGCTACCTTGCCCTTCTGTTCCCTTCGTGAAGAATGCAAGCTCTCGTGTACAGATCTCGGAGGAACACCTCGGGGATCACACTTAAATCACCAGATGGTACATACCTTCCCTGTTTCACCCAAGTTTTCCTCTTAGAGTGGTTATTTGTGAAGCCTGCCTGGGAGACACAGCTCAGCCAGGCGACGGAGGTCAGCCTGAGAAGGGTGGGTCCTCCTGGTGGCAGATGCCCCGATACAGGAGGGGAAGCGGACTGTACCCCGGTGGCCTCCTCCCCAGTCTGCAAAATACCTGCCCGGCCATCGCTAAAAACATCAGGGTTGTCGAGAGCAAGGCAAGGCGGGGAGACTGTCACGGCCAGAGGAGCCATGGAGACGGGATGGCCCAGTGTTCCGTGGGGTCCTGCGTGGGGTCCTGGGCGGGGTCCTGGGCCAGAGAAGCACATGAGGTAGAAACTAAGGAAATCTGAGAATGGACTTCTGCATTAATGTCAGTTCATTAATTGTAGCCAAGGTACTCAAGCTAATGGAAGCTGCTAAGTACAGAAGCTGAGTGTGGGGCGCGTGGGAACTCTGCACGACCTTCAGAATTTCCCTGTAAGTCTAAAACTGTACGATGGAAAGTTGATCTTAAAAATATCATCATTGATTTTTAAAGAGCTGTTGTTCTTTTTTCCACCTTTATTGCAAAATAAAGACTCTCAGAATTTTCAAAGCTCCTAGGAGTTCAGCTGGGGAATGTGTTATGAGTAAGAAGCAAGTCCCCCCAGGATCCTTTTCAAAATCAATCATCTATTTTTAGCATCCTTTTGGACCTAGTGGTTCCTCATTTTCCTTCAAATTCATTTCGGAATGCTTAATTAAGCCGGGTGCCCGTCCTGGCTTAGTCAGAAGAGACAGGGCCGGTGTAAGCTCAGCAAGGGGAGGCTGGAGGGAGCCCAGAAGAGCCGCCCCGGGCAAGGTCAGGAGGGTCACCCCTGCAGCTCCCTGCAGCGACCCCAAGTGCCTGCCCGGAGCCCGCGGCTGGCAGGGGGCGTCCAAGGCCCGGGACGCATCTTCCCTCCCCAGTGCTTTGGTTCTGCCGCTCGGTGATGGATACCGATGCCCCTGGCAATCTCTAGTTTGGGTTTTTTTCCAGGGGTGGCGGTGGTTATCGAGGCCCAGAAAGGGGGGGAACTTATTCACTTATGTTCTCTGACAAGAGAATGACACACAGAGGTGAGCCCCTCTCTAGACCCCGAGGGCTGGGAAGGACCTCGTGTCGGGAGGGGTTTCAGAGAAACAGAACAAATTCGTTCGTCCTGGAGGCACCTGCACTGGGTGCAGCCCTTGCACGTGTGTGTGGAAGGTGTGAGTAAATGAGCAACAGGAGTGACAGGAGAGAAGATTCCGGACCGCCTGGACCCCTAAGCAGTGCTCTTCCAGTCTGAGCCGGTTTCCTGTTCCCTGCGGCCAGGAGGAGCGAGGGAAGGGGAGGCCCTGGGGCAGCAGGTGGGGGGGCTGGGGGGGCAGGAGGTGGGGGGGCTGGGGGGGTGAAGGCAGGACTGAGCGCCTCTTGCTGGCTCCCGCTGGTTCCTATAGGTGCCTGGTTAACAAACGTCTGGATTAAAGCTTAGCGATGAATCATATTTAACCTTTACCGGCCACGGGAACATCTCCGGAAATTCCACCCCGCTGGACTCCAGCACATCCTCCCCGGGGAGGACGGCATGTCAATTTTCATCCCTCTGTGTTCAATGTCAAGGCCACACCACAGCCTCTTTATTATGTTCTAATATTTCTAGCGGCGGCTCTGCCTGCTTAGTATTTCGGGGAAATTACACTTGGATGAGCAGTAATTTCTGGGTAGGATAATAAGATCGAAGCAATTGTATCTGGGTCTCTGACTCCATACAGGGAGGTCACCTTCTGTTCCCCGGTGATGGATGGATGCAGGCTTGCTATTATCGCAACCATCCCAAGTCAGAGTTATTTTAATTGACCAGCACATCTATCTAGTGATAAATGTAGGAGACGCTTCCTCCATTAGAAACTAATTGATTGAAAAGGGGAAGGAAAAAAACAATAAAGAAGCAGGCAGAGAGGCTGTAATTTTCAGCTTGTCCAAAGTCATAGAATGTGCTTTCTTTTCAAAAATGATTACTATTTATTTTCCCAGCAAGATAATGCTGAATCTCCTTCTGCACGAACGTTCTTTGTTCCTAAAGTTATCTAATGATTTGGCAAAGGAATCCAGTAATTTACTTGTCACAAAAATGCCACGTAGAAAGTCACAACTCGGGCGTGAGGACGAGGATGTCCGGGATGACTGTTAGCCCCACTCTAGCAAAGCGTTGTTCATTTGTAAACCCGGACGGCTGGCTTGACCCCGGGAGGGCAGTGCTGACCCAGCTTCCCACGGCTCACTCCACAAACTGGAACCACCAAGTGGGGACAGAAGACGTGTACGATTCATTCCAAATTTATACGACTGTATTTTCTCTTTATGGCACCTCCAGGTAACACCAATGCAGAGAAGACTCCCGTTTCTCTCTGCTCACAGCGTCCTCTGCATCACACCCACAACCCGAGGCAGAGCCCACCTGCTCCGCATACCGTGCACCTGCCTCCCCCGCCCCTCCCAATCCCACCCCACCTCCAAGCGGAGCTATAGTCTTCGGCTCAGATGGACGGATGGATGGTGCATTGGGCCCCTCACACCCATTTCCTGCTACGGTTTCCACCAGAAGAGCAATCTGAGGGCAGGGAGGTGAATACGATTCCTAGCTGATCATTAGAGGGCTTGTCATTCACTCCCAGCTTGTCCCTCCTCTTCAGGTCCATTTGGAGACTCTCAGGTTCTTGGCACCCCCAGCTTTACACAAATGCAGACATCATCACACTCTCTGGGGAGGCACCTGCAGCCTGAAATCATGGGCTTTGGGTGATGGGAGACCAGTGGTTCTCAGCGTGTGGTCCGCGGGCCCCTGGGGTGGGGGGTGGTCCCTGAGACTTCCAAGGTCTGGGAGGTCACAGTGATTTTTGTAAGACCAAGATGTTTTTTAGTGACTTGGTTCACGGTGACATTTGCGCTTGTGATGCCCATGCTGCAGAGGATCAGAGCACAGGTGCCCGAGTACCGCGCTTCCTAGCGGTCACTGTGCTCTTGGCCACACGTGCCGAGCCCAGCGAGATGCTAGGCCTGCTGAAGCAGAAGTGACCAATTCCCTTAGATCTCAGCCCCTTTAACAGTCTGTGTGACGACACGGGAGCCCACAGAGCTTGCACTTGGAGGCATGTCAGCTCAGGGAATGTACTACGTGGTTGGGTCTTGGGCAGAGCCAGATGCTCTCTTCATGGCACGTCAATCGTTTTTACTTGAAGGAGCGACTGACCAACTGGTTACTAGGACTTGGGTATTTGGTAGACCTTTCCTTGAAAATTTAATGAACTGGGCTTCAAGGAAAGCGACTGACCGTATTTGCTGTCCATGATAAAATGTGTGCTTTCCATGAGAAAAATTGGCATTTGGGGAAACTCGTATCCACCACCATGAGCTTGGCGGCTTCACAGTACTTAAGGGCTTTTCTGAGGAAATCAGTGGTGACATTAATAAATGCGATCTTTTCATTGCACACAATCATGAGTCAGTATTTGGAAGATTTGCATAACTTGGTGAACCAGTATTTCCCAAAGGATCAGGGCATGACGTTACAAAATCCTGTCTGGGTAAAAAAGATTCAGTCACGGCGTCAGGTGAACTAGTGGATTTAGTGGATCTGAGTATGAAAAGTCACTGAGGTGCTTTGCTTCCAAACTGCAACTAATCTGTAAAAAAAACTCACTTGCTGAGTTTTGGTGAAATAGCAAAGAATAGTCACAATCATCTGAAAAGCTGATTAAAATACTACGCTCTTTGCCAAATGCCTACCTGTGTGAGGATTCTGCTCAGAGACTTCCAACAACCTCACCCACGACACATCGAATGCAGACGTCGGTGTAAGAATCTGTGTTTTTGAAGACAAGATATTCAAGAGATTTGCAGCATTGCCAAACAATGCCACTCTTCTCCCCAAATTTCTTTTTTTTTTTTTTTTAATTTATTTATGATAGACACAGAGAGAGAGAGAGAGGCAGAAACACAGGAGGAGAGAGAAGCAGGCTCCATGCTGGGAGCCGGATGTGGGACTCGATCCCGGGTCTCCAGGGTCACGACCTGGGCCGAAGCTGGCGCTAAACCGCGGAGCCACCCAGGGATCCCCTCTCCCCAAATTTCTTTTGGAGACACATTTTTCATAAAATGTTATTTATGTTAGCAAGTAATAAGTTTATTTTTATTGATTTTTATTTATTCATTTTTTGAAGCAGGCTCGATACCCAGCATGGAGCCCAATATAGGGTTTGAACTCATGACCCTGAGATTAAGACCTGAGCTGAGATCAAGAGTCTGGTCCCTCAACCAACTGACCCACCCAAGGCACTCTGAGTTTGTTATTTTTAAATGAATTAATATTTTTAAAAATTCTCAGTTTCCAGGGCCACCTGGGTAGCTCAGTCAGTTGAGAGTCTGACTCTTGATTTCGAATCAGGTCATGACCTTGGGGTCCTAAGAGTGAGCCCTGCCTCAGGCACAAAGCTCAGGGGGGGCGTCTGCTTGAGATTCTCTCTCTCTCTCTCCCCACTTGCATGCACACACAACCATTCTCTAAAATAAATAGATCTTTTAAAAAATAAAATTCTCTGTTTCCATACCCCATGTGGTATTAGAATCAACCCACATAAACAAAAGCTCTTTGGGTGGGATCCTCCACAATTTTTGAAATGCAAAGGGGTCCGGAGACCAAAACGTTTGCTTAACCTCATTCAATAAGATCAGTAAAACCATCCAATACTTAACAATCTTCCAATAAGATCATTTAAAAAAAAAAAAAAGAGGCAGCAAAGAAATTTATTGTTCCCAGGGCTCCCTTTTGGATGCTGTGAACAAGCTTTAAATGGTCACGCTACGGAGATCATCGGCCACGCTCCCATTTGTGAACGGGAACTGATGGCTTTAGAGATTTCTGGGAGTGTCATAACTGGTGCCAAAAAAGCCACATCTGGTTAGTGGCAGAGCTGAATGGCAACTGAGTCCCTCCTGTTCACTCCTGGTATCAAATGCTTGAAAACAGGCGAAACAGCATATGGTGTGACCTGTCGGTGAGCGCCCACGTGGGGGGCCGAAAGCCTCAGAAAACCCACTGGCAGCAGGCAGCCGGCTGGGACTGTGCGATCTGTCGCTGAATGGTGACCAACCCAAGTCCTGTCCTGGATGGAACACAACCTGAGGCCCAGAGGATAGAAGGGGATTTGGGAACAGCCCACAGGGACAGGGCCGGGCTCCTGACCCCTGCTCACAGTCCACCCCAACAGTTGCCCCCTTAATAATTATCTCCCCTCCTGATGGGCCAAAGGCAGGCAGCACCGAGGACAGAGAAGGACAGAGAGTCTGTGAGCACTGGGGGTCCAGGTGCAACCCAAAGGCCACGGTCCTGCCCCAGCTCTCTGCTGCCTGGGCAGCCTCTTGTTATTATACCTGGGTGTTTTGTTTTGTTTTTTTCTAAGATTTCATTTATTTATTCATGAGAGACACAGAGAGAGAAGCAGAGACACAGGCAGAGGGAGAGGCAGGCTCCCTGCGGGGACCCTGATATGGGACTCGATCCCGGGATCAGGCCCTGGGCTGAAGGCAGACGCTCAACCACTGGGCCCCCCAGGCGTCCCCCAGACCCAGTTTTTTGAGAGAAGCTAGAGATGTGAATTTGGAACACAGCTGCCTGCTCTTAAGCACTTCCTTTACAATGCAGCTCTCCTGAGGCCTCTGGCTGGTTCCGTTGGTGGAACAAGTGACTCTTGATCTTGGGGTCACAAGGTCAAGCCTCACGATGGGTGTGGAGCCCGCTTTAGAAAAACTAAGTATTAGGGCAGCCCGGGTGGCTCAGTGGTTTAGCGCCACCTTCGGCGGGGGGGGGGGGGGGGGGGGGGGGGGGGCTGTTCCCAGAGACCCCAGATCGAGTCCCACATTGGGCTCCCTGCATGGAGCCTACTTCTCTCGCTGCCTGTGTCTCTGTGTTTCTCGAATAAATAAATAAAATCTTAGAAAGAAAGAAAACTAAGTATTAAAATAAAGTGCAGCTCTCTGCTTATTTTCTAGACGAGGGAATCCTCTCCTCTCTGGTGACCTCTAAACCTTCCGTGTACTTGAACACATCTAACCGTCCCAGAGGTGAGCTTATGTGGTCTTTAGAGAAATAAATAAATAAAGCAAAGCCACAAATTGAAGAGAATTCTTGGTTTATGGAGATGCATCTATGAGGAGGGCAGGGCCTCTGCAGGAAGCGGCGAAGGGGAAATGTGACCCAGTGTGCAGGTGGCAGCTGCCCGTCACTGGGGCCTGTGGGGCTGTCCTCTGTTCCAGTAACTGCAGCACTTGGCAGAACAGGCTGCTCCCTGGCTAGATCATAAATCTGCAGACACGATGGGCACCCGAGGAGCCACAGGTGCTGCCCAGGGAGCATGTTGCCGGCGAAGCTGCGTGTAAAGGTCACTCAGCGTGTGCACGGAGACCACAAGTTCACGGGAAAGGAGGACGTGATCCATCACCGTGGCCTCACCGCCCGCGAAAAGCAGGCTCCCTAAAGTTAGTGTCCTCGTTACAAGTGGGAGCTGGCCGCCCCAGCAGGCTTCCAGCAGGGGAAGCAGCAGCGTTCTCCGTCAGAACAGAGAAGTGGGCTTTGTGGCCCATGCCCCATGCCCCCTACCCCCCCACCCCCCGCAGAGGTTAATGAAACATCCAGCTCCTTTCCAGTCCCGAACACGCAGGTATTTACAGAAAAATGGAGTAGCACGAGGAGGCAGGGTGGTACTCTGTGGAGGGTTCTGTTAGCTTTTCAGGTTGTCCATCAGAGCTGATGCCCTAAAATAGTAGCTATGAAAAATTACTTCCCACAACGAACCTTCTCCGGTTTCTGGTCTTTCACGGGAAGCACTGTGTGAAGCGCTTGTGGCTTCAGGCTCTAGTCTGCCCACTGAATTCCACCTGGGAATGAACAGACTTTGCATTTTTACCCAGCGCCTCCACTGTTTTCATGCAGCCGCGAGAAGGGGCAGCGTGTGCAAACAACCGCCACCCCTTGTGCACAGCGACAGCTGGGCCTGTGCACTTTAATTAAGGGCTGGTGCCAGCGACCCGGGCAGGGCCTGATGAGGCATGCACCCTTTCAAAAATGACTTCTTCGGGCTCTCCACTGGCATGGTAGATGAATTCTCAAAGGTCACAGCGTCTGAGAGAATTATTCGGGTTTTACTGTTCTTAATTTACAGTCTGAACATGACAGTGTTACAGCATGGGCTTATTTTGCCAAAGGCATAAATGTGACATTGTAAACAATAAAGCAATTCAGGGGAAAGAGCATATTTCCCCACGTTCCCAACTCATCAGAAAGGTAAAGCTGTGTTGCTTCTTATATATTCTCTGCAAAATCCCCAGAGTTCCCACAGGCAATGGGGGCAAGGCAGTCCTTGGGACACCCAAGAGCTTGGCCCCAGGATGACATGGGCCGTGGCCTCAAGCGGCACCTGAAACCCAAGCTCACTTGGCAACAAACAACATGTTCCAGGGAGGACTGCAAGTGACAGGAACTCAGCCCCAGCTAGCAGAGGGGAAAATCCAGTAGTAAAATATTACCCAGGCACCATCTGCAATCCTGGACATTTCTTTTTTTTTTTTTTTCCTGGACATTTCTATGGGAAGAATTCAAAGGAGGTTTAACTTGCAAAACAAAACTTTTTTCACATGACTAACGAAGTATATCCTGAAAATATCACTTTGAAGATACAAGGTACATGCAGAAGAATAACAGCCCCCCAAAGATGTCCGTGTTCCAGTTCCTGGAATCTGTGACCATCACATAACATGACAAGGGGGAATTAAGGTCACTGAGTGACATGAGGTAGCTGATCTTAAAATAGAGTAGCTGGGCTGTCCAGGGGCACCCAATGTACTCACGAGGATCTGAAAAAGCAGCGGGAGGGAAGAAGAGAGAGACTCGGAGATGCTCCGCAGCTGGCTTTGAAAACACAGGACGGGACCTTCAGCCCAGGATGTGGGGCCCCTGGGAGTTGCAAGGCCAGGAAACGATTTTCCCCAGGAGCCTCCTGAAGGAACACAGTGCCGCTGGCAGTGATGTCAGTGAGGCCCTTCTGGATGCCTGACCTCCAGGCCACAAGACGGTTGTGCGTGTGGTTCTAAGCCGCTGGGTTTGTGGTAATCTGTTAGAGCAGCGTCAGGGAGCTGATATACGCATCTTATCAATACTGTCACCTCTGAAGAACACATTTTCCTTTCTGCCTCAGTGCCCCCAACGCGACACAGGATTCCTCAAGCCACCCACATTACAGCGCTCTAACCCCAGACTGTGACTGCAGCCCCCGCCAGCGTGGTCCCCATCTCGGCACCGCCTGAGCCCCCATGCCCCCCGCCAGCGGCCTGGGCTTCCCCTGGGGCCCTGCAGAGCGGTTCTGGTGCACGGGACCCAGACTCAGAAGCTCCAGGAGCCTGGGAGGAAAGCAACCGGGGCGCTGTCTGATGGGACCTCCCATCTGGCCGGTCCACACGGAAGAACATATGGCAACTTTAAACGTCCCGCCCCCTCCATGTGGTCCTCTGGAAAAGCCAGCGTGGGACACAGAGCAGGGGAAAGCAAATCATATCCATGATGCCTCTGTTTGTCTTTAAAATTTATTGACGTGGTTTCCCACCAGGCCTGCAGAGGATGGCACGGACGTGTTTACTTGGCGAGAGGGCACGTGGCACCAAGTGACTCATGCCACCCCAGTCCCAGGGCTCCTCCTGCAGGGTCCAGAGCACATGTGTCGGCTACAGGAACCTTATCCCGGCTCCAAACTGGACACCATCGCATGTCCTAAAAGAGCAAAGGGCAGAAAATCAACACTGGCTGCTCTGCTCACCCCCATCATCACAAGCCCACAAGCGGGCGCCTCCCTTCGCCAAGCCTGCAGGCAGCCCTGCCTCCAGCACCGGCCTCTCTGGGAGCCGGCCCCCGCAGCCTGGCTCTCCCTGCATCCCAGGTGCCTCGCCTGCAGCCCTCTGCTCCTTCTGCCCATCCCTATCCGCCAGCCCTATGGCTTCTTCCTTTGCTGACTTAAGAACCAGCCTTTGGAGGACAGAAACACGGTGACACATGGGGACACAGGGCCCCCTTTATTGCTCCCTCCCCACCTACTTTACATTCCCCTAATTCTGACTCAAGTGACAAAAAGAAAAGGACCCAGGAAAGAAATGTTATGAACAATAAAAACCCGAGAGAAAAAATCCCATAGTTTTGTGTTTATTTCTAAGGCTAACAGGCAAGGAGCAAGTTATAAGAGACTTTCTGTGCAGAGCAGAGCAGTGACAAGAGAAGTGTCCTGGCTGGAAGCAACAGAGGTGGCTGTGCACCTGGCAAACCACAGCACCCAGTGGGGTTGGGAAGGGTGGGGGGGAGGGGTAGAGATGGAAGGGTGGAGAAGTGGGGGGGGAGGATGGAGGAGGACAGAGGAGGAGGGGGACAGAGGAGTGGGCAGGGGGGATGGAGGAGGGCAGGGGGTCCAAAGGAGTGGGTAGACAGAGGAGGGGGCTAGGGGACTGAGAAGGGAGGAGGAGTGGTGGGAGGACCCAGAAGGAAGAGGGGACAAGGAGGACAGGGAGGGTGCAGAGGGAGGGAAGACGGAGTAGGAGAAACAAGGAGGATGGAAAGGGGGCCAGGAGGGGGGCAGAACCTGGGCCAGCCCAGACCCCAGCAGGCTTCCGGGGGCTTTGGACCACGACAGCATCACTGCCCCTCAGGGGTCCCCCTGCCACTTCTTAGCACCTGCCCCTGACCCAGGAAAAGGAAGGGTGCAAAGGAATCACGCTACTTACAATCCTGGTGACCCACTGATGCCCTAGGGTTTTATTCTGTGGGTCTTACTCCATGTGCCGCTGACAGGGCACCAAGCCCACATTCAGACAAACAAGCAGGATGAGTGGTGAGGCTCCAGTCCCAGCAGGAGGAGGAGAGCGGGCCCCTGGGCCTGGATGCAAGAGCACCCGCGGGCCTCCTGCCTCCATGGAGGCCTGGGCCACAGCCCCGCTACCCCCAGAATGAGAGCCCCCAGGCCACAGCTGGCAGCGGGACTGCTGATGCCACAGGGATGCGGTGCACTGTGAATCAAGAAGCCTGGTGCATGGTAGGGGCAGACTCCCACTCTGTCCACCCGGGGGCTGTGCCCAGGGGCTGGACCACAGATGTCTGTGGCCTGGCCCGGGGACATCAGCCCCCAGAGGCATAAGCATCAAGGAAGAAGGGCATTCTGAATCCCAAACAGCAGCTGACAGGCGCATTGTGGAACATAGCATCTTTGCAAGTTGTGGACAATTTCCAGAAAACCTGGACACAAGAATGGCTCCTTCAGGGGAGCCTGGCTGGCTCAGTCAATGGAGCATGTGACTCTGCTTTTTTTTTTTTTTTTAAGATTTTATCTATTTATTCATGAGACACACACAGAGAGAAGCAGAGACACAGGCAGAGGAAGAAGCAGGCTCCTTGCAGGGAGCCCGATGCAGGACTCGATTCCAGGGCCCTGGGATCATGAACCTAAGAGGAAGGCAGACACTCAACCACTGAGCCACCCAGGCGTCCTGGGCACGCAACTCTTGATCTCAGCATTGTGAGTTCAAGCCCCATGCTGGGTGTAGAGATTACTTAAAAATTAAGGAAAAAAAAAAAAAAAAAAGCTCCTACATTCAGAGGAAACTTGCTAATTTTACTGTCATAGCCTGTGCCCTTGCCCAATTTCAGGGTTGATAGCGTATGAAAACCAGCAGGAAGTTTCTCTTTGTTGACCTCTGGGTGATGGCGTAAAACACCTGATATTAAGAGATTCAAGGTGGGCCACTGTCCCCATTGCTCGGATTCCCTGAAGGACAGAAGTGCTCCCTGGCTGCCTGCAGTAGCAGGAGTGCTCCAGCCAGGAGGGATGGTGGCAGTACTTGGTGACCTCTGGTAAAACCATGACAAAATCCTTAGAAAGGCAAAGACCTACAACCAAAAGCAGGGCTGCATTTGTACAAGTTCTGTTTGAATCTAAAGGATTTCTCTATTTTACACCATCAGGTCCATGACTGCTTTCATTCTTGAGAAAAATGCCCCAAAATAGGCCAGGAGACAAAGTCAGCCAAGCCCCCCAGCTCATGTGATTCAGGAACCAGGGGGCATTCCGACAGGGTCATTTTCTCCCATCTGTAAAGAGACCGAATGCCCTGCAAGCACAGGCTCGTAGGAGCACAGTGAAGAAAAGGTGCCTGCTAGCAACACAAATGTCTCAGCATTACACAAGGCAGGAGCCATGAGGCAGTATCACTGAAACACCTATCTTTCCATCGTGTGTCCACCTCAGAGGTCCTCCAGGTCTCTCCAGGACCCCCTCCCACCAGGAGGGTCCCCAACAGGCCTTGCTGTGCGCCCTCCACTGCCTCCTGCTCTGCTCCGCACCATGAGGGTCACCACGGGGACTCCATGGAAGTCACACCCTCCTGCTGCTAGGCCCTCAGACCCTGCACACGGTCCCCCAGCGGTCACTCAGGGACACCAGGTGCTGCTGGGGCCAGGAAACCCGGCAGAGGACAGGGCAGACAAGGGCCAGAACTCAAAGACCTTGGGTGTGTGCCCGAAGTGAAATGGCCAGAAATGATGGAAGGTGCGAGTGACTGGGACCAAGAGCCTCCCCAAACCTCCCTTTTGCTCCTATAAAATGACAGTCCACGTGCCCCTCGCTTGTCGTGCCTGCACACCTTGGGTCCGGGTCTTCTGCAGCCCAGAGTGCCCTCCCCAGCAAGTCCCCAGCCGTCCAAGTCAGGAAGCTCCAGCCCAGAAACCATGTTCCCCAGGAAGGCCTCACCAGCCCTCACTGGGCAAGATGAGCCTCTTTCTCCTCTTCCCTTGACTCACGGTGAGTGGCTCTCAGGAGCCGGCCTCGTTTGTCCTTCAGTCTCCTGAGGCTGCACTCCGTGAGCACAGAGCGACAGAACAGTTAGGCTTCAGACAACAGGGCCTGCCCTGGATCACCTCCACTACAAAATCTAGCCAGCATTTCAAAGCTAGTTCCATTTGTGTAAAGGTCCAAAATCCTAACTAGAGAGCATCTGCATTAAGAGTGTGTGTGTGGGGGGGAACCTACAGGTGATTCACACACACATACTCCTCTGTCCTGCTACTAATTTCAGAAATGAAAATAAGATTCTAACAATATTACCCAAACTTTACAAAATTCCCAGTTTGATGATAAAACTTCAAACAAAGCCACACACAGAGTAAAAGCAAGTTTCACATTCAAGGGTAACCAGGCTGACCCCATGCAGGGGACACTGGACACAGAAAGCATTTGCTGCAATCACCACGCTCAGGTCATGAAGCAGAGCCGCTCCATGGCTAGAGGGCTGGGGAGCCTCCTTCTATTCCGGTCTTTAAATGTCATGTGCACAGTACGCTTCTGCCTTCCAGAAGAAACCACATTTGAAATTCATCTCTGAAACAGATTTTTTCAATTTAGAGAGAGGCAAAGCTGAAAGGTGAGCAGAAGGAAGCATTCTCTGTAAAGATTTTGTGAATACAGGGAAAGACTCAGGGCTCCTGAGCTGGGTGATGGATCCGCGGAGCACAGTGACATCCAGTGGCCTTGAACAACACTGCGGCCATGGTGACTCCAGCAGGCAGGCTGAGTGGAAGGAGAGGAGGCCTACAGCCCCAGGGACTTGCCCAAGTCACATGGCCGGTGTGGGGGAGAGACAGAGCAGGGCTGGTCACATGGCCCCACATCTGCGGCTGAGAGGGAAGCAGTCAGCTCTCTCGGTGGTGGATGATCATTCGGTGACACAGACAACACAGCTACAGCTAAAAAGCCACATGCACTTCTAGTTTTCTTTGTAATAAATACTTAGGATGTATTTACTTACATAACTTGCACTAATATTAACACAGTTAATCCAAATCGATCATCACGGACACACGCTATACAATCTTTGAGACAGGAAAGTGCATATAGAATTCGTTTGAATAAGAAGACCTTCCAAAATGAAGAAGGAACACGTGATTTTCATCTTTCTGCAATTAATACTTGAGGTGCAGAAAAAGCAGCGTGGGGAAGGAATGGTGTGTTTTCACATCCACCTGGGCTCTCAGAAGAGGGAGGTGGAGGCTTGGTGCTCCGTGCTTGCAAGTTTTGGTTACAGGCGAAAGGGTGCAAGCTTTGGCCCCAGGCAGGCCTGGTCCTGCTGCTGAGCTGACCACAGCCCCTGCGCCAAGGCTCGCTGTCCTCATCTGAGAAAGGGGTGACTCTCCCTGCACAGAGCTGTTGGGAGGCTTCCATGATAACATCAAGTCCTTAGCAGGGCGTCTCACACAAGGTAAGTGTTCAATAAACGCCAGTGATCGCCTTCCCTTCACAAAACATTGTGATTGCCCTCAGAAGAGACCCAGAGTCAGTCTCCTTCAGAGCGTGGCTGGTCCTCATCAAGGGAATGCGTTAAGAATGCAGGGTCCAGAGGACCACGCCCGGGGGAGTCGGAGGCACGTTACAGTTTGAGAAGCACAGGCTCAGGTGGCTTCAGCACCCACAAGTGACTTCATCCTGGTGTGGGTATGGGCTCAACGCCTGCCCCTCTGGGGCTCCCAATTAGCACTTGGAGGGTGTGAATATGGCTTTGCAGAAAGCAGCCTGCAAAACTATGTTCATTTACCCGAGACTGTAAAGGCGTGAGGAGTCTGCTAAAAAGTTACCTAATGCACCAATCTTGTTCTAGGAGAAAAATGCCTGTTTTCACATTTCATTATCTCTGAAATTGGGAAACAAAATCCCACCTGTAGTGTGTCTCAAACACAGCCAGGAGGCAGCCCATGCATAGTGGAGGGAAATGTCTCCAAAGGGAACTTGCTTTGTTTCCTATGTGAAAAAGGCCACTGAGAGTCCACCAGGAGCAATAGCAGGAGCAGGAACCAACATTTACCAACAAAATGCCGAGCACTGTTCCAAGTGCTTCACATGCATGAATTCATTCAGGCGTGGTTGCTAGCGCCCATTCTCTGGGCACAAAGACTAAGACCCGAAGCAGTTGAGTCACTCACCCTGGGTCACACAGTCACAGAGTGGCCGAGCTGGCACCCACGCCTGGACAGCTGGGCTCCTGCACAGACAGCCTGTGCAACTAGACCCTTTCCAGCCCTGGCTGTGAGGAGAACAGGCACAGGCTGGAGGAGAGTTAACAGTCATCAGAGCAGCTGCTGGCTGTGGGGCACTGGAAGGAAGGGTTCCAACATCCCCGGGAGCCAGGGCAGCCCCACAGCCAGAATCAGCCTCCCAGGTAGACTGAGGAGCAGATGCTACTGACCGGGTAACTGTAAGGAATCTGGATGACAGATCCTAAGAACTGGTGCTTTCTTAAAAGCCTGTGAAAGTGGCTACCCTTGAAAAAGCACCACCACCTACCACACTGAAGCAGAAGATGGTGGGAGTAAAACCAGTACTGTTTTTCCTTAAACTAGGACAAACTCCAACGTCATGCCTGAGTCTCAGACAGCACCACTCAATGGCCAAGTAACTGTAGACAAATGACAGAGGAAAAAAATACAGCCTAGAGTCCTGAATGTATTAGCATGAAAATAACGAGAGGATATAAACACTGTTATGGGTGGAATGCTTATGTCTCCATAAACTTCATGTTAAACTTCATGTTAAAGCCCTAACCATGAGATGGTATTTGAAGGTGAGGCCTTTGGGGGTTCACTAGGTTTAGATGACATTATGAAGGCAGGGTCCCCATGGTGGGGCTACTGTCCTTATAAAAAGAGACATCAGAGAGCTAGCTTGCTCTCTCTTCACCATGTGAGGACACAGAAAGAAGGGTCCATCCACAAGCCAGGAAGAGAGCTGTCACACGGCCAGCACCTTGATCATGAACTTCCAGCCTCCAGAACTGTCAGACCTAAATGTCTGTAGTTTAAGCCCCCTGTCTGTGGTATTTTGTTAGAGCAGCCTCACCTAAGACAGACCAAGACCACACTTCTGGATTTCACAAAATGTATACAACGGATACTATACACACTAAGAAAGAGATGGAATTAATTTCTGTAACTGTAAATGGCCTCATGCCATCCCCATCCACATAGTATTTAGCAAACCTTGCTCATTAAGAGGACTACTAGAGAAAGGCCAAGAGGGCAGGTTCCTCTGCTCCCCAGAGAAGGTGCTGGAGAACAAGTCCTCTGTGGCCAGGAGCAAAGCCTTGTCCAATCCAATTCTGAGTTCTTGGCCTGCAACGTCACCTGGTCACCAGAAACACCTCATTCCATATTTAACAAGCAGGATCAATAATACCTCAATTCCTCCAGCCAGACCCATGCAGGAGCTGCCATTATTTGGCCACAGTGAGTACAAAGAGAGAGAGGTGGGGAGTGGGAACACGTCATATTCATCCTCCAAAATGAATGGAGAAAAATCCAATGGAAGAAAATATTTTTTCATTCTTTTGCTAAGTATTCAATTTCTCCTAAAATCTTGATTCTTACAGGCTACTGACAAAATGTTTAACCGTGTTCACAACAAAACACAACTTCTAGGTGGTACAATGTAACTGTGGGGAAGAACCCTGGCACCTACCTGTCACCCTTCTGCACGCCCATGGGAACACAATAATTAAGTTCCAGCCGAGCAATGTTGCCAAGTCTGAGGACGATCCCGGCACCGTAAGACCAGCGAATACACTCAGCCAGCTTCCGAATGTGAGCCTTGGGGCCCTCCCCTGAAAAGAGAGAAGATGTGACCAACAGTAGGAAGCCCCTCACATAAGCTGTCCTCACGCAAGCCCTGGCTCTCTTCTTTGCTGTGTGGCCTTCAGTTCATGACCACTTAGGGTTTATTGTCTGTTTTGCCCAAGGTTACTTTTGCCAAAACTTAAGAGCATCCACTGAGAGTAGTAAACATATTATTTTTAAAAGATGCTCCTGGGGCACCTGGGTGGCTCAGTGGTTCAGCGTCTGCCTTTGGCTCAGGTCGTGATCCTGAGGTCCTGGGATCAAGTCCCGCATCGGGCTCCCCGCAGGGAGCCTGCTTCTCCCTCTGCCTGTGTCTTTGCCTCTGTGTCTCTCTCGTGAATAAATAAATAAAATCTTTAAAAAAAAAATGCTCCTATCCATTCCATTTAAACTACAAATAGCTATAAAACTAAATCAATAAGAAAACAAATAAAAATAGCCCTGAATGTTTACTTTGTTGCAAAATACTATTTTGTGTGTTTCATTCAACACCTTCACTCTGAGCACCTTTATCAAGTGTTGTAAAAATTTTTTTAAAGTAAGGCACATCTCTGTAAGTAAAGACTCTGTAATATAACAGGTGCTGTACTTTAAACACAAAAGCAACTGTGCCCTGACAGTCTCTAAGCAGCCCTGGGCTTACCGTAGTTGAGGTTGCAGAGATTCCCCGCATTGAGGAAGAAGTGTGTTCTGAAGAGCTCCCCGAAGCCACCCTGGCCTGGCCGGAAAGGCAGTGGGGTGTACAGGTGCAGACCGCCGGCCCAGTATGCTTCTCCACCCAGGTAGTCTCCTGGACAAGGAAGAGGTGCAGAACAAAACAGAAGCTCTCAGATTCAGAATCACATTGAAGTTCCACACACTCTACAAGGGAGACGTGTGCTGTGTGCAGAACACGGAGGGCTCAGGCTCTGAGTGGTGGCTCTTCTAACTCCTGATGTCAGCCTCACTTTAAAGTCTTTCTTTTTTGCCTGGTTCCTTTTATAAGCTTTAGGGGGGAAAATGCTAGTGTAGTTTAGAAAAGAACGCAATTACAAATTTATCAAAGCTGTAAAATGCTTGGAGTAAAACAAGTGAACTCACGGAAGTCGCCTTTTCCACAACTGCAGATGACCAGATCACGGCCACCTGGCAGATGAAACGGTTTCCTTGGCAACAATTTCAAGACCAAAAGATGGGTGACAGAATGCAGAATGGGCCTCTACAGTTTCCAGAAAGGGCTGGACACGCTATCAGTCAAAAGGCACAGAATGTCTACTGTCCACCAGGTAAGGAAGCAGCATTCCAGCTCAATGTGTCCAGGGAAGAGGCCCATTTTTGAAGGTTCATGACCACGTAGGGTTTGTTGTCTATTTTTGCCCATGGTTACTTTTGCCAAAACTCAAGACTATCTGCTGAGTATTTAAACATATTATTTCTAAAAAATGCTTCTATCCATTCCATTTTAACTACAAATAGCTATAAAACTAAATCAACAAAACAAAAATAGCCCTGAATGTTTATACTTTGTTGCAAAATCCTATTTGGAAAGTGTCTTAGTATTTGTTAATACAAAATGACAGATCATAAAAAAGAAAAGTGAGTTGTCTCCAAGGTTAACCTCAAAGAATAAGCTGCTTGTTCACATCAAGACCAGCCATCTCCTCAATCTCTGTTTTAGTATCAAAGTTCTAGAGGGAACAAAAACATACAAGTAACAGGTCGGTTGTGTTTGCTTTTCATTTCCTAGTAACTGCCCACCTCTTAAATAACACATTTTACTCTGGTCATAAAAGGGATATATATTCATTGTAGAAAATCTGGTAAGTAAAAGGAAAGTATAAAAAAAAGGAAAATATCCATTAATTTCTCCTATTCAGAGATAACATTTCTCGTGTCTTTCATCCAGTGAACTGTGATGAATAATTGAGAAATAAAATGTGAGTCATCGCGTACATAGGTCCATAGATATATATCTCAGTCCTGCTTTTAAAAAGCTGGTTTAATAATTTAATATGTTGTAAGCACTTTCATCTAATACCTTCTATTGTTTGGAAATGTGATTTAGATGCCTGAATAATCAATCACATGTGGACCATGCTTACCTAATCCTCGTCTACTGTCATGTTGCTATTTTCTTGAGAGCAGACATCAGCCGTCACGAGTCTCCTTGCACACACACATGTATTTAAAGCCTTGTCTTGTAGTATAATCTCCATAAAGAAAAATATACACATCTGAAGTAAACTGCTCGGTAACTCCCCTCCAGGGACTGGAGACACAAGCATATGTAGCCCCCAGAACGCTCTGCTCTCCTCGCTAACCACTCCCTTGCTGGCCAGCAGCACAGATCACTCTAGCCCATCCCTAAATTTTACATGGATCTAATCACACCTGAAGCCTCCTCTGGGTCTGGCCTTGCTGCTACTGGTCTTGCACGTTTCTGAGGCTCATTTATGTTGTATTCAGCCAGCAGCTCTAACTCGCTCACCCTCCTCATTATAGAACAGTCCACAGTGTGAGGAGACCATTTATTTGCCCACTCTAGTGTCAATGGGCATTTGGGCTTCTAGTGTTCAGAATGGAGCTATTATTATTAGTCTTTGCATATTTTAGGTTCCTGATTGATATACACTGTCAAACTGCTTTCATGAAAAGTCATGCAATTTGCATTCCTGTCCATAGTATCTCACCGATGGCCTGCCTAATAGGGTACTAAGGGGAATATCATTGTGTTTTAATTTTCAGGCATGTGGTAGACTCTTAAACTTCCATACAGGCACTATATAATACTTCCTTACAACAAAAAAAGAACAAGACTATCCCTAATGTTTTACTTCTCTTTTAAAAAAATGACACACTGGGATCCCTGGGTGGCGCAGTGGTCTAGCGCCTGTTTTTGGCCCAGGGCGCGATCCTGGAGACCCGGGATCGAATCCCACGTCAGGCTCCCGGTGCATGGAGCCTGCTTCTCCCTCTGCCTGTGTCTCTGCCTCTCTCTCTCTCTCTCCTCTCTCTCTCTCTCTCTGTGATTATCATAAATAAATAAAAATTTAAAAAAAAAATGACACACTAATAAAGTACTCTAGAGACAAGTGGCAAGGATGTGTATTATGCACAAAAATTATGCACAAGACAGTCATTATTTACAGTAATAAGAAATGGAAACAGCAAAGATTTTGTTAAAAGAACAAAAGGTCAGAAAATCAGGGTAGAATATTTTATAATGGAATGACATGCAAACATTTTAGTGATGTGGGTTTTTTAAAAAGGTTTTATTTATTTGACAGAAAGAGAGCATGAGGCAGGAGGAGGGGCAGAGGGAGAAAGAAAAGCAGGCTCCCCAGACCCTGTGATCATGACCTGAGCCAAAGACAGTCACTCAACCCACCGAGCCACCTGGCAACCCTAAATGATGTTTTTGAAGATTTTAATAACATGTGGAAACGCCTCGGATAGAATGTCAAGTGTCAGAGAGGGGTCCAGGAAACAGGAGTAATTGAAACAGGCTTTCCAGAGAGCAACATAAAGCTTCAAAATGTTCAAAATCCTTTGATCTAGGGATTCCACATCTAGACTTTACATTATAAAGTAAAACTTAGAGATGAGCACAAAGATTCAGTTAGGTTATTCACAGATACACTGCTTTATGATCATAAGAAAAAAGAAAGCCTAAATGTCCAACATTTGGGATTTGGTTTAAAAAAGACTACAATTTGGCAACAAGATGAAATATGCAGCCATGAAAAACGACAGAGTTTTTCTCTCTCCGATTCACTGCTGGCGGGAATGCAAAATGGTACAGCCATTTTGGAAGACAGCCTGGCAATTTCTTACAAAGATAACACAGCTTTATCATACGTTCCAGCAACTGCTCTAATTGCTATTTCCCCAGATGAAACCTTATGTCCAAACAAAAACTTGCACGTGAATGTTTATATCAGCTTTACTCATGATTGCCAAAAATTGGATGTCTTGCAACTGAGATACCCTCCCCTAGGTGAATGGATAAGCAGACGGTGGCAGTCACATAATGGAATATTGTTCAGTGATATAAAGACATGAGCTGGGGCGCCTGGGTGGCTCAGTTGGTTAAACATCTGCTTTCGACTCAGCTCATGATCCCAGGGTCCTGGGATGGAGCCTTTCACTGGGCTCCTTGCTTGGTGGGGAGTCTGCTTCTCCTTCTGCCACTCCCCCTGCTGTGCTCTCTTTCTCAAATAAATAAATTTAATTAAATTTTAAAAAAGACATGAGCCTTCATGCTGTAAAAGACACAGAGGAACCTTCCATATGTTGCTCAGAGAGGCCAGGTTGAAAGGGGCACACACTGGATGGTTCCAACCACGGAGAGGAAACAGCTTGGGGCTGTCAGGCATGGGGCGGGGGAGGGAGGAGGGAGGAGGAAGTGGACCCTGGTGGACGGTGCAGCCGGGGAATCTGTAGGGTGCTGGAACGGTAGGTCCAGGCCACACGCATTTGCCAGAACCCAGGGAACTGCAAAGCACAGAGTGAGCCCGAGCGTGAACTACAGGATGCAGTGAATACTAACGCACCAACTGCTACCAGTGGGCCTAACGTGACGCCAATCATCGAGGATGCTAGGGCAGTGTACATGGAAACTCGGCGCCTTCTGCCCAACTTTCCTGTAAACCTAAAACTGCTCTCAAAATCAAAATCTATTACTTTAGAAAAGTTACAGTATGTCAAGAAGATGAAATAAACTGTCATTAAAAATGATGAAAAAAAAAATGATGAAGTACTCATTCCTGTAAAAATCTTTTTCATTTCTGTTACTGAGGGCGGTGGGAGAAGCAGGTCAGCACACGGTAGGCAAATGGACCAAACGCAAGCAGAGAGGCATGCTTGCTTAAACAACAAATGCTCCCATGTATCGTCGCTGGGCAGTGGGATCAGAGGTCAGTGCCGGGCACTTTTTGCTTATATTTTCTCATTTTCCTACAGTTCGCTCAACATGTATCTGTCCGTGCCTGCCATGTGATAAATGCTCTGTGGGGTGCTAATTCTGTGGTGGTGAAATACAGACATCTATTACTGTGGTAACGGAAACAAGCTTAGTTACCCTTGAACAACCCTCTGTGAACCGTGCACAGAGGGTTTTCTTTTCTCCAGCTCACCTCATTGTAAGAACATACTGTATGATACATACAACCTTCAGAACTGGTGTCAACTGGTCATGTTACTGGTGAGGCTTCCGGTAGGCTATTGGTAGCTAAGTGTTTGGAAAGACAAAAATGACACTCAGGTTTTCAACTGTGAGGTTGAGGGGTGGGGGCTTGGTGCCCCAACCTCTTCCCCATTCTGTCGTTCAAGAGTCTAGAGTATATGCTTTCACAAATGAGATATGAAACTTCGGCTTGGTGGTCTAATGGCAGAAAGACTGACCTTCACTCTGTGGCCCAACGCTGTGCATGCTGAACCCGCGCACACTGGTCGGTCCTCCAAGGTAAAACCTACAACAGAAGGCAGATGTCAGAAGAAAGCCACCAGTGAAAACCTACAAAATCCAGTGAAAGTGCAGAAAGCACACAAGTGAGGCTCATGTTTGATACTGGATTGTCGTCGACATTGTCACATGGCAAAACTTTTAAGGATTGGGAAGTGCATAGAAGGTAAGGTGACTTTCATAACAATCTAAACCAGAATCTAAACACTTCAAACTTTTGGGGAATGTAAGTGAGATAAAAGGCAAAATAAGGATCCTTCTTTAGAAAAGAGGGACATGTGGACTGTCCATTATAAAGGAATTATCTGTTATCTATGAGAATTCATTATGTAACAGCTCTGTTGCAAAACAGCCTCCTAGGTGCTCACATAAAATATTAAGTCTAAAAAAAAAGCAAGATAAGGGATGCCTGGGTGGCTCAGTGGTGGAGCATCTGCCTTTGGCTCATGTGATCCCGGGGTCTTGGGATCGAGTCCCATATTGGGCTCCCCGTGGGGAGCCTGCTTCTCCCTCTGCCTGTGTCTCTGCCTCTCTATGTCTCTCATGAATAAATAAATAAAAATCTTAAAAAAAAAGAAAAGCAAAATAAAAATTATATAACAGTATGATCTCAATTTTACAAAAAGAGGAAAATAATGCTAGAAGAAAACAGAACAAAACAATTATTGTTACTCTAAATGTTTTTAATATTTTCTACAGTGATTATATATCAGAAAAAAATTATTACAATTAAAAAAAATGAATTGCTCTCATATTCCTAATGGACTGGGTTATCACAATCTCTTAAACACTAACTGAACAAAATTAAAGGTATGAATTAAAAATTACTTAGAAACCCCATCCACTTTCTGTGAAACCTAACACCTTATCAGAAGCCAACTCTAGACCATGCTAAGTACTGAATAATGAAGTAAAATAACAAGCGAAGTGGTGTGTACTCTTTCTAATGGGGCTGCCACATTAACATTTGGGATTTCTAAGCAACGCCTTTCTGAATGCCCCCTTAATTATGGAAACAAACAGCAAGCTCCATTTGCTTTTTTCAACAAATGATAACTCGCACATACTCTTTGGAAATAATTAAGATGAACCAGGAAGCATAAAAAGCAAGAAGTCCTTTCCCCCTCCCTCATCCACCCAGATCCATCCCAATCTCCAGAGCTGACTGCTATCACTGGATTGGTGGTTGACCCTCAAGACCTTTGGTGTTATTCATGCAAACACATACACACGGGAGCTTTTGCCCCTGATCCAAGAGCAATCCGCTAACTGTGAGCACCTGCCAATTTTAACTTGTAGACATCTACCTCGTTCTTTTTAATCACTGCAGTCTCTTTAGAATGGCCATATTTGAATTTAATAATTTCTGTCTTGCAGTTTTCAAAGTTTTGCTATTATCAACAATGCTACGATGGACAGCCTTGTACATAAACCTCCTACACATTTATAAATGTATTTCTGCAAATTAAATTCGGAGAGGTGAAAGTGTTAGCTCCCAGACCTTACAAATTAAAATTTTTTATATTTCCGAACAGTATCCAAAAACTAGGCTAAACTAGTTTACACTAAAACATTTTAACCAATGCAATGTTAAAAAAAAAAGTCTCTTGCCCTCATGAACAATTATTAGTATTTCAAAGCAACAATTTCATACTCTGCTGATAGGAGTATAAATTACCATAAGCATTCTAAAAAGCAGTCTCCAGCAACATTCTCTATAAGCTTTAAAAAATGTTCATATTTTTTTGAGACAGTAATTCCACATTTAGGAATCTTTCCTTAGAAAATAAATAACACTTTACAAAGTCGTATGTTTCACGAGGTTGCTTATATGCAAATAATGAAAAATTAAAATGCAGCTTTTAAACAATTTCTCATGACTTGGTGAATGGGTTTACTCTGTTTTTTCCTTAAACCTTTTTAAAAGGCAAGGAGAACACAGGGGTGCCTGGCTGGCTGAGTGGGTGGAGTGCTACTGTTCTGAGTTCAAGCCCCATGCTGGGTATAGGGATTACTTAAAAATAAGATCTTTAAAATGAAATTTTAAAAAGTTAAAAAATCAAAAGCAGAGGAAACACAAAAGTGTCTGTAAGTTACAGTATATCAACAACTTAATATACATATATATATAATTTTATGTATGTATACACACACAAAAGCACACATCCACAAATAACAGACTCAAAGGAAATAGTCCCAAGTGTTTAACTCTGCTTATCCTTGAGCAGGATTTTTTTAAATTTCCTTAAATGTTTTTCTGTCTTTATATTTTGGTGATGCGTATGAACTGTATTCTTTCATTCTCAAAAGGGAATGTAAGATTTTTAATATTACGAAGTTAACTCGTAACCTGAAATAGTTACCAGTTACCTGAAACATAAAAACTGAAGTAAAATTTGAAATATTTGCTCTCCTAGTTATGCTTTTCTAAAATAACTTATGAAGAACCAACCAAAAAGAGCCAAAGACAAGCATGTGCAAGTCACCCACTCACTTGCTATTCCTTACCTGTCCGCAATACTTGATGGTTTATCACCAATGGGCACCAACACCCCACCCCAGAGAGATGTTGAAAAAACCTATGGAAACACAGACAGACAACCGTTTCTTCAGTGCCCCTTCCCTGCGATGAGCATCAGCGGGCGGCCACCGCACGGAGATCTGGTTGCAGGCGTGGCACTGGCAAAGAGCTCTGGGGCAGAGCGCAGGGGCGACAGACCAGGAACATCTGATTGTGGGGTTGGAGAGCTACAGCTGACAGTGTTTTGTGGGTACTTTAAAAACCTGCAACTTCAAATTTCACATGAAGACATAGCAAACACCAGCAAACACAAGCCCAAAGCACAAGCAAGGCATGGCTCCCTTGGCTTCCATCCCAGAGAGGGCAGCCCCACCCCTTCCACGAAGAGCGAGGCTGGGCACAGTGGGAGACACACCTCATCTGGCGAGGGGACAGTGGCGCCTTTACATCTGCCCCCCATCTCTAGCAGGCCTGGAGAGCTGCCAGCAGTGCTTCCCATTTCCTACAGGTGCCCCCATATGCCCTGACGGTCATGCCACACTGGGCCTCCCTCCAAACAGAAACTAGTTTCAATACGGTGCCCAAAGTCCTCTACCATCTGATGCGACCTCTGTCCTCTCTGCGCCGTCCCTCCTCCTCACTCTGTCCAGTCATGGCAGCCCCCTGGCTCGTCCTGGCAGTGCCATAGCTCCTGCCCAGAGAGCCTACGGCTGGCTTCCTTGCTTTGTTCTGGGCTGTGCTGCCCCACTGCAGATGCCTTCCTGAACCATCTTAAATAAGACAGCACCCCATCTGGGCCATTTTATCTTTACTCTGTTTTATTATTCTTTGTTACATTTGCTACCTGCTAAACTGTATATACACACGTGCTTGCTGCTTACTCATGGGTCTCCCTTCACTAGTCTGTGAGGGAGTGGGAACTGTTTTACTTACTGAGGTATTTTTAACGCCCAGGCAGTACTGGGCAGCCGATATAGATGTGGTGGGTGGATGGGTAGGTGAGTGGGTGCATGAAGAGCGATACCTGGACAAAAGCACAGGAACTGAGAGCACAGTGCAGGAGCCCTGACCTTGGTCTGGGAGGTCAGAGGAGGCCTATAGGAGATCGCCTATGCCGAAGTCTTAAAAAGGCAAGGAACGAGGGGCCAGGGAACAGCTGAAAGAAGGGACTTACAGCCAGCAGAGAACAAAGTGCAAGCCTGGAAGTAAGAGCCTAGTCCTTTAGGGAAATGAGAAATAGCTGAGCCAAAGCACAAGGAGAAGGGGAGAGAGACCAGGCCAAAGATTGTGTGCCACACCAATGGTGCCAGCTTCACACAGGAGATTTTAGGGCTTGCGTTTGAGAAAGACCAGCATGCCTGCAGTATGGAGGAAAAGGGGGAGCAGAAAAGGATATCAGAAAAGGATATCCTTTATCAGAAAAGGATATCACCACCAAGGTGAGAAAGCACAGCCTGGAATCTGAGTGATGCTGAGTGGGCAGAGAGGTGGACCTGGTGCTCAGTGGCCTTTGGGTGAGGACTCCTCCGAGCAGTCAGGGAGGTCAGGGCACTGGGGCCAAAGCTGTGCAAGCCAGTGCAACTGGGAGCCCGGGTGCAGGGTACAGATTTGGGAGGGAAGTAACAGTTGGTTTCAGACACACTGAATTTGAAGTGTCCATGTAAGGAATGGTGTTGGGATCCCTGGCAACACAGCACATGGATGGAGGCTGCAGCCATGGGGTGGGGTGGGCACGAGATCCTCTGGGGAGACTGCCAGCGCAGGACACTTCCACGACAATCTAGGGGGAGAGTCTTGCAAGGCGGCAGCATGGCAAGCCACAAAGGGACCCCACGAAGAGGAAGCGGACACATGGAAGGAGGATGCAGGCAGGATGGAGTCCAGTGAGGACAGTGTCAGCATGGTGGGGAGGGGAGGGGGGAGACCAGGAGGAGCTTGCCGACTGGACAATGCGGGGGCCCCAGCAGCGGCGGGGAAAAGGCAGGAAGTAGATTCAAGGAGCGAGGACTCCAGGGCTGACTGGGAGCAGTGATAGGAGACTTTAGAAATAGACATGTGTATCATCTCATTAAAGCTCACTCCTTGCTCCGAGTCTTATGATAGCAAAGGGCACAGGCGGGTGTGTGTTTGTGTGTGTCCAGTGGGGGAGCACAGAGAGCTGTTCCCCGTCACCAGCCTCCAAGAGGACTGGAGAACAAGCCAGGGGCTCCTCTGCCTTGGTCAGAATCAGGTCCCTTACTCCTCATTCCCGAACAAATCAGGAGAAACTAAACCAAATGGAATTAAAGATTTAAAAAGAAATGCCTGGAAGTGCCCAGGGCCCTGCAGACTCAGCCTAAGAAGGTGAAGACTGAGAATTTCTACTAAATGACCTCAGAGGGAAAGGAGGCACATGTCTGCCCTCCAGACATGTTTACATGATGGCCCTGAGCTGACAAATGGGGAAGGGGCTCTCCTGGAATCCCACACAAAATGACCGAAATGTTCCTCTTGCAGAGAAAAATGATCACTTCTACCAAAGTTTCCTTAATTCTGGCTAAATTGAAAAGACCAAGCACTTCAGTTTCAAGCACTAATGTTCTGGGCTTCTCCTCTGGATTGTGCTTTCACTCTCTGGGAACGGAGTTCCCTAAAATAAAGGATAAAAGTGCAGGTGAAGGTTGTGGCTGGATACTCACCGAATCAAAGACAAGTTGTTTATTCAACTGAAGCTCGAAATCTTCTTTTATGAAGCTCACGTCCCCTCCGGTGTAGCCGGCCAGTTCCTGTGGGCGAAGGACCCACAGGTGGAAATGGAGCAAACAGACGTACTACGCCAGCTCTGAGACCGTGTCACTCCAAGTACTGCCTAATCTTGTTTGGTATTTTTAAAAAGACAGGAGGTCGCTTCTGTCTGTCCCCTAGAAGCTCCATTCTAGTTGTTACTCTGGTTGTTCTAGATGGTCCTGGGGGACCAACAGAAATGCAGGATCCTCAAACACACTGATGCTGTAGAATAATCTACTCCTACACGTGAGTGAGAAATACCAGCCGCAGGAACATCCTGCTGCGTGCCGGGGCTTGTTTGGCCTACTCACTGTTTGAAAAAAGGAATTAGCCAGTCTTGCAAAATTGGGCACATGTGATGTAAAAATCTGATTTCCACTTGGTCGCCTGATCCTGAAGCTCAGGCAGACAGAGCATCATCCACCCCGGGGGCCCTCAGGCGCAGGGCTACCCTCTCTGCCTTGAGGTGACCAAGGGGTTGGTTCAACCAAATCTCCGCTTTCCTCCCGGCCTAGTGAGGGACACCCCATCCGGGTCGGAGCGTTAATCCACCCCTAAAAAATGTGCCTCCAGTGTGGGGCTCTCTCCCCTCCCAGGTCACCGAGCCAGCAGGTCGCACGCGGGTGAAGGATCGCTACCTGGTTAACTTTCAGCAAAGCACCTCTTCTCGGCAAGATGGAGGAGTTCCGCGAGTCGATGACCATCGCGTGCTGAAAGAAACGTGCGGCGAGGTATTTCGCTTCAAGCAGGTGCACTTCCTGGCCACTGTGCCAGCCCCTCGCCCAATCACCTGACTTCACCCTCAGAAAAGCCCTCTGGGAAGGTAGCTCCCTGTCGCTACTTCACAGGTGAGGGAACCGACGGCGGGCGGAGCAGACCATTCATAGTCACCGCTGGGAGATTACCACCTGTCACGGGTCCGTCCTCTCAAGGAGCTTGACCCTGACCTAAGTGAACTCTGCCAGCTTTCCCGGCTCCCAGGCACACTGCCCTGTCACCACTGACGGGGCTTCAACAGAGTAATATGGTGCGGTTCCCATAAACTCACAAAGTGGCCGGCAGCCACCCAATCAGTGACCCTTCTCGGTCCGTCCAGTGCTGGCGAACGCTATTCTCCCAATGCACCTAAGTGCACAGCCACACCAGGAAAGCCCTTACCGAAAGAGATGACTTCAGCGAGTGCCCACTTTCCTTCCGGACAGCGAAGGATGCCGTCCTCGAGAGGCAGCCCAGCTCCCGCCACACGCCCTCCCACTTGACAGTGTGGCTGGTCTTCCATATGGGAAACTGCAAGGACACGGAGGATAAGCCTTCTGTGCTGTACACATGGAGGAGTCATTCCCAATCAGGTATCAGAACAGGGCATCTTATTCCATTTAACACCTTAGATAGGGTTTTTGTTTGTATGTTTGTTTTTATGGTAGGTGGGAGGGAGGAAAAGAAGGGAAGGAGGGGAAGGAAGGGATGGAGAAGGGGACAAAGCTGTGATCCTGCTCAAAGCAGCAGGACTGTGCTCTGGCAAGGAGACAGGTCACCTGCGTGAACGCTGCACACAGGGCACAGCTTCGTAACCCGCAGGCTTCTTCTCCTGACCTATGACAACCTGACACTCACCCACTCGGCCCTCCGAGCCCCAGTTCCAAAGCCAGGCCTGGTGACAGCAGCAACCCGCATCAGCCCCCGGAGAAGAGGGAGGAGACAAGGTGTTCATGAATAAAGAGCATTCTTCGGCCACTAGAGGCCTGAGCCAAGTGACCCCTTGGGTAAACGGCACCTGCCTCTTGCCCTGACCTAGGGGCCCTTAGAGTCAGGCCCACCCATCTTAGGTCCCTATCACAGACAGACACCCAGGTTGCTTCTGAACAGTGAACACTGCCTGGTGACCTCAAGAAGTGTGATGACGTGACTCCTACAAGGAAGCCAGGTCACTTCACACGACGTGGAGCAGTATTTAGCCAGCTGTTCTCCGTAGCCCTCTGGTCTGGCTCCCAAGGCGAGAACTCAGGGCCACCCATCTCCAGCTCTCAGCAAGTACCCACGAGGCACCGTGTCAGGTGCTGGGGAAGCAGACGTGATACAGGGCAGCCTTGCCCGCCTGCCACTTCTGCACTGAGGGCCACGTGAGACTCGGCTATTCCCCCGAAGCCTGGGGAAGGTGCACTGCGGGCCTCAATCATTGCTTCCCTCCTCCTAGGGCAGCTCTTAACTAAGAAAAACACAACTGCCCAGAGGAGACACATCTTGTCTCTGTGTTCACGGTCAGGAGGACGAGGCAGGGGCCAGAAGGTTCCATCTTCCTCCAGAACCTCATCTCTCAAACCCACGGCTGCTAGCTCCCAGTCCTCTGTCCCTCTGTCCCTCCTTCTGCCCTCTCACCTCTTCCATGCCCTGTGCATAAACAAGCTCTAAGTTTCCTAAGAACTTGCTCTTTAAAAAAAAACTTAGAAAAAAAGGATAAAAGAGGGACACAGGAGAGAGATGGGGAGGGAGAGCTGCTGGAGGGCAGGGGCTGGGAGGGCAGTGCTAGCCAGGCAGCCCCTTCCCCTTGCTGTGGGCAGGAAGGCATCAAGGGCTACTCCTGTCAGACGAGGACAGGTGGCCACATGGAGAATTGAAAATGGAACTGCAAGCACTCATGTCACATCCGGAGCCAGGAGCCACCAACCCACCTCCGTGCTGGGGACTTCCATGACCCTGGTCTGTCTTCAAGGCTAAGATGCGTGAGTAGCCAGTGTCTCCAGTGCCCACAAGGGGCTGAGCAGTACAGTGGGCTCAAGCTCGGGCTCCAGCAGGGGCTCCTAGACCAAAACTGCTGGGGTGCAGATGGAGAGAACATGCGAGGCATCCTCCCCTAGACACTGGTTCAGTGACAGGCGGGACCCAGGAACTTGCATTTCTAACCAGCTCACGGATGAGGCCATGCTGCTGATCTGTGGGCCACACTTGGGGAACTAATTTTACATGGCTTTATGCGTCCAGGTCTTCCCTCCTTTACCAAAGCCCAGAACGGGAGGGGAGGAGCCACACAGTATAGAAAGGAAGGGAGACAGGGCAGGGGTCAAAAGGTTGTCAGATGGCAGGAATTCCATCTGCTGCATCATGTCAGATCCTGCTAGAAGTAAACAAGTGCCAACCAACAAGGAAAGCTTTCAGTAACCTGCAGTGACCTTGCTGGCTATCAGAAGCTACTGACCTCCATGCACACGAGAAAGGACAAACACACGGCATCGCAGAAAGCCGGAAGCAGAGCTGCCACCTGGGAGCTGAGCCACTCTCTGGCCCCGGCAGTCTGCACTTGGCTCACGGAGAGGTACCCAGTCAGGAGGCAACCAAGAGCAGGGCAAAGGACAGAGGGTGACCCCGGCCATGAAGCCCACGCTCCAAGCGCCAGACTGACAGGCCCGCCCCCTCTTGCTGACCCTGGCGATCAGCTAAACAGGCACCTTGTTCTCCCTCAAGTGCACAAAGGGAAGGACACAGGGCTACTCACACTGTACTCGGCGGACACTCCTCTGTCTGTCTCCCGAAGCGAGCTCCAAGGGAACTGGCCAGTGACTTTATATAAGTTTACAGAGAAACTAGGAGACAATGGGACAGAGCTTTAAATGCAGAAACAGTGATTATAACTTGCACACATTTAAATCAACAGATCTAAAATTACACTCCTGGGGCTCATCTTCATGAAGAAAGCTACGGCATGTGTGACACTGCGCAAGGGCCAGCAGATTCAGCCAAGTGTCTTTTCACAACCAAGGCTTGTACTTTAACTTATAACCTGGCCACTGTACTCAATCATCTATCTGGCTTCCTACTTTCTCTCGAAGTTTCCAGGCTGCGGTTTGAAGAAGGACAGGCCATACGAAGTCTCTTTGGTTCCGTAGGAAAACTGAAAAGTCACCTTTTCTGCACGACCCAGAAGATTGGGGAGTTTGAGGCCAAGCACCTAAGAGGAGCAGAAAAACAGCAGTGGTTTACACAGAAGAAACGGTGTTAGGAAGGACTACACTGGCTCAGGGAGCCTCATAAACAGGACAAAACAGTGGACTGCAGATTGGGTCTTTCATCTGTAATCGCTTTTACTCTTTAAAATGTGCCTTTGCTGAGTGGATGTGCCCCCAACACATGCCTGATGGCGAGGGGCAGGCTCGCTTGCTGACTGCAAAGCCAGGAAAACCAACTGTACAGATTTGGAATTCAAGGGAATTTGAATAAGAAATTTAATACAAACATTCCCCAGATCGTTTCTAATTAACCATGGATGGTACCATGGTTTTCAGACAATCTAAAACATACTATAATCGGGATGGGGTGAAACAGTGTGGAGGGGGGAGGGAGAGGGTACTCGTCAATGAGCACTGGGTCGTCTGTGAAGTGGTGGATCATGTACTGTACACCTGAAACATCCAACACTGCGTGTTCCCTGGAATTTAAATTAAATTAAAAAGTAAAGAGTACTATGATCGATTCTAGGAAGATTCGTGAGAAACCATGCACTAGCCTACCGAGATGAAGGTGTCTGAAGGAGTCTCAGAACTACCCTCAGTTTTTAGAACAGTCACATTTTAAAAGCTCTTTATTGAAAGGTCTGCTCTGAGGAAGCACATACCATACTGCCTTCGTTGTTCCCAACCATGGTGTTATAACTGCCTGTTAATCTCCTTAATTCGGTGACTTCAAAGGTAACATCTAACCCATTTGGAAGCGCATCATCACCTATATACACAAAGAAATATTGAACAGTAAGAAAGCTAGCACATGTGCTTTTATTTTAGACCCCACTGATAAAAAAGGCAAAAAGCAACCTGAAGTTTCGTTTAATTTTACAAACACGCCTTCTATTTTAAAGTTCGAGAACGTTCCACCACAAAATCACAATACACCTCTGCACCTAAAAACCTGCGTCTGGTTCCTGAGGTAGAAGATACCACACTGCAGTCAGACTCTGCTGAGAGGAGGTAACTCTGAGCAGTGACATTTGCTTAAGCACACATTATCTGCTAAGGGCAATTGTTCTCCTCCTAGGGAGTCCTTGAGAATACTTGAGAATATTGCAATTCAACTGCCATTATACCATAGAATTTCTGTGACAAGAAGGACTCTAGTAACCCCACAAGAGAAGCCACAAACTCAATACAAGAGTGACTGCCCCTGTCCTTCTGTGAGCCAGGGGTGCGATGGCTTTGGGATGATGAGGGTGTGAGTCTGCAGCAGCCGCTTCAGCACCCACCACGGGGCCTCTGCGGAGGGCTGGGGGCCTCTCACAGAAAGGCACTGCTGACCCTGCAACCCTGGCAGGGCAGTGGCTGCATATGAGGAACAGCCTCAACACTGGCTCCTTGATACTCAGACTCAGCCCAGGCTGGAGCTCTGGTCTCATTTTTTAAAAAAATTAATAAACTTTATTGTTTAGAGAAGCTTTAGGTTTATAGAAAAATTGAGCAGAATGTATAGTGAGTTCCTGTAGAGCCTCTCTCCCACCAATACACATTCCTGTCTGTGATCGTCCTGCACTAGTGTGGTACGTTTGTCACAAGTCACAAACCCAGAGTGAGACCTCAGTAGGAACCAAAGTGTGATTTGCTTGGTTCGTTCTTAGGTGTCATACATTCTAGAGGGTCTGACGGATGGATGTTGCCAGGCACTCCCACTACAGAATCATGCAGTTTTACCTCCCTAACCATTCTCTTCCACAAGTTCCCAGGTAATTCTAGCTGCAGCCCGGGGGGAGCACGACAGAGGTGCCCGCGCTGACCACACACCAGTCACATTTACAGTAGGCAGGAGGGCGCTAAGCTGAAACACTGCCAACAAGACCTGTCCCCAAGGAAAGCACTCCAGATAGCAGAAGGGCCACTTCTATCACTTACATCTCTGACCTGGGGCAAGTTAAACCTCGCTGAGCCTCAGTCTTCTTCGCTGGAAAACATATTTTCTAAAATAACACTAGTAGGGGCACCTGGGTAGCACAGCGGTTGAGGATCTGCCTTCAGCTCAGGGCGTGATCTCGGGGTCCCGGGATTGTGTCCCTCATAGGGCTCCCGGCAGGGAGCCTGCTTCTCCCTCTGCCTGTGTCTCTGCCTCTCTCACGGTATCTCTCATGAATAAGTAAATAAATAAATCTTTTTTAAAAAGCAAAGAATAAAAATAAAATAGCACTAGTCACTTTCCCCAGGTTTTAGCAAAGATTCAGCTGGATCCTGCATACACACGCTTACGACAGAGTTCGCCCAGGTACGGCCGCGCTGCTGACTATTGTGGTAGGACTCACAATACACACAGTTTAGAGCTTGTCCTGAAGGTAAGAGGGGAGCAACTTTGGAGTTTCCAGCTCGCACTGAGGGTACAGGAAGGGCTGGCGTCCCCCCCACCGCCCCCAGCCCTGCTCTGCTGGGCCCAAAGCTCCTTCAGAAGGCGACTATGCCTTGCTTGCTGCTGGACTCTCCCTGGTACCCAGCACAGGGCCTGGCCCATAGCAGGTGCTCATCAACCAAAGAGTACAAGTTGGCTAGCAAACAAGCAAATGAGCATAAACTGAGAGTGAAATCTGGATGCCTGGTGCCCTCCCGTTTAAAGCACACACTTAGATGGAGCCTGTCTGCCAAGAGCCCATTTGGACAAGAGCCTGGCTGGGCTGGGCTATCCTGGATGAAACCTGGCTCCCTCCCTTGGGATCCTTCTCAGACCGCCTGCACCATCTACTGGTTCAGACAGCAGGATCTTCAAAGTTCACCCATCTTCCCTCAGCCTGACATTTAAAAAAAAAATTCAATTACCCCCCTAGGACTGCTAACTACCAAGACCTCTGTGCTTGATAAACCTCCAGGTGCAACCCATGCCTGGCCACCCATTCAGCTTTCATGATTCTGCAGGATGGCTGGGAGGGGTAATCAGAGACACTACGCCACAGCAGGTACCTTGACATGTATCAATCAAAACATCCACTTGTCTAAATATTCCTAGGCGAAGTAATTTTTCACGGGCTTCATGAGATTTCCGCATCACCTAGGAGAGAGGACAAAAAGAGAAGGTCTTCCTCCAGGACAGAAACACAGCTGGTGACCGTCAGACCAGGCCAGGGGTGTAGCACTGGTGCGGAGTCACCAAGGAGAGAGCTCCATGGAGACCAGACACATGAAGGGATGGATGAAGCACAAGCAACAACAAAACCCCACTCAGGAGAGTAAAACCTGAACAAGCGTAGGAAGCAAAGTGCATTAACAAGTGCATTAACAGTTTCACAGAAACAAAAAAGCTAACCAAAATGCACCAGCCCAGCATGATTCCCTGCAGGGATGACAGTCTGTTGTTACAGTGATTGTGTTTGGTGCAAGAGAGACTGTTGTGTTTGTGCCTTTTTGTGTTGCGTGCATTTTCTAACCACTGTTCTGGTTTTTTTTTTTTTCCTCTCTTCAATGTTGATGGCAGTGCTTTCTGGTGCCGGGAGTCCTTTTCTCCTGGAGGGACAAGCAGTAAAAGAGCAGGGCAGGAAAGGCTCCCGGGGAGCAGAGAGGGGGTAGGATTCACAATACACATAGTTTAGAGCTTGTCCTGAAGGTAAAAGGGGAGCGACTTTGGAGTTTCCAGTGGAGGACAGAGTGGAATGTCCTCAGGAGAGAGCCCTGATCATCACGGAGAAACAGAAAGGGGACAAAAGGAGGCAGGAGGAGCTGCTCCTGGCAGCCCCCGCAGCTGGGAGGGAAGCTGACAAGCACAGGTCACAGTACTGGGGGAGGACAGACTACACACATTTTGCAGGCAGAGCCCAAGGACAGTCACTGCAGGAGAGATAGGAGGCTATCCCAACTCTCAGCTCTGGGCCAAGCGCTTCTTGGGTACCATTAGAAGGGTGGGTGGGCCAGGGCTGGGGGCAGGGGGTGGGTGATGTGTTCCGTCCCTAGCCACACAGGGCTGCAGATGCGTGGTGATCCCGTGAGGACATGCTTAGCAGGCAGGTACACATTTGGGGCTGAAGCTCAGCAACAGAGGCCTGGCAAGGAGTAGAGGTGGGGAAGCCCTACTACACAGGCTGTAGTGAGACCTGGGGTGTGAGTGAGCCCCTGGGAGATGATCCTCACGTGGAGAAGCAACACGTGAGTAGGGTCACAGGGAGAGAAGGTGACAGTGCAGCCGAAGTGAACATGAGGAGAGGGACAAGCAGCCCAGGAGAGTGCAGGATTCGTGGGAGTCCAGGAGAGAGAAAATGCTGAGAAAGCAGGAAGATAGAAGCAATCTCAAAAGACAACAGAGCAAGAGAAATGTATTCCGCATCAGTGACAGACATCACTTCTGAGGCTCTTATAAAGAAACAAGAGCCGAACAGTCCAATGGGAAACAGGGGAAACCAACAGGTAACTCATCAAGTACCAGTAATGACCAGTAAACACGGAAAAGGCGCTCAATCTCATTCACAGGGAAAAAGTCCCAGTGGAAACAAGGACAGAGTATTTCACCTGACAGAGGGGGAAGAATTTTAAACGTGTTCTTGTGAAAAGATCTCCGTATAGTAACCCAAATGAAAGGTGCCTTAAAAGGTAGGGGAATGGGGTTACTCTGTCTACACACGTGTGCACACGACACATGTGGAAGCCCCACAGAAGCCCCAGCCCGCTGGCCGCTGGGGAGACCATGGCCAGTGGGGAGGGAAATGCCTACCTTTCAGTTCAGTATCCTCTGTATACTGGATTGTTAGATGCTTTCTTAAGACTGCTTACATATTACTTTAATCTTTTTAAAAAATATAGTAACTTTCTTTAAAGTGGGAATGGCCACAGACTGTGGAAAGATCAAGGAACGTGGGTACTGATGGGGTCACCTGGACCTGGCCTCCAGGAGGCTGGCTGGAGACTCTGGCTGGCATGTGGCTCCAAGGGCATTAGGACAGAAGGCACCTACCAAGGAGAGGACGGAGATGGCAGATAAATGGAGCAAGGACCCTGAGGAGACAGCAAGAGTCAGAATGACAGAGCACCCACCCCATAAGAGAGCACGCTAGAGCACTAAGTGGGGTGCCAGGGAGGAGGCCAGCAAGCAACGTGCTCAGCTCCTATTACAAGGCTGGGTGGTTGTGAAGAACACATGGATGGACCGGCCTCTGTGTAAGAAAGGCCGGAGGGAAGGGTAAATGCAAACATGTTAGGTCTGTGGGAGGCATCCAGGGAACTGGGGTGGGGGGCTCAGCTTGGGAAAATGGAAGCTCCCTTCTAGGTGGGAGGCAGGGTCATCAGCAGAGAGGTTGGGGTGGGAGCTCGGGGCTTTGAGACAAGAGATTTGTAGGTTCTTCAGAAGGGAATGGAAACAATGCCAAGCAGGGAGACTACTTGCCTCAATGAGGTTTTTCGCCTTAAAAACGTCTCCAATTTCACATATGATGATATCATCTTTAGTTCTTCCAAGTCCATCAAAATGAACGTGTTGAACAACCACCTAAATATGATGAAGGGACATGGATTATTATACTTTTTTTTTTTAGGTTTTAAATGCTGGGTCTTTTGTTTTTTAATTCCAGTGTAGATAACACACAGTGTTCAATTAGTTTCAGGTGTACAATATCGTGATTTGACAATTCTATACATTACACCGTGTTCACCACAGTTAAGTGTACTCTTCATCCCTGTCACCGGTTTCCCCCACCCCCAAACCACCTCCCCTCTGGTGACCAGCAGGTGTTCTCTGTAGTTAAGAATCTGTTTCTCGGTTTGTCTTTTTTTCTTTGTTCATTTGTTTCTTAAATTCTGCACGAGTGAAATCATACGGTATTTGTCTTTCTCTAACTTATCTCACTCAGCATCATACTCTCAGCTCCACCCACATCATTGCAAATGGCAAGATTTTCTTCTTTTTTACGAGTAATACTCCAATGTATATCTATACCACATCTTTATCTGTTCATCAGTTGGGACACTTGGGCTGCTTCCATAGTTTGGCTATTGTAGATAATGCTGCAATAAACATAGGGGTGCATGTATCTTTTCAAATTAAGGTTTTCATATCCTTTGGGGGAAATACCAATGGGATTATTGGATCATAGGGTAATTCTAGTTTTGAGGAACCTCCATAGTGTTTTCCACAGTGGCTGCACAAGTTTGTACTCCCACCAACGGTGCACGAAGATTCCCCTTTCTCCACATCCTTGCCAACACCCTTGTTCGTGTTTATGAATTTAGCCATTCTGACAGGTGTGAGGTGGTATCTCATTGTAGGTTTGATTTGTATTTCCCTGATGATGAGTGATGTTTAGTATCTTTTTATGTGTCCGTTGGCCATGTGTAGGTCTTCTTTGAAGAAATGTCTATTCATGTCTTCTGCCCATTTTCTAATTGTATTATTTGCTTTTTTGGTGTTGAGTTGTGTAAGTTCTTTACTAACCATTTATCTGATAAGTCATTTGCAAGTATCTTCACCCATTATGTGCACACCTTTTCATTTTGTTGACTGTTTTCTTTGCTATGCAGCAGCTTTTGATTTTGATGCAGTCCCAATAGTTTATTTTTGCTTTTGTTTCCCTTGCTTCAGGGAACCTACCTAGAAAAAAGTTGTAATGGCTGATGTCAAGCGAAATTACTGCCTGTGTAATTCTAGGATTTTAATGGCTTCGGGTCTCACATTTAAGTCCTTAATCCATTTTGAGTTTATTTTTTGTGTATGGTAGAAGAAAGTGGTCCAGTTTTGTTCTTTTGCAGGAACACTGATTATTAAAGTATGATACAGGACAAAAGAGTAGGTAGGCATCAAGGCTAAAGACAAATGTCTGAAAGTTAATCCAGGGATTTTTTTTCAAGTTTAATGATCCATGCTTCTCGATTCCAGACTTTTTTATCTTCCTGCCTTTTTAGAAAATCGGTTACCTGAACCTATCCTTTGCCAGGTCTATACTTCCTGCAACCAAGACTTACAAGGTCTCTGTAGCCAGATGGCCAAGTACCACATCAATCCTAAACCCAGGCAGACCACAGAGATCCCCTATATATCATTCCCAGCATGCTCCTGAAGCACTGGCCCCTGGCTGATGCCGTGATTCCCCAATTTAAAAACTGTGCACCTTGCTAGAGAGCTTGTGCACATTTCAGTAAACATGATAAATGCTGGCTCTGCACCTCTGACCTCACTGTCTGTAAAAGCTTATTTAATTAATTCATTCAATAAACAATGCACCAATCACCTAACAGCCAAGTATTTTTCTAAACACTGAGGATATAGCAGTGAACAGGACATAAATTCCTGACTCAATGGAGCTTACCTTCTAACGGGGGTAGAAATAGACAATATATATATAGTACAGTAGATGGTAATGAGTAACCGAGAAAACTAAAGCAGGGATAATAGGGAATATTAGGGAAAGGCATAATGGAAAGTGATCAGAATCCCACAGAAGATCTTAATTATACAACCACTGAAAACGCGCTTTCACTTCTTCAGTTGGATGTAAATTTCAAAGGCAAGAGAGTTTAGGAAAAGTTTTACTCTTTTTTCTGGACACAATATAAACTTAATTATAATCTGAGTTTGTCCTTGAAATACTTTTTTATATCATAAATACAGAAATACATTTGTTTTTTTCAAAAATAAGTTTAAATGTCCCACATAAATAAACTATTTCTCTAAAACCGGAAACTACTTTTCTAAGAGTTGCCTGCCTTTCTAGAACGTAGCTGGCTGCCAAGTCTTCTTTAATGAAGGCACTGAGACAGGTTAATTACTTCTGTCTGGGGAAGCAAACGTCTCTGGCAGGAGCCACTTCAAGCCCATCAGCAGAAACTCACATCTTTGTTTTCAAGAATCTCCTGTTTAGCTTCAGGTTCAACTTCAACAAACTCAGCTTCTTCTCCTAAGGCTCCAAAATCAGGTCCATTAGCTGGAAGAGGCTCCAAACTCTGAAAGGGAGCGAGAAGATGCAGATAAATAAACTTACATAAAAACCCAAACATCTTTGCATTTTCTCTTTAGATGGTGCTCCAGAAAGCTAGGTACCATGTTTCCCTCTGTTGAGTGGAGGCTGGGAAGCAAAGGACAGATGTAAGTGCCATTGATGTACAAGTCCTGGATTGGTGGTGAGCTCCCTGGTATCCAGTGTATATTAATAAATAAAACAAAGATGAAAATTAACTGAAAGGGTCAGGCATGTACCTATGACGACTGTGTCATGAACTGAGGTCTACAGGACTATGGCTATTTGAGCCTATACACCTAAGGCCCAATTGTAAGACAAAAAAATAGTTAAAAAGTAAGGTGCCACAAAGACATTTATCACAGGAGGCGCCTGGGTGGCTCAGTTGGTTAAGCATCTGACTCTTGATTTCAGCTCAGGTCATAATCTCAGGGTCATGAAATAGAGCGCTACATCAGGGTCTGCACTGATGCAGTGCATCAGTGCAGAGTCTGCTTGAGATTCTCTCTCTCCCTCTCCCTCTGTTCCTCCCCCCGCCCCGCCCCTGCTCTGGTGCATGTGCGCACGCTCTCTCAAATAAATAAATATTTTTTAAAAAAGACATTTATCAAAGCAAAGAAAAAATAGCTTTTTTGTTATAGAAAAATTGTTTTTTTTTGTTATAGAAAGTATCCTAATTTTTAAAACCAAATTCAGACACATTTTAGGATAACTACATTGACAACTCGAATTGCTAAAACATATTTTTCTGTACCCTGAAAGTCTTATTCACACATTAAAAGGAACTGCGTATGTTCATAAAATGTGCCAGAAAGCAGTCACTTTCTTCAATCTGAACTGAGCTTATCCCAAAAGCATTAAAGCAACTTCTGAATAAAGATTCCACAGGCTGTGGCTGGTATTCGTACTTCCACAGAGACAAATAGAATGTGTAACACACATACAATATATGTTACCTACACGCTGGCTTAAATACAGGGACTCCCAGATGCTCCTAGAAATGGATTCAGAAGGTCTAGTGTGGCACCAGGCACTCGTACAAACACCAAATTCAGGGAGAACTGTCCTAACCAGTATCTGGCTGCTTCCTTACTCTACCAATTTTCTACAAACAAGCACTTTTTAAGTGTACGCATTTGATGTCTGTAGCATGTGCAGCAATGGGGACTCTGGGACACTATCCTCTTTTCCCAGACACACTCAACAGACTCATCAGTATTCCCTCCATAGTGTCACTGGTTCTCTGGAAAGGTAACGTCCTGACACATCCTCTCTCCCACTCCTGCTGCGAAGGACTGCAATGGCCCTCAAGAGTGCCTGGGGGTACAGAATCCAGCTAGATTCCTTAGCACGAGGAACCCCACCATAAGGCCCATATCTGCTCTGCCCAAGTTCAACCACCACCCCCTTCACATGCCTACTTGTGCACACCTGTTCTCTCCGCCCAGAATAACTTTCTCCTTTAAAGCATCTGCCTTAAATGTCGTCTCTGTAAGCCATCCCTGGCTTCTTCAGGCAGAGTCAGTTCCTCCTGTGGAGGGACACCTCTCGACACTGGAGCTTTATACCACTGCATGCCAAGCACTGGGCGAACAGCTGGGGATGCAGCAGCGAACAAGACAGACCAAGTCCTTGCCTCGCAGTGGTCAGAACAGAGTGTTTACACAAGTAAGAAGGGAAGATAACGCTGGGCAAAGAATATAGCGTTTGTTTCGTATCATCTTTTCATTTTTGTGGTATAGTATTTTAAAAATGGAATAATATACTTTCTCAAAATATTAACAAATTAAAACAGTAACTTTTTACCTGCACCGTTCACAAATATGCTTCCTGTGTTTAAGCTTCCTGCATCAAAGCTTACTTAAGCTTACTTTTCTACAGTACCATAAAAAAGTATATTAAATGTGTCCCGATTCTGTATGCAGAGTATATACTATGGTTAGGAACACGTGCACATACTCATCCTATTGGATCTGAACGCTTAGCAGGTACACTTTGTCTGGGCCAAGGCTTATATACTCCAGATATTTAAAAAATTCCAATTCGGTTCCTAAAATTTCAAAGCATAAAAAAAGTTCACAAAAAATGCCTATTTGTATACTTTAATCAGAAATTCAAACTTTAAGAGATGACGTTTTTATGACTCGTGGTTACATCAAAGCTTGATGTCCTAAAATAATGGCCTTACTAATATTCATTTATTCACAGAATATTAAGAACCTATTATGTGGCAAGCACCTTCAAGATCCTCACCCTCATAAATTTATATTCCAGTGTCTAGAAGAACACATATAGGTTAAGTATTTGGTGAAATGAATTAAAATTAATATTTGGGTCTAGCTCTATCCTTTCAGCAGCTTAGCCTGCCAGTTGACAAGTTGTTGTCTTTTTTAAAGATTTTATTTATTTATTTGAGCTTTATTTGAGAGAGTGTCCGAGAGAGAGTAAGGGGGGGCAGAAGAGGGAGAAGGAGGCTCCCCACTGAGTGGAGAGCACTACCTGGGGCTCCATCCCAAGACTCTGAGATCATGACCTGAGCCAAAGGCAGATGCATCACCAACTGAACCACCCAGGGGCCTCCAGCAAGTTTTCTTGAACACCATGTGGCAGGTACTGTGCAAAGCAGTGCTAATTGAAGGGACAGAACATGCAATTAATTTAATGAGTTCTAAACAGCATCTTTAAAGTGGTGTAAGCTAAGATCAAATAGAAAATGTAAGAAAACATGGGCAGCCTGGGTGGCTCAGCAGTTTAGCGCCGCCTTCAGCCCAGGGCGTGATCCTGGAGACCCAGGGTCGAGTCCCACATCAGGCTCCCTGCATGGAGCCTGCTTCTCCCTCTGCCTGTGTCTCTGCCTCTCTCTCTCTCTCTCTTTCTCTGTGTGTCTCATGAATAAATAAATAAAATCTTAAAAAAAAAAAAAAGAAAATGTATGAAAACATAACAGATACTCATGGCGGATATTGTTTCACAAAATTTTTGTTTCATGTATTTGTGAGAGTACCAGATGGTAAGCCTAAAATGTTTTTTTACTGTGAATCCCTGCCAAAGTATTCAAATAACATTGGTTAGTAGGCTGTAAAGTTCAAATTAAAAGAATATTTTTTTTGGCCAACATATTAATCAAAGAAGCAGTGACTTTAGCTCCAAAGGAGCTCAAAAGAGCAAAGACTTGTCGTTGTTGTCTGTATCTCTTGCACCTACAGTCGTGCTGGGCATCTAGGAGACTCCCAGTAAAGGTCACAAAAATAAATGACTGCCTACTTCGTTGAAGACGCTACAAGGGATGCAAACCAAGTAAGATTCAGCTCCTACTGTAACATCTAGAAACTTAAGACTGGGGGATTCTCAGGTGGCTCAGCGATTTAGCGCCTGCCATTGGCTGAGGGTGTGATCCTGGAGTCCCAGGATCGAGTCCCACGTTGGGCTCCCTGCATGGAGCCTGCTTCTCCCTCTGCCTGTGTCTCTGCCTCTCTTTCTCTCTGTGTCTGTCATGAATAAATAAATAAAATCTTTAAAAAAGAAAAGAAAAAGAGACTTAGACTGAAAAAGAGTTAAGACAAAAATCCAAACAGAGATAAAACAGGCGCCAGGGAGACTACTCAAGAAGTCAGCGGCACGTCCAAATGAGGGCAGATGAGGAGGAGGTCTGTGGAGGAAGTGACCTGAGCGGAGCTCTAAAAGGTGGGACTATCTCGGTAGCTGTTGATGGGTGAGGCAGGAACTGCTGGACAGCAGTACAGCCCAAGGAGTGTGTGGGGACACCTACCGTGTTCCATTCCAATGAATGACCTGGGAAGTGTGGTGAAGTCCCCCTCCCCATGCGAAGCCCAGGGGGGGGTCTGTGCTAAATTCTTTGGGAAAGCCACCGTGAAACTACTGAAAGGTTCTAAACGGTCCTAAACGGTCCGTGTTGTAGTAGAAAGTAATGCTGAGGCCTGGGCCTCAGCCTGGTGGGGTGGGGTGGGGTGGGGTTGGGGGGGGTGTCTGAGTATGTCTGAGTTTCGGAACATCCTGAGGCTCTAAACACGTGTGGCCCTGGACAGACAGCCATCCTCTAGCCCTCAGTTAAGATGACCACAAAGGGGGCACCTGGGTGGGTCAGTGGTTGGGGTCCCCGCAGGGAGCCGCTTCTCCCTCTGCCCGTGTCTCTGCCTCTCTTCCTAGGTTTCTCGTGAATAAATACATAAAATCTTTAAAGAAAAAAAAAAAGATTAGGACAAAGGAGAGCAGTTTGGCACATCACAGAGGACGCACGGAGTCCCCAAGTTCAGCACCTCAGCTTCACTTGTCTCAGCCTCCGCGTTGCCAGGAGTAAGCGAAGCATGGAGAGGTGGGGTCTGCAAGCAGGAGGAAGGAGGCCCCCCGGTGGGATACTCGGTGCTGCAGGACCCCCGCAGGACCCCAGCAGGTGGCCGGGATGCAGACAAGACCCCGAAGCGGCGGAGGCTGCGTAAGGAGAACGGATGGCTCCGGCCCGGGGCAGCGCCCGGCTGAGTGACCTTGGGCGAGTCCCGTCCCTCCTCCGGGTACCGGCTTCCCGCTCCGGGGCCTGCGGGACCCGCCGGCCCGTCTGTGCGGCCGCCGCCCCCCGGCCCGCAGGCCCCGCCGCCCTCGGCGCCCCTTCCCGGTGGGGGGGGTCTCTTCCCGCGGCGCCCGCCCTGAGGTCACGCGGCCCGCGGGTCGCTGGGCCTCTTACCCGGGCGTGCACTGTGCCCATGGCTCCCTCTCCGGCCGCCGCCTCGCACAGCTACCCGGGCGTGATCACGGCGCGGCTGGCGAGGGCAGAGGGCGGGCCCGCGGTGGCGGAGCTGTCACTTAGCGCAGCACCCGCGAGCCTCTGGACGCGGCGCCCTGGGAGCAGCCATGATGCCCCGCCCCCTGGCTCACGGTGCTCTCGCTCATTGGTCCGTGGGAACCCGTGACCGGATGTCCGCACGGACGCAGCGTGGAGACCGCGCAAGCGCAGAGCGTCCAATGACGCCCGCGCGGCTGCTGGCGCCTGGGGCGCGGGTCTTCCGCTGGGAGCCGGCGCGGGAGAGAGCCGACCGGGATGGGTCCGCCGACGCTTCTTCGGGGGCCGCCCGCCTCCCCGCTGGCGCCCGGGTCCGGCGGGTGCTGTGCGGAGCCCACGCCCCCGCGGAGCGCCGAGGCTCGCCTCCCCCGGCTGCGGGGCCGGCGCAGGTCGCAGAGGCACCTGCTCCCGGCTGCTGGCCGCCCGGGTCCGCCCGGCCGCGGAGGCCCCCGAGGCCCGAGCCCGAGCCCGAGCCCGAGCCCGAGCCCTCGCCGGTAGAGGGGACGTGACGGTCGTTCTGCGTCACGGGACTGGAACAAGCGCCGTGGGACCGCGCCCGGCACGGGCCAGGGCGAGCCGGTGCATCAGAGGCCGCGGCCGCAGCCTGTAAGTACTAGCGCGGGGCGGTCCCGGGACGGGCTGGGGGCTTCACTCTGCTGCGGGAAACACCCCCTCCCCCCAGAAGATGGCCACGTCGTAAGGAGTCAACACGCGTGGCAGATGCGGGGAGACACCGCCAAGGGACCGAGTGAGGGACGGTCAGCATTGGGCGTCCACTGCCTCCTGCTCTCAGGGCATCGCGTCACCACCCCCGCTTCTCCCCCGAGGCCCCTTCCCAGACTTCCTGACACCGGGGTGCATTTTTTTTTTTTTAAGATTTTACTTATTTATTCATGAGAGAGAGAGAGACAGAGACACAGGCAGAGGGAGAAGCAGGCTCCGTGCAGGGAGCCCGTCGCAGGACTCGATCCTGGGTCTCCAGGGTCACGCCCTGGGCTGAAGGTAGCGCTAAACCGCCGAGCCACCTGGGCTGCCCCCGTTTTGCATTTATTTTTTTTCCCGTTTTGCATTTAAATAGCACCCAGGCCTCCAGCATCCCTGGGGTCCACGGTACCCTGGTACCCTTCTCGCGTGGGAAGAGAGACGTCAGCACCTGCCGGGCCGGTCCTTCCCTCCCTGCACCCCTTGCAGGCTGACCTAGCCATCTGCCTCCCCACTTCCCACCCAACCCCCCTCCACCACCACCACCACCACCACCACCACCACCACCACCACCAGGGGTCTCGCAACCCTCCAGCTCAGACTCAGAAGGCTGTTTTGGAGGAGAAAACTTCTTGACAGAGACCTTCGAAGATAATCTAGGAGCAAATTTTAAGCACAGGTTACCCAAGCTGGACGCTTAGCTCAGAATCATGCTCCCACTTCTTCCTTCCTGATCCTAAAGTGGGGATGGCAGCAGTTGCTGAGGATTCCATCAGGCATGGGACCTGGCCCCCTGTAAACACTGCACAAACCAGGCCCTCCCTGCATTTTCTTCTTCATTAGTCTCTTGAGTAAGCCTTGTCTCAAAGATGGGCCATGAGGTTGGCCCGCAGATTTTTTTTTTAAGATTTTATTTATGTATTTATTCATGAGAGACACAGAGAGAGGCAGAGACACTGGCAGAGGGAGAAGCAGGCTCCACACAGGGAGCCCAACGTGGGACTCGATCAAGACCCTGGGATCACACCCTGAGCCGAAGGCAGACGCTCCACCACTGAGGCGTCCCGCTCCACCAGGCATCCCGACCCACAGATTGTAACAAGAGTCCGGAGTCAAATATTTGAGAGTCTGTTGGGTACAAGGCACTGGTGACAAGGTGACAGAAGACACATCAGAAACACAGTCCCAGCTTCATCCTCAAGCACCATCTCTGACAGTCACAATGCCTATACTCATGTATTAAAGGCTCTGAGAAGTTCTGCAGTACCTGTACCTGTTTCACTTTCCTGAACCCAGGATTTCCTAAATTAATGGGATCATGGAGACTTTTGGGTTTGGGTTCTTGAGGCTCTTTGGCCCTCAGTGGTGTTCATTGGTAATTCTGGTGCTCCCCTTTTGGGCAAAAGGTATGGTTCTATTTCCCTGCCCACATCTGCATGACTTGCTTTGGTCAACAGGTTGTAGGCAGAAGGGATAGGTATGTGTGGATGACAACCTTAGAACACCCTACACCCCACCCCCATTACTGTGATCAGTGACCCTCCAGATGAGGGGACAGTTTCAGGCTGGGCTAGCCAAGTGTGATGGGTCTGTAGTATGAGAAGTAAACCTGGGGAGTCTTTGTTAAATGCAGCATAGCCCAGCCTGCCCTAACTGATAGAATCACCTAGTGATACCTGCAAGGATGCCAGCTTTTGAGAAAAGTTGGCCTTACACAGTATCAATCTGGCCCCATCAGTAGTAGAAATGCAGTTCAGTGACCACACTGGTTCCCTTAAAATCACACCTGTCTCAGAAGTCATAGGGAAGGAACGCCGATCTTCCCACAGATGCCCTTGGGGTCACTCACCTCTCCGTGTAGCATAGGCTCCAGGGAGTGGGCTGGGGACAAGAGGCCTTAAGTGGAGGTGGACTCGTCAGGATTGGGACCAGCTGGAGGGGGCGGGGTCAGCCAGGGAAGAGGTGCTCAGGGGTCTGGCTCCTTGGACTTGGAAGTTGACGGATACAGGGCAGCTCTGCACTGGAGGGGTTATGTCGAGGTGCTCGGTAATACCAAGGAATAGCCAGGTGGAGGTGGCCAGGTGGGCTCGCCCCTCACCTGAGCTAGAGACTGGGGCTCCTCGGAGTGAACTCTTCCCCCCCCCCCACCCCTCCCCCCGGAACGACTGTGAACTCTGAGCACAGCAGGCAGGGGGACGAGCCCAGCACTCAGGACAGCGTGGGGTCACAGAGGAAGGAGAGGGACTCTAGGAGGAGGGGGTGCTGATCCAGTTGTCCAGGACAGAACATGTGGAGACCACCTGGCTGGAAGGGCCAGCCATAAACCTGGGGGGGGGGGGGTGTCATTTGAAGGAACTTGTCTGTGAGGGAAGGGAAAGAAAGGGGGGCTCCTGAGAGAGGACCCAGAAACAAGGGAAAACGTTTTCAAAGTCACATTTATTATGAGTTATTTTCCAATGAAAGTAATAAATATTTACCATAGAAATTTGAAAACCACATACCAGCACAACAAATGAACTATAATTATGGGAGGGATGATAACAACCACTGTCAGTACTGGGGTGTGTACGTTCTCTGCCTTTGCTCTGTGCACAATACACACCCACAAATTAATTAATTAATTAATTATTTATTAACAAGACGAGGCTCATGCTCAGCACCAAGTTTTGTTATCTGTTCACCAAGGCTGTTGCTCCCTGGTCATTACCTAGACTACACAGTTATTATTCCTGACAGTGGAATGTATTCCAGAGCATAAATGTGCCATATAAAGAAGAAGAGGTTTGTTCGATAAGGTAGTAGGAACCCAAGAATGTTCCGACGCACCGATCAGATACCTCAGCCGTGCTGGAGAGGTATGGGGTGGGGGTAGGATGGTATTAAGGCACAGGTGGTGGGTGGGGCCTTGGCCATTTCTGAAAGAACACTTCTTTGTCTTAACACACATTTTTCAAAAAGTATAAAACACATGCTCATTGTGAGAAGGTGGAACCAGTTCAAAAAGTAGTAAAAAAAAAAAAAAAAAAACAGTTGCATGTAATCCCATGAGCTGTTAAAATAATTCCTTCTTTCTACCAGTCACAGAACTAGCATGTGTATACGGTCTACAGAAAGGTGGCAGTTATTGTCAAATACTGGTGAAGCGTGCTCGGATCTGCTGCAGCCCATGCTGCACATCCAATGGAAGACAGGTGATCAGGGGAACTCGAGAATCAGGGGCTCAGGGGCAGGTGTGAGGGAGGGCTCGGAGGAGCCCGGGGGCGTGGGTGGGGTGTCAGGCCTGGCCTCCCCCACCCCTAGGCCAGCTCAGCAAGGACCAGTGCCTTGTTCTGGAGCTTTAAGCAGCTGGGAGAGCCTACCTCTCGCCAGCTCTTGTCTCCCTTAGGAAGCGAGTGCTACCAGAACAGGAGCCTCGTCAGTACTCCCATCCCGGAGACACAAGGACCCTGCGAGGAGCCACAAAGGGGGGGGGGGGGCGGCTCTGTGCCCTGGGAAGTGGCCCCGTATGTTCAAGGAGCCTGCCTCTAGGAGCCCACAATCTCATGGCAGCTCAAGGGAAGGAGCTCACGTAGAGGCTGCCCCTAGAACCACATTCTTTTTTCGAGGACACGTCTTTATAACAAAGTGCTTTGTCTGAACTTTCTGGTTCTTCAACTCCCAACGTCCTTGCACAGTGTAGGTGAGAGCTACAGCTTCCTGTGCCAACGTGGAGGATTTTGAGCTTATCGCTGTTTCTTTCTTGCTACGCGCAAATGCGTGATTATATTTCACCTGGAGTCACATTACTCTGTGCTTGCCAACAAATCACACCTAGGGAGAAGGTAGGTCCCCATCTCTTGCTTATCTCCATTAAGGCTCTGGGAGTTCAGAAGGGCAGGGGATGTTGAGAAAGGTGCGCAGGACCCAAGCCCTTCTGTTGTGCTGGGCAACTGCCTGGTATCCTGGGATGCCAGCCTGTGCACTGGATTTTTTTTTTTTTAATAAGGCTTATTAACACCTTCCTGATTCACGTGACATAAAATGCAACAAACAATAAGATTCCTTTATATTCTATACAAAACTCTATCAAATATTTAAGCTAGGTCAGAAAAGTGTTCCCAAATAAGTTAGCATCTTTTAACGGCCCATGACCCCCAGTGGCCCCCCTTGGACAAGGCTGCCACCTGCCCCAGCTACACTGACTATTTCCCATGTGAGGAAATGGGATCACATCACTCTTCCTTCCAAACCCCAACACTGTACAGAGGGCAGCCCACCCGCCGGCCACAAGCCCCACCCCCCCACACACACACCCCTGATCCCTCACAACACCTGCTATTCTAGAAACTTCGTGCCCAGAGAACTGCAGGTTGACTGGCCATGCCCCTCCACGCTGGCCTTCCTATTGCCGCTTCCCAGCCAACTAAGCTAACATACCCAGAAGCTTAACTATTAAACTTCCTTATGCTCCAGACCACCACATACACCAAAAGTAGCTTCCTAGCTTTTCGTAAAAATAACAGATTGCCATTTGGTTTCAGTGAACTATAAACTGAGCACAGAGGCAGAACAGCAGGACATTAAGTGCCAGCACAGACGCGTCTGCAGAAAGATCAGAAAGCACTTCTGAAAGAATGTCCCAGACTCGTCTCCTCAAATGACTCCGAAACGCTTCTGCACCATAGGATTGCGGGGAAGGAGGAGTCCCTCCCAACTCCAACCCGGAAAAGCCAGGCCAGGCAGGAGGATGGGCTTGCCCAGCCGCCTCAGCTCCGGCACCTACTGGACAGCCAGGAGGGTAGCAGTGCCTTCATGTTCTTCAGGGAAGGCTGCGGGCTGCTTGCCGGTGTCTGGGATCTGAAACAAAAGGAATACTGACTCAGCCGCTGTCCTGCTGCCCTGAGGTCTTCCATCTCAGCAAGGATGGATGGACACCACCAGCCCACCCTGAGTGCGCCATCATGCCCACTCCGTGCACTGCACGGTGGTGGTGTCCAAAGCCACAGCGTCCTCCCTCCTGGGCATCCAGAGGGTCACCATCCTGGGTTCTAAGCTGGTAGCCCTCCAGCCCCCCGGGCCCCTCCCACTGGGCATCCCAGTGGAGCCTATCAGTTTCCTCCACATAGACCAGCTTGCTGACCAGCCTGCACCACCATCCCCAGGCTTCCTCCTTCTGACCAGCTGCCCTGCTCCCTCAGAATCCAGGCAGACCCCAGGGCTTGCACTTGGCACCTCCTTCTGGCCCTAGAGCCTATGAACACTTCAGGCCCACAGGTTCTAGTGAGGCCGGCCCTCCTCATCCCTGCCTGGACCAGTACAGCTGCCCTCTGGCTGGTGAACCTGCTGCCCTAGGGCCGGGTGATGAGACCTCCTTCCCGTGGCCACTACAGTCATTGCCCAGTGGAAACCAGACCCTTCCACTCCCCTACTTTACAGCTCTTCGTGTCTGCCAATAGCACTGAGATATCCTCTCCTGAGTGCCCACCATGTCTCCAGTACTGTGCCAGGGGCTCCCAAAAGCCTGACCGAGACCCAGGGAAGAAATGAAGGTCACCCACAGGGAACACATAAGACCACCAAGGCTCACGATTTCCAGGACTAGACCCAACCCTTGTAGCTGGAACAAGGCCTTTCTTGCTCTGAATACGTTTTTAGAACTCAGAAGTAGCAGCATCCCTGAGGCCATGTTAGCAACCCAAGGATGCTGGGTTCCACCCCCAGGGCTCCCCCAAGACTGAGCAAGTCTGAGCCCCGATGAGAATCTGCATAAATAGGCACCCCCAGCCCACTGATGAAAGGTCCCCACCAGACCCACACACCCGTGGCCAGATCACTGACCTGGACATGGAGAACAGCTGTGTCATCACCCGAGAACACATACTCAAGGTGAGCCACTGCAGCCACCGGATGTCCTCAGACCTATCTGGAAACCATGTCACCAGTCTGCAGGAATAAGAAAAAGAGACACACAGGTTATCAGCGTGAAAACAAGCCAACACACACACACACAAACTAAAGAAAAAGCAGGCATCTGACATCCATGCCCTTTGTCCAGGTAAACCACCAGAGTCCCATCTAATCCTAATCTGATCAATCCCAGGAGGTGGATCGGGCGCATTATACCAAAGACAAACCTACCTAAAAGCCCTAAAGCAGTTAGGTCACTGGGCTGCGGGAAGCTCCAGGGATATGCGTGGAAATAAGAGGGGAAGGGCTTGGGCTTAGTTTTCCAGGCTTCTCCATGTGGCAAGGTGCACACTGAAGCCAATGCAGAGAATCTGGGAGTCAAGGTAGCACGTCCCCCCACCCCAGCCCTGCAGACTCCCCCACCCCACACACAAGAGGCCCCCCGTGGCAAGCCCTGTAAATGCCTGACCAGACCTCTCCCCGGGGCAAGGGTGTCTGGGAGTAGGTGATTAATTTGGTAGAGGGGAGGGGATCTGGACAGGAGAACCGAGCCAGATTCTGAGGGATGGCTTGGCCTCTAAAAGATGGACCAAAGGCCATGCTGATCCACTCGCTAAAAAGACTGTAAACGCCACCGTAAATCTAAAGGAAGCAGAGCTTAAACAAATAGCCAGGATCCAAGCGGTGCCTCACGTCCTCCCGGCGTGCTGCGAATAAACTCCCAGGCTGGAAGTGTAAACCTCCAAGAAGCCGCAAGAAGTGACAGCGTAGGGAAGAGAGGCTGAGAAGGGTCTCCAGGGAGCACCGTCGCGCCCCTCAAGGAGCCAGGCCACAGGTTAAGGCCCTCACGTGGGTTCCCTCACCTCCAGCCAACGATGCGGGAGGAAAGCGCAAAAGCCACGTAAAATGCCCACCTCTGGACCATGGCGATAGCAGACTCCACGGGCAGCGTACAGGGCAGCATCATATAGGACACGACCTTAACTGGTAGGAAGTTGTAAATCTTGCTCATGTATCCACGTTGGATTTTAATTGCTTTACTCAGATCTGAAAAACACAATTTGGAGGTGTCTCCCAGCAGTGTAAGAGCCAAACCGCCTGGCCCAGGTGGTGCTTGGAATTTCTATGAAATACTCAGATCCTGGCATCCGGAGAATCCGAAGCGCTCCCCAAGGAGGTCCCATGAGGAGTATGCCCAGGACAGGCCTCGGACAGCCCCCCGCATGCAGGCTTCTCAGTGCACAGCTCGCTCTGTCTTTTTAAAATCTATTTTTCATTTTCATTTAAATTCAACAAATTAACATATAATGTATTACTGGTTTCAGCGGTAGACGTCAGTGAGGCATCGATCTTATGACACCCAGTGCTCATTCCACCATGTGCGTCCTAATGCCTGACACCCAGTTACCCCGTCCCCTCACCCCCCTCCCCTCCAGCAACCCTGAGTTTGTTTCCTATGATTAAGAGTCTCTTATGGTTTGTCTCCCTCTCTGATTTCATCTTGTTTTATTTTTTCTTCTCTTGAACGACTCTCTTTTCAAGAACTATCTTTGGAGGGCTACACAAACTTCTCAAAATACCCCATCGACTTCTGAGCTTTTCCCCAAACCTTCAGCTGGACCCTGTGTCCTTCTGCCCAGAACCCTCTGGCCTGTTAACTCCCTTTTGTAATGACCTCCTGATACCTCAGATCACATTAGCCCCAACAGCTGCCGGTTCATGCCCTGGTGCATGGGATGATGTCCCACTACCCTCTGAATTCCTCCAAATGACCGACTGGAAGCTGGTTTGCACACTCCCATCCACCTAATAGTTGGTCACGTAATCAAGCACATCCCCACTCCGTGGAGATTCAAAATTGCAGGTTTGGAGGCAGGGAGAAATCGGGGAAAGGGGGCTCCCCAAGAAAGAAGGCTTAGGGATGGGTGGACAGGCAGAGAGGGTTCTGGAAGAACGGCCCCCCACCTGCGGCCCCCTGCAATACTGTGTGCCCAGTTCACTTAAAACAGGCTCAGCTGGAGTCTGCTCTCCTCTGGCCGTGACCCCTTGGGAAGGGAGATGGAGCAAGGGTCTGTGCCAGGAGCAGAGCCCCAGCAGGCCCCGTATCCCACATGCAAGATTACCTTCCTCCACAACCCAGAGAATAAAGCCCCTTCAGTCTCTCTCTCCCTCTCTCTCTTTCTCTCTCTGTCACAGGAAACCACATCCTCAGCCTTCCGCACCCCTGGGGAGTCAGCACCTCCAAGGAGCTTGGGTGACAGGGTCTCCAGGATGCCCTCGTTCCAGGGCAGGATGCTGAGGCGCAGGTGGTCCAGCAGCTCGTCTGGCTCGGGCTTCGTCCCACCGGCAGCCACCCTCGGGGGAGCTTCCGGGCTCCCGGGTTCCCAGGCCACTTTAAGATTCTTCATCTCGTCCGAGGATAGATTCAGGCACGGCTGGAGCCTGTTGCAGATCCCTGCCAAGGACACGGGAAACCAACCACCAGGTCAGTGTGGGCAGCAGGAGGCACGACGCACGCACCCACCCAGGAACGACAGGGGCACGGGCAACCACTGGGGAAGCCACAGGCCTGTGGGCGAAGTAGGAGGCAGGCATCCATGAGGCCGGGCGTTCAGGCTTTTGTAACAGAAGGAGGTGTGGGGCTTTGAAGCCAAAGAGAGATGGGAGTCTGGCTCCGGCTCCACCCCTCCCTAGCTGTCTGGGCTCCACGGCCACATGGGGATTCATGCAGGTGAAAGATAAGAATTATAATGGATTTATAATAACTAAAGCACTGGTTAAACCCACGTTCCAGGCCGCTTCGTCACCTCAGCTGAGAAATCAGAGGCACAGAATAGGTTAGGAGATTCACCCAAAGCCACATAGCCAGGAAGCGGAAGAGTGGGATTCGAACCCAGGTCCAACATTACAGAGGACACCCTTTCGCTGTGTGGCATTGGAAGCAGCGCTAGGTGTGGGAGTTTGTGCAGACCCTGCCTTAGATGCTGGGGCTCAGTAGCTTATCCCAGTCAGTGGCTCCTGTTCTCGTAGAATTGGCACGCTGGGTTGGGCAGGGGGTGGCTCCCTCAGGCTCCCAACCTCTGAGTAAAATGACCAAGGGCTGGCGGTGCCTGGGTGGCTCAGCAGTTGAGCATCTGCCTTCGGCTCAGGGTGTGATCCCGGAATCCAGGATTGAGTCCCCCATGGGCTCCCCACAGGGAGCCTGCTTCTCTCTCTGCCTGTGTCTCTGCCTCTCTCTGTGTGTCTCTCATGAATAAATAAAATCTTAAAAAAAAATAGAAACCGACTTCTAACATTGAAGACAAGCAGTTCCAAATACATCTAATATTTCAAGAGCCCAAGTCCCACTGCCCAGACCAGCCAGATGACTCCCAAGGCAGGAACCTGCCCCAGAAAGGACAGCTGGGCTCACAGGTGTGACCTGCACCTGGTTGGAGGCAAGTATTCTGATTGCTCCACCTGGGGCCCGGGGGCAGAAACCCTGCTTAACTTCCTCTGTTTATCTAAATGTTCAAAACAGTTCACACAGGAAAAAAAGAAAACAAAACACAACGGACAGAACTGCCTTGACAGGCAGGTGGCCGTGCAGGAGAGGGTTCCTGTGTCCCCGAGTCCCGCCCCAGCTCCAGCCCTCAGTGAGCAGCATGGGGGCCCTGGCTCACCTCCGCCTCCCCGCCTCCCCGGCTATGAAATGGGACAAAGACTTCCTATCTCACAGGGCCAATGAGTCGGCTGAGAAGAGGCTAAGGGAAGACACTGGGCATGGAGTTTCTAACATCAACCTCCAGTTACTGATGCTAACGAAAAGCTTGTTAAAAGGACACATCTGGGGGCACCCGGGTGGCTCAGTGGTTGAGCGTCTGCCTTCAGCTCAGAGTGTGATCCCAGGGTCCCGGGATTGAGTCCTGCATCGGGTTCCTGGCATGGGTCCTGCTTCTCCCTCTGCCTGTGTCTCTGCCTCTCTCTCTGTGTCTCTCATGAATAAATAAATAAAATCTTAAAAAAAAAAAAAAAAAGGCCACGTCTGCCCCCACCTCACCCATACATACCGTTCTCTTCCAAGAACCTGAAGGCGTCTAAGTACCCTCGAAGGCAAATCTCTCCAAGCACCTGGCAACAAATCAAGTAAGGGTGACTGCAATGGGAGCCATTCTGAAGGCAACAGAGAACCCTCCCAGCTGAGCTGCTCCCCCGGCCCCGCACAGCCACAGCGAGGCTGGACACAGGGCTCCACTTTCACACAGGACTAGGCTCCAATGACATCCCCTCCACGGAGCCTCTGCTGGCAGCCCAGGCATGCCAGGCACTGCTGTCTCTGGGCTCCCTTGGTCCCTGAAGGAGCCTCCACCCTAACAAATGCAAGAGCCTGTTCCCGTTGTCCCGGGACAATTAAGAGTGGCCTCCTCTACTCGTCTGTACACACACCACACATGCAAACCAGTTTACAGCCTCCGCTCCCTCTCCTGGAGCACATGATCCTGGGGTACAGTGTACACAACGCCTTCTCTCTTCCCGGAGAACCCTGAGTGTACACAGTTGACACATTTTCTTTATATCAGGGAGATAAGACCTCCTACAACAACACTCAAGAAAGATTAAACCACCAAATGCAGTGTGGTTCTTGACCATGCTTGCAAATAAGAATCATCAGGATAACGCAAAAAAAAAACAAAAAACAATCCCACCGTCCAGGCTACACCCCAACTACTTGAATCCTAGCCTCCTGGATGTGGGGTCTGAGCTACAGGGCTGTTTAAATCTTCCCAGGTGATTCCAGCGGTCAGAGTGGGGCAGCACTGAGCTTCCAGAACCAGAAACTCTTCTGTGAGTTCCTGTTCAGTGAGGGGGATCTGCTTCTGTTTGTGGAGAGAACTGGCAAACAGGGAAGCAAAGAGCTGTGCCCTCGAACACACAGCCCCCAACTCACCTTGAGATCTGGAGGGAAAAGCGCTCGCATGAGTAGGTAGGCATTCTCTGAGCAGAGGCGCAGATTGAGCTTGGTTAAGTCCACCTGAAGAAAGTTCGTGGACTTGACTTTAGGGCAGATGTCATACTCTCCATAGAAGGGGGACACAGTGATGGTCGTTTTGGCATCAAAGAAAGGGACATTGTCACTTGCTCCTCCGTCCATGTATCGCTTTCACAGGAAGGAAAAAAAGGACATAGTGTTACAAGCTCTGGGCTGTCTTTTGTGGGTTTTTTGTTTGTTTTTGTTTTTTAAGATCAGGGGTAGAGGCTTCTCAGAGACACAGGCTGATACTGCGGGAAGACAAGGCTCTGGAACCACTCTTTCAACCAATCCTTACTGAGCATTTCTCTGCCAGCCCAGGCTCTGGGCAGGCACTCAGTTTGCTATATACTGTTGTGGAGTTTGTGCACCGCACAAAAGGTGCCTGGTCAAGAGGCAGACAGGTGAAGCCCAGCCTGTGTTGTGGTGGCAAAGTCTGAAGCCCAGGTGGGGCTTCACCTACAGGTGTGCCCAGGTAATCTGCCTGAAGGGGGCCGTATGGAGCAGGGGCTCTGTGCAATGGGGACAGAGTCCCCTAAAAGAGGCAGAAGGTTCAATTCCAGACCCCACCCCTTTGCTGCTTGGAAATCAGAACGGCACCTTGAAGAGCTTTGGAGACTTAAATGGCAGTGAACCCGGGGCCAAGGCAGCCCTTGGAAAACACCTTCTGAATCCACAACCTGATAGCATTTGGGATCAGCTATGGTGAGCATGTTTTCCTGCATCCGTGTGCTTTGACACCCTTAGGCCGGCCCAGGCAGGCTGGGGTATGACTTGGGCCAAGTCTGCACCGATCAAAGCAATGTCTGGAATGATTCCCAAATCTGAGGCCGCCCCAGCCCAGCCGCCGGCACCCACAGACAAAGGCCTTCAAATAGCACAGCCGGTCCTTCCTGGGACCTAAAACGAGTCCAGAGGATAAGCACCCATGCTCAGCCACGCCTTCGCCATCCAGAGATTCCACAAAAATGATCGGGGGTGCACACAGCGGTATTTTCAAAATGGGAGCCCCACAACTTCCATGGAGGACGTAGGAAAGTCTCATGGGCAGGTTGGGACAAGGAAGGGAAGGTCTGGAACCTTAGGGAACCCTAAAGGAGGGCGGAAGCAGGCTGCCAGTTTCTCAAAGGGAATCCTTGGGTCCGATGTGCCCCATCACATGGACCTTTCCCTTCCCCTCTGAACTCTCCTATAGTAAGGCTCTGAGTTGGGGATCCCTGGGTGGCTCAGCGGTTTAGCACCTGCCTTCGGCCGGGGGTGTGATCCTGGAGTCCTGGGATCGAGTCACACGTCGGGCTCCCTGCAATGGAGCCTGCTTCTCCCTCTGCCTGTGTCTCTGCCTCTCTCTCTCTGTCTCTGCGTGTGTCTCTCATGAATAAATAAATAAATAAATCTTAAAAAAAAAAAAAAAAAGAAGGGCTCTGAGTCTGCTCAGTGGAATCCCAAGTAGCTCTTCTGGTTTTCCATGGGTTTCGCTGGAGTGTGCTGCATGCACCACCCGCACCCCGAGGGCTGGGCAGTCCCGGCCAAGTGGCAAGACGGTAGCAACTCTGTGGGGGGTGAAATAGCCCCCCTTCCTGCAGGCTCACCCACGCCAGGCTCTGTGCCGAGCACCTCACGGCCCTTGCTCGCGTGATCCTCACGACACCTCTGTGCCGCCGCACTGTGCTTAACCCTCGTTTTGCAAACCGATCTCAGAGGGGTTATGGAATGTGTCCAGAGCGGTCCAGCTACCAGGTGCCAGAGGAGGGATTCAGTCCAGGTCGGTCTGCCAGGCAGGGGCCGTGGCCATCTGGGGTGACCCCTGCACCGCTCCAGGCCTGTTGTCTCATCCAGAAGCGGGGACCACGTGTCTGTCATGGGGCTGCTCCAGGGCGCGAGTGAGGCTAGATGGGACATGCCTCTGCCTCCGCTCTGCAGCCTGCAGAAGCTCTGCTCTGGGACACTGGGATGTTGTGTGTTCTCTCTCAAGGCGAGATTTCTTAGCTTGACACCACTGACGTTTAGAGACCGATGATTCTTTGTTGAGAGGGCTGGCCCCGTGCACCGCAGGATGTCAGCAGCACTTCCCCAGTTGTGGCAACCCTGTCTCTAGACCTTGTCCCGGGGGCGAGGAAGAATCAGCCCGGGGTGGGACGCCTGCGGGGCTCAGTGGCTGAGCGGCTGCCTTCGGCTCAGGGTCCTGGGATCGAGTCTCCTATTGGGGTCCCTTCAGGGAGCCTGCTTCTCCCTCTGCCTCTGTCTCTGCCTCTCTCTCTGTCTCTCATGCATAAATAAATAAAATCTTAAAAAAAAAAAAAGAAGAAGAAGAAGAATCACCCTGGGGAGATCACCCTGGCCCTAGAAGAAAGCTCCAATGGCCTGGCATCACCCAGCACCTGGTCCAAAGCCTGCAGAACAGACACTTTGCCTCCTGTTTCGCCATCCCAGGCAGGGCTCAGCAGTCGGCCAAAACACATCATTTGTGGAATGGAACCAAATCGAAGCCAGATCAGCAGCTTCTGACAAGGCCATGGGCTGCAAAGGGCAAAGTCAAACCCAAAGTGGGCTGCACTCTCGCATCCCCTGAGAATAAAGCTCTATCTTAAGCAAGTCACAGACTCATAAGCATCTCCGACTTTAACCAGGCCAGCCGGGCCTCTCTCGGGTGCTCAGGTGAAGATTAAGTGAATCAGCTTACCTTCCAGATAGCGAGGTAATTAATTCTACATGAAGCTGGTTGTGCTGCCTGGGCAGCCTAGAAGGGGGCTAGCTCGGGAACCTCTGTGTGAAAGGCATTTGGGGACGTGCCCCAGGGTGCCAGCAGGCAGGAGCTGCGCAGACAGTTTAAAAGCAGACTCACCACGCCTCTGAAGGAAGGAGGGATTATGCCACTGAAGAAAGGGATGAAGCTGGAACAGAGCAAGGCCTGCAAGACAAAAAGAAGTGAAACCACGGGCCCCAACAGCCTGCCTTCTGCTCCCCTGGGGGCCCCGCATAAGCCTTCTTCAGATAAACAGAGCAACGGGCTGAAATGCTCTTTGCAAAGTGTGCGCTTTTATAAACGTGCTGAACAAATGACAAAGCAACCTACACACTTCTATTTCAGGCCTAAGTAGAAGCTCCTAATGACACTGTCTGTGGACATCAACTTCCGGTCCCTCTCCCCACGACAGCTGCACTGGGCGCTGGCTGACTGGGAAGACACCAGACCAGGGCTCTGCAAAGGCTGACCTTCATTAGAATCACCTGGAAAGCCTGTGAACCACAGACTCCATGACCCACCCCAGGACTCTGATGCAGCAGGCTGGAGGGACCTGAGAGCCCGGAGGCAGGGCAAGCGTCCAGGTCCAGCTGATGCTGGGGGTCCCGGCAGCACATTGAGAAGTACCGAGTTGGGGGGCTGGTGGTGAGGGAGGGGGCAGGAAGCAGGACTGGCCTACTGAGAAAACCCTCCCCTGCAGGAATGGACCAGAACTGGCTATCTAGAAAAAGCTTTTGGAAACAAGGTCAGATAGAGAGGTTGACCCCGGCTGCTGAGATGCTACTGGTTATTCGTGCCAGGAATATACATCGTGGGAGGAGGGACACACGTGGGACAGGGTCTCTGGAGGAGGGGGTCATGAGCCAAGTCTTGAAAGATGGGAAAGTAGTAGTATCTGAAACTGAAACCTATACGCTGTAGACCACCGACCATCGGATGCACACAGAGCTCACGTCACTGGTGCAGGAAGCGAACCTGGGAAACCAGGGTCTTTTGCATCTTAAGACACAAGGCAGGTGGCCTACGGCAGCCCTCTCTGTGTTACTTCCAAGACGAAATAGCGTTTATTTGGCAATGCCCAGATAAGCAGACTGCTTACATCCACAACTTCCTCTTTGGACTGAAACTCAGACACCAGCACGTTTTCCCCATCGGACACTCTGGTGAGTGATATGCATGTTTTGCCAGAGATGAGCATGTGGACGTTGTCTGGGAGATGTCTCTGAAGGCTTTCTTGGAGGTTCCTGCCCAAGCTGAAGGAGGGGTGGAGGATGCCGATGTTCCGGCTCCTGGCCTTCTGGCTTATATCCATGAGGACCTGTATGATGATCTCTGGGGGGCAAGAGACAGACAAACAAAGAACTGTGCCACCCTGGAGATGGCAGCGCTCTGTGGCAAGACCAGATACCAGGTGGCAAGGAGGCGGCCAACCTTCTTCCAAGCCTGCACTAATACAGCAGCCACGTGCAGCCATGGAGCCCTTTTGAGTGTGGACACTCCAATCTGAGGTGTGTAGATGACACACCAGAATTCAAAGTCTTCATACAAATAAAATCAAATATCTGATTAATGTTTTATAGATTAGACGTGAAAAATGATAATATTCTGGCCATATTGGGATACAGGAAATCAACTTCACTGTGTCTTTCACTTTTTTCAGTGGGAAATATTAAATGACACTCACGGCTACATGGTACTGCTCCCCAGCAGTGCCGCTCTAGGTCCCCCCACAGGAACGAGCCTCCCGAGGCCCAGGAGAACCCTCTGTCTCCTCCATCCCCCAGGGCCAGAGGCAGAAACTCCTCATAATCAGAGCTTTAGCACAAAGGACCTAACACCATAGAAAGCAGAGGATCGGTGCAGGCTGGGCTCAAGGGTGAGTCCCGCCTCCACCCCTCGCTAGCCAGTCGACCTCAGAAAGCCACTTCACTGCCCCTCGCCATCTCAGACTGTGCATTTTTAACTTTGCGGATGGAGGGGATTAGATATACTACCATCTGTAAGGTACTCAACCCGGAGGAGGCTCCTAACAAAGAACCAGACTCACCCTTAAGCCTCTGACACCAGAACGACCGCGGTCTCATGGGCACGGGCCACATCCGTGCTCCGTGAGGCCTCACTCACTGGCCCGGACCCCTGTGCTTGTTCTGCACTGCCCTGACATGCAGGACCATCGGTCCCAGCCTGAGACCTAGCCCGTCACGAATCCTTAGATGCAGAAGAGGGGACATAAGCCAGCCTGTCCTGGCCCACCTCTGACCTCAGCCTAACTCTCCCTACATGTGTGGCCCCACCGAGCCCAGGCAGAAGAGGGCAAAGTTGCACACAGCTGGAATGTTCCATCAGCCTCTTGTGCAGAGTACTTGGCTTAAAAGCACTCACAGGAACTCTTTCCAAGGTGCAGCCCTAGCGGCTGCTCCTCGGTGGTCCCCAAATAAGACAGGAGTTGAAATCAGGGCTCCTGGAATTTGGGGAGCAGCTCCTGCCCAAACTTCCAGACCCTACTTTCCGAGGACCTGGTGGCTCCTGAGTCTCCCCATGTCCTACAGGGTACAGACCCAGGCTGCACCTGTCCCCTGCCAGTTAGGAACCTCCTCTGTACTGGAGTCAGTGCAGGTTACCTTGACATACAAGAGCTGTCTTTTATCCCTCCCAAAGCCCAGAGCAGGCGGACGGGCCATGTGGCCAGTCTAATCCTCCCTAAGGCCACATCTCCTGCCCTTTGCCCCCTTCCTGTCCATGAAGAAGGCAGCCAGGGCCTATCTCCTAATCCCCACCTCCCAGTCAGCCCAGGGTCTGCTCACTGATCCTATCCAATTGCAAGGCTGCACCTACTGGCTGGGGATTTCTGGCCACCAGGAAGAAAGTCATTCCCTGCTGGTGGAGTCCAAGCTGCCAGTCCCCAGTTAGAGCAAAGGGTAAATCGCTAAGGAAGCCAAACAGCGGCTGATGAGGTGCACTCTTCCTGCCTGGGGACCTTTGGGTGCCAACAGCTCCCATGGCTACGTGTCCCACATCCAGCTCCCTGGACCAGTAACCCCAGGGCACACCCAAGTTTGGGCCAGCTGGGCACAGACCCCACATCTTCCCCTCCCAGTGCCACCCACATAGACAGATGTTTAATTAGCACAGGATTTCAAAAGCACAGGAAGGACCTCGTTTCCAGGGGCACTGAACAGGGTGGGGGTGGGTGGAAGGATGGTGTAGGGCATATCCAGGGATCCACCCCAGCCCCTAGGAAGGGTCTAGTGCCCCCCATGCCCCTACACACACACACACACACACACACACACACACACAAATCCCCCCTCAAGCCCACCCCCCCTCCATGTCGCCTAAGACTCCAAACCAGTAAGACTGCCCAGGAGGACTCAGAAGAGTTGCTCTCTACCTGAAAGGCGGTCCAGCCCCACCCCCCAGAAGCGTTCCCCAGACGCCAGAGGGGAAAAGGCGCCTGCCCAGGGACACAAGACAATGCCCTCCAGGTCAGATGCCCCCCACGCCCCACCCCCGGGGGGCAAATCGCCCAGCGCCTCCCGAGCCCCCAGCCGATGGCAGGGCCGGCGGGGACCAGCTCAATCCACGGTCCTGCTCCCTCCTGCCCGCAGGGTTGGGGTGCGGAGACGCTCGGGGTTGCCCCGCCAGGCGACCCCCCCCCCCCCGGGCTGGCTGGCGACAGAGAACCCCCGGCGCCGGGCGAGAGGACGCAGCGGAGGGAGCCTCTGCCCGGGGAGGGTCCCCGACAGCACCCCGCGAGGTGCGGCCCCGTCGCAGCGCCGCCCCCGCCGAGCCCCGCCGCGGCCCGGGCCCGGGTCGTACCCAGCGGGATCCCGGAGAGCATGGTGACGCAGTGCAGCGCCCCGGCCGAGGAGCCGAACAGCATGCGCGCGTCGTGCACCAGGTGCGGGGCGCGCTCGCTCAGGCAGCGGGTCACCCCAACGTGGTAGAAGCCCAGGAAGCCGCAGCCCGAGAAGGACAGGCTCCAGCCGCGCTCGGGGTCGTACATCGCGGCGGCGCGGCGGGGGCCTCGGCGGGGCTCGCGGGGGCTCGGCCGGCTCGGCCGCGCGCAGGGCTGCGGCGTGGGGTCCCGTGTGCAGGCCGCCCTGCACCGCTCGGCGCCGCGGCGCTCTCCCGCCCGGCCTCCGCCCCGGGTTCAGGCATTCTCCGCGTGACGTCAGCCGGCGGCCCCGCCCCCTCGGGCCGGCACCCGAGCCGCGGGCCGCTCCCCGGGGGCGGGGCCTGTGGTGGGGCGGGGCGGGGCCTGCGGCGGGGTAGGAGGAGAGCGGAGGACCTTGCCCCCCGGCGGGGTGGACCAATCCTCCAGCCCCTGGTGGTGGATGTCCTAGAGGCAGCTCCCTTTCTGTTCCTCGCCAGCTCTCAAGTCTGGGAGAAAGTGGAGCTGGCCCTCGTAGGCCCTTTTTAAATCTTTTTTTAAAGATTTTATTTATTCATGAGACACGCAGAGAGAGGCAGAGACACGGGCAGAGGAAGAGACACAGGGCCTGATGCAAGACTCGATTCCAGGACCCCGGGATCACGCCCTGGGCGGAAGGCAAGCGCTCAACCGCTGAGCCGCCCAGGCGTCCCCCTCTTAGGTCCTTGATATCCCCTTTCCACAGGGGAGAGCAAACCTTAAGCAGGCACCAGTGTAAGTAAAATTGAATAGCTTTGCTTAATTTTCCTGCAATTTTTTTTTTTTTGCATGATGGTTTCAATTAGTGACAAGTGGTAGAGATAGTGACATGAAGTTTCCATTTCAAAGCTTCACTTATTTTTTTTCTTAAAGATTTATTTATTTATTTATGATAGACACAGGGAGAGAGAAAGAGAGGCAGAGACACAGGCAGAGGGGAAGCAGGCTCCATGCCGGGAGCCTGATGCGGGACTCGATCCCGGGACTCCAGGATCGCGCCCCGGGCCAAAGGCAGGCATCAAACCGCTGAGCCACCCAGGGATCCCCTCAAAGCTTCACTTATAAGTAAAAATTGGTGGATGTGTGTCTCTCATGAATAAATAAATAATATCTTTTTTTTTTTTAAGTAAAATTTGGGAATAACTGGTGTGGGGCTGGGGAAAGGGTGCAGTGCAGGAACACGGGAGTTTGGGGAGCTTTGATCATTGCTGGTGCCCGAAGGAAGCGAAGTGCCTAAGCTGCCCCTTGACCTGTGTGCACTGTACAGGGCATTTCCACAGCAGCCCGGGCAAGGAGGTCAAGCGTCTGTCTGTCCAGGGTTACACAAGCCAGAAATCTCAGTCTCCTGGGCCATCCTACTTCCTGTTGATGTGAACAGAGAAACCCCCTCCCTCCTCTGCAGAGGACGGCTAGGGGAGTACAGGGAGTGTGGGCATTGGAATCAGGCCTCCCCCTTTGTGTGCCTCAGTGTTTCATCTGAAAATGACAGTTGCGGTCAAATGTCATCTGTGCAGCGCCTGGACACATGGGTTGTGCATGACCTCCCCACCCGCAAAGCTTCCCAAGTCCAAAGCCTCCCCTGCTGTGGCTGAGCCTGGGCCTGTAGGGATGGAGAACTGGGAACTAGGCAGGGAATTGCCCCATATGCTCATGTCCAGCTAGGGTCAGACAAGGTGATGTCTGGCCTTCTTATTTCAGCAACCCTGCTGTAAACATGTGTCCTTCTTGTGATCTGCTGATTGATTTCACATTTTTGTGCTCTCTGTTGGTGATATTAATATTCAAAATGGCCCCATGCCTAGTACTGAAGGGCTGTCTAGTGTTCCCAGGGGCAAGGAGGCTGTGTCATGCCTTACAGAAAAAATACCGGTATTAGATATGCATTATCCAGGCACAAGTTACTGTGCTAGTGGCTGTGAGTTCAATGTTAATGTCTTACCAAGATATATCGAGTAAGGTGGGCTTGTAAAATATTTTTAACTTTTAATTTTTTTAAAGATTTTATGTATTTATTTATTCATGAGAGACGCAGACAGAGAGAGAGGCAGAGACACAGGCAGAGGGAGAAGCAGGTTCCCTGTGGGGAGCCTGATGTGGGACTCGATCCCAGGATCCCAGGATCATGACCTGAGCCGAAGGCAGACGCTCAGCCACTGAGCCACCCAGGCATCCCCTTTTTATTTTTAAAAACATTTTATTTATTTATTTGAAAGAGAGAGAGAATGAGTGGTAGGGAGCGATAGAGAGAGAAAGAAGCAGACTCCCAGCTGAGCAGGAAGCCCGCTACAGGGCTCGATCCCAGGACCCTGAGATCTGTGACCTGAGCTTAAGTCAGCTTAACCAACTGAGCCACCCAGGCATCCCTCAAGCAAGGTGTTTTTAAACAGAAAATACACATAACTTGAGGTCATGTATTGATTAGTTGATGAAAGAGCTGTGACTGAAGGCACACAGGAACCTCACTCCGTATTTCCTGTAGGAATAATGATTCAGCGGTCACTCACCGAGCATAATAAACATAATTCTCAGCGGTGGAACCATGTGACTCACGAGGACCAACTGTAGGTCACCGGACTCCCAGGAAGGGGAGCGCGTGGGCTCCATGCATTCCAGAGTTGCCTGCTCTGGCTGCGTTTACTCACTGCACTCACCTCCTCCCTGCAATGCTGGGCAACACAAGGGCAGGCATCTTTCACCCAGTTACCAATCTGGGGACTGAGCCTGAGGGAGGCCTTGGCTTTTCCATCACCCAGGTGTCCTGATCCTTTCATCGTCCTCCACTCAATGCCTCTGGCTTGCTTCTGCCCTTCTGCCTCCATACTCATGTTTGACATTTCCTAACCACTGATGGGCTCAGGTAGCTACTCTGACCAGGCCCGTGTCAGCCTCGAGTAACCACTCAGCCCACCACCCCGGGCACGGTCTTCCAGCTCTGGCTATAATTCACTCCCTCCTCCTCTTCCTCTTCCTCCTCCTCTGTAATAAAATATACAGAACATAAAATATACCATTTTAACAATTTTAAAATGTACAATTCAGTGGCACTAAATGCATTCCCAGTGTGTGCAGCCATCACCACCATCCATTTAGAACTTTTTCATCTCATAGAACAGAAACTCAGTTCCCATTAAACATCCCCTCTTCCATTTCCCCCACAGCTTGGCACCCACCATTCTGTTTTCTGTCTCTACGGATTTGACTACTAGTCTAGGGACCTCAGAGAAAATGGAACCACACAGTATTTGTCCATTTATGGCTGGTTTGCTTCACTGACCTCAATGTCCTCAAGGTTTGACCATGCTGGGGCAGGTACCAGAATCTCCTTCCTTTTTAAGGCTGAATGGTTTCCCGTTGTAGGTATTGATGGGGTACAGGACACACTACCCCAAGATATAGCATCTTGGCATATTGAATATTTTAAGCTGAAGGAGTTTTTTTAAAGATTTTTATTTACCTATTTAACAGAGAGTGAGCGAGCGCACAAGTAGGGGGAGTGGCAGGCAGAGGGAGAAGGAGAAGCAGGCTCCCCGCTGAGCAGGAACCCGACATGGGGCTCCATCCCAGGACCCCAGGATCATGACCCAAGCCACAGGCAGATGCTTCACCGACTGAGCCACCCAGGTGCCCTTAAGCTGAAGGAATTTGAGAAATGACAGGTACAGGAAGGGCTCTAACTGTCCCCTGAAGTGGGTCGTAGATCCTCATGTGAGAGGTGCCTTCCCTGTGGCCAGAGGAGAGGAGCGTGCTTCTCTCCGAAGATGCAGGGACAGAAAGGAATCGAACCAATGGATTTTGCTAAGTTTCCACTCGTGTTCACTGCACTTAGCGCCTATCTTTTGTCCTCTCACATTTTCCCTTGACTTTCCACTCTTCGTTAAACTAAGCATTAAAACACTCAGGTTGAACCTTTCCTTTGGGTCTTCATTTCCTTACGAAGGCTCCTGTGTCCCATAACGTATATTAATGCATTTCTGTGCTTCTCTCACCTGTCCCAGTCAAGAACTTAAAAGAAAAAAAGATACTTCTTTTGCTTTCAATACATTCCATGTATGTTCATCCATTCACATGATTCACTTCTGCATCTCCGAATAAACACCTCTGCTGCTCCATCCTGGTCTCAGGACCCCACGCTTCAACACAGGTCCTCAGTGGTGCTTTTCAGGTTTGTCCTGTCCCCAAAACAGGACCTAGGATGTCCTGTGTCAAGCATGCATTCCCTCCAATTGTCCTGGCTCCTGGGGAACAGAACTGCTCCCACGGCAGTGCTGGGAGAGCATGGAGTCAGCTTGGGAGGACTTGGGTAATGTTGAGGGTCGCCGAGCTGTGGGGAAGTTAGATGGGCACCCCCTGCCACACACCAGAGGCTGCGTTGCTAGTGACCAGCACCATCCACCTGCCAGAGAAGATAGCCTGACTCCTGCTCAGGCAGCAAGCCCCCCAGCCAGCCCTGATGGAGTTTGTTGAACGATCAAGTAAATGAATGAATGAGTAAATGAAAGTTAAAGTGCTACCCTTTCCCCTTTTACCTGGCTAAACATGGATGCTCTTCCAAATTTAACCACCTTCACAGACCTACACATTTTCTTGACTATTCTTTGGTAGCTTAGGTGTGGTCCTAGATGGGTTCCTCCAGAAGCTGACCCAGAGACCAGGATTCCAGTGCAAAGTGATCCCAGGACATACTGGAAGGGGTGATAGTGGCAGGGGAGGGGTCTTAGATGCAGGAGACTAGTGGGGGCAAACAAGGCTCACTCCCGCTGGAGTCCTCGAACAGAAACAACATGCCATGGGGAGCAGGTGGGAGATTTTTAAAGGCAGAAGAGACCCAAGAAAGAAAATAATTAGTAAAGAATGCATTGTTTTAGGCAAGGTCACCCTTCTAAGGGGAGTGGAAGGTGTGGAATGGGCACCTCACTAGAGCTGACCGGGTAATACCAGCTTAACTGGTTCAAGGTTATATTCCTGAGAGAGGCTGAAACTGAAATTAGCTTAGGTATTAAGTCTTGGGTTGATGACCAGGGGTTAGCACAAGTGACTCCATTTTGAGCCTGTTATTTCTTCTTAATGCTGGGCTAGAGATGAAGCACTGTTGGCTGGGATGGCCAGGGAAGGTTTCCTGGAGCATTGGTGCCCTAACAACAGATGGATCAGAAGGAAGAGCCTTGTGACCAAGTGAGGGAGCCAGCCAGAGGGAGATGGGTGAACTGGGTAAATGAGGTTGGCAAGTTCAAGACCAGGCAAAAAGTCACCAAGGCTGGAGGGTGGTGAGAGAATGGGAGGAGGACAGAGGGACGCTGGCAAAGGTCCCAAGGATCTGGATGGGGCCACTAAAGAGTCTCCATTCTATTCCTGTGGCAATGGAAAGTGGAGAGTTTCGGGAGGCAGTGATGGTCTTATTTACAGGTCAGATCAGGAATACCCACGTGAAGTCTAAAACCCTGTGGGTAGAATTCAGCAGGCTGGGACGCCCGGGTGGCTCCGTGGATGAGCGTCTGCCTTTGGCCTAGGGTGTGATCCTGGTCCTGGGATCGAGTCTCCCATCGGGCTCCCCACAGGGAGCCTGCTTCTCCCTCTGCCTGTATCTCTGCCTCTCTCTCTCTCTCTCTCTCTCTCTCTATCTCTCATGAATAAATAAATAAAATCTTAAAAAAAAAATTCAGCAGGCTGAATTCTGAGATGGGAGGGAGTTACACCTTCATTTCCCTGCCTCTAACTGCAATTTAGTACTTCCTCCAGACACAAATGTAGGGAAGAAACAACGGTAACATTATTAGAATTACCTGGGACTTTGTTCCTTATAGAAATCACAGATCTTTTTATATCACATTACGTTGTGGAGCTCAAGATCATATTTATGCTTATTACTTTGAAATTATGGTGTCTGAAAAGACTCCCTCTCCGTGTGAGATCGTATTTAATGCATGAACAAAAAAAGCACGTCTGTTATTAAATCACGATTCAAACATATTTTGATAATTGGACCTGAAAATAAGTGGTGTCCTTTGTAATTCTACGAATTTCATTTCAAGGGTTTAAAAGCCTTCTTCTGAGAAGGGGTGATTGGCTTCACTATGGTTTCCCTGTTAGAAACGAGTTGCTGGCCACCTGCAGAGCAGGGGCTCCAGACCTGTGGAACTGGAACCGGAACCAGGGGGCCACTTGGGGGGGGACTTGCCTGAGAGTGGGCGGGAGCTGGTGATGGAGGGGTGGGTGGATGAAGGAGCTACTTGGGAGGCAGAGAAAGTGGACTTGACTGGCGTATTGAGGCAAACTCATAGAGGTAAATGGGGATCCTGCCTCAGCCACGCTGAACCAGATAGGCCTGCTAGACAACCAGATGCAAGTATCAGGTCAACAGCCAGACTTACAGGCCTGGAGCTCGAGAAGAAACCAGAACACACACTTTCTGGGTGGTTGGGGTGGAGGTGGCAGTTAAAGCCAAGACACAGGAGAAGACCACGCAGTGGGGGGTAAATAGAGAAAGCAGGGAAGGCCTACATGGGGGAGGTGCTGGTTGGGGGGTAAGGGCAGAGTCTAGAAAGTAGGTGTCACAGACTCCCCAGGAAGAACAGGGAGGGGCAGCTTTGGCAGGTGCACACAGGACAAGAAGTGGCTGGGGATGGGTGGAGGAAAGAATGGGGACAACTGGTGGAGTCAGCTCCTTGAAGAAGCTAGAGGGAGGGAAGGACGAAGGGCAGTCGAGGGGGACTTTTTTAAAGAGTTGGCGATCCCATTTGTATGCAGGAGAGATGATGATCAAGGAGAGAGGGGATTATGCCGGACAGGTCTTGGAGAAGAGGACCCAGTGGGAGGAGGAAGGTTCCCCGGGGGGCAAATGACTTTGGACACGGCTGAGAAGCAGTCAACCATTGGCCATGAGTGTGGCCCAATGGGCTGTCAACATGACGTGGGATTGCATGTGTTTTTTGCAAGGATGAGGACACTGGGTGAGAGTAGGTTCCCAGGAGGGTGCACACAAATGGGAACAGAGAGTTTCCTCCAAAGTCGGTAGGGCTGTGTGGGTGCCGAGCGTGAGAGCCCAGGGGCCATTCATTGACAGTGAGCCTGGGGATTGGATCTGTTTCTCCAGCAGTGTCTGCCCACTCTTGTGAAAAAGTAGAACACCTAGAGAGGGTGAGGATTTTTTTACGGGTGGCGTGATGGAGGGAGAGAGGACAGAGACTGAAGGTATCTGCAAGGAAAAGGGTAGAATGGTAGGTTGGGTTAATTAAACACAGAGGTCATTAGAGAGGTGATGCCAAGGTCTTAGCAGTCATACCCATGATGTCTCAAGTTTAAGAAATCAAACCCAAGGACAATGACCCACAAGGCTTTCCTAAGTAAGCCAGCCACCTAAGCTGCAGCCAATGTAAGTAAAGCCCTTGCTCTGCTTCTGTCCTCTCTGTAAAGTCTGTCCCTAGCTCCGACTGGGGAGCACTCCTAACCACTTCACGTTTGGCACTGCTCAATTCAAATCCATTTTTGCTTCAATAAACTCTTAACAATTTAAATTTGCCTCAGTTTACCTTTTAATGGGTGGGCCACGACATTTAAGCAGGAGAAGGAGGGATGTGAGAGCCTGAAAGGGGCTGCGGGTGGTGGCAAGGCTGTAGGGTCAGTGGCCTGGGGATCTCAGTGGCGCTGCAGCATGGCTGAGCGGGGAAGCAGCTTGCAGAGGAGCGGGTGGGGGTCCTGGGATGGGAGGATGGCAATGGGGCCCCAGGGGCGGAGCGGTTAGCGGTGGTGATGATCACGTGAGGGTATGACTATGGGTGGATGGGAGTGTGGGGTGGAAGGCGAGGCCATCTAAGGAGCTCAGGGTATGGAGAGAATGCAGCGAGCCAGGGCGTGAGGCCGTCAACAGGCGTTGGCAATGACAGGCTCAGGTATGGCCGGTGAAGTGGGCGTGGGGGCGAAAGCACAGGGGGTTTGAAGGACAAAGAGGAGAGACTGGAAGCAGAGGTGAGGAGCAAGAAAGAACCCAGCTTCCCGGTGGGGTGGGGGAGCAGAGGCTGAGGATGGGAGGGATTGCTGACGACCACGGTGGGGGGTCAGAGTAGGAAGGGGGCTCAGCAGGGCACAGAGTATGTGCAGAGTGGGGCACAATGGGGCCGCAGTGTTCTAGGTGCCCCAGAGAGCCAAGCAGCGGGAGTTCGGGACTCAGGGCTTGGTTTCTCATGAAGGAGCCAAAGTAGCCAAGGTCACCTGCTAAGGGGTGAGGCCTGAGACAGGTGTGTCAGTGTTTGTCAGAATCGGTGGTGAGTTCGGACACCTAACCCTCTTCCAACGAGGCTGCAGTTCAGGAGGCGCAGAGCCCTGGGACCCATCAAAGGGCGACTCCCTGTAGGCTTCAGCACAGCGGCTGAGTGCGCTGCTTTATTTTATTTTCTTTTTTTTATTTTTTTTTATTTTATTTTATTTTATTTTATTTTATTTTATTTATTAATGAGCGACACAGAGAAAGAGAGGCAGAGACACAGGCAGAGGGAGAAGCAGGCTCCACACAGGGAGCCCGATGTGAGACTCGATCCCCGGTCTCCAGGATCACACCCTGGGCTGAAAGGAGGCACTAAGCCGCTGAGCCACCCGGGCTGCCCTGCGCTGCTTTATAAAGCACCCCTGAGATGCTGGAGCACCCCTCCCTTCCCTGGCCGGAGCAGGGGTGGGCTGGCATGGAGTGGCCACTGGGGGAGGGCACGGCTGACCGTCCACACAAGGCCACCCATCAAGAAGCACCAGCCAAGCTCAGGCTGGCACCCTTTTGAGACAAAGGCTTCTGGCAGCAAATCTGTAAGCAGAACACATTGAGCACACTCAGTGGTGTGAAACTTGTCCTCCCGAGGGGTGCAAACAGATCAGGGGACTTCGGTCAGGGGGCATGGTGACGATAAGAACCAGCTGACAGCATCCTCACCGCCTGCCCCCCCCAAAGGAGGAGCCCATGGCTTTGTTTCAGATGTCAGGGACTTTGGGGAGGGTGTGACTGAAGGCCCTAGCCACCTTGGGGAGCGGCGCGGGTTTGAAGCAGTGTGGGGAAGGGGCCTACAAAGGCTCAGGTCAGCCTGTGGCCCCCTCCCCCATCACCTGCTGTCCCCTAGGTCTTTTAATGCAAGGCATGAGCCACAAAACCACATCCCCCATGGCAATCTAGGGCAGACCTAGGATGCCAACAGCTCTGTCTTCCGCTCCTCTGCACACGCTGCATGCATCGGGGCAGGTGTGCGTGCTGCATGCCTGGCTCCCGCTGCATTCCGTGCTCCCACCTGGGCTGGATGGAGCCCATGGGTCCCCGCAAGCAGCCCCGTCAGGGACGCTTCTAGGATGAGAGTGGAGGAGATGGTGATCCCCATCTGTGCCCTATGCATGATCTCCAACAAGAAGATGATGAAGCCCCAAAGATCCGGCCCAGGTAGGGCTGGCCGGGGGCTGCAGGGAGAGTGCTGAGGTCTGCCCTGGACGTGGTGGCGATGCAGGAGCACTTCAAACACAGTCCCGGGCTCTGGGCTCGTCACCTCCACATCTTTATCCCCGATCTGTGCTTTCGGGGGCTGAGCTATAGCTACCTCTTCGGCCACTCTCCTGGGCCCTTCTTCCAGCCTTCCTCAGCTCCCTCACCAAGCCAGGGGGCCCCACACATCCTAGTGGGAATGGATGCACATTCTGCAAGCGACTCACTGTGGCCTGGGCAAGTCACCTACCCTTGCTGGGTCTCAGTTTCTGCATTTGTAAAATGGACAGATTCCTAGCACATGGCGCCTGGGCACTCTGCATTCATCTCCGAGGAAAACATAGAGGCCCAAGTCTCCCCTATCTGGAATTCAGTGGGAAAATGATGGTGAAAATGAACATTCTGGGTCTCATTAGGTATCTAAGATTTGTGTAAAGGTGCACCACCACCCCATCGCTGACACCCCAATTCCTCTGACAAGTGAGCCCCCTCCTGGCCTCTCTGACATACACATCCCTCTCCCTCTCAGGAACTAGCGCAGGACATTCAGGGTGGGAAAGAGGAACACCCTCTGTTCAACCCTTCTGGACATTTTCTGCTTCAAAAGGGCACCTGACTCCATAAACCCCGTCTGGGCAAGAAGGGTTATCAAAACAAAACAAAACAAAACAAACAAAAACCAGGAGACTTTCACAGGACAGTACGTTCACTGGGAGGAGGCGGTGTTCCTGCTGGAAGGCCAAAAGGGATCATCAATGTGTGTTGACAAGTGTGAACAGGGGTATCCCTGGTGGCTCAGTGGTTTAGCGCCGCCCTCGGCCCAGAGCATGATCCTGGAGTCCCAGGATCAAGTCCCACATCAGGCTCCCTGCATGGGGCCTGCTTCTCCCTCTGCCTGTGTCTCTGCCTCTCTCTCTCTGTGTGTGTCTCTCATGAATAAATAAATAAAATCTTTAAAAAAACAAAACTGCAACAACTGCAAACAGAACCAGCTCCTCCTGACTCCGGGTCCCACCCCACCTCCGCCTCAGACGCCTCCACTTCAGTCAAGCCCGCCTCCCGGAGACCTCAGCTGGGCCCTGCCTCTGCACTACTGGCCTGCTGGCTCTTGCCTCTACTGTGAATCTCCGTGAACCCGGGTCCCCAGTCCACTCCTGCCGCGATGTGTCTGCCGGGCTCACCCTGGTGCTGATCACCAGCCCAGGCAGGTGGCCGGGGCAGGGGCCCAGCGAGAGGTGACGCCAGGTATGTGAGAAGCTGTGTGTACGTGTTGAAGTAGCAGAGAGTGCAGGGACCATGTGGTTTGGGGAAAGCACCCCAATCCTTCTGATGCCCCCCTCCACCTTGAAATCCAACTTTAAAAACTGGCATAGTTTAAGGTGTAATGAAAAGATTAGAATTTGAGTTTCAAACAGGTGGATTGGTACATAGATACACATGATTTTATTTATCTATTTATTTTTAACTTTTCTATCTTTAAAGATTTTATTTATTCATGAGAGACACAGATAGAGAGGCAGAGACACAGGCAGAGGGAGAAGCAGGCTCCCTGCAGGGAGCCCCATGTGGGACTTGATCCCAGAACCCTGGGATCAGGGCCTGAGCCGAAGGCAGATGCTCAACTGCTGAGCCACCCAGGTGTCCCCATAATTTTATTAAAAAAAAAAAAGCCTTCTATCTATTTATAGTTGCCTGGAGGCATTTGAAGGAAACAGATTCCCCTTGAAGAAATTGTGAAGACAGCCGCAGAGGGAGGACGAGGAGGCGAAACCAGCTTTAAGAACACACACACACACACACACACACTCATACACGCCCGTCCGTAGAACGACTCAGAGCAGGACCCATGCCAACTGCAGATCCCGAATGTCCCTTACTCTGGCGTCCTCTGGGTGGCATCTCAGGGCCAGACAGGCCTTCAGGAGGGCAAGACAGGGCCGGGGTGCCTGGCCCACTTTTCTGGGAGAAAAGGCAGCACTAGAATGGTAGCAGCTGGGCTCACCCGGTGCACAGGGCACAGTCGTGATGGGAGACGCTGGACACAAAGAGTTGCCCCCATGCAAAGAGCGTCAGGTCCTAAGAGACTCCTGGGGTGGAATTTCTGGCTGTACTCTGCCCCCTCGAAACAGCCCAGAGATGGGCCGGGCCTGCCCAGATATCCAGACAGCAGGCAGGACAGGCTGCCGGCATGGCCACCTACTCTGTGCCAGAGGCCGGCGGGGGGGTGGCACTAAGGGCAGAGAGCACTACGGGGGGAGCGTGGCTCTGCAGTGTGGCTCTGCACAGGTCACTCTGGAAGTCTGCATGGGATTGGCAGGCTGGGACTGGCCCCTCACCCCCCAGCTGCTGTCTCTGTCCCCGTGAGGTCCCCTGCCCACTCCCAGGGCCACCAGACCATGCCTGGCTTGACTGGCACACCAGCTAGGGGAAGGCTGGCACTCCCACTGTCTGAGTCCCCTTGGCCAGCCTGTCAGTTGAAGCCACGCTCATCCCACCCTCACCCATGAGGAGTCCACAGAGACGGAGAGCTGGGGGTCGGGAGTTTGTGGGGCTGGGGCTGGATACCCCGGGTCCCTGAGAGCAGGTCTGCAGTGGCCTCTGCCCCCTCCTCTTGGCCTTCTGAGGCAGGGCTGCCGTTGTGCTGTGGAGGAGGACTGGGCTTGCTCAGTGGGTATGGGACCAGCAGGCAGGAGACTGGGGGAGAGGGCAAAGGGACCCCATGGAGTGTGTTTGAAAGATGCTGACCACTTTTGTACCCAAATCAGGGCTCATTTCCTGGTGCTGGGCCCTGGATCACTTACACAGAGGTCCTCTGTTTGCTCACTGTTAGGGTGGGGACAAGATACCTACCAACTGGTAGGGTTCTTGGGCTTTAAATGCCCCGTGACGTTGAGCCCTCCGAAGGCACCAGAGTTGGTGGCTGTGACTATTTTCATGGCTGGCAGTGCAAGGTGAAGCAGCCTGCTGGGGGCAGGACAGACAGCAGACAGCTGCCATCCTCACTGCCCCCCTCCGGGGGGGTCCCTGGGGAGGCTGGGGCATGGGCAGGGGCTGTCGCTTCCTAGGCACCTGTCTGCTGTTGTGCATTACCTATTTCGTGAATCCTCACAACAATCCTGGGAAGGAGGAGCCCCATCAGCCGCACTTTACGGATGGGGAAATGGAGGCTCAGACAGGTAGAGTGACCTATTCAAAGTCTCTGAGCTGGCAAATGGCAGAGCTGGGGTTAGGAACCACATCTGCCAGTTTCCAGAGCCCTTGCTTACGGCCCTACAACAGAGCCAGTAAAGGTAATCAGGGCAAGAGTTTCTGGGGTCAGGGGAGGGACCAGCCCACCCATGCACAATGCTTTTGGGTAGGTTGGGGCCTTCTGGACACATGGACACACAGCAGTGCAGGGCACAGACTAAAGCCAGACTACCTGGGCTCCAGCCCCGGCATTGCTAGTGTTCAGCTGTGTGACCGTGGGCAAGTGACTTCATCTCTCTGGACCTCAGTGTGAAATGCAGATCATCTGAATGCCTCATTTCCTAGAGTTGTTATGAGGATTAGAAGAGCTAATAGTTTGAAAAGTGATGAGAAGACCTGCTTAGGAAATAAAGAGATGAATGAGACCAAAAGGTAGGGGCTGGGGAAATAGTTGGGTTGTAAGGCCAAGCAGATGGCTACGAGCAGCGAAGGCTCCTTGTGGCCTGTTCATCAGAGCTGGTGAGCCCTGGGGAAGGACAGCCAGGAGTACTTTCTTCTTGATGAGAGTTCCCAAGTTGATCCAACTCCCCAACTGGAGGGGAAGGGCCCTCCCTCGGACTCTCCCAGTATTCCTCCAGCCAAGGCTCTGTGACCAGGCTCCGCTGGGACACGGCCACCTTGCGTATCTGCAGGAGTCTAGACAACAAGGGGCCGCCGTGCTTCCCTGCAAGTCCAGCCTATGCCCCTGTGGAGGGGACACCTGAGCCCCTGGCTCCAGTCCTCCAGGAATAGGAGGGGATCCAGGGAGCTCTGATAACACAGATCCCCCAGGTCCTGCGACAGATCAGAAGTGACATCCATGGGCAAGTCACCTAACCCCTCTGTGCTGTGGATGCCTCATCTTCCATAATGGGAACAACAACAAAACCTACCTGAGAATCTATAGAGTGAGTCCACTGTTTTCAACAGGAGCCATTCTGTTCTCCCCTCCCTCCCTGGGAGATATTTGACAATATTTGGACACATTTTTTTAATGGGCGTGGGGCGCATCATGGGGCTTGAACCGTGACCCTGAAATCAAGACCTGAACTGAGATCAAGAGCTGGATGCTTAACCGACTGCGCCACCCAGGCACCCGTCTGGAGACATTTTTATTTTTCAATGTATTTTAATTTTATTTATTTTTAAAGATTTTATGTATTTGTTTATTTGAGAGAGCGCGAGAGAGCTTGAGCTGGGAGAGAGGCAGAGAGAGAAGCAGACTCCCTGCTGAGCAAGGAGCCTGATGCAGGGCTCAATCCCAGGACCCTGGGATCATGACCTGAGCTGGAGGCAGATGTTTCACCAACTGAGCCACCCAGGTGCCTCTATTTTTATTTTTTTAAAAAGATTTATTTCTGTATTTATTTGAGAGAGAGAGAGAGAATGAGTGGAGGGAAGGGCAGAGGGAGAGAAGTAGACTCTGTGCTGAGCAGCTGATTAGATCCCACGACCCTGAGATCATGACCTGAGCAGAAATCAGGAGTCAGATGCTCAGCAGACTGCACCACCCAGGAGCCCCTGGAGACATTTTTAAATGCTATCACAACTTGACAGGGGGAGCATGTACATCGGGGACCTCGTGGAAGCCACCTTGCATTTTTGCATTTGGTGGGTGTAGGCCAGGGATGCTAAGCTGAGTATCCTGCAATGCACAGGGTGGCATCCCTCCTGCCTCCCCCTCAAAGGACCATCTGGCTCAAAATGTCAATAGTGCTGAGTTGGAGAGATCCGGGAGGAGCCAGATGATATTAGCAACACAAATATATATTACCATATTCAATACATATTAGCAATTCCTGATAGCTTCCTTCTGAATCCCCCAAGGGGCCTCCTGCTGGAGGCACAGAGCTGGTGCTTGGTGAACACCACGTGGCTCCTCAGGAGGTTTTCTCAGGTCAGCTCAGGGAAACCCAGAAACCCAACGGGGACAGATTTCTCCTCCTCACTTGATCTTTTACCCCAGCTCTCAAATTTTCACAGCTACAAAGTTGCAAGTCTAGAAGAATGAGTGTCCTTCATGAGTTTACAACAGGGAACACTTTTTGTTGATTTGCACATGTATGCTCTCTCTCTGCACACCTGCATCACATACAACATATCACATACCTTTCTCTCTCATGTACCCATTTGAAAGGACAGCATGTGTTACCCCACATGCTCCAGCATTTATTTCCTAAGGAAGAAGGAGGATGACCCAGTGAGATTTCACAGCAACTCCCTGGCACAATCAGCTGACAGATGGCCGGCCCCCCTAATTCCCTCATGGTCCCCCCAAATCTTTCATAACCTCAGTTTCAATTCTTTCATCTATCTTGTCTTTTGTTTCCATTTATTTGGAGTGCAGGTCCATTGGCCACATGGTGCGGTTCCTTCCCCATGACAGGATTCGGATTCTAGGCCCTCGTGAAGAATGCCCCAGAGCGGCCTCCTGCTTCCTGCCACACAGTGTGAGGAGGCCCGACGACATCAGGCTGTGCCAGCGGTCATGGTCATTGGTCACTGACAGTGCTCAGGGTGGATCCCCGGGGGAGGCGGGACTCCTGGGCCCACCTGCATTTGAGGCACCACGTTCCTCTTGTAGTGACTGGGGGACACTGGGAGGCCTTGTGGAGATCCTTCCCTCAACTACCTCCATGGAGCGATTTTTAACCCTTCAGTGACCCTTGTGCACGCCTCTCACTACTTCATGATGGGCTACACAGCAGTGTTTTCCTACCTCTGCTATTCCTTCTGTGTCTGTTGGCTGGTATCGTGTAGAGAAGGGTGTTCCTTCCCTGACCTCCCCCTAGTTTATCGCAACCATGGCAGGCTCACAGTTTTGTTTTGTTTTTTTGTTTGTTTTTTAAGATTTTATTTACTTATTAATGAGAGACACAGAGAGAGAGGCAGAGACACAGGCAGAGAGAGAAGCAGGTTCCATGCAGGAAGCCCAATGTGGGACTTGATCCTGGGACTCCAGGATCACACCCTGAGCCAAAGGCAGATGCTCAACCGCTGAGTCACCCAGGCATCGGGCTCACAGGTTTAAAAATACCAACATGTCACTCACTCTCTATTAGCATCTACAGGTGATGCTGTTCCCCATCTGATGGCTTTCACTGAGCAGAGCAACTGTCCCCTCCCCCCCCCCCCCCCCCGCTCCTGTAACTGTTGGCCGCCTTCCCCAGGAATTACTCTCTGCCCAAGGGGGACCACCTCACACAGGAGCTTATGCATGCTCCCACCAGACAGTCGGCGGCCAGTGAGGGACACAGAAGATCAGCGGCCATGGCGACTGTCCTGGGGAGATGGTGATGTTCTGTATCTTGACAGAGGGACAGAGTGCGAGGCCCAGGGAGGCCCCAATCCACCACCCCCCGACATGATTTCTATGAGGGAGACTTACCCAGGAGTGCTCAACCTGTTCAGCTAGCCCAACATCCTAGAGCCAGTCCACACTCACCCAGAGCCCCGTGGCCAGGGAACTGGAAAGGTGCTGTGTGCTACAAGGGCCCTCGGAGTCCCCCGCTGCAGCCATGACTAAGACACTCATGTCAGCGACTTCCTCTTTGGAGGCAGCCCTGTGATATCAGGATGGTTTTCTGGTCATCCACCCTACTTAGAGAGATGGCAATCCTCCATGGAGCAGCTCTGAGCGTTGCCCAGGAGATGCCCCAAAGGACCACACTGATTTAAAGGAAGGGTGGGGTGCCCTCATGCTTGTCCTCCGAGCAAATCTCATAACGCTTCCGAGGATCCTAAAAAAAGATCCCAGGGAAGGAGAGGACCAAAGGCTATTGAGTCTCCCTGATGACTCACTGCCCTTTTATTTAAAAAAAAAAAAATTTAATTGTTGAAGCTATAGAATCAGAAGAGGACATTTTAGAAAACCGATGACCTTGTACCTTTGACCCTCAACATTTATTTTGAAAGACTGCCTTTAAAGTTTGGCCTGACCCCAAAGCTTTGTGGCTAGGGGCAAGTGCCTTGCTTCAGTTTTCCCTCCTGTAAAATGGGGATAAAGGAACCTACCAGTCAGGTCTCTCGTGAGGGTTAAAGATCGCGCGTGCCCCAGGAGCGCAGGCGTGGGCTGCTCGTGGGCCGCTCACCGCTGCGGAGTGCAGGTGGATCGAATGCACGCCTCCGTGGCCTGCTTTCCTGCACTCACCAGCGTCCACACGCCCCTGCGGCTACCTGGTCCTCATGTCATCACTGTTGGGAGAGACCATCCAGGCCTCCTCCGTGATCTCTTGGATAGTTAGTGCTTTAAACAACTGAGGTCTAGCAGCACTTAGGTTTTACCATCTTTTGGAAATTACAACCCCCGCCCTGCTCTGTTTACTTAACCATATGTCTTGGCTGCTGCTCTAGGCTGTTTCTCACTTTCCAAGGGCTTGCAGGTGGGGAGGGAGGGACCTAACACACATCGGGGCCTCGTGGGACAGGCTGTCTGCCACAGAGTGGCCTCAGAATTGCACGCACAGCCTATTGCAGACTGAGAAGGAAAGCAGCCTGGGCAGAGGGCATGAGTGCACACAGGTGCTTGAGCTGGAAGAGGCAATCAGCAGGGACAACGAGGACCAGCCCAGGGGGCGGGCGACATGGGGTGCTACAGGGCAGGAGCCTCATCTACACACTGTAGCCCTCTTTGCACAGTTCTTGTGGGGTTTTTTAACCACAAGCCAGAGCTCGTGGCCCTGGTCCCTGCACCGTCCATCCTGCCGAAGGATTGGAGGGAAGCTGTTTCCAGGGGGCCCAGACCAGGAGGCCAGGACGGCCTCATTGACCACCCGAGCAGCTCACGTAACCTCTCTGTCAAGTAGGCCTCCGACGGCAACAGGGCCTATTTCAGAGGACCAGAAGGTGGCACGCTTGACAAATAAATGCACGAGAAGAGTTTTGGGTGTGGAACGCAATCCATGCAAGCTATGCTCACCTAACCTCCAATTGCTCCCCAGTGCGCCAAGCAATTGTACTCCCATGTCTCCATAGGGACGTCGGGAGAAGAGCAGGGATGGAAGGGAAGGTTGGGCACAGCCGAGGTGACACAGACAGGGACAGAGAGAAGGTGCCGTGCCAGGCTCACCCTGCTTCCCAGGCGTGGCGTCCTTTCCATCTCACAGATGCAGAGAGGTCACGGGTCTCGCCCAGGATAACAGTGGCAGAGCAGGGATTCAGCCCCGAGATTGGCACATCCTTGTGTTGCCACAACGAGAGGGCCTCTATTTCATTCCCCTCGTTGCCCCCCAACAACATCACGCATCCCCCTCACACTCCAAGAGAGCCACCTTTCCCTTACGGCCAAGGGCTCTAACTACGAGGCACTGAATGCTGAAAGGAGGTCCCTGGAGCCTTCCCTTGACCCCTCTGAGCCCCATCCCTCCCGCCCACCCATCCAGCAGGCCCTGCCCAGCCCAACTCCCTGGTTGCCTCTGCGCCCACTGCTCCTGCCCTGGGCCAGGCCTCCAGCCTCTGGCTGAGGGTCTCCCTGTCTCAGAACCTCCCGGTCACCTCACTGCATAGTCTGGCCTGGGTAGGACCCAGCAGAGAGGGGACACGAACTGCAAACTTTGGAGCAGGGGCCTGATCTCATTTTTTTTTTTAAGATTTTATTTATTTATTCATGAGACACACAGGCAGAGGGAGAAGCAGGCTCCCCCCCTGTGGGGAGCCCAATGCAGGCCTCGATCCCAGGACCCCAGGATCACGACTTGAGCCGAAGGCAGGCACTCATCCATGGAGCCACCCAGGCGCCCCCTTCATCTCATTTTGTACAAGAGCAGCTCTCACTTCAAAAGGCAAAGAGCACTTTCGACCGTATGTTTCTGCAGGATGTTAACATCAGGGGAGCTGGGTGAAGGGTCTGCGAGAATTCTTACTATCTTTGCAACTTAAAAAAAAAATCTGAAATAATTCCAAAACAAAAAGTTCAAGAAAAAAAAGAAAGAAAGAAAGAAAGAAAGAAAGAAAGAAAGAAAGAAAGAAAGAAAGAAAGAAAGAAAGAAAAAGGCCCAGTTCAGTGAAGAAGGTGAGCAAAGGGAGGAAAAGCATGTTGTTGATGGGGAAAGGACAGTCGTGGGTTTCGAAGCAGCATGCTATTTGTTATTTTTCCGCTTTGGCGCTTGGCACCACTCTGTAGCCCATGCACAACTGGTTCAAAATGAAGAGAGGAGACAACCAACCATGGGGAGCCCTGAGAGTCCACTTGAAAGCCACCCATCGGGGATTTGGCTGCTGAATGTCCCCAGACTTCTGGCATGGCAGGCAAATCCCACGAAGTGCCAACTCCAGATTAGGAAATGCAGGGTGACAGTTGTCAGGACTGAGAGGAAGCCAAGACCTGGGAGCTGCACCTGCCCCTGCGCTGGTGAGCGGGCTTCTCCACGGACCACGCCACCTGTCATAGCTTTCACACTCCCTGCCCTGCTTGCCCTGTAGACAGAGTCACGGGAAGGGATGGGGGGCCACTTAAAGTCACCCCTCATTGGAAATTGGAAGCACATGGTAGGAACCTTGGAGTAATTTTGTGAATGAATCTCCTTTTCAATTTTTTTTAAGTAAGCTTTTTTTTTTTTTTTTTAAGATTTATTTATTTGAGAGAGAGAGAGAGAGTGAGCAGGGGGAGGGATGAGGGGGAGGGAGAAAGAGAATCTCAAGCAGACTCTGTGCCGAGCGGGGAGCCCAACACTGGTGTCGATCCCATGACCCTGAGATCATGACCTGAGCCAAAACCAAGATCTGGACACTCAATGGACTAAGCCACCCAGGCGCCCCTTGAACTGAGCTTTTTAAACAAACCCAAAGACAGAAATGAAACTCTGGATTGACCCAAATACCACACACAAACAAAAATCCACAATATGTAAAGTACAATGAGCTGAGTAACCATCAGGAGGGAGAAAACTAGCCCTGGGGTTTCCCACCCTGCCAGGTGCAGTCTTCAGACACCCTGTGAACTAGCTCTGCAAGAGGTGACCAGCCTGGGCGGGGGTCCCAGAGCCCTGCCCAGCTCAAAGGCCCACTCAGACTTGCTTCCCAAGCCTGGGGGGACCCTCACCCTCTTCCCCAAGTCCTTCTCCCCCCCCCCCCATTTATTTTAATGGGATTTGTCACAATTCATAGGCTTCCGTTGCCCATTTCCATGCCCTTCTGACCATATTAGGACAATGTTTCTCCCCCACGCCATTCAGGTCTGGGCTTCCCATTCACCTCCTCCAGGAAGCCTCCCGGATGATACATAACATACAGCAGCTGCTCCTCGGTACTCCGGTGACTGCTCTCCTTACTCTCTGAGCCATCTCTTGCTCACTTGATTTTTTAAAAGTGTATTTATTTGCTTATTGTCTGCCCCATGAGGATGGGCACCCCATGAGAGCAGGGGCCCTCCCCATCAGGGTCTCAGCTGCATACCCAGGACTCAGACCCCCAGAGTGGTGCTCCGGGGCCAGGTGAGTCCTCCCTCTGAGAAGGCCAGCTCCCATCTCCACACTGCTCACTCGGCCACTTGCGAGCCTCAACCCCATCCCAGGGCAGGCCTCTGACATGAAGTAGCAGCAGTGCCAGCTGGTGCTCCTGGCTTCAGGGCCCGGTTGGCCTGGGTCCTGGCAGCTGGGGTGCCCTGGGCTGGAAGAGCTATTTCACTCCTGGCAGTGTCCAGGAGCCGGTGGCCTGCAGGCCTGCACTATTCAAAGGGGTCAGGAGACATGTTTGGACTTAGACACGGGGGAAGGGACTTGGGTGCCCAGGTCAGGGGTGAGTGGAAGTGGGGTTCTGTGACCCCAACTGAGAAGGCTGTGCAAGCTTTCCTCGCTGGGCCGGCCCGTGCCTGGGGTTGTGGGTGCCACAGCAGGGCTGGCATCCTCCCTACCTGTCAATGTGAGGGGGGGGGGGGGGGGGGCGTGTCCTTGCACTTGCACCTCCTGTGGCTTCTGTGTCATGGAGCCCCGTCCAGCCCTCGGACTTGCTCTGGTGCTGGTGCAGCCCCCGGGGCCTCCGGGCCGCAGGGGAGACTTGAGCGGCGGGTGCTGGGGAGCTGGGGTCCATCCACACCTGCGCATGGAAGTAGTGGGAGTGGGAGGGAGAACCGGGAGTCGCGGCTTGACCTTGGCCTCCCTGGGCGTCCCAGTGTCCCCATCCCGTAGCCAGCGGCTCTTCTGCGGGAGCCAGAGGCCCGGGCCAGGAAGAGGACAGCACGCAGCGCCCGCGCGGGGGAGAGGTCGCGGCGAGGTGCGGGGCGCGCGCTTTCGGGCAGCGGGTCACCCCGCCAGGGAGAAGCCCAGGGGCCGCCACACCCCGCCACAGGCTCCAGCCGCGCCGGCGCATCCCCAGCGGCCGCGTTGGGATTCGAACCGGCTTCCCAACCCTTCCGCTCCGCTCCGTAAGCGGAATGTGGCGCCTTTCTAAGGCGGCGGGAGCTCCCCGCCCGCTTTCCGACGTCACTGGCCTCAGGAGGACAGGCTGGAGGACCGCTCCTGCCGCCGCGACCCCCGACCCAGCGGCCAAGGCGGGGGGTGCGGGACCCTGCCCCACTGCTCCACCCCCGCCGCCCAGCGCCCGGCGCCTAGGGTCCAGGGTCCACCGCCCAGCGCCCGGCGCCTAGGGTCCAGGGTCCACCGCCCAGCGCCCAGCGCCCAGGGCCCAGGGTCCACCGCCTGCCACCCAGGACCCACCGCCCACTGCCCAGGGCCCACTGCCCAGCGCCCACGGTCGTGCGCTGGAGGTCGGGTCCTGGGCTCCCAGCCGGCTGTCTGTCTGGGGAATGCCTACTCAGCCTTTGCCGCCCACTCAGACGCCGCCCAGTGGGGAAGCCGGTCCGTCCCTGGCTCCTTACCCTATTCCGGGGACTCCAGAGTCCGGCTCCACCGCCAGGGGCGTCCCACTCCGGTGGCGGTGCGCCCAGAGCCCCACGGCCGGTCGCTGCCCCATCGCTGCCCCATCACTACTCTTCCGTGGCCCCAGCAGCGCCCCCCACCCGGGCCTTGGAGAGCTGGGAGTAGCCTTCCTCCACCCCATCCTTGGCCTCTCCAAGGCCACCCTGCAGGTCCAAAGTGGCCTGGCCACTCACCGTCCACAGCCCGCCTGGAGATGGCACGCACACTGCTCAGGAGTCCCCTGCCCACGTGGTGGGTGCCCGGTTCCCCCACTCCCACGGGTGCCTCCAAGCATGTTTTCCCATACCTGCCCTTGGGAAACTCAGAGGAGCTGAGATTGGGGTAGTTAGTGGTTCATGCCTTTGGGGTCTCAGTAGAGACCCTGCCCCACCCCCAGATTTCCACACCTTCCTCCCCGTCTCCAGGTCTACATGGGAACAGATAGGTGCCTTGGCTATCCTGAGCCGGGACACAGAGGGAGGTGCACATTCGTTCAGCCCTTTATAGTTTCCAAAGCCCCATTCCAGCCCTCACGACAGCCTTGGCACTGCTGACATGACGCTCATGCCCATCTCACGTATGGGGAGGCAGCGAGGTGCCCCGTCCCGATCACCCATTGCCCTGCCCTCAGCAGGGCATTACCGTAGTAGGGCCCTACTAGCCGGCTGGTCCGGCTGTGGAGCTGTCACAGGACGGGCCACACTGACTATTTATACCTGTCTCCCAGATTGGATGATAGTTGGAACTGGATCCTGTTTACCTAAACTCCCCCAGACTGTGGCCGGAACAGGTGCTCAGAACCTCTCTACGTGGCGTGACAGGGATTTTCAAAGATTAAATGGACCAGGGACCTGCCAAGTGCTCTACAAACATCACCCTTTTTAATCCTTTTGATGACTCTATGAGTGACGTCCTTCTGCATCCCCATTTACAGATGGAGGAAATTGGGGTGCTTGACGTCCAGCAATAGGAAGGTGTCACGTGGTGAACAGTTGTTGAAACCAGAATGTGAGCCCAGGCTCTGGAAATGATGTTCACATGGGGGTGCTGAGCAGAGTAATGGGCCCTCAGCAGGTTGTTCTATCCCAGGAAATGGAGGGGGATGGAGGGGCTCCCAAGGCAGAAAGGAGGGGTCCAGAAGGTAGAGGGGACAAACTGAGCTGGGGGGCTGGGGGAGGGGCTTATTTTTAAAGCTTTTTTATTGGGTAGTGATATACCTATGATTGTGGGGGGGGGGCACCGACGGTGAATGCACAGCCAGGAAACACTCATGTAGTCAGATGGAACTATGCTGTATCTCCATCACCCAGAGAGCCCCCTCCTCCTCCCAGTCACCTGCCCCTGGAGAGACGGACAGAATGTGAGTGGGGGCTGGCAGGAGGGCCCAGGAACAGAGAGGGAGTGTGTGCAGGGGTAGGAGTGGAGGCTTCAAGCAAGCTTGGCTGCAGCAGGTGTAGGGCGGTGGCGGGCTGTGTGTGTGTGGACGGTGTTCTGTGGGGGCAAAGCCAACTTCCCCTTGGATGTGCTTCTGCCCAAGACTGGTCTTCGGGTAACTATCTCTAGGAGGCCTCTGCCAGCCACCTCAAATTTGCAAACCCCAACTCCTGAAGCACAAAATGCACACTCACCTTTCTTCCTTCTCCCCCTAATCCCCAAAGCCTGCTTTCCTGCCTGACCGGGTTCTCACCCCTCCCTGCTCCTCCTGACCTCAGGGCCTTTGCTCATGCTCTCCCCTCAGCACTTGTCTCCTCTTCCCTGCCTGGTGAATCCTCACTCAACCTCCAAAGCCCAACTCCAATGTTGCTTTTTCTCTAGAGCCTCTTGGGCTTATCTCCCCTGAACGCCTGGCCCCTGAACTCCCCCTTCTTCTGGACTCACATTGGCTGTCATCGTGTGCCTCCGCCTGCCGCCAGGCAATCATACGTGGATGGTGGGCTCCCTGGTGGCAGCCACCTCCTCACTCCTCTCAGAGACACCAGGGACCTTGGAAGCAGTATGTCCTGGGAGATGCCAGTTTCTCTTTCTTGAATTCTAGATCTGCACTTTCCAATATGGTCACTGCTGGCCACCTGTGCTACTGAGCACTTCAAATGGGGCTAATGCCCCAGAGGAACTACATTGTTTTATTTTTCAGTGATTAAAATGTAAATTGACAAGCCAAAAGCTGTGTAAAATTTTCTCACGAAATGCTTTTATTGTTTTGGTAGGATTACATTTTACTTTAGCTGTTGAGAATTTAATATTCAAATTGAGACATATTTTAAGAGCAAAAGATGTTAGGGAAAAAAGAATAAAATCTTATCAATGGCTTTTTAATATTTATTACAAGTTGAAATGATAATATTTTGGATATAGGGAATGGAATAAAATACATTATTGAAAATATCTCCCCTCTTTCTTTTGACTTTTTAAAATATGGCTAAAAATTAAAAGTAACACCTATGACTTGCATTACATTTACATTGGATTGTGCTGTTCTAGACTTTAAGGGGGGCAAAAAGCTGCCCATGTAGAAAATGGAGAAGGCATGAAAAGGTCCTTTTGAAAAGAATCTGAGCATTTAAGTGGCTGCACACTGCCTGTGAGATGTCAGTGTGATAAGGCTTCCTGGAAGGCTAATGAGACCTGGGGCCGCATTAACAGAAGTAGAGTGTCCATAATGAACGAGGTGAACGTCAGAGCTGTGACTATCCCGGGAGTAAGGGTTTCTGTTCTGGGTTTTGCATCTTAGAGTGCCACTGACCACCTGGAACAGGTTCAAAGGACCTACTGGACTTGTTTGAGGTGCTGGGTGCCTGCCTCTTCAAGGCTGCCCCAAGTAGAGGGAGCAAGTCTAGAGTCCCAGAGGGTTGAGTTGGAACCAGTAGTGGAAGCACATGTAAGTCGATTCTAACATTTTGATTTCTCTTATGGGAAAGAGTGCTCGCTTCCTCACCAACAGGAAGTTCCCTGTCAACAGAGGTCTTCAAGCAAGGCCGGGGGACACCTGGGGTGATGGCCAGGAGGCTTGAGAATGAGCTGGGTCCCTGTAGGTTCTCAGGGTCCTTTGAGGTCTCAGGTGGAGGCTTTTTGAGGCCCAGCACAGCCATGCCTGTGGGGTGAAGTGGTCCTGGGTCTGGTTCCCACTTCACCCCACAGGGCCAGAACCAGCCTCCGATTGCCCCCAAGCCAGGACCCATTCTGGAGACAGCTGGGGTCACCTGCCACCAGCATGTGTGAGTCAGTGGAGGACAGGGTGCTGCCCACCCAGGCTTCCCAAGGCAGCTTGGCTCCTGAGCAGGGTGGTGGGGTGGATGAAGAGCCTGTGAAATGCCGAGTCCAACCCCAGAGCGGTGACTACGGTGAGATTCACAAGGGGAATAGTAGGATATTTGCTCACGCACGAGGCCTGTCTGCGTGGAACTTGCTAATTGTAGAAATGGCCGAGCCGTGGCCCCAGTAGGGAGGTTGGTATCACGGGCCTCGCGCACCACCGCCCTTCTGCAGAGGTGAGCCACAGATGTGCGGTGAAGGGGGCAGCCTCTGGGACGAGGTTGGGGACTGGGGTTCTATTTAAAGAAGCCACACTGCTTTGTCTGCTCATTAGGCCCTTTTAACAATAGTGAGGATGTGGGGCTGAGAGTCCCCTGGGGGCTGCCAGCACCTGGCTATGTGAGCTGGGGCATTCCACCCGCCTCAGTGGGAAATTCAGGCCCCACACCAGGTGTTTTCTAAATCCCAGAGACAGACCCCATCTGAATCCATCACCTAACCCCCCAAAGCTGCTCTGCCTCCAAGGTCCCCATCTCAACCTATGGCACTGCTGTTCACCCCATCACCCATATCAGAAACTGGGGAGTCATCCAGACCAATCCCTCCGTGTCTGCCCCATGTCGTCAGGTGCAGGTTCGGCTCCTTCCTCCTGCAGAGCGTCCTCCACAGTGGCTATCCTAAGCTCAGCCCCATCATCACATTCCCCTCTGTTGCCTACTGCACCAGTCCCAGCCCCGGTTTCGCTCCTCTCCCCTTTCTCCCACTGGAAATCATGCTTATGTTAAGATCTGGATCTGACACCCAAATCTCCATCTGCTTGACTTAGAGGAAGGTCCATTTCCCCAAATATTTCTGAGGTTCTCTGTGGCTGTCTATACCCCTCAGAGCTGTCACCCCAATGACTCTGTGGACGGACAAGTTCCATCCTGATGCCTATACCCGCTGGTCTTGTTAAGTTAAGGATAATGGCTGCCACGGACGGCCAGTGGGGGTCCACACTGCCTGGACATTGGTTCCCTCAGTGCACCTCTGCTTTGTGCATCCCCAGTAGTGTCCCTTCTGTCCTCATGGAGCCATGGTGGCCAATCAGTCCTGCCAAATAACAAGAGAGAGTGAGCATGCTCCCCTTGCTCCCCAGGGGCCCCACAACCAAGCTGCCTGGGCCCCGAGTGATACATTCCTTGAATCCACCTGCCTCCATCCCCTGCAGGGCTGCCTGCCTGTATCCCAGTGCTCAGGCCCAGATGCCAGGTCCCCTCAGATGACCTGTTGGGGAGTCTTTCCTTCCCTTACCTCCCACATGGCCTCTTTTACGGGCTCCCATCTGTCCACCTGTGTGCAATGGAACACACAACACCGGGCCCTCCGACCACCTCTGTCTGCTGTTCCTGCTGGCACATCTGCGTTCAGGCTTCCACACAGGTCCCACACAGAGCAAATGCACCCAGCCTGCCCTCCCTCCTCATCCACTCTCACCAGAGCACGTCCAGGGATGGGTCAGCCTCATCTCCATGGCTTGCACCTGGCCTGGGGGAGGGCGCAGAAGCAGCACCAGCAAGCACCTGCCATTACTGGAACTGCTCACTGGGAGACGCTCACGCTGGGCTGAGCAGGAGGGAAGAGGGATTCCGCACCAGATGGATGCCCCAGGCAGAGCTGAGCACTGATGTCCTGGGCGGGAGGGACGCCGGGCCAGTGCCTGCTGCTCCCAGTGCTCATGAGGGTAAGCTGAACTTAGTCCCTGGCTCTCATGTGCCCAAGGGCAGTGAGTCCTTCCACCTCTTCCTGTGGAAGTGACCCATCCAGGCAGCATGTCAAACACTCAGTCTGCAAACATTCGGGCCCTATTTCCTCTACACACAGGTGAGGGCATGGACCCCACCCTCACAGGCCTCGAAATGTGTGCCACATAACTGATGCCATAACAGGAAACCCAGACTGGCTGTTTGCCATGGCCAGGGGCTGCTCCAATACCTTCCCTGCATTGACATGTTTAATCCACATGTCAGTCCTATTGAGTCCGTAGTGTTATTATCCTATGTGAAGAGTGAGGGAAATGAGGCCCCAATGGGTTAAATTATCTGAGGTCACCAGCCAATAAGTGCTGGGGATGGAATTAGAATCCAGGGACCCTTAATCACTCCATAGCTACATGCATAGGGTTTTACAGTTTATAAAGCATTTACTGGGGTTTGCTGATCCTCTCCAGCCTCTCAGTGGGAATCTGTATGGATCTCGTGTAATCTGCAGTTCCGGGAGAAAGATGCTATTGTCCTGTGTTCTAATTTTTTAAAAGATTTTATTTATTTATTCATGAGAGACACAGAGGCAGAGACATTGTCAGAGGGAGAAGCAGGCTCTCTGCGGGGAGCCCGACATGGGACTCGATCCCAGGACCCCAGGACCATGACCTGAGCCAGAGGCAGACGCTCATCCCCTGAGCCACCCAGGCATCCCCTGTGTTCTAATTCTTTGAAGATGGTTAATACATGCACATGCTAAAATCAAAAGTACACAGAGAATACATGTCTGTCTCCCGGTAAGTCCCTGCTCCCAGGGGCACCAGTGTTCTCACCCCTTGTGGATCTTTCCAGAGACATTCTATCCTTCCATCTTCTTATGTTTATGTTCCCTAAAATTCTTCTTTAAAAAAAAAAAAAGTTTATTTTTTGAGAGAAGGTGAGAGAGCACAAGCAGGGGGAGAAGCAGAGGGAGAGGGAGAAGCAGATGCCCTGCTGAGCAGGGAGCCGGATGCAGGGCTCCATCCCAGGACCCCGGGATCATGACCTGAGCTGAAGGCAGACGCTTAACCCACTCAGCTGCCCACGTGCCCCTAAAATCCTCCTTTAAGAAAAATCACCCAAGTGGTTGACTCTTATGCGCAGGGACTTTGAAAGAATTGGCATTTCTCTTGGGAGTGGTCCCTGTCAGTGCACGTGGATCCGCCCCCCTTTCTCCGCAGCTAAGGAACCTTCCGTGGTGTGTTTTTTTTTTTTTTTTCTTTTTCCGTGGTGTGTTTATGCCCAAGCCTGATCCATTCGGATTCGGATTTGTTGGTCTGTCCGCTGGGTTCGGTTTTTCCTGCCTTTTTGTTTCAGTGATTCTTGTTTTAATCTTTCCCTCTATGATCTGAGTTGTTCTTTGAGGGGTTTATAAATCTCATAAATTGGAAGGCCATTGTCTGGTGGCGGTGAGGTCAGCAGGTGTTATCAATCCCTACCTGGTGAGAAAACAGGCTCGGGGTGAGGGGTGACTGGCCTGTGCTGCCCAGTGTGGGAGAACTGAGTCAGTGGCTCCCGTGGCACCCCAGGCTCCCACCAGCTCTGCCTCTGCAAGGCTGAGAGCAAGAGCAGCAGCCCCCACCCCCACACGCCCGGGGCAAGGGTGGAGGAATGGGTTCTGGAGATGCCAGGGGAGTTGGGTATTGGCACAGTTGGGTTTATACCTGCATGAGTGGGAGTTTGGAGGGAGGTTTGGGAGGCAGGGACTGGAGCCACCTTGCAGTGTGTGTGGGAGGGACGAGCTGGGGTGGCGATTGGAAGCTGCTGCAGGTGATGGGGTGAGAGGGTGATGGAGCAGGGCGTGGGTGAGGAGGGAGAGGTGAGGGCTTGGTGAGTGAGGGCATGAGCGGGGGAGGCAGGGAGAGGCCCAGTGGTGCCTGGCACTGGGAAGGGATGGGAGGAGGCAGGGAGGTGGGGGTATTGATACAGGTGATGGAAAATTCCAGGCCGGGAGCTTGAGAGGCAAGGCTGGAGGTACAGATGCAAGAGAGACAGGGGCAGGTATGTGAAGCTGGTGGGAGAGGGCTGACTCCTCCAGGAGGAAAGGGGAAGAAGACCAGGATGAGAATGTGGGGCCAGGATGGAGGCTCACCTCTGTGGGGCCTCGCTTTGCCTGGGTCCTGCACTAGAGACATTCCTGCAGCTTATTCGGTGGGAGCTGGGGGGCACCTGGCTACGTGGGACCAGTCAGACCAGTCACCTGGCCGGGCACAAGGGCAGGGGCTCTGAATCACCTGGGGCCATCCCAGGGGTACGCTGCCCGCCCCTTCCCCCCACCACGGCAGCCCAGCCCGCAGCCCCACTTGCTCCTTACAAACAGCTTGCCGTGTGTCATGTTTTGAGCATGCTGTCCTGGCCCTTCTCCTTCCTGCACCCCAAAGCCCCCCCGCCAAGCCAGGTTCCCCATGGTGCATCCCTAGCTCAGGGACAGGAAGGTGACCCCAGCCCAGTCACCAGCCCCCACAAGCATGCACATGTTGCAAAGCATTTGCCAGGTGGAGACACCATTGCTATTTCCTTTGCACCAATGACCTACAGACAAGCTCACGGAGAGGAGCCTCTCACCCTTGGGGGCCGGGGGTGGGTGGAGGCTGGAGTGGAGGAGAGACCCAGGAAGCTGAGCACCTCGCGGCTGCTGGGGACTCCTTCTTGCTCCCCTTCTTGGAGCTCTGGGCCCTGCATCCCAGAGGGGCTGACCCGTGCGTGGGGTCCTGGGGCTGGGGCTGAGCCAGCAGCTTGCATGCAAATTCTGCCCACTGCCTGTCTGTGACTCAGTGTCCCCTCTGTGCAAAGGGAGTAGCCACGCAGGGCCGCGTGAAAGCCAGGTGCTAGAGGACTGAGGGCCCTGGGGCTCAGATCCCTGCTCCCCCATGTCCACCCCACGCCACCGCCACAACCTGGCCAGTCTTATTTCAAATCCCTCCCCTCCATGCCCTCTGTTCTATACCGTGGCTCCCTTCCCTGAGGCCTGGACAAACCCTGTGCTTTCCCATTGCTGTGTCTTTTCTCTGGAATGCCCTCTTTGAATCTCTACCTCCCCCCATCCTTCCCCCTTCAAGCCCTTTCCAGACTCCTCCTCCAGGCAGCCTACCCTGATACACCCATAGTGAGGCCCCTCCTGGGAGCTCCTATAGCCCAGATGCTTTTTCAGGGGTGACCACAGTGAGGGGAGGGGAGGGTGCCCATGGGAAGAGAGTTCCAGGGTCAGCCTGGGCTGCCCCGAGACACCGGCAGCTCCGAAACCCAGCAGCTCAGTATTCACACTCCTGGGTGTTTGCCCACAAGATTTTCCCTGAAACACTCTCTGCTCTTCTCTGGGCAAAGCTCAGATATCCACTCCCGTGGGCCTCATTGTCGACCTCAATCTCATCTCTAGTATGTCTCCCCTGCCCACACTTCCCTTATTTAAAAAAAAAAAATCACAATTAGGACGTGTTTTCTAAGTCCCCTTAAGTCCTTTTTGGGTGGAGTTGGGACCCAGTAGATGAAGGAAGGAAGGAAGATTGGCCTTGGTGTTTGGATCTATAAAATGGGTGGATACTGTTTTCCCTGAGTTCCCAGCTCTCATGGCCAGGGCCTCCTAGGACCAGGGCTCCCTTTCATCAGGTCCTGGAGGAGGGGGTGGGTACGGGTCAGATGGCGGGTCAGGTGGCCCCTCCTCGAGGCTGGGACAGGGGTACAGAAGCCAGGTCGGCTCCCCAGCTTCGTGAAGGGAAGCAGAAGCTGCACCTGGCCCTGCAGGGGCGGGTGAGGTCAGGGGTGGGAACGAAGGCTGGCGTGGCTCGGGGTGCTGGTAACAGGGTCGCTCCCAGGGCCGTTCGGGGCTGAGTCTTGGTGACGCTGTGAAGCCTTGGTCGCACCTTCCCACGCAGAATTGAGTCAGCATTTGGGGGACAGCACATGTCTGCAGGCCCAGCGTCTGGCCTCACCTTGGCCCTAACCAGCTGGGCCGCTCTGGCAAAGCCCGTGGTGTCTCTGGGCTCCAGTCCCCCTCATCCGGGAAATGGGGATAATAACCCTGCTTCATAGGATTAGGGGACTACGTGGGAAGGCCCTTTGCCCAGCGCCTGACCCTGGAAAGCCACCCCATGAGGACCTTCTACCCTTGGCCTCCTCCTTGGGACAATCAGGAGGTCGACTCCAGTGTCCTCAAGGGGTCTGAGGCGCCATCCCAGCCCCTCCCCTGCCTTCGCAGTGAGCCTGTCTGTCTGTCTTCCCTGAATGCTTGTGGACAGCCCTGCTAGCCCAACAAGTCCCGTTTGTCCAGAATAGCTCAGCCTCCACTTATCTCCAGTGCAAAGCCTCTGAGCTGGTTGGCCTGCAGCCTTTTTCTTTTTTTTTTTTTTTTTTTTTTTTTTTGCAGCCTTTTTCTAAATATTCCACGGGAAATCATTCCTCTTGGCTTCTTATCGTGGGGCTCGGCTCTGCCTTCTGATTCCAAAGCCTCTCCGGGGAGGTGGGTCTGGAGGCAGGCTGCCAGCATCCCCACCGCCGGCCTGCTTCCTCCGGACTTCATCGGGGGCAACTCGTTCACTTCACAAGCGCCTCGTGTGCACCAGGCTGCGTGCTGGGCAGCGGGCACCCAGGGGGAGCCCGCCGAGGCCCTGCACTGTGTGTCCGCACCACTCAGCCATGTGGGCAGGTAAATACAATTTATTTATTTATTTATTTATTTATTTATTTACTTATTTATTTATTTATTTATTTGTCAATACAATTCTTGACACACCCAGACGAATGTTCTTCCAACGCTCTTTGTGACCCAGAAACTGCTTACCTTCTCCGAAGTGTTACTGAATTCACAGCAGCAATTAGTTGCTCGGTGTTTTCTCAGTGGATGTTCCAATGACAGCAACTGTCATATGATACCCCGGGCATTTGTGTGCACGTGTATGTGCCTGTGTGTGTTAAGCAGGTCCTTCATTCTTGAAAATATTGGGGTCTGCTGATGTCGTTCAATATCCCTGATTTATAGGTCAGGGGAACTGAAGCCCAGAGAGGAAGCGTCTTGTCCCAAACCTCAAGGGCAGAGTCCACTCCAGGGTTCAAGTAGCCAGGAGCCCGGTTCTCAAATCTGGGTCTTGCACCCTGGGTAAGATGACCTCCTTGGAGATCCTGGCTCACTAGGATCTGGGTGCGGCCCCTCAGGTGGAGGTGGGAACCGGGGCTGGCAGGAAACAGAAGCTGCCAGCTGCTAATGCCATCGCCTCCACTCTTTCTGTTGTTGGCCTGGACCACATTGCTCATTGACCTCTCCTATTTATTTATTTATTTTTAAAGATTTTATTTTTTAAAGATTTTTTAAATTTTTATTTATTTATGATAGGCACACAGTGAGAGAGAGAGAGAGGCAGAGACACAGGCAGAGGGAGAAGCAGGCTCCATGCATGGGGAGCCCGACGTGGGATTCGATCCCGGGTCTCCAGGATCGCGCCCTGGGCCAAAGGCAGGCGCCAAACCGCTGCACCACCCAGGGATCTCCCGACCTCTCCAGTTTAAACCACTGCTTCTCATGGTCTTCCAGATCATTCCTCCCACCTGCCGCCGGCCACGGTCCTTCCTGCCAATGCCAGCCTGCCAGGCCTGCTGGGCTGGTAAAGACCCATGCCCTCTGCGCCACCCCATCGTGATCCATCAGGCCCTTGTGGGTTCCATCCTGCTCTCTCTTTTCTCTTTGTAACTTCAAAACCTCGACGAGTAAACCGTAATAAGCAAAAGTTACTGTATTATTCTCCCAGCAATGAGCAATTTCATCCTTTAAAAGCAAATAGGGGCTAGGAGGGTATGACCTGGTTTCCGTCACAAGCACGGGTTGTGTTGTGATGACCTCAGGAGATCGAGGCCCCACGCAGGAGCTGCGGGGAGGAGCATGGAAGGCCGCCAGGCCAGAGGGGCAGGTGACAGCACCTGTCCCTGGAAGGGCAATACGGGCACCACAGGACAGGGTGGCTTTCTGACACCAGAACAGACCACCGTACCCTGTGCCCGGCGTGGCTTGGTTGCACCAGCCAACCATGCAGGCTTCATTTTTACAAGCTCAGAAAACAGACGCGGGTAGAGAGGCAAACCAGAGAGCTCAGGGATGCTGAAAGCAGCCTGGGACGGTGGCCGGGGCAGCACAGGGCGGGAGGGGCGGGCTCCCCTGCCTGTCAGTGGTGTCAAATCTGCGTCCTTCATCCCTCATGTTCTCCTTTTTTTTTTTTTTTTTTTTTTTGGCAATCAATAAGAAATCATTGAAATTAAACAGTAGAAGGGCAGTGGGCTCACTGGGCATACAGGGTTGAATTTAACTGGCATCATAGTAACAGGGTTGTTCCATGTTCTGGACTTTGAGACCTTGAGAGCAGTCTTCCCTCCAGGCCATGTGATCCTTTTATTCCAATTACATATATTTCAAAACTATGCCATTCCCCGCCTCTTGCCTTTTATTCGACAGTCTGCCTTACATGATTTTCTTCCCTCTTCTGTCCGCAACAAAAGGACCCTGCGTGTGGTCTAGTCTGGTGTGACAACCTCTTCTGGAATATTCCTGAGGGGTAGAGATAAAACCTTTGGCTGCAACATTACAACAGATATTGTAACCCTCCTCTGTAAATCATCCCATAATTTAATCCCAATACATTTATCGGCAGATCTATTTGGATAGAGTCTAAACAGCGGGGTATTTAAACATTTCTTCTCAAAGTGGCTGAAGGGACTGGCGAAGTAGGCGATGGGGATTCAAGAGTACACGGTTCATGATGAAAAAAATAAAAAATAAAATAAAATAAATTTATTCTTAGTGTTTAGTCCAATGTGGCCTTCTTGTTGGTCTCTTTACTGGTTTTCATGCTCTTCTCAAAGCAAAAGACAACAACCTCCTTCTGTGGGATGGATGAGAGCTCTTAGACTCTTGGCGGGCATATAGCCCATTGTCCTCAATCATCTCTTCTTCGGGTGGAACATCTGTTCCCTTCAATCGCTCTTTGAGAGGCATGCATGTCTCAGACTCTAACAGGCACCCCATAAATGCTGGGTGGAAAGAATTTACGCTTTCTGAGTGTAAAGTGATCTGTTCTCCGAACTCCATCTTACCACTCCAGATTCTCCATGTCTCGCTAGACCCAGCTGCGACACTTGGAATGTCACACCCGTGTGCCAGAGGTTATGGCGGGACCGACCCCCCCACCCCCAAGGAGTGCAGCTGAAGACTACTGCTGCTTGCTTGGTTGGCTCTGTTGTTTTGTCTTGAGACTCTCAGCCAGGTCACCCTGAATTCAGAATGACCTTGACTCACCTGAAACCCCCCGGGGTCTTTGTCCCATGAGCAGATGCCAAGCTGCCTTTTTGATCACTTGCTCTTCTGCAGTTGACGGTGGGAACCTCATATGCCCGACTGTACATATATCAGTTCAGTGTCATATTATTGGTCATTCCAGGCAATTAAAACCCTGGGTCTGGGGATCCCTGGGTGGCGCAGCGGTTTAGCGCCTGCCTTTGGCCCAGGGCGCGATCCTGGAGACCCGGGATCGAATCCCACGTCGGGCTCCTGGTGCATGGAGCCTGCTTCTCCCTCTGCCTATGTCTCTGCCTCTCTCTCTGTGTGACTGTCATAAATAAATAAAAAAAAATATTAAAAAAAAAAAAGTTTAAAACCCTGGGTCTGTTTCTGCTGCGCTAGGCATTCCTTCTGTCGTGCTCATCATCCTTCATGTCCCTTCCTGGGAGATAGATCCTTGCTACTTGTGGTGTTGTAGCTTTAGGAGGGCAACCAACATTAAAACGGCCAGGCTTTGCCCAAGAAATGATCACCCACCTCATGAATGTCTGTTTCTCCACAGACAGAGAGCATCAGCCTGGTGTAAGTTCCGTGGAGCAGCATTTTTCCTCATGTTACAGTCTTCTGACCACTTCCATTTGGGTTTTGGAGTCTCCCCCACCTGCCCTGATGCTTGAATTCTTTTTGGGGCTGCCAGTCTGGGTTACATCTTCTCTATAGGGCCCTTCTCGCTTTCAGGAAACCTTCTGAGACGACGCTGTTGTTGCTGTGCTCATCAGAGTCATAGGGACACAGAAAGTCTGGCCCAACACCTCCTTTGCTTCATCATACACTTCAGAGAAGCAGCATCTTCGAGAACAATTCCACAGTAGGTGTCCTTGGGTCATGGGAAACAATCCCTGGTGTTATGTTCTCATTCTTTCTCCAGACAGTCAGACACGCTTCGTGCGGCTTCCAGCAGATGGATGTGATGCTACAGGTGCTCATGTGGGATTTCCAGTTGTCACAGGTGGAAGCTCTCATGTCCCAACATTTACACAACTGCATGAACCTGAGGGCACCATTGCTGTCAGTGACCGCCATGTCATTGTTAACAGACGTGGCATCATGCTGGCGATGCGCATCCACAAGGCCATGATCGGTGACCCCTGAGCAGCCCCTGGCCCATGGTGGACCCCACAGCTCGTGCTAGACCAAGCACCTAGCACAGGGCATGATAGCTTCCCAGGCCCTCCTGGTGCCTCTGCACTGTGCAGCCTGGGCAGATGTGCAGGCAGATGTGGTTGCGGCTCTGCTCCCCAGCGAGGAGGGGGTCTGGAGGCCTGCGGGGTGTGGGGAAGCCCCCAGTGGCCAAGGGGAGCTGCACAAGAGGCCGACCTCATCACCCCATTTCTTAAAACAGGACAACGTGGGAGCATTGCCCAAGTGTCTGGTAGCAGTACAATGTTCGGGAACTTTCCACCCTTTTCGGGATCTATGCCCTGTTCCTTAAAGTGGCCTTCATGGCTCTGAAACCTCTTCCTCCCTTTTTTCTTTTTATTGGTGTCCCCGTCCCCATCCAGCAGCTACAGCAGCTCTGGCCTCCTTGTCCTTCTTTTCCTTCTTGCTCAACTAGGGAGTGACCGACGGGTCTCCTCACCCTCACTCTTATACTCTTCTTCTCTTGGGGGACATTTACTGCCTCTGCAGCCACCTCTCTCTGCAGAATCCATGGAAGAGGAGACTTGGCCATAGGTCAGATCCACTCACCTGCTTTTCATGGAGGCACCACTGCATCCTCTGTTGATCCTTGAAATGTGTCAAATCTCAAGGCTCCTCTAAAACACTGGCGCTGGGCAGAACTCACCACTTATGGTGGCGACGGACACCCTCTAGATTCCCACAAGCCAGACCAGAAGGAAATAGCTACTTGCTGCCTTTTTTCCTTTCTATTTTGATACAATCTCACGTTTTATTTTTTTTTAAGATTTTATTTATTTATTCATGAGACACACACACACACACACACAGAGAGAGAGAGAGAGAGAGAGAGAGGCAGAAGCAGGCTCTGTGCAGGGAGCCTGATGTGGGACTCGATCCCGGGTCTCCAGGATCACGCCCTGGGCTGAAGGCAGCACTAAACCGCTGAGCCACCCGGGCTGCCAATCTCACATTTTCAAGGAGGTGGCACGCCTTGTGCAAAGAAAAGAGTCTCATGTCCCCTTTACTCAGTCTTGGATCACTAACACTTGTCACATTCACTTCCTCTGTATATAGATGCAGAGGGAAAAGTAGCAGCAGATACATAATTAGACGCATTTTTCTGAACCACTGGAAAGTAGTTGTAGACACCATGCCTCTGTACCCCTATCTCAGTGTGTTCCCTAAGAACAGGACTTTTTCTTGTGTATCCACAGTATAATGTTTAAAATTGGTAAATGTGACATCAAAACAGCACTATGATTTAACCAATGGTTCACATTAAATGTTGTCAATTGTCCCCATCCTCATGGCTCTTTCTCTTCCCAGGCCAGGGTCAAATCCAGGAGCACACATTGCACCCAGTTGTCCCATCTCTTTAGCTTTCATTGGTCTGCATTTCTTTATCTGTCACAATCGTAACATTTTTTAAAAGAGCACAGGCAGGTTATTTAGTAGGATGTCCCTTAATCTGCATTATCAAAGCCGGTTCCTGTATCCTTTGGACATGTCCTCATCACTTTTCAAACACTCTCTTGCTTTTTGGCCTAAGAAAATGTTCCAGGGTCAGCCTAATGGGATCTGCTCTGATTCCTGCAGAGAGACCTCCACTCCCGAGTCGTGAAACCTCATGCCCTGGTCTCTGTGGACTCCCCCGGCCTGAAGCTTAGACCTTCCCACTCCACTTCCTACTCCCACCCTTCTCTCCTGTTAAGGTGACAAGGAGGCTGGTGGAGTGCCAACTCAGCCCTCTCTGGCTGGGTTCTTTTGATTTCCTGGTTTATGTCTCAGTTTCTTCATCTGCAAAATGGGATTGGTAGTATCGTCTATCTCACGGGGGTACTGTGAGGATAACATGAGACAGTGTCAGGCAGGAGGCAAATGCTTGCTAACAAAGGTTGTCAGCCTTCACAGGTCTGAGCCTGCGTGCAAGTCTGGCTGACCCGGGCCTCTGGTCCCACTCTGATGCTGTTTCCTAGCTGTGTACCCCCCCTTCTTTTTAGCTCCTCAGGTCCACATCTTTTTTTTTTTTTTTTTTTTTTAAGATTTTATTTATTTGGGATCCCTGGGTGGCGCAGCGGTTTGGCGCCTGCCTTTGGCCCAGGGCGCGATCCTGGAGACCCGGGATCGAGTCCCACGTCGGGCTCCCGGTGCATGGAGCCTGCTTCTCCCTCTGCCTGTGTCTCTGCCTCTCTCTCTCACTGTGTGCCTATCATAAATAAAAAAAAAAAAAAAAAAAAAAAGATTTTATTTATTTATTCATGAGAGGGAGAGAGAGGAGAGACACAGGCAGAGGGAGAAGCAGGCTCCCTGCGGGGAGCCCGATGCAGAGCCTGATGCGGGACTTGATTCCAGAACCCCAGGATCACGACCTGAGCCGAAGGCAGACCTCAGCCACTGAGCCCCCCAGGCGCCCCATGCACATTTGTTTTATTGTACTATTTTTTTTAAAAATTTTTTTATTTATTTATGATAGTCACACAGAGAGAGAGAGAGAGAGGCAGAGACACAGGCAGAGGGAGAAGCAGGCTCCATGCACCAGGAGCCCGATGTGGGATTCGATCCCAGGTCTCCAGGATCGCGCCCTGGGCCAAAGGCAGGCGCCAAACCGCTGCGCCACCCAGGGATCCCTTATTGTACTATTTTATTCATTGCCCCTCCCCTCACCTGTTTCTCTTGCCTTCCACTCCCAAGGGCACATCCTTTCACACATATATAAGGTGTGACCTAGCAATCCATCTCCCAGGCTGTTAATATATCATTTAAAAAATACATAGCAAAGTGTTGGGAATGTTTTTACATGTTTGCATAAATGAGCCAGGCAATAAACCTCATTCTTCTTTTGCTCATCACATCTGATGCTCTATGACTTTCCGTGAACTGTCCCATTGTGGTTATTCATCCGTTCTCTGGGGAGGGAGTAGCGGTGGGGAGAGTCACCTATCACGAACCATCACAGGCAACGCTTCCTCCTCGCGCCCTCCCCTGCAACACCCTCCTGGACGGGTCAGATCATTTGTTTAAAATTAAAACTTAATTTTACCCGTTGCCTGCTTGACTTCCAGAACCACTGCCCCAGTTTTCAGGGCATGGGCAAGTTTTCTGGGAGGCATTTCCTGGCCCTACAGGTGTCTAAGCCTCTCCAGGGCTCAGTGTCCCCAAATGAACATAGGTACAGTGGTCCTGACCCACACAGCTTTGCGCAGGTGACTGCAAAGGGCACTCAGCTCAGTGCCTGTGCCCGCTGTCCCAGCCGACACCCCATCCCCCGCCCCGCCCCGGCCAGTCGATGGGGAGGGAGTCGGGGCCAGAGGAGCAGCGATAGAACAGGTCCTCGCACCCAAGCCCCTCATAGTATAAGAAAAACTGCAGCCCAGAGAGGGAGGAGTATGGGCAAAGCCACACAGCTCGCGGCGGCTGACGCTGGCTGTCCCCGGTACCCGAACCAGCACAGCTGCGGAAGGAAGTCCAGCTGGACCCCGAGGTCCACCTCCAGCCTAGCACGTTCCTTCACGGCCCTCGGTTCCCTCATCTGCTTCCGCTGCCAGAGAGCAGGCGGGGCGCTGGCGCCTCTCCCCCGGGTCGGTCACCCCGCCTCGGGGCCGTGACCCACCCCCCGCAGCCGTGCGGGGGCGCCCCCAGCCCACTGCCCGCCCGGGGCCAGCGGGCACCTCTGGGGCCAACCTGCCGCACACCCGGGGGGCGGGGCGTCGCGGCCCCGGGACCTCATTGGCTGGCGCGGCGGGTGACGCGGCCGGGGCCCCGAGGGGCGGGGCGGGGGCATTGAGGGGGCGGGGCCTCGAGGGGGCGGGGCCACGGGGCGGGGCGGGGCCCGAGGGGGCGGGGCCCGAGGGGGCGGGGCCCGAGGGGGCGGGGCCCCGGCTGCAGCTGCAGCTTTTCCTCGGAGCCGTGTGTCCCGCGCCCTAGTCCTGTGCCCGGGTGCGGCACCCGAGCCCCGCCGGCCCCGCCGCCATGCGCTGCTACGAAGACGAGGGCAGCTGGAACCTGTCCTTCTCGGGCGCCGGCTTCCTGGGCCTCTACCACGTGGGCGTCACGCGCTGCTTCCGCGAGCGCGCCCCGCGCCTCCTCCAGGGCGCCCGCCGCATCTACGGCTCCTCGTCCGGGGCGCTCAACGCCGTCAGCATCATCGCGGACCAGTCGCTGGGTGCGTGGGGGCCGGCGCGGGCGGGGGGCGCGGGGGACGCCGGCCCCACGCTGGAGACGCGGTTTCAGCCCCTTACATCCAGCATGCGCCCACTGGACCCTCGTGAGAACCCCGAGGACTCGGGGTAGGGTTACCCTGTTTCTCGGGGGACGGATCAGAGCTGGGGAGGCTGTTCCCAAGATCAAAAAAGGTGGACAGAGCGTTGAAGGCAGGGCTGGGCACAGAAATTCTGAGCCGGAGAGGGGAAGACTCTCCACTCCCCAGGTACCCGGGAGGGAGGTCAAGTCTTCGGGACAGACGTGAGCAGGCCCCCTGGGTGTCTGAGGACTCTCTCCTCTCCCCACGCCCCCAGATTTCTGCTGCTCCAATCTCCTGGGCATGGTCAAGCACTTGGAGCAGCTGAGCCTGGGCATCTTCCACCCCGCCTTCGCCCCCATTGAGCACATTAGGCAGCAGCTGCAGGAGAGCCTGCCCCCCAACATTCACATCCTGGCCTCCCAGCGGCTGGGCATCTCCATGACCCGCTGGTCGGATGGCCGCAACATCATTGTCACCAACTTCGCAACCCGCAATGAAGTCATCCAGGTGAGTGTGTGGCAGGACCCAGGGCCTGGAGGCAGGTGAGTGGGCTTCGACTCTGCAGTAACTTCCAGGTGCTTCCCAGAGGCAGACCCTCCTTCAAGGGCAGGGGGGCGGTGTCACTTAAGGCTCTCATTTGTAAGAGTCTACATTTGCATCTCTCATTTGTAAGAGCTACAGAGAGGGGCCGCAGGGTGAGTACGGAGACTCCCAGCTTGCTTTGGGAAGGCCCCTTGGCTGGACACAAGGGAACGGCTCGGGAGGGGGCAAAGTCAGGCTTCGGTATTCAGGGTCCCTGAAGGTACTGTTTTTCCAAAGGAGTGCCTGCCTGCCATAGATTAGGAAACAGTTCAGGATTGTTATAAAATAGGAGGTTGTGACAGAGAGCTGCACGGTCAGGGAGGGAGGCCAGTGACAGGCTGTGGGAGTGGTCACGTGGGTTGGGTCCCTGGGAGGGCTCAGGCAGGTAGGGAGACCGGGAGGGAGGCCCAGAGCTCTGCTCCCCATTCTTATCACGGTCTGTGCCTGACACCCAGACTAGGGTCCCTGATGTGGGATCTGCTTCACCTTGTGACCCCAGCACCCAACATGGGGACTGTTTCTGAGTCTGTGATGATCGGAATTCTTAGTGTGTGCAGGAGAGGGGCCACATCCTTTGCTGTGAGCTGATGTCCATGGGCTCTCGAGAAAGCCAGTCAGGGACCCTAAAAGTTATCCCAGCATCTTTGCCTGTAGGGCACATAGCACATAGCACACAGTAGGGACTCAGTAAACATTAGCTGCTGTCACTATTATTATTAATCTGGGGGAATGAGATACTGCCGCTTGCATCTCCAACTGGTTAGAGCCAGGATGAGTTCTGTGTCCCTCAGAGAGGGTTGGAGGGATGTTTCCAAGTAGACCTCAAGACAAGTTTCTATGCTCTAGGAGTTTGGTAAGCTCTAGGCCAGTAGTCACCCTGGGGACATTTGGCAACATTGGAGGCATTTTTGGTTGTCACAACTGTGTGTGTGTGTATGTATGTGTGCACGCGCATGCACAAAGTACTATCGCCTAGTGGGTAGAGGCTAAGGATGCTGCTAAGTATCCCATTCGTACAGGACAGCACCCTCCCACTCCATCCGTCCCCTACTCCCAAGACAGAATTTTCTCAAGCCCCAAATGTCAATATGGTAAGCATCTTTTTCACTGCTGGACTTGTCAGAGCCTCTACTGGGAAGAATGGACAGCGTTTTCCAAGTGGATAAAGAAGTCAAGGTTTCTTGTTTGAGATGCATCTGGTTGGGTCAGGGAACACACTTTGGGAGACATATCTAGATTGTTGGTGAAGAATTCCTTCCAGGTAGGTGGAGGAGAAATTGTCTTTAGGGGGAAAAAAATCCCAGCAGCGGTATCGAGTGAGCAAGGACCCATGAGAAGCAAGAGGAGGGTGGGTGTCATGCAGGCCTCTGCATTCAAATACCTTCTTAACCTTGAGAACTTGGCTGGGACATGGCAACTTCTTTGGGCCTCGTTTCCCTCCCCTGAACACAGGGCTAATGCCACAAACTTTGCAGGCTGCTCTGGGGTTAGACACCACACCCAGAGCACGTTCCGAACGCCAGGAGCATGAACAACTGTGTTTCCCCTGACTTGTTTTCCCAGGCTCTGATCTGCACCGTGTACTTTCCTTTCTATTGTGGGATAATTCCCCCCGAATTCAGAGGGGAGGTAAGTGCACTTTGGGGGCTTGATGACTGAGTCCCTGCCCCGTGCTCTGGGTATCCAGTGTCCCTACTGCTGAAAGGCGTGTGGTTGGAGGGAACCTGTGCTCCTTGAGGACCTACTGTGTGCCAGGCCCTCCCTCTGCTCCTGGGGGGTGCTCACAGCATCCTGGGCTAGAAGACCTCGTGGCTCGGGGGCAGCTAGGGGTCACCAGCTGCAGCATGGGAAGAGGGCAGGGATCCTGAGCAGATAACCCACCTGAATTGCAGCGCTACATCGATGGGGCTCTGAGCAACCACCTTCCCTTTTCGGACTCGCCCTCCACAATCACCGTGTCCCCTTTCCATGGGACGGTGGACATCTGCCCCCAGAGCACCTCGGCCAACATACATGAGCTGAATGCCTTCAATGCCAGTCTCCAGATCTCCACCAAGAACTTCTTCCTGGGGTTCAGTTGCCTCATATCCCCCAACTCTGAGGTAGGCCTGGCCCCAGTGCCCACTTTGAAGGTATTAGAGGCTTGACCGTGATCAAGGATCCTGTGAGTCAGACTTTCCCCCGACCCCACCTCAGGGCAGTTGGGATACATGCTCTGAGTCTTACAGCCAAGCTCTTGAACCTATGGCACAGGAGTCAGGTTGTGTCCTTACAAGTTTCCGCTGCTTGAGTGAATGTTGAGCTGGCCCCACATCAATGCCAACCCTGCAGAGCTGGGGTGTGAGCCAGGCCTCCGCTGGTGTTCCTCTGGGTCAGGCTCCGTGAGAAGATACTACTACCATCTGTTACTCAGGGGGAAGACATCAAGGCTCAGAGAGGCTAAGCACCTTGTTCAAAGTCACACAGCCTGGAGGCAGCAAAGCCCAGTTCCAAATCCTCAGCTAGCCTCGACCCATGCTCCTAACTATGGCCCTGGACTGTGGCCAGTTGACTATTCCTGTGGAGGGGAGGCAAAAGCATAGACAAAAATGGACAATAGATCTACATTTGCTTTTTTCCCTTGATATTTCTGGAAAATGGGTAATTTGACCACAAACAATCACCATAACATGCTCCTCTACCTCAACCATGTCCTGTTCCTCTCCTACTCTTTCATACCTTCTATGGTTCTGTAGCATTTTGTTTTGTTTTTGACTTTAAATAATCTCTATGCGGGATCCCTGGGTGGCGCAGCGGTTTGGCGCCTGCCTTTGGCCCAGGGCGCGATCCTGAAGACCCGGGATCGAATCCCACGTCGGGCTCCCGGTGCATGGAACCTGCTTCTCCCTCTGCCTGTGTCTCTGCCTCTCTCTCTCTCTCTGTGTGTGACTATCATAAATAAATAAAAATTTATTAAATAAATAAATAAATAAATAAATAAATAAATAAATAAATAAATAAATAATCTCTATGCCACACGTGGGGCTCGACCCCATGACCCTGAGATCAAGAGCCCCATGCTCTACCAACTGAGCCAGCCAGGCACCTTGGTTCTGTTGTGTTTTAGAAGTTATGAAACAAGATCATGTTCATTTACTCTGATCTTCCCTATAGCTGTGGGGTGGACAGAAAATCTCAGCCCCATCTTAGAGACAAGGAAGCCGAGGCTGTCAGAGACGTGGTGTGGCCATCCTGAGGCCACACAGCGGGGGAAGGCAGGGCTCCCTCCTGGACCTGCAGGTGGCTTTTCTCCACCAGTGGAGCCCTGATTGAGACAGGGTGTGGGCCCCTGGGGTCCTCTGCTATCTCAGGCTGGTTCTGGGAATAAACAGCAAAGGGCAAAGGCAACCACCCTGCATTGACCCATAGGGATCCAGGGAACGCCCCGGGCATCCTGGGCCAGGCCTAGTTACCGTGTTGTCCAGAGGAGGGCACTGAGACCAGAGAGAAGAGTCTGGAGCAAGAGCCCCCACCAAGGAGTCTGAGAGGAGGGAGGTGACATGGAGCTGCGGGGAGGGCAGCTGATGGAGCAGCTTGTCCTGCCTGCGGTCCTGTCACCATCCCCGCCTAGCACGGGTCCTTGAGTCCTGCTGAGGGGCTTCTTGGGGAGCACAGGCTGGGCAGAGATGGCTTCCAGGTGAAGACAAGTCTCTGGCCTGTGAACACAGCTCAGGGGGCAGGGCCAGGCCTTCCCCACCCCATCCTGACCTGTGTGTTTGCAGGTAGCAGCGGACAACTGCAGACAAGGTTACCTGGATGCCCTCAGGTTCCTGGAGAGACGCGGTAGGTGGCAGCCCCCAGAGTAGAGGGGCATCCTGCTTCCTGTGAGCCCCAAGTAGAACCCGCTTTCCTGGTATTTGGGGACCTCAGATCCCTCACTGTGCTCTATGCTCAGCCTCTGCTCTATGCTTGGCCTCTGCTTGGAGGCTGGGGACCCAGAGAGGATCACACGTGCGTCCTGCTCTTGAGCTGCCTTGAGCCTGGTGCTGGGAGACAGACCAAGAGGGAGACCTCTCCCCATGGAGATGGAGGGATGCTCAGGCCTATGGGAGCCCAGAGGGGGCGCTTGACCCAGCTTAGGAGGTGGGCAAGGGGGCCTTCCTGGAGGCGGCATCGGGTAAGCTGGGCTTCGATGAGTTACAAAGACTGGAAAGGCTGAAGACGGGAAGAGAGCATTCCGAGCAGAGGGAAGATGAACAACAGCAAAGGAACGGAGGCCAGCACCATAACTCAGTGTGGCCTCCGGAGAGCGTGTGTGTATGTGTGTGTGTGTGTGTGTGTGTGTGTGTGTGTTCGTGGGGTAGTGGGGGGGTCTTCTCAGCTGGAGGGTTTGCATGTCATCCCACTGGGCAATGCTGTCCAACGTGTAGAGCGGAGACTTGAACCCAGGCCATCTGGCTCCAGAACCCACGCCCTTTGCCCCCCATGCTGCAGCCCCAAACACACAGCAGCAGGAGAGAATTTGCTGAGCACTTGACACATGCCCGGATCTGGCATGAGCTTTACGTACTTGTCTTCTTTAATTCTCGGAACAACCACATGAAGCAGATTTTAATTTTCTACTTTCTCAAAGAGGGAAACCGAGGCACAGAGCAGTTAGGTTGCAGAGCTAGCAGCTCTCGCATCAGGGTTTTTGTTGTTTTTTTTTTTAAAGATTTTATTTATTTATTCATAGACACAGAGAGAGAGGCAGAGACACAGGCAGAGGGAGAAGCAGGCTCCATGCAGGGAGCCCGACGTGGATCTCCAGAATCACACCCCAGGCTGCAGGCGGCGCCAAACCGCTGTGCCACCGGAGCTGCCTGACATCAGGGTTTTGAACCTTGGGCTGTGTCTTCAGGGTCCAGGCTCTGATTAGCCACTAGAAAGTACACAGGAAATGAGGATCAGAGAAGGCCCGGGGGACAACGGGAAGAGGCCATTCATTCAGGAGGAGCCAGGGGTCCACCCTGGACCAAGCAGGTCCCCAGAGCTGGCTTTGGGAACTGGGGCAGGTTCGGGTGGCATGGAGAGGCAGGACGTGTCACCAGGGGGTTCCAGACGTGCTGATCTGTCACATCCCTCCTCTCCACTGATCCAGGACTTACAAAGGAGCCAGTGCTTTGGATGCTGGTGTCTAAGGAGCCTCCAGCCCCAGCTGATGGGAGCCAGGACACCGGCCACAACAGAGGCCAGGAGGGGGGCCTGTCTCTCAACTGGGCGGTGCCCAATGTGCTGGTCAAGGACGTGCCCAACTTTGAGCAGCTCTCACCAGAGCTGGAGGCTGGTACTGCCCCTTCATGTGCTTGCTCACCTAGCACATGCCCTGCACACAGGAGCCTGGGGGCAGAGACCCTGCCCTGCAGGTGTTCACGGGCTGGAAGAGGACAGGACTCCTTAATTGAGCACCTATTATGTGCCAAGTGTGGCGCCAGCACCTTTATACAGTGGTGTCATTCACTCCATACCACAGCCGTGGGCTTACATGTTTTCCTTACCCCATTTCACTGATGAGGACGCTGAAGCTCGGAGAGGCAATTGGGAAATTCCGACCCAAATCTGTGCCTCAGAAAGCCAGGCCTTTGCCCACAAGGCCAGGGAAGAGCAGAAAGTACTGAGGACGTGAGAGAGGCCCACACAGAGGGGTCTGGACTCTCCACGTGGAGATGGGCTCATTTCTTCTTCCCACCAATACTCTGAGGATGGCACTGAATTGTCCCCATTGTATGGATGAGGAAACCATAGCACAGAGAGGTGAAGTGACTTGTCCAAAGTCACCCAGCTAACAAATAGCCCAAGCAGGAGTTCTGCTCTGAGCCACTTACTCTGCCCTCCTTCGTAGTGACCCAAAAGTCACAATGCAGCAGCAGAAAAGTCTAGGTGTGTGTAATGGTGGTGGGGATGTGGGTTTGAACAGCATCTAAGTGAGACCAGAAAGGAGGAGCTGGCCAGACAAAGGGGGGGAATATGAGCATCCAGGCAGAGGGTACAGTGTGTGCAAATGTCCTGGGTTTGGTGGGGGCTGCTGGAGGGCCCCGTGGCTGCAGCGTGGTGGCTGAGGGGCAAGGGAAGAGGTAAGCTGGCAGGCTGGGAGCGTCAGGCAGGTGGCTTTGAGAGCTGCAGGTCGAGGGAGATGGGGAGGCACTGGAGGTGGGGGGAAGCTTACGAGGGGCAGCCCCTCCTTTTCAGAGTTCACGGCTGCTCCGAAGTCTAGATACAGCTTTCTGCACCTGGCTGGGAGGGGACGGGCTGTGGGTGGGGGGAGACTGGGAGGAGAGAGGACAGTGGCTGAGGTTAGAGCGAGGACAGTCTGGGTGAGCGAGGGGATGGAGACGGAGTCTCTTTCTGCACCGGAGACCATATGGGGTGTGCAGGGACAGGCCTGGATCTGTGCTGAGCCCAGAGGTCTGAGCTTGGAGCTCTGGACCCAAGGCAGCATCCCTGCGGCCACCTGGGGGCACCGGAGAGCCGCCTTCGTGATGGGGCCGCACAGGCCGCTGGTCCCTGGGACAGGTGTTAACCTGCTGGACCCTTGCAGACCTCTCTTAATCCATGCGTGTCTGCCTGCATCTTGGGACACACGCAGGTAAGTGAGGAGGAGCTGGTCTCTGAGCTGGGGTGTCTGTGACCCCTCTCAGGGGCTGTCCCGACAGCACTAGCCTGAGACCGGGTTGGAGGCTGAGACTTGGTCTGAAAACTAGGATTTGGGCTCCGGCGCTGCCCTGACCAGGATGCCAGTCTCTTCTACCCTGGTCATGTCAGGAGATGGGGGGCTCGGGAAGTGGTTATGTCATTCTTGCTGCCGCTGTTGCTAATGACACTGATGTGTTGCTGTCATCAAGGGAGGTTGGCATGGGCACTTGTCCCATCCTGGGGTGAGAGGCCACAACAGACTTTGCAGAAGGGTGAGAGAGATGGAAAGATCTCGGAGAGCCTGAGACCTTGATTCCATCTTGGGACCCCTGCCACTTCCTGGGATGGTCTTTGAGCAAGTCACTTCCCCACTCTGAACCTCAGTCTCCTCATCTGTGAAAGGGGCACGCCCTGTGGTTTGGGGACAATAGTGAGAGAGTGCAGGCCGAGTGCCTAGCCCTCTGCTGGCTCAGACTAGGGGCTTGGTCAGTGCCGCTTCTTTCTCTGCAGATGGGGATGAGGTGGGGGGGTGGGCATGCTTTGTGGACCATGTGAGGCGGAGGGGGTGATGGTGAGGGGGCTGGCTGGAGGGGTGGTGGTCATGCCGTGGCTTCTCCTGCAGCACTGCAGAAGGCATGTACGAGAGACGCCAGCACCTGGGCCCGCTTCTGCCGGTCGAGGCCCGGCCGGGCACTGACCTACTTGCTGCTGCCCTGCACACTACCCTTCGAGTACATTTACTTCCGGAGCAAAAGGTGAGGCTGAGCCAGCGGCCCTGGACAGGGCCTGGCTTGTCACCCAGGTTGTGGTAGAGACGAGCGCCCATGGCAGGAAGGGCAGCTGGCACGCTGGGTAGGCAGAGCCTGGCTGGCCTCCGCTTGCTTGCATGGTGCTGCTTGCACAACCCAGAGGCGTCTCGGTGCTCTCCTCTGCAAGATGGGACTGATGGGGAGATGGGCTATCAAGGGGATGACCGGTGGATCAGAAACGGGACGTCCTGGTCAACGCTCTGGCCCTCCCCTGTCTCTAGGACCTTTGGCCCTTTGCTCTGCTCAGAGGAAATGTGCTGCTTCTGGAGAAATAACTCTAGGGGCTGGTCTGGTTCAGATTTGCTGTGTGGTCTGGGCCGGGTCTCTTGACCCCGCTGGGCCTCTAATTCCTCTTCTATAAAATAAGGCCCTTCCAGGGCAGACTGGTTGTGGTTAAGCCCTCACTAACCATTCTGACTTTGCTGATGAATGAATCACCTGCGTTGTTTGTTCATTCATTCCACCGATAGCTATCGAGGGCCTACCTAGGGCCAGGCCTTGGCTGGGGATAAGGAGGCAGCACTGACTCAGACCCAGTCCCCGGCCTTGTGGAGCTCACAACCCACAAACTGTCACATGCTCATCTGTGCAATCACACCTGTGCCTAGTGATGCCGAGAGAGGTCTACACTGGCTGTGATTCCTCAAAGAGGTCTACACTGGCTGTGAACCGAGATAGCTCACCCTGGGGGCTCTCTGGTCAGGGAAGGCTGCCTAAAGAAGGTAACTTTGGAGTTATAACCTGAAGAATGGGTAGAAGTCCACCAGACAAAATGGGTAGGAGTCCAGGGAAAGAGGGAAGGAGAAAAGAGTTCCAGAGGGATGGAACAACATGTGCAAAGGTCATGAGGTAGAAGGCAGAGGCAGTAAGGCTCACTGGAGGAGCAGAAAAGGAGGCCAGTATGGCAGGAGCCAAAAGGTAGAGTCCGGGACGAGATGCAGCAGGGGTGAGGCGACGTGGCGGTGGCTGGCAGGGGCTAGACACGCAGGGCTCTGCAGCCAGGCGAGGAGTGTGGTCTGCATCCTAACAGCAGTGGGAAGGCAGCAAAGCGTTTCCATGGAGAAGAGTATTTTTAAAAACTCTTTATCCCCTAAAAGGTCTCTGACGATGAACCACAGGTCTCTGTTTCGCTCCACGATGAGTTAATGACTGGATCAGCCCTGCTGTTGGCATTGCCAGCGGCCCAAAGCCAGGAAGAGAGCTTTCCGCTAATTCAGATTCTCCTCATGCTGAGCTGTTAGATTGAAACCACAGGTCAGAGTCAAAGAGGAGAAGTGCAAAGTCTAGACTTTTCAGCTCAAAAAAAAAAAAAAGTCTCTATATGAGCACCGATGGAGAAACCTATCCAGGTCACAGGGAAATTCAACTTCATACTTAGTATTTTTTTTTTGTAACGTACATGTTCAACATGCAGGTTGTAATAATAGAGGCAGACAGTCCAGAGCAAGGGAGGTGATGGTCCAGGTTACGTTTTGCTTCTCATACTCCACCCTGTGGACTGTCTGCTAGTTTGAGGCCCTGTTTAGAGGCTCCGCTGAAGGCAACATATTGGGGGGAGGCTCTGCCGTGCCCAATGAGTCGGAGAAGGTGCCCAGCCAGGCACTGTCTCAGCCACAATTGGATGGCCTGGTCCTCTTGACCCTACAGGGTTCGCACGGAGAGCCATGGGAGGGTTTTGAGCAAGAAAGGCTCTATCGGATTGTATTTCAGGGAAGTCACTGGCTGCTAAGAGGAAGGAGACTGGAGGCCAGGAGAGTAGGGAGGGCAGGTCCAGGGCACCTGCACGCAAGGTCATGGTCCTCTTCTGGCAGGTGAGGAAGCTGAGGCCCAGAGAGGTTCCCTGACCTGCCCAGGTCACACAGCCGATGAGCAGGGGAGCTGGGCGGCAACCGGACCCCAGCCTGGCCCCAGAGCCCTGCCCCTTCCTGCCCAACTCCCCGGTGGAGTCGATAGCCAGCTCTGTGGCGGGGCCAACGCTGCTGGGTGCTTCTCGCCCCCTATTCGGCTTCCACTAGGCCTGGTGCCTCGGGGTCAGGAGCCTCTGGCTCCCTGCTCCGGGCCCCTGGGGTAGGAGGGCACGGCTGGCTGCACGCTCTGGCCTAGCTGAGCGAAGTGTCTGCTGCCCCTTCGTCCAGGCTGGTGGCGTGGCTGCCCGATATGCCAGCCGACGTGTGGTGGATGCAGGGCGTGCTGCAGAGCTTGGCTGCTGAGATCTACACCAGGTCAAAGGACCAACTCCTCAGGCTGGTCAGGTGAGGTGGGCAGCGTGGCCTGGGTCGGAGCGGGTAAGGCTTCCCCTGTGGGGAAAGGCCCCGGCTGTTTTTCTGGACCCTGGGCAGGGTCCGCGCTGTCCATGTCCTTCTCTCCAGCCACCCGTGCAGGCCCTGGCACATGTTTGGTCACCACTGGGGGCCAGGCCCATGCTGGGCCGGAGGTAGGAGCTGACCAGTCACGCTGGTCAGTGCGCAGGACCTGCTCACCGAGGCAGCCTGAGCTCCCAGAGGACGAGTGGGCCTCCCTGCCCCGCCAGATCCCCAGCAGCCTTCCAGCAGCCTTCCAGATGTCCCTGCCTGTCCTGTGTGGGGTCTGAGTTGGGTCTGCTGTCTCTCCTCAACCTGCCCTCCCTACTGGCTAGAGGCCCTGGTGTCCTTCCAGCCTACTTGACAGCCATCCCTGGAACCTTCCTGCCCGTCTCAGCGGGGCCAGAATAAGGGCCTCAGGGCTCTCCTTGTGGCAGGATCTTGGGAGAAGAGGGACCCAGGGCTCTCTGAATGCGAGGGCTGCCCCCACGTGGCTCCACCCTGACCTTCACCCTTCCCCGGGCTCTAAAAGCTTGTACTCCCCGGCTTCTGCTTCCTCCACAGCCTGCCGGTCACCAGCCCCCTCCAGCCTGGGGCAGCTCCTCTCGTGGACCTGGCCAAGGATCCCAGACCTCCCCATCAGGCCTGAGGGGCACAATGCAGGGCCAGCCCAGGGTCTGGCCTCCCCTGGTCCCCGTCTTGGCCCTCATCCTGTGCCGACATCTGCTCCCAGTCCTTGAGTCCTGACTAGTCTTCCAGAGGCTCAGAGCCCAGAGTGGTGCTATCTGCTGAGTGGAGGACTGAGGGGACAGCCTCCCTTTCCTCTCAGACTCACCCGTGATTGTGTGGGTGGGTGGCCCCCGGGAACCAGAACAGGTCCCACCAGCTCCCCTGGAGCCCCTGTTCCTTGGAGCCAAGGAACCAGTGAGAGAAGGGGTGTCTCCCGGGGGCCCGGGGACTTCTTTTTTGGGAGAGGCCCAGCTGGTTGGTATGTCCCTTGGTCACTGTATCCAGGTCACCCGGCCCCTGACTTATCAGAGGGAAAAAGGAAGGTAGGAGCTGAGACACACAAATTGGCTCTTGAATTTCTGTGGTGGGGGACTCAGGGGCAGCGTCTGTTGAGCAGGGTCCGCATGCTGTTGCTGAGCTGTTTGCAGAGCACTTTGCAGAAGACAGTGAAAGTGCCATGTGCTCCTGATTAGAAGGCAGATGGAAGTGATGGGTTGGGGTGTGCCTCCCCTCAGACCCTTCCTTTGACTTCCTTGGTCCTGCACTAGCCCCGTGGTGACCCCATGGTTTGTCTCATTCTAGCAACCTTGATCTCTGACTTCCTACTCATCCATCCAGCGGGGACCCCCCAGCAGGGAATGTGAAGGTGGAAAGAGAGAGGGGGCTCAAAATCTTCTCAGAATCCCACCTACGTGGGTCCTGCTGGGGTGCCCGGGACCCCTGGCTGCCAGCACTGTGGCGCCACCCCCTTATTCCTCAGGAAGGCTTATGGTGTAGCAGTGCCTCCACACACGCCACCCCCAGGTCCCTTCCTCTCTCGCAGAGAGGAGACTGGGACCCTAGCCCTCTGGCCTCTCCTGGGAGCCGATCCTCTTCTTGTCCTCAGAGTAGAACCCACACTGTATCTTGGCTAGTCCCTTAGGACACACTCAGCCTGAGTAAGGATGGGGAGGGTGGGGAGATGGAGACATCAGCAAGAGAAAAAAAGAGCAGAGGAATAAATCCAAACAAAAGAGATAATGACTCATTCATTCATTCATTTGATTTATGCTTAATGGGTTGTAGGTTCTAGGGTCACAGCAGTGAACAAAACTTGCATTCTGGGGCAAGTAAGGGGAAGGAGATGCTAAACAGCCAACCAGAAGCTGAAAATGAGATGATCTGAGGAGCAGTAGTGGCGTGAAGAGAGCGAGAGAGAATGGACACAGCGGCGGTCAGGGTGGGAGCAACATTGGGTCAGTGGTCCAGGAAGGCCTCTCTGAGAAGGTGACATCAGGGGCAGGGCCTCAGATGAGAGGCAGACAGCCGGGGGAAGAGCTTTGCAAGCAGAGGGAACAGCAAGTAGTTGGTGTGGTCGGGGCCTTGTAAGCGATGGGGAGCACCGAGCGTGATGAGGCAGGCGGAGGGTAGGCAGAGGCTGGGTCGCAGAGGCCACTGTCACGGTGATCAGAGCTTCGGATGTGGGCAGTCAGGGGAGGTGTTGGGAGCAGAGAAGTGAAAAGCCAAGGGCAGAGTGAGAGAGCAGAGCATAGGAGGGCCTGGGTCAGGGTGGGAGGTTGAAAGGGAGAGGAGAGGTTACCGAGAGCGAGGACTTGTGGGAGGGTCCACCTCCCCACTCATCTCCAGGACCCACTGGGGCTGAGCTGGCCTCTGTCCCCTCTTGCTGTCACCTGGGTGGGGGCAGGCACAGATACTGTCCCCTGCAGCAGGAAGGGGGCTGTCCTAACTTGAGTCAGGTGATCTCCAAGCCCCAAGTTTCCTCTCTCCACAGACCTGGGATGCCTTGTCCTCGCTCCCAGGCACTGGGTTTGGGATTTCCCCTGCCTGTGGAGAGGGGAGGACTGGCCTCCTGGGGCTCCAGGTTGAGGATCTAGAGGCTCAGGAGGCCTCTGAGAATTATCCCCTATCAAGGACATGGGCCTCTATGTGCCCACAGACCTCCCTTTATCACCCCTTCTCTCACCGGTTCTTTGGGGCTTTCCCTAGGGCCATCTTTGCCCCCATTGCTTTGTTTTGTGTCTTAGATGGAAAAAGATAATAGGCCTCTCCCATCTTCATCTTCATCCTCTTTTCCTGACAGCATGTTGCTAAATGTTTCTAGCTTATTTGATTGAATATCTCAGTGGCAGATAATACTCTGCTCTGAGCACTTCTTTTTGTCTTTATTATTTGTGGCTCCTGAGTCAGGGTCATGTCTTCACAACTTGTGGTTGCAGAGATTATTCACATGCATCACTCACAGTGCTTTACAGTTTATAAGTACTTCCCCGATTTCTCTCCTATTGAACTCTTAGACATTTTCTCATGTGGCTTTAAAATCTGACTGCAGGGGACGCCTGGGTGGCTCAGTGGTTGAGTGTCTGCCTTCGGCTCAGGGCGTGATCCCAGGATCCAGGATCGAGTCCCACATCGGGCTCCCTGCATGGAGCCTGCTTCTCCCTCTGCCTGTGTCTCTGCCTCTCTCTCTGTATCTCTCATGAATAAATAAATAAAATCTTAAAAAAAAAATCCGACTGCCTGTGGCTTTCTCCATTGATCCCAGCTCTGTGCTCTGGGCCAATGCACCCTGCCTACTCCCTCTGCCTGGGGACAGCCTGCCAGGGATAGAAGGGTAGAAGGGTAGAAGGGATAGAAGGATAAAAGAGGCTGCTCTTTTCTGCAGTGAATAGCCTGTGCCTTACCACCACTCATCAGGGACATCCCCAACCCAGACTTGCTGCGTGGTAAACTACAACCCCATACCCCTAGTTTGTTCAAGTCTCCCTAGGAGTATGGAGTCCAGTGCTGCCCCTGATATGATATGAGATGACCAGTACTGGACCTAAATTGCCTTTTACCTCTCACCTCCTGGTCACCTCCTCTATTAATGTAGTCTCAGAATGAATGGGCTTAGCCTGGGCAACTCCTGTGGGTTTCACTGAGCTACCATCCACCAACAGTGCTGTGTTCTCCCTTAAGCCTGGAGGTGGCTCAGCTGACAAAGCAGACAGCCCAGGAGCTGATCCAGGTCAGAGTTCCCTGGCTTATTACCCATACAGCCTTCCAGCATAGAGCCCCAGGGCATTACAGAGGAGAGGAGGGATCTAGGACTCTGAATTGAGGTCCACATGGGTCTAAGTCCCATCTCCACAATTGAGCATTAATGTAACCTAGCAAAATTCCCTCTCCTCTTAGAGTCTTGGGTCCCCCCTGCATAAAATGGAGATAACAGCATGTACCTCATGAAATATTTATTTGAGAAAAGTAAATGCTCCTTGTAGACTACATCATATGGTAGGAATTACTGCCCAGAAAGAGGAAGCAGGAAGTGAAATGCACTAACCTCACATCTGCTCTTTGTTAGGCACCAGACTAGGAGGACCACTGGGCCTCCTCTGAGCCTCACACCACCGCTGGGTGGGGAATAGTCCTGAGAAAACTCAGGGTAGTGGTGATGGGGCCCAGACCTGTGTGATATCAGAGCTCTATCATGCCATGGTCTCCCATCATCGGAGCTAAAGTCATGTGTCCACCACCATCCTCTTTCTCCCAATGTTCCAACCAAGGACCTCTTTGGGCCTTGGAGCCCTGACACAGTCATGGCTCTCATTCTCAATCCACCTTCCCAGGCTGACTGCAAACCCCTGCCCCATGCTGGCTTTCTGAGAGCCTGTTGTCTGCAGAGTGTATCCAGGTGCCTGAGGCAGATCCCTGCCCCAAGAAGCTCATATGCCTCTGTTGTTATTTCTGTGGAAATAATAGGGAATCTAACCCTTACAAGACCACTCACTCTACATGTTTCAAAGCCCATCATCTCAGTTCTCACAGCAACCCTGGGAGTTTGGAGATATACTCTGCAATTTATGGATGAGGAAATGGAGGTGCAAAACGGTTATGTTGATTGGTAAGTGGTAGAACTGGAAAGGCCCAAATCTGTGCTCCAGGAAACAGAGAGACCCCTCGATCATTACAGCTTCATTGTTCACCTGCTCTGTGATGCCAGGCAAGTTCTGTCCTTGATCAATTCCTCATTTCCTGTCTTTAAAATCAGAGATTGGACCAGCTGGTTTCTAAGGCGCCTGCAGCTCTGCTCTGAGCCCCAAACACATACAATACCACCATATTAGAGATGATTCCAGGAGGGGATTAACCACAGTGGAACTGAACCACTGTTCAGTGGTTTCTGAACTAGCTCTTCATGGGAGCCTAAAATTTGGGTTGGCAAACAAGTTATTCCAGGAGGGGACACTGTAGATGCAAACGCATACTGGGGGTGGCCTATGGTAAGTTAAACCCACAAGGAATCTGAGCTTCAGAGAGGTGAAGTGCTTTGTCTAAGGTTCCACAGCCAGTCAGTGGTGGGGGTAGCATTCAATCCCAGGTCAAGCTGTGATTCTGTTCTGTCTGAACATTAGAATGCTGAGTGGAAATACTGAGGAAGCCTTCTGCAGAAATTCTGATGTAACTGATCTTGACCTAGACGTCTGTCTGGGTAGGAGTGTGTTGGAGCCTGTAGTCCCTGGGCACTGGTGTCCTCACGGACCACTCCGTGGGTGTGACTACCTGCCTGAGCCAGCAATCTGTGCCTCAGACTTGCTTAATATCATCTGTGCCAAGCAGGCTGGTATGTGCCAATCTATGGCTGGGATTTCGTGATGCTAATGGGCTGACCTCTGCCCCAGCACTAAGTCCTGGTTACACTGGGCATCCCCAGGAAGATACCTCAACTCCTCTGGGCTTTGAATCCCACCCATAAATCTGATCTTGGATACTAACCTAACCAAGTATTTGGTGATGTTAAGAAACATTCATTATTTTTTAGCTGTGTTAATATATAGGGAACGTGGGTTTCAAAGAGTTTTTATCTTTTAGAGATCTCTACTGAAGTATTTCTGAATGAAATAATACGTGAGATTTGTTTCAAAATAATCTGGGGGGGGCTGAGCATTGATGAAATGTGGGTTGGTAACAGTTGACACTGGGTGATGAGTTCATAGAAATTGACTAAACTTTTTTCTAATTTCGTATATGTTTGATATTTCCATAATAAGTGAGCACTTAGCCTTAAAAATTATTAGCACAGACAAATGGAAAATATGCAACAAAACGGAACATATAACAAAGAAAACGAGGGTCGTGGGGAGTCGTGGTTATCCAGCCTCTCAGACCGGGAGGGCAGTAGGATCGGGGAACCGTGCGCGTTCAGCACCGCGGACAGCAACCCGCGGCCGTTCCCCTCCGCTTGGGCAGCTTAGGGATCCCGGGCTTGAGGCCTGGTGCGTCCACCTTGGTTAGGAGGGGTCTGCGCAGGACAGAGGGCCACCCGGCCTCCTACACCCCTCCAGAGGTGGGGTCTTCACTACTCATGGGGTAGACCAGGCCTTGCTGGTCTCGCAAGAAATTTCTGATTTTCTCCTTAAGGATACCTTTGTCAAAAATCAATCGATCATCTATGTATGGGTCTATTTCTGAGCTCTCTATCCTGCTGCATGTATCTATATGTCTGTGCTTATGTCAATCCCATGCTCTTTTGATTCATAGTCTTAAGGTTAAAAGCTTTGTAGTAAGTCCTGATAACAAGTACTGTGAGCCTTACAACTTTACTATTCACTTTCAAAATTGTTTTGACTATTTCTAGGTTCTTTACTTTTCCATATAGATTATACTTATTTTTTTATTTTTTTAAGATTTTATTTATTCATGAGAGACACACAGAGAGAGGCCGAAATATAGGCAGAGGGAGAAGCAGGCTCCCCACAGGGAGCGCAATATAGAACTTGATCCCAGAACCGCAGGATCACCGGCTTGTCAATTCTTACAAGTGAGCCCATTGGAGTTTTGCCTGGGACTGTACAGACCCTATAGATAACTCTGAGTAGAATGGGCATCCTACAATGTTGAGACTTCCAATCCACGAACAGGGTATATGTCTCCATTTCCTTAGATTCTCTTTAATTTCTCTTGTCAATGTTTTGTAGCTTCTGTTATATAAATTTTGCACATATTTTCTTAGATATATTCCTAAGCCCTTTAATGTTATCTGATGTTATTGCAAATGATATTTTTTAAATTTCAATTTTTAAAAATGTAAATTTCCAACCGTTTGTTGATAGTATGTAGAAACGGAATTGATTTTTGTTTTTTGGCCTTGTAGCATGTGATCTCACTAAACTCACTTATTAATTTTAGTAGATTTTGGGGTAGAATTCCCCAGGATTTTCTATTTTAAGGGTTTTTCTTCAGATTTTTATTCTTAAAAAATCTGAACCTATAGAAAAATTTTGAGAAGTCATACAACTGAAGTAAGCAGAATAACACACTCCCTTATCCCCCACTGTGTCTGCACCCTAATCCCCAGAACCTATGAATATGTTACATGTCAAAGGGAATTAAGGTTGCAGTTGGAATTATACAGTAGCTGGTTGGCTGACCTTAATATAGATTATCCGGGATTGTTGGGTAGGTCCAATGTAATTACAAGGGTCCTTAAAAGTGGAAGAGGACACAAAAAAAGAGTCAGTGTCAGCTTAATAGAATGAGAGCGAGACTATACCTGCCATTGCTGGCCTTGTAGACCGTGAAAGGGGCCACAAGCCAAGGAGTGCCAGGGGCTAGAGGCTAGAAAAGGCAAGACTGTGAATACATCCCTAGAGACTCCAGAAAGAAGTGTGTAGCTTTGGGGACTCCTTGATTTTAGCATAGTGACACCCTCACTAGATGTCTGGCCTACAGAACTATAAGACAATAAACTTTTGTCTGAAGTCACTGAGTTTGTGATAATTTATTACAACAGTAATAGAAAACTAACAAAACAACAAACATACACCATCACCAGCATACACACACACATACACATACACACGAGCATGTGCACTTTTTTATTGCTATTTAGTAAATATTTTCACTGTATAAATATATGACAATTCATCCAGTGTACCACTGATGGACATTTGAGCTGTTTCCTATTTTTGTCTAGTGAATACAGAGTTTTCCTAATTTGGCCTTTCAGGCTAGCCCGTTTCCTCTTGAACTATCCCATCATTTTTTGACATTTAATATTTTGCCCAACACGATGTTTTAGGCTCATTTTGTACTTTTTCCCCTCCAGCCCTAGAATTGGCCTTTTTTTTTTTCTTCTCAAGAAAGCCCAGTTCCTTTTGGTGGGGAAGTGTTTAGGAACCAAGATCTGGGCACTGGGTGTGCCTAGTTATAACTGGAATACCAGTACCTAAGGGCCTTTGCAGCAAAGAAATAGGTATTTTTTAAAATAACAAATTCATGTCAATACCTCAGATTCCAACCCAAGACCATCTCCCTTGCCTTCTCCAGTAGTGAGAGCCCTCTCATCTGAAACATCAGGACATTTTCATTCATTTGCCTATTTCCTCCAGCCTTTGGCTAGCTGTCTGTGTCATTACCTAATTGTTCTTAATGTCTCGGGTGCTTGGATTGTCCTCCTTCATTTTGGTAAAGACACCCACAAGCCTCCAGAGCTGGGGTTAATTGCTCTTTCCTCCCTCCGTCCAACATGTACACATGGCCTATGCCTCCCAGATCGTGTGTGTGTGTGTGTGTGTCTCTCTTTTTTAAAGAAGATTTTAATTATTGATTCATGAGAGACAGAGAGGCAGCGACACAGGCAGAGGGAGAAGCAGGCTCCCTGCGGGGAGCCCGATGTAGGACTCGATCCCAGGACTCCGGGATCACGACCTGTTCCAAAGGCAGATGTTCAACCACTGAGCCCTCCAGGTGCCGCTGCGTGTGTCTCTCTTGCTAGACTGCAAGTGTCTCATTCCAGAGCAAGGAGACAGAGCACGTAGGTCCTGCCCACCTCATTTACTCAGGATTCTTGCTGGTGTAGTTATCTGTGTCCACCAGCCCAGCTATAGAACCTAGGGGTAGAGTTTATTATTCCCTTTCCAGCGTCCAGGACATCTAGACGCCGAGAATCAGACCAGGACCCCACTGTTTTCATCCTTCTGTTCCCCAGCACCAGGCATGTGGTAGGCGCTCAACACACGCCTGTTGAGTGAATAACTGGATGAGGGGTTAAACTAAAACCTCTTTAGAATTCGGTTGCTCTCAAATTGCAGCATGAAAAAGAAGTACCTTATTAAATGCAGTTTTGGGGGCGCTATCCCCAGAGAGCCTGTCTCCTGAGGTCCAGGGTCGGCCCTGGAATCTGCAATTAACACCCCCCGGCTCCCGCCCGCAGGAGGCCACGAAGCGTGTTGTTCACGCACCCGTCACCACCTGAGACTATCTTGGTTCTTGGCAAATGTCGGCTCCGAGAGGGCCGGGCTTCTGCCTGGTGGTACCTCGGGAACCTGGGCCGGTGCCCGGGCCGGATCGGGTCCCTGAATATTCGTGGGGTGAATCTTTAAGGTCACTGGCAGGGGGAGTGTTTGCAGGCCTGTGTCGAGCACTTGCTGAGTGATGGGGTCAGCGGGGTGATGGACGAACGCGCGGTGGAGGGGATGTGGGGTACCGGCGGGGAGGTCGAGGCGGCGGGGCCTGGGCCACCCGAGGAGGGTAAGGGCACGCAGGGGCGGCGAGGCCTGGGCGGCCCACCACGTCACGTCTGCGGAGGGCAGCCGGCGCGCGGCGGGCGGGGCCATGACGTCACACCGCGGAGAGCCGCCGGGGCGGGGCGCGGATGCGGACGGCGCCGTGACGTCACGCCTGCGGGGCGCCGCGCGCGGCGGCTGGGGCGGGGCGGGGGGGGGGTCGGGCGGCGCCGTGACGTCACGCATGCGGAGCGCCGCGCAGCGGCTGGGGCGGAGGTGCGGGTGGCGCCGTGACGTCACGGCTGCGGAGCGCCGGGCGGCGGCTGGGCGGGGCGGAGGTGCGGGCGGCGCCGTGACGTCACGCCTGCGGAGCGCCGGGCGGCGGCTGGGCGGGGCGGAGGTGCGGGCGGCGCCGTGACGTCACGCCTGCGGAGCGCCGCTCGGCGGCTGGGCGGGGCGGAGGTGCGGGCGGCGCCGTGACGTCACGCCTGCGGAGCGCCGCTCGGCGGCTGGCGGCGGGCGCGGGCGCGGGCGCGGGCGCGGGCGCGGGCGGGGCGCGGGCGCGGGGCGGGCCGGGAGCGGGCGGCGCGGCTCCGGGGCCGGGCGGCGGCGGCGGCATGGCGGAGAGCGAGGCCGAGACCCCCAGCACCCCGGGCGAGTTCGAGAGCAAGTACTTCGAGTTCCACGGCGTGCGGCTGCCGCCCTTCTGCCGCGGGAAGATGGAGGAGATCGCCAACTTCCCGGTGCGGCCCAGCGACGTGTGGATCGTCACCTACCCCAAGTCCGGTGAGCCCCGCGCCGACCCCACCCGCCCTGCTCTGCGGCGCGCCGGCGCGGGGGCTGCCCGGCCGGGCGCGGGGAGGGCGGGGGCCGGAGCTCCACGGGGCGGGGGGGTCGGCCGGCATTTGGGGAAACCGAGGCCGGAGACCTTGCGAGGTGGGCCCCCGGGGATGCAGCCCGTGTGCCTGGAGCGGCCAGGGGGACAGGCCCGGGCGGCCACCGCTCCGCTGCCTCCCCTGCCCCCGGGCGGGCTGTGTGACCTTGGACAGCCACGCAGCCTCTCTGTTCCGGGCCCGCTTCAGCCTCGGGTGCGCGCAAAGTGCGGTGATGGTTTGGGAAGGGGCTTGAGATGGGCGTCGGGGCCCTCGTCCTGTGCGTGGGCTCGGGTGGGGGATGGGCCCGCCGTGCTCCGAGTGCACGCCCGGTGTTGCCTTGTTTCGGCGCCGGCTCCGCAGGCTCCGCACGCCGGTGTCGTCAGGCAGGACCCAGGGCGTTCCTGTTTCCCGGCGTTACCTGACCTCAGATCATGACAGCCGCGAGGGAAGGGAAGGGAAGGGACGGGACGGTCGGTCATCTTCCCTTTCCAGTCTAGGCGGTGCGGCTCAGAGACGGCCGGCGGCTTGCCCAAGGTCACACAGCTGGAGCTGGGAACCGGCAGAGCTGCGCTTTAGAACCAGGCCGGTCTGCCCGGGACTTGGTGTCAGAGATCATTATGTAGTGTCTCTTCTGAGGTTCGCAGGGAAAAGAGGCAGCTTCCCCGTTCTCGGTCACAGCTGAGGGTTTCCCCTGTTGCCACTGTGTTGCAGAAGGAGGGAGACACCTGAATCCAGGCCGTGCAGCGTGTCCACAGCCTGGGCCAGAAGGTGGCCAGCCTGGAGGTCATGTGGGATCAGCAGCCGTGCAGCTTGCTGGGCGAGCTGTATGCGTGGCTCTCAGCTGGAAGAGCTGTTGCAGGGTCCCAGACCCCTGAGGGGGAGGCCTGATTCTCTGAGGAAGGCTGGGGAAGGGGCCAGCAGTGCTGGGGAGGGTGGGGAATCGCGTTGGGGCGGGGAGGGGGGGAGCTTGAAGATCTGGAAATGCTGCCAGGCTGTCCTTGGGAAGGGGGAAGGGGAGAAGGTGCACCCAGGACGCGTGCCATGGCCAGGGGCTTTCCTTCTGCTGCAGCCCCACAGCCCCATGGGTATGGGGCTCAGCGTTTTTCCCACTTCAGAGCCCCATATAACATACAGCTGAAAGACCACCACCCCCACCGGGGGGTGGGGCTGTACTTGGACCCCCACCTTAAACGTGGGAGCAATAAAGACTAAAAGTCATCTCATGTCAGTTTAGGACAGGGTTTGCCTCCAGATGAATTGTGAAAAACTTGGTTTGGCCACAGATTTAGGACCCTTGAATTGCAGATGAGGGATGGAGGTTTTGGCGTTCCTTTCCTCCATTTTACGAAGTTAAGAAGCTGGAGGGGGAGGAGGCACAGGCCAGGAGGCTCACTTGGAACACTGTGTACTTGGGGCTTGTGGGGGATGCTCTAGAGGGACCCTGGCTCTGCAGGGACATTTCTGGCTGTTTTGATGGGGAATGCGGTTGTTAAAGAAGTTTTCTGGGGGACCCAAACTCAAATCATGTTTGTCACTGAATCTTTCAAGGACAGACAAAAGCACATGCTAGACTTTTTAATAAGAAGACAAAACAGGGCCCTTTCCCTTGGTGACAGAAAACCCAGTGGTGGTCTTGAGCCCCTGGTGCTTTGTGTGAGATCCCTACACGCAGAGCCCTAGAGAGCCACCTCTTTAAAACTTAGAAAAAATTTGAAGCCCTTCATGGCCTTTCCAGGCTCTTACCAGTGCCTCCAAAGGCTTTCATTCTCCCCGCCCCGCTGTTCGTGAAGTTTGTTACATGGAATGATCGGGGTGTGTGTGTGTGTGTGTGTGTGTGTGTGTGTGTGTAAAAACCAGTCCCCAAAGTCGGCCATGAAGATTTTTCTCTCGACCAGAGAAAAGGGCCCTGGAAGTCATTGCCAGTGGCCTCCGGTAGCAGGAAGAGCTGGTTCCAGCAAGCCCTTGCCCTTGGGCTAGGCCGAGCCTTGGCATCCTCTGCCGTGAAATTTGCAGCTTAAATTGCGCAGTCGCTGAGCCCTTGGGTCTTGGGGGCCATTTTCTTGAACACAGGCCGGTAGCAGCTTGGGATGGACCCGAATGCTTTGGGAGTAGGTGAGCAGCCGCTTATGGAGTCCTGTATGCCAAGTACCCTGCCACCCCTTGGGGCCGTGGTTTCCACTGGGGCAGGGGAGGCCACTGTACCATCTTTGGAGGAAGTGGGATGATGCATGAGCGCCCCTCCCCGTGCCAGGTGCATGGTAAGCATAAGGAAGGGTCCTGTCATTCATGCTGGCCTCTGCTCCCTGGCACCCATTGTGTCCAGATGCTTTTCTAGGTGCTGGGGTTGCAGGGAGAAGTCCTGTCTGCTGCCTGCCTGCCCTCAGTGAGCTCACCCTCTGCTGGGGGACAGCGGGGTGGTTGGTGCCAGAATCGGGACAAGTAGCCAGGGCTAGCAGAGGCCCCTGAGGGAGCCCACGGGGCCCCTTGGGTTCTCAGTGCCCAAGTCTGGGAGGTCGGAATGGCCTTGCAAGCGGCCAGAGCTGGAAGGGCTTGTAGAGCCCCGTGTCTCCTCCTGCCCCCTGGCTGATGGGAACAGGGGTTCACAGCTCTGGGGGATTTCTGGTGGTAGTTAGATCCTGTTTTTTCCCTCAACACCCACCACACTCTAGGAGCGTTTCTGTGTTCCTGACATTTCAGTTTAGGTGACAGGTTAGGTCAGTAGCCTCCAGCCACGTGTGGCTTTTAAATTCAATGAATCGAGATGAAGTAAAAGTAGAAATTCAGTTCCTCAGCAGCACTTGTCATGTCTCAGGTGCCCGGTCACCGCATGTAGCCTGTGGCTGTCATATTAGACTACAGGGATGTTAGAAGCTTCCATCGTGGCCAGTTCTCTGGGATGGCACCAGTTCAAACCGTGGTCCAGATACTGGGAGGCACTGTGCCTTCTGAGGAGGCCTGTTCTATCTCTGTCCTTGTCTGTCATCGTTCACCTTATTGCTCTTTGATCCCAAGATGGTTGTGTTAAATCTGGTCATCTGTGGAAACATCTAGCAGCTGTCCGTGCTGGGCGGCAGTGAGCACTGCTGTTGGTTTTGTCAGCAGGTTCCCGGTTCCCTGAAGTCATGGAGCATCAGCTTTGGGATATGCTCTTTGGCTGAGCCAGAGCGCCCGCTTCCTGATGTTGTTTTCATTTTGGTTCCAACCAGCTCTGAAGGGCATCCACATTCTCCTGTCACTGACTCGGAGGGAAGAAGTGAATCACCGCTGGGGGGTAAGAGCACCGGGCTCCCAGTTCTGGCCCTGTCGCCGTGTGACCTCAGTTTGCCCACGAAGAATGAGGGGATTGGACCTGATGGATGCATCTAAGTCTGAACTTTTAAGACAGCTTGGGATGGGGAGGCTGGCGGGGGAGACCCGCAGGTCCCAGGCTACGTGGATGACATCATTTTCTTTATATGCACATGTCACCAAGCCTAGGAAAGGCAGGTTGGGGAGTGTTGTGAATGTGGTGACACTCTCTTCAAGGAGCTGACAGCGACATTAGGAAGCCGGGCTCCTGATGCTGAAAGCTAACTGACGTGTCAGGGTGGGGTGGTTATTCTCAGGGTCAAGTCAGAGGCTCAAGAAGGAGCATCACTGGAGGACTGCATGGAGGAGGTGGCCTGGGGCTGGGCGGGATTACCAAATACAGCTACAGTCCCAGTGTCTACCTCTTTTGAGCCTCAGAGTGAGCCTGTGTTCTTGTGATTGTCTCTTTTTTGTAGATGGATACAGTCCAGTGAGGGGCGAGGAGGGGAAGAGGTGGAACCGGCATCTGAGTGTGCAGTTTTTACCTGTTGATGGTGGAGGTGATCGAGCCCCAGAGAGTGGGAGGAGAGATAGTGGCGATGGGCGCCCAGGTGTGTCCCAGGTGTTCACGTATGGCATCTCCTATCATTTTCCCACAGCCTGGGGAGAAGGCCCTTCACGGCCTCGGTGCGTGGACCAGGAGGCAGGCTAGGACACGTTGGGGGGCCTGTCTCCACTGAGAGCTCACGTTCATTCCAGGATCAGCGTGCCGGCCCCTGCCCTTCAGCTTCACCGCGCAGGGTGACTAGTGCTCTTCAGCACGGCAGTTGGTGGCCTGCGTCCCGGAGAGCCGGGCAGGGGTTCGAAGGGCGAGGCCTTGCTCCCCAGCAGCTGTGCCCTTCCTCTTTCCTTTCCCTCTCCCCCTGCTCCTTCCCTTTGCTCCTCTCCTGCCGCCTCCATGTAAGCAGGACACTGGGGATGGGGATGGGGAGGAGGGTGGCACGTCCAGGTTCCTGGGTTGGCGAGGGGGACCTCTCTCCTTACCGCTGCGTGGGCCTGGTAGAGCGGCCCCCAGGGCTCTGGAGAGAGAAAGGAGGAGGGGCGCCTTGACTCCTGTGGAATAGGAGGAGACTCCCAGAGCCCCACACCCCCTCCCCCGCCCCCAGCTCCAGGGCCCCATCCTCATTCCCCACTGCGCCTTCCTCCTCAGCTCTGACGACTTCTCCTGCCTCTCCTCCCACACGCACTTTGTTATCCACTTTGTTACCCGGTCTGCTTATTTGTCCCCTCCCTGTCCCCACTGATGAGGAGCTGGGGCTCACAGGGCCGGGCCTTTCTGGTGGTTAAAGCAGTAATTAGATCCTGGTTTTTTTGCAGCGCTCCACTATTGAGAGTATTTCTGTGTTTCTGACATTTCAGCTCAGGTGACAGGTTAGACTGCGCCGCCCACGTCAGTAGCCTCCAGCCACATGTGGCTTTTTAAATTCAAGGAATCGAGATGAAGCAAAAGTAGAAATTCAGTTCCTCAGGAGCACTTGCCGTATCCCAGGTGCCCGGTCACTGCATGTAGCCCGTGGCTGTCCTGTTGGACCGCACCTAGTGGGCTCTCAGGTGTGCCTGCCCCCCTCCACCCCTGCTCCCATCTTGGGATCCTCCCTCTCTCACCTGGAACATCGTCTGGCCTCCCCCCTTCAGTCTACCTCTCACTCTGTAGCTGAAGTGACCTCTTAGAAACAAACCTGATCCTGGTTGCTCCCTCATTAGACATCTTCGCTGACTCTTCTTTGCTTCAGGCAACGATAAGCTCCGTAGCCTGTTCTCCTGGGACCTGGACTCCTCACCTGCCAGGCCCGTGGAACCGTCGGAAGGCACCAGGTTCTTTCTTTCTTTCTTGCCTTTGCTCCTGTGTCTGGTGTACTCTTCCCCTCCCCGTCCCTCTCCTCCTTCCCCTTCCCTCTGATCTTGATGAGGACTTCTCACCTTCATGGTGCTACTCATCTGTTAAGTGTGGGACCAGCTGTCCTCCTTCCTGGGTCCCCCTCCTTGTGTCGTTCAGCACTCTAGAGGAGTCGCCCTGTTGTCTTCTGGCTTACATCATTCCTGATGAAAAGTTTGGTTATAATTCCTTGTTCCTTTGTGGAGTGGGTCTCTTTTCTTCTGAGTGCCTTCAAGATTTTCTCTTTTGATTTTCAGCACTTTGAATATGATATATCCAGATATCTATTTTTTGGTTGGGGGGCTGATAACTTCTGCTTGGGGTTCTCTGAGCCTTGTGGATCTGCAGTTTGTTACCTTTCATTATTTTGGAAAAATTCTCAGCTATTAGCTCCTCAGATATTTCTTCTGTCTTGTTCTCTCTCTTTCCTTCTGAGATTCCAGTTACGTATGTGTGAGATAGATATTGTCCCATAGCTCTTGGATGTTTTTTCATTCTTTCTCTTTGGGAAAATTTCCGTTGACCATTCTTTCGGTTGACTGATTTTTTTCCTCCACTGTGTCAGATCTATGAGGTCAAGTCTGTGAGCCATTCAGAAGCATTCTATGTTTCTGTTTCTGTGTTTTGATTTTTCCTCTGGCTTTTTCACTTTTAGTTTCCAAGTCGTTGCCAAAATATCTTATCTGTTCAAGCATGGTGTCCACCTTTTCTGTGAAGTCTTTTAGCATGTTAAACAGACTTATTTTAAATTCTCAGAGTCTGATTCTTTTGATTGATTTGTCTCTTGACATGAGATTGATTTCTTTTTCTTCAGTCTTTTTAAAAGGAGTATACTTTTTGATTGAATGCTGGACACAGTGTTCTGACTCTGGAGACAAAGGTCAGTTGTATTTATGCTTGGAAATGGGCCTGCCTTTTTCTGCCACACCGTTAGCATTGGAGGGGAGTCAGTCTGGTATGAGTTGGGCTGTATTTGGGTTCTACTGCTGCTCTGGTCACTTGAATGACCTACTCGTCTTAATTCCTATAGCATCACCTTGTGCTTAGCATGGGGCTTTTCTGGAGGTTCTTTCCCTGTTGTTCCTGATCCCCACACCCTTGTCTTTCCCCCAGGGGTAAACTATTGTTACTTGTTGCTCTGATTTGCTGGCTTACAGAGGAAGGATTTTGAGAGGGATGTGCTCTGTCATCTGGTCCAGCTGCAGCCTTAGAGTTTCAGGCTTAGGCAGGTTCTGAGCTCCTGGGTTTTGGTGGAGCTCTCAGAGATCCCGCAACTGCCACCACCCCGGCAGCAGCCAACTCAGCCTTGATGGTGGATCTTGCACAGGAGAGTTTTACTTCTCTCTTGCAGTATTTAGGGGTCTCTGATAGAGCCCCGGGGATGGTTTCTGCTCCCCACTGAGGGCAGAGGTATTTTTCTTTAACCCATTCAAAAGCCACATTGGTTCTTCAGCTGGGGCTCTTGGGGCAACAGGATTGGCTCTTCTTCCTCCAGTGTCTTAAAGCATTTTTCCCAGAGAGAGAGAAGGACCCTGGCACGGTTCCCCTTTTCCTGCAGCCCTAGCACGGAGGCACTCTGTCTCCAGCCTGCCAGCCCTCGTCCTTGTGAGAACCAGACCTGAGTGTGTTTGATGCCAGCCCTCTCCTTGTGTCTGGCTCTGCAAGCTCACAGTTTAGTCTTTGCAGTTAGTAGTTTACCTGAATTCTTCTTTCCCACTTGCAAGGAGCCTTGCGTCTCTGCCTGACCATCTGGAGGGCCTGTCTTTCAGGATTTTCTGCTTCTTGGTGGTCCTGCAGCTTTAGCTGTCTGATGGACTTGGAGTCAGGGGAGGATCTTGTCCATCTAGTCTTTCCTTGTTAGTGTAGAGCCATGCTTCTCCCAGTTCCCTGTACCCTGGGGGAAGCGGCACCACTTCCTTGTGTCTTGACAGTCAGATGAGGCAGTAGGCAGGCCTGCAGCTTCTGGAACATCAGGTGGTGTGCTGTATCACATGATCTCTGCTGTTAGTAGAGAGCGAGGACCCTGCACAGGCTTATGGAGGGCATAAAGGTTAGCAAAGGGGGTGTTGGGATGTGGAACCTCCCCAGGGCATGCTTTGCAGAGTTACGGAGTTTTCTGGGAGCCAAATAAGTCATTTCCAGAAGGAGTAGAAAGCCAGAGACCCCAGGTTGGGCTTGTGTGTGTTCTGTGGTGCACAGCTAGCTCTCAGGAGGCCTGGCTCAGCCTGAAATGAGCCAGGGCATCCTGAGCCTGCACTCCCCACCCGCCGGTGACAGGGCAGTGGACTGGGCCATGGCTGTTTGTCTTTCTCAAGCCTCAGAGCAGGACCAGGAGGTGTGAGCATTTCCTGTATCTGTGCTGGGTGCCATAGCTTCACTGGGAAGGAGGCCCACTTGCAGGTGAGGAAGGCCCACTTGCAGGTGAGGAAGTGAAGGCCTGGGCCGGCCTAAGGAGAAGCCGGCCCAGGTGCTGGCAGTAGAGCCCCTGGCTCTGGGCGGGCTGGCCCCCAGGGCCATGTGTTGGGTACAAACCTACTCCACCTCCATGGTCAGCCCCACGGTCACCACCACTGATGCCTTCGGCAGCAGACATCACGACATGCAATCCACGTGGTGGTCCTCACCATGCCGCTGGGGAGACAGGCCTAGAGGGGCTCAGGGCTCATTCTTGCTCAGCATCCGGGTGTTAGGGAGTGGCCGAGCCAGGATTTCAGACACAACGTCTATAAGCCCGTGCCCCAGGGGCGTGCCTTTGGTTGGTCTGCCTCTCCCCGGAGGGGGCGTGCTCCGGTCCCGGAGAGCCTGAAGCAGGGGTTGAATGGAGAAGTGAGGTGGGAGGTGGTCTCAGGAGTGGTGCCCTCGTGGGTCCTGGGGCTCTGCCTGCGGGGGGCTCCAGAGAGGGTGCAGATATGGCCCAGGGGCTCTCTTGAGGGGAGGAGGCCAGTGCTCTCCGGCCAGTCCTGTCTCTCAGCAGGTGAGGGTGCTTGGGGCCTTGGCTCCTGGCACTTCCCTCTGAGTGGGAAGTGAGAGCCTTCTTGTGTGGGGCCCGTCTGCTTGAGCTGCAGGTGATGACGTCCAGGGTGGCTGGGGTGGGCGGCTGGGCACTGAGAGGGTCTGTTGCAGGCAGGGCGGCTTACAGCCACCTGGCCTGAGTCTCGGTTTCGGGGGAGGCCGTCACCCTTTTTGCATCCTGCTCCTGGACGTGGGGGTGATGTGCCTTGTCTCGCAGAGCGGTTGGAGGGTTGAATGTGGTAATGTGCCTGTAGCGCCCTGCTTGGGCCTAGTACTTTGTTAGGCCCTGTTTTCTTTGTCCCTCTTTCGTGTCAGCTCCACCTGGAACATCTTGGGTTTGTTGCTGCGTGAAAGACCCTCTGGACTCAGTGCCTTGAAACAAGACTGTTACTATAGCCTGCTGTAGTGTCTGCTGTCGCTGGTCTCGGCCAAACCCCCACGCGCCTGCGGGTCAAGTGGAGGCTTCAGGCCTGGCTGGGCTGAGCGGGGCAGCTCTGCTCCAGGTGTCTCTCCTCGTGCTGCGACGTGTGGGCTAGCCAGGGAATGTCCCCCTCTCGGTGGCGGCAGAAGTATGCAGAGTTCTGTGGCTTTGCCTCTTGCTTGGCCACAGCGAGCCACTGATTGTGCCCAGCATCAGAGAGAGGCGCTGCCTTCTTCAGGAGGAGCTGTGAGGCCACATGGCAGAGTGTGGGTGGGGCATGGTGGAGAACGGGGGCTCCCACTGCTGTCCACCATAGTGTCCCCTATGATTCACTGGCTTGTCCCGTCCTGAGGGTCCTTTGTCAGAGGATACTTTTTAAGAGGAGCCTCCACTGACTTTGCTGGGCCCTCATAGGAGGTGGGGCCTCTCCCTCGTGGGTGGAGCCGCAGCATCTGCCTGGTGGACCGGCACCCTCTTGGGAGGGGTTTGTGTGTAGGGGCCTGGACTTGTGTCAACATCTGTGATCCCAGGAACTCAAAGCCCAGGAGAGTTTCCTGCTTGGAGCTTGAGGGCCAGAGGTGTGGTGGCCGTGTCAGGCCCGCCAGACTTGAAGGAAGAGCTCGGCTGGAGGTCTGGGCCCCAGATCCTAGGGGCCTCATCAGACAGGGACTGTGGGAAGCCAGGGCTGTCAGGTGTGCTACAGACACCTTGTCATCTCAGTGGGGGTGTGTGTGTGTGTGTGCTGTGTCCAGCAGGGGCACAGATGCTGGCATGGGGAGCTCTGTGGGCCGAGAAGCTAAGTTCCCTCAGTGGTGGGGGGCAGTCCCAGCTGCTTCCTCCCTCTGCCTCAGCCTCATTCCATCCCCAGCTGTGGGGGCTTCAGGGTGAGAGCTGAGGCCTGGAAGTGAGAACACGTGGCTCAGAGCCTTGGTTTTGCTGCCTATTTGCTTTGTAAGCTTTGGAGGAGTGTATGTATATTGTATGTGTATGTGTGTTTATCTGTAACGTGTATGTGTGCAGTGTTTGTATACATATGTGTTATCTTTGTGTGTGGTATGTGTGTTGTATATAGTGTATATGTGTTGTGTGTGTGTCATGTGTTTGGTGTGTATGACTGTGGTATGTGTGGTGTGAATGTGGTGTGTGTGTCATGTAAGTGTGTGATGTGTATGAAGGTGTGTGTGTGTATTGTATGTATAAGTCTGGTGTGTGTGTCACGTATGTGTGTGGTGTGTATGAATGTGTGGCATGTGGTATATATGTCATTTGTGTGTGTGTGTATGGTGTTTATGGCTCTGCGTGGTGTGTGTGTGATGTGTATATGTGTGCAGCGTGTATGAGTGACGGTGTATAGAGTGTGGTGTGTATCGTGTGTGTGTGGTGTGTATGAATGTGTGTGGTGTGCGGGGTGCCATATGTATATGTGGTGGCGTGTATGAGTGTGTGTGTGTGGTGTGTGTGAGGAAGCACTGGGTTCTGGGGTCCAAGCTGAGGGGCTGGGTTCTGGGTTCCTGGCCTGCTGGCGTCTGCGACCTGGGGCAGTTCACCTCTGCGCTGGTTCTTCGCGTGTGAAATCTGATGGTGGTGGTCACCGAGGGGCTTGTGACAGTCGAATGAGGACATGGCTGAGTTGCTGTGACTGTGCCTGGGACGCTGAGCACCGTTCCCACTGTTGCTAAGGTAACACCGGGCACCTGTGTGAGCCACGGAGTGCTTCTGGTCTCGCATTGTACCCGTTGCAGCCGAGGGACTGGGCTGCATCTGTCTGGGGCACGCTGTCCCCTCATGTGTCTGGAGGTTCCCGTGAGAGCTGAGAGGGCACATGTGAAGGCTCCCAGGAGGGGCGACAGGAGCTTACCTGGCTGTGAATCATCCCTGTGCTCTCTTCTGGGCAGGAGCATCCTGGGGGCCGTCTCAGCTTGTGTGGGGACAGCCTGGGGCGGGGCCTGGGAGCACCTTGGTCCTGGGTGGCCCGGGCCCACTCTGGGGTACAGCTTCAGATGCTTGGCTGTCGGTGTTCCTGGACAGTCCCAGCTGTAACACGTCACTGTCCGGTGACTCCAGACCATGGCACATTGATGGGGGGGTGCCCATTGAACACGTGAGCTCATGTCTGCTTCCTCTTAAGACCTCACTGTGTGATGATCAAGGAGGCGAAAGGTCTGAAACCCTCAGAGGAGAAGAGGCAGGGACTTGGGGTGCCGGATGCCCGTGGACCCCACGATCGGATGCGGTGGACGAATGTCACTGACTTAGCAGGTGGAGGGTCGAGACACGGGAGGCAGGAGGGCCGCAGGGGTGCATGAACTGTTTCCAGCTGCGGGGCTCCAGCAGCGGGGGGCACCGGACAGCTGAGGGGTGGCAGCTGCGGGGGGGACACAGCACCGGGATGTGGATTCGGGGATGTCGAGCACAGACAGCTGTAGGCTGGGATGCAGTGCCATATCGGAAGTAGGGTTCAGGGGCAAGCTGCATCCTTGTGAGAGAAGTGCTGCTTGGCTCCCGGGAGGCAGGTGCTCCCCCAGGGCGGCGAGCCGAGGCTGTAGCAGTGCCATGCCCCTGGGAGTGTGCTGCCATGGACACGGGAGGCCCCCCAGATGGCTGCGTCTGGGGGCTCATCCTACCTGCAGACGGACTCAAGGCACCGGGTCTTCAAGTCTCCAAAACGAGGGACAGAGACCTGCAAACTCAAAAGGTGGAAAGGGAGCTCGGAGGAATCCAGGGCGACGTACAAACGGAGGAAAACCTAGGAGGGCAGTCCCCCTGCCCCCCTGTACTCCTGCGTCTCTGGAGCCGCCTCGGAGAGTGAAGACAGACGTGCCTCCCCGAGGATAGACGGGAGCCAGGGCACATCTTGACAGAGCCTGGATTGAGAGTTCGGGCGTGGAAGGTCTGACAACCCCGTGCTGAGGTTTGGATGGGCAGGTGGGGAGATATCTCCCGAAGTAAAAGAAAAGTCTTTATGGAATGAGGGCAGACAGGGGCAGAGACAAGAAAATCGGAAGATCTCGGGGTTCCGAGAAGAGAACAGAGTAGGAGGAGAGAACGTTTAGGGACCCAGGGTGTCCAGAACCCGAGGGCAGGAGCTAGGGAGCCCCCCTCCCTCAGTGCCTGGCATGACAGACAGACGGACAGATGGGAGGAGGAGCATGGAGCCCGCTCCTGGGAAGCCTCTGGGCTCCAGAGGCCAGGCCGCCGTCGAGGACCGGGGAGCGGGCGCCCAGACTTCTCAGCACTGGCAGCCGGGAGTCGGGACGCGGTTCTGGGGCCCAGGCTCTCCAGCCCTGAATTCTCTGCGCAGCCGAACAGCCGGGCACAGCCAGGTGGACGCCGATGCTCGTCCTGGTCAGGCCCGTGCTTGGGACACAGCGAGAGGGTGGGCTCCGCAGCGCGTGGGAGACCCCAGCGGGGAGCTCAGGGAGTGGCCGCATCCAGCCCGAGGAGACCCCGGGTCACCCGTGGGACTGAGAGCATCCAGAGGACTTGCTGCAGCCCGGGACAGGATTGCGAGTGGCCACAAGGCAAACGAAGCAAGCAGACGAGCGGTGATTTACTCTAGGAGAATGAAGTCTTGGCCGAGAAGGTAAGTGCCATCGCTGTGTGGACTACCGTGGAGCAGAACACGCGGTAAACGCCCAGGTAAGACCACGCTCCTGCTGGGCCCACGCCGGGAGGAGGGAAGCTCGTGTGAGTGAACCTGGCCAAGTCCTTGTCTTCCTCTGTTGAAAATCAGTAGCCTGTGGAAACCGTGTAAATTGTGAAAGAATGGGCAGCCCCGGTGGCTCAGTGGTTTAGCGCCACCTTCAGCCCAGGATGTGATCCCGGGGTCCCCGGATCGAGTGCCATGTCTGGCTCCATGCGTGGAGCCTGCTTCTCCCTCTGCCTGTCTCTGCCTCTTTCTCTCCCTCTCTCTTTGTGTCTCTCTCTATGTGTCTGAATAAATAGATAAATAAAATCTTTAAAAAAAAAAAAAGATTGTGAAAGATCTAAGCACATCAGAAAATTGAGGGTAAGAGAAGAATCAACCAGCGGTTTGCTCTGCGCGGGATTGGGGGTGGGGAGGAGAACTGGGTTTTCCGTTCCTCGCCCGCTAGTGCTCTGTGAGTTTTTAAACAAGTATGTGTGTGACTTTCTTTAGTAAACGATAACAGTGAAAATAAAAGAATGCCACAGGGTTTCAGCCCCAGGATCATGGTGGTTTGGGGCCCAGTTCCGATTGGTCCTGGCCTTGGAGGAGTGAGTGGTTCCTTCTGCCCCCAGCATTCTGGTGGGAATTTTGATGGGCTCTCCCCCCTTGTGGTGAGGCAGGACTGATTTTTGGGGAGTTCCACCCAGAATGCCACTGGCTTCCGAGGGGTCTGGACCCAGCATCCCAGGGTCAGAACACACTGCCCCTGCCCGTGGGAGCAGGGATCTGGCTGGAGTCCCCAGAAGCACTTCCGGAAAGGATCATGTCCAGTGGATTTGGAAAGCGCGAGGCGTTATTCCCCCAGGAAGGCAGCGCTGCCCTGCCGCCCTCCCGGGCCCAGGTTTGAAAGCCTGGCTCTCCTCTGCCTCACCTTGGGTTTGCTGGCAGTCAGGCTGGCTCCTGCTGCTGGGTTCCTCCTGCGCCCGCCTCCCCCACTGGCCTCCCGCTGCCGTGGGACAGTTGGGGGTGCCGGGTCCCACCTCACCCCCACTTGCTTGGCTCAGTGGCTGCAGGAGTGGAGGGCCTTCTGGCCTGGATGCAGCCCCTGCAGCACCTCCTCACCCCCGTTTCCCTGCAGGCTACGTGGTGGGTTCACACGGGGCTGGCTTTTCTGCCCTTATGTCCACTGGGCAAGCTCAGCGGCCCCCGGGGGTGGGGGGCAGGTGGGGACTTCCACACTTGGGTCCCCCACTCCAGAGGAGCACTCCCCTTCCCAGCTCAGTGACTTCAGGCTAGTAACCTAAACTCTGAGATTCTGTGGCCTTATTGGTGTAAGGGGTGCTCCTAAACGCTCCTCCTGACTTGTGCAGGAGCTGCCCCCCATGTCACGTGTTGGCTCAGGACGTGGCTTTGACACGAAGGGCCTGACGGCTTGTGTCCCTTGTTGGGATGAGGGTGGGCTGGGTTGGCAGGAGGCTGTGCTGTGTCCTCAAGTGTGGGTGGTTCTGGTAAATGGAGCCTGTCACGGCGTTAGGAGCTCGGAGAGATTCTCATTTGTATTGAGCCTCTTTGGCTTGGAGCAGGTCACTTCGTTGGCCCTGTGCTCAACAGCCTGTGAAGAAGGGGGGAGCATTGCCACATGTTCTGGTGGGGGAGCAGGGACCCCCAGGGCCAGCCCTTGGTGCAGGCTTGTTAAATGAATAAAGGGGAGGGTGGGGGTTACCCCTTGAATGGCCACCAGATCCTAAGTGAGGACTTTGACCTAATTGCCATGTAGGAGACACATGGCTCCACTGAGTGGGGGTGTCCCAACAGCTGGGCAGGGAGCTGGGGTGCCCAGGGTGGGAAGGGCTCAGACAGGGGAAGGCTGACTGGGTGCTGAGGATGTGTGGAAGTTGCAGGAGGTCACAGACACAAGCACGCACGACCAGTCCTTTTTCCCAGGTGGGGTGGGGGAGACTCTAGAGTCTCATTCAGTCGTCAGGCCCATGGGCTTCCGAGCACCTACCACGTTAGGATTGTGACGTGAGTATGGTCAATAGAGTAATGGCCTCCAGACATGTCCACGTCCTAATGCTCCAACCTGTGAGTATTTCACCTTTTGTGCTGAGGAGGCTGGAGGCTGCGTTCGGATGGGAGGTTATCCTGGGTGTGCTCACAGGGGTTCCTGCCAGAGGAGGAAGGTGACAGGGCGATCAGTGTGGCTACAGCTGCAGGCAAGACAAGGAATTGCCCCTGCAGCCTCCGGAGGGGAGCAGTGGTGCCCACACCCTGATTTGAGCCCCATGTGGCCTCTGTTGGCCTCTGGCCTCCAGAGCTGTGGGGTGGTAGCTGTTGTTGGAAGCCGCAGCAGCCATAAGCATCAAGACGCCTTCTCTGTCCTCAAAAGCTCATGCCCAGTGCATCAAATGCAGTAAGACAAGAGGCAGGGGGTGTGGTTGGGGGGGCACAGATGAGACGGGGTGCCTGGGAAGGCTTCTGGGAGCTGCAGCTCCAAGATCACGTCCAAGTTGGAGGCAGGAGGGCGGCCTGTTGAAGGCTTGGGCCACGGGGTGCTGAGTTCTGGGGGAGATGGGAGACCCGGCCACAGCCCAGAGTGCCAGAGGGGTGGAGAGAGAGGAGGGGGCCGAGAGCCTCTGGGACACGGCAGATGGAGGGGTCGCCGCAGCCAAGGATGCCAGGAGAGGGGCCAGCTGGGCTCATGTTGTCATCTGGGGCACCGCCAGGGTGGTGGCAGTGGACGTGGAGAGGAGAGGCCCACGGGGAGAGGCATGGGTGCAGCTGGCACCTGGTGCAGACCCCGTGGACAGCGCAGCCTGTGTTTGGTCTTCGGTTATGGTGACCCACCAGTGTCATTGTCATCATCATCTCTGGCTGGTTTTTTCCTGTGAACATGTTGTCACATCTTGCCAGCTGGCTTCCGCCCTGGAGAGGCCAGGGGCTGCTCGCCGTACTGGTCCTGTGTGCCCCGTTGGCTGCCCGGAGGCAAGAGGCACGCAGCAGGCCCTCCAGTAGCTTATGCTGAAGGCTGGGGAAGGCCAGGCCGAGTTGCTTGAGCAGGAAGTGGACGTGCTGGACGGGGCCGGTGGGGACAGGCCAGTGGGGAGGCCAGGGGAGAGCTTCCATGGGCTCTAACGAGGCTGGTCTTCCGGCGTAGGTACTTAATGGAGATGAGGATGGGGCTTGTGGAATTGATACGTCGATGTGAGATGATGTTAATGTGCAGGGCGTCTGTCTGGGGCATTGCCTGTGGGGGCAGGGAGCACTAGAAATAGGTCCTGAGGATGTCGCCAGACAGGCCAGGGACTCTGCCCACACACTGATTTCGGGGGGCATGGGCTCCCCAGTGCAGGTGCCCTGGGCTGTTGGGTGAATGGACCTCCCCAGGAGGAATAGGGTGGAAGCCACACACTGGCCGTGTGACCTGGGGCACAGCTTGGCCTCGGGCTTCTCATCTGTAAATGGGGGTGATCACAGTCTCCACCTTTCAGGCTGGTGGGAGGATCCTGTGGGTAACAGGTAAAGTTATTTCTGTTTGAATTTTAAAAACCATCACACTATTTTCTTCAGTGCCTTTGCTCCAAAGCTGCTTCCTCCAGGAAGTTTTCCTGGATCAAGTTATCTTCTTCTGATTACTCAGCACCCAAGGTTTGCTTCAGAAAACAGGAACTGAGCACAGCCACATGCTGGCTCTCCCGGTACAGCAAAGAACCAAGCTTTACGGTAGGAGAGTGGGAGCCTGTAAAGGAATGTGCAGCTGTTCCTGGCCAGTTGGCGTGGGGGGCGGGGAGTCCTCACCTGAAGGGCCGTGGGAGGGAGGAAGGGCCTGCAGGCCGTGGGGAAGACCTTACTCTGAGGAGACGTGAGGCCGCTGCGGATGGTCGTCGTGGACGAGGGATGCCAGCTAATGCCGTCTGACGCCCATGTTGGAATGGTGGATCTGCTTTGTTGAAACCAGACTGACAGGTGGGGGGAGCTGGGCCGAAGCAGAGAACTATGGGAGGCTCTCACTGCGCGGTCTGGGATGGAAGGGCCAGCTCTGCATTCACCTTGACGGCAGATCCAGAGGTTGCTGAGGTGTAGACCCAATCAGGGCACACGTAGGCTGGCCGTTTGTTGCAAGGGCAGGCCTGGTCCCGGTGGGGCAAGGGGTGGCGGGTGCTCCTGGGCGGACAGCTGGGTGGAGGGTGGAGCTGGCTTTTCGGGGGACGCAGTATGAGGCCCTCTGGGGAGCGCAAGCAGCCAGGAGAGCAGGGGTCTGAGGCAGTGTTTGGGGCAGTCGGTGTTTCAGGGTGGGGAGATGAGGAACTACGGACAGACCAGTATCCTTGGAGTAAAAGGACCAAAGTCTTGAGGAAGAGGCACTAGCCTGCCGTAGCTGTTTCTCCCAGAGGTCAGGTGGGGTGATGATGGGATAGCCCTGGGCTCACTGGTGACCTGGAGCTGAAAGCCTGGGCAGAGTGGGGTCTGCACACAGGGCCCAGCAGAGGTACCAGGAGCCACCTTCCTCCCAGGGGTGACACTCTTGGTGGGGTGTCCCACCTGTCCCTGGGCTGTCCTACTCAGCAGGGCTCTGGTGGCACTTGGTGGCTGGCCAGGTGTGTGATCAACCTACGCGTCTTCAGGCCCGATTCTGGGGCAGCAGGTGCTGCCTAGAGAGCGGGGCTGGCCGTTGGGCTTCCTCTGAGCACCGCTCCCTGGGGCTTCTCTCCCTTCAGGCACAAGCTTGCTGCAGGAGGTGGTCTACTTGGTGAGCCAGGGGGCCGACCCTGATGAAATCGGCTTGATGAACATTGATGAGCAGCTCCCGGTCTTGGAGTACCCGCAGCCGGGCCTGGACATCATCAAGGTACCTCTCTGGGCCAGCGGCACCCAGCCCTGGGGATCCCCTGGGGACCCTGAGTGATGATTGCTCCTGCACAGGGGCCCACAGGCGGAGGGAGGGCAGAGAGCTCCCAGTGACAGCCAGGTGAGAGACCTATAGGCCTGAAGCCCTTGGCAGTGACCCTAAGATTGGAACAGTGGGTGATGTGGGTGACTTGGCGGTACAAAGGAGGCTCCCCACTGTGGCTCACCCCATCTGTCGTGGGAGCTGAGGAGGGTGCGTTTGCATCCAGCATTTGGTATCAGGAATGGGATAAACATTATCCCGAAGGGCTGTCCATCCTGGTGCTCAGATGCAGCTGGGATCGTCCCCACCCCCTTCCTATCCTTGTCACCTCGAAGCTCAGGCCTCATTTCCCACGTGGACTGCCTGTCCATTCCCTCACTAGGTGAGCATTCTGATGTAGACCTCTGAGAGCGCCTCTGCCCCCGTTTCACTGCTCTCAGTATCCAGTCCAGAGGCTGTCTACACGTCTCTGCCTGCACCCCAGCCTCCAGTGTTCGTCCAGCTGCATCTGGGTGTTTGCACCCCAGTGTGTACCTCCAACCTGTGCTGATGCATCTGTGGAGCCCTTTGGTAGATCCTTGCTGGGCACCCAGCAGGGCGCTGCCCTTGGCACTGGGGTGCAGCCGAGGACAAAACTGACAATGTTGTGTCGTGACCCTCAGAGAACTTGCGTTCTGGGGAGGGAGACCAGCAGGGGAGGAAGAGCAAGAAGCCGTGGTTACATGGTGGTCAGCACTGTGTGGGGACCAACGTGGGACAGGACACAGGACGGCAGGCCTCCCTGGGGGCCAGCTGAGTACGGTCCTCAAAGGCTGGGCAGGCGAGCTGGGGCAGGGGCAGCAGTGCGCGTGGGCCTGGCACGTTCCAGGAGCAGCAGGAAGACCCAACGCTGATGTGACTGAGTTATTAGCGGTGCTGCTGTGCGCCTCGGCCTCCTTTGCTGCCCTTCACGGTCTGGGCAGACCCCCTGAGCAGACCCCCATGACCGTGACTGGTTGGCTCATGCTCCGTGTGCCCAGGGACGGACTATGTCCTGTTCAGTCTGGAGGGCAGCCAGATCTCGGGTGAGAAGTTTCTCAGGTGGAGTGCGGGTCTTGACCCTTAGAAAGGCCCTGAGATAAGTGAGCAGCTGCATGTCCTCTGAATGCCTCTCCCTCTGACCCTTTGCAGGAGCTGACGTCTCCCCGCCTCATCAAAAGCCACCTTCCCTACCGCTTCCTGCCCTCTGATCTCCACAACGGTGATTCTAAGGTAACCCCACTCCCCACCCCCCTTTGGCAGAGCTCCCGACAGGCAGAGCCAGCCCAGCGGTGCTCTGGGCAACCGTCCTGAGCTCCTCGAGGCACAGGTGTGTGGAGACCCAGCAGAGGCCGTCCCTGAGCTTATATGGCCTTTTGTCCATGTTTCCTTTTAAAAAAAAAAGAATTTATTTATTTATCTATCTACCTACCTACCTATTTATTTGAGAGCGAGGCAGAGACACAGGCAGAGGGAGAAGCAGGCTCCACACAGGGAGCCTGATGTGGGACACAATCCTGGGACCCGGGGCCACGCCCTGAGCCAAAGGCAGACGCTCAACCCCTGAGCCACCTGGGCGTCCCTTGTCCATGTTTCTAATTTGGGTTTTTCCTTACAGTCGAACTTGGGCTTGACTAGCCTTAGTCCAGCGTCTGCTCCTGTGTTAGCCTGAGGCCCCAGCGCTGCTTTCATGGTCTCTGGTTCTTCTCATTTTCTCAGCGTGATGAGGCCTCTAATTCTCATCACCGATGTCAGGACCGGCCTGTTTCTGTGTCCCACTCATTGTAAAGTCGTGGTGTAGGACAGAAATGTAGTAACACACTCAGGCACGGTTCTACCAGATGCTGTTACACGGAGGAGGGTGAGCCTCTGCTGGAGCCGAGGCTGTGCACATCTGGGGCTGACCTGGGGGCTGACCTCGGGGCTGGAGGTGGGTCGTCCGTTCAGAGTGGGTTGGAGGAGCAGCCCCTGAGCCGTCCCTCTGTCCCGCCACAGGTCATATACATGGCTCGGAACCCCAAGGACCTGGTGGTGTCCTACTACCAGTTCCACCGCTCCCTGCGGACCATGAGCTACCGAGGCACCTTCCAGGAGTTCTGCCGGCGATTTATGAACGACAAGCGTAAGTGTCTCAGGCTGCGCGGACGGCTCCTTCACTGAACCCCTGTGTGTCCTTGCACTTTGCCCACATTCCCCACAAGTCCTGTGATGACCACGCAGGTTGGGCCTGTTTTCCCGCTGTCGGGTGGAGGAGCAGGGCTGCGGGGTGACTGGGAAGCTCGTCAAGAGTCGTGGCCAGGGTGCAGCAGAGCGGGCGTCCAAGTCGGAAGCCCTTCTCTCTCATCTGCATCATTGGGGTCCTGAAACGTTCCCCAGTTAGAAGCATTCCTCTTCCTGCCTGGATTTCGGACAGTAAAAGCAGAGGCCTGGATAACTCTGTTCTTGGTGACAGAGGCCCGGAGACGTGGCCCCCAGCCCCGGGCTGAATGATGGGCGAGGTGTGCTTTGGGTGAGGGGCCAGGCAGTGATCTGCAGCAGATGCGGGGCGGGGAGGCAGCTTGCCAGGGCCCTTCTGCATCTCCCCTCCTCGGGGCAGGAAGAGACCGGGTCACACCCACTGCACAGCGGCCTTGGTGGTGAGGTCAGCAGCCCCTGCCCGAGGTGGCTCCCCTGCTGCCATCCGTGGCTTCTCCAGGCACCCTTCCAGGACCCACAAGTGGGAGTTCAGTGGGGGCTTGCACCCGGAAGGCCCGAGATGGCCACATCAGCACTTTGATTAAATCTGGACTGAGACGATTCCATACCCATGTCTGAAAATACACTTTCTGTTTTATTTTGTAACTCAAGTCTTAGTGTTTGGCCCCGCTGTCCAGGTTGTGTCCCAGTTGGAGGTTCTGCAGTGAGATTGTGTGGCCAGCCTGGGGTGAGGTGCAGGGGGGTGAAGCCTGGAATATAGTGCCCCAGATGAGCTCCAGGCGGCCGAGCGGGATGGAAGGCCCAACCCTCATGCATGCACTGGGGCTCCCGGGGCCCTCAGTGCTAGAGCCCCCCCGAATCTGCTTCAGCGGTGCTGGGGGAGGGCCCAGGGGAGGAGGCCACAGCACCTGCCCCACCGCCCCCAAGCTGGAAGGCCTTCTGCCCAGCCTGCCCTTCGCCCGGCCTCCCTACCGTCTGGCTCAGGCCCTTCATGGTCTGCCTGACATTCGGAGGAAGCCGTCACTGCGGCTTCCACAACCATGTTCTTAAGTCTCAGCATGTTCTCCTGCCTCTAGAGAAGCAGCGAGTGGCACGGGGACGGCGCCCCAGGAAGACCAGGTGGCCACCAAGTTCAGACTGCCTCCCAGTGTGGGTCTTAGATTACCTCCTGCTCAGGCCAGAGTGGTTACAAGTCCTCCTCAGGCCTCTCCATGTTTTAAAGGTCCCAGCCCAACACTGAAGTCCAAGGTCACACACACTTGCCATGATCCCACCAAAGCCTCTTGACACGCACACTTAGCTCCCCCACATCCCCTCGGGTCTCCCAGTGTTGGCTGCCAGCGTACTGCAGCTTGGGCCCTGGAGGCTCGCATTCTCTCCTGTGGTTCTGAAGAATTTGAAGAATGAGGTGTAGGAGCAGTGGCACGGCCATCCTTACTCATAGAGTGAGCTTGGAGGACCCGCTGATGGTTGGGGTGTTGTGACCTGTGCACTGGGGTGGGGGGTGCCTGGGGCTGCATGCCCAGGGGCCAGGAGCATGGGAGACTCGCCCTGTAGGCAGGGTGGGCCGCTGGTCCCTCAGATCATCTGCTGGGGTGAGCACACTGGGCTCCAGGAGCAGAGGGACCCAGGTGGGCGGCGGCAGGGGGTGCCTTCCCAGGGTGACACATCCTGAGTGGGAAAGGCGGTGTCCCTGCCAGCAAGGTCTGTACCCCTCTCTGCACCTGCTAACCAGAGCTTGGAGAGACGCAGGCACGTGCTGGCCTTGTGATCACCGACCCCGTGTGAGTGACCACTGTCCCCATGCCTCCCTGTCTCCACCACCTGTGTTCTCGTGTGCAGCGACCGCTCTCCTCAGCCCTCACTGTCCCCACGTCACCCCTCCTGCTCAGCCCCCATGGTGTCCCCTGTGGGCTCTGCTTGCTTGTTCTGCAAATTTTCTCACGCAGCCCCTTGGAACGACAGGGTTTTCTTAGCCTGTGTGTTCATGGCTGTTGGACTCCTGCTCTGTCCCAGGGCTCAGGTCACCTGGACTGCGTGCCTGCTTGGGCCCCGACTCGGGAGGCCGGTTCTCTTCTCGGGGCCCCCGTGACCATTAGCCTGTCGGTGAGTGGGTCCTCATCGCCTTCTCTGGCCTCCGCCTTGTCTTCCCTCCAGTGGGAAGGAGGGCCCCCCAGGGTGTTTGCAGTGAGGGGGACCCCAGGCCCAGCAGCTGGACCTCTTCAGTGAGGAGACCGAGGCCCTCGCAGGCCAGGATTTACCCCTCGGTGGGTCCCAAACCAGGCCTTTTGGCTGAATCCCTGTCCCTTCTGTTCTGTCGTTTCTGCCTCTGTCCCCTGACTGTGCCAGAGCCCCTGCTTCCTTCCTCGTAAAATGCCGGCTGGGGTCTGGTTGGGCTGCAGGGCCCTTTCTGCTGAGATCGCGCCTTTAGGGCAGCCTCGGCGCCTCCCTTGGGCTGTGGGGCCAGGCTGCTGCGGTACTGCCACCTGCTGGCGAGACGGCAGGCGGCCGGTGGTGGTCTTGGGTTTTCGCAGCCTCCGTCAGGTGTTTAAGTCTACAAGCTTCTTGGAGGCTGCGTTTTCTGCTTGAGGTGTGGCCCTGGCAGCGGCAGCAGCAGTCCCCCGCCACCCCGCCACCCCACCCCTCGGGACCCAGTGTGAGTCCTGCCAGAGGGGACGGAGCTCGCGCTTCCCTCCGCAGGCCCATGCGCTCTCGCCGCGCCCAGCCACTCCGGGAGGCAGGTTCTGTGTCACTCCCCTTGAGGAGGACGAGGCTCCAGAACCTGAAGCGGCCTGTCCAGGTCACACGGCCAGTGCAGAACACAGAGGCTGTGTCCTTTGCTGTTCTGCTGTGCTCCCTCTGTCTCTCTGACCTGGGCACTGTGCTCCCAGCCACCTTGATGGCCCCGTGTTCCTTACACCGTCAAGCCCATCTGCAATTGTTGTGCACGCTTCAGGGTTTGTCTTCACGTGGGGTGGGCCCTCTGTGCCCCCCTCCCAGAAGTGGTCACTCCATATCCTCACCACCTGTGTCCTTGGAGATTCCCCCAGGGCCGGGAACTTCTCGAGCCCGACTGTGAAGGGGGATCCATAGGCCCAATGTTTGTGAGGTGGACAGGCACCCAGGTGAGCCGGGGTGAGGGCAGAAGGGCCACCACTCCTGGCTGGCACCTGGTATGCAGCTGGGCTGCTTGCTGGTGGCCGGTGGGGCCAGACATTCTCTGGCAGAGGCCTTCCTCTGTTTAATGCAGAAGCCCCCTTGGAAGTCTCATCTCTGCGTGAGTAGCTGGGTGAGAATCTTTAGTTCTTATAAAGAACGTTTTGAAGCGGCCTGGCTATGCTGATTGGCACATCCCCCACCTGCCCCTGTGACCCTCACCCCAAACCAAAGCCCTGAGGAGTGTAGGGAGTGCAGGGGCTGTGGTGAGGGGTGTGAGCCTCGTGCATCAGGATGGAGCCTGCTGCCTGTCTTCATCTCTTCTACTCAGCGTTGAGTCCTCTTGCCTGGCAGGGCCTCATGCTCCGGTCTCAGTACCTCCCACACCTCTGCCGGCAGCAGCAACTGGCCCTATGTCTCAGTTCCACTGGGCGTCGATCTCTTCCCAGTGACCACATATCAAACAGAAACTCTTGGGTGCCAGTAGCATCCATCCCCCACGTGAGCAGAGGCCTTTGCCCAGTGGCCAGGTCTTCAAGGCTTCCAGGAGGTGGGGGCGGGAGGGAGGCTGGGAACTCGTGGCAGGAGAGACTTGCACACGAAGCCTAAGGGACGTGGACTTGAGGAGGGGCTCCTCTGTGGGATGCCCCTGGAGCTGAGAGCTTGTTTCTCTCTTCCTGAACCACAGCTCCTGGGCCATAAGAGGGGAGCCTTCCAGAAGGCAGGGGCCAGGCCACCCCACTTATGCATGTTTACTCCCCCCAGGCTGTGACTCACCTGTCCCCTTGTCTCCACAGTAGGCTACGGCTCCTGGTTTGAGCACGTGCAGGAGTTCTGGGAGCACCGCATGGACTCGAACGTGCTTTTCCTCAAGTATGAAGACATGCACCGGGTGAGTGCTTCAGGGGGCAGGGGTGCGGGCCAGCGCCCCGGCCCTGAGCTCCAATGCAGGAGGCTGCACTGCACAGCCTCTCCCAGATCCCTCGGCTTCCAGAGAAAGGAGTCTGAAGTTCCAGGTGTGCCCACAGTGCTCCCGGGCTGGTGCTGTGGCCTTCGGGCTGTGCTGGCCCAGGAGGGACCCTGCTCCAGGCGCCAAGGCTAAGGGCTGAGGTGGCAGGGTCCGATTTTCTCTTCTCGGCCTGTTGGCCTTACAGCAGCAGCATCAGGCTGTTCACACGGGGCATGTTCGTCAGTGCCTGGTGTGGGGCTTGGGGGAGGGAATGGCATGAGGTGGCTGCCACCTAACATTCCAGGCTCGGCCGTGCTGTTGGAGCAGTTGAAGGCAGGACCTTGCTTGAGCCCTGGAGACCTCACCATGTGAAGGGGCCCACTGGCCACACAGGCCACACGCCACGGCGTCACTGCCCTTAGCACTTTGAGGGCCGTAGGTACTGTGTGCTGAGTCCTGTCTGAAGTTCTTTGTGCGTGTTTTGGCTCACTTAGTTCTAGGAGCCTTTTACCCTCTCTGCTGAGGCTGGAGCATCTCTGGAGGGACATTGTCAGGTTTCCTCTTTTTTACGACAGACAAAAGACAAGCCTTCCCCGTGTACCTTCCGTCTCTGGGGCTTCTGCTCCACTTTGCTGTCAGTCCCCGCGGAGTTGTCCCCTCCTGAGCCTACTCTGGCCGGTTTCGCCCCATCCCCCCCAGGATGCAGCACCAGGGCCGCTCCATGTTGCTCAGTCTGGCGGGCAGTGTTCACGTCATCCCACCTGGCCTCCCCCTGCACTCGGGACACCACACGGTCCTGTGTCCCCGGCTGCTGTCTCGTGGGTGCTCCATGATGGAAGCCCAGCCCTCAGGCCATGGCTCTTGTCCCATCCTCGCCCCTTCCTGGTGACCCCAGGCCAGATGTGGCCCCTCCCCAGACTCGCCCTCCACTGGAACCCCCTGCACCTTTCCCCGTGAGCCTCTGGTGGAGGCTGTGAACTCGGCGTGTCTAAACCAAGCTAGAGGTTTCCCCTCACATCCTCCATAGCTCCTCCATGTGAGGTCGTGGCAGCCAAGCCTGTCTGTGTCACTCGGGCGAAAGTCAAGAATCATCCTCGACTTCTGACTTCCTCTCACACCCTGTGTCCATCTTCCCAATCCTGCGGCTTCTGTCTTCAAAATACTCCCTCATCTGACCATGTGTCCTGCAGTCTCCATGGTCCGGGTCAGCATCACTTCAGGCCTGGATCATCGCTTGCGTGGACTCCTGGGTGTTCTCCCTGCGTCCCCTGAGGCCTGCGCACTGTGCCTCGGCTGCTCCGCTGGTGCCCACGCCGGTCAGATCGCGCCCCTTCTGGCTGCATGTTGCTCTGGGTGCAGGTCAGGGCCCACTTGGTGGCCCGGTGCCTGGGCGTCCGGCTCCACGCTGGCCTGCTTGCCATTCCTTCAGCTGGTGTGTGGACTTCTGTTTCAGGACCTGTACGTGGCCTTGCCTGGAATGTTCCTCCCCTCTGGTGTCCGCACGGGTCACTCCCTAACTTCATCTGGGTCTTGGCTCCTGTCAATGACCCTTCCCCTGGTCCCCACTTGAAATCGGCCCCTCCGCTCCCAGCACTTCTCTTTTCCGCATTTTTCTCTGCCGCATTTACCATCCCATCCTGTATTTTATTCTTTGTGTCTGTGTTTTGCTCACTGTCCCCTCCACCAGAATAAGCTCCACGGGGGCTATGAGTTTGGGAGCCTATTTATGCTTTTAAGTCCGAGCCTGACGCAGAAGATTCTCAGGGAGTGTCTGTGGGTCGAATGGATGGCTTCACCATAGGAGCCCTTTCTCCCTATTAGGAAGCCAGGGGCCCGGGGAGCTGTGGGACCGGTGGTGGGGGAGCAGGGCCTGGTCTGGCTCCTTGCCGGGGCCCTGACCACTCCCTGCAGTTGGTGGTGGTGAGCAGGCAGGGAGGACGGCACCAGGCCGAGCAGCCTGGTGTCCTGACCGAGGCGGTGGCCCAGGTGAAGGCGTTCATCTGCCTGTTGGGTCCGGGAGAGTCCCCGTGGTTCCTGGTGGTGGGAGTGGGGACTCAGTGACGCTGGGCAAGGTCAGCAGGGCCTGGGGTGGAATTTGGACTCGATCATACTGGAGATCCGCTGGGAAACATGGAAGGAAGAGCAGGCTCTATGTGAAGACAGAGAGCTCACTTTAGGCCTTGCTAAGTGTGCGGGGACTGTAAGGCAAAGCAGGGGTGCCGTGAGCAGCAGACCACATGACCCAAGCTCAGAAAGGGGGCGAGTGGTTTGGGACCCCCCGTGAGTCCTGCCTCTGCTGCCTGTGTCCTCATGCAGCCTCCCACACGGACGCCGGGCTGGGCCACGGGAGTTTGGAGACCTGGATAGGTACGCTGCAAGCAGGGGCTGGGGGGCCCGTGTGCTGGGGCTGGCCCTTGCAGAACACATAGGGACGCCACGGGGAGGAGAATAGGTGGCCCAGCCGCCAGCCCTGCCTGGCTGACAGGCATGTGAGCAAGGCCACCACGGGGTTCCCAGGCCCCAGGAGGGTGCAGGGGCTGACCTGGTGTTGGAAGTGGACATCTCACCTTGGGACCCGTGTGGGCCCTGTAAGCCGGGAGACGAGACGGAGGATCGGGAGGCATCATCTTGGAACAGGGCCTGACGCGGGCAGGCCTGGCAGTTGGTGGGCCCTCAGCAAGCATCTGTCCCTGTTCTTCCCACCCATCAGGGAGCTGCAGCGCACACTTGAGGTCAGGTGTACAGACTGCAAGTCTACAACTTGCTAGACTTCTTAGAAGCACACATCTGCGTGTCATCCAGATCGTCATCCAGATCGAGATCCAGAACATTCTGGCCTTTTCTGGTTAACGCCTCTGCTTCCCAGAGGCAACCACTCTTCTGACCTCTGCTGGTTCAGATTAGTTGCGCTTGTTTTTGAACCTCCCAGGAATGGGCGCCTGGGTGTGCGCGCTGACATCTGGCTGCTTTTGCTCAGTGTAGCGTCTTGAGGTTCGTGTGCTTTGTGTGGCAGGGTGGTTCTCCTGTCCCCGTGGTATTTGTTCCATTGCAGCAGGAATCGCCACTGCCTATCAGTCCCTCAGTGTTGCTGTTTGGGGTGGTTATGAGTGGAGTGCTGTGAACGTTCTCACATCTTGGTGGACGTAAGCTTTCTTTTTCCCTGGGTGCCTACCCGGGGTGGGTGTGCTGAGGCTGGGCGTGCAGCTCCGCTGCTTACATTATGCCTTGTGCACTCCCGGGCTGCAGGCCTGGTGTGGAAGAAGAAGCTTGTGCAGCTGCAAACAGCTGCAGGGACCAGGGGCCCGGAGACCAGCTTCTTCCCAGAGCTGCAGGAGAATTGGCTGTTGTAGTTACTAAAGCAATCGGGAGTGGGACGCCACCTTTATGTAGGCTCCGTAGCTAAAACACAGGTTTGTGCCTGCCTCCTCTGGGTTCAGGCCAGGCGGTTAAAGGTGAGTGTTCACTCTCTGCCTTACTAGGCCCCTCAGGGAAAAATGTAGACCAGCTGCTTTCGATTGAAATCCAGACCGCCAGCCCCACCTGCACCTGTCTCCGCCTGGACCGGTGCTTCCAATGCCAAAGGGACCAAATGGCATTTCTTGCGGTCAAGGTCATCATTTCTAATTGTTGACTCTTTTTCCAGAAACCTCGGTAAGGGCCTGGATGTGTTTAATAGAAATGAAGTGACTGTACGTCCCATTTTTAGGAATTCACATTGTTTACATTTTATTCCAAAAAAATAGCCCCCAAGTGAACATCACTGGTCTCCAGGAGTGTGAACAGGCCTGGCACGTTCTCACCTTGGGGCTAGATGATAGTACTTAGCACCTGCGCTCTTGCTGTCCCCCTTTCCCCCCCCCTCCCCTGCCCCGGTGCATTCCCCCAGGAACTCCTACATCTCACCCTGTGCTGTGGACTGCCCTGGTGTGTCACCCCACAAAGCCTGCGGTCCCCCGTGAGGTATTGTTGCCAGCCACAGGTGAGGAGTCTTGACTATGACCAGGTGGCCGTGCTGGGGCTGGAGCCATGAAGCTTGAGAGGTCCTGCAAGCTGCCCGGAACTACGCTGGGCACACGCTGGTGAACGTGCCTTCCTCCCCGGGTGGATGTTACACCAGTGGTGTGTTGTCCCCATTAGGGTTCCGTTGGCTGCTCTAGCAGTCTGGGTCCCTCTCCTGTGCCGTCCCCTCTGAGGGCTGGTGTCTTAAATCTCTGCTGCTGCTTTTTTATTTTCAGTTACAGATACTGGGTGACAGGGCAAGCGAGAGGAACTCTTTCTCTTCCTTTTTATCTTAACATTTCTGGCGCTTCTGATCCTGGCCAACCATGTGCCCAGGGCTTAGAGCCGAGCACCTACGCCTCTGCCTCTGCCCGGTGGGAGCCCCTGAGCGGGGACAGCTGCAAAAGCAGGGCGCAGAGCCCAGTGGTGATTACCGAGGGAATCCAGAGAGAAGCCGACACTCAATCCCCAGAACCTTCAGCTCTCCCAGAACCTTTTTTTTTTTTTAAGGTTTGCAAATTACCACAGCAAAGAAATTAAATGGGTTTCTTTATCATAGGACTTCTCAGGGGCTTTACTCTGCTAGCTGCTTTATAAACCACCAAGGAGGCAACAGCCTCCAGCGTTTCCCTGAGTGGAACCTGGATGTTGCCAGAATTGGGGGACTGCCTGGTGGCAGGTCAGGGTTCTGGGCACAACATTTAGCCACGCACAGATTGAGAATATGAGGCGCCTTGGTAGTTCCCAGGGAAAAGAGCGGCGATGGGGAAGGGCTGTGTGTGGTGAGCAGGTGTGTGCCCCTCCTGAGACTCAGGCTGTGTCCCTCATGCTCCCACTATCCCGAAGGGTGGGGTGTCAGGGTCCAGACATGGCTTTATGTCCGTCGAGTCCAGCGTAACTGAATCCTCCCAGCAAGTCAGCTCCTCCTGCTGGCCCAGGTAGGCTGGCCCTGGGGCCTGTGTGGGGTCCCAGGGGCCTCCTTGCTTTTCCAGCTGACTGCATGGAAGGAAGGGGAAGGAGAGAGTGAGCCGGTCTGGGCCCTGGCACGGTTCGGAAGTGAATTTTTACGTCTTACTGCTGTTTTAAAATGACCACAGTGCTCTCAAGACCTCACGTCTGCTGCAAGTCCCCCAGAGGCCTGGGGTCTGAATTCCAGCCCTGCCACTTGAGAACTGAGTGCCTGGGGGCAATTTCTTAACCTGAGTTTATTTCCAGACAAGACCACTATCAGGCTCGTCTCCAGGACCCAGTAAGGAAGTGTGTGCAGAGTACCTGGCGAGAGACCAGCCGAGAGTCTTAGGTCGGCAGAGGCGCCTCCTCTGACAGGCTCCTCTCTCTGCTCTTGTGTTCCAGGACCTGGTGACGATGGTGGAGCAGCTGGCCAGATTCCTGGGGGTGTCCTGTGACAAGGCGCAGCTGGAGGCCCTGAGCGAGCACTGCCACCAGCTAGTGGACCAGTGCTGCAACGCTGAGGCCCTGCCCGTGGGCCGGGGTACGCGCCCTGCCCCCCTCCCCTACTGCTGCCTGGGGCCCCCACAGCAGCATTCCCTGCCCTGGGCCCAGTTTCCCCAGGGCTCTCTGCTCCGTGAGGGCAGGAAGGTCCTCCAAGAGCCGTGTGGGGGCCCCGTGGCCAGGACTGCACCTGCGGCTGTGCAAGTGGCCTCGTGGGGCACGCGGGGTGACGGCCGGGATTTCGTTGGCAAGTTGTTTCAAGCAGGCGCCCTCTCGGACAGCCCCTCGGGGCACAGCCCGGGGCTGGGGCTGGGGAGCTTCGCGGCCCCATGCCGGGCACTGCCGCTCCCCTGTGCTCGCACGGTGGGTCCAGCGCCGGGGTGGCCTGTCGCGGGGCTGCCCCAGGGCTGCTCCCGGGGAGGCCGGCCCTCGCTTCTCCTGCGCATGAGGCCCTTTGAGGCAGGGACGTAGGCCAGGCAGGAGCCCCTGCGGATCTGCCTGGAGTGCTGTCCGTCCTTCAAGGCTCGGGACACTCGAAACGGCTTGACTGTGGAGCATCAGGCCTTAGAATGGCTCGACTCCTAGGTGGTGGCCGTGGCCACATAAACGCCCTCTTGGCAAGTATGGATTCCCTGTGACACTCGGTGTTGTGGACCTGCCGTTGGTTCCCAGCTGTGTGGATTCGGAGCTTCCTCGGGCGGCAGAGTGTTTGAGGCACCGGGCCAGAGGTGCCGCTGGAGCCCGCAGCCTGGGCTGGTGGGCGGGGCCGGGCCCCGTGTCCCTGGAGGGGCCTTGGGAGCTTCTCCAGCTCCTCTCTAGAAAGTGCTCTTCTCTACCAAGGGGCTGGTGGGGGCGGCTGTCTGGCTGACAGGGCAGTTCCGAAGGTCAGGGGGTGAGCGATCCAATGAGACCACGGTACCTCACCAGTGATTTCCTGGCTGCATCTTCACAAATATTTATTATTTAAAATTTATTTGCTATTTTTTAGTTTTGCTTTTGCTGTGTTTTGTTATCCTTGGATGTGACCTTCTCTCCAAAATACCCCTTTTGGTTCATTTGCGTGGTAAAGAAGTGTCAAGAACATACTGCGTGCCCATATGCTCCTTCTGATGTGTTTGCTTTATCATTGTTTACCTTGGTTTTGCTTTATTTCAGTTCTTTGATTTTGTTTTCTTTTAGCACATTGCCTCTTTGCTCAGAAGACCTCCTTTCGTTGGTGAGAACGCAGGGCTGGAGTAGCCAGCTGCATTGCTTAGATTTGATTCATATCACAGCATAAATTGCACTGTCTTGATTCCAAACCCTAAACCAGGTGGGTGACTCCTTTGATGAGCTCTCAGCTGAGAAAAATAATCAGGGAAAAATATATATATAGTGTGGTTGGTCTAGAAGCTTCTCATTTTGTCCCTGAGTTCTCATTAGAGGGTAGCAAGAACAATTTCTCTTCTTGGATTTTTTTTTTTTTTCCCTCTCTGACACCGACATAGTTTTTCATTACCAGAGAGGAAGCTGTTGGCACATTAGATCTGGCGGCTCAGCGTTTGCGGGGTTGCAGTTTCATACTTGAGGTCTTGCCGGGACAAGGACTTCTGTTAATAAGGGACCTAATGAAGGATATTTGCTGCAGACAGCCAGGGCTCTGACCTCAGAGATGCTGACTGGGAAGGAATCCGAATCGACCATTTCAGTCCCCTGAGGCTGTTAAAAGCCCGGTGGCGACGCTTGGGGGATGGTCTTCACTGCTCCTGGAGCTGGGGGCTCGGAACCCCCGCTCCTGACATCCTCCCGGGCGCCGCTCGTGTCTGACCAGACCATCTGAAGGTTTTGTAGTTACAAGAAAAGTGGGTCTGGTGGCCTCGGGCATCCTGAGCTGACTTTCCCTGCTAAGCCTTCCTAAGTGAACAGGTAGCCCGTGCCCCCTCATTAGTCCGCAGGCCCCGGGCTCCTGCATGTCAGCCCGGAGAGGTGTCTGTTTTGGCCGAGTCTCCCTGAGCTGAAGCTGCGCATTGCAGCTGGGCCTCGGCCCGGACTCACTGATGTGGGGGTTGAGTCAGCCAAGAGCACCTCTGGCATCTAGTTGCCAAAAGCCAGTTTACAATGCGACTCTTCTCCCTTTAAATTCCTCCCCAAGGCTGCATGGGCATGCTTCTCAAAATCTTCACCCTTGACCCGGTCAGAAGGCATCCTACTCACCATAAAAGGTTTCTGCCTTTTTGGATGATTTTTTGTTGTTGTTTTTCCTTTTCAAATTCTCCAGAACCAAATGCCGCCTTGGTGGAGCTGTTGAGTCGTGAGTGAGTAATGATATCACGGAGGACCCCAGTGCACATGATGCCCAGAGCTGTAGATCCATTCTACAGACAGGGTCCATCCTCTGGGGTGTCATGAATCACCCTCTGCATGCCTGGGTGCCAGCGACACACCAGGGAACAGAGCAGAGGCCCTCCTCACTCGGGAGCCTCAGCTCTGCATACTTGTGCTGCTGGGCTCACGCGGCAGGGAAGGGACACCTCAACAACCAGACTTAGGGAAATGAGCTCAGCTCGTCCGTGGTTCAGGACGATGGTTGGTTCAGGTGGCCTGTCCTGTCCATAGGCCAAGGTCAGAGGGATCTGGGGATAGATCTGGAACCTTCTAGAACCACTTCCAAGGCTTCCTTTGGTTCGGTGTCTGGCCCGACAGCAAGTGAATTCAGCAAATTCTGCTCTCGTTTGTGTTCCAGGAAGAGTCGGGCTGTGGAAGGACATCTTCACCGTCTCCATGAACGAGAAGTTTGACTTGGTGTATAAACAGAAGATGGGAAAGTGTGACCTCACGTTTGACTTTTATTTATAATAACAGCAACAGCAAACTTGCATGCTCACAATACCCAGACACTCTACTAGCTAAAAGTCCCGTATGCACTCATTTGTTCCCTGCTGGACGAACTCCGGAAGCAGTGAGGCCCAGGGGAGGGAGGGAAGCAGCCGAGACGCCGGAGGGAGAGGGGCCCTGCTTCCGACCCAGAGCAGCTGTCTTGCCTTGGGGATTGGAAGTCTCCACATGTCTGATTACAAACGTGGTAAAGAGCGCAGTTCTGATGGCCCGTATCATCAGTATAAAGTCTGTAACATATGCAGCTAGAATGTCTACCTTTTACAACCCCACATTATTTATTGTATTTTATAGAGCTTTTCACTGGAAATTAAATAAATGTCAGTAAACCAAATAAAAGTTCATTTCCGAGGGGACTCAGGAGCGAGCCACACCCGAATGGTAGAGAGATCTCAGGGCTGACTCTTTTATTTTTGTAGTTTTGTTCTGCAAGGCACAGACCTTCTGTTCTCACCTGGCCCGGGATGTGGGTGAGGACACAGGATGAGTAGGGTGGGGGGCGCTTGTTCTTTTTGATGAGTTCAGTTCTTTGTAACCTTCCTGAACAAAGCAGAGACTGCCCGCTGGGCATTTGCAGAAAGGACGCCCCTCTGGTGACTCCCAGCGGGCGGCCTCAAAGGCCCAGTCCCGAGGAACCTGTGGAACATTCCCTGAGGGAACCTGTCCGGTGAGGCCAGCACACGGGGTCTAATGCAGTGACCGAAGAAGCTGCCCCCGAGCCTGTGCGGAATCTGAGTTCTCATTCCGCTTGAGCTCTTCTTCCCTGAGGCAGAAACCCATTTCTGCAGGCAAGCAGATGCTTGACAGTAAGTTCCTGAGACTTGATCACCATTCGGTGTTTCCGTCTGTACCTGCGGCTCTCGGCCACGGGAGAACCATTTGGCGGGTGTGACGCCCTCTTTCGCTCGGACTGGTTGGCCATCTTACCTTTGTACCTCGGTGTACCTGAGGGAGCAGAGGGGGTGTCTTAACCTTGCTTCACTGTGTGGCCCCCATTTGGCTGGAGAAGCATCGAGACCCGGCCAGGTAGCAGCAGGGCCGGCAGCCAGTTCAGATGCGTGTCGCCGCGCTGGTGGGACTGGCGTTGTCCTGGATCTTTACGTGGCGGGAGGGTCGCCGCTGTGTGAGGGTCTCCGTGCTGCATTGCTGTCTTGGAAAAGGTGCGGAAACGCACCCGTGTTTTATTTGTAAAGGAGCAGCTTGAACAGGGCAGGTGGCATGCAGCATCGCATGGTGGGCTTGGCAGCACCTTTTCTGTGTATCTGTGAGGAAGGCTGCTTTCTGTGAAATTTCTTTTCTATTTTTCTATTTTTAGTACTGTATGGATATTACTGAGCACCACACATGATACGTCTGTGCTTGCTTGCATCTTTAATAAAGACACGTCCCATGCCTTGTGTTGAGCGTCTGCTGATGGGTGAGAGGGGCCGTATTTCAGGGCAACTCGATGTGGGCACCCTGGACGCCAGGTCCCTGGGGCTGACCACAGGGGTCGCAGACCCGCGTTGTCTTGGCTGTTTCCCTCCAATCCAGACGTTCCAAGCGGTGAATCTCCCTCACTGTTTGTCCATTCACTGTTGATCTTTCTTAGAAGCTGAAGGGGGGTGGAGAAAAGGAGATGGGGTGCAGGGCCTGCCCGGGAGGGTCTCGTGTTCCGGATCTGGAGACGGGCCCGGCCGATTGCACTTGCCCACTTTGACTTCCAAAGCACACCTTCCTGATTGCCAGTGGCAGGAGCATCCAGGATGTCGTCTGACCTGACAAAGCTCGGGCTTCCTGTTGTGTTATTTTCAAACAGGCCAGTTCCCTTAGGTCTTGGGGGGAACCCCCAGAGCTGAAGTTGGGCTCTGAAGTTACCCTTGAGCCCTGGGCCCGGGTCAGTCCGTGGAGCGTCCGGTCTGCTGCCCCAGAGGCTCTACTCCCGGGCCGTTTGCAAGTCAGCCGCGAGTCCAGGGGCGGCCGGTGTCTCCCGGCCCCGCGCACTTGCGTCGCTCCTGTCACCCACTCATTTATTCAGGAAGCACGAGAGCCTCCGAGGCCCCGGTGCTGCTGTGGGCACTGGAGTCCAGCAGGAAGCACAGGAGGGCCCGGCCCCACCGGCTCCCACTCGGCGGGAGTCGAAGTCCCCATCACAACCCCTGTATGTGTTCCAGCTCGAGGACCAGAGGGACCCGTGACAGCAGGGAGCGGGGCGCAGTGACAGGGCCAGGCTGGGAGCCTGGGAGGGCGGGAGGGCAGGCTGAGGCGGCAGGAGCTCTGGTGGGAGCGCAGCCAGGAGCCAGCTCTCCGAGGGCCTTCGGGTCCTGGCAGTTGGGGTCCGGTAGTAGGAACTCGGAAGCCCCGGGAGGGTTTGACCAGAGGAATACTTGTCTGGTTTGCATTTTTACAGGCTCCCCGGACTGGACGGCTTGAGGGCCTTGGTCCTGGCTGTGGGTTTCACTCAGGCCGCAGAAAGGGGGGCGGTGCCGTGTTAGATCCCCCCCGGGGGTCCCCCTGGCCTGACAGGTGGTCTGAGCATTCGTGAGCAGCGTGTGCCAGGCTCAGCGCTATCTGCGATTCCTGCCTTGCACACTTGGAGCCAAGGCCAGGGGGACGTAATCTGAGGCACGGGTGCGTGAAGCTCGCCAGCCGAGCCGGTGGGGAGGACGAGTGATGGGGCAGAGTGGCCGGTGAGGGCAGGTGGGATCTGAGTAGAGCCATGAGGGTGAGCAGTCTGGCCAGACCAGCCGCCATGGGGGTCCCGAGTGGCAGGTGCTGGCTGGGTGCCCAGCTTTTTGGCTTCACAGACCAGCGGGACGCAGGAAGCATCGCAGGGCCCAGCTCAGGGTCCTGCTCCCGCGCAGCGGGGTCAGGCCTCGGCAGGCGGGGCCATCCCAGGGTCCTCCTAACTCTGACCCCGTGCCACCCGGGGTACAACATGGGTGTCCCTCCACCCGTCCAGGTGCTTCCCCTGAGAGGAGTGGGGAGGCCTCCGAGCAGACGCAGCAGCCCTCCCACCCCAGCGGATCAGCCACCGAGCTGGTTTTTTGTTTTGTTTTTTTTTAAAGATTTTATTTATTTAGTCATGAGAGACCCAGAGAGAGAGGCAGAGACACAGGCAGAGGGAGAAGCAGGCTGCACGCAGGGAGCCCGACGTGGGACTCGATCCTGGGACTCAGGAGTCACACCCTGGACCAAAGGCAGGTGCTAAACCACTGAGCCCTCCAGGGATCCCCCACCGAGCTGGTTTGATCCGGTGTCATGATTTACACGGGAGACCATCTCCGTCCACGTCCCCCTCACAGAAGGGTCTTCTTCACAAGGAGCGAGGTGGCTTCTGAGCAGAAATAGCAGCCACGTCAGGAGCTGGCTCCACTGGGCAGATGCCCCCCGTGGCCGCGGCCCGTCCGCCAGGAGCCTCATCAGGCCACCGCTGGGACGGCCCTGCCGCCACTGTGGGGCCTCAGCTCCGCGTGTACAGGCCATGCGTGCAGTCCCCAGCCTGGCAGGTCCAGGTGTGCGACAGGTCCCCACTTTTCCGAGCGGGTGACTGCTGCTCGAAACAGGTGGAGGGAGTCCTCGGGTCCTTGGGCAAGCACCGTGAGTGTCACTGTCCTGTAGGGCTTGCCCCCACCCGTGCAACATCCTTGCCCACTCTTCCTTGTAGAATGAGCATTTTCAGACTGCGGTGGCACGTTGGTCGGATGGCCTGGCCTCGCCCACTGAGGAGTGCCCTCTGACGTCCCCGACGGCTGGTCACCCTGTCCCTGACAAGCTTGCCCCCTCCTGCGATGGCCATTCTGTTGCTGGGGTGCCCTCAGCCACGTCCTCCAGCCCCTGCCCCAGCCTGGGCCTCTGCTCCGGCCTCCCTCGCCGGGACAGCAGCCCTGCCTTCACCTGGGGAGCGGCCCCTCTGCTCCGCTGCCCCCGCCTTGGTCCTCCCCCACCTCACTGCGCTGCCGTTGTCTCCCCCTGTGGACAGTGACGCCCAAAGGCAGGGCCGTGCCAGGCCTTTCCATAGGTTGGAGTTTGGCATATAATCAGCACTTAATAATTGCTGAGGAAGTGGCAACTTTCATTGCTAGGGTGGATTTTGCTTTTTCTGAAACTGTCTGCCCTGCACCTTCTCTGCTGCGTGCCCTTGAGCTTGTGTCTTCCGAGACGAGAGCCGGGCTGCTCTCCTGTCTGCCCACCCCGAGCCACCACTCTGGGCCTCTGCCCCCTCCACTACATGCTTCTTTCTTTGCTGTTAACCGGGCCCTGCTCTGGTCATCTGAGGTGCCCTCCCCGGAACATCCTTCGTGACAAATCACTGGCTTCTCAGATGTAGGTGTAACTGTGGGAGGGACAGTTTCTGGTGCCCATCCTATCCCCGTCTTTCTCCCTCTGTCTCAAAGCCCAGAAACACAGGACCTGTAAGAACGGCTTAGACCCTTCGCTGGGCACACCTCCCCCTCTTCCTTCATCTCCTTTCTGGGTGTTTATTGAGCATCTACACTGTATTGTCCCAGTGTGGGTCCTGGAGACACAGATTACAGTAACTCTCCCCTTCAAATTGAGCACCCCACTGCTCTGTTCCCTGGGGCCTCTGCTCTCATTTATCACCCAAATACCTATGGAGAGAGCCCAGGTGGGGGATCTGAGGACCTGGGCTCTGGAGTCCTGGTTCTGTCGGTTGGCAGTGTGACCCGGGCAAACCAGCTGCCTTCTCTCAGCCTGAGTCTCCATCCCTCCCAGATAGATGTTTTGTAGTAAACAGTCTCTAAGATTTCTTGTGCTCATTCAGGTCTCCATCCTTCGGCTCAGTGGGCTCTCCCAGCGTATGTGCACAGCTTCTCGACAAATGGCAAGCGGAGTGGTGCGGAGAGCCAGCACTGGGGAGATCCAAAGCAAAGAGAGGTGCCACCAAGGACAGCAGGCAGACTGCTTCATGTCAGAACCAGGCCACGGGCTGGGGCTGGAGACAGGTGGGAGTAGATGGGGGCAGAGGCCAGCAGGAGGCACGCCAGGTAGAAAGAAATAAGATACACTCAAATGAGTCGGGCACCCCAGCTCTGATTCTGGTTCTGCCAGTATCTGTGGGACCATGAGGGAAGCCCCATTTCATCCTCCCCTAAGGGGGATGTCTCGACCCAAGAGTCTTGACATTCCACCCAGCACAAACATTCTGTGACTCATAAGTGGTCCAACTGTCCATTGACTCCACCCAGGTGGGGCTGACGAATGGGGGAGACCGGTGAACTTGAAGCCAGTGATGGACTCTGCTAGCAAGGGCAGAGAATCAGTCACAGACACACCTGCCACACAGCTTGAGCCTACGACCGCCATCTCCAAGGCTTGCTGAGCCTTTGCCAAATCTACACATCAGATGACAACTTGATTCTCACACTTGGATCCCTGTGAGCTAGTTGGCACCGGATGTCTGAGCCACAGTCCCTAAATCAGCCCCTCACCATTGACGGAAGGAATCTGTGCTCTATTAAAAGCATTCTTCAAACAGCAGAGAATGCTAAATGTGTTTAAAATGTAAAAACCAACCAGAAAATGCATTTTATTCTCCTGAAAGTTGTAATCTTTGCATATCTCCATGGTATTGAGCACCAGCTGGGAACAGAAGTCCTAAAATACCCAAGCAAGGCCATCTCTGCAGAAGGAAAGACTCTCAACAGAGCCAACAAGACTCTCTCTCCTCCGATTTATGCATCCCCAAAACACTTTGAAGTGGATTGGTTAAGATCTTGTTTTCTCCCTAGTGCTCCTGTCTCTCAGTTCTCTCCTTTATACTCCATGGTACATGTGATTTCCAGAAAAAAATCTCAAATACGTTGGTGGCTTGGAACTCGTCTCACTCTGCTCAAGAACCACTGGCTGTTTGGACTTCTGGGTCCACACTGAGGCTGTTCCCTCTGCCTGTATTGCCATTCCTCAACATAACGTGGTTGATGCTGATTTAGGCTCTGAGCTCAGTACAGGCATGGTCCTAATTCAAGAACCCCGATGGCCCCCTCCTGCTCCTTGAGCACTGCCAGGGGGTCGGAGCCACTATGCTGCCTCTCATAACATGCTCCTTCAGGCTAGGCCATGGCTCTTCCTTGGCATGAAGGAGTTAGCTCATAAGAGGTGGTGAAGTCAGCAGTGGCCAGTGAAGCATTGATGGCAGGACTGTGCCCGCTGACTGCCGAATTCAGCTACACCTGGTCATCCAACAATCTCTGACTGCAAGCACATCATTTGTTGCTTGCCACGCAGGCCCTCTCTGGCCTGGCACTGCCGCTCACTCCGACGCCCTGACCTACACTCCCAAGACTCTCTTCCCCACCCCCGATGGACTACTTTGCCCTCTTGGAAAACCTTCCCTGCTACCTCTAAGGGCTGCTGATTCATGTCTACCACCTAATCTGAGTTGGCCTTAAATCTCAACCTTTAGGAGGCTGTTATGACTCAGTCTTAGCTCACCAATGTTGCCGTCCTATAGGTATTGGGGCTTCCCTGCTTACCAGAGATGTTAGGAGGGCTGACAGTTATAGCAGCCAGACCTTCAGTGGCTGGGGGCTGCCTCTACCCTGGAGTCTCTGCCACACGTGAGGCCTCCAGAGAAGGCCAGAAGCGTCCTCAGCCTGGAGAATGGGTGACTGCTGTGTCCCACTCCCACCTTGAGACAGGATGCGGCAACCAGCACCTTTCTCCCCAGAATAGAGCGTGCCAGGTGTTAGAACCTTCAATTCTGAAGGAGTGTTAATCCCCTGGAATAGTATATTGGCTTACATTTGTTAAGAAAACATTTTGTAACTTTTCAGGCTTCCTTTCCAAGATCTATATTCTCAGCCCCAAGTAGATGTAAGTAGAGACGGTGCTCATTTGTCACTTTGTCACCACGCTGTGCTTAGCACAGTGCCCCATTCCTATCAGGTAATCAATAAATGCTTGTTACCTAACTAAAGGCAAATTAAATGCTAAACAGCACTAATTACAAGCTGTTGCAAGATCCTGGCTCTTAGCAAAGAGAATTACTTGTGATTGTCGGGGGTTTGCCCAGGTGTAGGAACATGAAATTATTTTCCAACTGCTGCTTTATTCCAAGGGGTGGGCCGTTCTTCCAAGATTGCTGTAACATAATGTTCAGAGGGCAGGATTCATTAAGATTCTAAATGCCAGTATTCCACACTGTGGAGTCTTGTTCAGGAGCAAGATAAGTGGATTTTTTTTTCTTTTTTTTAAGATAAGTGGATTTTGATGTTTTGATTCTTGGTTCCATGAAAGGAGACGACCAGTTACAGGAAATCAAAAGCTCATGAGTGCGTTAGCACACCGCAGGGGAATGAAAACATGCAGACATGCTACACGGAGCCTGCACATAGTCTCTGTCCACGCGTCACCCTAAAGCAGGGGCAAAAATGACCCCATTTACAAATAATAATTATTTGTAGTGACAGTGTTTAAAATGTGCCATTTAATTTCTGGCAGATTGTACTAAAATGAGCAGCTGCAGCAGCCGTCAAGGTAAATATCAGAGAAAGCATCTATTTTCGTAAAGAACAAAATAACCACAGTAGCTTTTCCAAAGGAGCTACTTATACCTCATTTATTTTTATTTAATTTTTTTTTCTTCAAAGGACAGCTCAGAAAACTCTGATCTCCATTTTATGAGGCCATCAAAAGGACAGCAGTCGGAGCAATCTTTTCATAGTGGATTTCCAGGGAAGTTGTCAACTCTCATTTAGGTGCATTATGTATCTCTACCACATGTCTGCACTTCCTTCCTTCCTTTATTAATAGAGAAAGTGGAAAACAGTACTTAACTTCTTAGGGGTTAATCAGTTCCTGCTGCGTATTTCTCCACATGAAGGCATAACTTCCATTTACAACATCATTATTGATTACGTGAAATGATTTCAGGCTGAACTTAAGTCCCTGAGGTGTACAGAATTGTGGTGAGTATTCAAAACCTGGAGGGAGGAACCGAGGATTATTGCCGCACAGCTCTCCGTCATCCCGAGCTTCCTCTTGATTGCTGAGGGGATGAGCTGTCTGTTGGCTGTTGAAAGTGTGCAAATATTTTCTCCAACTTCCCATGGCTTGCTTCTCCAGATTACCATTAAAGGTTTTGAGCAGCAGATTCCTGCATAGGAATAAGTGGTGGAGACTGTAGTGATTCCTTGGGCAGGGAGCATTAGAAATTTAAAGGATGCCAAATGGTATTTTGGACCAAGGTAATAGGTTCAGCGCTGTTGAAAGTAGATCTACTACAGGCATCTAAGGTAGCTGTCAATGTTCTGTGGAAGGTATAGTCAAGGAAGACAGCAGTGTCCTGCAAACTCCCTGGGCCACTGTCACATTGCAGAACTCTGGTCTGGGTGAACAAAGACCAAACCGAATCTAATGGACTTTAGGGGCTTATCAGGACAATAAACAAGTGAAGTTAATTGAAATCTTGTAACTAACAAACACCTAAGTTAACTCTTTGTGGAAGTGAAAAAATTTCCAGGATCAGGGAAAACTCTTTGGAGTGAAGATGCTCTTAGGAAAAAAAGAAAAAGAGGATAAACGTGACTAAATCTCATGTCAGATTGATCTAATTAGTCACCTAAATTCATGAAAAAAATCATCCTTGTGTTCAAGGAAATAAACGAGGATTTTGAGTTTCCCAATTCTTGGCTATGTTACCCCAATTATATGTTTCACTCACCTACTGAGTTCAGATCCAGTTCAAAAGACATATATTAAGTCCCTGCTAAATTCCTTGTTTGCTAACACAGCAACTATCAGGATATTTCACTTATAATTTTCCCTCAGAAAAGAGTGTTTCTAAATACTAGAATCCTTACAAAGGCTCTCATGTAGCAGCTTATCATGACACTTTATTTTGAACAATATATTGCTGCAACTATGCTGGTTTTGAACAAGCAGACATTTGATGGAATTAGAGAGAGAGAAAGACAGAGAGAGAAATTTAACACAGATTTAGTAAATTTCTAGGCTATGCCATTGTGTTTTTTGGTGTTGGACATGTTAGATGTCATTTTAAATATGCCTTCAAAAGCATACTTTAAATAAAACAATAGTGAGATAATCCTGGAGATTACAAAGAGCCACAGAATATATTTTTAAAAACAAGGCTCACTGCCACAGAAAAGAAAATGGAGCAGAGCAGTATCTGAAGAGATACTGGCTGAGAATTTGTCAAAGCTGATGAAAGACATTAAGACACAAATTCTAGATTTGCTATAAAACCCAAGCAGATAAAGACAGAAAACCACATGTAAGCACATCTTGACTTCTGGAGAAAAGAAAGAGTAACAATGACACAGAAGACTTTGCAGCAGAAATGATGGAAACCAGAATATAGCTAAATGGTATCTTTAAGATGTTGAACAAAAATAATTGCAAACTTAGAGATCTACACTCAGAACATGATCCTTCAAAAGTGAAGGTGAATAAACACATTTTCAGATAGATAAAAACTGAATTCATTCATTACCAGCAGACCTACACTAAATACAATTTAGTGTCATTTCTGATGGAACCTGAAAGTATAAACAGCAACAACAAAAAAATCAGTAGAAAAATGGAAAACTTCAACTCACAAACTTGACTGTATTAAAAAACCCAACAACTTCACTAAACAACTGCAGAAAACACATTATTTTCAAGTTCACATAGAATATTTACCAAAATTGATCATATAGTGAGCCATAAAGTCAGTCTCAAAAAATTTCAACACACTGAAATCTCACTTTTGTGTTCTTGGACCACAGTGGAATTAACCTGAAAACCAATAACAAAAATGTAGCTAGAAAATGCCAAAATGTTTGTAATTTAATATAGCTTTATACTACCATGGGTCAAAAGAGACATTGCAATGGAAATTCAAGCAAGATTTTGAATCGAATATTAATTGAAATCTATCCTATCAGAATTTAGAAGATGCAGGTACAATCATGCTTATAGAGAATTTATAGCCTTAAACACATGCCCTAAAAAGAAGAAAGGGTAAAAAACAGTGATTTATATATATCATAATGCTAGGAAAAGGATAGCAGCAAATTAAATCCAAAAGAAAGAAGGAAGAAAAAAATAGGGAGCAAAACTCAATGATGTGATTTTATTTGAAAAGTCTAATCCATTGATAAACCAAAGAAAGACAAGGTATCCCTTTGGATCTGACTACAGTGACCAACTGTCCCAATCTGCCTGGACTGTTCCAGGTCTAGCACCACACTGAAGGACTCATGTCCCAGGAGAGCCCCCTATCCCTTGGTTGGTCACCCTAGATCCACAGACACTATACTAAAGGGACATTACAAACAATATTATGCCAATAGTTTGACAGTTAAGATGAAGTAGACAAAATATTTGGAAAACATAAGTTACCAAAATATACACAAGAAGAAACTGAAAATCTGAGTAGTCTTGTAACACAGAACCTTGAACCAATTATTTAAAAACCTCCCACAAAGAAAACTCTAGGACAAAATGCCTTTACCAGTTAATTTCCCGAAATTTTCAGAGAAAAATAGGCAAACACAAATATCGCATAAACTTGGACAGAGCTGGGAAAGTAGAAGCACTCTCCAACTGATTCCGAGGCTAGTATAACCTTGTTATTAAAATTTGATAAGAGGGACACCTGTGTGGCTCAGCAGTTGAGCACCTGCCTTCCGCCCAGTGCATGATTCTGGGGTCTGGGGTCGAGTCCTACATCAGGCTCCCTGCATGGAGCCTGCTTCTCCCTCTGCCTGTGTCTCCGCCTCTCTCTTTCCATGTCTCTCATGAATAAATAAATAAAATCTTTTTAAAAATCTGATAAGAACATTACAAAAAAGGGAAACTACTGGTCATTCTCTTTCATGAAAATGACCAAAGATTGGCAAACTTTTTTTTTTTTTTTAAGATTTCTTATTTATTTATTCATGACAGAGAGAGGCAGAGACACAGGCAGAAGGAGAAGCAGGCTCCATGCAGGGAGCCCGACACGGGACTCGATCCCAGGTCTCCAGGATCACACCCCAGGCAGAAGGTGGTGCTAAACTGCTGGGCCACTGGGGCTGCCCTGCTTTATCATTTTTAAAAAGCAACCACAAAGTTACAGAGAAGTTGGATGTTTAGTGGGAAGGACAGTTTTTTTCCTGAACCATTTGGGAGTAAGTGGTTCCATCACCCCAAGTATTTCAGTGTACGTGTCTCTCAAAGAGGATAGTGTTCTGCATAACTACAGTCTGACCATCAAAATACAGATTTTTTTTTTTTTAAATACAGATATTAACATGAACTCACTACTACCATCTCAGCCCCGGGCCCCTGCCTGGTTGGGCCGGTCATTCCATGCCTGTCTCGTATGATCCAGGTCAGAACGTGAATTCCAAGTGTCTTTCACTTCAAAACAATTCTCAGCCTTAGTTTTCCTGACCCTCCACTCTGAAGATTGCAGAGGGCAGCATGTCCCCCATCTGAGTTTATCTGATGTTTTCCTGATGACTAGGTCTAGGCTTGCATCTTTGGCGGGAGTATCACAGAAATGCTGTATTCTCATTGTGTTTTACGATCGCACGGGATCCTAGTTTGTCCCTTTGCTGCTGTTTAACTTCGATCACTTGATTAAGGTGGAATCTGTCAGGCTTTCTCATGGTAAGAGACTCTTCATCCACTTTGTAATTAATAAGCGTTTTGTGGAGAAACTTTGAAACTGTATCTCATTCCTTACTAGACTTTCAATTCATTCATTTATTATTTTTATATTTGCAGGGACTCAAGGTTGCATGTTTTATCGAGTGGTTGTGATACATTATGTTCGTTTTGCATTTTGATTTTTAAATTGTCTGTAATTTGGCTACTAGGAGCCCCTTCAAGCTGGTTTCTGTGTGCTTTTGACATGCCTCCGTCATTCTTTGAGCACTTGCTCTATGATATAAGATATTCTAAACTCATCTCTACTTTCCTTGCTTTGGTCCTGAAATCCTCCATTTCTCCAGAAAATTCTGGTTCCTTTAAATGAAAAAGATATTCAGAATCCAGGGTCTGGGCACTGGGGCTGCCCATTATCACTGGGATGACACCCCAGGTCTCACAGTGGGCAGAGCTCCAGGGGACACATGCGTACCCACACACATACAGATATACATTTACATATACATTTATTTCTTTTTTTTTTTAATTGATTATAGAAACCTAATTTTTTCTTTAAGATTTTATTTTATTTATTCATGAGAGACACAGAGAGACAGAGAGAGAGAGAGAGAGAGAGAGAGGCAGAGACACAGGCAGAGGGAGAAGCAGGCTCCGTGCAGGGAGCCTGATGTGGGACTCGATCCCCGGTCTCCAGGATCACACCCTGGGATGAAGGTAGCATTAAACCGCTGAGCCACCGGGGCTGCCCGATTTACATATACATTTATTTCTATATCAACCTCTCCCTATATTGAAAACCATGAGTTCACACCAGTACTGCCAATCCTAATCCTGTACCTCAAGGTTCTTTCCAGCTTTCTTGCTGTTCATATTTGTAATTACCTTTTCAGACAGAGACACTTGGCTTCTGTTATTCTTAGTATATTTATTTATTTGATCGGTCTCCCTGGTACAAGGCCATCTCCCATCCCCAGTGCCCCACCCTGCCACGTGGATGCTCTCTTCACTCCACTTGGGTCACATCCCACTCTGGACTCCTATGGCTTCCCTTAACGTGGCAGACACTGTTTATCTCTGCCCCATCAGACTTTAGGACTTATTAGAGAGGGGACAGGAAAGAAGGGAAGAGGGAAGAAAGAGGAGTTTTTCTCCTTTTTTAAAAAAAGTTTCCCATTTATTCACTTGAATAAACATTTCTACAATGAGGATCTTCAAATGGCCAATGAGCCCATGAAAAAGATGGCCAACAGCGTTCCCTAATGACTTAGGGAAATGCAAATCAAAACCACAATGAAATACCACATCAAGGTACTAGGATGGCTGTGGTAGTAATAAAGCCAAACCCTCAAACCAGAAAATAACAAGTGTTGGTGAGGATGTGGGGAAACTGGAACCGTCCTCACACATTGTTGGTGGGAATGTGAAATGCTGCAGTCACTATAGAAAAACTTTAGTGATTCCTCCAAGAGTAAAACTTAAGAACTATCACATGACCTAGTGATATACACCCAAAAGATATATACTCCTAGATATGCAGCCACAAGAATTGAAAAGAGGGACTCAGACAGATACTTGTATGCCAGTGTTCATAGCAGCATTATTGGTTGTAGGGAAAAGACCAACCCAAGTGCCCATCAATAGACAAAGGGATAACATGTATTTTCCCTGTTTTTGTGTTTCCTGATGCTTTGACATCATGGGACTTGCAAACACTGTAGTGGGCATTGCTCCCAGGGTGAGCCACTTTCATAGGTAATAAAGGTCTTATTGAAACTACACAAAATAGCCTGCTGACCCTGCCTTGGCTCTCTCCCTTGGAAACCACAGTGAAGGCTCCTCAGGGGGCAGGGCAGCGTGGGGAGGCTGGAGAGAATGAACGAACAAGATCACAGCATACATATTCCATCTGGCGTTAGAACCAAGAGGATGGGCAGCCCCGGTGGCACAGCGGTTTGGCGCCACCTGCAGCCTGGGGTGTGATCCTGGGGACCCAGGATCAAGTCCCACATCAGGCTCCCTGCATGGAGCCTGCTTCTCCCTCTGCCTGTGTCTCTGCCTCTCTCTCTCTCTCTGTGTCTATGAATAAATAAATAAAATCATAAAAAAAAAAGAACCAAGAGGACTTGAAGGACTAGATGTAGAGGAGGCAATGATCATAGATGGATAACCACAAGGCTTCCTGGTTTGAGTGGTGCCACAGATTGTAACAGTGAGGGAGGTCAGAGGATCAAGCAAGGGCTGTGTGAATGGCTGAAGCCCGGGGAGTCTCTAATACACACCATGGAGGGACAGAGGCTGGCGATAAGCGTAAGAGGACCACCTGGGTCAGAGCCAAAGGAACCACAGGGTCCGAAGGCCATGCAAAGGGGAAAAATCAACAGTGGGGACTGACAACTGAGTAGTTGGGTGATTTAGGATGAAACCTTGGATTGTTTGGCTTCAGAGGAGTGATGAGAGCGTGTTTCAGGTAGAAGGGTGATCAACTGGCCTGAATGCTACTGAGAGGTCAAGGGAGGCAAAGTCAGATACAGAGGAAATGTTCATGAACACTGAACAGGCCCCAGGGAGTAGATCGGGTAAGACTGAGCAAAGGTGAATGGTCACAAGAGAGAGCAAGCATAGACAACTCTACAGAGAAGTGGGGTAGATGGGAGCAGAGAAATGGGGTGGAAACTAGAAGAAAATCTTTTTTTAAAAAATATTTATTTGAGAGAGCACAAGTGTGGGGGGCAGAAGAGAGGGAGAAGCAGGCTCCCTGCTGAGCAGGGAGCCCGATGCAGGGCTTGATCTCAGGACCCTAAGATCATGAACTGAGCCTAAGGCAGGCACAACTGACTGAGCCACCCAGGCACCCCTTTTTTTTTTTGTAAAGATGTGAGATTCTAGAGCATTTTTATGAGAGAAAGAGGTGGGGGGAGGAAGAGAGGAAGAGAGAGAGAGAGAAAGAGAGATGGAAGGAGACTCTTGGTCATTACGGGAGAGAGGCAGTGACCTAAGTTTTGATCTAAGGACCCAACCGTTCAGCCTCAGGTTCTATCTACACCCTTGATAAGTCCAGGGGACCCCGAAGAGCTTTGATGTTTGCAAGTTCTGTCAATATTTGCCGTTATCAGAAAGCTTAACGGATAAACATTTTTAAGTATTTGTTTACAAATTCATTTAAAATACTAATAAACCCATACCATATTAACATTTTCGAGAAAAATTATCACGCTTCCCAAAAACATTTAGTGAAGAGAGAGGCAGTTCTAGATTTTTGTAAATCTCTTTAATATCTGACTTGATAGAAGACGGCTGGATTCTCTGGTCTTCGTCTGCATTCAATCTGTGGCAGTGTCGTACATCCTGAAGCTTCTGGAAAACGCTAATGCACACACCCACGAGAAAATAAGAGTGAAAAGGCAAGGCACATCTTCATACTACTGTGAAAAGTCTTGTTTTAAAAGACCTGATTGATTTATTTGCAAGAGAGGGAGGGAGGGAGGGAGAAGCAGACTCCCCGTTGTGCAGGGAGCCCAACCCGGGGCTCGATCCCAGGACTCTGGCATCAGGACCTGAGCTCAGAGCAGAGACGCTTCACCGGCTGAGCCCCCAGGGGCCCCCTTGACACTAGTTTTGCCGATTCTGGACCCCCCCGACCCCCAAGGGCCTCAGGACCCCCAGGGGCTCCCAGGGCACACTCTGGGCGCACAGTGGCCGCGCTGGGCAACGAGGTCCCAGGGATGGGGATGGCCAACGGGCGTGGGATTCGGGGCACACGCGGAGGGCTGGCCTCCTTTGGGACCAGAGCACAAGAGATGCGCGCCTCGGGAGCTGCGGGGCCCAGGCCGCGGCAGCTGCGCGGGAGGTCGCGGAGGGCGAGCCCCTCGCAGGGAGGGAAGAGCCGCTGCCGCTGCCGCTGCCCCTGGCCCTACCCCTGCCCCGCGGTGTGCGGCCGGCGCCCCTGCGCGGCCCCGAAGGAGCAGGGGGTTCCTCGGCAGCGCCGCCCCGGCACGCCCCTGCGCACCGGCGAGCAAGCTGCGCTTCTAACTCCTCCCCGGCCTCGGCTTCCCATCTGCCAAATGGGACTCATCAGGGCGACCGTCCCGGAGCGCGGGGTCCGAGGGGGGCTGCGCGCGCAGGGGGGAGGGGAGGGGAGGGGAGGGGGGAGGGGAGGGGAGGGGAGGGGGGCGGCCGGTCCCCCCCACCGCCCCCGGCGGCTCTCGGCCTCCCGCGGGCCCGTCGCAAGACCGCCGGCACGTGCTCCGCGCCGCACCCACGTGCCTCCCTCCCTCCCGACCCCAGGCCCCGCGCTTCGACGCCGGCCCGACCGCCAGCTAACGCGAAGGCACGTCACACAAACCCGCTTCCATGACGCCCGTGGCCGGGACCCTCCGCGGGTTCCCGCGCCCCAGGCACAGGCTTCCGGCGGAAGTGCCTCCCGCGGGGGCGGAGCACGGGCCAAGCCAGCTTACCCAATCGGAGTCCCGCTTCTTGGAGGGTACGCGGACCCCTCGTCCAATCAGCGAGTGTCGTCGTTGCTCGGGCAACAGCGTCCTAGAGACGGCGAGTGGGCTGGGCTCCTGTGGCCGCGCGGCCTGGGGGGCGCGCTGTGCGGCGGCCCCGCGAGGCGGAGGATCGACGAGGGGGCTCGGGTAAGGCGCCCGGCTCGGCGCCCAGACCGCGTGCTGGCCGAGGGCAGGCGGAGGGCCGGGGCGGGCGGCTCTGAGGGGCCCGCCGGCCCGCACGCGTGTCGGCCGCCGTGGTGGGCGCTGGCGCTCCTGCGGGCGGCGGGCGGCGGGCGGCGGCGCGGGCCCCGCACGGGCTGACGTCGCCGTGGTCCCGGGGGCCCCACGAGAAGTGCTGGCGGTGCCCTCGCCCTCTCGCGCCCCCACCTCATTGGTCTCAAGGATCGTGACCTCCCCCTGGTACAGGGGTCCTGCGCCCACGCGAGAAGGGCACTGCCCGGACTCCCGCAGCTAGCGAGCTGCAGGGCCAGACGGCACACCTGGCACTTGTGTCACGTGCTTCAGAAAAAGAAATATATATATATATATATATATATATATATATATATATATATATATATATCATCCCTGGTCATTCTAGAACATTCTGTGTACCCAGAGCACCATCATCCTGGTCTCCCTCAGACAGTTTATCTGGAAAGCGCTTTCTGAAATGTGCTGTTGCCCAGAGCGTGAAGAGCATTGGCTGAAGCCTCCCCCTCCTCCCGCTCCCCTCCCTCTCCCCATCCTCCCTCTCCCCATCCTCCCTCTCCCCTCCTCCCTCTCCTCCTCCCTTTCCTCGTCTTCCCCTCCTTCCCCTCCTCCCCCTCTCCCTCCTCCCCTTCATCCATCTCCCCCCTCCCCTCCTCCCCCTCCTCCCCTTCCTCCGTCTCCCCCTCCTCTGTCTCCCCTTCCTCTCCCCCTCCCCCTTTTCCCTCTCCCCTTCCTCTGCCCCTCTTTACACTCCTCCCTCTCCTTCCCCTCCACCTCCTCCCCTTCCTCCCCCTCCTCCCTCTCCTCCTTCCCCTCCTCCCCCTCCTCCTTCCTCCCTTTCCTTCCCTCCTAAAAATCATTGCCTCTCAGAATGCCTTGTCCCAGTTAAGAGGACTCTTACTTATTTCTCAAAAAAGAGATTTAGGGACACCTGGGTGGCTCAACGGTTGAGCACCTGCCTTCGGCTCAGGGTGTGACCCTGGAGACCCGGGATCGAGTCCTGCTGTCGGGATACCTGCATGGAGCCTGCTTCTCCCTCTACCTGTGTCTCTGCCTCTCTCTGTGTGTCTCTTATCAATTTTTTTAAAGGCAATTTAATGATTCTCGAGTCCTATGTGCCTCTAAATGGGTGGACTTTCAGAAATGCTGTAAATGAACTCGTCTCTCACATGCCATAGTCCCTTCGACTCTTTTATCTATTGTCTTTAATTCAACCAATGTTTCCTTGGCTAGGTTGGTTGGTTGTGGGGGGCGAGGTGTTGTGAAAGTGGAACAAGCATGGCCCCTTGGATTATCTGGGAACATTTGCCTCCCACTGGAGCCTACTAGGAGCTTCTTGAGAGCCCCAGGGTTATTTTTGTTATTTGTACTTTCATTTTCCCTCCCCCTTCGATTTCGTGCTTGGCTCACGGGAGGTGCTTGCAGACATCTGTCAAGAAATGCTTACTTGAGACTTTAAATTTGCTCTCCAACTTTGGCCTTTCCTTCCCCTTTTTGCAGCCATCCACCTGTTTCCCGGTGCACAGAGATCTCTCCGGTGCTCTCGCTGTGACTCCTGCAGCTGACTGGCACATGGAGACAGAACCAGCTCCAGGAGGATGTTCAGTGGGCCGGTGCCCGCCCAGCGCAGGAAGCCACTGGGAGGCAACTGGCTGTTGACAAGACAGTTGCTCTAATACAGCTTCTTCACAGGTGTGTATCAGGAGTAAACGTTGGAGGGTAGCAGTTGCTGGGAGTCACTGTAGGTCTTCCTGGAGGCTCCTTCGCCTGCCAGGATTGTCAGATAAACTGTACAATGCACGCGAGAAACTGCAAGTGAGGCAAGAAGCTAACAGTTGCTCTCTTCCTTCAAATACACAAGCGAACTGACCTTTTTGTGAAGTGTGTTTAGATGTAGGCTTGCACCATCACAGAGATTGGATTCTTGTAACTTTTTTTTATCATTTTTTTTTTTTAGGATTTTATGTATTTATTCATGAGGGACACACAGAGACAGAGACACAGGCAGAAGGAGAAGCAGGCTCCCTGTGAGGAGCCTGATGTGGGACTCGATCCTGGACCCCGGGATCAGCTCCTGAGCCGAAGGCAGACGCTCAACCACCGAGCCACCCAGGCGTCCCTGATTCTTGTAACTTTTAAATATTAATTCAGCTTCAATGAAATACTACCCAGGATCCACACTGTTTGGGAGAGGAGCTCTAAAGGAAAGGGTTCTGTTTGAGAAAAGTCTAAACAGAACAATCAGTATGTTCAACTTCCAGTACTGAGGAGCTTTGTTTTCTACCTCTTTATCTCTTGGTTTTGACCTTTTACTATCTCTTTTTTGGTTCACTTTGTTTTGGTTGTTTTTCTTCTCTGCATCTATTTGTACTTTTATAACTTCTGCTTCTGCTGCTAGACCTACAGTGACCACTGCTATTCCTGGCTAGTACTTACCGAGCACTTACTGTGTTCCAGGCACAGCCTGGTGGGGCCTCATGTCCATGTTCAAGTTCAGTCCTCACCACCTCCTTCCAGAAGGGAACAGTTGCTTTTTCCATTTTGTCGATGAAGCAAGAGACTCAGAGAAGTGGAGGATCTTCCAAGCAGAGAGATGGTAGAGTGTGCCTTCTACTCCAGGATCGCAGAACGTCTGTGTTCTTGACTAGTGCTTTGGCACTCAAGTATTTATATGCTCTCTAGTCCCCCAAGACTTCGAGATGACCTTTAAGAATATATGTAATACGGTAGGGCATATGGTTGGCTCATCTGCCTTTGGCTCAGGTTGTGATCCTGGGATTGAGTCCCACAGGGAGGGAGATGCTTCTCCCTCGGCCTATGTCTCTGCCTATCTCTCTGTGTCTCATGAATAAATAAATAAAATTAAAAAAAAACGTAATATGATAAAATAAACACATGGTAATCAAGCTCACGAAGACTACAAATAGAATAGAAAAGTAACATCAGGAGGAGAGAAAATACTCAGATTGTCCATAATTGTTAGTATAGTTGGGTTGCCAATTTAGTTGTGTGCTTCTTGTAAACTCAAGAAAAAAGAAAGTTAGGAGAGAGAGAGAGAGAAAATTGAATTTATTTTGTCCAGACAACTAAAGCATCTTTTAAAAAATTATTTACTTATTTACTTATTTGAAAGAGAAAGAGTGAGAGCAAGCAAGGAGATGGAGACGGACAAGCAGACTCTGCTCTGAGTGCAGAGCACGATGTGGGACTTGATCTCATGACCCTGAGATCACGACCTGAGCCTATATCAAGAGTCAGAGCCGCCTGGCCGTCACCCAGGTGCCCCCCGCACTGCCCTGCAAATCAAGCATTTTAATTCCTCTGGAAAACTAAAGCTTTTCTAACGTGTAGGTCTTGATCACAAAGCCTGGACAGGGATTGATTACTACCAAATGGCTAAGGTGTACGCTCCATGTCCTCACAGTTAGGGAGAGGAGGTGAACTACTACATTTGTGTGTGATGAAAGAACTCTGCATGGTTAATGGTTTTCAGTAACACCTGAATTTTATTTTTCCCCTAGGACTTTGTAAATACTGTTGTCCTGTACCCTGGGTCAGTTCTAGTAATTTGTTTGCTTATTTACTTAACAGTTATTTATTGAGCCCTTGCTATATGCCAGGACCTGTTTAGGCATCAAGGATACTGCAGTGAGGGTCACGTCACTGTCCTGATATTCTTGATGCCTCTGCCCTGTCACTTTCTACAGCTTGGGTTTTTTCTGGGCCAACTTCAGTTTTTCCCTCCTTTGTGGTTTTATAAAACCCTGAGAGGACACTCACCACTTACGCCGTAACTGTGCATGTTTCTGCGCCTCTGATCCACGTTCTGTGTGTTCCCAGGACATAAATATAACAGCAGCTACCAAATAGTGGCCACAACCTACTATGTGTCCTGTGATTTAGATACGTTATCCCGGACTCTTCTGCAGCCTGAAGAGCACTGGCACTTAACCATTTTTGGTTCCCTTGACCTTTGAAAAGCTGGTGAAAGCAATATATCCTCTCTCTAGAAAATTTCACAACACTTTTGCATTTGATCTCAGAGGGTTTGGGACGCCTGGGTGGCACAGTCAGTTAAGTGTCTGCCTTTGGCTCAGGTCATAATCCTGAGGTCCTGAGATTGAGCCCCACACAAGCTCCCTGCTCAGCGGGGGGTCTGCTTCTCCCTCTCCCTCTGCCTGCTTGCACTCTCTTGCAAATCAATCAATCAATCAATCAATCTTTAAACAAAAATAATCTCAGAGGGTTGAGGATCTCCAGAAACACGCACATGGACCCTAAATTCCAGGTTAAGAATACTTGCTTTTAAGAGAGATGTTGTTTCTGTTTTGCAAATGAGGAAACTGGGTCCAGGGAAGCTAATTAACTTGGGAGCTGGATGGGAAATAGTGGAACCAATTGGACCCCACGTTTAACTTTAAACTCTTTGTTTTTTCCATTGTCCAAAGTGTAGATGCTCAGTAAATGACTGAGTGTATGGAAGGCTAAAAAGAGAACTTTATAGGGGATGTGTCCCAAAATATGATAAAACATCCATATGATATCAGATTAGACAAGCAGAAAGATTTTTCTCAAGTATTCGGGTTTAGCTGCCAAAATCTTTTGTGTTGCTTGCAACTTTTTCCAAGTGACAATCTCTCCCCTCCTACCCCATGATACCAGTTCCAACAATTTTTGCTTCTGATGCCATTTCTGTTTGGCTGCACACATTTCTTACTCTTGTGTTGAATTATGTTTTCTCTGGATGCCAAGGCAGATGGATGGCACTTTTGTTATGATTCTGATATAAATAGCATCTGTTAAAAACTGGACATTAATACTTATCTGGCAAATAAACAAATGTATCCGTGAAATAGCCCTCTAATTGTGTTTGCCTGTGGCTAAGAAGTGTATTTGATGGTTTCTGACTTGGTGCTTGTGTAGGGGCATTGGATTCATAAGCCTTCTTAATTTCTACCTCACCAAGTTCTGAAGTAATTTTTTAAAAGATTTTATTTTTAGTAATCTCTGTGCCCAGCCTGGGGCTCAAACCCACAGCCCCGAGACGAGTCGCATGCTCCACCCACAGAGCCAGCCAGGCACCCCTGAAGTCATTAATTAATGTCTCCAAATACAGAGAATTCTAAACTGCAGTGGTGTGAAGCCAGTGATGACCTATAGAACTCATCAGAGTGCCACACTTATGCCCAGGGCACTGCTTAGCTTCCAGAATCAAGAGTTAGATTAGCCCAGTCTTCTTGCCCTCGCAGTGTTAGGTGTTGTCCATTGTGGTCCATCGAGAACAAAGCTCCCTGAGTACCTGGCTGTGGGGTAGGCACCGGGTGTGAAGAGCAGCCCATCCCTTCACTGGAGGGGCTCACCAATCAGCAAGGGCCACAGTTGAAGAGCCAACGGAAAGGTCTGGAAGCAGAGAGTCAGAGTGAACATAGAAGTAGGGCTAGAGCGATGGCCTGGGAGGTACCCATACTTTTACTTTATGCTTTTTGTCCCACCTGGCCCCACAGCAAAGGACTGGGATTATAGTATTTTTGACCTTTTTGTCCTTTTCTTTATTAAATGAAACTACTGGCAGAACAAAATGATGAGACCAAATTCTCTGTAAAAGCATGATTAGTGTCGGTTAAGGAAGACAGGAAGGAAGGCCTCACGAAGGAGGGGCTGTGCCCTCCATCTTGACCAGTGAATTGCAGTGTGCAGGCAGGGGAGCTGGGGGGAATCCTTGCAAAAGCATGAACCAAGCTCAGAGGTGAGGAAGGACACGGCCCCCATGGAGGGCTGTGTGAAAAGGCAGCCCTCGTGGAGCACTGGCATCTGGTGGTCGCTCAGGGAGGGGGCAGGTCACTAATGTTGGGAATGAATGATCTTTCCCCCCACAATTAGGGTTTTGACTACTCTGGATACCCTGGAGAAGTATTGCATTTTTTTTTCTTTTTTAAACTTAAATGATTTTCGACTCACAATGTTGCAGAATTGGTACAGAAAGTTCCTCTGTGCCCCCAGTCTCCCCTCTGCCCCCACGATAACATTTTACAGAATAATCATAGTACAACGATCAAAATCAGGATGACGCCATCAGGACAGCACTCGTCACTAAAGCACAGACTGGATTCAAGTCTCAGTAGTTTGACATGCACTCATTTTTTTTTTCCTCTCGGCACATCGTTCTGTGAGATTCTAACACATGTAGAGTTCTGCACGGCATGTTTTTAAGCCAGGGAGTAACACAACTATTTCTGCGTGTTAGAAAGATAAATAGTGGGAACGGGGGAGGATGGGTTACAGGGAGAAGGTGGGACCCAGAAGCAATGTGTGGGGCTCTTCCTGGAATCCAGATGAGTGAGAGTGAATGCAGCTGTGATGTTAAGGGTGGAGAGGGACAAGGAATAGATAGACAAGTGTTTTGCAAGTAAATTGACGGTCTTTGCTAATTGGTCAGAGAGCTGGAGGCCAGAATCAAAGACAGGGATTCCTGCCTTGATTTACCAAGGTTTGAAAGTGGAAGCAAGTTCATTCTTTTGCTCAGTGAGTTTGAATACCCCTGACTGCTAGCCCCTGGCCTGGGATCCGGAGGTATACTGATGACATAAATTAACTTGGCCCTTGCTCTTTTGGAATGTCAAGTCTACGGAGACAGGCATTAACTATATTATCCTCATACAGATAAAACTGAGCGAAGGGCTACAAAGGACCACAGAGGTCGTTGTGGAAGTGTGTAATGGGGGCGTGGCCTAATGTGGGGGTACCAAAGAAGGCTCCCTGAGGAAGTGTTATTTGAACTGACATCTGTGGCATTGGTTTTGGGCGGGAGCAACAGCAGCAGCATCCCCTGGGAACTTTCTAGGGAGGCGAGTTCTCAGGCCCCACCCTTCCCAAGATCTAGATCTAGGATTGGGATCTGGAGCTGGAGCCCAGCCATCTGTTCCTAACCAGCCCTCTGGGTGGTTCTGATGGATGCTCAAACCCACTGATCTTTGCAAGGAGGAAGAGTGCAATTAGGCAGACCCGAGACAAGGATGAGTGGCCTGGAGGGGGGCGCTACCACCCTTGAAAACAGAGCTTCGGTGTAGGAAGACCTTGTCCGAGGGCCAGCCAACAGTCACTGTGGCTAAGGCTCAGGGAAATGGAAACACATGTTTCCACAATCAACAGCACCAAATCCTGCAGTACCAAGGCCAGGGGAAGGGGTACGACAGACGGAGAAGTAGGCAAGGGTCGTCCTGCATGGCCTTGTGATACCATGAAGGACTTTGTAGGGTTACGTGTGTGATTGTGGGGTGTGTGTGTGTGTGTGTGTGTGTGATCTACACATGGGCAGATGAGTGGTGCTCCTACTGTGTTGACATAAGATCACTCCCCTGGGAAACCAACAGTTTAGTATGAATTCGTTTAGAGGACTTGCCTGAGGCTTTTTTTTTTTTTTTTTTTAGATTTTATTTTATTTATTTGACAGAGAGAGGGAGTGTGGGAGAGAGCACCAAGCAGGGGTAGCATCAGAGGGAGAAGCAGGCTCCCTGCTGAGCAGGGAGCCCTATGCGGGGCTTGGTCCCAGGACCCTGGGTCTATGACCCAAGCTGAAGGTAGACGCTTCCCGGACTGAGCCACCCAGGTGCCCCTGGCCTCAGGTTTTTGACACAATTCTCTAGTAAATTGCAAAATCAGCTGATTATTTTGCAGACCCAGAGACTCCATTCTTTTTTTTTTTTTCCAGAGACTCCATTCTTGCAGCTTGGTAAGGTAAATAAGAAAATCTGCCTGCCAATCTGTGCTAACTCATTGCTCTCTTATTTTTCAAAATCCACAAATTCAGAAGTCGTTAATTTTGAAGGAAATGAAACAGAATAGCACCAAAACACACGTTTCCACAATCAACAGCACCAAATCCTGCAGTACCAAGGCCAGGTGAGCCGCTTCGCGTCCCTGACCGCTCGTGTCAGCCGGCGGGGCAGAAGGTGGCCAGTTCGCCGTACCCGTGTTGGGTGTAAGGCCTCCCTGGAGAGAAAGTGCTTTCTTACAAGCTGATGATGATAGTATCATTTCTGTCTGGTTTGTGTCATTTGTGCAGCAAGCACATGCTAAATGCTGATTTTTGGGGCCAAAATTGTCTAAGAACTGCAAGTGTCTATACATCTTACAGTTGAGTGTTCTTAGTTCAGTGCTCAACGTGACTACAAATACTCCACAAGTCTGGGGACATCAGAAAACTGCTTCACCACGGGGCCAGCGGTGCAGGTTTTCCCGGTGGCCACACGCTCAGCTCCCCCGATAGGTGGCAGCAGCAGCAAAACTTTCCCTTGCTGAACTCGGTGGGCAACCGTGGCGACTTTGCCTTGCCAGCATCCTAGGACTAGCTTGGGCCTGGCTGCACTATAAATAGGATGTGTTAACCGCTCCTTGTCTGCTCACAGGAGCTGGGGGAGGGAGCGGAATGGTTTCCAGCTCGTCCGTTTCAAAAGGCTGCCAGGGAAACAGTTTTTGAGATGGGAACAGCTGTCTGACAGCCGACGGGCGGTCAGTTTTCCTGACACCACTTGTTTGTCTGCTGCCTGTTGCCGTATCTGTCATCGAGTTAGGTGTGGGGGTGAGACTGAGCATGGTCACTAGGTAGTGGATTTTCTGAGACACTTTCTGAAATTAGATTTTTGTGTCCGTGATTTAGAAGGCACATTACAAACAAAATGGTGTCAGCTTTTTCTTTAGGATTTGTGTTCCCGCTGATAGAAGTTATCACAAAACCACAACACTCGGTTCAGTTAAACTTAACGTTCGTTATTTTTTGGACTGCCAAAATCAGATGTGGCCCCTGCCGTCATGATGTTAATCGTCTAACAGGGAAGACAGGCACGGGACAGTCAGAAGGGTCTTGGGTGTTAATTGAAGAGACCTTTCTGATGCTGGTCACCAGTTCTCCGGAGGGACCAAGAGTGAGAAATCAGGAGTGATGCTGAAACTTCTGCATTGGGTGGCGAGAAGGCGGGAGATGACCCTAAACGGGATCCAGGTGACCCTAAACTTTGGGGCTGGGGGTTCAGAGGTGTAGTAAAAGCCCCATTTTATTTCACGGAGCGTATAATCCAGGTTGTTGTTTCCCAAATGCGAGTGTGACTCCCAGCTGTAGGGAGAGCAGTGTCGGGAAGGGCCAGCTGTGATGAGAGGCTTCAGAGGAGCACGTAGACAGGGTGATCTAGGAGACCTCGCCGAGGAGGTGATGGTCACATCCCAATCTGTAGGTACCAGGAGTTTACTGGGTGGCGAGAGGGACCCCCAGACTGTGGGAGGCCAGGAGGGGAGAGTGAGGAGGCAGGAGCTAGGCCACGGGCTGGCTGGGCGGCCCGGTAGGCATGTTTTTTCTTTTTTTGTTTTTTTTTTTAATTTTTTAAATTTACTTATGATAGTCACAGAGAGAGAGAGAGGGAGAGGCAGAGACACAGGCAGAGGGAGAAGCAGGCTCCATGCACCGGGAGCCCGACGTGGGATTTGATCCCGGGTCTCCAGGATCGCGCCCTGGGCCAAAGGCAGGCGCCAAACCGCTGCGCCACCCAGGGATCCCCATGTTTTTTCTAACATGCTGCGAGATGCTTATTAAAGACCTTTAAAATAGAAAAGATCCCTGCCCCCCCCCCCCCCCCCCGCCGTCCCCATGTCACATAGCCACTTTTGTCCCTTTTGTGGCCCCTGTCCTCCCGTGAAAACAGGAGGGAGGACATTTCTGTCATTGTGTTCCTAGTTATCTACCCCATTGTACCTTTTCTCTTAACATCATCCTAAACACATTTTTACTTTTCAACATATTTATAATCATTATTTATACTACTCTGTTAAAGCATATTAATGTTGAGATGTTTGTGTTGTATTTTGAATTTGATTTCTGAGTTTGTGTGGGTGTGTCTTGTAGTGTGTGTGTGATGGGGGGTAGGCTTGGAATGTATGCTGCAAGAGGTGATATTGGTTAAAGTGAGGTTCAGGAGGAAGGTGAGAACCCGTGTGGGGATGTGGGGAGCGCGTGAGTAGAGGAGACCCTTGGTGGAGGAAGCCTGTGGCTCAGACACGTGGGGCTGCAGGCCCCGGAGGCAGGTCACTTTATAACCACAGATTTTTCTGCTAAATTGAATTCAGTTGACTGGCTAAATTGTTTTTTACGATACCCTATCATTTGGAATATATTTGTAAATCAGCTTGCATTCTTACAATCCCTATGTTTAGAACAGTAGACGAGGGGTTGCCAGCCGAGTCTAGGATATTGAGGGGAGTGTGAGGCTGGGATCCGGGAGGGGGCACAAACCCCAGAATCCTAATAGTTGATTAGATTGTTATGTAGATGACTTGCTTTTGCTTTTCTACATGTTCTTTTGAGTGGGTTGCAGAATTGTTAGACTGTTTGGCAAACACAAGGTATCCCTTGAGTATGAGCAAGTTTTCTTATTGTTCTATCAACATATGTAGACCTCATTGTGCTCATCTTTGTGTTTATGTGAGAAGGCACACAAGTCATTCGTGCACCCATGCAAGTGTGCATGCACGCACACACACACACACACACACACACCCCTGGCACAGCTGGCAAAAAGCCTAGCATTAAATTCAGGAGAGTTCAAGTCTGGGGCCTCATGAGTGAATTTGGCTTTTCTCTCTGGTTTAATTTCTCTACCTCTAAAAATATGGATAATGGTATCTGATTGACAGGGTTGTCACAGGATTGATGATGAACTGATGGTCAGCAAAATAGGCACTCAATTACTGCTAGGCGCATCTTCTAGAATTGCTTCAATGTAAAACTTGTGGTCTTTTATTTCATTTTGATATTACGCAGGGAACTTTACAGAGCCTCCTTCAAAGACTATAGACTCATACATCAACTTTAGGGTCTCCTAAAGCAGTGGTCTCAGCTGGTTAACACACAAATGGCTGGGTCCCCACCCTCAGAGTTTCTTGTTGGCCTGGGGCAGGGCCTGATAAAATGCATTTTTTAAAAGATTTTATTTATTTATTAATGAGAGACAGAGAGAGAGAAAGAGAGAGAGAGAGAGGCAGAGACACAGGCAGAGGAAGAAGCAGGCTCCATGCACGGAGCCTGACGTGTTAAGGGAACCAACCCCTTCAGTGATGGGGTTGATCCCAGGTCTCCAGGATCAGGCCCTGGGCTGAAGGCGGCACTAAACCGCTGAGTGCCCGGGCTGCCCTAAAATGCATTTCTAAGAAGGTTCTAGGTGATGCTGGTACTACTGGTTGGGGGACTACCATATTTTGAGAACCACTCTTTTAAAAAAAATTATTTATTTATTCATGAGAGACCGAGAGAGAGAGAGAGAGAGGCAGAGACATAGACAGAGGGAGAAGCTGGCTCCCCGTGAAAAGCCTGATGCAGACTCAATCCCAGGACCTTGGGATCATGACCTGAGCCGAAGGCAGACGCTCAACCACTGAGCCACCCAGATGCTCTGAGAACCACTCTTTTAAAGCTACTGTACAAAAAAAAAAAAAAAAAAAAAAGCTACTGTACATATCTGTGTGTCTTCTTCTTTTTTTTTTTTTTAATTTATTTATGATAGTCACAGAGAGAGAGAGGCAGAGACATAGGCAGAGGGAGAAGCAGGCTCCATGCACCGGGAGCCTGATGTGGGATTCGATCCCGGGTCTCCAGGATCGCGCCCTGGGCCAAAGGCAGGCGCCAAACCGCTGCGCCACCCAGGGATCCCTGTGTGTCTTCTTCAATAGCCTTTTAAAACTAATTTTTAAAGGTGGAAAGGAAATGTGTTTTCAAATAATACTATTTGTGACAATAAAAATCCATGTTATTTCTGCATGAGGTGTCTACAGACAGACTAGCTCTTCTCCTCCTTGGGGTGAACTGAAGATGGCATCTCTCAGGAAAAGTCCTGAACCCCAGAGAGAGAGTAATTTAGGTCACATTCTCAGCCACTTGAGGACAGGACACTTGCATTTCTACCTGCTGCGTCAGCATCGTTGTTCACACAGTGGGGATACCCTTTCTTGTACTTGAAGCGCATGTTGCATTTTTCCAAAAATCCTGAGTTAGACGGTGAGCTGCTGCCAGTCGGGCAGTTCATACTTCTCCTTCCATCCCTCCACCCTCACCCATGCGTGGCTGGCTGTATTTGCTGAAGAATGAGTGAATCGCTGAGAGGATAGTTGCTTGGAAAATGTCCATACCATGAATGTTCAGGTCGAGTACCAAATAGGCTCTGTTGTCAGAACTACCTGGATCTGGCTCTCTGGAATATTCACATTGTAAGTGAAGTCTCACTGGCTTTTATGATCCTGCAATCGGTAGAAATTAGAACTGGAGAAGACCCAACAGGTCATCCAGACCATTCTCCTGCTGGAAGAGGATTATTCCCTGCAGTGTGCTCAGTAGCATTAGGAAGAATTACTTTTCATATGATTATTATTTTTTTTCATGCTGTCTTCAACTAAGTGTTTCTTGAATTGAATCACTTTGTATTCAAGTAATAAAATGCACAACAGGCAGTACATTTCTGGGTGATTATCTCACTCCTCAGGTGGTGTAATAAGGCATGAGGCCAAAGCCCTGGCATGCCTTATTGTTATTAGGAAGGGAATTTATGGATAAAATAAAGCAAGTGGTTATTTGCATCAGCAATAACCACAACCAGGAATGCAGTTCCAGCAGGTCCTCCCTACGTGCTTGCAGAGTGGGTTGAGGCAGGGGACGAGCGCTCCTAACCAGCCAGGCAGCTTGGGGAGCCAGAGATGTGCCACCTTGTGCAAGGAGCATGTTATGAGTTCTGTAAAAAGCACCAGGAAGGCCTTGGTCACGGTGACCGTCTGAACTTGATGCCTGGGACGAGCTCTCCTCCCAGACCCGGCTCTGCTCAGCAGCTGCGCAATCCTGGGCACCTTGCTGGCCTGTTCCGAGTGTCAGCCTCCTCCCCGGAGAAATGGGAAGCGCAGTAAGTGGTTGGACATGAGGAGGCTTCAGTGATGGGGTTTCATAAATCTTAAGCACGTTTCCTGGCTCATAGTTGCCGGTAGATGCTCATTGAATGAGTCATTTTTTTCCTTCTTCAAATTCTTCATGAGATTGATTGAGTTTCTGGTCTCTTCACTTCTTCGGTCCCTTCCAATTATTTCAGTTATACTGAGAATTGCCATCATTCTCAGGGCTCATTTCTGAGCAGGATGTGCACAATGGCATCCCTTCTCCAGCACACACTCGCCCCTTCCTGTATCACACCCACGTTTCAAAACCTTGCCTCCGGGTGGATCCAGCACTCTGCACCCGCCCCCCCCCCCCCCCCCCCCCCCCCCCGGGCCTGGCTCTCGAGCTGATGCCCATGGACCTCAGATGTGCTCTTACAGCTCCCTGCTCGCCGTTCTACTTCTCCCACCTTCCCCTGGCCGTCTCTTCTAGACGACTTTTTGTGTCATTTCTCAATCCTGGACGCCTCTTCTGTTCTTGCTTGCCACTGGTGGCCAGATTCCTATTTCCCGGAGGAAACAGGCCCAAGCCCCAGGGAACCCTCCCACCCAGTCGTCGCCACATCTGTGTCCACCGCCTTCTCCATCAGGAGCCATGAACCGATGGTGCTCCTAAAAAGGGCTCGTCCATGAGCTGGGATCCTGTCTCACTGGTGAAGCCGGGGGACCGGGCAACCTCTCCTTTCCATCCCGCCCGTACTGTGCCTCCTGCTGGATTGCTACCTGGAGTATTCACACGTGCTCCCCATTGTCCTGGAGCCCTATCCCGCCCCAGTTATCACAGTCCTCTGAGTTTACATGCGAAATTGCCCTGTTCCACCAGTGTGGCGCCTCTTCCGGTTCCCAGGACCACCTGCATGGCTTAATCCAAAGCTATTCTTGGTCCTTACCTTCTGTGCTGATCACTGTAGCGTTGGACACACACCATCTCTCCATTTTGAAACATGTTCCTCACTTGGTTTCCAGGACACTCCAGTCTCCTCCTCATTTGCTCCTTTCTCACTGGCTGCTCTTTGTCATCTTTTGCTAGTTCCTCTCCATCTCCCAGAACTCTGAGTGTTGGAGCACCCCAGAGCTCAGCTCTGGCACATGTTCTCTCTTCACACCTTCTTGCGCCTTACATGTCCATTGTGTGCTGACAGTCCCCACACTTGTGTCTTCAGCCCTGGTCTCTTCCCAGAACTCAGGCTCGTATAGCCCTGGTCTCTTCCCAGAACTCAGGCTCGTATATCCAGCTGCCTATTCAGTATCTCCCCTGGGAGATCTAACAGGCATCTCTGACTTAACATGCGCAGAGTGGAACTCCTGATCTTCCCCTCCAAACCTATCCTGCCAGGGTCTCTCCCCTCTCAGTTAATGACTACCACTTCTCCCGCAAGCCAGATCAAACCTGTAAGAGAATACAATTGACCCTGCCTTCAGAACATACTTAGAATCTCACATTTCCCAACACTTGCACCGAAACCACCTCTATCCAAGCCACCATCTTCTCTTGCATGCATTATTTCAGTGGACTTATAGTTGGTGCCTCTGTTTCCTCCTCTGCCCCTCTAAATCCATTCTTGATGTATGGCCAGAGGGATCCTTTAAATGCAAAGGCCAGATCATAACCCTGTACTTAATTGGCCCTCTTCTCTGTATATGGCTTCACATATAACTCTCGGAGTGAGCCCGTCACCAGAGCCTACCCGGCTTTCCTCTGTCTGGCCTCCTTTTGCCTCTTTGTCCTCTTAATGCATCCTTCCCTTTCTGGCCTCTGTCCTACCTGTGCTCAGTGTCATCTGTTCTCCTCTGCTCTGTGTATCTTCATAGTACTTTTTAACTTGTATCATTTCCTTAATTATTGTTTGTCTTCCAGTCCTAGGATAAAAGGCCCATGAGGTCCATGATTTTGCCAGTTTTGTTCATTGACCCCTAAACCTCTAGAAGGAAGCTCAATAAATGTATTTTGACTGTATGGACACATACTAAGCCATGTTCTTCTGGAAATTTACCCATGCTATGATTCTAGGTTTCAGATAAATTTATCTACTTGATGAAAGATGCATGTGGGACTCTGCTGTCAGATGCGCATGGCTTCAGCCCTGGTATGGCCCCTGCTCACAGGGACCTGTGCATATGAGACAAATCTAGACCCATACCATGCCAGGGTGTCAGGGACTGCCCAAAGAGAGGTAGACCAGAGCACCATCCAGTGTGTATTTCTTACACATTAAAAAAAAATTCTGATTCATTTCTTTAACTCTGTAAACTTGAGATTCTTAAAGTCTAGCACTTTAGTGCCATTGTCAACTGATTCTTTATACTGAAATAGTGCCACACACATCCATCTATTTTTGAATATTAAATAATTATGCACTTGCATTTAAATGTGAAGTCCAGTAGGGAAAACCTCCTTTTCTTCTTTTTCTTTTTCCTTTTCCTTTTCTTTTTCTTTCCTGAGAAGGTTTGCGAAGTTGGGAACCTCAGACGAGTGAGGCTGTAAAGCTTTCCTTGTGGCACTAGAGCTGGGTGCCTTTTATTTCCTTTCTTACTTAATTGCTCAGCTAGAACCTTCAGTACAATGTTGAATAGATGGTGAGAGAATATATCCTTGCCTTTTTTCCGATTTTAGGGGGAAGGCTTTCAGCCTTTGTTCTTTTACCATTCTGTATGATATTTGCTATTGGTTTTTCATTGATGCCCTCTGTTGGGTCACGGAAGTTCCATTTTATTCCTAGCTTATTGAGTGTGTTTATCATGAAAGGGTATAAGGTTTTGTGAAATGCTTTCTCTGCATCTATTGAGGTGGTCATGTTTTTTCTTGATTGTATTAATGTGGTGTATTATAGTGATTGATTTCTATATGTTTAACCACCCCTGAGTTCCTGGGATAATCTCACCTGGTCATGACATCTCATTTTTTTATATGTTGTTGGATTCCATTTGGAATCAATTTTTTAAAAGATTTTATTTATTTATTCATGAGAGACACACAGAAGAGAGAGAGAGAGAGAGAGAGAGAGAGGCAGAGACACAGGCAGAGGGAGAAGCAGGCTCCACGCAGGGAGCCCAACGTGGGACTCAATCCCTGGTCTCCAGGATCACACCCTGGGCTGAAGGCGGCGCTAAACCGCCTGAGCCACCCAGGTTGCCCTATTTGCAAGCAATTTGTCAGAGATTTTTCCCCCCCTATCTTTAGCTTTCTTTTCTTCTGATGTCTTTATCTGGATATGGTAATACTAGCCTCATAGAATATGTGGGTAAGTGTTCCCTCTTACTCTGTTTTTTGAAGGATTGATTGATTTTAATTATGCTTTGTTAAACTTTTTAAAAAGATCGTTATTTAAAAGAGAGAGAGAGGCAGAGACACAGGCAGAGGAAGAAGCAGGCTCCAGGCAGGGAGTCTGACGTGGGACTTGATCTAAACCGCTGAGCCACCCAGGCTGCCCTTTTTTAAATGTTTGGTAGAACTTACCAGGAAACGCATCTGGTTCTGGCCTTTCTTCGTAGGAAGCTTTTGACTTCTAATTTAATCTCTTTACTTGGTATAGGTCTACAGATTTTCTGTTTCTTCTTTAGTCAGTTTAAGTAGCTTGTGTCTTTAAGAATTTTTCTATTTTGTGTAGATTAGCTAATATGTGGGCATACAATTGTTTTCAGTATTCCCTTAACCTTTTTGTTTTTGTGAGATCTGTAGTAATATTCTTTCTTTCATTCCTGATTTTTGTATATGCAATATTTCTCATTTTTTCTTGGAGAATCTAGGTAAGACTGTCAGCTTTGCTGATCTTTTCAAAGAACTACCTCTTCATTTTGTTGGCTTTGTCTTTTCAATGTCATTCATTTCTGCTCTGATCTTTATTATTTCCTTTATTCTGTTTAGTTTGGCTTAGTTACTCTTATTTTTCTAGCTTCTTAAGAAAGAAGATTGTTATAAATTTGAGGTTTTCTTCTTTTTAAAAATGCTATAGGCATTTATAGCTATAAATTCCCCTCTAAGCATTACATCCCATAATGTTTGGCATGTGTACCTTCATTTTCATCCATCCAAAAATATTTGCTAATTTCACTTATGAGTTTTTTTTTTTTACCCTCTTTGATCCTCTGGGGTTAGTTAAGAGTGTATTAATTTCAATATATTTGTGAATTACTCAATTTCTTTCCATGATGGATTTCAATTTCATTCCAGTGTGGTTAGAGAACACACTTTGATTATTTCAAGGTCTTAAAATTTATCAGGATATGTTTTATGTCTTAACATATGATTTATCCTGAATAATGTTCCATGTACACTTGAGAAGAATGTATATCCTGCCATTGTTGGGTGGAGTGTTCTTTAAATTCCTGTCAGGTCTGATTGGTTTATGGTGTTCTGGCCCTCCATTCCCTTGTTGATCTATATAGTTATTCTGTCCACCATTAAAAGTGGGCATTGAAGTCTTCAGCTGTTACTGTGCAAGTATGTGTTTCTCCTTTTGGTTTTATCCGTTTTTGCCTCATGTATATTGGGGCTCTGTTCTTAGGTACATATGTGTTTATGTTACCTTCATTTATTCTTTCTCTAATGTTTTTTTTCTTTATGTAAATTTGCATTTCTGACCTGTATCATTTTTCCTTCTTTCTGAAGACTGTAACTTAAAAAAATATATATTTTATTTATTTACTTGAGAGACAGAGACCGAGAGAGAATGAGTAGGGAGAGCAGTAGAGGGAGAGGGAGATGCTCAGCAGGAAGGGCTTGATCCCAGGACCCTGAAGAAAACAGACGTTTAACTGACTGGCCTCCCAGATGCCCCAACTCTCTCTCTCTCTTTTTTTTTTTTTTTAAAGCAGGCTTGCTGGTGACACATTTCCTTAGTTTTTGTTTGTATAAGAAAGGTATTTAGTTGCCTTTAACTTTTGAAGGAAAGTTTTGCTGGATACAGAATTCTAGGTTGGTGGGTTTTTCTTCTTTCTATATTTCAAATGTAGAAAATATGCTTTATTTGTTCATTATATAAAGAAATTTATATAATACAAAATATATTTTATATATTTATGTTTATGTATATATACAAATATATAAATTTATATACGTAAATTCATATAAATATAAAATTTATACTTTAAATATTTCACCCCACTCTTTTCTTGCTTGCATGGTTCCTAAAGGTAAGTATGTATGAGTCTTTCTTTCCTTCCTTCTTTTCTCCTTTTTTTCTTGCATGTCATAAATTTTTTGTTGAAAACTAGACACTTTCAATAACATGGCAATTTTTGAAATCATATTCTTTCCACTTTTCATGTTTTGGATTTTGTTTTCTGACTCTTCTAAACCAACTTTGTGAAGTCTGTAGGTTTGGTCGTGGATGGCCACTGAAGTGTGTGATGGATTAGCTGAGTGGTCAGCTTATGACCAGAGAGATATATCCTTAAATGCCTGTAAACAACAGTCTTCCAGTCTTCGCCAAGGGGCCCTTCAAGTGTGTTGGAGATTCCTTTAGTCCTTTGCCAGGCAGTTCACACCCCTTCCTTAGGCTTCACTTCCTGTTTGTGCAGAGCCTCACGGTCAACGATAGGTGAGAGCATAAGGCCTTGCTCAGTTCTTTCCCGAGCAAGAGCAAGCACACAGTCCTGGGCAGCCCTGGGCGTGCTTACAACTCTGCATGTGTGAGTGGCTTTCTAGGTCCAGGGACATGTGAGAGCTTCTCAAAGCCCATGTGGGTGTTTCATTCCCCAACTTGTCCTTGAAGGTTTCTGGTTAGTCTATTATTTATTTGCTCCATCTGTTTACCTCCTCAGGCAGCCCAGAAGTTGAGACAATAGTCGTGTCTGATTTTTTTCAACAAATGCCTTTTATCATTTTCTGGGCTTGAAGGAGCTTCCAACTCTGTTCTGCTCTTTCCAGTGATGGGAAGACTGCTGGGTTGTCACTGAAATTACAGGCTGTTAGTTTCTAGGCTTCTGCTGATTTGGGGGCAGGGGCAGGTGAGGACAAGGGAAAGTTGAAATGTCACAGAACTTGGTGTTCATACTGAGATATCACCATATTTCATGAATAAGGTGTTCTTAGATTGCTCTAAACCTTTGGTTAATTTCCAGAGTTCTGAAAAAGTTGGTTCTGACCATTTTTGCCAGTTTTCTTATTATTTTCATGGAAGAGAGGATCTTCAGAGGTCCTTATTGCACCATTTTTGGTGCTGTTGTTTCCTGCTCTCCTCTGACAGTGATGGATAGGCAGTGAGGCAGTTTGAGAGACCATAGGGAATCCAACTTTCCACCTTAATTGCCCACCAAAGAAATGAGTCAGTGGTAGTCCAGAGACAGATGGATTTTCCTATTAGAGAATTTCTTTATTTTCCCATTTTTGAAAATTATTGGATCTGCTAGAAACGAGTCTAAAATCATGATTTTTGTATTCACTTTAAGAGGAGTTTTTGAAACGTTGGCAAGAAGGTCATGACTAGCATTTTTAGAGTCTCCAGCAATCCTTTCAGAAAAGGAACAGATCAGAGGTTGGCCACCTTTGTAATGTGTGCTTAAAGATAATGTAATCTGTTTTCTTTTACGTCACAGGGATTTAATGTGCAAAATGGCAATTATACCAGATTGGCAAACTTCGTATCCTCACACAGGAAAGCTCAAGAATTTAAGACCTCATTCTTCACCATGTAGAGTGTATTCAAGGAACAGTTTCCAAAATATGTTCAGACCTTCTTCTTCAAGTGAGTATTCATGAAGCAATAACACTAACAGTAGATATCATTTAAAAATGTTTAGTATGCACCAGACTCCACAAAAGCTTTGCATATCATTTAACCGCACGCAGTAGAGCTACAAAGTAGATTCTGTTACTGTCCTTGTGTTCTTTATGGGGAAACTGAGATGGGTTGATTAAACCACTTGCCCAAAAGTTACATAGTTTAAAAGAGGCAGGGTTAGGATATGAACCTAGACAGTGGGATTCCAGAATCTGTGGACTTAACTACTATACCTCCTCACTTAGTTTTTCTTAATTAGTAGACAATTTTTTGAGCAGTTTTAGGGTTACAGAGAAATGGAGCTGAAGTGCTGAGAGTTCCCATACACCCCTTCACTTCCCACCTCCGGTGTCCCCCATTATTAACACCTTGCGTTATTAGTGAGGTACCTTTGTTACCATGGATGAGCCATTATTGATCCATTGTTATTAACTAAAGCCTGTAGTGTACAGTAGAGCTCATTCTTTGTGTTGTATGTTCTCTGGGTTTTCATAAACATCTAAGGACATGTATCCAGCATTATGGTATCACACAATCGTTTCACTGCCCTAAAAATCCCCCATATTCCTTCTGCTCATCCCTTCCTGCCCCTAGTCTCAGTAGCCACTGGTCATCTTACTGTCTTCAGAGTTTTGCCTTTCCAGAATGTTCTAGAATTGGAGTGGTACAGTACGTAGCCTTTTCAGATGGGCTTCTTCCACTTAGAAGTGTGCACTTAGGGATCCTTCCTGTCTTTTCATGGTATGATAGTTCACTTTTTAATCTCTGAATAATATTCTCTTTTATGGATGTGCCCCAGTTAGCCTATCTCATCACTCCTGAAGGGCGTCTTGGTTGCTCTCACATCTTGGCCAATCGTGAATAAAACTGCAATAAACATTTTCCAAACCCCGATATGTGACAAGAACTGTCGTAGGTACTGAGGATAAACAGATGGGTCCAGTGGAGCCCCTGCCCAGGAGGCACTCATGGTCTAGAGAGGGGGATAAAGAATTTTCCTTGCGTGAGCCAGATGCTACCAGAACAGAAGCTTGTGCACAGCAAGCACAGTGGGTGCATACCCTGAGGCTCTAGGAGACCTCGAAGGGGATAGAGGCAAGGATACCCTGAAATCTGCCTTGTGAGGGGGCCAAGGGGAGGCATTCTAGTCAAGTCATACTGGACACTGTGCTTCCTCACTGGGCAAGACTTGAATCACATGGTCACAGGCATCATCTACCCAGGAGCCTGGAAATACAGACCTCAGGATGGATGAATGTCTCCCTAGATTACAGGGTTTCTGTTTCTAAGGGAAGAAGGGAGAATGGATTCAGCTAGCAGCTTCCAGCACCATTCAGCAGCTCCACGTGTACAGTACAGTGTACTTTGGACACATCTGAGTTCACCTGTCTGCTCCTACAGAGAAGTCTGGAGTGAAGTGAGATTGCTGGATCAAAGGGCTTCGCCACTGAGGCTCTTGATGAGCTCCACCACGCTGCCCTCTAGAAGTGTGTGCCTGGGCACATGCCCACAAATAAGACTTAGAAGGGTTTGTCCTGGAGTATCCTAACACAGATTATTATCTTTTACATCGTCTCCACTTGATGTGCAAAGACAATATTCTGTTGTGATTCCTCTTGCCTTTCTGTAACAGTCAAGGTAGTTTTGATTCTCCAGTTTGTCAGCTTTCTGAGTTTCTTTTCTGAGCTGCCTATTGATAACCCTTTGCCCATTTACCTGCAGTGGGTCTTTCTGGTGATTTGTAGGAGCTCTCCCTGTGCGGGAGGTGTTAACCCTTCATCTGCCTTACATGCCATCAGTGTCTCTTTTTCCCTTTTGTCATTTGCCTTCTATTTTTACTGATGGTAATTCTCAATACTGAATTATCTTTTCTTGTTTAAATTAAGTCTCCTAGAACCATTTGCCTCCCCAGAGGTGGTCACCATGAGGTATTTGGCTGGTCCCTCTCTCATGCGTGCACGTGTAGATGGAGGTGACATACTTGTGTAACTTGTATATTAAATTGGCACTGCTCACAGAGTAAACCACAGATGAGATAACCTGTTTCCTTTTAAAATGTTTTTTGTTTTATGTTCAGATTTGAAAAATTTCTATTGACCTGTCTGTCTATTCACTAGGCTATTCTTTATCACATATAGTCTGCTGTTAAGCAGATCAAATGAGTTTTTCACTTCTGATATTGTATTTTTAATTTCAGGCTTTGACGTGTGCTCTAAAAAACAAAACAAAACAAAACAAAACAGTTTCCTTTTCTATGCTGAAATCCCCTGTACATGCAACGCGTTGTCAAGTTTTCCTGTAATCTCTTGAACGTGTTTACCATTCTTCCCTTAAATACCTGATCCTTCCTCCATCTGTTCTCTCTCTGGATCCTCTGTTTTTGCTCTTGATTAGGTCACCTTTCCTCATTTCATTTGTCTTGCACTTTTAAAAAGATCTAATAGCAGACATTTGTATGAAGCGCAGTGGAAACAAGTGACTAGCACAGCCAGGAAAGAGGATGCCTCTTCTCTTAGGCTTCACATGAGCTTGGCTGGCGTGGTTTCATCTCCAGACCGAGCTGTGTCTGGACTCGGTCGCAATTGCCACTGGTTTCAAATACTGCCTTTCAGCACTCTAGAGACAGCCCTGGTGAGACTCTAGGCTTTTCTGCTTCCTTCTGGGTTGGCCCATCGGGGAGAGTGCTCTGCATTACAGTCACCCTGCTGGTTTTAGAGGGTCTCTGGAGGGGGGGGGGGCCTCTCTGTGTCCCCCCGCCCAGCTCCTACTTTTTGGCACCTCAGAAAGCCTCTCTCTGCTTTGCCATCCTACTACCCCCAGGTTTCAGTGGGCCGTTGAGGTCAGTTCCACGAAGGGCAGGGTGCCTCAGAAGGCCTCGCCTCCATACTACTGCCCTGTCCTCAGCCTTTGGGGAGCACCTGCCTTACACTTCCAGAAAAGCCCACCCTCCTGGGGCCACATTGCACAGCTCTGCACCTCGCCCGCAGTTCTGGTTTACCACTTCTACCCCCACAGGAAGACCCAAGAGGCTGGGCTCGGATTCGCTCTGTGGATTGAAGCCCCCCGGCCTTTGAACCCATCACACCTGTCCACGTGTGGCCACTAAATAGCTGGTTCTCTTTTCTGCACCCTAGTCTAGAATGAATTTGCTTTACTCCGTCGGACTCTGTAAGGATAAAAGTGTTCTGGGTTGTTCCTCTTGGAGGAGTGGCTTGCCCTTTCTGGGATCTCTAGGTTCTTTACCTTCCTCAGTTCTCCGGTGGGTTTAAAAACTATATACTTCAGCTTATCCCACTTGTTCTCGTTGTGAGGGTGAGAGTGACAGTCTGTTGTGACTGTAGATTCTAATCGGATGTAAAAGATTTTGTCAAATTGCCCTCCAGAAAGATTATATCAATTTGTCCTCCCACCAGCAGGTTATGCAAGTGTGGTTACTGCTTTCATTTTAAATCTGGGAAAGTGCCTTAGGCACGTGAAAGAAAAAGTTTCACTTCAAATGCCAAGGAGTTTCAAACCAATATTTATGATACATTTAAATTAGAATTATTGATTTGCAAAGATGCGGCTTCTTGGAAAGCAACTAATAATATATACGAAAAGTCTGAAAAAAGATTTCAAGGTGAACAAAAGTTAACAGGAGAGGCTCCCTCTACAACACTGGAGGCAGCAGGAGGAGTTCTGGGCTGGGTGCGCAGAGGGAAAAATCGTGTTCCCCAGCCCATGTGGCATCAGGCAGCTCCTCCCTGCGAGTCAGCTGCTTCTGAGAGCCCAGCAGCAGTCAGAAATGGAGAGGGGAGCATGACAGGATCCCTGGGAGTCTTGTGGGAGATGTAAGTCTCTTTTCCCTCCAAGCTGTGTGCCCAGCTCTCTCCCCCGAGTCTGTCCCCTCCTAGGCGAGCTGCTGGCTCCACGTCCCTACATACCATGAATAACGGAAATGATAGCCCCATCCAGACTTCCCTCCTGAGCTTCAGCTTAGGTCTCCAGTTGCTTGGGCTTCATCTGCTGGGCGTCTCAGACGTGAGCCGGCCAACCAGATCTCTTGGTTCCTGGTGTTCTCCTTCTCAGGAAAGGGCACCATCATCTATGTGGTTCCTCTAGCCCGGCCTCAGTTATTGTTGGTTTCTTCCTGCCCTGCCCTGCTGAGCCAGTCCATCAGCAAAACCTCATCTGCTCTGTCTCTAGGCTACCTCTAGTCTGCTTCCTCCCCTTTCCCGCCCCCACATCTAGGGCTGCTACGTGGTTCAGGCCACAGTCACCTCTTCTTGGACCCTTGGAATTGCCTCATCTCTGGGCTTCCGCCCTCATTTCTTGCCCCTCTAGAATCTACTCTTTACATAGCAGGTAGAGTGATTTGTGAACACAAGCATATATTAGAGGAGATCAGTGCCTTGCTTGAACTCTCCTGAGCCTTCCCACTGCATGTGGAGACCGCCCCAGTCCTTGCGCTGACACTAAAGCATCACCCCACCCCACTCTTAGCAATTTCTGCCCTCTGTCTCACATGACAAACACATGCTCTGTCTACCTTTTGCTTTTCTGGACACATCAAGCTCATTCCTGCTCAGGGACCCTTTACTGGTGCTGTGTCCCCTCCAACTGCTTCTCTGGCTGCCGTACTTTATCATTCTGGTTCAGCTCATCAAACTCCTCAAGAGGACTTCACTGACTACTCCACCTAAAACAGCCTCTCTCCAACCCGTTCTTTCTTACTGTCTTTGTAATCTTTTCTACCATTACCTTATCTTTTATGTATTATCTGTTTTTTGTCTTTCTTCTCCCCTGCATATTATCAGCTTTACAAGAGCAGATCTTACCTGTCTTGTTCACTGTAGCCCTTAGTGCCTAGAGCAGTGCCGAAATATCACGGGTATTCAGTGAATATTTTTTGAATGAATGAATTCTCCTTCTTTAAAAGTCAGTGTTTCACAAGTCTCCCTTCTCTTCCAGCGTGGCATGCATCTCCCATGGCTTCCACGTGGCTGGTTCCCACACCTGCACGTCCAGTGGCATCCACTTCTGATCTCTAGATTTATGTGCTCACCTTTCTTTCTTTCCTTTTTTTTTTTCTCTTTTTTTTTTTTGGTGCTCACCTTTCAAATGGACATCTCCACTTAGAGATCCCAAACTGAATTCATTAGCTTTCCCACAAACTTTTTTTCTCCTGTTCCAGGTATTTATTGCTATGTACAAACTCTTCCACACATAGAGGCTTGGAATCATTTATTTTGCTCACAGATCTGCAATTTGAGCAGGTCCCAGGGACAGCTTGCCTCTATTCCAGGCAGTTCCGTGAGGGGAGGTGCAAAGGCAGTGGGTAATGACACCTGGGGCTGGAATCATCAGAAGTCTGGCTTCGTCTGTGGGCTGGAACCTCAGCGGGGGTGTTGGCCGAAACACCTACATGTGGCTTCTCTGTGTGACTTCTTGACTTCCTCACATCTCAGCAATTGGCATGAGCATCTTACAAGGATGAGGCACAAGCTGCGACGCCTTTTGTGACCTCTTCTTAGAAGTCATGTAGATCATTCTGCCCTAGTCACGGGCCCACCCAAATTCAAGGCGAAGGAATATACGCTCCACATCTCGATGGGAGGAGGGTTAGGATGGCATTGTAGGACAAGCATGTGTGGCGGGGATCTGGTTGTGGCCATCTTGGAAAATGCCTTTGCCACGTCCTATAGCATTTCCTTTCCCAACGAAGAGTGTCACCACCCACCTGGCCGCTTACACCACATATACAAGCCATATCTTCTTCCACTGCCTCACCCTGCCTGTCTAATCAGAAGATTCCATGGACTCTACTTGGTCTATTTCAACTTCTCTTTCATTCACCTCTACTTTTCCCTCCATGCTCATCATGTTGGTGTAGACCTCCATTAATACTTGTCTGAGCAGGCTGTAGTTAACAACATGTCTTCAGACTATCACTTTTGTCCCCTCTCTATCCCTCCTACATGTGATGTTGGGGCGAAAATTGGATGATGTTATCCTCTTGATGGAAGTCCCAGCTCGGTGTCCCATGACCAGAGCACAAAGCTGGATGGGAGCACCAGGGACTTGGCTCCTGGCGACTTTGTGGTTTATTTTTTTATTATTATTTTTTTTAATCTTTTTTTTTATTTATTTATGATAGTCACAGAGAGAGAGAGAGGCAGAGACACAGGCAGAGGGAGAAGCAGGCTCCATGCAACGGGAGCCCGACATGGGATTCGATCCCGGGTCTCCAGGATCACGCCCTGGGCCAAAGGCAGGCGCCAAACCGCTGCGCCACCCAGGGATCCCTGACTTTGTGGTTTAATCTCTAAAGCTGATGCCTCCTGTACTTGTCCTCTCCCCACTTTGTCTCCACTGGCTGTCCTCCATGGTACCCCCACTTCCAGCCCTTCTTGCTCTTCCTTCTAAGTATCACCTCTTCCTTCTAAGCAACTTTTCCTGAGACCTTCAGCCTGTCACCCCAAACTAGCCACTGTCTTTTCTCCAATGTGTTCCTGGTTATATATGCCCCTACCCAAAGAGGCAGTAGGCATCATGAGTGAAAGGCATCCCTAGCACCTGGCACAGGCCTCCTGTGTGCTTGGCGAGTGTCAGGGAAGATGAACATTGGTGACAGCTTGTGCCAGAAAGGTTCAATACCTGGATAAGAAATTCTCATTTGAATGGAAATAACCACAATCATCCTTCCTTAGGTCCTGTTTGTAAATGAATTTATAAAAGATGAAACAGCATTAAAGGCATTTAATATACATTCAGAATTTACTTTGTAAGACAGCTACTAAATAAGTTGTCACCATGCCTTTGCAATCTCATAAATAGATAGAAGAGATTTACCAAACCACTTGTATTTTTAGCCTCCTCTTTCTCTAGTAGGTTACAAAATACCAAAGTGGAATAATCACATTTCCATGCTTATGAAACTAGTCCATGCCTTGAGTTGATTTGCAGTTACTGTGTTTATTTCTATGGCTGTTTCATCTTAGAGGGGAAGGAGGCTGGGGTGTATTGTCTCTCCCCTGGTGACTTGGGGACCCTTGGGACCCACAGCACCACAGTCCCACTTGAGTGCTTTTCCTCCCAGGAAGTGCAGGCCTCCCGGAAGCTTATGTGGTGCCTTTTAACATTCTTTCATTACCTTTCAAAGGGGCTAGCCATTCTCATCTCTTGTCTTGGAGAGGGAAATAATCTAGATTAAGAATTACATGTTTTCCCCTCAAAAATTGGCCAGGGGATGAAAAGTTAATATATTTTAAAGATTTGTTTGAAGTGATATTGCTCTTAACTGAGTTTTATTCCAAAATCCATGTTTTTGCTTGTCATGACACATGTCCTATATAGGGGGGATGATCTTTCCTCTCTCTTTTTTTTTTTCCTTTTACCATTACTATTTTCATTTTACATTGGCCACATTTCAGAGGTAAAAAATGACCATGGATTTGCCATTGCAAGTCATGCAGTGCTTAGATGCATAAAGCAATGAATACAGTAGGAGAAATAGTGTTTTGGAAGTTTGTTGGATTCTAGTCCACAGTGAAGTTGGTTTTTGGGATCTTGGCTTTAAGCGCATCTAATAAACAACTGTATCTCTTCTATAGCCACAGCTATTGCAAATCCGATACTGTCCTTCTTAGATGTTAAACGGCTTTTATTTCAAAAAATCACTGATAAAGGATATGCGTTGAAAAAGGCTTTTGAGCTGCTTGACACCAGTCACAACATGACGGTATCAAAGAATGAACTGAGAAGAATTATCACAACCTTCCTGATGCCTCTCACGAGAGAACAGTTTCAGGATGTACTGGCTCAGGTACAGTATGCATGGCGACTTAGAATAACCCAACTACGGGGGTGCGTGGGAGACTCGGTTGGTTAAGCATCTAACTCTTGATTTCAGCTTAGGTTGTGATCTCAGGGTTGTGAAATTGAGCCCCAACTTGGGCTCTGTGCTCAGCAGGGAGTACCCTTGAGATTCTCTCTCTCCTTCTGCCCCTCACCACCCCTGCCCGCCCCCCCCCAAACCCAGCTGTAGAAAAGTTGGAGTCAGTTACTGGAGCATGAAATCTATTCTGGGTTTCCACCCCCTACCACCCGATAGTTCTAAGTTAGCAGTTACAGTTTTGTTTATTTTTCACAATTCAGTGAAATTCTGGTGGATGGGATGATCAACATGTGTGTGGGTCATATTTTGTGTGAAGTACTGGTACTGCCATTTTCTTTAGTGTTTTTTTTTTAAGCTTCCGTATAGAAGTATTATATTTTGGAACTTAGTATTTTGGCATTTGTTCTTGTATCAAATGGTTATTGAGCACCTACTGTATTCTAGACCCAAGGGAGACAGCAGGCAGACACGGGCCCGACCTCCAGGGGGGTCTCAGCCCAGTGAGATGTGTTTGGTACGTGTAGGAGGGAAAGCTAGAGGAGGGAGAGCTATCTAAAATTGGGGTGGTGGTCCAGGCAGCATTTAGGGAGGAAGGGGTGTATTTAGGCAGATTTTGACCAAGGAGTAGGATTAACCAGATGAAAGAAAAATGGAAGGGGGTTATAGGTAGAGGGAGTAACAGCTCAAGTGAAAGCTTAGATGTCTGGATCAGCATGGCATGTTTATTCAGGGAACAGGGTAGTATTATTTATACCCGAAGCGAGGGGATATGTGTCAGGTTGTGGATAGAGGGGCCAGGCCTGAAGAGTACCATACACAGAGTTGGGACTCAGTCCTGGGAGCTGTAGGGCCCACGGAAGGGTTTGCAGCAGGGGTGATGCAAGTACTTGGGGAGGGATATGGAGGACAAGCCCTTGGTGGGTATCCTACCAGGGGGCTATCAATAGTAGACATTTAGTGGGGTCTGAGCCGTCAGGGCCTTTAACAATGGAATACACAGTACAGGAGGAATTAAACACTCAGAATAAATCCATAGGGATCAATATAGTAATACCAAAGTGGGAAAATCAGTAGTGTGCCTTCAACCCAGTAACCCACTAACTAATATACATGCACACACAGACACACACACACACACACAGAAATACACATGTGTTTACTCAATACTTCTTAATCAGAGCATTCCATAATATTTAAAAGTCTGTTTCCTTCTAGAATTTGTTGACTACGTCAACCCAACCCACTTTGCTTACTTCTACCACAGGGGAATTATGTGGCAGGAAAACAAACAGCCCAGGGAATTTCAGATATTCCTGAATTCCAGGCCACCTCAGGGACTGGCTCTCCTTCCTTTCACAGATTTAGGAAAAAAATATTTGTAGGTCTATTTGTTGTTTCTTCTTGAGCATACCATGGTGCCATTTCAAGGGTTTCTCTTCCTTTAATTTTCTTTTTTCACTGAATTTGAGGCTTGTAGCCATTATTTTTAAATATATATATTTTACTTCATCCTCCCTGAGACATTTCAGTATTGTCCCAAGGCTCATCCCAAGGCTCTTTTCATTTTTTCAGTCTTTTATTTCTATTTTTAAGATTGGATAATATCTATTGATCTGTCTTCAAAGTTCAGTGACCCCTTCTTCATGTCTCTGTTCTGCCATTAAGCTCATTCAGTGAATATTTAATATTAGATATAGTATTTTTCAGTTCTAGAATTTCCATTTGGTTCTTTTTTATAGTTTCTATTTATATTTTTTATAGTTCATGTTTATCTATTTCCTATTTTTTTCTTCAATTATGAGTGTGTTTCTTTTAACTCATTAAGCATAGTTAAAATAGCTGCTTTAAAGTCCTTGAATGATAATTCTAATATCTGGGTTGTCTCAGGGTTGGGTTGCATTGATTCTTTTTTTCTTTTTTTTACTCTTGACAGGCAAGAGTCACATTATTCTGGTTCTTCATATTAGAGTATATTTGGATTATATCTTAGACCAGTGCTGTCTAATGGAAATATAATGTTAGGAGCACCTGGCTGGCTCAGTGAGTGGAATGTGTGACTCTTGATCTTGGGGTTGTGAATTTGAGCCCCATGTTGGTTGTAGAGATTACTTAAAAATAAAATCATAAAAAAATATATAATGTGACGCTCATGTTTGATTTTAAGCTTTCCAGTAGCCACATGAAAAAAGTTAAAAAGAATTAATTTGAATAATATTTTTATTTAACTAATATGTCTAAAATATTATCTCATTTCAATGTGTTATCACTATTAAAAATTGACAATAAGTTATTTTGCATTCTTTTCTGTGTACTAAGTCTTTAAACCTGATGTATACTTTATACTTACAGCTGACTTCAGTTCACACACTAAATTTCCATTGGAAATACTTGATGTCTATTTAGATTTCATGAAACAGTAGATTCAGATACCTGGTCACTACAAACATACTTAAAGGTTTTCTAATCACTGAATTAATTTTAAAATTTAAATTAATTAACAATGACTAAAATAAATTCAGTTCATCAGTTGCCCTAGCCACGTTTCAAGTGCTTGACATTCACATGTGGCTGTGGCTGCACATTAGACAGTACAGGGAATAAACATTGTGAACACGGTGCTGTGGAGACTGGATCCTCTTACCTTCCTCTGAAGACTGTTGATGCTTCTGCTCTGGCAGGAATTAACCTGCAAACTCTGTCTCACCTGCAGTGAGCAGTTGCTTGCATCTCAGTTTGGCTCTTTTATCTTTAAGTGGGTCTCTTTTCTCTTTGAGTCTGACCTGCACACGCCAGCTTTGGGCATCAGCTGGAAACTTGGACAGAATTTATACACAGAAAGTGGGTCTCCTCTGTCTCTCCTGTTTGAGATTTCCCTCACATTTTTAGTGGTTGTGGTTGCTTTGGGTTCAGCATGCCAGTTCTTCAGGCCAGAGAGACAGTGTGGCTTGTTCTCAGGCTTAAAGCTATTATGAATAGGAAACTCCCTCAATACTCGTCCCTTTTTCTGTGTTTTGAATTTCTCCAAAGTCTTCCTGTTTCTGTTTACTCTCCAAGGTCTTTAGATAGTTATAAATTTTTTTGTGTTTGCCAGAATTTATGGTGGTTTTCTGTCTCATGGTAAGAGACTCTTCATCCACTTTGTTTTCTGTGGGAGGTTGGTCTGTTATGAGCCGTCTCTACCACAACTTCTGCTTCATCATTTTTATTTTCTTCTTATTTTTTTTAAGATTTTATTTATTTATGATAGACATAGAGAGAGAGGCAGAGACACAGGCAGAGGGAGAGGCAGGCTCCAAGCCAGGAGCCCGACGCGGGACTTGATCCCGGGGCTCCAGGATTGCGCCCTGCGCCAAAGGCAGGCGCCAAACCGCTGAGCCACCCAGGGATCCCCTACTTCATCATTTTTAAAAAGCAACCACAAAGTTACAGAGAAGTTGGATGTTTAGTGGGAAGGAGTTTTTTTCCTGAACCATTATGGAGTAAGTGGTTTCATCACCCCAAATATTTCAGTGTACGTGTCTCTCAAAGAGGATAGTGTTCTGCATAACTACAGTCTGACCATCAAAATACAGATATTAACATGAACTCACTACTACCATCTCAGCCCCGGGCCCCTGCCTGGTTGGGCCGGTCATTCCATGCCTGTCTCGTATGATCCAGGTCAGAACGTGAATTCCAAGTGTCTTTCACTTCAAAACAATTCTCAGCCTTAGTTTTCCTGACCCTCCACTCTGAAGATTGCAGAGGGCAGCATGTCCCCCATCTGAGTTTATCTGATGTTTTCCTGATGACTAGGTCTAGGCTTGCATCTTTGGCGGGAGTATCACAGAAATGCTGTATTCTCATTGTGTTTTACGATCGCACGGGATCCTAGTTTGTCCCTTTGCTGCTGTTTACTTCGATCACTTGATTAAAGTGGAATCTGTCAGGCTTTCTCATGGTAAGAGACTCTTCATCCACTTTGTAATTAATAAGCGTTTTGTGGAGAAACTTTGAAACTGTATCTCATTCCTTACTAGACTTTCAATTCATTCATTTATTATTTTTATATTTGCAGGGACTCAAGGTTGCATGTTTTATCGAGTGGTTGTGATACATTATGTTCATTTTGCATTTTGATTTTTAAATTGTCTGTAATTTGGCTACTAGGAGCCCCTTCAAGCTGGTTTCTGTGTGCTTTTGACATGCCTCCGTCATTCTTTGAGCACTTGCTCTATGATATAAGATATTCTAAACTCATCTCTACTTTCCTTGCTTTGGTCCTGAAATCCTCCATTTCTCCAGAAAATTCTGGTTCCTTTAAATGAAAAGATATTCAGAATCCAGGGTCTGGGCACTGGGGCTGCCCATTATCACTGGAATGACACCCCAGGTCTCACAGTGGGCAGAGCTCCAGGGGACACATGCGTACCCACACACATACAGATATACATTTACATATACATTTATTTCTATATCAACCTCTCCCTATATTGAAAACCATGAGTTCACACCAGTACTGCCAATCCTAATCCTATACCTCAGGGTTCTTTCCAGCTTTCTTGCTGTTCATATTTTTTTTGTTTTGTTTTGTTTTGCTTTTGTTTTTAAAGATTTTATTTATTTAATCATGAGAGACACACAGAGAGAGAGGCAGAGGCACAGGCAGAGAGAGAAGCAGGCTCCATGCACGGAGCCCGATGCAGGACTCGATCCCGGGTCTCCAGGATCACGCCTTGGGCTGCAGGCTGCGCTAAACCGCTGAGCCACCCGGGCTGCCCTTGCTGTTCAGATTTGTAATTACCTTTTCAGATGAGACACTTGGCTTCTGTTATTCTTAGTATATTTATTTATTTGATCAGTTTCCCTGGTATAAGACCATCTCCCATCCCCAGTGCCCCACCCTGCCATGTGGATGCTCTCTTCCCTCCACTTGGGTTACATCCCACTCTGGACTCCTATGGCTTCCCTCAACGTGGCAGACACTGTTTTTCTCTTCCCCATCAGACTTTAGGACTTATTAGAGAGGGGACAGGAAAGAAGGGAAGAAAGATGAGCTTTTCTCCTTTTTTTAAAAAAGTTTCCCATTTATTCACTTAAAAATTTCACAAATAATACATACTAATGATTTCACATGTCACTTTTTTTTACTGTATCTACATTTTTATTGGAACTTTATTAAGATAGAACTTATATGTAATAAAATTCACCATTTAAAAATTTGCAAGTTACTGGTTTTCTGTGTATCCAGGGTTGGGTAACCATTACTACTGTCTAGTTCCAGAACATTTTCATCACCCCAGAAAGAAACCCCATATTCATTAGTAGTCACTCCCCTTTTCCCCTTCCTCTAGTCCCTGATAACCATTAATATACTTTTCTGTCACAAAAGATCTGCCTCTTCTGGACATTTCATATAAATGGAATAATTCAATACATAATCTTTTGTGTCTGGCTTCTTTCATTTAGCATCTTGTGTTCAAAGTTCATCCATGTTGTAGCATGAACCAGTGCTTCATTCCTTTTCATGGCTGAATCACACTCCAGTATATGCATAGACAACTTTTTGTGTTTTTTATCATGAGTTGATGGACCTTTGGGTTGTTTCCACTTTTTGGCTTTTGTGAACAAGGTTGTGATGAAAATTCATACACAAATTTTTGTGTGGGTGTATACTTTCACTTCTCTAAGGTACATACCTAGGAGTGGAATTGCTATGTCATGTGGTAATGTTCTTTCTCTCTCTTTTTAAGTTTTTATTTAAATTCCAGTTAGTTAACATACAGTGTAATCTTAGTCTCAGGTGTACAATGTAGTGATTCATCACTTACAGGCAACACCCAGTGCTCCTCACAAGTGTTCTCCTTTGTCCCCATCACCTATTTTATCCATCACCCCAGACACCTCTCCTCTGGTGGCCATCAGTATGTTCTCTATAGTTAAGAGTCAGTTTCTTGGTTTGTCTTTCTCTCTCTCTTTTCCCCCTTTGCTTATTTGTTTTTTTCCTTAAATTCCACATGAATGAAATCATGGTATTTGTCTTTCTCTGACTGACCTACTTTGCTTAGCATTATACCTTCTAGATCCATCCATGTTGGTGCAAATGGCAAGATTTCATTCTTTTTAATGGCTGAGTATTATTCCATTGTGTATATATGCCACATCTTCTTTATCCATTCATCAATAGACGGATACTTAGGCTGTTTCCATAATTTGGTAGATAATGCTGCTGTAAACATCGAGGTACATGTATCCCTTCAATAAATAATTTTTGTATCCTTTGGGTAAATACCTAGTAGTGCAATTGCTGGCTCATGGGGCAGCTCTATATTTAACTTTTTGAGGAACCTCCATACTGTTTCCACACTGGCTGCACCAGTTTGCATTCCCACCAACAGTTCATGAAGGTTCCCCTTTCTCTGCATCCTCACCAGCACCTGTTGTTTCTTGTGTTGTTGACTTTAGCCATTCTGACAAGTGCAAGGTGGTATCTCACTGTGGTTTTGATTTGCATGTCCCTGATGATGAGTGTAACTGGTAATGTTCTCTTGCTTGTAAAGAACATTTGTCCATGCAAACATTGCATCAGTTTCCTTATAAGCTTGATTTAACTGATACTTTATTTATACCAAATGGAGAGTTAAGATATTTTTCCTGCTAATGTCTCCCTATATTCATGATCTAATGTTAATTTAAAATTTTGACAACCTTCCCAAGCTAATCAACTATGCAGGAAGGGGAAAAGTACAGAAAATGTGAAATGTGTATCCGTTTTTAAAAGCTACATCTGTTTTTAAAAGAAGTCACTGAGAACTGTAGCGCTTCAAAGACTAAAAAAAAACAAGTCCTGGTAGTCTATCTGAAATACTAAGCATAGGTTTTCTAGAACCTCAAGCTTCCGTGACCCACGTGTAAACCAAGGAGGCTGAAATGTGGTGCATTTTCAGAAGGCCAAGTTCACAGTGAGTGAAGGGGAGGATTTCTCTTTCCAGTAGCTGGAATTCAGAGTGTGTGTGAGTTTTCAATATCTTTTACCAACAAATCCCTTTCCAATGGTGAATGTAAGCCTAACTGGAAACATAAAACTTGTAGAACACTTCATGGGAATTTCACACTTAAAATTAGAAAAGAATTTTCCAGTTAGAGTGAATTTGCTTTAGCCTTAATTTTATTTTAAGAACCATGTTGAGTATGTTTGAACGTCAGAGTGTTGTGATGATTGATCAGGGCATGAACAATGAGGCATTGCTTACAATAATCTGTCTTGTACCTTAGTTTCCATTCATGGTAATGTGAATTTTTTAAAAAGCTGTGTCCTCAGTCTCTAAAAATTAACAAAAATTTTATAAAAGAGGATGAATTGGCAAAGAGATTCCGGAGAAGAAAAACATAGTTCTGTTCTGGTCCTAGTGGTTGTGCTGGGTTGGGGAAAGAGACGTCTTTGAAGACACTCATCAACACGATGGACGTGGATTTAAACACTACCCTCCTGTACCCCACTCTAAGAATTTACTTTTAGCGATTCATCTTTGGATGATTATGATTCTTAAACAGGCAGAGCCTTTTAAAAGATTTTATTTATTTATTCATGAGAGAGACAGAGAAAGAGAGAGAGAGAGAGAGGGAGAGAGGCAGAGACATAGGCAGAGGGAGAAGGCTCCATGCAGGAAGCCCCATTTGGCACTTGATCCCAGGACCCTGGGATCACACCCTGAGCCAAAGGCAGATGCTCAACTGCTGAGCTACCCAGGCGTCCCCTGCTTCTCCTTTTAGACAAGATTTGTGAGTTGTTTAAAGGGGTTACTAGCTTTGGAGACTGAACTTTGCAAATATGTATCTACCACATTAGAATTTTTATTAGACCACAAGTAATAATATGAAATGTGACAAGCTTCAATAGGTTGATGGATTTCCTCTCTCTTTTTTCTTTTTTGTGGTTAGTGTAGGGAGAGGAACATGGGCTCTGGAGGCATATGATGGTAGTGCCATGCAGGGAGGTCGCATCTCTGCTCCTCGAAATGTGGAGACGACCACAGCCTGAGGACCTGGTTTTGGGACTAGATGAGTTAACTCATCATGTAAAACATCAAGAGTGGAGCTTGTGCTCATCTCCTGAGTATGAGCTCTGTATGTTTCTTTCCCTCCTCACAAACTCTTAACTACCAAAACCATGAGGGCATCTAGTCTTGGAGCAACACACATACCCCGTTCTTGCCCTTCTGCTGTAAGGCTAGGGAGACTTTGAGGTGTCTACCCAAAATTACATCTGAAATAGAAATCATGAATGTCCTTTCCAGGACAAGGCTTCACGAAGGCCCACCCTGTGAGCTGCTCTCCCTCTGGTCCCATTTCCTAGTTATATGTGTTTTAGTAGTAAAAAGAAATTTTTCCTTTGGGGAGCCCGGAGATAACCATGCCCGGCTTTGAGGCTGAATTTTAAGGGCTAAGTGAACATCACACTTGATTATATAGACATGGGAGCCATTCAGCTGTATGGGAAATTGTACTTTGTGTATTTGCATGAAGCTTAATAAAATACATCTGTATTGATTATATGTTTTAACTTTAGTTTCATAATCCTTTTTTTGGGAAATAATTATTTTCACTTTTAAAAATTTTTGACTTTTTATTTAGAAGTAATTTCAGGGGCGCCTGGGTGTCTTAGTGAGCATCAGACTCTTGGTTGGGCTCAGGTCCTGATCTCAGGGTCATGAGATTGAGCCCCATATCAGGCTTCACACCCAGTGTGGAGTCAGCTTGAGATTCTCTCTCCCTTGCCCTTTGCCTCTCATGCTCATGCTCTCTCTCTCTTTCTCAAATAAATAAGTCTGAAAAAAAGAAATAATTTCAAACCTCCAGAAAATGTATAAGAACAGTACAAATAGTACGCATATGGTACATACATACAATACCCACATACACTTAACCCAGATTTGCCTGTTGTGAGCATTTAACCTCATTTGCTTCTGTGATCTTTCATTATCCATGTGGGGTATGTGTGGATCTGCAAACAGTTTACAGGGTATGTAGTGTATACATAATTTTTTTCTGAACTGTTTGAGAGGCAATTGCTTATATTGTGGTTATTTACTTCCAAATACTTTAGTGTGTATTCCCTGAGAATAAGATCTATTCTCTTACATAATCACAGTACCATTATCAACATTAGTAAATTAAACATTGAGATAATTATTTTTTATTTTATTTTTTATTTATGATAGTCACAGAGAGAGAGAGAGAGAGAGGCAGAGACACAGGCAGAGGGAGAAACAGGCTCCATGAACCGGGAGCCCGACGTGGGACTCCATCCCGGGTCTCCAGGATCCCGCCCTGGGCCAAAGGCAGGCGCCAAACCGCTGCACCACCCAGGGATCCCTAATTCTTTTTTTTTGAGATAATTCCTTAATCTATAGCCCATTTTGACCTACTGGATCTAGTAATGTCCTTTATAGAATTTTCAATTAAAAAATGGCTGTTTTCTACCTTGAAAGTATATAACGTACAGAAAGTTCAAATGCCATTCAGAGGGTAAAATTATGTCATGGCCTTAAGCCTCTTGGGGAAAAAATATATGTGATGTATGCATATATAAATACATATACATATATAAAATGTATATTAGAATATATTTCTACCAACCTTAGTTTGTAGATAGAACTAGATTTCAGAAAATTTTATAGATAACTTGTTGACTTTTAATTGAGCACAAACTGGCATTCTGGCATTTAGGTGTTTTTGTACCTGGTTTACTGGGGATGCATGTCAACTCAGACACCTGGGGGAAGTGGTTGTGTTTACTAGAATGACCATCTCAGTAATAGTATCCTGTCTTCCATCATGAAAGCTCCTGTGCTGTCTACTACTTGGATCTGAATCCTCTAACTGGCCATCATTCTTCTTGTTCGAATGTAGATCCCCCTCACCAGCTCTGGGGCCATTCCATACCTTGAATTCCTGTCCTGGTTTGGTGGAATGGACCTAAGTATAAATGTTATACAGAGGTAAGTAGTTTTTTTCCCCCTCATATGAAACTGTGAAATTTGGAATGATAAAAGAGAGGGCATAAGCTCAGGAGAGCTAATCATGTCAACAGATATATAGGGAAGAGGAATTGGTAGAGTTTGTCTGTATAGAATTTAATGGAGTTAATCATCAGTCAAAAAGTTATTTTGAGAAGACTCTAACCTCTATGTAGGATATATTTCAGAATAAAGGAAATAATATTGTATTGAAAATAGAAATATAACAAATTAAAACCAGATAAACATATATTATATGCAATATATTTCAGATTTGGAAATAATAAATGTTAATTTTGAATATTAATATCTTTCATTGGAAAGTGATCATGTTTTAGAGCTAGAAGAAAATCTTTTTAAAAGATTTATTTATTTTTGAGAGAGAGTGTGCACGAGTGGGAGGAGCAAAGGCAGGGGGAATCTCAAGCAGACTCCCCACTGAGTGTGGAGCTGGACATGGGGCTCCATCTCAGGACCCTGCGATCACGACCTGAGCTGAAACCAAGAGTTGGCTACTCAACTGACTGCGCCACCCAGGCACCCCAGAAATGAAATCTTTTTTTTAAAGAGATCTTTGTACGAGCTCCATTGTGTCTCAACTGTAGCATATGAATGGGACTCATTTGTTTTATGAACTGCAAAACGAGTGTTAGAGTATGAACTCTTAATGTCTGTCTCTGCTGGAAAGGTCTTTGATTCTGGCATCCGATTTAGGAATGACCAAAATTATTCACTCGGACTGTCTGACTCTAAATGAATAAACCTCATTTTCTCAGGAATTGTGGAAATAGGAGTTAAATTTGATCCTGAAAAATTAGCAGATTTTGGTATGATAGCTTTCCTGCCTAAGTCTGTCATGGACACAGTGTAGTTGTAAGAATTTGTGTGGCAGAGGGGAGAGGGAATGGGGACGTGTTCAGTGAGTGTAAGTTTCAGTTTTATAAGATGAAAAAGGTTTAGAGATGTGTTGCACAACACTGCATATACTCAACACTACTGAACTGCACACGTAAAAATGATTAAGATGGAAAAGTTTATGTTATCTGGGGGGTGGTTTTTCAGTTTTGTTTTTTAACCACAATTAAAAAAAAGAATCAGTGCAACAGCTCCAACAAGAATGACAAAGTATCTCCTGGATGGTCGGGGGCTTTTCTGTGCTGTGTTTAGTTAACGATCCCTGAGTAGGGGGCTGAGATAATCTCCAGGTTTATTCGAAAGAATGATTGGTTGTTTTACAAACTATATATTCATACTCTGAACCTAAAACAGTCCCCATTTGTGATAAGGTTATTGGGTGGACCGTAACCGATTTGAAGATTCTCTGTCGAAAAAGCTAAATGACTAGAAAAACTGGAAGCAGGAGAGTTCTTTTTTTGTCTTTTGTTTTTGTTCCTTTAACTGTGAAATATCAGTCTAATAGTTCATTTGAGATGAAAAGGATCACAAGGTACCACTTTAAATATAAAAGATTAAATATTTTAACTAAATTTGAAAGATTCAGCTTATTTGTGGGGCTGAATTTTCTTTACTCTTGGAGATGATGCATTATAGTGAGTGGACACTGCTTCTTTGGGTGACATGGTAGACTGTTTTCATGAATAGCACTTCCATGGAAAAAAATGAAATGACTGATAGAAGGTAAAATGTATACATGCATTTTCCTTCACTAGAGAACTGGCAAGACAGTAAGTACTCCCCTAGAAGCCAACATGAAATGGAGATGGAATCCAGAGAGGTGAGCATTCTATAAAGCCAGCTTTTGCCTCGAAAATAGTGGCTAAATCCTGGTGAATTTGTGTTTCAGTCTGGTTGGCTATTTGGAGTGAAGGAGACAGGGGATAAAACCTAGAGGACCTGCCTAAGGTGGAGGAAGCTAATAGAAGATCAGGATATATAAAGTTGAGACACCTAAACCCTCATGTGAGGATAGGTTACAAATATAAACTTGCATCCCAGAAGGGCATAAGGAAACCTACCTAATTCCACACTGCTGCTGGGTGAATAGAGGACAAAATTGTAATTATAAGTCAGTATTTATGCAAATCTGTGCCTGAAATAATGCTTCCTGTGTGGTCTGGAAAGTCTTAGGCTAAGATTTGCTTAAAACTGGGGCTGGGCTAAGTGTGCCCTTCTGTAGAGGAATACGTTTGCAACCCAGACCTTAAAAAATTTCCACAGATCAAGTGCCAAGTAAAATCAGGCCATACTCACAAAATATTGAAAACACATGCAGAGATAAAGAATGAGAACTGCAAACGAGTAGAAACAACATCCAGTACAATCAGATATCCAAATATGTGAAATCCTGCAACTGTCAGATCTAGAATCTCTGTTTTAGTATGTTCGGAGAAATCAAAGAATGGACTTCATATATAAATATGAAATAAGCAAAAAAATTTTTTGAAGAAATACAGAACAGAACTTCTGGTAGTGAAAGATAAGATAACCGTAGATATAAAATTTGGTGGCTGGGCGGAAAAAGTGGATGAACCACAGCTAAAAGGAGCATTGGGGGAGTAGAAATAGGTCCGAAGCTGTTATCCAGAAAGCCACACAAAGACAAAGGAAGATAAAATACAGAGGACAAGTATAGGAGACATGGAAGGGAGAGAGGAGGCCTAGATTTCATTTCATTTCATTTCATTTCATTTCATTTCATTTCATTTCATTTCATTTCATTTCATTTCATTTCTTTTCTTTTCTTTTCTTTTCTTTTTTCTTTTCTTTCTTTTCTTTTCTTTCTCTTTTCTTTCTTTTCTTCTTTTCTTTCTTTTCTTTTCTTTTCTCTTTTATTTTCTTTCCTTTTCTCTCTCTCTCTTTCTTTCTTTCTTTCTTTTTTTTTCTTTCTTTCTTTTTTAAAGATTTTATTTATTTGAGAGAAAGAGTGAAGAAGAGAGCATGAGTGAGGGGTGGTGGGGGAGGGACATAGGGAGAAGCAGGCTCTCCACTGAGGAGAGCCCAATGAGGGACTGGGACTCGGTCCCAGGACCCTAAGATCATGACCTGAACTGAAGGCAGACGCTTAACTGACTGAGCCACTCAGGTGCTGCATTCTAAGAAATTTCTTATTGGATTTCCAGATATTTAGAGGAAAGGATAGGGAAGAGCCAATATTCGAAAGGATGATGGTGGAGAACCTTAAGCTGGACGAATGAAAAGAAATGGCCGTGTAGATGTGTCACAGTAAGACCGCGGAGCGCCATTGTCAACGTCAGCATGAGAGCAGTAAAGCAGTGAGAGGAGGTACTCGGTTGACTTAGGACCGACACTCAGACTGAAGCTGACGTCTGAGTGTGACAGTGGGACCATCTCTCCCACACGCTGGGAATGAAGCATTTGCCAGCCTAGAATTTGTGAGACTGAGATCTCTTTCTGTGGGGACGCAGGGGCCCTTTGCCTCTTCTTGTCATAGTTGAGCCTCAAGGACTGATGTCAGGCTGTGGGGACAAGGAGAAACATGTGGCACCTTTGCCTGCCGTGTTCATGGTCACCTTCCAGCTGATCCTCTCTTTCTTCATCCTACAAAGCCTGCCTCTTCTTTGTAACCATCTGTGTAGGATGCAGGGAGCGTTCCAGGTGGAGGAGGAAGATCGGGGACCTTTGGGTTTGGCTTTAATTCTTGATTTGGATAATTGGCATTTGCCTTATGATTAAACATGCACACATATTGTATGTATGTTACTACCTATAAGTCCTATTTCATAATAACAGTTTAGAACTCAATAAATTTAATAAACAAAATTGATATAGCTGAAGAAATAAGTGAACTGGAAGATAGGTCAGAGAAAGATAAGCCGAGTGCAGCCCAGAGACATAGAAGTGTAAGTGGAGCTCTGTGAAGAGAGTCCTCAGAGATGGGATGGAGGCACCCAAAGGAACAGTGACTGAGGGCTTTCCTGAACTGAGGGTGGGATTGAGTCCACCCATTCAGGAAGCCCAAGAAACCCCAGGTGAAGTTAAAGATGGGAGGTGGGGGCGCAACCACCCCACAGACCAAGAGACCCTCAGCGCAGCCAGAGGGCAGCATGCAGAGAGGGGACTTCTGCGTGGTAATGGGGAAGCCAGGTGACAGCGAATCCACCATCACAATGTGGTGAAAGAAAAATCACTACCATCTTAGAATGTTATGTGTGGGGACGCCTGGGTGGCTCAGCGGTTGAGCGCCTGCCTTTGGCTCAAGGTGTGATTCCCAGGTTCGAGTCCCACATCAGGCCCCTTGCATGGAGCCTGCTTCTCTGTCTGCCTGTGTCTGCCTCTCTCTCTGTCTCTCATGAATAAATAAATCTTAAAAAAAATAATATGTGTGAAGAAGGGATCTTTCAGTATTTTCAGGGTTGAAATAAAGATACTGTAAAACAAAAATAGAATTTGGCCCCCAGTAGACCCAGTGAAAGAACTTTAAAGGGTGTACTTTAGGTAGAAGGAAAACACTCCTAGACGGACAGTTGGAGGCGATGCGGGCCAGAGGGTGGAGAGTGTGTTGTTAGATCCAAATGCTCCCGCTGACCTCAGGGGGCGCTAAGGACTGGGAATAATGAGGACTTTGGGAATTTAAAAATAGAATAGGATTAAAATATATGACAGTAGCAATTTATACAGAGAGGAGGGATTGGAGTGAAAATGTTCTAGAGTTGTTACCTTGTCCATCAGGAAGATTAAAAATTATGGTTAAAAAATTAAAAAAAAATTATGGTTAACTTGAGACTTGGAAAAATATGCAGGTTATAATTTCCCGAGCAGCTATCACAAAATTAAAAATGGAGTGATTGAGTCCTAAATTTACAAATGGAGACAGACAAACAAACTGGAATAAAAATAGGATTGACCAAAAAGACGGCAAAGAGCCTCAGAATAGGAAGAACTAGTAGAAATCCCAAGTATGTGGGTAGTTGTGATAAATGGTCCACTTAAAAGACAGAGATGGTCTGATTAGATAAGAACTAGTAAAATCCACTAAGAGAAAAACCTAAACAGAATTTTACAGAAGGGTTAAAAGTGGAAGGATTTAAAGACCTACCATTCCAGTGAGTACTCATCTCACGAAAGCTGTGTCGCTGAGTGTCAGACAATAAGCTGTGTCTCCTAGAGGCGACACTGAGATGGAGTTGGGGAGGCAGCTGTGAGGGGAAGAGGACCAGAGTGGGGCTGCGCTGGGGAGCTGCCCTGGGGCTGGGGGGGCGGCGTGTGCGGGGCTCCCAAAGGGGCCAGGAGCGCAGCTGCCCTGTCTCTTCAGCTGATGGCGGGGACACAGGCATTTGTCTGATCTCTGTTCTTTAAATCCTAAACATGTTAGCAGTAGTGTCCTGTGTCCATTCAATACACAATAAAAACCTAAACAATATTACATTTAACATAGAATCGTAAGGCTGGATTCCTGGTGAGTTTCCGCCTCGAACTTGGGCACTTGACCCTCTGAGCCTCAGTTTCTCCCTGTGTAAAATGAAGTTCATTTCTACCTAAAATGTTCTGATGGCTTCCCCTTACCCCAGTGTGAAGTCCAGATTCCTTATGGCCACACCACCACAGGTCAGCACCACACCACCACTTCCATCTCGGAACTCAGCCGTGTCCCCTGCCCTGCTGGGTAGGCTCTGGCCTCCCTGGCCAGCTGACAGTAGCGACGCTGGGATGTGCTGAGCTCCAGGCCCCTCGGCTTCATGCCACTGTGTGCTCCCTTGGCTTTGTCCAGAGAGCTTTTCCTTCCAGTGGATCGCCCCTGGCTCCTCACCTTGTGGGTGTCTACCAGCTTGTTCCAAAGAGGGGCTCTGATGTAGTTTATAGACATATGAATAACATGAAATAAAAAATAGTTACTAAAAGCAGATGGAGCCAGGGTGCCTGGATAGCTCAGTTGGTTGAGCCTCCGACTGGGTTTCGGCTCAGTTCATGATCTCAGGGTCATGAGATAGGGCCCTCCATTGGGCTGCAGGTTCAGTGGGGAATCTGCTGAAAGTTCTCTCTCCTTCTGCCCCTCCCCCTGCCTGCGCGCGCGCATGCGCGCGCGCGTGGGCGTGTGTGTGTGTATGTGTGTGTGTGTACACACGTGCATGTGCTCTCTCAAATAAATAAATAAAATCTAAAAAAAAAAAAAAGAGCCAAGAGGATGGTGGTATAGGCACACATCCACCAGGAAGTCCTTTACAGAGTGGCTAAGGGTGCCTCCAGAGTGGATTGGGAACCCCTCAGAGGTCAGAACAAAGTGCTACATAGGAGGGGTTAGGGGTGGAGTGTGACCCAGCACCTTTGTCTCCCTGACTCCTTGTCTGCAAATAGGGCGATGATGGCCCCTGACCGTCGTGAGGATGAAATCAGATGGGGCTCACCATGCTCATTAGGTGTCAGCTGTAATTACTCAGCTCCCACACTACCCTGGGAGGAATAAATGTTATTATATTTCATTTTATGGTTGAGGAAACGGAGGCATGGAGAAGCTAAGGACTTGACACAGTGCCGGCAGATGGCAGTGCCTAAGAAATACCTTGCATTTGAAAATAATTTAGAAATCCTTATAATCTTGATCTCTGCATATCCTACATAAGCATTTATTTGGTTAAAACATTTTAACAAAAAGTTTTTGTTTTTTTTTAAGGGGAGGTGGGAATGAAATGAGTTGCAGTCGGACAGTAAAAGAACTTGAAAAACAAATAGGAGAAAAGGTAATAGAGATCTTTTAAAATTCTTCCTCCCACCCCCTCGCCAAAAGTCATTGTTAGGAGAGGTAGATGAAGCAGAATGAGCCACATCTTGTCGTCTGCGCCCTCCCGTCAAAGCCGTCTGACGAATAGATCCTGTAAGGAGCCCCTGTGAAAGCTTGTATTCAGATGACTTCCGTGGCGTCTCTTTGGATGAATGACACCAACAGAAGTCCTGGAATATTAATCACTTTTGTATTAACTTTAAATCAGTAGTAGTAGGGCTGCCCTTTCTGGTTTTGTCTAAGACTGAAGCAAGGATCTTCTTTAGAAAGGGAAAACTTCTGCTTTTTAGCAGTAAATGCCAATCAAAAGCAGCACGGTAAAAATAACCAGTAAAACTCAAAGTGATGTATATTTAAGTATTGAGTAATTTAGCCACAGAAGCTACTACATGTGTTTAGAAGAGAAGCACATAGCCTTGTCCCTCTTGCTGATTATGGTTAGACATCATCGCCCACAGCTAGGGAGGGAGGAGATGCTCGTGGCTTTTGGGGGTTGGAATCAGACCCCTTTTAAAAATGCATCTGAGCCTGTCAGTTACACGAGCAGTTTGAGAATCATGATTCAATTTACTCGATTCAATATGTTGGTTTGAAATGTGACAAATTTTCTTTCCTTTTTGAACTCTTCTGAGATTTTCATACATTTCAAAATAAAAAATAGCCAGAAATCCACAAAATGTTTGTCTGAATTTTCCTGGTTGATACCATTAACACCAGAAAATTCGTCTTAATGTGCTACTTTTTTAGCATTATATATTCCTGAAAATCTGGTGTCACTATATGTTAGTAAGAACCCCGGTGTAATTATTTGCCGCTTCTCTTGTGGTTCATTTGTTATTCTGTAAGAAATATGTAATGTGATTGATGTTATTTATGGTACGTCTTTAATTTGTCTCTTCCTAAACTGTGTTAATCATGAAATACTCCCGGGAAAGTCAACCCTTTATGACAATCATCATATCAACATAAACACTGTCATGGATCAATAATGCAGAATTTCAGTGAGTGTGGTGTGTACGGACCTCGGCTGGGATTCTCAATTCCCAAGAAGGCTTCCATGAGGAAAGCTACAAGGGAACTCCACTGCTAGCCCTCCCTCCACCTAACTCCTCTTTTGTCCCAGCCCCTCCCTCTCATCCTAACCGTGGGGGAGGCCCTCCCACTGGTTAGGGGTGAGTTAATCAGTGGGCTTACCAGTGCAGCTTTGAAGCAACTTCTGGGGAGAGGCTGGGGAAGGGTGATTGAGGAAGCACTAAATCCCGGGGTGGCTGCGGGGAGTTCCTTGCCAGGCGTTCTGGCCAGCATCACCTGCAGCCCCAGTTCTACCTGGGTCCCCAACTCTGGGCAGGCAGGTGGAGTAGGACAAGACTGACCTTGGGATTGTTAGCAAAACAAAACACAGCTGAACAAATTTGAAGATCTAATAGTTGGCTTTTTTGAGTTTCATGAATTGAGCAGCATCCCATGAAGCAAAGTAGAGGGGAGGTACAAAGGGGAAGGATTTACGGGGAGAGGAGGGCAGGGCAAGAGGTTGTTAACAAAGGAAACAAAGGTTTTTTTCAGGACAGGTCACCTTCCCCTGGAGCAGGGGGAGGACAAGGGGTCTTATTAGATGGATTACCTCATTTTCCTTAAGCATGGGCAGGGGGGTGGATCGAGAGGGCTCACGTGACAAGATTACCTCATTGGTGCTGACCAGCAAATTCCAGATTGATTGGTTTAAAATTCCGGTCCTGGAGAAGCTGAAACTTCAATTAAGTCTTGGTTTGCTATGCTGAGGACAGGTGACTCCATTGAGAGCCTGTAGCTTTATTTTTATTTATTTACTTATTTATTAAGATTTTATTTATTCATTCAGGAGAGACACAGAAAGAGGCAGAGACACAGGCAGGTGGAGAAGCAAGCACCCCACAGGGAGCCCGATGTGACTCGGTCCCATGACCCTGGGATCACGCCCTGAGTCAAAGGCAGACAGACGCTCAACCACTAAGCCACCCAGGTGCCCCCGCCTATAACTTTCTTTTTAATGAGACCAGGACCGGGTTAAATCTGTGTTTCCATCTTGGAGTTCTGTTTGTTACCAGCCGGGAGGCCTTACAAGTTCTTGTCAGTGGGTTTCTTCATCCATTAGTGTGGATAATAACACCCACCTGGAAATACAACTAAACTCAAGGGGTTCACCCCTTGGGGTGCATCAAATTGAACACACAGCCTTTGTTGAGAGCAAAGAAGTTGGTATTACCTGTTACAAGTAAGGAGACGGGGAGATAGCTCTCAAAGCACTGTCTCCCTGAGGGGTTACTACAGGAAGCTTTTATTCTGGGCAGCCTGGGTAGCTCAACGGTTGAGCGCCTGCCTTTGGCCCAGGGTGTGATCCTGGAAACCCGGGATCGAGTTCCATGTCGGGCTCCCTGCATGGAGCCTGCTTCTCCCTCTGCCTGTGTTTCTGCCTGCTCCCCTCCTCTCTGTTTTTCTCATGAACAAATAAATAAAATCTTTAAAAAAAAAAAGGAAGCTTTTATTCCTTGTATTCATGTATTGAGGGCAGGGGCAGGGAGCTCGCACAGGCACTTTTGGTTCAATTGCACATACCTAGTGTGTCAATATGCTAGTGCATACATCGGATGTCCCCCCCCCAAAATGGCGGAAAACTCTGCCCATGGGAGGGGACTCAGTAATATAATGAGCTAAAAGTAACTTCGGGACCACTTGGGGGCATCTGCATAGGTCCTCCACTCCAGTCCACCTCCAACTGGCTCACATAAGGGGCTGTCAGGCAAAACACACATAACAAGGGGCTCTCAGGTGAAACACCTAGTTGGGTGTTGGTTCTGCAAACAAAACATGTTCCTTCCCTGCTTCTGTCCCTTCCCTTCTTCCCTTCTGCTGACAGCTTTTAGCCCTCTTATTTGAGTAACTTCCCATTGCATCCTAGTTAACAGAAGCACCGTTGGTGGCTTAAAATGTCCAGCATAAAGCCCTCGGAACAGCTGGGCAGTGCCAGCTATCACTGGTATTATCACTGCAGCTTCCTTTGAAGGAAGGTAGGAATACCAGGGACTCTCATCCCTTCCCACCCACTCCCAAAACAAACAGAACGAACCAAATATACTCACCTGTTTGCTGTGCGTAGTAGAGTATTTCCAGAGTAGAGTATTTCCAGTATTACCCTGCAAATGGTCCACACACGAGTGTTGGAGACTGAGACGATGAATACCTGGGAGCTATTAAAGGAAGGCTCTCTTTAGACATATGCTGTCATTGCTGGGTGATCTATATAGTTTGGGAATGCAAGAATGCTCGTTATTTTGTTTTAAATATAAGTCCACATGGCTTGCTAGAGCCAAGAATGCATGCAAATGTCTCTGAATTTTGGGAGCCAGACTTTGCTAAATGTATGTGTGGTCTAGCCTTCCTAAACCAACAAATAATTAACAGTTGGCACCCCAAACCTATCAAACCCCAGTGCTTGTGTTCCCTCTGCAGTGAACTTGGTCCGATGGCTGGTTCCTTGGCCTTCCCTTCCTCACATGCACTTGGACCCTCCAACATATGTTCACATCTCCTCTCATTATCCACTTGAACGCTTGGGGTCTCTGAGCCTCGTTTTCTCTGTAAGCCATGGGTTGGGGGCCAGACTGGGTCCCATCTCTCCCAACTTTTGGTGATTGTGATCCATGGCTCCGTATGTGGGAGAAGAGAAGCACCGTGAGCCCAGGTAGTCCTCGGAGCATCATTATCTGGCTCTAGCTGGTCCCGGTCCCTGGTTGGCATTGCATGGGTCCCCCTTAGTAGCACTCTGAGTCCTGTGCTCACCTCACTTGCTCTTACTCCCTTGGCCCTTGCTTTTCATTTAGTCACAAATACGTGCCTTCTTAATTTTTTAAAAAAGATTTTATTTATTTATTCATGAGAGATAGAGGCAAAGACATAGGTAGAGAGAGAAGCAGTCTCCATGCAGGGAGCCCGGCATGGGACTCGATCCCGGGTCTCCAGAATCAGGCCCTGGGCTGAAGGCAGGTGCCAAACCGCGGAGCCACCCTGTCCCAGATACGAGCTTTCCTTTGCTCCTCTTCTGTGCTGTGACTTGGCATCTGCTTGAGAGGTCCTTGAGTTCTCCGATCTTTGCGTTCTCTTCTCTCACAGTGTCCTAGGGAAGCAGAGGCATGTAGGGGGAATGAGGCATACCTGGCTGAAGTCCAGCCTCTGCAGCTCCTACGGGGGCCCTTGGACAGGTCTCTTGCCATTCTGACTTTCCTCATCTCTGACATGGAGACAGCAACCTGTCAGGGTAGTTACAGGAATGAACGAGACTAATAGACAGGAAGCCCTTGGTGTACAGTAGATGCTCAGTAAATGTTAATCCCTTCCTCCATCTGTAGTGAATGAGGATGGTTGTCGGGCACCACTGAAACCTCTCTTGTGGTAGGCTTTTCCTGCCACCAGGTCACACCGCCTCTGCCATGGAGGTGTTTGGTTGCTCTGCCCTGAAAGAAATTGCAACCCCCCAGCCCAGCTAGCTGAGACCATATGGTGCTTCTCTTCTCACCTAAGAAGTCAGAAGGCAGCACAAGTGCAGGTCAGCCAACTCATGTCTTCTCTGGTTACCAGGATGTTGCTACCATTCAGGTACTGTGATGTCAAATTTTTTTCCAGATGCCGTTTCTTCCAATATGACTCTATAAACACAGGGAGACTGCTGCTGACTCACAGCTGAGAAGAATGTCCCACACTTCAACCAATCCCTGGTAACGGCATTGGTCACCATGAGTATCCTGAAGCCACCCTGATTACTAACTGGTGTGGTGGCTTGGCTCCCTGCCCTGAAGCACCGGGCCACCAGAGGGTAGACAGCTGAACAAAATGAAAGATGGAGGGTTTTTTTAGAAGGAGGAGGGGTAGGGGTGAGTGAATTTGCAGAAGGTGACAGTGGACCCTGTAATTTTTTGGATTTTGCTAGCTCTCTAAATAATAGCACTGGGGATCCTGGGTGGCTCAGCGGTTCAGCGCCTGCCTTCTGCCCAGGGCATGATCCTGGAGTCCTGGGATCGAGTCCCACATCGGGCTCCTTGCATGGAGCCTGCTTCTTCGTCTGCCTGTGTCTCTACCTCTCAATTTCTCCCTGTGTCTCTAATGAATAAATAAATAAAATCTTAAAAAAATAATAACACTGATAGAGCACTTACTAAGGGCTGTTCTAGGTGTTTTATGGTATTAAACAATTTAATTTCCACCCTCAAAGCAGGTGCCATCCTTATCCCACATTGACATGGAGGGAAACTAGAGCAGGGGGTGAGCATTTTGATCAAGGGCATACAGCCGGTGAGCACAGAGGCTGCATTTCGTGCCTTGGCAGTTTGGCTACAGAGTTCTTGCCCTTAACCAGTGCCATCCTGCCTCTTGGAGGGCCCTTCACAGAAGGTGTTGATGCCCCCTTTGCATTCAGCAAATGTGACTCTTTGTTATGCTGCAGGTAGACCCAGTCCATCACAGAGAAGTCACACCTTTACCGGACACGAGTGGACTTTTTTTTTTTTTTTAAGATTTTTTATTTATTTGAGAGAAAGAGAGAGAGAGAGCACAAGCAGGGGAGGGGCAGAGAGAGAGGGAGAAGCAGACTCCCTGCTGAGCAGGGAGCCTGATGTGGGGCTCAATCCCAGGACCCCAAGATCATGACCTGAGCTGAAGGCAGACCCTTAACTGATGGAGCCACCCAGGTGCCCTGTGAGTGGACTTTTTGTTTGGACCACAGGGTCCTTTTTATCATCTATGTAGCATCTGCTTCAAGTGGGCACTTGGGAGTTCTCTTTCCCTCCCTCACCCTGACATCCTGCCCTCTCACACTTCTTCCCACATCCTCAGTCTTCCACTTCCTGCCTGTCCTGCAGGTCCCCAGCTTCCTTCTGCAGTGGTGGCAGGGGCCAGAGCCTGAGACTTAGATTCTTCACATTCTCCAGGTGAAGAACCTACCAGGAAAAAGAAAGGACCAAAGCAAAGCTTCAGCGTGTTGGTGGGCTAACCAAGTTTTGGTCTTGGTACTCCATTGTATCTTTTGTCAACTCCTCGCAGGAGGGTAAAGTGCCAGAAAATCTCATCTTGCTACTGGAGGTGGGGCTCATTGGGAGTCGTGAATAGGGAATTACCGAGAGACCATAGTAATATGTGTGGGACTGTCAGGACCCTTCCCCGCCTCCCCTACATACAGATGAACTCTTCTTAAGATTAGAATTCAAGAATGTATAATTCAGTTAAAGACATTAAAAAAAAAAAAAGACATTAATTCAGTTAAAGACATCCAAAGCCTCAGGCTGTTTGTTCTCGTACCACGTCACCACCCAAGTCAGGGATGCTTTCTTAAGCCTGGGCACCATGATGTCAGAACATCTGGTCCACCAAGTCAGCCGTGACTAGCGTGTCTGTTGGACACCAAGTGATCTGATACAACTTTTTATGGGATTACCCTGGTGCCTTGGAATTGTATAGATGCAGCCTCAGTCATTTCGGAAGCAATTAGTAAATAATGAGAGGTACTAAGCTGCTCACTTGGTCTGTAATATCCTCGCATGGAAGGCACAAAAGTGACGGGGAGATTCATTTTCTTAAATAGGTAGGTTTTCCTGAAAAAGAAATTAAAAAAATTATTGCTTGAGAAATAAAGAAATAGTCATTAGAATCGCAACCATTTCATAAACGTACCTTAACATTATAACACCACATTAGCATGAACGAATGTACCGGAATGCAGTCTGTTTGCCTAATAAAAAGACTGTGTCAAACTCAAAATGAGGCCATTTACTAAAACATACAAGCTTTTGGTTAATTTATAATATTCTCCTAATCCCACTTTTATCAGCTCTACTTTGGTGCACTTGGTATTAATTGCCTATTATAGCAGGTATTTGAACACATCTCCTCTTTCATCTGAAGAAAATATTAGCATATCGTAGAGCTGTTGGGACAGATTGTATCTGAGCCACTTTTTCCTCCTTGCAGAAAAGCCTATCAATCATAACTGAATATAGTGATTAATAATGTCACAGCTCTTATTCGCATGTCTGTGTGCAACTAAATGAAGAGGAGTGCTTACATTTTGATCTAGAGAATTTCACATAACAAAATAATCAGTTGGCATTTTAGAAAAAAATTATATTGAAAAATGCTTCTACCCCAGGACCTATTTTTGGTTGTTCTATTATTAATTTACTAAAGGCTTCATCAGGAAGCCAAAGCAAAGATTCTGTTATATCAGAATTTGTGTCATTTCAGACTAAGTTTATCTTTTTTTTTTTTTTTTTTTATCACATGTTCAGTAGTTCCATCAAGATCATAGGGGACACTGGCTAGTGCACTTGGGCTTCCCCAGCTGGGTGTGCATCGAGCACCAGCCCTCACTGTGCACGTGCCTCTGAGCAAGCCAGTCCCTCTGGGCCAATTCCTTGGCCGTGAAATGGGGAAAGAATATTGCAAAGCTTTTCCAATCTTTTTGAGATTTTTGATGAGAATCAATGTAAAATGATCTTACCATAGTGCCAGGCCATAGAAATTACTCAAAACAGCAGGAGTTTGCATTTGGAGGAGATAAGACATGAGTTGTCATGTGGAAGGGGAAATGACAGTATGTGGTCACTCCTGGCTTGAGGCCACAGCAAGGGCTGTGTGCTGAAGCCCTCCACACTTACATCTCCATCTGGGCTCCGGACTCACTGTTGTCGGCAGAGCAAACCACACCTTCTGATGGTCCTCCTCGCCCTCGCAGGCAGCCTTCTTCCCTTGGTCAGCTCCACATTGGGGTGAATGGTTTTACCCTACCATTCATGGAGTGGTTCACACAGAGAGCTAGGATGAGCCTTGATTCCTACGTTTCCTTACTGGCCCCGCTTCTACATCCAGTCCATCGGTGAGTCCCGTCTGCTGTGTCCTATGTGCCATACCCAGAACCCATCTACCTCTTCATCCACTGCCACCGTTGTCCCAGCCTGTGCTTTGTCAGGAGCTCATGGACTGCCTTTCCGGTTCCTGCCCATGCCCCGCACAATCTCTTTTCCACATGACACCCAGAATTATCTGTTCAAAGTATAAGTCAGATATCATCAGACTCCTCTGGTTAAGAGTCCTGTGGCTTTGGGTTGCCCATTGAGGACACATCAGGCAAACATCCTGGCTTATGGCTCTCATCATGGAGATTTTTTTTGACTAATCTATCTAAAATTCCTTATTTTCCCTGACACTTGGGAATGTCCTGAGATATTTTTTTTTTGTCCTGAGATTTTTGTTTACTTGTTTATCACTAGGATCTATGTTCCCTGGGAGCAGGTGCCTTCTCTGTCTTGCCCGCTGTTGTAACTAGTGCCTTGAACAGATCCTGGCAGTTAACATGACCTCAGGAAACATCGACTGATTAAACAGTTCCATTGGGAAAGTTCACAGTAGTCGGAGTAGCCAGGAAACACTGCATGGCACGGGTGAGACTGGCACTTGAGTTGGGCCATGGATGGTATTTCAGTGTGGTGAGGCTGGAGTAGGGGATTGAGATGTGGGGTAGCTCTCAGGATTGCACTCTGGCACAAGAAGAGGACATGGGCACGGTGGCAGTGGAGATGTGGCCCGGGCCATGGGGAGACAAGCTCTGTGACCATCCTGTGGAGAGGTCTGTTTCTCCAGGCAGGGTGGGACAGAACACTTTTGAAAGGTAGAATGGAGAAAAAGATGGAATTATTTGAAGGTCAGGTGTGAACCCTAAAGCATGGGGCCAGGGTGGTGGTGCTGGAGGTTCACTGCCGATTTCCCACAACGAGGGGCATGTTTTGGAGATGGCTGTCAGCAGTGTCGTGGAGGCCAGCTGGAATCTGAGGTATCTGGTAGTAGGCCTTGGAGGTCACTCAGCACCAGGGGCAGCCTGCATGTGTTGAACACCTCAGGTGTTGGGGGGATACCGTGGAGTCCCGGGAAGGAGTGAGCTTGTACCTCCTGGTGTGTGCAGCTCTGTCCTGTGAGGGGTCTGGGGTCACGGCGACAGGGACCTCAGCTTTCCTCGTGCAGTGCCTGGGATGGAGCTCCCATCCTATGAGCATGGGCTGGGTTAGAAAGAAAGAAGGTACAGGAAATGATTCCTCTAGTTTGGGCGCATGTTAAAAGGCCTTGGTGTTTAGACTTAGGGCTTAAAACTTCTGACCCAGAAGTTCAGTGACAGCTAAAATTTATTAGAAGTTTTTATATGTTATAGGGAAGCCTTTTGAAAATAAAAATCACATGTGGGAGGAGATTTACATGGCCTGTGGAATATGTAACAGCAAGTTTCCCTCTTTACCTTGGCTGCAAGGAAACCCAAAGCCAGATTTTTCGGATTTTTGCTCCCTTGTAGCAACTCTGACTTTTACGTTGCTTTATTTAGCTTTTTTTTTTTTTTTAAGCTCCTTTTTCTCTGCTTCCATGGATCTCATTTAGATGTCTTTTTTATGTAAGCTTGTTCAGTTTTTGGTAAAGGCAGAATTTGTATGAGTTCAATAACTACCGGCATCATCCTGGGCCTATGGGGGCAGGCGCCAGAGCAGTGAGAGGAAGCATCAGCCCCGGGCAGAGAGGCAAAGCCTTTGTTAAAGGTGAGCAGTGCCCGGCCACCGCTCCTCCCACATGTCCCCAAATTGAAAGTTTGTGTTTATGGGGTTCTGAATGTAGTCTAATTTTTTCCTATCTGGTTTGGCTCATCTCTACCAGCTGGTAAATAGGAAATGTTCACGGTAGGAAGCCAATACTCTGCAGAGTGTAAACAGATGGAATCGATATAAAGTGACAAGCTAGACTGTGCTATGGAGAATACAGAGCCAAAAGTAAGAACATAACAGTCAAGCTACTTGCTTCGTTCCAGTTCATTTAGTCCTGAATAGCGCTTCATATCTGCACAGCTGTGTTGTTCTTTTTTTCCCCTCTTTCTTTCTTCTGGGTTGATAATGACAATTTCAAAGAAAAACTTTAATTAAAGATTTTATACGAAATAGCCAAAAGTAGAATAATAAGGAAAATGAGCATTGATGTGTTTATTGTAAGAAAAATCCTCTTTCACGGTTTCATTTAAAAAATTTACTCCTTAAATTTAAAATGAATGTAGTCGTGGTGACAGAAAGGTGCCAGACTGACAGCCGTGGATGCTGAACCCCTCCATTGTGCTACAGAGCCAAGACCTAGAGGCTGCTAGAAGCCCCCTCCCCTTGGGGTTCAGTCCCTAAGCAGGTGGGGGGAGGGGGGATGGCGTCCTCACCCCCTTCTGCTAGAAACTGGGCAAGGAAGGCTGCTTCTGGGGGAGGAACTGCACAGAAGACCGCTTAGCAGGAGCCAGTAAGATAACACTGTGGACAGTTTAAGTTAATTTACTGTGCAGGTTGTGCTCTGGCGTGAAGAGGTTTGGCCTTCGTCTGGGAGGGCCACATCGGAGCTGGGCCTAGGGAAGGATTATTTGCAGCCTGGCTGAGAATCCTGGCCTTCTGGGAGGCAACATTGGGCCTCTTCTCACCTCCTTTAACGTCTGGGTGGTCATATTTATTTGGGTTCACAGCTTTCCTTCCTGGAGCTTAAAGTGCTATAAAAAGAATTTTAAACAAAGAACTATAGAGTACTAATAACAGCCACTGTTAGCAGTTTATTGAACCATCTGAACTCAGTGGGATACAAATATGAAGCAGTTTGATTTTTCTCTTCTCACTGTTCTCAAGCAGGCGCTAGCAAATCTGCCTTTTCATCCCCTAAGGGTATCAGATAGGCGGATCTTGTGGCTTTCTGGTCACATTTAGTTATAAATAAAACTACTACAGGCCAATCCAGCTTCGGACCTTGAGCTCATATCCAGCTCAGTTGGCCATCTCCTCTCCTTCTTCACTGGGGCACTTGTCCTGTGCTGAGGGTTGAGGAAAGGGAGTGTGTCTTTCTCTTCCTTCACTGGTGTCCTCTCTGGGCAGCATGTAAAGGCTACTCTCTTATGGAGCCCATGGGGAATTATTAGGACCGTGTTTTGGGGGCCTCTGAACTAAGTGGCTCCCTGATGAGGAGGGTCAGCTCTACTCCTGGTGGTTCTCTGCATATCCTCAGGCTGTGTGGCTCCCTTCACCTGAGGAGCAGCCCCTCTGGGAGCAGGACAACTCAGGCCTTCTGCCTTTTTTGGTCTCCACTTAACCCACTGAAAATTTACACATGCCATCTCTGCCAACGGTAGGCATGCACACTGTGCTCATCTGCCCCTCCCACTCTATTCTGCTATCTCTGTCCAATTCTCAGTTTCTTTTCCTTGGAAGGTGTACCGTGGATCACTGAATCCACTGGGAAATGAGATGCTTACATATCCCTTCTTTCAGGTGTCTGCCCTTGTCTGTACAAGAATTTCCTTAGCCTGCTAAAGCTTCTTCCCCATGAATGCTGCAGTCACTCCATCCATCCATCCATCCATCCATCCATCCATCCATCACCATCCATCCATTCATTTATCCATACATCATCCATCCACCCATCATCCAACCATCCATTATTCATCTATCCATCATCCATGCATCCATCATCCATCCATCTCTCCATCTACCCATTTATGTATCTATCCAGCCAGCTAGCCATCTTCCATCCATCCATCCTCCCATCTATTCATACATATATACATTCATCCATTCAACAAATATTCATTAGTCCAGGCCCTTTTTTTGGTTCTGGACTCCTGCCTACCGAAGACCTTATATCCTCTCAAGGCTCCTATTAGGCTGGTCAAGGAGGGCAGTGAAGGGGTTAGAGGAGTTGGCTGGGGTGGGAGAGAGTAGTGCTACTCAGTATTTCTTGACATGGGTGTGTGGTTATTTGAGACTCTGTCCTTAACCTTTGGTCCCAGTCCACAATCCCCATCATGCGGCCATGTATGATGTTCCACATGAGGCACTTGCATACATGTGCTTGTTTCCTCTCAGCCACACTCTGACACAGGTCCTTACTCATTTCCATTTCACAGATGAGGAAACTGAAGTTTAGTTGTCAGGGTACTGTTCCAAGGTGACCTGAAAAATAGCGCAGAGCTGGGATTTGAAGTCTCATGTCAGGGCCATTGTCGGGCCATGCGCCACACTGCATGGAGGTCCCTTGTGGAGAGGGAGGGAGGGGAGCATTGAAGTGCCAGTGCTGTGGTGAGGGTGGGGGCTGGCTGCAGCCCAGAGCAGTTTCTATGGTTCTCAGTGTGGCTTACCATCATGCCTGCCTCCGCTTTACTTGTTACAGTTGGACGTTCTCTGCTTCTTGTAATAGCACTTAAGAATCTGTCCTCCATAAATTCACCTAAATCTTTTTTTGAGTGTTTTAATATTGCTCTGATTGTTCCTCCCACTTCAGTAAGCACTTCCTCTTTTTCACTTCACTCCTGTGTGAGATAGGGCTTCATTTCTTTTCTGGAAATGTTAGGTGAATGAGTCCTGGCTTGTGTAGGCACCCTGCAGAACTTAAAGCTTTCCAGCCGGCTTTTCCCCAGCCCTACTGTCCACATGGAATCTAGGCTTTTTAGTCTGTCCTCACGTTGGTTCCCTTCCTAGATATTGGGTTCATCACCCACCATCCCCCTCCTCCTTGGGCATCTCCCCAGCCTGGGGCTCCAAGAACATGGAGAGGGTCACATGTTGCCCTGCTTTGGAGGTCAGTGGTACTGCAAGGGGGGCTGGGTGCAGTGGGGGCTGGGGAGGAGGAGCAGAGAAGTGGCAGGCCAGGGTGCTGTTCGAGACTGCTAGCTAGGATTAGCTGGGGGGTGGAGGGTGGAGAGCCGGGGCTGTGGAGGGGAAGCAGCTCCTTCCTGGGCCTGGGCTGGGGAGAATGGGCGGGGAGGGTGTCAGGACTAAGTCTGCTCCCCTCCTCCCCAGGATGGGGAAGATGGTTGGGAAGAGAAGACTTTGAGCAGCTTCTTCATAGCCTCAGGCCCTGTCTTTATCCTGGCTCCCTGTCTTTAATTTAAGGTTGTAAGTAGCTATTGTTTTGATTTTATTTTAAATCCTCGGGGCTTCTCCTCCAGTGTTTGTGCACAGAAAGCTCCCCAACATGTGCCACCACCTTCAGAGAGAAGTGGGAGTGCATGGGGGAGAGTGGAACAGGGGTCATGAACTTGTTCTGGAAAGATAGTGAGTCTTGCTGTTTTTATGGACCAGACATTCTGTCCAACTGCTCAACTCTGCCACCATTTGTAGGGGAAGCAGCCAGAGGCAATGTGGAAACAAGTGAGCCTGCCTGGGCACCGATAATATTTCCTTATGGATACCGAAATCTGAAGTTCCCCTTTCCCTTGTCATCAAATACCCTTTTTCTGATTTTTTTTTTTTGACTATTAAGAAATGTAAAAACTATTTCTAGCTTACAGGGATACAAAAATAGGTGGTAGGCAGGAGTCTGCTGCATGCCGAATACGCAAAGGTAGTCAGGCCTCCTAGGCAAGGAAGCCAAGAGAGAAGAGCACCCCCTTTCAGGCCTATCTCTGTGCGGTAAGGGGAGTGAGAGCACATTTTCTTTCCTGGGAAGCAGCCTGGGTTTGGGGGAAGAAACGAGAAGCAGTGGCTCCTCTCGTTTTGCTAACTGTGCACCAGTTTTTGCCTCTGTCCATGGGTTTGGCCCTCAGGACTACTACTCCCTCAAAGCCGTGGGGATTAAGGGTTGGAGCCCAGGAGAGCAGAGGCCAGATAGGGAGCTGGGGACTAGTTGCAGGCAGGAATATGCCCAGATGACTAGATCAAAGTCCCGCAGCCAGTGGGATGGAAGTGTAATTGGGAAAGCCAGAGGCAGTGCACAGGATCCTACCCCGAAGGAGCAGTGGCAGGGCCAGAGAAGGGGTCAGGGCAGCAGACACAGCATGCTAACTCACTCTGCACATGTTCATGAACATCCACTCTGTCCAGGTGCTGTCCTAAGCCCCAGGGATATAGCAGCAAGCAAAACCAAGTCCTTCTCTGTGGAGTTTACATTTCAGTGGAGGAAGGAAGACAATAAACATACAAAAGAAATAGGAAGTGATCCAAGTGTAGATGAATACAAGAGAAAGTGTGAGGGATCAGAAAGGGATGAGTGCAGGCTCTCGTGTGGGCCATGGAGGAAGGCTTGTTGGAGCAGGTGGCAGTGTGACACACCTGAATGAAGGCCGGAGATAGCTATCAGGAGGAGGAGATTGGATGAGCATGCTTGGTAGGGGTGGGGGAGAACAAGGAGGCCTGGAGCAGAGAGAGTAGGGGAGGGATGGAGGGGCGGGGTCAAGAGGTAGTGGGGGTCAGATTGACTAGGGCAGATCAACTAGGGCTTCGCAGGCCAGGCTGGGTGAGGACTTTCCAGTATGTAAGAGAGAGCCTGCCGTGCTGGTGAATTTGAGTAGTTCGTTGTGGCTGGAGCCCAGGGACTGTGGGAGGGGGTGATTTTGTGGGATATGGAGCTGGCGTGGGGGGTAAGCAGGAGGCTCAGAGATGGTGGCTCTTAATACAGACATGTCCCACTTATACCAAAATGGCACACGTCTAGCTGGCCTAGAAAGGGGCTAGATGCTGCCCACGCCATCCTGTTTCTCAGTCTTTACCTTCTCCTCTCCTGCCTCTCCTCCCTTCTCAAGGGAGCAGGGAAATGGGGTGGGACATGGACACGGTCACTCCCCTGACCCCAGCCACTTGATTCCTTTATGCTTTTTCCTGCTCTCCTGTCCTGGATGGGACGAGTCTTGTACACCGTGGCCCTAACTTCCCTGCCTCCGATAAGCCCTACCATCTGCAGCTCAATTCAGATCTTGCCAAACTTCAGTCTGACAAATGATAAGAAACTTGGAGACATACCTCTGGTGGGTGTGAGTTCTGTGCCAGACTTGCTGCTTCCTGGCTTTCCACGCTGGAGACCCATATGGGCTGCTTTGGGGGTTTAAAAAAGCGCATCGCCTCCTGTCCCCCATTTGATCAAAAGAGGTGAATCGAAATTTGGCAGCAGACAAGGTGCTGAGGGTTCTGTTTGACCACGGAGCAAGTGGCTCCGCTCTTTTAGACAAAGCGGTCGGGCTGAGGGTGGACGCACAAGCCAGCCTCACGGTGGTGGATGCAATTCCCACTGTTCCCTGCTGGGCATTCCCAGTTTGGGAGATTAAGATGGTTTCAGCCAGTGTTCCCTGGTTGTTAGAAGCGAGAGGTGTATATAGAATTTAGCATGGGGCTTTGCACAGAACATCCAATTAATATTTGTTCAGTTATGATATTACAATCATTATTCCATCTATAGCAGACCGAGCCATTCTTACATTCAGGATTGGCCCTGAGGAGGTATAACCAGGCTTCCTCAGAATGTGGCTTTTTCCTAAGCAGGTGAAAAGGCAGGTTCATTCATTCACTCAGACACTTAACTGAGCCAGATCCCGGAACCGAAGCTCTGAACCCAACTCCGGGGACCTGACATTCTGGAGGGAGATAGTAAAGATGAGTATTAAATCGGTTGGTGAGATGTACTCTGAAGACAAGGATCAGAGTGTGTAGGGTGGGGTCTTACTTATACTTGTGGTCAGGAAGTCCTTTCTGATAAGATGACAAGAGGGCCGAGATCTGGATAAAGTCAGGGAATGGGACAGTTAGTATCTGGGGAAGAATGTTCTAGACAGAAAGAATAGCAAAGGCAAATGCCTTGAGGCAGGAGGAGCCTGGCAGCAAAGGACCTGGTGTGGCCTGAAAGCAGCGAGCCAGGGGACAAGTAGGGGAGATGAGTTGGGAGAGCTGCCAGGGCCAGTCTGTGGGGCCTGGCAGGTCACAGCTTGTGGGGAGATGTGAATGAGGCAGCGTGGTCGTGGGGGACTGGCTCATGAGTGTCTGATAGGTAGCATCATGGACCAGGAGGGGAGACCCCTCATGTGGGTTTGGAGTCAGACAGATGCCCGGGAGCATGGTGCCACCGGCCATTGTCTTATAACCATTTCTGTTTTTCCTGTAGATAAGGAGCGAGGTTCTCAGTGGGTGGAAGAGGGGAGCAGGGGTTGAGAAGGGAGGTTGGGAGGGGTGAGAAGCTCTGGATGGGGTGGCAAGTGACGGGCAGTGGAGCAGGATCACACAGTGCCCTCGAGTGAGGGGACCCAGTTGAGTGTTGGAGGGTCGCCCTCTGTGGCCACAGCAGGGCTTGGAAGAGGCAGTGTGTTGGATTTAACCAGGGATGGGGGCTTGCCAGGGCTGAGGGGGGAGGAGGAAGCACATATGCAGTGGTGATTATAGAGACTGAGCCATTGGGAGGGAGCGAGGGGGAGCTGTGCACAGGAACTGAGCGGCAGGTGGGGGCCCTGCTGAGGAGAAGGCTGTGGGGTCATGCGCTTGAGCAAGGCGCAAGAGGAAGAGGGATGGGGTGGTTGGAGCATGGGGCTTGATTTTGGAGAGTGGCAGTCATTGGGGATGACACGGTGTGGAGTCCGAGCAGGCAACGGTGACCTCTGGCTGAGAGGAGGACCAGGAGCTAAGAGACCTAGGCTCAGAGGTTGTCCATAGGGAGCCCTGAGTGGTCCTGGGAGCAGGGCTGGCATGTCAGGGGCTAACAGCCTAGCCGGGAGGCCTGGTGCTCATAGGTCCAAGCAGCTGGGGAGAAGAGGGAGCAGCAGCCATCCTCCCACCAGCCCAGTGCTTCCTCAGCTGTGAGCACAAGGGCAGCCACCCCAGGAGAGCGCTGTCAGGGGTTCCTCCCACGTCACGCAGAGTCCAGTGAAGGGAACCCACAGAGGAGTGTTGAGGAAGTAGGTGATGTTAATAAAGAGAAGAAAACCTGCTCTTCTTAGGGTTTTCCCCTGACCTCTTCGTGGGAGGCACCGAACATACCCGAGTCTAGACTGGGCATGGACTTGACCTTGCCCAGGGCAGCAGAGTCAGACCTGCCGAAGCCCAGTCATGCCAGACCTTCATCACTTTTCCTCTACAATCCCAACCCTGGCCTTTGTGTTCTGCTGTGCGGAATGCCGTCCTGTCCTGCCCTAGCCACCCCCCTCAACTTAGATGCCTCCTCCTCCAGGAAGCCTCCTAGATGACTCAGGCTGAAAGGGCTTACAGCTCTGCATTCTCTGTTCTCTGGCTCTTGTTTCCACAGCTCAGCTTCAGCAAACACTTATTTTACATCCTGTCTTTTCCTCGGGAAGTGTGGGTAAAGGGTAGGTAGACTTGCATTAGAATCCAGGTGATCATTGTTGATGGAGGTGATGTCGGGTAACTCATGTAGCCTCCCTGAACCTCCATTTTATCTAAAAATTGGGGAACAGTACTTTCCTCCTGTGGGTTGGGGGGATTCAATGACATAGCTCCGAGCTTGGCACCCATGAACCCCGGTGGATGTTCCTGTCCTGGGTACAAGTAGGTTTGGGGTAAGCACACAGCTTAGTACTCTGCATCTCCACAGGGCTGCTCCAAATGCCTGTCACATTTATGTGCCCAATAAATATGCGTTTGCTGAATTTGGGAAATATGTCTATACAACTTTTCTATAATATTTTTAAAAAATTCAGAGGGGTTGAAATGTATAGTCATATTTTGCAGCTCCTAGTAAAAACAGTTTGCATATGGCCATGAAAAATGAAGATAGTGCAAGTTCAGTCCTACCTGAACTATAGTTTTTGAGTACCAATTAACAAAAAAGATTTTTCTCATGGCTCTAAAAGGGAATGAATTGTCTATGAGACTTACTGCTTTACATCAGAAAGACTTTTTAAGAACTTACTGAGACCATTTACAGAGAAAATGGCTTTACAAACATTCAATAAATACAAAGTGTTCTTTTTTTCCATAGACATGTCATTTTGCAATACCTCAAGTGTGAGTCTTTGAAAACATTTTATTTTACCAGAAGTATTTAAAAACATTCATTTTTTTTTTAATGATCATTTTGGTTTTTAACACTGGGTCTTTTGACTTCTCCTAAATCACTTCTTCTGCACAGATTTTCAGAAACATTAAAACTATTTTCAAAGCCTTCAAGCTCATTGATGTTAGCAAGACTGGTCTGATCCAGTCCTGTGAACTGAGGAAAGTTCTCGAGACCTTCTGTTTGAAGATGAAAGATGATGAATACAAAAAGTAAGTAAACGAAGGTCAGGTGAGAGATTGCTCAGTAGAACTTAGCCCCGTTTCAAAGTGGGACCAGGCAGGTGCAGTGGAGCCAGACGTCGTCCCCTCCTGCCCTCTCTGTCTTGACTGTTTTTAGAAGAGGCACTCATGGCGTTTCTCCTGTGTTTGTGGTGCTCTCTACAAGTGCTCAAATTCAAGAGCTAATGATTCTAATTCTGAGAGTCCCCAGGGTGGCAGTCATCTGGCCTGCAGATCTGAACACATCTTGATTATTTAAGTAATCCATCACCAGTTGTCTCTCCATTCCTGGTTGGCCCCACACCCGCCATCCCCCGTGTTCCCAGTTCCCAGTTGACTTTTACTCAAAGCCTGGGGTTACAGAAGAACAAATTTCAGGATTTATTCATTGGTTGATGTGCTCCCTATTGGCTCTCCATCCTGATATAATAACAGAAACGCAATTTTCCTCCAAGGACCATTGTTGCTGGGGTCTAGGGGGCACTGCAGCCAGGGAGACAGTGAAAAACTGAACATCTCACTGCTTCACAGCTTTTGAAACCCACCACCACCTGCTCCTGACTCGGGGGCCATGTGTGGAAGCCTGCATGGGCATATTTTCTTTTTCTTTTCTTTCTTTTTTTTCCTGAGTCTCCAATAAACTCCAGATCATTTAGAAGAAGCCAAATGCCTGGCTTCTGTAGCTACCTGAGTTTTGAATGGAAGCCACTAGAAGGGGGTTTAACTTCATTTCTGTGGTACTTGGCCAAGAAGCTCTCTTCCTCTTCCTACTTTTTAAAAGTATCCCCCAGGCTGTTAACAGAAGTACCAAGCCTTATTATTTCACTCTGAGCCGAAGAGTTTCACATCACACTGCAGTTATAAATCCCTGTGACATTGGTGGCTGTGGTTGCTCGCATGGTGTCCATAAAGACAATGTTGCTTCTGGAAGGACAGGAAGAACTTGTTCCTACAGCAAGGAAGTGTATGGGGGCAGGTGACCATGGCATAGGCACTGTGGGGTCTGAGAAGCAAGGAGACTTTTTAAAAATAGGTGTTTCCTGGTCTTTGGGATATTTTCTTCTTTTTTTCCTCTTTATAACCCACCTCAGAATATAAAAGGACATAATAGATGTTTTAATTTTTACATCTTTCCGACTGGGAAAGTGTCCAGAATAAGATCCAAACAAAACAAATTAAATAATTTTGTGCACGCAATTATAGAACAGAAGCAACACTCTTCTAAAACAGGCAATCAAAAAACAAAACAGTGTTTTATTTGACAATAAACCTTGTGTTTGGCACTGCAGTCTCCAACCTAGTAAATCTATAAAAAATGTTACTGTCTGTTTCCCCATCTCGTAAGTATCGAATAATAAAGAACTCCACAAATTTTTATTTGAGGTTTTTTTAAGCCTCGAAAACAATACTGTTTTCATGATAAGGCTTGAGAAACTTAACATAATAGAATTGCTTTTCTTTAGAATAGAAACGCAGAAGATCAAACGTAGACCATTTCTTCGATTGCTTTAATGCTTTTCTTATTGAAGCTCAAGAATATACTCTTTCCTTGAGAAGCTGCTTCAGTATTAGCTTGGCCTTTTTAGTTTTTGAGCAGGAGACACAATGCATTTTTGAATCCTTTCTTTTATCGAAAACAGCCTCCTATTGAATACCAGCCTCTGGCTCTTGGGGTGGTGGTAAAGCGCCTAGCCTTTGAGTCGGGCACACTTGGGGGTCAGGTCTGTGTGGCTCCCTCCCAGGTTCTAGGGCCTGGGGAAGCTCCTGGGGCTCTCTGAGACTCAGGTTTCTCATAAATAGTGGAGGCTGAGGAGCCAACCTTGCAGGGCTGGTGCTAAGGTTCCCCGTAATGTGCATTGCAGGCCTGTGATGCGCCCAGCACATAGTAGGTTCTTGTCCCACAGTGACTCTGTCATGGTTCATAAAGCTTCTGGGAATGTGCTTTATTCCTTGGAAAACACTTCCCCTTAGGCTACAGAACACCAGGCAGTGTGTGTGAAGAGGCGAGAAAGAAAATCATCGCTGATTTTATACTTCATCATACCACCCTGGGACCCACTGGGTTTCTTTTCCCTTTCCCATCTCTCACATCCTCCTCTCTGTTGCCCTCCAGGCTGAAGTATTTGAATCCCAGTAAAATAATGCATGAGCAGCCTGAAAAGCCAACACTCTCAGGAGGTCAGCCTGCTGCCTGAGCAGAGCAGTGAAGCCCAAGGCTAGTTGTAGGTGTGGTACTGGAGAGGTTTACGGGTCTATGGGTGTCATTCCCTTCACCCTACAGTTGGCCTTCCTGCATGACCCACTCGCCTGAGGGTCTGCGCAGACGTGTGAGCTCTCTTGCTCCAAGCACAGATCTCTGGGAAAATGGCCATTGCCCTTTAATCTCAGGAACAGTTCTGCCTCAAAGCCCTTGAGATACTGCATGCCTGGGCAGTACTGAGGCTTGATTTTTGAGATTTTTATTTGTAGGAAATACTACCATGGAATTTTGTCTGTCTGTCCTCAATGAATATGTGGTCAGTATTCTAAAGACAGGTGGGCTGGGCATTAGGAGAGGTTAGGACTCTCTTAGGAAGAGATACCAGTCTGAAGCAATGTTGGATTTTTACAGAAAACAGGGAAGTTGGGGACAAGATTTTTGTCAGTATCTGACATGTTGCTGGGGTAGCAGAGTATTCAACGCTTCTTATAGGACAGCAACTCAAACAGAAAGGAGCACAGTAGGTCAGCCTCCTGGGTCCCTGAGCCTACAGTCGTATTTTCACAAGGCAGAGACTGTGGATGAAAGATGTGGCTATTTGGGGGAGTTTCAGTGTTAGCATCTGGCAGCTATCCTATCTCCAGATAATTTTTCTCATTAGAACAATAGGCAAGATTCATCAAAGTGGGAAAAAAAAAAGGTATGCATTGAAATGAATACATGACGTTACTCTTTGTTAAATTTGGAAAACAGAAAAATAACAAATACTTTAAGTGATAATTACTAAATTTTTAGAAAGCAGCATGAAATTAGGTAATTATAGAAACCAACACATATGGAGATAATATAACCAAACATTTAAAAACTGTCAATTTTTTATAAATGTAATAATGCAGAAATCATCTAGAAAACCATTTATCAAGTGGCAGATTTGAATAATAGAAAATTCATTATAAGAAGGAAAAAAAATCCAAACATCCTATTTCTCTGCACTTTATTTTATTTTTTTTTTTAAAGATTTTATTTATTCATGAGAGACACACACAGAGAGAGAGAGAGAGAGAGAAAAGCAGAGACACAGGCAGAGGAAGAAGCAGGCTCCATGTAAGGAGCCTGACGTGGGACTCCATCCCAGGTCTCCAGGATCAGGCCCTGGGCTGAAGGCGGCACTAAACCTCTGAGCCACCTGGGCTGCCCTTTCTCTGCACTTTAAAAAAAAAAAAAAAAAGAGTATCTCCGTATATTTCAGGGAAAAACACTGGGTTAAGTGTTTTATTTATTTATTTATTTATTTATTTATTTATTTATTTATTTATTTTTACTTTTTAAAAAAGATTTTATATATTTATTCATGAAAAACACAGAGAGAGAGAGAGAGAGGAAGAGACACAGGCAGAAGGAGAAGCAGGCTCCCTGCGGGGAGCCCGATGTGGGACTCGATCCCAGGACTCTAGGATCACGCCCTGGGCTGAAGGCAGATACTCAACCACTGAGCCCCCCAGACGTCCCTGGTTAAATGTTTTAAAATGTTCTTTTTCTCTATGGAAATCCTAGAATGCTCCAAGGAAAGTTTTCCCCCTGCTGCAGTGAACTAGGCCTCAGTTTATCTCTGTGATATGCTGTCAAGAGGGTAGGTCATGTTCTCCCCTAACCCCAGCTTTAGATTTCTCTGGCTATAGAGGCTTTTTGCCAATTGACCTAGGTCCAGATCATTGCCCCCTAATTATTAAAAGCAAGTGAGACCTGCTTTTGCCATCTGAATGCAGCCTGAGTCCTGGTGGCCCCCTCCTCCTGCCTGAGAAGGGCTTGTACCGTTAGAATCTTCGGCACGCATCGGTAGGCCAAGTACAGTGATCTCCTTTGAAGTGTCTGTGTATTTTAATCTTACAGTAACACTTCCTAGGGTTCAGTTTTTAATTTCAGCTCTAGCTAGAAACACATTAAAATGAATGCCAACCCCTGTGTTAAAGGATACCCTTGCTTCATTTTAGATTCTCTGTATCATAATTTCTGATTACCAAAGAACATTTCTATTCCAGGTTTGCAAAACACTACAACATTGATAAAGATACTGCAGTGGATTACAATGTTTTTTTGAAGAACCTCAGTGCAAATAATGACTTGAACCTTAGATATTATATGGGAAACCAAGGTGAGTGTTTTATATTGCTAAAGATTGCTGCAATATCCTTTGGCGTGATAATTCCTCTTCAATGAATCTGTTCTGAGGAAATACTTTCAAATATGGAAACTGCATTATGCACAAAGATAGCCATGGCATTGTTATTTAGAAGAATAACATAAATGTTTAACAACAGAAAAAGGGTTCTGTGAGTCACAGCGTATCTTATCCACCTTACCTACCCGGTAAAACGTGGAGCTGTGAGCAATGATTTCCATAAAGTTAATGGTAAATGGAAGGTGTATGCAGAGTATTAGTAAATGATTGGAAAGAAATTCTAAAACAGATTGTTTTTACATAGTATATCTCTGGGTGTTGTTTGGTTCTTCTTTCTGCTGCTTCTGTATTTTCAGAAAAATTTTTAATGAACATGTTACTCCTTTAATGATGGGAAAAATCTTAATCTAAAAGAGCAAACAGCTGAGTAGTTTATACACTATATTAGAGCCAGGCTTGCACAGGCATATAACCTTGAGAAGGAAAATTCTTCCTGGGGCTGGTGGCATTTATCCCAGCCTTATCAACAAAGTGCCCAGAGTTGTTGACCTGCTGAACAGTTCTGAAGAGAGCAGAGTCCAGTTCCCTGAGGGTGAATTTATGAAGACCCCCCCACCCACCCCAACACACACATGCACACCTCTAGGCCTTTGGTCATTTGAGGCAAATGCTCATTCCAGATGAGTTGTCACTGTCTGGTTTCAGTGTAAGTCAGTACAGCAGCTATTCATTGAGTGTCTTCTGTGATTCTCAGGTTTGCCTCACTAGCAAATTTAACAATGACAAATTCTCCGATTTTAGCTTGGTTTCACTAGGATCACTGATAGCAGACTCCAGGGCTCTTCTTCAAGCCTCTCAAGTTTTGGGAATTACTAGGCAAGGTGATCTTGAAAGGACCCATTCCTCCTTATGTTTTGTTAGTTCTTGTGCAGACCCTTATACCACTCGGCTCTTCATTGGGTTCCAAGCCAAGGAACATACTCTGTCTTTAAGGAGTGTATGCATGTGTGTATGTGTGTGTGTGTGTATGTATTTTTAAAAAACAGGGCAGGTAAGGCATAAAATAAGTCACATAAAAAATAATAACAAAGGGATCCCTGGGTGGCGCAGCGGTTTAGCGCCTGCCTTTGGCCCAGGGCGCAATCCTGGAGACCCGGGATCGAATCCTACGTTGGGCTCCCGGTGCATGGAGCCTGCTTCTCCCTCTGCCTATGTCTCTGCCTCTCTCTCTCTCTCACTGTGTGCCTATCATAAATAAATAAAATAAAATAATTAAAAAAAATAATAACAAAACATTTATTTCATTTTTTTAAACATTTATTTTTTTATTTTAAAGATTTTATTTTATTTATTTATTCATTCATAGAGACACAGAGAGAGAGGCAGAGACACAGGCAGAGGGAGAAGCAGGCTCCACACAAGGAGCCTGATGTGGGACTCGATCCAGGGTCTCCAGGATCACGCCCTGGGCTGCAGGAGGCACTAAACTGCTGTGCCACCGGGACTGCCCACAAAACATTTATTTATTGTGCTTTATATAGATACTGTATATGCTTTTATTTTAATTTTTATTTCTTTCAATACCTTTTTGGGATGGGTATTATTGTCCCATTATTTTAGATGAGACATGGACCTAAGCGTGCTATATGAAGGCCCCAAAGTCATATAGGTCATTTTTGGTGGAGTTGAGATTTGAACTGTTTAGCTCCAAGGAAGACGGGTGTTCGAGTAAGAGGGAGGAGACACTTTTGGAGGACCAAAATTCACAGGATGCATGTGACAAGCATGGAGGGAATGAAAACATTCTAGTCCAAGGGCCTCTTAATGGGACTTGTTGGGCTGAAGCAGGGACCGTGCATTTGCCCAAGTGGGATATAAGGGTGGTGTCTTGATTGATTATAGAGAATTTTCATTACAAATAAGTTTATAGACCTAATTTGAGAACTGTAATACTCCACCCCACTCGCCAAACGTTTGTTTCATGCCAGGCCTTAGGCTAAGCTCATTCCTGTACTGTCTCTTCCCGTGTTCACCACAGCCCTGGGAGGCAGGCAGTGAGGCAGATAAGTGAGAAGATTGAAGTCAACAAGCCCATCCTACCACCCAGAATTAACCACTGTCAGCATGACTCCTGGCATCCTTCCATGCAGATCCATGGAAAGCGGAGAGACAGATAGGAGGAAATATATTTGTACAAATGGGTTCATATAGATTCTATTTTATTTAAGTTTTTGCTTTTCCTTGAGTGTTAAAGAATAGGAATTGAAATGAAACTGAAGATATCTATAATATCCGTGGGTCACACTTTCCCACTCCCGAACATCCGACACTTTAACCCACTGCCTCTGCTACTGAGTCTGCCTATAGAGAAGTCTGAGGTTTGCCTCATTTTCTCCCTTATTCATGGTGTGCTTTTTCTAGCTAGCTGCCCAAAAGAATTATTTGTCCCTGAATTTCAGAAACAGCTAGGATATGTCTTGCTGTTGAGCCTTCTGCGTGTTTTCCAAAGCACAGTGTATTTTTAATCTGCAGATCCAATTATTTTTTCATTTCAAGATTTTTTTGAATATTATATATCTTTGAATAAATCTTTGCTTTCATTTTTCTAATCTTTAACTTAAGTGATACAAATTATCCTTAATGTTGGATAGTCTTTGTCTTCTGTATCTGTTAAATTATGGCAAAGTGCTGTATCCTCTCTTCGCTTTTCCTTTGTGGTCACAATGATCATCTCAGGTCTTCTAGCTATACCTGTAATTTGATTTTTGCCAAGGTCTCTTATTCTGTGCTGTTTCTACTTTATTTATTATTTCTATCATGGCATTTCTTTGATCTATGATATTACTTTCCCTCTCATTTTGTTGTTTTATCATCTTGTTCTACTGGATGTATGTTCTTATTAAGATGTACTGTGAAGTAATTTGTGCCTTTTCCAGTTTATTCCAAGATGGGATCTTTGCCTCTTGCCTTACACTCCTCTCCCTTCCTTCCTAGTTCACCTACACCTACTTTTTGAGTAGAATTTTCATAATTTCAAGACCATTGGGTAAATTGATAATTTTTTAGTTTATTATGCCTCTTTAATTAACTAGAATCTACTTTCAAATAATATTATACTAATTCACATGAAGTATAAGGACTTCACAACCAGTATTTTCCCGTCTTTAGTTATATTGTTATACGTTGTAATTTTACAAACACTGTCAATGCAGAGTGCAGCTTTTGTTGCTCTGCTGAGATTTTTCTGTTCACTCATTAAGGGTGTATTTTCCTTTATATATTCTCAAACAATTATTTTGAAATCTAAGCTTCTAAATACTTTAAAATTTTCATCTTGCTAATTCCAACATTTGGGTCATCTCAGATTCTGGTCTTTTTTTTTTTTCTTTTTTAAGATTTTATTTATTTATTCATGAGAGACAGAGGGAGGCAGAGACATAGGCAGAGGGAGAAGCAGGCTGCCTGTGTGGGACTCGATCCCAGGACCCTGGGATCATGACCTGAGCTGAGGGCAGACGCTCAACCAACTGAGCCACCCAGGCGCCCCCAGAGTCTGGTCTTTGTTGATTATTTTTTTCTTGAGTAGAGATCACAGGTTCGTGTTTTGTTTTGTCTTTCCTATGTCTAGCAATTTTGGAATTTATCCTGGATATAGTAAATCTTGCATTGTAGAGATTGTAGATTCTGTTACGTGCCTCTGAAGAATTTAAGTATTTGTTTTAGCCAGTTTATTTGGCTGCACTCGGACTCTAATCTTTGTCTCTCCTGAGGGCTTTCACACTGGAACTCTTTATTCTGTTCCTGTCGCTTTAGCATGATGTCTTATTGACTGCTCTATACAGCTTGTCATCTTGGGCAGGGGTTAGCCAGAGATCCTGGCTATGCACAAACTTTAGAAATCCTCCTCCATGCTTTTCTATTTTGAGCTCTCCTTACTTTCTTATTTTCCAGCTGCTGTAGAGTCTTGAACTCTGTTTTCTGATTCCTAAAGCCAGGAGGACCCTGGGTTTATGTCTGAATTCTGTCTATTTAGCATCATGTCGGCTGAGACCTGCACTCAGGCAAAAAGCCAGATATCAAGAAATGCATCAGGTGTTACTGTTTTTCCGAGTGTCAACTCCAATTTATGTCAGTTGCTCTCTATTGCCTTCAGATAGCTTTTGGTGTATATTTTGGCCAGAGTTTATAATTGTTAATCCGCTGTGAGGATAGGTTCAATCCACTGTAATTGGAAGCAAAACTTTCTGGCTGCCCAAACTCAGAGTTTCTTCTTGCTTCAGTCTATGCTGGTAAAATTGTTTTCTAATTTTTGCTATTTTTTTCTTTTGCTTATTTCATTAGGAATTTTAAGTAGGTAAGTTAAATAATACAGTTTCAGTTCCAACATTGGAAGTCTTGTGGAATTGTTTTTATTATCAATAATTGGCAACTTGTTTGTTAGGGATACATAAAATGATGCATCTCACAATGAGAGGCAGTGTTGATTGGATTCATTATGAGATAGATGTCTGGTTATTCTCCTGTATATTTCTGTTCCTGCAGTGTTAGCTCAAGTTCTAATTGCTATTAGTATTTAAATTCGGAGGAGGCAAATGTTATATGTAGATTTTTGACTGTGTGGGGGTTGGCACCCCTAACTCTTATGCTGTTCAGAGATCAGCTGTAGTTATTTGGGGCTATGGGCTGCATTATATGAAAGCTCTATACTGTGGCTGTCAACACACAGGTCTATTTACTGGTGTATAGTGGGGAAGGATGAATCAATGGTGTCAACTTGTCATTATCCCCTTTGCCATCCTATCAGTTCCGAATCCTCAGCCCCATAGTTTGAATATTATAGTATCAGCATATCCTTTCTGGGTTGACCCATCATGGAAATGATTTTATTTTGACCATAGGTTGACTATGGTCCCACCTTACTAACTTGTTTTGGGAAAAGCCAAGGATCCAAATAGTTGCTCAGGGTATCAATCAATGAAGACAGTGACATTATATAGAACAGTTCAAAGGCCATTTGGAGGTTTTGACTCATCTAATTTCTCCATGTGTAAGTCATAAAAAAGTAGATCTTCCCATGCCACTGACCCTGCTTCTGTATGATTGCCGTATCAGGAGTGAAACTTTATCATATCCACTCAAGGGCTCTTTCATCATTTTGGTTATTTGAGGCTTGTCCTCTAGAAGATTTCTTGTGTTGTGCTCCTGGAAATGATGTTTCTGATTCCCTGCATGTTCATGACAGTTTGTATATGGCCTGCACAGTTAAAAAATCAATTTGTCTGGATATAAAATCCTGAGCTCAGATTTTCATTCCTTAAGGATCTTAAGTATCTCTACCCATTGCCTGGTGACTTCCAAGTTTTCCTAAGAAAAGTTTGATGACATCTGGCTTTATTTCCCTTACCAGTGACTTATCCGAACCATTCCGTTGTTAGATTTTCTTCCCAGTTATATCTTTTACATGTATCTTGAATTTCTTTTTTCCTATCTTCTTTTTGAGGCCATAACTTTTTTTTTGAAGTTTTTATTTATTTATTCATGAGAGACAGAGAGAGAGAGAGAGAGAGGCAGAGACATAGGCAGAGGGAGAAGCAGGCTCCATGCAGGGAGCCTGATGTGGGACTCAATCTTGGGACTCCAGGATCACACCCTAAGCTGAAGGCAGACACTCAACCACTGAGCCACCCGGGCATTCTGAGACCATAACTTTCTTGCAAGCCTTCCTTCCTGCTTTTTTTCTTTTTTACTTACTTGATTCAGCATTTTATTTTTCTGACTTTGGGTTCTTTTTAGTCCAGTCTTTGTTTCTGAGATGATTTTATCTCTAATTTGCTTCAGAGCTCTATCATTTAATTTCAGTTTTTCAAGCTCTGATTGGTACTGTTCTTCCTTGTCTCCTATCATTTAAAACATTTCTCATTAACCAATAGATAGCTAATGCGTGCTGAGTTTCTAGTGAATGCCAGGCCTGCTCATTCATCACCACAGCAAATCTTCCTGGCAACTCTGGGGGCATTTCTGTCCATTTCTTCTTGCACATGAGGACCCAAAAGCCCAAGCCTGCGTAGCTAGTTAACAAAAGGTTGCAGAGTTGATCGGAACCAGAGTGAGTACTCCTCATCTTTATATGGTTTTCAGAGTTTCTGAATCGTACTCACTTCAGAGCTTCCCCTGAGAAATTCTTTTCCTGGCACTCCAACCTTAAAGCACATGGACAGATAAGTACATTCTGTATTGCTGATTTTTCTAGACTGAAGTTTTTACTAGCATTTTAATAATATTCATTTTCTATATGGTGGTTTGGGGAAGATATTCTCAAGGGAGCAGTAATTTTAAAATATATATCCTCGGGGCGCCTGGGTGGCTCAGCTGGTTAAGCTTCCAATTCTTGATTTTGTTTCAGGTCATGATCTCAGGGTCATGAGATTGAGCCCTGCATCAGGCTCTATTCTCAGCATGGAATCTACTCATTTTTCTCCCTCCCCCTGATTGCACTCTCTTGCTCATAAATAAATAAATAAATAAATAAATCTTTAAAAAAATTTGTCACCTATTTGCACTTTTTTCCCAAAATTTCACTTTCTTAAGTAAGCACGTGATTCCACGTACTTCTTTATATCCGTTTTTATTTCTCATACGAACTCCTGCTTTTCTCTTGTCTATGAACTATAAATGATAAGGATACAGTCTCCTCATGTTGGTTCCTTTTGGGGAAAATGTTTTACAAGCAAGGATTCATTGCCAGGAGCTGTTGGTGGGTTTGATGCTGTTCTCACCCATATCAGGGAATCTCTAGTTCATATATTTGCAGGAACCACATCTTTTGACTTTCTAAATATATGGAACAATGTTTCTTACTAACTTTGGTATTTCTGGTTTTGCTATGTTTATATTCTTTATAAGCCATTATCTTTTTTGTTAAAAGATTTTATTTATTTATTCATTGAGAGACACAGGCGGGGGCGCAGAGACACAGGCAGAGGGAGAAGCAGGTTCCATGCAGGGAGCCCGACAAGGGACTCGATCCCAGGTCTCCGGGATCACACGCCAGGCTGAAGGCGGCGCTAAACCGCTGGGCCACCGGGTCTGCCCAATAAGCCATTATCTTGTTTGTCAAAAGCTCTATTTGGCAGCTGAAGAAATGACATTGGGGGTTGGGTTTCCTTTTGGTGCACCTATGACATACATAAGTGCAAGCTTTGGATGTTCTTTCTACCCCATTTCACATCAGCAAAGCCCCTTTGGAGGAAATGAGCAGGTGGCAGGAATTATGAAGCTGGGCTGATGGGTAAGGCCTGGCATGACTGTGACGAGAGGCATACTTTTGAACAAGGCAAAGCTGAATTCTGTAAGCCAGCCTGGGGCAGCAGTATAATTGCACACGTCCTTGGATGGGAGCTCCCCGAGGGCAGGCCTCACACCCCAGCTACCCCCGCCCCCACAACCCTCCAGAGCTTGGCCTTTGGTTTATAGAACAAGAATAGGTTTCCCTCCATGTGCTGTGTGTCCCTGTGAACCGCTATTAGAGCATCAGTGCCCCAGAGTGGAGCCCACACAGGATGCAGGGTCACAAAACTGGGCTCTGTGTGCCCAACTGAGTCAGAGCCTTGTTCTGTGGGTTTGTTTCCCCATCACTCGATATGAGGCTCTTCAGTGTGCATGTTCACAGATCCCAGTTTCAAATACCTGGCCCACCAAGGCCAAAGAATTCCAGACCAAGTTCTGCCTTTGTATTTCATCATGTAGCCAGCAGGGTCCACTGGGGGAGGCTGTTTTTCTTTTACTTTTTTCTTTTCTTTTCTTTTTTTCTTTTTTGAGGTAGGAAATGGAATTCCAGATGACTGGCAGTTTGTTAACTGCAGCTGAATCGTTGTAAGTATGCTTAATTTGAGTGAAGCTTATTTGCAGACATTTTAGGAAATAAATCTGGGAAACCATTTGTGATTCTTAGCAGTCGACTTTGAGAAAGAAAATGGCTATATTTTAGATTTATTTTATTCTCTTTTATTATAAAAGTAATACATGCTTGCTGCAAAAAAAGGCAGAAGACACAAAAACACGAATCCTACTACCTGAATCCTACCACTGTGTTCTTTTTGGTGTATTATCCTCCCAGATTTCTTTTCTGATGTATAGATGGATAGATGGATGGATAGGTGGGAGGATATATGGATGGATAGACCTGCAAAAACACAACATAAGTATTAGAATGAAAATTAAGTTATGTTAGTCATCCTTTCTTTGAATCATGAAACAATATATATCAAGGAAAAATTTCCATGCCTGTTAATTTAGATAGGCATCTTTGTTTTTAATGTCTGGTGGTATTTTAGAGGCTTGATGAACCATAATTATAAAATCAATCCTTTATTAATGGGCATTTAAATTGTTTCAATTTTTAAAATCTTTAAACAGTTCAGAAAATATCCTTACATACGTTTGTTGAGTAGTCTATGATTCTATTTCTGTAAAATTCTAGAAGGAGACTTAAGAGTATGCAGGTATTGGGGTTTCTATACATAAACTAGAGCTGATTTCTTTCTCTGTCATTCCCTTTTATCTGTGCCTCTTTGACAAGTAGAAAAAAATTGTTAACTTATTTTCATTAGACAATTACCAGTGAGTTTGAGTACTTTTTCATGTATCTGTTGGATTTTTTAGTTCTTTTTATGTGAATTACCTGTTCATAACCTTAGTCTATTGTTCTGTTAAGTATTTATCTTATTGATTTGTAAGAGCTACTCATGCGTCATGGTAATTAACCTACAGTGTTTCTCACTCATTTTTCTTTCATTGTGATTTGTGTGTGTTTTTAACCAAACAAAAAATAAATATTTATACTGTCAGACCTATCCATTATTTAAATGATTTGGGGGCTATAATGCATTCCTTGGAAAGGATTTTGCACATAGAAATTGTGCACTGTGTAATATTCATCTTAATTTTCTTCTGCTTTCATGGTTTTAGTATTCTACTTGGTGTACTTTTTACTCTAAGGCTTATCCTAGCACGAGATAGCAAGAAGATTAATGTAACTTTTTTCTAAAATGTTTGGCCAGTTATTTCGAGACCATTATTCTGTGGCTCATCATGCTTTTGGTTCATTCTAGTCTGAATGTTTACCAGTTTGGTTGGGATGACAAGGGAACACTGATTATTTAAATATACCTTTGACAACATTAATAAGCGAAAATTCTATTGTTTTAATAGATATCTCCTGGAAGAATCAACCAGTCCAAAATTCCAAAGGGGAGTGCCTCCACAGTTCTGGTTCATCTGAAGATGTCTGGAAAAACTACAACCTAGACGAAATTGAGAGAACTTTTTGCCAAGAGGTAAGATTGTCTCTCTAATGGCAGGGTTCTCTAAAGCATAAACAGAAGAGATTGACGGTTGTGGAAAACCATTAGGTATGGACATGATTTCTTTTTTTTTTTTTTAAGATTTTATTTATTCATGAGAGACACAGAGAGAAAGAGAGGCAGAGACACAGGCAGAGGGAGAAGCAGGCTCCATGCAGGGAACCCAACGTGGGACTCAATCCCGGGTCTCCAGGATCACACCCCAGGCTGCAGGCGGCGCTAAACCGCTGCGCCACGGGGGCTGCCCTGGATGTGATTTCTAAGATTTATTTTGATCCTACCTCCATCTCCCCAAACCTCGAGGCCTCCTCCAACTTCTGATGATAGTCCATTGGTGGTAGTAATGGTGATGAGAGGCTGATTCTTAAGTACCTCTGATGTGCTAGTCATGTACTAAATCTGGTAAAAAATATTCAAGACTTCCATAAAGACATGAGACAACTTTATTGAGTAAAATAAAGGAAAACTTAGTAAGTGAAGTGCTCTTTTTTGGTTTTTGGAAAGGAAGATTCAGTATTAATACTTGCTTTCCCTATATCTGGATGGAAATATATGTATATTTTCTTCTGAAAAGTTAGGAATAGAGGACCTACAGTACCATATAAAAAATAATTTATAGGGGTGCCTAGTAGATAGAGCATGTAACTCTTGATCTCAGGGTTGTAAGTTCAAGCCCCCATTTGGTGTGGAGATTACTCAAAAAGAAAATCTTTATTTTTTTTTTAAGATTTTATTTATTCATGAGAGACACAGAGAGAGAGAAAGAGAGAGGCAGAGACACAGGCAGAGGGAGAAGCAGGTTCCATGCAGGGAGCCCAACGCAGGACTCAACCCCGGGTCTCCAGGATCACACTCCGGCTGAAGGTGGCACTAAACCGCTGGGTCACTGGGGCTGCCCAAAAGAAAATCTTTAAAAAAAAACAAAACCTTTAAAGGTGTAATATTTAAGACAGCATGGCACTGTCTTACCCAACTATTGTTAGGTGGTGGATCGATCTTTATATGTGAATTTAGCATATAATATTAGGCATTCCAGTAAAGTGTTTTGGGTCTGGGGAGTGGCTCATTCAATAATTATTATGGGAATAATTCACTAGCCAGCCCTTTGGGGAAAAAGCTTTGTAACCTTCCCTTCTTTTTTTTTTTTATTAATATTTTATTTATTTATTTATGAGAGACAGAGAGAGAGAGAGCCAGAGACACAGGCAGAGGGTGAAGCAGGCTCCATGCAGGGAGCCCAATATGGGACTCAATCCCGAAATTCTCGGATCACACCCGGAGCCAAAGGCAGATGCTCAACTGCTGAGCGACCCAGGCATCCCTGTAACCTTCCCTTCTTCACATCAGAATAAATTCTATATATGTCAACTATTTAAATTTTAAAATAATGTGGGTGAAAATTTTGTAATCTTGAAATTGAAGACCAAAAACCATGAAGAAAAAGATTTGATACATCTGATTACATTAAAATGAAAAGCTTTTATACAGCAAAACTTTGTATAAACAAATGGGAAACTTGACAAAATATGTGCCACATAAACAAGAGATAAATCATAACTATTCCAAAGGTATGTAGAACTTTTAACAATGAATATAAAATTTTCAAGAGAAAAATGTCAATGAGGAAAAAACTAACAAAAGCCAGTGTTGATCAAGGTGTTGGAGAAGTGAGTATATGTAATATTGTGTTGGTAAATTAGTAAAACTTGTTTTCTGTTATTGTTGTTAATAAATTTATTGTTTTCATAAAAACAGAACCATTACAAAATACATTAGCATTACAAAAAAAGTAAGCAATTCTGAAGAGTACAAAGAAGAAAGTATAAATTATTCAAAATCCACCACCCAGAAATAATCAAAGGCAACATTTGGCGAACATAATTCTAGGTCTGTCTTTATTCATATATATAGAAGGATGGCTGCCTCGGTGGGTGGGTGGGTGGATACATAGATAGAAATAATTTTATAAGAAGAGAATCATGCTCCTTTTTACAAATAAGACATATTTAACTTAAATGTCTTTGAATTTACCAGAAGTAAGGGAGACATGGCCGCCCTTGTCATTAACCCTCCTGGGGGCCCTCCCGTGTGCCAGGCAGTGTTAGGCATTCCCTTCCTCAGCCTTCATAGCAGTTCTGTGAGCGAGGCACTGTTATCATCCCAGCTTCAACTTGAGGAAACTGAGGCATGTAGGTGTTCAATGACCAGCCCAAAATTATCCTGCCAGTAAGGCCTGGAGTGAAGTATAAGGCTAAGTGCTTGCCAAGTCCAGTTTCAAATGAAGCTGAAGATATTTCTGCACTTTGGATAAATATTTCTCTACCACAAGATATATTAGGTCCCAAAAGGGACTTCAAGACAAGAAAAGAGATTAAGAAAGTCATTAAGAGTCCCAGAAATGATGGTGTTTTTGAAGGATCTTTCAATTACAGGCAGCACAGGGTGGGCTCTCACTTCCTGTGTTCCTTCCCACCCCTACATCCCACCTCACAAGTTTCGTCATTTCTGTTTTGTTCTTAGTCGGGGCTTACAATGATATTTACACTCAGTTCTGTTCTATAATTCCCTCTGTTGTTTTGCCTTTGTTTTGTATTTACGTGGAGTTAATGCACGTCACTACGCTCCAGTGCTTACCATAGTTAATCCCTTTCAGAGTTCATTATTTTGATTTATTTTGGGGCTGGCTGGATTTCATTGTCAAGTAATTTCCTTAAGAAAGGCTCATGGGTGCTTTATTCCCTTTGTTTTTTCATATTTGAGACTATCTGCCTCTGACTTTCCCACTGGAACAGTGTAGCTGGGTGTAGCTCTTCCATCTTGCTTTCTCTTCCTCAAAATGTTGTAAGCCCTGCTCCATTGTTTTCTGGCACTGGGCATTCTGAAGAAGAAGCCTGAGGTCAACAGTTTTTTTCCTCTTGTAGATGATTCCTTTTTACTACCTGGATGCCTAAGTTTTATCTTTTGTTTTTTGGGGTTTTTGTTGGATCTTTGAAATTAGAAAAGCAAAACTAAGCCATATTGACATTAAGCATTTTGTCAAAGTTTCCTGGAACACAGGGTATTCTTTCGATGGAGGACAGTCCTTCCTTCATTTCCAGAAAACTTATTCTGTCTGAGTCACTAAAATCTTCCCTCACCTTCCCTCCTCCTTCTTCCCTCCTTCCCTCCATCTTCCCTGCGTCCTGCCTTCCTTTGGGGTTATTCCCAGTTACCCTCCCATTGGGTCCTCTTGGTCTGTCCTGGACAGCTAGCACCTGCTCCCAACTTGCTCCAATACTTTTGTCTTTCTCCTCTGCCTTTGGTGAGATTCTTTCAAATCATTCTCTTATTATTAATTTGAATCTCCACCTTGCCTTTTATGCTTGCTGTTTCTAATTTGTGTATTAGTTTCTGTAATGATAGTATTTTTGTTTTCTATCTTCCTCACTTTGAAATATCCCTTCTCTTTGCATTGTTTCATCATCCTGACTTCAAGCTTTTCTTATAATGAATTCATATTCTTAGTTTCTTTTTATGGCATGAAACCTTTGTAGGTGATGTGTTTATATATTTTTTTATATTATGTTTCTTTACAGACTAGGTTCTTTGTGTTTTACCAGATCTTTCTTTCATCCTGTAGTTTTCCATTGCCTACATATATACACAAATGACACATTCTCTTATGGGTGGACATTTAGATTGCCTCCTGTTTTGTGCTAAATCCAAATTATGCCACTGTGAGTGGTTGCATACGCATCTTTTGGAGCTCGTGTGCAAAGGTCTCTAGGAATTAAACCTAGGAGTAGAATTACTTGCTAGGTTGCAGCAGACATGCTCCTCAGCTTTCATTGCCCGTATCAAATTACTTTTCAAATATCAATTTACACTCCCAACATATGAGAAAGAATTCCTATTGTGTTCTCTACTCACCAACACTTGATATTGTTGGACTTTTTTTTTTTTTTTTGAACACTTTATTTATCTGAGAGAGAGAGTGTACACAAGCAGGGAGAGGAACAGAGGGAGAGGGACCAGCAGGCTCTGCACTGAGCATGGAGACCAACGTGGGGCTTGATCCCACGACTGAGATCATGACCTGAACTGAAAACAAGAGTTGGACGCTCAACTGACTGAGCCACTCAGGTGCCCCTATGTTGTTAGACTTTCAAATTTTTTAGTCTGATGCACATAGAATGGCATCTCAGCTATGATTTTAATTTTTATGTGTCATGGCTTTTTACATTTTACAACCTTTCTTTAGAACATTGTTGATAGGGATGCCTGGGTGGTTCGGCGGTTGAGCATTGGCTTTGGGCTTAGGGCGTGACCCCAGAATCCTGGGATCAAGTCCCACATCACGTTTCCTGCATGGAGCCTGCTTCTCCCTCTGTCTCTGCCTTTCTCTCTTTCTGTGTCTCTCTTGAATAAATAAATAAAATCTTAAAAAAAACATTTTTGATAAAAAATATATTCATTTTAAATAATTATTGAGTGCCTACAGCATGCAAAATTCTGCTTCATTCTAGGTAATTATTAGTGAACAAAACAGATAGAATGTGCTCTCATGGAGATTACACAAACTCACATCAGGGAGATAGGTGTTAAACACATTCATAAATGTAATAAATACAGAAAAGAACCTCATTTAGATTGGAGATCAGTGGAACATTAACATACATTAAATGCACAAACAAAATAAGCATACCTTTCTCTAGTCTGTCAATAACATGATAGCATGCCACACATCATTCATCATTTAAAAGAATGATGTAGATATAAGTTCTTACAGAAAAAATATGATATATTGTTAAATGAAAAAAAGCACCTGTCAAATCTGAATGTATAGCTATGATCGCATTTTTGTAAAATTATATGTTTATATGATCATTATGGGAGTTTTTGAAACACTATAAAAAAACTGGATGGAAAAACTTCTAGATATCTTTATGTCCTTTTTTTTAGTTTGCTGAATTGCTTGCATTTTTCTCTTTTGTGTCATTGTAAACAGTCACAGTGAGAATCCCTTAAAGGTTTATACATGTCACCAAGATACTATTTCTGTTTCACTCCCTGCTTTTTTTTCCCTAAAAGCTCTTGATTATGTCAAAAACATTCTCCTGGAAAAAAAACTAATTGGAAACCAATATCATTAAGATTTTGAAAGTGGATTTCATTAATCCAGTGAACACATTGAAACTGTACTCCACATCTGGCTTTGACTTCTCTTGTGAATCCACCTCCCTGAAAGAGATAGGGGCAAATTTAGCCACATTTTGGGCTAGTTTTGTGCAATTTTTTTTGTGTGTGCAACTTTCTAAAAAGTTTAGGACCTGCAATTCTGTAAATATTTTGAAAGATTTTCCCATTAGATTTCCAATATGCTTGTGTACCCTATGGAAATTTCAGTGAATCACCTCTTATTCCTTTGGTGGGTGGAGACTCTTGTGCATATATTTCTATGTTCCAGCAGGTTTTTTTTAAGTTACCTTATGTACCAGGTGTGGTTATTTTGTTTCTCATTGCAGTTAGCAGGAAAAACTGAATTCAGACAAAGTGGAGAGGGTTGGAAATATTGGAGAATATTGTTATTACTCAATAATAAACAGCAGGAAAACCTTTGGAATTAAAACCAATCTTCATAGTATTTTTATGAGTCATATAAAAATCAGTGGTTAACCTACTTTACTGAATTTTAGAAGTCCCATAAGCAAAGCTCATTCACCATGATCCTTTGTGATTCCCCATTTAAAAAAAAAGAATAATTAAAGAAATGTACAGTGTGTATTCTGCTTATATAATCTTTACATTAATGATTTTCCTTACTCTAAAAGCTACTTGTGTTTTAATAAAATGTTGCCAGCTTTTTTTGTTTGATTGACCTGACTTAATCAGGAGAAGCATAGCATGGGCTCACAGTGGGAATGGCTTGAAAGTATATTAAGAAAGATGTATCAAACTGGCAGATCCACTGAATATTTTTAGCTCTGAAATTTGAGGTGGAGCTATTATATGGCTGTTTTTCCCTGAGAAACTTGTCTGCCTTGTCAGTTGAGTAGCTGTGACTGGGGATAGTGTTCTGTAGTGAGCTCATCAATTAAACATTTGAAGTTCAGTACATGCCATCGTAACCTTTTTGATCAGTTTTTGGAGGGGGAAAATGTGACGAGGTTTTGGTAAAAATAAACTGGTTGAACAGCTCTGTGAAGTGGATTTCTATGAATGCAACACTTGAATTTTCATTCCCTGCAGCTTCCCAAGTGCTATGAAAAGGTTGAAAAAGCCCTGAGTGCAGGGGACCCCTCCAAAAGTGGATATGTATCTTTGAATTACCTAAAGATTGTCCTCGACACCTTTGTATACCGATTACCAAGGAGAATTTTTATCCAGTTAATGAAAAGGTAAGAGTCCCATTGTTTCCTTGACATCCCCCCGCACAAACGTCAACCATGAGAATAAGGAGCAGCTTCACTTATTTTTTATTAATGCCTTGGACTTTTTTTTCTTGAAAATCTCAAACACATGCAGAAGTAAAGAGAATACTATAATGAATCCACTAACGTACCTACTACTTAGCTTCAGTGTTCAGCTCATGGTCCATCATCTTATTTCTCTTCCTGCCTATTTTTCCATTAACCCTAGATATTTTTTTGAAGCTCTTATTTATTTGACACAGCGCAAGCATAAGAGAGAGTGAGAGTGCAAGCACATAAGCAGGGGAAGGAGGCAGAGGGAGAAGGAGAAGCAGACTCCCCGCTGATCAGGGAGCCAAACTCGGGGCTTGATCCCAGGACCCCCAGATCATGACCAGAGCCAAAGATAGACACTTAACTGATGGAACCACCCAGCGCCCCAACCCCAGATATTTTTGAAACAAATACCAGATATCATATTTTACTAAAAAGTTCACATTAAGTCTTTCTAAAATATAAGAACACTTTTTAAAAACATGGGAGAAATACTGGTTTTGCACATAATAGAATTATCAGTAGTATTAAATGTCCAACCACGGTTCAAATCTAACTTATTGTCACAGATTTTCTTTTACTATTTGAATCATTATCCAAATAAGGTCTCTACATTGCCATCGACTGACTTGCCCCACTGCTTTTAGTCTATAGGGTCTTTCTCCATTTGTTAATTTGTTCCCTTATGATGTATCTGTTATGGTGTATTTTTTATATGGAATTTCTTACAACCTACATCTGACTGATTTACAGTGACATTTGGCATTTCCTCCTGTCTCCCTCTCCCAACCCCTCTGCCTCTGAATGAATAGATAAACACATAGATGTTCAGTCATCTTGGCAAGAATACCTCATAGGTGGTGGCAAGCATCTGTGGCCTTATTGGTCTCTCTTTTCGCAGTGTTAGCGGCCATGGTTGGTCCTACTTACATCTGTTAGTTCACTGGGGATTAAAAAGTGGTGAAATGCCACATCTATCATTTCTTCTTTTATTGATTGGAGTACTTCTGTAATGACAGCTTCCCCTCTTAAGCTGCTTAGTGACAATGACACACAGTCTAAGAAAATACTTTCCCTTCACTTACTGCCTTCCAGAATAATGAATTGGTTCCCAAGCATCCTCTAAAAGTGAGCAATGAGTGATTTTTCTTAAAGAAAAAAAAAAAAGATTATCATAAACTCATGAACATATACATATGTGCTATATTTAAGTTCATCATTATTCTCACTAATATTCATCTTGGCCAGTGGGAGACTTTCATATTGGCTGCTCAATCCTAGTAGTGTGACCCTGATGGTCCTCAACAGCTCTCCTGCTTTCTGATGTGCACCCGGCTCTTTGGGTACACTCCTTGCTCCTGACCTGGCATCAGCCATTTCTCTAAGGATCCCTGTTTCCTTTGGAAATGGTACACATAGACCAGACTCTGCATAGGAAATACTGTCCTTAATTTACCTGGTGTTCTGTCCAGGTAACTTGGAGAACCTTGTCTCATGGGAAGTAGGGTAGAGGCTAGTGGAAAGATTATTCTGCAAAACCCTGGATCATTGGTGGACATCTAACATTTCCTAGGAACGGCAAGAGAGAGTGGGAATTGGTTTTTTTTTTGAGAGGGAGTGGGGAAGGGTAGAGAGAGAGGGAGAGAGAATCTCAAGCAGTCTCTGAGTATGGAGCCTGACACAGGGATCCATCTCATACCCCTGAAATCCTGACCTGAATGGAAATCGAGTTGGACACTTAACTACCTAAGTCACCCAGGTGCCCCGGGAGAAACAGTATTAAGTGGGGCCAGCTAGAGCCATTCCTCACAGTCTCCTCTTTCCTTCTTGGCCCTCTCTATATCTAGAGAGGATCACTGTGTCCTGCCCCTGTGGCTTCTAGAGTCAAAGGCAAGATTTGGCCCTAGGAGTGAATATTTCCATGGCTCAGAAAACAGCTCCGTTGTTCTATCTATATGTGGTGACAATTTTTAGGAAACAGTTCATTGGATGACTGAGAGTCATTTCTTTTTATTTCGTTTTCAAAATTATGCAAGTAATATTTAAGAGCCATAATAAAAATAAAAAGCAAAATGTCACAATCCACCTTATGTAACAAATTTATTGCTTTCACATTTTCACACTCCTCACCTATATCCACATGCATAAAGAATTTTTATGTATTTTTAATTAAAGCACATCTACAGTTTTATATTGTGCTTTTCAAATAGGAATGTGTATCACAGACACTCATTCTGCTGGCTTCATCATCTTCAAAATTATAATTTTATTTTAAGATTTTGTTTATTTATTAAAAAGAGCATAAGCAGGGGAGGGGGAGGAGCAGAGGGAGAGAGAGAATCTCAAGCAGACTCCACACTGAGCACTGAGCACAGAACCCAACATGGGGCTCAATTCCAGGACCCTGAGATCATGACCTGAGCTAAAACCAAGAATCTGAGCCACCCAGGTACCCTCAAAATTATATTTTAATGGGTGCATATTGAATCATTTTCTATGCCAGACATTGTGAGAGGTGCTAAGAATGTAGAAATAACTAACAAATAGTCCCAGGGCAGCAGGAACCACCAGAGCGATGGCAGCTGTGAAGACTATTATGGGCCTGCAAAGTGAACATGGTAGGACACTAAGGACACAGACAGGGTTGTGCCTTGTGACAATCTGCTCTAACCAGAGACCCAGGGATTTCTGAGTTGTGCCCTCTGTCGCATTCACCCAGAATTCCTAGTAGAACTGGTCACAAGGGACAATAACAAGGTGAATACCCAAATACTGATATTTTGAATTATTAATTAGGTTTATCTTCTGGTGCACATCTGCAAGTAAAGATTTGTCCCATCTTCCTGGTCAACTCTTCCCTTTATAATTATGTAGTTACCTTTCTATGCCTCTGGCTTTTATGGCCTATCTTCTCTGATACTAAAATACCCATAACAGTTTTTTGGATGAGTGTTTGTCTGATATATCTTTTTCCCACCGTTTACTGTCACCATCACAACGTTTTAGGTGTGTTTCTTGTAAAATAGCGTTATCTGTATTTAAAACATTCCAAATGAACATCGTTGCCTTTTTAGCGGTCAAGTGTAGCATGTGACAAGCATGTTTGAGTTTTTTCCTTCTGCTTTATTGTTACCTCTCTGATTTCCTCGGCTCTGTCTTTTCCTTTTTCCCTCCTCCACTGTGTTTGGTTCCATCTCAGTTTTCCTTATCACACATTTTCCCCTCCACTGTCTTGAGACTTAAATATTTTATTTCTATTCTTATAGAGGAAGTTACCCTTAAATTTTTAACATGCGTTCTGAACTTAAAAAGCTGAAAGTTCACAATGTTTCTACCGTCCTGAATAAAACAAGCAGTTTCAATGTACATGTTACCACTGGCTAGTGTTTCAATCCAGCCTTATTTTGATAGTGTCTGAATTTGTCACTATTAGTAGTTTGTTTGTTTTTACTATCTGTGTTTGTTTAGGTTTTCCCAAGTTTACCAGTTTGTTGGCTCATCACTCTTCTTCCATCTCACCCCTCCTTCAGAATTCAATTTCCTGAAGTATATCCTGTAGTAGTCCTTTAAGTGAACTGTTGTGTGTGGGGGGAAGGTAGTCTTTGTTTTAAAAAATGTCTATTTTCCACTTACTCTTTAATGAAGATTGTGCAAGGAGTACAATTCTTGTCTGAGAGCTATTTTCTCTTAGCACTTTGAAGACATTCTTCACGGTCTTCTGGCCTCTAGTGTTGCTGTTGAGAGTCGGCTGTCTAATTGCCAATACTTTCTGGGTGATCTCTTTTTCTTTTTTTCTTTCTCTGGTTGCCTTTGAGATTTTTCTCTTTATTTTTGTTACTTTACAGTTTCCCTACAATGCATCTTGCTAGAGATGTCTGTTTATCTAACCTCCCCGGACTCCTGCCGTCTTCATGGCGAGGATTCGTATCTTTCATAACTTCTGGAACGTTCCCAGCTGCTACTATTTAGGTATTGCCTCCACCCTTCCTTGCCAGTCTTTTCTTCTGGGTCTCACTAAATATTTGTTGAAACTCCTCCTTCCACTTTCCTTGGCTCTTAGCCTCTCTTGCATTTCCCATGTTTTTATCTGTCCGGGCTTCATCCTGACTGTTTTCCTTGACTGTTTTGCTTTATTTTATTTTATTTTTATTTTTTAATTTATGATAGTCACACACAGAGAGAGAAAGAGAGAGGCAGAGACACAGGCAGAGGGAGAAGCAGGCTCTATGCACCGGGAGCCCGACGTGGGATTCGATCCCGGGTCTCCAGGATCGCGCCCTGGGCCAAAGGCAGGCGCCAAACCGCTGCGCCACCCAGGGATCCCTGTTTTGCTTTATTAACTGTCATCTGTGCCAGGTCTTCTCCCAGTCTTGCAGTGGTTGGTCTCCTAGCCCCCAGTGGGCATTAAACCCCAGCCTGTTACTGCCTGCGTGAAATCCCAGGGCTGCCGTTAACACAGCTTGCTGCATCCAGGTCTCACACCCTCCCCGGGCTCTTGTGGGAATAACTCACATTCTCTCTGCTCCAGAGTTGCTTCCCTCCATGCTTTCAGCATCCAGCACCTGTGGATTTTCCCTTTCTTGGTTTCAACTTCCACCATATGTTTAAAATGATTTCATTGATATACTTATTCCAGTAGGTGTTGATATATTTGATGTATTTGTTGATATATTTCTATGGTTAGACCCAGGAGGTTGGGGAGAGATCCACTGTGTTGCCAGAAATCTTACCTTAATATGTTCATGCTGGCTGGGAAGTTAGAAAAGTCTCCAGAGAGTAAACAGAGCAGAGTGGAAGCTTCAAGAGTTGAAGAGTCTCCCACATGGGTGGCTGGAGAAGAACGTTCCATCCAAAAGGAACAAGCAGCATTCCACAGGGGCTAGTTGATGGGGTAATGACCGCTTGTTCGGGCTCTTTAGTTCAATAGCCCAGAATGTTTCTGACCATTTCACTGTTGAGTCTTTGGTTTCTTTCTTTCTTTTTTTTTTAAAAGACTTTATTCATGAGAGTCACAGAGAGAGAAGCAGAGACATAGGCAGAGGGAGAAGCAGGCTCTCGGTGGGGAGCCCAACATGGGACTTGATCCCAGGACCCTGGGATCACAACCTGAGCCAAAGGCAGATGCTCAACCACTGAGCCAACCAGGCGCCCCAAGTCTTCAGTTTCTTTAGATTTGCATATGTTTGTTTGTTCATTTATTTGCTCAGCCAATCCACAGAGAGTTCTGGAGCCCTTACTATGGGACAGGCACTGTGTTAGGTGCTAGGGACTCATTGGAAAGGAAGACATGATCCCTGCCCTCAGAGTGCTACCTGCTGGCAGAGGAGAGGACAGTCCACAGACACACCCAGGGTGAAAGGAGGTGTGCAGTGTGACGGAGCCATAGTAAGAGTGGCAGGGAGGACCTCAGAAAGCTTCTCTGCAAAGGTGAGCTTTAAACAGAGACCTGAGGTGCCATGACAAGAGCCCCAGGACGAGCAGCCCCTCCATGCCATGGTTCTTGGGGCCTCGCAGAAGTCAGTGGGCAAAAGGAAGCCAGAGGTGGGGTAGAGGGTGGGCAAGAGCCTGGGAGGGGACTGGGGTTGTGGCCATTGTCAAGGAGGGGTCAGGGACAGGTTTTGCATCCGATTCAAGGCCAGAGTGTGAATACTTATGTGCATTTTTATAAGGATTGCCAAATTGTTCTGTGAAAAGATAATAATGATTTATATTACCATCAATGTTGTATGAGTGTTCTAGTTTCATATTCCTTCTGGCATTGAATATTAACATAGTTTTAAAATATTGATAGCTTAAGAGGTATAAATTGGTGCCTCATTATCCTCTTAATTTATACTTCTTGGAGCAACATTGGACTTGGACATTTCTGTGAGCCTGAGCGCTGATCGTGTCTTTCCTGATGTGAATCTGCCTCATGTCCTGGCTGGGTAATGCCCTCACTGGTGTTTTCTTAAGTCAATTTTATCACCTTTTTGTTTAATAATTGTTTATAATTAATTATTAAAAGATAACCCTTTTCTGTTGTAAGCAGGATACTCCCACACAGTATTGTTCCCAGCTTGCTGCTTTCCTTTCGTTCACGTGACACCTCATCGTTGTGAAGTTTATGTTTTAATATAATCAAATACATTAATCTTCTTTTGGAATGTCTTCTGTTGCTTAATCTATAAATTCATCATTCTTGCCCAGACTTGATGTAAAAACGCTTTCTACTATGCTTGTTTTTCTTATTCTTTGAAAACAAAACACTTTAATCCATCCTGACATAAGGTAGGCATCCAAATTCACATTTTTTTCCCAAATAGATAATCTGTTTTACCACCACCACTTATTATTCTTTCCCCATTGTTTTTAATGCCTGCTTTGTCATACATTCAATTCTCTCCATGATTTGCTTGAATGTGTCCTTCTAGTCCGTTCTATCATTCCATCGCTCTACCGTTCTTTTGTACATGGATGTTTCTGTGCTATGCTGCCTGTGCTGGTCCATCCACCTGCCCTGTTGTTTTCTGTCTCACCTTTAGAGAGAACACTGGGTTTCCTGTACTATCACAGTGGCTTTCTTGAATTTAGATGGTGATTGTTGGGAACTGACCACTAATTATATTGCGTCCTAGGACTAGAGGATCTCCTGGATTTTACCATGACAGCACTGGCACCCATGAAACAGTCATCAGAGGTGAGACTAGTGTCACCCCCAGTGGCAGTGAGTGGCACTGGCCCTGGGGTAGTGCTGTTTGCTCTCTGCCTTGCTCTCCTCTTCAGCCACCAAGAAGGTGGTACAGTACAGAGCACAGTAGGAGGGACAATGTGGGGACAAGAACACACCTGATGTTGCTACAAGTGAGTGCCCCGAATTCCCTTTGACCTGCGCTCCCAGCGTCATGGGCCTGTGATTGTGTTGGGCAAATCCTGTATGACATTTGTATCTAAAAATGCTTGCAAATTTCACTAAAAAAATGTACAAGAATGTCCTTAGCAGCCCTAGTCATAATTGACCCAAATGGGGACAGGCCTAAATGTCCTTCAGCAGGTGACCAGATAAGCAAACTCGTCCATCTATACGATGGCCTATTTCTCAGCAAAAGGAAGGAATCAGCTTTCCATGCATACAACATGGATGAATCTGAGAGACATTCACAAGAAACCACTTTCAAAGGCTGCGACTGTAGGATTGTTTATATGGCATTCAGGAAAAGGCAAACCAATAGGATCAAAGAAGAGGTCGGTAGTTTCCAGGACTCAGGGTGGGGAAGGCCTCACTCCAGATGGGCAGCACGAGGAAGATTGTAGGGTGATGGAGCCACTCTGCATCTTGTGCGTGGCAGTGGCTACGTGAATCTGTATGTGTGTTAAAACTCGTGAAAGTGTACACCAAGAGAAAAAAAAGTCCGTTTTAGTGCATCTTAATTTGAGAAATAAAATTTAAAAATACATCCTTTTTTAAAAAGGCAAACAACACAGGAAAGAATAAAGCAGGAAGTAAAATAAAATCTAAACCTTCATAATAACATGGTTTTGAGAAATGATTATTCAATTCAAGAATGGATAGTATAGGGGGAAAAAAGACATCCTTCGAATTTGTTATTTCGTAAAAAATACTCAAGGGCGTAAATTAAAAACCCTAACATCTTGCTAATAAGGCATAAAATCTTGACCCAAATAATGTTTCAGAGACTTTAAAAAGCCATTCTCCATATATATTTATATTTTAATGTAATGGTAGACTTTAATTGAACAGCTAAGTTGACCTTTATTGCTAACGTGCTGTGCTTTTCAATGTTGCCTAGCCTTTTATATAAAATACATCTGTTAAAAATAAAATCAGTGTTTAAACATGAAGAGTGGGGTTTGAGGGAGAGCTGAGAGGATGGAATAAATGCAGTGATTTGCTATGACTTGTGTATTCACTGGAGATACTTCCTCACCCATCACACAAGCAGGTTCTTGCTCAGAAACATCTTCTGGTGAGAATTTTCCCATTCATCCTGGTAACAATAACAGCCCAACAGAAGCTATATAAGCAGAAACAATAAGCCATTTAGCTCAAATTACATAAAGTGTAGAAGCAGCACCCAGTGGTATATTTTCCGTTATTGTCCAAATCTCTATGTGACATTCTGAAAAAAGCAAAGCAATAGGAACAGAAGAGAGATCAGTAATTTCCAGGACTAGGAGCAGAGGACTGTGTGGCTCCAGGTGGCAGCACAAGGGAGCTTTTTGGGGGTACGGGAGCTGTTCTGTATCCTGCCATAGGTCATCATAATCTGGTCATACGTTGGTCAGAGTCTAGGCAGAAAGCAGATGGACATGAGTTTATTGAAGGACCACTTACTCATGTGAGGGCAAGATTAAATGAAATGAGCAGATGGGGAAGCATTTCTCTCTCCTAGGCCTGAAAGGGCAGGAAAGGGAGCAGTTACTGAAAGGAACAAGATGGATAGCTAAAGGGGAGGTCACTGGAGGGCAGGGAAGGCCTAAGGTAGAATGTGGCCATGGCCACGCTACAGCTCAGCAGGGAGGGGGCTGGGGGTGTAACTAGCCTGCCTTCTCTCCTCTTGCTTTCCAGTCCCCTGAAATCTAAAGTGTTACCTACAATTACTGCTTTTTACATAGAGCAGTGGGAGAGATAGGAAGACACAGCATATGAAGGAGCTTCTAAACTCACATTACTGTAACTGGTCATAACTACAGTGTCCATTGTGTGTCCCCCTTACTTTCTCTGCCAGCATCTTGCTGGACAGTGTTGCTCACCTGCTGGGGTGCCCAACCTTCGTTTCACAAGATCTCAGTGCTTGATGGTCATTTCTTCATTTGGCTGCCTCAACTGGCTTAAGGCATGATAAGTTCTTTAGAACAGCACCTTAACCCCTGGGGATTTCCTCTCAGCTGACTCTAGATGAGTCATCAGCAAGGTACCAACTGTTCTAGTAAGTCTGTTCTGACGATGGGATATGTGGGGAGACCAGTGGATTCTGTGGTTCTGAAGTTATTGCTACACCGTCACCACCATCAGATGAGTCCCTTAGTTCAATTCTGTGATGCGCAGGACATCCTGGTGATGCAAAAGCATTATGGAGGTCCACAGATGATGGTAAATGGCAGAAGTGTTTCAGTCAGAAAGGCAAATTTGTATCTGAAATTTGTCAAGACAAATCATTGCTCCCTCCATGTTGAAAGAGGTCCAATGTCATCTTTGCCAGGTGACTGGAAAGCCCACCTGGATAAAGGGGACATAAAAGGGCTCAGTGTTCGCCCCTGCCATTGGCAGCCTGGGTACTTAGCTGGGCAGTAGTCAGCACAGCTTTAGTGATGAGAAGTCCCTATTTTCAAACCAATGCACAGTATCCGTTCCTGTCTCTGTGACCACTTTTGTATGGAAGCCCATGAACAAGTGCCAGATTACCTGGGCAAAGTGACAGACCTGCACCTTCAGGAATAGGTCAGCTTTCCTCCTGATAATCCCCATGGATGCCTCCCAGTAGACATTACATACGACATAAATACCTTTATAAGCTGTGCTGCTTTTCTGTGCTAGATGACAATTTACAGCCTGGGCCTTGCAGATTGCTTTTTCTTACTCGATGCCCCACTCAGAACTGCTGGGTTACCCAAGAACAGCACAGCAGATCAGAACAGCATGACAAAATTGTCTCCAAAATCCAGAGACACCCTTCAAGCATATGAGTCTTTTTTTGTGATGGGTGGCAAAAGGCTAATTAATTGGTTTTTCATCCTAGAGGGACTATTCCAGCATACCTTAGACTTCTGGATCCCTAGAAACTTACCAGACTGGAAGAACTTTAAAATTCCATGGGGTTTATCTTCTTTCCCTTTCTGAGGCCTCTGGGGTATTTGTAATTTCATCCTTAGTAAATCCAGTTAATATAATATCATCATGCATTGGGCCAGCGTGTTTGTTGTCACACACCATAACAATATATAGCTACTTGGTGGGGCATCTGGGTGGCTCAGTCAGTTGAGTGTCCAACTCTTGATTACAGCTGTGGTTGTGATCTCACGGTCATGAGATCAAGCCTCATGGTGGGCTCCATGCTCAGCATGGAATCTGCTTGAGATTCTCTCTCTCCATCTCCCTCTGCCCCTCCTCTCTGCTCACTCACCCTAAATGAGTGAATGAATGAATATATGTTCCCTCACATTATATTATGGCAGGAAGCAGGTGAGTTGACATGGTCTTGAGATAAGATTTGAAGGTACACTGATCTCCCTGCCCTCATAAAGGGAAACTTTAGAAAGAAATTGGAAAGTTAGCATTTGATACATCTATAGCTACATCACAGATGCCAGAGGCTATGCTGATTTGCATGTGTGATTGGCATCATCACTTGATTAAATTTACAATAATCTACAGTCATTTTCAAATATCCAAGTAGCTTTTACATTGGGACACAGTAATTTAGATGGAATATTGTAGAAGTCAACCTCTTGCCCTCATCTTTTAATCTTTGTTGCACTCCAGGGAGGTGGTATACTCTTTAAACTATCTGTTGGGTCTTCCACTTGGTCCTTCCTACTATCATAGCCCCTTATTTCATGGATCAAAGAACAAATGTGAGGGCTCTGCAGTGACTAGGAATGATTATTTCCATTATGTATTCTGATCTTGGAGAAGTAACCACAGGATGAGCCTGTAGCCTTACCAGGCCCACTATGACATAGACTTAGGCTTCATCTATCCCCCATAACCCTCCACTCTGACCGAGCAGCCTGTGCTGGCACTGTGGCTCTCCATGGATTATCATTAGTTCAGAGCTACTATTTAATAACCTTGAGTGGTCTCAGTGTTTTCTTGCCCTTAATGCATAGTCATTTTGGTAAATGGCTGAAGGATCTTTTAGGCAAGGTTTGAGGGAAGACTTACAGTATATGCATATGGCTATATGGTAGGGTTGTTCCTCAAGTATCCAGATTCCCCCTTAATTAAGGGGCTCTGGGTCTGTGAATTGGTTTTGGTCTCTGTGACCTGAGCAGCAGGTCATGAATTCCCACTTTAACAATTCAAGTCAGGCTTCTGCCCATCAGACCTAGAATTTTCCCTGTATTCTGTAAATACCAGGCAGCACCTTGGTCTTTCCTAAGGACCTTGTGTTCAGATAGCTAGTGCCAGACAACTTTGTGGGTTGAAACACCCTGATTATTCCCTAGCTTATTGTGGTAAGAACTCCCAAGGTGTAGCTATAGAAGGAAGTTTCCCAACTCCCAACTATGAGGACACCTCATGGCTGTTAATAGGTTAACTCAACATCATAAATATCTATGAGGGGAATATGTGGGATTTCCCAAACTTATTTGTTTGCAGAATGATGCTGGCCTAGATGGTCCTAGGAGCAATGTGCATAGCTCACCTCTACACTCATTAAAGTCATTGAATGTGCTTTTTCTTAACAACACACACATCATTACCTTAGAAACAAACCAATTCTAAACCACGATGCATAGGGCAAACCTACCCCAGATGAGGCAATCAGGGAAGACTTCTTGGGGAGTTGGCATTTAAGATGAGTTTTTCATTAAAGCATCAGGCATGAAGAAAGGAAGTCTGCTGGGTTGTGCAAACTTAGAGCACATCAGTCATGTTGTATTTGTTGTGGGAGAAAGAGCATCCCAGGCCAACAGACCTATGCAGAGGCTTTCATGGAAGTGGAAACTTGGTGTATTTGAAGATGGGAGGAAGGAAAACAGATTAGGGGACAGAAGTCAAAAATAGTTTAATGCTGGATGTGTTAAGTTTAAGATGCCTGTTAGAAATCCAAACTATTGATGCTGAGTAGGTTGTTGGAAGCTCAGAAAAAGAAGTCCAGGCTAGAGACAGAAATACGGGCATCAGCTTTGTTATAGATCAATGTAGATGGTAGCTAAAGCCAGAGAATAGAAGAAGTTGCCAAGAGAGTGCATGTGGTTAGAGAAGAGGAGTGAGAGATGGGCGTTGTTAGCATTAGAGATTGAACGGAGGTTCATTCCCCACACTTGTTACATCTTCCTTTTGTCTCTTACCATCATCATCCCTGCCTGTCGCAGGTCTCCCCATCCTTTCAGTTCTGATGACCCTCCTCTTAGCTGAAACTTCTTGGTCCCTCTGGCTCATGGGATTAGTTTCTCCACCCTTTTTCTCTTTGCCGCGTCCTCTGACAGCACCCCCTTGTTGAATGGAATCCAGACTCTTTGGAACAACATGACACATCTGTGTTTTTCTGTTCCCTTCTCCATAGATGGAGCCATGTGCTGCTGTAAGTCTCTACCTGAATTCATGGGATGGGAAAGTTGTATGGGAATGCTCCTGGGCACCCAACATCAGAATCCAGAGGGAGAGCTGGCTGAAGCAAAAAAAAAAAAGAAAAAGAAAAAGAAAAAAAAAAGTCCTTGGGACATTTTTAAGACTAAAAGACTCAGCTATATCTTTGTGACCTTTGGATAATGATTATTCATGTGATTTCTAGCAAAATTGGTGCTGATTTTCCAAAAATTGTTTCATTCATGTGTTTATTCATGTTGAAAAAAGCTGTACAGGCTCCAACTGGAAAATAGGGGAAACCATGAAAGAAAAAGAAATTACCCATCATAATAGCCAAAGATAACTGCTACTAATATTTTAGTATGTTTTCTTACAGAATTTCTTTGTGTGCACATGTACACACACTCCATGCACATTTAACATCGTTGAGGTCATTTGAGGTACAAATTGTGGTCTGTTTACTCACACGGTATTGTATCAGGAGCATTTTTTATGTCATTAAAAAGCTGTTGAAATTAATTTTTAATGGCCACAGTATGTTTTGTTAACCCTTGAGTCAAAGGTTTAAACATTTCTAAGGTTTCCATTATATATTGCTCAAATGCACTTCAGGAAGGTGTTAATTTATTCTTACAAGGGTGGCTTCTGAGAGGCTTTTTGCTGGCGTTCCACATTGCCACTTCTAGATCCTTGAGAATCTGACAGGTGAAAGGAGAGTTCCCTACTGCTGTTTAGATTTGCGGGTCCTTGGTTGATGTTGTGCTTGCACATTTTTCATGTTTAAAAGTCTTACATACTTTCTCTGTGAGTAATTATTCATCCATGTCCTCTAACCATCTTCTACATTTTAAAAATGTTTTACTCGAATATAAGTTACATAAAACAAAATTCATTCTCAAGGGCATAGTTTAATGAATTTGGCAATTATATCTATTTATCTAACCCCTGCCACAGTAAATATATAGAATACTTCCCTGACCCTACAATTCTACTCTTGGCCCTTTGTAACCAACCCCCTTCACTGACCTTCAGCTCCAGCAACCACTGATCATTCTATATCATTGTCAGTATAGTTTTCACTTTTCTAGGAGTTCTCATAAATGGAATAATACAGGATGTACTTTTTTGTGTTGGACTACTTTCCTCAATTACCATGTTTTTTTAAAAAAAGATTTTGTTTATTTATTTGAGATAGAAGGAGAGCAAGAGAGTGAGAGAGGGTGAAAGAGAGGGACCGCATAAGCAGTGGGAAAGCAGGCTCCCTACTGAACAGAGTGCCCAATGCGGGGCTCAATCCCAGGACCTCAGGATCATGACCTGAGCGAAAGGCAGACACTTAACTGACTGCACCACCTAGGTACCCCCTCACTTACCATGTTTTTAAGATTCATCCATCTTGTTACATATCCTAACATTTCTAATTGTTATTGTCATTATTTGTTTACCACAATTTGCTAATCCATTCACCATTTGACAATTGGGTTATTTTCAGTTTGGGGTCATTACAGAAGATGTTTTGTAAACATTTACGTACAGTTATTGGTGTGGATACATGTTTCCATTTCTCTTGGGTAAATACCTAGTAATAAAATTGCTGGATTGTAGGCTTGAGTGTATGTTTAGTTTATGAGACAGTGTCAAACTTTTTTCCAAAGTAACTATACCATTTTGCAGTTCTGTCAATAACATGTAAGAATTCCAGATGCTTTACATCTTCATTTATGCTTGGTATTGCCAGTTTTCTTAATTTTACCTGTTTGAGTAGTGTGTAAAGATATTGAATTCTGCTTTATTTTTTTTTTTTGAATTCTGCTTTAATTTGCATTGTCCTGATGACTAATAATGTTGCACCTATTTTCATGTTATCATTGGCCATTTATATATATTCTTTTTAAAAGTTTATATACAGGGCAGTCCGGGTGGCTCAGTGGTTTAGCGCCTGTCTACAGCCCAGGACATGATCCTGGAGTCCCGGGATCGAGTCCCATGTCGGACTCCCTGCGTGGAGCCTGCTTCTCCCTCTGCCTGTGTCTCTGCCTCTCTCTGTGTCTCTCATGAATTAAAAAAAAAAAATACAGAGGACGCCTGGGTAGCTCAGTGGTTGAGTGTTTGCCTTTGGCTCAGGGTGTGATTCCAGGGTCCAGAGATCAAGTCCTGCATCAGGCTCCTTGGAGGGAGCCTGCTTCTCCCTCTGCCTATGTCTCTACCTTTCTCTCTGTGTCTTTCATGAATAAATAAATAAATGAATAAATAAATAAATAAATAAATAAATAAATAAATAAATAATCTTTTTAAAAAAGTATATGTACAGATCTTTTGTCCATTTTATTGTATGGTTTATGTCCCTATTATTGATTTGTAAGAGTTTTTTACATATCCTAGATATGATTTCTTATTTACCTTCAGTGTGGCTTGCTTTTCTTTTTTCTTAGCTCTATTTTGAAGTACAAAAGTTTTTAATTTTAATGAAGTCTGTTTTATCTACTTAAAAATCTGTTACAGATAATTTTTACGGGATATCCATTTCAGTTGATTTTTGTGTATGGTGTGAGTTAAGGGTGGAGGTTCACTCGGTTTCTGTCTAGATATTCAGCTGTTCCAGCATCATTTGTTGAAAAGGCTGCCATTTCTCTGATGAACTATTTTGCACCTTTGTTGAAAATCAACTGATTATATAAGTGTGAGTAGATTTCTGGACTCTGTCTCTTCCATTATTCTATAAGTTTATTCTCACATCAATATCACACGGTCTTGACTACTGTAGCTAAATAGTTAAGTCTTTTTTTTTTTTAATTTTATTTATGATAGTCACACAGAGAGAGAGAGAGAGAGAGAGGCAGAGACACAGGCAGAGGGAGAAGCAGGCTCCATGCACCAGGAGCCTGATGTGGGATTCGATCCCGGGTCTCCAGGATTACGCCCTGGGCCAAAGGCAGGTGCCAAACCACTGCGCCACCCAGGGATCCCTAAATAGTTAAGTCTTAAAATAAGGTGTGCAACTCCTCCAGACTTGTTCTTCCCTTTCAAAATTGTTTGACTATTCTAGAGTCTTTGCCTTTCTATGCATTTTAGAATCAGTTTCTCAATATGCTTAAAAAAAATAAGCCTGTTAGGAATTTAATTGTGAATATAGTGGGGAGAATTGCTGCATTAACCATATTCAGTTTTCTACTCCATGGACATGGTATATCTTTCCATTTATTTAGGTGTTTAATTTCCCTAGGCAAGATTTTGTTTATAATGCTCAAATCTTATGTATTATATTTATTCCTAAGTATTTTTATGCAGTTGCAAATGAAATGTTTTAAAATTTCATTTTCTAATTATTCATGGCCAATAATTAGAAATACAATGAATTTTGTATATTAACTTAGAACTCTGTGACCTTACTAAATTCACTGGTTAGTTCAAATGTCTTCTTAATAGATTTTTCTAATGTTTTGAAATACAGTCCTTTTGCTTGTAAATAAAGGCAAGCTTGTATCTTCCTTTGCAATCTTTATGCCTTTTTTTTTTCTTGCTTTATTTTACTGGGTGATACATTAAGTCCAATGCTGAGTCCAAATGGCAAAATTAGACATCTTTGCCTTTTTCTGATATGATCTTAGGTAGAAAGCATTCTATCTTACACCATAGTGTGATGTTAGCCATGGATTTCTTATAGATGCCCTTTATTAGGTTAAGGGAATCCTTTCTATTCCTATTTTGTTGAATTTTTTTTCACATGTGTGTTTTTGTCAAATGATTTTTCTGCATCTACTCTGATATCATGTCATTTTCTTCCATTATTCTATTAAATAGTGAATTACATTGATTGACTTCAAAATGTTAGGCCAACTTGCATCTGGAATTAAACCCCACTTCATCATAATATAGTATCCTTTTTGTATATTTGCTTTTATTTGCTATAATTTTGTTAAAAGTTTTTTGGCATCTTTTTTCATGTGATATTTGTCTAAAGTTGCCCTTTCTTGTAAAATACTTCCCTCAGTTTGGGATCAGATTAACACTGACCTTGGAAAATCGGTTGAGAAATGTTTTCTTCCTCTCTACTTTCTAACCAGCATTATTTATTTTCCTTATATGTTTGATAAAATTCACTTGAGAAGCCATTTAGGTCTGAAGTTTTCTTTCTGGGAATGTTTTAAATTAAAAAAATTAAATATGGAATTATTCAAGTGTTCTGTTTCTTCTCAGGTCATTTTTGGTAATTTGTGTTTTTTCAACACATTCTATTTCATCTTAATTGTCAAATGTATTGACAAAGCTATTCATAATATTCCGTCATTATCCTTTTTTTTCTTTTTAAGATTTTGTTTATTCATGAGAGACACAGAGCAAGAGAGGCAGAGACACAGGCAGAGGGAGAAGCAGGCTCCACGGAGGGAGGACCCCAATGCAGGACTGGATCCCCGGCCCCCAGGATCACACCCTGGGCCAAAGGCAGGCGCTACCACTGAACCACCCAGGCTGCCCTCCCTCATTATCCTTTTAAAAAATAACCATTTTATTTCAGAACAGTTTTATATTTATATAATTATTATGAAGATAGTGCAGAGAATTTTCATATACCCCACACCCAGTTTCCCCTATTATTAACCTCTTACATTAGTATGGTACATTTTTCACAGTTAATGAACTAATATTGATGTATTGATGTAACTAATATTATGTTAATAGTGGTAACTATTTTGTTAGTCCATACTTTATTCATCTTCCCTCAGTATTCCCCTAATACCTTTTTCTGTTCCAGGATTATCACTTAGGATACCCCATTACATTTAGTAGTCATGTGTCCTTAAGCTTATCTTGGTTCTGACACTTTCTTAGACTTTTCTTGTTTTTTTAATGACCTTGCTAGTTTTGAGGATTTTTGGTCAGATATTTTATAAAACGTCCTCAACTGGAATTTTACTGATTAGACTGGGGTAATGTGTTTTTCAAAGACCACAGAGGTAAAGTATCATTCTTGTCACATTGTATCAAGGATGCATGGTATCAATATGACTTGTCACTGTTGAGGTTGACCTTGACCATGTGGCTTAAGATAGTGTCCTTTTATTTTCAACCTATCTATGTCTTTATATTAAATGTGCCTTTTGGGGTTCTTGGGTAGCTCAGTCAGTTAAGCGTCTGAGCCTTGATTTGGGCTTGGGTTATGATCTCAGGGTCTTGGGATTGAGCCCCACATCGGGCTCCAACTGAGTGTGGAGCTTGATTAAGATTTTCACTCTACTTCTCTTTCTGCTCCCTACCCACCATCACACATGTGCTCACTCTCTCTCTCTCTTAAAAAAAAAAACAAAAACAAAACACAGTGCCTTTTTTGTGAATGCATAAATTTGGATCTTTAAAAAAATCCAATTCAAATGTTTAGTCCATTAATATTTAAAGTAATTATTGAAAAAAAGTAATTATTGATATATTTGGATTTGGGTTTTCCTTTTTTTTTTTTTTTTTTTGCTTTTTGTTTGGTCTTCAGATTTGTTTTCTTCTTTTCAGATATTGGAATTTTTTTAGAACTCAATTTTAATTTTCTTATGGTCTTTTTACCTATACACCTTTGTATAATTTTTCATGGGGATTATAGTATACATTTTTACTGCTCTCAGCCTGTGTACAGTTAATACTGTTCCACTTCACATAAATTGTTGAACCTACATAAGCAATATGGGTCTACATTCTGCCCTCCGTGTCCTTTATACTGTGGGTACTATATGTATTATACCTACCTATGTGATAAACATCACAAAACAATGTTATTTCTTTTTTGCTTTATTTTTTTTATTTTTTAATTTTTATTTATTTATGATAGTCACAGAGAGAGAGAGAGAGAGGCAGAGGCATAGGCAGAGGGAGAAGAAGGCTCCACGCACCGGGAGCCCGACGTGGGATTCGATCCCGGGTCTCCAGGATCGCGCCCTGGGCCAAAGGCAGGCGCCAAACCGCTGCGCCACCCAGGGATCCCTCTTTTTTGCTTTAAATAACTATGAATAAATTAAGAAGAGTTTGGGCAGCCCAGGTGGCTCAGCAGTTTAGCGCCTCCTTCAGCCCAGGGTGTGATCCTGGAGATCCTGGGAAGGGAAATAAAGTTTTAGTTTTTTTATATTAATTTGTACAATGTTTTAAGAAAATCACCATTTTGTTATACATAATAATAGATAATTTTTGCAAGTCTGGCTCTTAAATGTTTAAATATTTCTGGCATACGGATTTTTTTTTATGTTGACATTATTAACTGGGGAAGTTTGTGATTCCCCCTCTTAAATGTTGCTTAAAAACCCTTTCTTATTCCAACACTAGGTGAGTAGGTACATGGATTTTCCTTTTTTAATGGTCCTAGCATTTATGTTTTCACTTCTTCATCTATTTTGAATTTAATTTAGTATATCATACGAAGATCTAATTTGATTTTTTTCCCAAAGAGTAAGGTAATTTCCTAAACATAATATACGAAGCTGATTCTACTTTTAATGGTAGGCACAGTGTTTCCATTATAGAAAATTAATTTCTAACTTGCTCAAATTTAAGATGAAAATATATAGTATTAACAAACTATCAAAATCTTAGGCAACGTGAGGAAGGCAGGCTGGGGACAAATGATGAAACTGTGTTGTATGTAAACAGCAGGGCATTAGGCCACTGTCACAGTGTACTTATTGATGTTGCCATGTATACCTAATGAAAATCAACCAATCAATCAATCAGTCAATATCTTTCTTTCTCATGAATACGTATATGATGCTAAGATCAGAAGTGGAAGTAATAACCATTTATCAAGCATTAGGTGCTATAATCACAAACATGATCAAAGTGCTATGCAAGTTTTAAATGCTAGTAATATTAATCCTTAGTGATAAATGCTATAAAGGAAGGAGGCATAGTGCCTCCTTATAAGACAAGGTAATAGAGCAAAGAGCCCTGGTTATGGAAATCGGAGAATGCTTTCTTGAGAAAGTAATGAATAAGTTGAACTTAAAACAGGTGCAGAATTAACTAAAGCATGGGAAGCAGGGTGGGGAGTGTGGCAATTGGCAAAGGAAGCAGCAAACGTAAGGGACCAACCGTTCTGAAGAACCAAAGGGCCAGCATGGCTGTATGACTGTGTGTGTGCGTGCATGTACACATGCACGTGCACACTTGCACTTTCTCATGTGGCTCACATTTGATCTACATGAGACCAGTTTCCTTACAGCCACGAAATTTAGCAATCAAAACAGGGTGGTCCATCTTGTGGTGTCTCCTGCTTCTGCATCTCACGCTGTTGTTTAAGGATCTCAGCCCAAATACTTTTTGCTCCCCTGTTATGGAAGTGTGGATGATGAGTAGTGTATAAGCCACATGGACAGTAGAGAAGGGTGTGCTGGTGATCTAGTACTGCAGGAGGGGCTTGTTGATCTAGCAGCTTTAATCCTTATAGCAACCCTCCCAGTAGTAAGGGAGGGTTCTCATCATTTTATAGATGAGAAAAATAGACAATTAGAGTAGTAAGCAACTTGTCTGGGGTCGCATAGGTAAGGAACAAAGGAGCAGGGACTTGCACTTTGGTCTTTCTGAGCTCTCATCAGGTTGCTCCCGCTGGCATCTTGCTCTGCTGATATCCCTGGGCCCTGAATGATGGGGCCATGTTAACTTTGGCCATTTGCTCTTGAACAATTTTCCGGGTACTTATTCTTGCTGAGATTTAAAATCTGTACTGGTTTTCAATTGCTACCATAACAAAATAGCACAAGCCTAGGGGAGAAGTGAGGAGTCTGTTTCTTGTCTTTTCCAGCATCTAGAAGCACCTGTGTTCCTGGGCATGTGGCCCTTCCTGCATCTGCAGCCTCCTCTTTGGCCTCTCCCCTGTCCTCATATCTTTTTCTGGCTGCAGCTGGGAGAAACACTCTGATTTTAAGAACTCCTATGATTAGATTGGCCACCTGGTAAGCTGGGTGCTCTCCCATGTCCACATCCACATCCTTAATAGCATCTGCAGAGTTCTTTTTGCCCTTTGAGGTCACACTCACAGATCCCAGGAATCAGTATGTGCATGCCTTGGGCCTTTATGCGGCCTCCCACAGTGACTGAGCTCTCCAGATAGTGACTTTGAAAGAACTATTTGGTGGGCATGAGAATTTTATTCAAATTGCTTTGTTTCTTCCTTCAACGTCTGCTACTGCTAAGGGAATACAGAGACATGGAGAATGAGTTTGATTTTCCTTGCTTTTTGAAAGTCAATTTATAGTAAAATTTTACTAAATTATTTTGTTTACCTTAGATTTGAAACTTCATATAAATTCATTTCCTGCCATCTTCAATTCATTATCAAGCAACTAATCCATGCAGCATAATAGAAAAAATGTTTAAAATAATACATGTTTTTTAAATCTAGATTTGGACTTAAAACCACCACCAAAATCAATTGGAAACAATTTCTAACATCACTTTATGAACCCCAGTGGTTGGAAGTCAACAATACAGTTCCTCCAACAAAAAGAAATAGGTATGTTAAAAAAAAACAAAAACTAAATTTTATTTACACATATTTGAATTACTTTTTCTTCATTTTTTTGAATAACAAATTAGTCTTCATTGGATAATTATGAACTTTACAAAGTGATTTATAGTTTGTCAGTTATTTCCCATACGGTATTCCTATTTAAAATGGCCTTAAGCTATAAGGTGGGTATACTTATAGTTTCTAAATGAGGAAATAAGACTATAAGGGTCTTAACTAGATATGCTCGGTGAGTGGAGGCAGAAATGGAGCTTGAATGTTTTAGGTATGCATATCAACACTCCCAACGTTATACTGAGCTTTAAGTGTATTCTTGGAAAATTGTGGAAGCGTGCTTGGTTAAGTGTTCTTTAGAAAGGAACAATCCATGTTCACTTGCTTCCTGACCCCTCTCTGCATGATGCAGGTATTGCAGGTCAGGGAGGATTATTTGCCTTGAGCACCATTATTTCTATTTTCATTCTAATGTCTATTATTTTTTTTTGAAGGCAGACAAGTATTTTATTTTTTTCTTTTTCTTTTCCTTTTTTCTTTTTTTTCTTTTCTTTTTCTTTTCCTTTGTACTTTAATGTCTATTATAACTTCAGATTTATATGATCACATAAACTGCGATAGGGCCCAAAATATTAAAAAAGTACTTAATAATATGACATTTTAGAATTTAGGCTTTTGCTCTAAGAAGTATTTTGTTTATGTTGATGTGTGTCCTGTATTGATCGCCCTATATAAATCTTAAAGGAAAAAACAGGCTTTTTATAATCTTGGCACGTTCATTGAAAGCACTATGCTCTATTGTAAAGTAAAATATACCACAGAGTTAATTCCCATTTCACTAGGTCCTATTCCTGTCTCACAGATTTATGAATATTTGATGAACTGCCCTGGTTACCAGCCTTCTAGGTATTTCTAAATACCTAGCTCTAGCTCCCTCCCCATCCCCCACACCCCCATTCCAATCCCTGAGATACAACTCTCAGAGTTTATTTCTTAAGTGAAGTTACTTCTATTTTTGTGTGTGGGGCGGGGGGGGGGGAGTTTAAAATGATTTTCTTATCTGAAAGATAGGAAAGAATTAAAATGTGAATTTTATTTACTTTGAAACAGTGATTCTCAACTAGAGGCAACCCTGGCCCCCTAGGAGATCTTTAGCAATTTCCTGAGACATTTTGGTTGTCACAGCTGGGTTGGGGATACTACTGATACCTAGCAGGTACAGGCCAGGGATACCACTAAACATCCCATAGTGCATGAGACAGTCCCCACCCCCCCACACCCCCCCCATAGAACTACGGGGCCCCAACATCACTGGTATTGTAGAAGGTAATAATTACCGCAGAAGTCTCCCTTCATTCCTACGCTAGTGATCTGTAGAAAAAAGGCTCCGGTGAGTCACATGAGCAACTCAGAGTCATGAATTCTGCTACTTTATATGTTTCTTAAAAATGGTAGTAGGTGTGTGTGTTTATAAGTTTTTATACAACTGGAAAAAGCTAAGATGGCTGTGTGGATGCAGCAATAAAATCCCCCCAACAAATTTGAGAATGGTTCAGCTGATTCACCATCATTCTTTGTTTGGTGGGAAATGTCATCCTGTCCCACTGAACACTGAAAACCAGAGGCTGACTGAGGCATCTGTAGTTTCATATTACAGGATTCTGCAGCCAGCCCTCTTCTGATCAGAGTCCAGAGTAAAGTTGGCTTTGGTCTCCAGAGTGGGTGGTCATAAGCCTTCAGGGGCACATGTGTAGGCTGATGGCTCTGCACTCAGGGGATGGATGGAAGGGGCAAGAAAAGGAGAGAGTTCCAATAATGTAGGTGGCTGTGGCCCTTGTCAACAGGGAAGGGAAGGCTGTGAAGGTTGACATTCCCACTACTTTAACATGGGAAGTGTGTGCCCAGTTATCATGTAGGTGAGTGTGCCTCAGGATACTGCCCATACACACAGGGAGGTGATGGTCTCAGCAGTGACCACACTTTCTTTCCTGGTGTCTCTCTCTCTTTCTCTTTTTATGAGAGAGAGCACGAGTGAGCAGGGCAAGGGGCAGAGGGAGAGGGAGAGAGAGAATCCCAAGCAGGTTCCATGCCCAGTGCAGAGCACCACGCAGGGCTTGATCCCACGACCCTGAGATCATGACCTGAGCTAAAATCAAGAGTCAGGTACCTAACTGACTGAGCCACCCAGGTGCCTCTTTCCTGGTCTCTTTGAAACTAAAGGCACATACTGGCAAGATGGCTGGCCACAGTTAGCCAGCATGGGGAGAGAACAGTGATGCCACAGCAAGAGTAATGGTGTCCACACCCTGTCCCCTGTCAGAGACCACCCCCCTGAATGACAGGTGGGCCTGCACAAGCACATTACACCTTCAGGAAGAAGAGCCACAAATAAAGTGTTATGATACAGTAAGATGCTTTTTTCCCCCTTTGCATTAAGAAAGAACAAAGCACAAGAACATAACCTTATTCCTGTTTTCCTCTTCTCCCTCCTGTAGAATCACTTCTAGAGATCAATCTTGCAAGGAAAACATTATCACAAAGTTATCTAGACAAGAGGATCACTATACATCATTGAAGAAAGCACTCCTGATCGCCAACACTGTAAGATTTTGAAACCTTTCTCTGGGGAAAACCTCATTGTTTCTCAGAATGTGAACACTTAGAACAAGGCCAATAAAAAAGCTGTATATTCATTCATTTATCCAGTTAACAGGCATTTTTTGAGCTCCTATCATATGCGAGGACTTATTCTGAGCATTTAGGACTATAGGGCCCGACCTCAGGAGTTGGGTGTAGTTGAGGGGATCAGATGACATAAAATGTGCTGCCTGGTAGTGAGGGAGACGCCAGGGGCAGAGAACAGAGTGTGGCAAGGTCATTAAGGAGACAGTGGCTGCCCATCATGAGTAATCTTAACCTCTTGAACCTTCCCCACCCCAGCCTAGAGTGTGTGGGTTCATAGCAATGTGTAGCCCATCACAGGAACGTTTTCTTTGTTCCAAAGAGCCTACCTGGTTTAATTGTACTACAGAGAGGAGGCTAATTCTTGAATTTGTAACCTGCTCAGAATATTAGCTCCTGTCCCACTTTAATGTTTATTTTAGAAAGCAGCATTTGGATACTTTTGAAACATGCAACATTTCCCAAGTTTGTTATTTACTAAGTATATTCAGTAACTGAATCTGTTAAATCTGGAGGAGTCCAGGGACTTGCTTTGCCTCAGACTCAAGTATGACTGTGTATAAAAGAGGAGGTACTTGGCCTCAGTGGCAGTCTTCCTATAAAGACAGCTACAGGACAGCATTATGGGAAGGGGCCCACATGGCCTGGAGGTGGCAAAGAGGTTTCCTCTTTGTACTGGAGACTCCTCACCCCTGTTGATCTAGAATGCCATTGCTTAGGGTTTCTGAGCATAGCGTAGACTCAGAGATTTGGGATTCTGTTTTCGGGAGAGGGGGGAACATTTTAGTTAGCTCAGCTGTACTAGTTAATCTATAGACATATATGATTTGGTCTCTTCTATTGAACAAACAAGAATATCGCATGCTTGCAATATGCCAGATACCGTCTTAAGTGATTTACTTGTCTTCACTCACTTCAGCTTCTCAGCACCTCTGTGAGGTAGACACTAATTTTATCTCCATTTGATCATTTCTATTTGCCCTCATTTGCCAAGGAAAGGGAGCATCAATAGTAAGTACCCAGCCTCAGGCTCCCAGCTAGTGAATGGTGGGGCCAGGATTCAAACCAACTACCCTGGGCAGAGCTGCCTGGGAGTGTGCTGGCTGGGCTTCCTCTTGGAGATAAATGAAGGTTTTTGTGTGTTTACCCGCCTCAGCACCTACTATGGTATATTAAAGTAATTTAATCAAAAATAGTGAAATCTCATCTCTGTTAATGGAGGACTGTAATCATGCTAACCACTCCAAATATTGGACTATTTACCAGTCATTGATGTACAAACAGAGCTGATCAACAAACATGTCATGTGAATGAGGAATCAAGCACCTGCCCCACGCTGGGCCCAGCCTTGGGCACTTAACACTGAACACATAGATGAGTAATACAAAGGCCCTGCCAATGATGAGCTCACACTCTAGAGTGTCACATAACAGCAGTGACCATCAGAAACCGTGGAGTTGCACAGTGCATGGTGCATGCAGAGTGCATAGATACATGGGGACTCCCAACCCCCCTACCATGTGCCTTGGTCTTGGGCACATTTTGGGACTAGGAGTAGGCAGGAAAAGGCATTTTGCCTGGCTGTAGAGGACAACAGGGGGAAGCAGGTCCCACTCCTGCTGTAGAGAGGGATGCAGAATTATTGTAGGAAAGACTGCTTTAGATCTGCTCCAACTCATGTATCCCAAGTAGCTGTATGTGCTACCTCTGCACGCTGCCACTTTCCCTCTGAGTGGACCCAATTACCTCAGTCACTCACATTTAAACCTGATACGGCTCCCTTTCCAACACCCAGAAACCATTTGTACCCTGCCTGTTCACCCACTCTTACTCTCAGTGTTATTATTTGTAGCTTACATTATTTCCTGAATAGACAGTCCAGAATTATCTTCCAGAAAATATTAGAATTAGTAATAGAATTTAGAAGGTCATTGGAAACAAGGTCACTGTTTTGAAGATCAATATTATTTCTATAAACTACAATAAATTAGAAAAAGAATTTAAAAATATCATTTCTAACAACATCTTTCAAAAAATCAAATGCCTAGAAACATACCTAATAAAAGAAATAATAACAATCCTTCACAAACTTTCAGAAAATATAGGAGGAAGGAGTGTTTCCCACCTCATTTTCTGGGGCCAATATGATCCTAATACTAAAGCCAGACAAAGAGACTACAAGAATAGAAAATCAAAGACAACATCCTTCATGAATATTGTTGCAAAAATTCTCAGCAAAATATTAGTGAACCAAACTCAGCAACTAATATAAAAAAGATTAAATGCTCTGACCATGTGGGATTTATCTCAGGATTGCAGGGTTGGTTTGACTTCCAAAAAATCAGTTAATATAGTAGTGCAATATAAGTAGAATTAAAGACATTTGAAAAGTCCAACATTGTTTTATGATAGCAACTTTCAACAAGAATAGCAGGGAAATTCCTTAAACTGAGGAAGGGCATCTACAATGAACCCATAACTAATGGCTAACCATAGTTGATGTTAAGAGACTGAATACTTGGGCAGCCCAGGTGGCTCAGTGGTTTAGCACCTGCCTTCGGCCCGGGGTGTGATCCTGGAGACCCGGGATCAAGTCCCATGTCGGGCTCCCTGCATGGAGCCTGCTCCTCCCTCTGCCTGTGTCTCTGCCTCTCTCTCTCTCTCTCTCTCTCTCAAGAATTAATAAATAAAATCTTAAAAAAAAAAAAAGAGAGACTGAATACTTTCCCCCAAGATCATGAAAAACACAACAATGTCAGCTTTTTGCTGCTTCCATGTGACATTGTATTGAAGTTCTAGACAGTGCAATCTTAAAAGAAAAGAAAAAGCATCCAGATTGGAAAGAAAGAAAAATGTCTTTATTCACAATGTGATACACATACACTTCTAGAAATAATGAGTTCATCAAGGTTGTAGGATCTAAGATCAATATACAAAATCAGTTATATTTCTATAAACTAGCAATGAACAATCTGAAAATGAACTTCAGAAAGCATTTCTATGATAGCATCAAAAAGACTAAAATACCTAGTAATAAATTTAACAAAAGCACCAAACTTAAATGCTGAAAATTCCAAAGCGCTGTTAAATGAAATGTAAGTGAACAAAGAGACATTCCATATTCATGGATTGGATGACTCGATATTATTAAGATGGCAGCTCTCTCCAAATTGATCTATAGATTCAATGCTGCAAACCCCATTAAAATGCCAACTGGATTTTTTTGCAGAAATTAAAAAATTGACCTTAAAATTCATATGGAAATGCAAAGGTTGCTGAATAGCCAAAACCAATCTTGGAAAAGAGGAATGAAGTTAGAGCACTTAAGCTTCCAGATTTTGATTCTTAGTACAAAGTTATGATATCAGGAGAGTGTGCCAGTGGCATGAGGATAGGCATATTGATTGATGGTACAGAACTAAGAGTCCAGAAATAAGCCCTGACATTTATGGTCAATTTATTTTTTACAAGATCAGTGTGAGAAAGGATCATCTTTTCAACAAATGGTTTTGAGGCAATTGGATATCCATTTGCAAAAAGATGAACTACCATATCCCATACACAAAAATTAACCAAGAATGGGCCATAAACCTAAATATAAGAATTAAAATGACAAAACTGTTAGAAGAAGGCATATGCATAAATCTCTATGACCTGTATTAGGCAAGGATTTCTTAGATATGACGCTAAAAGCATGATCCATAAAGGGGAAAAAAAAGCCCTGGTAAATTGGACTTCTCAAAATTAAAAAATTGTGCTCCAAAAAATAAGCCATGCTCTGGGAGAAAATGTATGCAAATTATATATTCGGTAAAGGACTTGCATGTAGAATATATAAGAACTCTTAGAACTCAGGGGACAACCCAGTGTAAAAAATGGCAAAATAGGGATCCCTGGGTGGCGCAGCGGTTTGGCGCCTGCCTTTGGCCCAGGGCGCGATCCTGGAGACCTGGGATCGAGTCCCATGTCGGGCTCCCGATGCATGGAGCCTGCTTCTCCCTCTACCTGTGTCTCTGCCTCTCTCTCTCTTTCTCTATCATAAAAAAAAGGCAAAATATTTGAATAGACATTTCATCAAAGAAGACACATGAATAGCCAACGAGCACATGAAAAGATCATCATCATCACTAGACATCAGGGAAACACAAGTCCGAAACACACTGAGACACCACTTCCCAGCCCTGGCATTCCCAGCCCTGGGATTTCCAGCCCTGGGATGATGATAATCATCCCACGTAGTCAGTAATAAGTGTTGACAAGGATGTGGAGATGGAACTCTCAACCACTCTCATGCTGGTAGAAATGTAAAGTGGTAAAGTTGCCATTAAAACAACGACATGGTCATTTCTTTAAAATTTAAACAGAAATGTACCACATGATCCAGTAGTTCCTCTCGTGGGTAGCTGCCCAAGAGAAGTAAAAACATGTCCACACAAAGACTTGAGTGCAAATGTTCCTATCAACATTATTCCTAATCTCCAAGCCAGAAACAATCCAAATGTTTATCCACTTGTGATTAGATAAACAAAATGTGGCATATCCATACAGTGGGATGATAACAAGGATAAAAAAAGAACAAAATACTGATTCATGATACATCCTGAATGAACCTCAAAAGCGTTACGCTAAGCGATAAAAGCCAGATGCGCAATGCATACCGATGCATATAGTGTATGCTTGTTTACCTGAAATACCCAGGAAAAAGTGAATACAGAGAGGCAGCAAATAGACGAGTTACCTTAGGTTGGGAAAACAGACATGAGATGATGGGACGTTCTGGAACCAGTCAATGGTGATGGTTTCATAATGCTGTAAATTTATTAAGAATCATAATTTTCCTACTTGGACATTAAAAATTTGATGATCACTCCCAAACCAAAAAGCAAGCAGGCATATTATTTATTTTTAAATAAATAATTTAAAATTAGTTAATTTTCCCTAAACCAACTTTATATCTTTTTCTGATTTTGGACCCAAAGTAATGGCTGACATTTATATGCTGCTTTATGACTTAGCCCCTTTGTCACACTAATAGCTACAGTGTCTCTCTGTGAGAAAGGTAGGGGTTCTTTATTTCCCCCGTTTTTCCAGTAAACAGTATCTTTTATTTTGATATTCAATTTGCTTATTGGTAATTTTTTATTCTGGGGGAAGAATTTGCCTCACAGTATTTTGCTTATAATACGTTTTCTTTATGCAGCATGGCTGAAATTTTTCTTGCTAAGTAATTGTCCATTTATGTAATTGATGAGGTTGGTGGGAGTTAAAATAAGCATAATTAATATTTTTAGTAAATTGGCAAGTTGTAATTGAATTGCCGGGAAGCTCTGTGCCCTCTGCTGCTGAGCCACGCAGTCCTCAGGTGGGGATGGGGCAGGAGTTGCTGAGACAGCCAGCACTCAGCCCGAGTCCAAGGCAGCGGTCAGCCTGTGCCTGTAGCATTGGCCTCTTTCCTCACTTGGGGCCATCTCCTGCCCACATCCTGATAGACAGTCCCTGGAAAAGACTTAGTCCCCCGGCACCCACCCAGCACACTGCTCTTGGCTCACAGTGTTATAGAGTGACTGCCACCTGAGGGATTCTTGCTTCATCATAACTCTGTTGGGCCAGAGCTCACTCTTTATTCAGTGATGCTTAGTATATGGAATGCATTTCCTTCCTTTTTCCTATTTTAATGAGATTCTCTTATGCTCTCATGCTCAGAAACCTGATGGACAGATAACGGGGAAAGAATTGCGATATATTCTAAATTGCATGGTTGTAAAAATCAGTGATTCAGAATTCAAAGAGCTCATGCAAATGCTTGACCCTGGGGACACTGGATGGGTTAACATCTACACACTTATTGAACTGCTTGAAGAGACCCCTAAGGTGAGTTTTATGATGACTTCATGTTTGATTTTCTGTTGATGGTGCGAAACTCAAGTATTCTTAGTGAAATAAGAGGTGGTCGGTGAAATAGTCTTGAGGACTTCATGTTTTTCAGCTGAGTTAATTTTTTTTTTTTTAAAGATTTTTATTTTATTTGTTCATGAGAGACATACAGAGAGAGGCAGAGACATAGACAGAGGGAGAAGCAGGCTCCTCACAGGGAGCCTGATTTGGGACTCGATCCCAAGACCTGGGATCACATCCTCAGCCAAAGGCTGACGCTCAACTGCTGAGCCACCCATGTGTCCCTAATTTTCATTTAAAAAAAGATTTATTTATTTGTTTTAGAGAGAGTGTGCATGGGGGAAGAGGCAAAGGGAGAGAGAGAGAGTCCCAAGCAGACTCTGCACTGAGTCCAGAGCCTGATGTGGGGCTCGATTTCACAACCCCAAGAGCATGACCTGAGCTGAAATCAAAAGTTGGATGCTTAACCAACTGAGCTACTCTAATTTTCATTTTAAGTAAGAGTTAAGTGTTTGAGTTGTTTGATTTTAATTCTCAGTGTCTAAATCATATTGAAGGGTGATATTTGACATTTCTGGAAACCCATCCTGGGATGAGAGCACCTGTGTGTACAGGATGTACCTTCTTTTCACACTGTGCTTGCAGCACTCCTCCTGCAACCATGTCTTGCGTGGACATGTTTTTTAATTACTCCTTTGGTTCTCATTAATATTTTAAGAGTTTTTACGTTCCCCATTTTAAAGATTTTATTTATTTGAGACACAGATAGAGTGAGTGAGAGAGAGCATGAGCGGTGCGGAGGGGCAGAGGGAAAGGGAGAAGCAGGCTCCGTCATGAGCAAGAAGCCTGACATGAGGCTCCATCTCAGGACTCTGAGATCATGACCTGAGCCACCCAGTAACCCTGTTAGTTACCCATTTTAAAAAATAACTGTTTATTACCTCTAGTGATCCATACTAGGTTTTTGAAAACTTGACGGTTTTATTATTCGGAATGCTTTTTATAACTTCAATAATGATTAGCACTTAAAAATTTTAAGAATTTTTATTTTTATTTATTTTATTTATTTTTTTAATAATTTTTAAAAATTAGTGTCAGGTAGTGAATGTGATAGGCATGAACAGATTCCTTTTTTTTAGTAATAAATTTATTTCTTATTGGTGTTCAATTTACCAACATACAGAATAACCCCCAGTGCCCGTCACCCATTCACTCCCACCCCCCGCCCTCCTCCCCTTCTACCACCCCTAGTCCGTTTCCCAGAGTCAGCAGTCTTTACGTTCTGTCTCCCTTTCTGATATTTCCCACACATTTCTTCTCCCTTCCCCTTCATTCCCTTTCACTATTATTTATATTCCCCAAATGAATGAGAACATATGTTTGTCCTTCTCTGATTGACTTATTTCACTCAGCATCATACCCTTCAGTTCCATCCACGTCGAAGCAAATGGTGGGTATTTGTCATTTCTAATGGCTGAGGAATATTCCATTGTATACATAAACCACATCTTCTTTATCCATTCATCTTTGGATGGACACCGAGGCTCCTTCCACAGTTTGGCTATTGTGGACATTGCTGCTAGAAACATCGGGGTGCAGGTGTTCCGGTGTTTCACTGCATCTGTATCTTTGGGGTAAATCTCCAGCAGTGCAATTGCTGGGTCATAGGGCAGATCTATTTTTAACTCTTTGAGGAACCCCCACACAGTTTTCCAGAGGGGCTGCACCAGTTCACATTCCCACCAACAGTGCAGGAGGGTTCCCCTTTCTCCACATCCTCTCCAACATTTGTGGTTTCCTGCCTTGTTAATTTTCCCCGTTCTCACTGGTGTGAGGTGGGATCTCATTGTGGTTTTGATTTGTATTTCCCTGATGGCAAGTGATGCAGAGCATTTTCTCATGTGCGTGTTGGCCATGTCTATGTCTTCCTCTGTGAGATTTCTGGCATGAACAGATTCTTTTTGCAATGTTTGTTATAGACTTATTTTCGCAGGTACAAATTAGCTTTTCACTAATATGATTTCCTGAGCGCCCACCTTGTGCAAAGTGGTGACCACATCCTAAACCAGTGTCATTTGGTCCTCCTTGAACCCTAGGTTGAAATTAAGTCGCAGGGCTCTCGCACACAGAAAAGAATAATTGTACCTCTCACTGAACTCCGCTGTGTTAGCTCCTGAGAATTGTGGCCTCTGGCTGTCCCAGCACATAGCTGTTTGTTTGTTTTTTTTCTCTAAAAGCAGAATATGGACATGTAAACAATCTGCTCTCCACATGACAAGTGACATGATCTTTGTTTAAAATAAACCACGTCCTGCTGGCTGCAATGCTTAAAAGCCTCAGGTGGCTGTCCAGGGTCTAGAAGAAAGCAGAACTTCCGAACCAGTATGGCAAGTGCCCATGTGGTCCAGCCCTGCTGACCACTTCCCAGAATCCTCGTGGGCCACACTGGCTCGGGTCCTCAGGTATCCCCAGGCCCCTCCTGCCTCCTGGCCATGCAGTGGCTCCTGCCAGGATTCCCTTCATGCTCCTCTGCAGGTCTCAGTGCACCCACAGCTTTCTCAGGAACTTTCCGTGATACCTCTGCCAAAACCTGTCTGACAGCCCCTGACCTCACACACCTGCCCGGTCACAGTATCACAACTTGGTCATTGTGTGGTCATGCCTCCATGAAGACAGGCCTTTCTGTTTTTACTGCCTGTTGTACCCGTGAGTGCTAGCCCAGTGCCAGGCCAACTCATGAAACAGTGTGGTGAGTGAATGAATGAACATACAGGAATGAAGGAGAAAAATTAGAAAACACAGTTTTGCAAATAGAAAAAAAAGAAAATCACCACTAGTTCTAACATCTAGGGATCATTACCCACTATTATACTTTGTTGTACATTCTTCTGAACCTTGTACCTGTGCTGTATACCTGCACGCACTTTGTTTTCAGCTTTATTACGGTATAATTGATATACAAAAAGCTGCACAGATGTATGCAATTTGAAGATTGGATACATACCTTCATATATGATACCTATTTTATTTTAAAATGAGATCCTATAACTAATGACTTTTCAGTCCATGCTGTCCCTAACATGTCCTTAACACGGTCAATAAAAATTCTGCTGTGTGATTTTAAAAGATACAGAGTAAACTATTCCCTGTTGTAAACTACATGTTCTTCTCCCCCCACTTTTCTAAATCTTGCTACAATGGATATTGTGCCTGCTTTTTTGCACCATTCTGTGATTATTCCATTCTTACAGATTTCCAGAAATAGAAATGATTGGGTCAAAGAATATACGTTTTATCCCTGAAATTATTTTTATTATTTTAACAGAGGAATATATGTGTAAAGTGCAAAATGCAAAAGATACAAAAGGGAACATGGTGAGAAGTAAGTTTTTCTTCTAGCTCTGTTCCCTCGTCATTCCCCAGAGGCGGTCACTATTGCCCTGGAGTCTGTAGATTATCAGATTGTCTAATGGTATCCCTTATTGACACTGGCAATTTGCCTCCTTTTTAATTTTTACCATTCTGAAAGGCAAAAATGCCAACTCACTATTCTTTTATTTTGAGTTTATTTAGGCTGGGAGATAGATTTTTTTTTTTCATGTTTATAGTACTTTTTTTTTTCATGAGTGTAAGTTAAAAATCATGATCCCCATTTCCACATGGGGGTTAGGGGGTAAACTCCCTTGCTTATGACCTCAAGAGTTAATTGGCTAAAGGGACAAAGCCATGTGTCTGCCTCCAAGGCTCCTACTGCCTTTAGGAGAGATTCGTACTTACACACTTTCTCTTTCCCAATTAGATACAAAAACTCTCCTCCTCTGCAGACACCAAGGTGCCTCTCCTCCTGGCTTGGGATTCGGTAAGTAACACTTCCCTCGTGTGGTCCCAGGGTGCTACCGTCCCAGGTTACAAAGGTCCCGCTTGCTAAATGTGTTTGTTTTTTGTGTTAGGTGGAAGAAATCATTCAGGACTCAATTGCTAGGAATCTCCAAGCCTTCTACAAAATGCTACGGTCATATGACCTCGGAGACACAGGGCTCATTGGTCGAAATAATTTCAAGAAAATCATGCGCATCTTCTGCCCATTTTTAACAATCGAACATTTACTGAAGTGAGTGTTCTGGTAACGAAATTAATTCGGGTCATGTCTCTCATCGAGTCTGTTTATAATCCTAAAACTTTTTCTATGTGTGTTTGCAGTATCGATAGGGAATATTGATAATTGCTATTTATTGGGTCCTTACTAACACAGAACACTGGTCGGGAGTTTGCCACACGCTCTATGATTTAGTCCTCACAACCGCCACGGAAGGTGGCTGCTTTTCCTTCCTGTGGATAAGGAAACTGAGGTCTGAAGAAGTCCCTATTCACAGTCACGTAGCTAGGAGGCCTCCCGGGTCTCTGTGACTCTTTGCTCTTAACCCTGATACTGTTTTACCTCCCAGGGTGCCAGGCTGCCATCAGCCGTCCTGTGCAGAGGCTGGAATTATAGTTCTGTTTTACTTTAGTTTAAAACTTACCCCAGGGCACCTGGGTGGCTCAGTCAGTTGGGCACCTGTCTTTGGCTCAGGTCATGATCTCAGGGTCCTGGGATTGAGCCCCACATCAGACTCTCTATTTAGCAATAAGTCTGCTCCTTCTTCTGTCTCTGCTCCTCCCCCCTGCTCATGCTGTCTCAGTCTCTCTGTGCCAAATAAGTACATAAAATATTTAAAAGAAAACAAAACAAAACAAAAGTAAAGCTTACCTGGTGGCGACTGAGCGAAGCTGGGAGGGGACAAGGATCTTAAGAGACAGAAGAGCACAGAGCCCTGAAGGCCTTGTAGGTCTCCTGCTGAGTGTCTTGTTCACTACTCCCATTACCCCCACTCAGCTGCTCTGGGGGCACAGAGCCCTCTTGCTTCCCTCTCTGTGGTGACCTTGAGAACCTTCAGCTTGAATCCTGCTTCCCTGACCACCACCAAATGCCCCACCATGTGCTCAAGCTTGTGGTCCAGAACCTGACCTTAGAGACCATTTGGTCCACGTTTCCTACTATGGACAGTGATCTGGAGGCTGGGTGGAAATCCGATTGAATCGCAGGGAAGAAGGTTACTCTGATTTTCTTTCAGTTCTTCTGACTAGAATGTTAAAAATCCTGTATTTGTTGCTTTTGATTACATTGATTTCAGGTGACACGGTTGATCTAGCAGTAGTTGGCCACTCAAGTCTCTTTTCTGTGAATGTTTGTGTTTTGTTACCCATTTTTCCTGTGGTTGGTTTTTGCAGGAGAAGAAGGGTTTACAAGAGGAGGTGAGGCCAAGGCTTTCCTGAGCAGGAGGCACACAGAGCGTGGTGTTTGCATTTGTCCGTTTCTCAAACGTTGGCAGAAAGGCCAGCTTGCTGGAGCGTGGGAAACCCAGGAAGGGGGTGAGATGGGGCAGCAAGTCAAGAGACAGGGTTCTAGAGGGACCTCAGGGGGCCTGGACGAGGCCTCTGTGGGGCAAGAAGCCAGGCTGCAGGGGCTTCAACCGCTATGGCCTTTGGTCTGTGCAGTCAAGAGCAGTGGGACCCACTGATTCCTTCACCTAGTCTTCCACTCCGTGGGTGGTATTAGGGAGTGCCTCCTGCATTCCTGCTCCTGCTTAACTGGTTAACAGAAATCCCTTTATTTCCAGGGAGCTCTAGTGTGGGGGAAAGAGATGGAGACAAACCCAGCATGGCATGTGAACGTGGTTCAGAGGAACGATCACGTACAGCTGGGCAGGAGGGAATCTGTGAAGCTTCTCGGACATGATGCCTGAGGCCAAAGGAGAAAAAGAAGAGCATTCCAGGACATAGGATAGTGGGGAAAGCACAGAGGAGTAGGGGCACATGTGGGGACTGGCAAGCCATCTGGGACCATTGGGGCAGGCAGTCGTATAGGGAGAAACAGCAGGGGGATGATACTGAGGGACGGGTGAGGAACTGGGGCCATCTGGCAGGGCACTGGTTCATGCCAGCATCTTAGAATCATCTGGAGAGCTTTGAAAAATCCCAAGGCCCATGCCCTGTTCACAGGCCAGGCCAGGCAGTGTTATACTGAAGTCCCCGCTGGCTCTGATGTGCAGCCATAGTGGAGAAGCACAGCCCAGGGGGTGAGGAGCCTGTGAGGTGGCCTTGGACATCTGATCCGTGCTTTATAAGGGTTACTGTGGCCCCAGTGTGGAGAAGGTACTGTGGCAGGGAGAGGCAAAGAGGACAGGTACGTGGCACAGGGGGTGGCAGTGGCTCTGCAGAGGGCTCTGTGACCAGCTTGGCAGAAGGATAAGACTCAGTGACTCTGGGAGTGAGGGCGCAAGGAGGGAGGGGGCTCAGATGATGACCAGAGGCAGTGTCACTGGAGTTAGGAAACACGGAGGAGGTCGAGTGAAACCTCAGCAGGAGACTTCCAGAGGACGTGGGCGCAGAGGGCGGCCTGCGCTGCGACGTGATTCTCCTTACGTTGACAGCCTGAGCGCTCGTTCAGCAGGCGTTGATCTAGAAGCAGATAGCAAGCCTTCTGAGCTGAGAGGGCGTGGGTCGGACCTAGCAGAGCACCGCCAGCTCATCAGTGACCTCGAGCCTCAGGAGAGGGGCGGGTGGGAGAGGGCCCCACCAGGCCGCGAGGGGCAAGGTGGACCCAGAGTGTGCCAGTGACTGTGCAAGGAGTGTGGGAAATGCAGTGTTGAGGATTGGATTCACCTCTGAAGCTCCTGCACCGGTGCTAGAACAGTGCCTGGTGCATGGTCAGGGCTGCTTAAGTGTTGAGTGAGGGAATGAATGACTGAAATGAAATGAATGAATGAATGAATGAATGAATGAATGAAAGAAAGAAAGAAAGAAAGAAAGAAATCTAGTGGATTGGTCATGCAGGTAATTGGATACTTGATAGAAGCCTCTCTAATCCCTTCTTCATGATGCAGCCAGGCTTATCTGTCTCAACCACAGATCTACTCATGTTAAAACCCTACAGAAAACACCCCAGTGTCCTACTGCTGTTAGGAAAACATCCAGATGCTTTTTTTAAGAGTGGCTTCCCGGGCTCCTCATGATCCTCGTACCCTCCAGAGCTCAGGCTGTGCAGCTGGACTGCCTGGGTTCACATCCCAGCTCAGCTCCGGACTAGCTGTGCCCTTGGGCAAGTTACTTACCCACTCTGAGCCCCGATTTGGTCACACTAACGTTACTTAGGAGAGTGTGGTAAGGGTCAAGGGAGATCCTAGACGCAGAGCCCTGCACCCGGTACTGAGCTCAAGAAACATTTGCTTTGGCTGGTGCTGTTGCTCTTTACTCAGTGCCGACTAAGCTGCTGTTTCCTGAAAACCCCATGCTCTCTCTCACCCCTGGACTTCTAGATGGCCCATTCCCTCGGTTCTGAATGCACACTCTCACAACCACTTGGCTCCCTGGAGCGGGGGTTGTGTATGTAGTCTGTTCACAGTCGTAGCCATACTACTCAGCACCGTGCTTAGTACCTGCAGCATAAATACTTCCTGAAGCAATGATATCAATGGCTAGTATTTCCAGAACTGCCCCTGGCTGTGTGGGAAGCAGCATCGTGATAATCGTACTGTGATTATTACATCTGCAGTTTATGGAGCTTGTGTACATACAGCCAGTCCCAGAGCTAGGAGCTTTCTATGGATCCTCTTACTTTATAGTGATCCTCTGAGGTGGGTGCATTTTATAGACAAGGAAACTAAAGCAGAGAAAGGATGATGTGCCAGCTGGTGATTCTCAATCCTTTAATAGGCTTAAAAATTATTGGGGACAAGGCTGCCTTAGAAATTAAAAGTGAGATGTTAAAAATGTTATTGCAGAAAACAAAAATGAATGTGTACTTTCTTGTTATGTTTCCCTGTAGGCTCAGACAAAACATTGGAGTTTCAAAATAATGACTTATTTGGATGATAAGGAGGTTACAGAAATTATAACAGGTGCAACCAAAGGTAGCTGGTCGTGAGCTAGTGAAGGGCTGCAAAGAAACTGAGCTAATCTCTGAAAACTCACTCCAGCTCCTCGTTTGTACCTGAAACATTTCCACAGTCTTAGAAAACGTTAGAGAATACAACTTGTCTGTGCACGCTTTCCCTCTGGTCACATGCTATGAGGCCTCCGAAAAACCCACTGTGCTCCAGAGGTGCAGGGTAGAAAAGGCAAAAGACTTCCTCGTGTCCATATGAGAATGGTTTGGGCCTCCCGAAGTTCCAGGAGCAGCTGCAGACCACACCTCGTGAACGCTGCCTTCACTCGTAGGGCTGTGAGGCCCAGAGCTGATATTCCGGCCCCGGGAGGCCGATTCCAGGCCCACACCCACAGCTACATGCTCTGCTGCCATATGGGTTCTAACAAATATGTGGCATTTTATTTTGGTCCCCAGGCTTTACCAAGTGTGCTATGATGGGTGTGTACAACTTTTATGATTAGAAAAATACTAACAAACAAAATATTGAAAAGGAAAAAAGTAGTTCTTGTCCTGTTAGTAGTTTCCTACAGTTTTCTAAAATACTTGCAATGTGCCAAAGTTCCAGTATAGGTATTTCCACAATTCCATCCCAGAACTTGCAATTTCAGAAAATTTATTCTTTTTACATGTGCCGTATCTTTATTACAGTATTCCTATAAACTATAAACTGCATACATTTATTTATTTGAGAGAGAGAGCGCACGCGCACATGCATATACACACCTGAGCTGGGGGAGGGGCAAAGGGAGAGAGAGAGAATCCCAAACAGACTCCCCGCTGACTGTAGAGCCCAACTCGATCCCAGGCCCTGAGATCATGACCTGAGCCAAAATCGAGAATCGGCCACCTAACTGAGCCACCCAGGCACCCCTTCATGTACATCTTTAAAAAATAGTTTGAGCATCTCCATCATGTATATATATCCATGAAACCACTGCAAGTTATCAATCAAGATAGCAAATATTTTCATCCCTCCCACCCCCACCTCAAGCATCCTTGTGTCCTCCTGCAGTTCATCTCTTCCGCAGCTCTAGTAACCACTGGCCTGCATCTGTCATTGCAGATAACTGCATTTTCTAGTGGTTTATATAAATGAAAGCATGCAAGATGTTCTCTTTTGTCAGGCTCTGTTCCCCAAGCGTAACGAGTTTGAGATTCATTCCGGTTGTTCCCTGAATGCACAACTGGTTTCTTTTCATTGCTAAGTACTATTCCATTCATTAGTACATCTTGTGGAGCATTTGGTGGGCATTTGGGTGGTTTCCAGTGTTCCATCTTTATTTGTCTTGGATAGATGCCCAGGGGTAGAAGGGCTGGTTCCTCTGGGTGAGTGTATATTCAAGGTGTACAGTCTAGGTGTCTTCCAGAGTGGTTGCACTGTTCTGTGCCTCACCAGCAGTGAGAGAGAGCTGTATGTACTCACATCCTTGTCAGCACTTGGTAGGGTCATTCCTTTTCATTTTAGCCAACCTAATGGGTGTATTCGAATTGTTTTTAAATTCCAGACTCTGTAGTAGGTTTCAGGATATTGCTTCAGGAAGAATCCTTTATAAGAAATTTTTGGCATCCATGGGGATGAGTGGCCCACCACCCCCCTCTCCGGTTATTACTCCAAAGGATCAGCTATTGAGTGACCATTTTCAAAGAGAGGAACAGCGGAAGTTGGATCTTTCTGAAAGGTAAAACAAAACGAAATGCAAACGCATATGGAAACCACCATGCCTTTTGTGGGAGAGGTGGTTAGTAAATATTTGTTGACTAAATGAGTGTTTTAATATTTTATTATTGAAATGAGGAAATATGGCAAAATATAAATACAGCGGTTAGGGCCAGGGGAGTTGAGAGCAAGCAGATATCTTTGGGATTATTATGTGGCCTGCTGATTCTGGAAATGAAAGCACTGAGGTCTGAGAGGTCTAAGGACTGGCCTCAGGTTATTCACAAACTTGGTGGCCATCCTGGGTTAAGAACCCAGGACCTTCAAGAAATAAAACAGGTGAACAGAGGGGAAGGGAAGGAAAAAAATAAGATAAAAACAGAGAGGGAACTAAACCATAAGAGACTCTTAACTCTAGGAAACAAACCGAGGGTTGCTGGAGGGGAGGTGGAGGCAGGGGGGCGGGGTGTAACTGAGTGATGGGCCTTAAAGGAGGGCACTTAATGAGCACTGGGTGTTATATACAACTGATGAATCACTGAACTATCTCTGAAGCTTACAGTACACTACATATTAACTAAATTGAATTTAAATAAAAAATTTTAAAAAGAAAACCCAGGGTCTTTGGATCCCAGAGAACCTGTCTGCCATTCAACCATTACATGCCTGGGTTCACATTTGTTCTTTTCCAGAAACTTAGGCTCCTCACCACCATTTAATATTTATGGCAAAACATCCCCATTAAACCAGTTAACATTTTCTGACATGAATGATAGAATTATTCAAATGATCACCAAATTGAATTGTAACAATAAAACATGCTTAGCAAATCTGTTAAACATTGGGCTGATGAATATTCTAGCCTGTCCTCATTTTGAAAAATATAGGTTTAGTCTAATGAAAAGATATTATTTTAACTTGCCGGTTCATAGCTTATAATAAATCCACGAAGAAAGGTAAAATGTAGACCTATTCAGCCGACTTCACTCTGTCATTTCCCTTTAAAAAAATTCTTAAGTATCGAGCAGTGGGAATATTTTAATGCTATGGTAATGAAATTTGAATATCTGGGCATTTCAGTGGTAGCTGCTTTATAAATGGGCAGAGGGATGGTATTTTAAGAGAAAGGTTAAATATTCTGTGATGAGATGCGTCTGCCTCCTAAAACCAGTGGAAAAAGTAATGGCAATTAGGCTTATTCTAAAATGTGGGCATTCCTGTGGAGCTCTTGAAAGCTGCAGGTGGAAGCAGCAGGAGAGAAGTCCTTTCTCCACGATTGTCACTCGGGCTCTCCTCCTCCCACTCCGGTGGGGTCCCAGAGACTCCGAGAGAGCTGAAGAAATAATTATTCATCATCACACTCCATCTCTCTCATACACATAGCACATCACATAAAATCTAGATTGTCTAAATCCGGTTGACTGGATAAATCAACTTGGAATAATTGGGAACTTCCCTTCCTTCCCATGAATGTTCGATGACTTCTTTGGCCTAGTTACCACAAAACAGCCCATTTCATTTAAAGCTTGGTAATGGGCTCTGGCTTTTTATGTTCCCAGTTCACACAGATACTTATTTTCCCCACCTTGTCTGCCCAGTCACACGCCTGTTCAGCCAGCATCAACTCAGTTGGAGGGCTTAGCACAGGGATGACCATATCCACAACCTTGAAGCTCCCTGTCCTGGCCTGTGGCCCCACCAGCACGACAGGAGGAGCTTTCACCTGATGGATGCAGTGCTGTGGGCCTTTCTGGAACACAGGCAAGTGAAAGGTTCTCAAGTCATGCCATCTAGCTGTGCATCTGTTTCCTGGTTTGGGAGAAAGGGGCCGGTGGACCTCCTTGTTGTCCTGGGTCCGATCGAAATTGGGCGAGGTCTCTAGGAAGCACTCTGCTGGATCTAAATGCTTGATTGTGATTTTAGAACCAAGCCCGTGGAGGACAGAAGCACCTCGACCAAGAAAATGACGAAGGATGAAGTGATCGAAAAACTAAAAAACTGTATTCAGCAGCGGGACCCAGCATTCAAAAAATTCTTTCTTGACTATAGCAAGGAGCTCACTGGCAAAATTCATGTGCGTGACTTCAAGAAGGTAGGAGAATGGGTGTCCGTGTATTTCTCTATTTCTTTCACTCCTGGAGAAGGTCAGGCTTTCAAGGACGGGCAGTATATTTTCAGCAAGGGTTTATTCCCTTCCAGGCAAAGTGGACCCATTTCGAGGCATCTTCCAACAATGTAAAAGGATTCTTTTGGCCAAAAACATCTTTGGCAACTTTCTTCGGAGAGTACTTTTGGTATGGATGTGACCAGTTGTTGGCATTTAAGCTTTGTCTAGACAGAGTGTTGGTGGATGTGGGGTTTGGCAGGCTGGCTGGGAGTACCTGGCCCCAGGCTTGGCGCCTCAAGTACACCTGGGGCAGAACTGGGATGGGCAGCAAAGCTGCTCCGGCCCCTTCCCCAATGGTGAGGAGTCCCAATGAGGCTGTGATAACAGGGCTGTGGTTTGCTCCTCGAGAAAGTGAAAAAAGAATCTGGCAGTAAAAACGGGAAGCTTGGAGTGCTGATGGGAACTAGGAGGTTGTGCCAGAAAGGACTCCGCTTGAAGGGTTCTGCATAGACTTCTCAAGGAATTAATTTAAGTGATTGCTTAAAATTCCTGTTACGACCCCTCTAGCTAATCATCTTCAGCTATTTTTAAGGAAAGCATTTCAGCTAATACATAGCAGTGTCTGTGTGCACAAATTTAGAAGAATGAAATGAAATATATTTCCAAGAAGAGAATAATTATATTAGTAGCTACTATTTATCTAGTGCCTGCCCCCGTGCCAGGCGCTGCAATAGGCTCTGTACTTATTTTATCTCCAAGTTGGCAGCGTCCCTGAGGCTGGTTGGAGGAGAGAGCAGGGCTGTGTACGCACAGGGATGGGATTGGGTAGCTACCAACCCAGCCCAGACCTCCCGCCCCCCCAAGCCCAGACTGGGGGATGTGGAGGGCACACAGGGCATGGTGAGGAGGACAGATTCAGGAAATATTTGGGAATAAGGGATAACAGACAAGAAAGAGGAAAATGGGTAAGGAGCGGCTCCTGGATCTTTGGTTTGGGGTACTGGGTGGCTGATGGTCAGTTATTGACATCTCCAGTGACCCATTTCAGCAGGGTGGGTGGTGGTAAGTGGGTGTGAATCACCTGACACTCCCAGGGCACCTTGTCCTAGACTCTTTTGCCCCCAAGTCCCCTGGCACCAGCCAGTCCTGACCCCTCATGCCCAGCTGTCTTGAACAAGCATGGTTCAGTCAATGATCTTAATTCACAGAGTCAGTTCATAGGTTCCCAGGAGATCAAGAATCCACTAAGCTGGGCAGCCCCGGTGGCCCAGCGGTTTGGCACTGCCTTCGGTCTAGGGCGTGATCCTGGAGACCCGGGATCAAGTCCCACGTCGGGCTCCCTGCCTAGAGCCTGCTTCTCCCTCTGCCTGTGCCTCTGCCTCAGTCTCTGTGTCTCTCATGAATAAATAAATAAAATCTAAAAAAAAAAAAAAAAAAAAAGAATCCATTAGGCTGCCACTGATTTTTCGAGGGTTATCTTAGGGAAGGGCAGGAGGTGGTGGCAAAGCAGGGACTAGTACCCCAGACCACAGACTGCAAGGACCGCTGCTTACCTCTGCTCACCTGAGCACAAGTCTGTAAGCTCAGCCGCAGATTCTTTCATCCTAGGGCTTCTCTGCCATCGCTAAGCCACTGGCTCTCCTGTTGGCATCTCTGCTTCACATCCCAGACCGTCCTCCTAAAACTGCAGTCTCAGGTGCCTACCTGCTCACTTGACTTCTTCCCTGAGGCGTCCGGAGAAGGTGTATTGCCACCAAGGCCAGTCTGCCAGCAGCCCTTCCGTTCTCAAGAGGAGCCCTTTCCCAGTCACTCGGGGCTCCACTCTGGGGTCTTCCTGGACTCTCCCCTTCCTGTCATAGCCACCCCCAGTGCATCAACAAAGCCCCTTGAAAGTCTCCCCAGGACACAGTGACTGCTGTCCCATCTCTGCCACTTCCAGCCATCACCACCCCATTGGCCTCCCCGCACCTGCCCTTTCCTGCCACAGGGTCTGTTCAACCCAGCAGCCAGAGTCCTCCTCCCCAACAGGTCTGTAGAGGGGGCCTCTCCTGCTCAGAACCCTCTCATGGCCCCCCACCTCGTGAGAATACAAACCAGAGTCCCCACAGGACCTAGAGGGTCCAGCACACTACCCAGCCCCTCATTGTGTCTTTGACTTCCACTCTTACCACCCTCCCCACTGCTCACCTCGCTCCAGCCACACCAGCCTCCTGCCCTGCCTCACACCACCTGGCACTGGCTGTCCCCTCCGCCTGGAGGGCATCCCTCTGATAGCTGCATGACTGTCCCCTTCACCTTCTCCAAGCCTTTGTCCACCTGCACTTCGAGGTGTCACTGACATTCCCAGGGCAGATATAACCTGCTCTCCCACCTCGATCTTCTTTACCCCCATTTTCTTTCTCGGTGTTATCACCTGCTGCCACGCATGTTGTGCTTAGAATCCTTCCTTTCATTTCTTCATTCTGCTGTTGCTTGACTTCTTCCAATAAAACGTGCTCCAAAGGTGGACATCTCTCTCTTTTGGATAGTGATGCATCCCAGGTGCCTGGCACAAGGCAGGGCCCAACATTGGCTGAATGAATGGATGAATTTGAAGAGTAACTAGAATCCCTAGTAGAGCCCAGAATGGGTGCCACCTGGGAACTGAGGGAGGCAGGTACAGAAGCCCGTCGGGATTCCCAGGCATGAGGCTGGTTCCCACACCCGTCCGTGGCAATTCGCGAGCCCACCCTCGTCCCCTCCCTGCCCCTGACTTGCTCTGCGTTCTAGCTGACCCTGAGGGGCAGCTACTTGCACGGTTGTCCTGCTGCTTGCTTCCTGGCGGCGCCTGCATACCTCTCCCCCCTCCCTCTAGTCTCCTGGCCTCCTACAGACTTCCCTGCCTCCTGAAGACGTGCCCATGTGAGAGGAAAGGAACGGTGAAGCCATGAAAGGACAGGACCAACGTGCAGGGAGAAAAGTTGCTGTTGTGTCAATCACCAATTCGCTCTGAACTCAATTAGGCAGATTGTTGACTGGTTCCCTCCCCCAGGGATTTATTGGCTTTAAGCTTTGGGAAACATGCTATTGTGACCAACCTCTTAGCCCAAAGATCAACAACTCTGGGATGATTTTAAACAGTCCACTGGGAACCTGGTTTTGAACTTCATAAGCTGATAACTTCAAAGCATTATGTAAATATAAACTTCACTGTTAATTGAAGAGGTTGTTTATAGATCAGGGTGCCTCTTGGACCAGTGAGGTCGAGCTAGAGAAATCAAAATCTTACGCCGTAGAAAGAAACACGAATTCAAATTAGACATAATGCAGGGCACCCAGATATTGAAGGTTTGGGAATGTCGAACTTCGGTGGCGATGAAGCCTTTGGAATTGAATTCTCTGCGATCTTTAAGTATAAGTGACGAATGACAACTGTGTAAGTGTGGTTACAGTACTGTGATGATGACGACAACTGTCCCTGGGAAAACGGCGGTGATGAAAGTACTCATCACCACAGCCGCCACGCCAGTGATCGGGTCCCTGTGGCCTCTGGCTCTATGGACCTTGGTTCACGTGTATTGTTTCTAATCCCCGCAGAAGCCCTGTGGGGCGTACGTGATACTATGCCCACTTCACAAATGAGGAGGCCAAGGCTTAGGATAGTGGCTCAGTGTTGTTCAGCTAGTAAGCCACTCAGGCCCTTGGATTGGGATCCACGTCAGTCTCTTAACCTCAGACCCTTGCTGGATGTAAGACAGACTGGCTGGGTGTAATGTGGGCTAGCTGGGTATAATATGGGCTACCTGGGTGTAATGTGGACTGGCTGGGTATAATATGGGCTGGCCGGGTATAATATGGGCTCGCTGGGTATAATATGGGCTGGCCAGGTGTAATGTGGGCTTGCTGGGTGTAATATGCACCAGCTGGGTTGCAGTACTGGCTACCTGGGTGTAATTGATGGCAGCTCTGAGATTGTATCTGGCCTCAGAATTTTGAGAGGAGGACATTAATTTTAATAACAATGTCCTTTAACTTCTCCCTATCATTTGGTCGTGGATATGCAGTGTTCTTGCCCTTGTCTTCCCCGAATCTGTCTCAGGCCAATTAGTGGTGCAGTGGTCGCTGAGTTTCGTCCCAGAGGAACTGGGAATGAGGCTCTCGGCCACATATACCTGCTTGCCCAATTATGCATGCCTGGAGTTGTTCATAATTTGAGTGTCGGCAGCGCTTACCATTGGCCCAGATACCTTGTACTCTAAACTGGAAGTGCTAAATATTTATCCTCACCAGCCATTGCCTGACCTGTGGCGGGGGCAGAAGGTGGCTGGCTGTACAGGGTCAATGAGGGAGAGCTGTAATAGGGTCTGGAGCCGGGTGGGAACTCGTGGGTCACCAAATCCAGTGGGTCTCCGCATTGTCATTGCTGGGAACACTGTTACTAGTTTTCACCACCATGATCAGGAAGATTTTGTCTGCTATACAGATTTGTTTACTAATGATCTGCCCCCACCCCCGCCTTTTTTTCCCTCTCTTTAATGTAAAAGGTATCAGAGTTTCTGGAGAGTGTGAGGTGACCAGCCACAGCACACTGAGCCACCAGTCCTGCCAGAGGCAGAGCTGTCGGGCTTTTAATGGACTCAGTGTACTTTCCTTGGTTAAATGTGTCATTCCTATCGGGAAGAGGCCGAGGGACTGCTCTTTCTGGAATGGCACTAGCCCGGGTCTGGGTATGTTGCATCCGACATTAAATCATCTCTCATAACAACCCTGAAGGCATATTCTTTCTCCCAGGAAATGTCCCCTCCCCTGGTTCATTGCTTGCTCTGGCCACTATACCCCATGGCCTACGACTTTTGCATAGTTTATAATGTGTCGTTTTATTTAAATGACAAGTCAAGAACTGGTGATGATGCAGGAAGACCGTTTTTGAATTTCAGAGTGATGGAGACTCTAGATTCCTCCTCTAGATGCTTCTTCCTTCTTGTCTTCCTCTCTCACACATGCTGAGTTAACCGCAAAGCCCCAAAGCCGTGTCTTACATAAGAGAGGTGACTGTTTTTCTCTCTCATGATAAGGAGTCCAGACGTGGTCTGTGCAGGGCCATTGAGGCAGCTCTACAGTGTCTGCAGAGGCCCAGGCCGCTGCTAACTTTTTCATTCAGCCTCATTCTCATGCTTGGAATGCAGCTGCTGGGACTAGCCATCACACACATGTTCCAGGCATAAAGAAGGGGAAAGGTGTAGGCAAAAGGCTTGAGCCAGACAAGTCTTTCTTTTTTTAAAGGCTTTGTTGGAAGCTTCTCTCAGCAGCTTCATTTTATTGACCAGGCTCTGTTACATAGAGATTTTATAGAGAGAAAAGGGTGATTTTTTAAAAAAAATTTTTATTTTTTATTTTTTTGCTGGGTACATAACTACCTTTATAAAAAGCAAAGCTCTCTGTTCGTAGGGGGGAAGGAGGGAGTATACATCAGGCAGGCAGCTGTAAGTCCCTGCCATCCTCTCTCTCAGTAAACAGTTTGAGGATGCCTGTTCCATACTTGGTACAGGACTAAACCACATGGGGACGTGGAGAAAGCAGAAGTTTCATTGCTTGGGGCCAGTGACCCACAGGGAATATAAAATGACAAAACATCCAAGGACACAGAAGTCAAGATTAGTCTAATTGTGTAATTAGACTAATTGAGCTAGTCCATCCATCAGAAATCTGAGGGCAGCTTTACATTCCAGTTGCCTGTCATTGGCTGTTCCTGATGGTAAACTGTTCTTTATCCTCAGTAAATACACTGTACATTGTTCAGTTCACTGTTATCCTTAGTCTCATCCCTGGAGTCCCAGCTGAGGCCCCTAGAGAGAGACATGGGGCTGCAGAGCTCCTCAGCAAACATACAGAGCCCCTGAGACGCATATTAGTGAAGCAAGAGTCTGTAACAGCCCAACCCAGCGCCCTAGATTCTTGATGCCCGTGGCTCTTTGCTTCACACCTGCCTTACCTGGGAGGAGGTGACCTTTCCTTCCTCCTCCCAGCAGAGCACCCCATGCCCTTTGGGGGCTGGTCAGACTCCCATGTCCAGAAATCAGCTCCCTCCCACCCTTGACCATCACTTCCTAATCACACAGCCCTTCCCCCTTGGGGGTCAGGGACTAGGATATAAACCAAGCCCATAAACACCACTGAGCATCTCATAGGCCTTGGGTGTGGTTAATCAAACAAATTAAGTGACTATGGTGACTCAAGGAGAATTTGAGTTTTTTTACAGTCGAGTAGTAAATATTTTCCATCTGGTTTTAAAACTTCTATTGGGAGCATACAATTCTGGTAAGTAAAACAAGTATTTAAAAACTTTTTATTGTGTGTTGTGGTCACCTTTGTGAGGGGAAAAAGAAAAAAAATGAGGGAACCATAACAGGGACAAACTGAATTCTTGCCATTTTCAACAACATGGATGGATCTCAAGGATGTTAGGCTAAGTGAAATAAGTCAGCGAAAGACAAGTACTATATGATTTCATTCGCCTATGGAATCTAAAAAACAAAACAAAGGAACAAACAAAACAAAGCAGAAAGAGACTCATGGATACAGGAAACTGGGTTTCCAGAGGTGGAGAGGCCTGGGAGGGGGGTCGGGGGGTGGTGACATAAGGCAAGAGGATGAAGAGCTGCACACCTCCAGTTATAAAATATGTTAAGTCCTGGGGATGTAAATGTACAGCATGGGGAATATAGTCAATAATACTGTCACAGCTTTGTGTGGTGACAGATGGTAACTAGACTTAACGTGAGGATCATTTCATAATGTATAAAAAAACATCAAATCACTGTGATGTGTACTTGAAACTATTAGGATGCTGTATGTCGATCATACTTCAGTTTTAAAAAGTTTAAAAAAGGACAAACAGAAACTTTTGTAATAAGAGATGCAGGTACATTCACATAGAATCCAAGACCCCGAGAGCAGGAGATCTTCATGGGGTCATCTCCCCACATTTGCTGCTAAAGGGTTTTGAGGTCATGTTGCATTTTGACTACTGTAGGTAAAAAAGAGGAGTTCTCCACGCTAGCTCTGAGACCCCATCAGATTCAGCACATGGGGTACCAGCTCTCTATATTTGCTGGAGGTGGGGGGGTTGCTCATGACTCCGGCAAGAAACACTTAGGGAGAAACAGATGAAGTGCTCTTTTGAGGACTGGTGGTGGGGACCAGATGAGTAGATCTGGTTTTTAGTTTCCCAGTGGTGCTCATGTTTTAAGGGGTGACCAGCCCTGTGTTCCAGGTCCCTCACATGTTCATTTTTGTTGGACCATGTGCCAACGCAACCATTAGAAGTCTGTATTTCTCCATCTTCTGGCCATCACCCTCTGCCAGAGGCCAAAACTAGACTCTCGCAGCCTCTGGCTGTGCCCCAACTGGCTACATCTTCCAGGGCAGGAGCAGCTGCAGACCTTTGGTGTCAATCAACCACACTTCGAGGGCCTCCATGTTTCCTTGAGTTCTCAGGGCTTTTCTTCCTGGATGGCCTTTGTCTCCTAAGTACCACAGTGTGGGGACTTGCATTCAGTTCTCGAGGTCAGTGCTAGTCTGGAAGGGGAGAACCAGTCCGAGTCTCCAGTGTAGCCACTCCAGCACCACCACCAACCTAGTGAGAGCTCTGCTAAGTGGGCCCCTGCCTGGCCCAACCCTGCTTCTCAGCCTCAGTTCCACTCCCAGAATCATCAGCTCTTTCAGGGAAGACACAATTGCATAGCTTCAGATCCCCCGTGAAGAGTCCTTCTCACCTGGAACTTCCATCTCTCAGACCTCATGGCTTCCTTGGCTCTCCCATGCCTTCATTTTATCTTATAGTTGTTTTCAACCGGAATGTTAGCACACCAGGAATTACTCCATCCTATCCTGAACCAGTTGAAGTCTGCCAGTTTTATTAGTCTTTCCCAAGTAATAACTTTATTTTTTTCTCTTATATTTGTTTTACATTTGTGTATTTCTGCTGTTACCTCAATGATTGTTTTCCTTCTACTTGATCAGGATTTAATTTGCTTTTTTTTTTTTTTTTTTCAAATTTCCTGAGATAAAATGTTAGATTGTTGCTCTTTAGCCTTTATTTCTCTCGTGTATGACTCGATGGCTACACGTTGCCCTCTAGGTACAGGCTTAGCCATATCTACAAATTTTGGTATATCACTCATTGTCATTCAGTTTAAAATATGTTATAATTTCCCTTGTGATTTCTTTTTTCCAGTGGTTTATTTAAAAAGTGTAATGTTTAATTTCCACACAGTTGGTATTTTCTAATTCACTTTTATTATTGATGTTAAAATAGATTCCATTGTGAACAGAGAGTAAATTCTAAAGTCTAAATGACTTCAACCTATCTTGTGAAATATATTGAGGCTTGGATTATGACCTGACATATAAACAATTTTGGTAAATGTTCCATGAGCCCATGAAAATAATGCATACTTCACCGTGGTCCTTCAGTTTTCTTAAGTATGTCAATTAGATTGATTTCATTAATTGTGTTTTTTTGGAACTTCTGTATCCTTATCAAATTTAAGCCTGCTCACTCCATTAGCTATTGAGAGAAGTGTGTTGAACTCTTCCATCTGATTGTGAATTTGTCTAGTGAAGATCCTTCTTTATTCAGTTGATTGTTGCTTTTTTCACTTTGAAGCTAAATTATTGGGTGCACATAGATTTAGAATTGCTGCAACTTCCTGTGAATTATCTCCTTTATCATTATGACATGACTCTTGATACAGAGTAATGCTACTTGCCTTCCAGCCTATTTTTGTCTCATAATAACATAGTTACTTCAGCTTTTGATTCCTGTTTGCATAGTGTCTGCTTTTCTGTCCTTTCACTTCAAACTTTCTGGGTGCTTATATTTCAAGTTAGTGTCTTATAGGCAGAATATAGCTGATATTTTAGAAGGTTAGGTTGTGACAGTCAGTCTTCTATTTGGAGTATTTAATGACTAATATTGTTGGTTTTATATCTCTCATGTTAATATTTTTTTCTATTTGACCCAGCTTTTTCATGGGTCTTCTTGCCTTTCTTTAGAATATCCTACTATTTCTATTAATCCATTTGCCCTTCTGTTAGCTTGTCAGTGAGAACATTCTTCTGCCACTGGTATAGAGGCTACACTAGTGATTACAACATGCATCCTTGTCTTATAGTTTGTAGTTAAACACAGATTATTATGTTGACTACTTCCCTAACAGGGTTAGATTTAAAATGCTAAATTTTAAAAATGCTTTAATTTCACTTACCCCTATCTTTTGTGTTATTGTTGTTGTGCATTTAAATTATACATGTAGGTTAAACAAGACACTATTATTATTACCATTATTATAGTAAATAAGCTGCCATATGTGTCTACGTGTGTATGCTGCTCTTATTCTTTCCATCTTACATTTTTGTGCTAGCACCTACGCTCATTTTTATTTTAAAGACTTCCCTTTTGTCCTTCTGCTAATGCAAGAGTACTGACAGCTATCTTGCTGAGTTTTCATGGTTTACACTGTTTTCCTTAGTTTTTACCTCACATCCTTTTTCTCTCCAGGACCCCACCTTACATTTAATTGTCACATCTCCTTAGCTCCTCTTGGCTCTGACAGTTCCTTTCTCAGACTTCCCTTGTTTTTGACTGACCTTGGCATTTGTGAAGATTACTGGCCAACTATTTTGAAGAATGTCCTCTGTTGGGATTTGCCTGATACTTTTCTCATGATTAGACCAAAGTAATGTTTTGGAAGGAAGACCAGAGGTAAAGTACCCCTTCTCATTGCATTCTATCAGGGGATATGCCATCAACATGGCTGATTACTGTTGATATTGACCTTGGTCACCTGGCTGAGCTTTCATTCTTTTCCACTGTAGACTTACTCTTTTTTCTCTCTCTCTTTGCATTCTGTGCTCTTTGGGGAGAAGTCACTATGCATAGCCCACAGTAAAGGAATGGGAACCTATTATGCTCCACCTCTTTAAGGGAGAATATCTACATAAATTATTTGGAATTCTTCTGCATGGGAGATTTGTATCTTCTATCCCATGTATCAATTGATTCACTTGTTTATATCAGTATCCACTCATGCCTCATTATCCTTTAAATGTCTGTATGATCATTAATAGGGTTTCCTTTTCTACTACTGATTTTGGTAAATTTTTAAAATCTTTTCTCTTGTTTATTGAATAGTTTAGCTGATGGTTTATCACTTTTATTGATCCTTTTTATAAAACAAGCTGTGTTTTCATTGATTGTCTCAATTGTTTGTCCATATTCTATTTCAGTCATTTCTGGTCTTATCTCATTTCTTTTCTTCTACTTTACTTACTTATTTTTATTTCCTTGGGGTTTAATTTTCCTGACACATAAGGGGATTCTTCTTGGCAGGCTCACCTTGAGAACCTGGTAGAAGGCCTAGTGGTAAAATCTGTGAAAATATGGCCACCTCCAAAGACTGGTTCCCCATGAGTTTCTGAGTCTTAGGCTAATCCTTGCTCACCCTCCAGCAGTTTGCCAAAATTACCACTTACATGTTCCTACCAGTTTGTGGCTCTAATGGCTTCTGTTCCAGGTTAGCTGATCTTGGCTGTGATTGTATGTATTCACCTGTCTTCCAGATATCAGATTTCTCTGATGGCTCTAAAAAGTTACTGATTTTCAGTATGTTCAGACTTTTTCTTGTTGTAACAATGGAAGTGATAACTTTCAAACTCTTCACATGTTAAATCTGGATGCAGAAGTTCAGTCTTTTTAAAGATATTTTAGCTGGGAATAATAGCATTTTAGGTTGGCGATTACTCTCTTCTGGCATTTTTAAGATATCATTCCATTGTCTTCTGGCTTCTATCAGGTGTGTGGATAAATAAACCATCAGTCTTATGTTGCACATTTAAGTGGATTGTGTCTTTTTCTTTCTCTAGCAGTTTTTAGGTTTTTTTCTTTTGGTCTTTGGATTTTAGCAGCTTTCTATATGTGTTAAGGTGTGGCTTTCTTTGTTTGCATTCTGCTGGGGTTTGCAGATCTTGAATCTGTAGGTTGATGTGTTTAATAAAAATTCCCAGCTCTTGTCTCTTTTCTTTGTTAGGTCCTGTTCTGTCTGTCTTTCTTGGCCTCCAGATATGTATGTTAGACCTGTTCACTATTTTTCTTTCAGGGCTTCAGTCCCAGAATTTTCCATTGACTGACCTGTCTTCCAGTTCGTTGATTCTGTGTTCTACTTTTTCTAATCTGTGGTTAATTTTATTCATATAGTTCTTAATTTTAGTATTTTTTTCAGTTGTGGGATTTACATTTGGTTATTTTTAATACATTCCATATTTGTGTCTTTTCTTCTGTTGTCTCAACATATACCTGTATTTTCTTAAACATATTTATATCTCCTTTAAAAATTCATTTTTTTTCCTGCTAACTCCAGAATCTGGGTCATCTGTAGATTTTCCTCTATTGTCCTTTTATCCCCTTGATTTTGGGTCACATGGCCCTGTCTTTTGGAATGGCAGACAGATTCTTATTAAAGATGAGATATTGTGTTAAGAAAGTAGAGAAGCTCTAGATAGTGGCTCCCTTTCCCTGCTGATCAGATAGAGTGGGGACTGATGACCTTAACCTAGTTAGGGACTGAGTTGATTTGAGGCTGGATTGCAGTTTCTCAAGGCTCCATTTGCTTGGGGTTTTTTTAACCTCCTATTCCTAATATAGCCTCTAAAGTTTATAAGAGAAGTTGGGTTATTCTCTGAGCCCTTGCTCCTGAGAAATCCTGAACTTCAACCTTTGTTTTCTCGGGACCACAAGGTGACAAACAAAATCCCATCTTTCTTTTAGAGACTTTCTGCCTTGATTCTTAGTCTTCTGCCTTGCACAGCTTCCAAACTCAGCAAACATCTTGAGGGGATAACAGGCAGTGTTGGGTTCAGTTCTTTGCTTTCCCTTCTCATGAATCATCTATTTAAGTCTCTGGTTTTGTTGTCAGGTTCCATGAACTCATCACAAGTTCTGTTTGCTTCTCCACCTGCTGGTAGTGACTGACTGCCTGGACCACCAGCCCCAGCCTAAGCCTCTTGCCCTGCCCCCACAATGCATGAGGGAGAGTTCTGAGGGCTCCCCCTCCTCTCAGATTATTGTCCCTTTGAATCCTAGTTGCCTCAGCAGCTTTCTGTACTTCAAAGAGATGTTTTGCTATATTTTATCTGGATTTTCTGTTCTCACTGGAAGCATAGACCTACTGTAAGGAAAGTTGTTCCAACACACAGAACATCAGTCATTCCATTTTTGATGAGCATTCACTTCTCTTTTCCTTTTTTTTTTTAAGATTTTATTTATTTATTCATGAGAGACACAGGCAGAGAGGCAGAGACACAGGCAGAGGGAGAAGCAGGCTCCCTTCAGGGAGCCCAATGTGGGACTCAATCCCAGGACCCTGGGATCATGATCCGAGCCGAAGGCAGATGCTCAACCACTGAGCCACCCACGTGTCCCCTCTTTTCCTTTTTAAAATCTCTTTAAACTATCTTTCTTTAACATGCTAATGTGTTTATTTCTATAGAATAAAATCCCAGGAGTAGGACTGCTTGGTCTGACATAATACATATAAATACATGTTGTCTATTTGCCTTTTAAAAAAATGATTAATTGATTGATTGATTGATTGATTGATTGATTTGAGAAGGGTTGGGGGAGAGAGAGATCATGTGGGAGGGGCAGAGGGAGAGAGAATCTCCTGCAGACCCCCTACTAAGCATGGAACCACATGCAGGGCTCCACTCACAACCCCAAGATCATGACCTGAGCCGAAATCAAGAGTAGGACACTCAATTGACTGAGCCACCCAGATGCCCCTGTTTGCTTTTTAAGACCACACTATAGCATTTATTATTTCTGATAGCTATGTAATAGAGTATCTTTTTTTCCAACCCCTGTTAGCAATAGGCATGATAGCTCTTTTAAATTTTTGCTGGTCTGGTAGTTTTAAAGTAATAGCTCAGTTTAACTTTAATTTGTATTTATTCCCTGACTACTTGTAAATGTATAATGTTTTTGCTATTAGGATTTGTTTTCCTGTGAGTGACCTATTTACATCCTTTGCCCTCTTGTCCACATTTAAGAAATGTTTATTATAGATATCATTTTTTATCCTGTGCTCTTAAGAAGCTTTGAGTTCCCAGTTTTTCCCCATCCTCTGGATTCCTACCCCTGGAACTTTCTCCCTGTAAAGTGCTGTATCTCTCTTAATTAGACCCCAGCCTCTGCCCTCCCAGCTTCTATGGCTCTTCTTTGATACTTTCCCATTTGACAGGCTCCAGCCTGGTTCTCTCCTGAGGGCACTGCTTCCCCATAGCCCCATCTCCCTCACTGAGATGTGGGGTCAACGGGGGCAGTTGTCTGTGTCTTTTGCATTCTCTGCCCCATCTCCAGCATCTGAAACAGGGGCCAGCACTTAAGTGCTCAATAAATACTTTTTGAATGAACTCAATCAGTTTTGAAAAGCATGATAGTGTTTTGGTTTAAAATGTAAACTCTGGAGCCAGGCCACCAGACCTGAAATCACAGCTCTGTTATTTAATACTTACATGACCTTGGGCAAGCCTCTCTGGACCTCAGTTTCCTTATCCCTAAAATGGAAATCATAGTAGTAGCTACATCATAGAATTGTTATTAGAACTAAATGAGCACACATATATGCATTAGTTTCCTAGGGATTTGTAACAAATTACCACAAACTAGATAGCTTGACACAACAGAAATTTATTCTCTCACAGAGAGAAGCCACAAGTCTGAAGTCAAGGTATCAGCAGCCATAGTTGTAGTGGAGGATCCTTCCTTTCCTTTACTCCTCCAGCTTCTGATGGTTGCTGGCAGTCCTTGACATTCCTTGGCTTTGTAGCTGCCATTAATCCAATATCTGACATCTTCCTTTGGTGTCTCTGTGTCTCTACTTGGTGCCTCCTCTCTGTGTGTCTAAGTCCACAGTTTCCTCTTAGAAGGATTGCATTCATTGGGTTGAGGGCTCTCCCTAATCCAGTACACCTCATCTTAGCTTGATCACATCTGCAGAGACCCTGTTCCCATTAAAGGTCACATGCACAAGAACCTGAGTTAGGATGTCTGCACATCTTCTGGGGGGACATAATTCAACTCAGTACAATGTGTAAACTCTTCCAATAGGGCCTGGTCTTTGGGTTCACTCTTGTATCCCTACTGCCTTCAACAGTACTTGGTATATAGGTGTCCAAAAAAATCTGTTGAATTAATTAATTGATCAACACTTTGTCTACTGCACTACAAAGATATTTTCAAATCTATCATTCATCTTTTTGTTTTATATCTTTTCCATTAAAATGTTTTAAGTTTTGTACAACCAAGTATATTTGTCTTCTTTCCTGTCTTCTTTATTTTCTTTTTTTAAAAATAGATTCTGGGTTTGTAGCCTTGGTTAATAAAGTGTCATGCCTCGAGCCCCCAGGCCACTCTTTCATATTTTACAGACAATCTCCTGAACTTTCTTGCGAGAATTTTTACTGTTTTATTTTTTTAATAAAATGCTTAATCCATATGGAATTAGTTTTTGTATATGGTGTAAGATGGGGGTCTTTTATATTTTCCCGCTGGATTATCATTTGTGAAATTCTCATTATACTTGGGTCTAAGTCTGGAAATTTCCACCTTGTTACACTGATCTATACATCTTTTCCATATCGATGCAATGTGGTGGGGTTTTGCTTTTATTTTTTAGCGAAACTGATCTTTCCTCATTTTTCTCCCTTTTTACATTTTTTTTGGCTATTCTGAGGCCGTGTTTATATTTGTCCATATGAACTTTATCCATTTGCATTATTAGGATCTCCCTAAATGCATTATTAGGATCACAGTTGGACTTCCACTAAACTTATTAAAAACGTATCTGCTTTTGAAATCAGGAAGAGAGAACGTAACAGAATGTGCAGAAGACAAGAGCAGAGAGCCTGTCATTCCACAGGGGAGTGTGGCCATTCAGTGTCCCTTTCTCCTGCTGCACTCTACTTGGCTCTCAGCTCTGGGACTCACAACTTGTGTCCACTTGCCCTTTGGACCACAGATCTGACCCTGGGACTTGAGAATAGCCCCGTCTGAAGGAGGAATGGCTCATCTGCCCTTATCTTCAGTCATCACAATCCGTTACTCATCTGCTCATGGAACACTAAGGTTTTACACATGTATGCAAGAATGAGCAGGTTCTGGATATTTGCCTCTAAAATTACGCATCTGGTCGATTTACTCGTTACACCTGGAATTCTGCTTGACCCTGAAAAGCTGTCAAATCACTGTGTCTTATATTCTCAGACTGAGGCTGTCTCATTTCACAATTTTTGAAGGTTAATTTTGGTTCAGCATTTTGTCCTTCTGAGCGATCGGAACACAATTTTAGTCTTGTTGGGTTCTACAAGGATAATGTATTTTTAAAAGTCTGAACCAAATCATGATTGTCATCATCATGCTTGCAGCAAAAAAGAAAAGAAAAACTACTGTCTTACCACTTGGTGATCACTGTTGACAAGGCATTCCTCTGTCCCGAAGGTCCAGAGTTGGGCGCTAAGGTTGGAGAAAGGATTGGTTTTGAAAATGTTAGGGCAGTACCATCGCTGGGGGATGAGGTGGAGTTAGGTCAGGTGGACCAGACAGATCTAGCCTATAGACTAGAAATTTCTAGATTTGAGGTGTGGTCGGATTATGATCATGGTAGGTTTCTGGTGGTCACAGCACTGTCACCAAATGTATGGACTTTCATAGATGCAAAGAGTTGGAAAGGCCCTCAGAGCTCATATACCTGCCATGATCCCCTCTTCACCCCAGCTCCTCTGTTGTTCACCATCTCAGTGGGCAGGGATGTTGAGCTTGGTCGTGTGTGTGGCTTTCTCTGACATGGTATGTGGTAGATGTGACCTGAGCAGCAGCCTTAGATCTGCTGTGTGCTCTAGGGTGGCCTTATGCCCCAGAGACCTGCTGGTAGAAGAGCTTTCCCAGACAGCTCTCATCCCTTTAGTCTGATCCCCAGAAGGAATGCACATGTAACAGGCCTAAACCCAACCTGCAGCCTGACGCCAAGCCCAGTCAACCCACAGCCTGCATCAGGAATACCTAGCGAAACCCATCTTACATCTGCCAAACTGCCCTTGACCTGCATACCCACAAGTGTGAGAATAAATGTTTGTTTTCTTGTCAGCCACTGGGCTTTGTCGTGCATAAGCTGGCTCATGGAGTTTCCAAACATGTGGTACATAAAGGCTCAGGAACACCCAAACCCAGTCCTATGTAGGCTGCCCAGGCTGTGTCATTTGAATGGGGAGTGACACACTTCCCAGCCTGCGGCTGTGCCTGTTATTTCTAGAGCTACAACTGTGAATTCAGACTCAGTCACTAGTGCTGATTTGTTGTCACTGGCCACCAAGCATCTCTGGGCAGTAGCCCATACCTGAGTCACTGGAGTGTCTGCATACTACTCCCATGTAGCCCTGGGCTCTGGGTTCCTCATGGGTAAGAGGTAAAGTGGCAGCTATGCTATCAGACTCCCCTCCCCATGCTGAGTCACAAGACAATGCTGTCCCACAGTGTCCAGCTGGCATGTGTCCACACCTTTGCTCTGCCACTCAACAGCTGTGTCTCCAGGAAATAGTTGGTTTATTGAGCCTTCTGCCTAAACTTTGATCTCCTTATTTGTAAGACGGAATATGTCATAGCTTTGTCGAGGAGCACTGTGAAGTTTAAGATAATGTATGGAAATCACTGGGTACAGCGGCCAGCACCTAGTAGAACTTTAGCCACGGTCTCTTTCTCTATGACACCTGTGAAGTTTCCATCACCACCTGGTGTCAGGAAGGAGTGGGCTTCCTGAGAAGTGGCTGTGAGACCAGCTCTGGCCCTTGTCATTAGGCTGTCAGTGCTGGGACTCTGCTTGAGATGGTTGCCAGCTTGAACTCTCACACCTGAGCCACTGTCAGGTGGAACACGCAAGCAGATACTTGCTGTAAGTAATGCTGAAGGAGGCTCTTCAGGATGAATGAGTTTGAGTCTGGGTGGGGCTCAGATGACCAAGAAGGAATAAGAAACACTGGAAATGGTATATATCCAATTACATATAGAAGACTATTATTTTTTAAAAAGATTTATTTTTATTTATTTATGATAGACAGAGAGAGAGAGGCAGAGACACAGGCAGAGGGAGAAGCAGACTCCACGCGGGGAGCCCGACGCGGGACCCAATCCCGGGACCCCAGGATCGCGCCCTGGGCCAAAGGCAGGTGCAAAACCGCTGAGCCACCCAGGGATCCCGACTATTATTATTATTATTATTTTTTGTAATTATAAAATGTATATGAAGGCCACCTGGGTGGCTTAGTCAGTTAAGTATCTGCCTTTGGCTCAGGTCATGATTTCAGGGTCCTGGGATTGAGCTAACATCAGGCTCCCTGCTCAGTGGGGAGTCTGCTTCTCCTCTCCCTCTGTGTGGCGCTCTCTCTCTCTCTCTCCCTCTCTCTCTCAAATAAATAAATGGAAAAATCTTTTAAAATGCATATGAGTGCTTAAAGCAAGCATTGTAACATTGCTTGGGCTTATAATCTATGTAGATCTAGAACAAAGGCCAACTGTAGCTTAGTGGACAGGTGGCAGAGTAAGGCCTATATGGTTGCAAGAGTTCTTCATTTTATGTGAGGTGGTTCAATATGAACTCTAAATAGCCTGTGAATAGGTAGGGGTCTATATTATAATCCCCAGAGCAACCATCAAAAAGGAGATGCAAAGAGGCATAGCAAACAAATATTCTTCACACAGAGACTGGTGGATGTTTCTCTCCTCAGATGCTCTGCAGTGGCTGGGCTTGGAAAGACAGAGTCAGTCACCCAACTTCTTGTTGTGGGCACCACTTGAGAATGCCTGTCTTCACCAAGAGAGCCAGCAGTATTTCCACGGAACGATGTGGCATCGTGTGGGAGAAGCAGTCTGCAATCTAAGGGACATCCCAGGGATGGCGGAAGTGACAATTTTGTGAATCAAATTATTCTAGGCCACGGACTGTCACTCTTGGAGGAACTTTCTTAGGGAAATGCCTCTTTAAAGAGACGAAAGGACTTGACTTGAATGGTTAAACATTTTGAAATCTGCTTTATTAATGCTGCGGTTTAGGTTTACGTTGTATGGTAAACTGTCTCCAAGGGTCATGATAAATCTAGTTGATTTGCTGTTGTGTTCATCTTAGAAATGAGAGTGTGCAAGGGGAAGCTCTAGAGACATGTGTTGGTAAAGTGCATAGTGCCTCTTCTAGCCATCACACCCTCTGGGTTTTGCGTCCTGTGTGATTCTCTGTGCCCATAAGGGATTGCATCCTGCAACCTCTGGGCCGGCTGCTTACGGCATGCCCAGCCTCCCTGGTGCTTCACAAGCCTGCAGGCTGTGAGACATTTGCCTACAGACATTTCCTTACTATCCATTGCATATGTTTTTATGAAAGGACCGAGCAGGAGGAATTTGCAATGAATAATTCATGTGTAATTGTTTTCAAAATATAAAGTTATTTTTCAAAGAAAGCAACCAATCTATCCATTTTGGAGTCCCCCTGCTGCCACTTGGGTGCTTCTGCGTGGGCCGCAGCTTTCCATCGAAACACTCATGCCGTCCCGCACTGGGCCAGGCTCTGCCACAGAGCTGGGACAGGGTGTGTGTGCAGACGGCATGGAGCTGTCAGCATTCCCAGCCAGCACTTGCCTGCACAGGTCCCCAGGCAGGCCTTTGGGATAGCCTTGGACTCTAGCCCTGCTCTCCACCGAGTCCCTATAGGCGACACCACATGGCTACATTCCCTTCCCTTTCCACCCGGCTTCCAATCCTGCACCAAACACATCCTGCAGCTTGCTGACATCAACTCATACACACAAGCCAAGCCAAGGCCAGAGCCTGACCTACTGGGCCAGTGCAGATACAGTGAGCCACTGTCACATTCCGTGCATTACTGACACTGACAGTGAGAATAAGAACCAGCCAATGATGCCAGCCCCCTGGGTCCTAGTGCCGTACACCAAGAAGGAGGTGCCCAAACAGAAGGAGCCAATGACTGCACACAAATTGTGGATACCCTGCTGCCGCTCAGCGGGTTTACATTTTGCAGCTCGAGTCTGAAGAGGACGTAGCAGAAGGCTCAGTATCTGTAAAGGCCTCAGTACCATCCTGACATGTGACACAGAATAAGCATGATGGTGGTGATGACGGTGACGGTGGTGATGATGGTGTTGGTGGTGATGATGATGGTGATGGTGGTGATGGTGGTAATGGTGGTGTTGGTAGTGATGATGGTGGTAGTGGTGGTGATGATGTCATGATGATGATGGTGGTGGTGGTGATGAAGTCATGATGGTGATGATGGTGATGATGGTGATAATGGTGAAGGTGGTAGTGATGGTGATGATGGTGTTGATGATGGTAATGAAATTGGTGGTAGCAGTGATGAGTACTGTCTCATCTCACCCCCTTTCCTTACCCCTTCAGCTTCCTCCACAGAATGCAGTCAGTGTGATGCTGACCCTTCTGTCCTCTGCTCTCCAACTTGCTGTGGCTTCCTGTGGCATCATAGCCCCCGACATATGTCAATGGCTGGTCTGTGTATTTCCTGCCCCCTTTCCTCTCAAAACACAGACTAACCTTTCTTTCAAAACTGGTCTTCAGACTCTTCTGCTCTCCCAGACAGATTTCCTTCATCTGTCCTGGGCGAGTTCAGTCATGCTGGATGTCTTTGGCCCTTTGATGCACAAACACATTTTAAAGTGTGATTCAGTGTTCTCTTTTGGAAGAAAACCCATGTTTTCAAATTTAAATTGTGGTGCTTTGAGAGTAGCAGGGATGGTCTCTTTTGTCCTGCTTATATTCTCCTCAGCATCCCTTCTGGGGGGAATTTACCTATGGCAGGTAATACCAGCCAGGTTGCTGGCCTACTGGCCACTGACAAAGGGGGTGCCAACATCATCTGCTTCTTGAACAGTCCAACTCATCAGTTTCTTCTAGGAAGGCATTACTAGATAATTCTGCTTCACTGTTTGCAATGCAGGGAAGTGCATTTTTTCAATTGTCCTCCCACCACCACCACTACTCACACAAAATGGAAACCATTAGTAAGCAGTGGGCTCTGTGTGGTGGAATGAAGGGAATTCATGGATGACTTTCAGTGAGTGCACTCACATAAGGAGAGGAAAGGGTCCGTGGATGCCCTCTCCCCCACAAAAAACCATTGTAGCTTGCAGTTTCAACTGAAGATCATAATGAAACTTGAGTAAAAATTTTTGTTTTCCCTCCCCAAACCACCTTGCTTTATTTTGTTCATGTTTCCTAGGGTATATGTGAATATAAATCTAACTTAGGAGACTCGAAACTCACTGCAGTCACAGCCTATGTGAATTTAGATGTCTTGGAAGGCATGGCCTTTGGAAAGGTTTGCAGTGCCAACTGCAGCCCCTAGTGCCATGCCCACTGAGACCAAGGCTGGGAGCCCACTTACTCCTTTGTTCACTCACTCACTCAACAAACAGACCTTGCCCCGGGCCAGGGAGCCAGGCCACCCGGGCCCCGCCCACAGGGCGACTGTGGGTGGAGGCAGACAAGTAACAATCACAGGCTGGAGCTTAGGGGCGGTGGCTGCGGGGCTGGAGGAGCTCAGCCGGCAGGGAGGCAGGGAGCCTGCCGCAACCTAACTGCCTCTCCCTCCACTTTCTTCCTTGCCAGGTACTGGAAGCTAGTGGAATGCCCATGGATGATGACCAGTACGCTCTGCTGACGGCAAAAATAGGATATAAGAGAGAAGGGATGAGTTATCTTGATTTTGCAGCAGGATTTGAAGGTAGCTAATCACCAGCGCAAGCCCCGCAGGGACAGAGCCCCCACACACACACACACACTGGTAGCGCCACCAGTCATCCCGAGCCCTGAGCCCTGCCTCGAGCCCTGAGCCCTGCCTCGAGGCCACTGGGTTGAAGCAGTGTGAGCTGAGATGCTCAAACAGTGTGTGTTCTAAGACTGGCAACAGACATTTTTGTTTGATTTTATCTGACTGTGTTTCGGCCTTTTCTTTTCGCTAAACCAAACTGTGAGTGCAGAATTTTGCCTGACAGAGCCTTCTACAGACTTAGAGCACAAATGGTTTCTAAAATTTGCTTCAAAGCCTATGCTTCTTCAATCACGCTTCCTGTCCTTTGGGATTTTCCTCCTGAGAATAGATACTGTTTGTCTGTGGTTAGTGGCACCCATATACCAACAAGGCAAGTATCCTTCCTCCTTTTTTGTAGATAAGGACACACAGATGCTAAAAAATTCAATGACATGCCCAAGATCACTCAGCCACTGGCCCTCACCTCCTGCTGCCCCAAAGCAGTTGCCAGGAAATTCTTCACGTGCGGTACGCTCAGGCCTGGAAGCTGTTGTCACCCACTCTTACTCTCCCCTGGCCACACACCTGGCAGAGACATGATGAGCAGCTGGCCTCCCCTCTCTCCGCCGAGTCATCCTCCCCCTGGTCTCCACTCTTGCTGACATTTAAATGGACAAATCAGCCCTCTAGAAAAGCTGCAGAAATCACACAAACATGTTGATGGAATACTCTATGATTTTGCAGCGAATGCACTGCAGACTGGACAGAGCAGGATGCAGAAGCCCTGTTTGCGTTTTGCCATCCTTCCCACATTCTGTCTGGGAGATGACTGGGCAGTGTGATGGGTCTCTCCTAGAGAGACTGGCAGCTGGGACTTCTCCCCGGGAAAATGCAAAGGACCCATCTGACCATGGCAGATGAGCATTTGACTGTCCTATCCTAGGGGAGAAGAGGTCCCACATGCATGAAAACAGGCAATTCGAGAAGCCATAGAATTTTAGAATGGTGACACTTTGGGTATATATTTTGACATTTTTGAAGGAAAAGGAACTCACATTTATTTTAGTGCTTCCAGTATGCTAGGTGAGTTCATTTTTCAAGTGAGGAAATGGGGGCCCCGGGTGTATCAGTCACTTGCCCAGAGTCCTGGGGCGGTGAGTCCCTTACAGGATGGAAATTTGACTCAATAGCCATCAGTTGCTCTTGGCTTCCTCCCCACCTCTGTTCTTTCCCTCCGCTCTCCTCCTCCTTCTCCACCTCTCATCAGTCTCCCAGCGCTACCTGTCTCCTCTAATAGCCAGGTGCTCACAGGGGTGGGGATAGAGACCCAGGCCCCAGCTGGCCCCGGGCTAGGGGTCTGGGGTGTGCATGGCAGAGGGGACTTAAGTAGATAGTATTATCTGCCAGATGGAGTGAACCTGAGGGAGGCCACTCCAAGCCCAGGTGGAGGTGACATAGAAGCCAGGTTCAAGGAGACTGGACCATAGGATGCCCATGAGCTCCTGACACTGCCCACCGTCTATCCTGCAGACCACAGCAGTGGGGAGAGGGTGGTTGTGACACCTGCAGAGAACCACATCTAAAATAAAGTCCTAGGTTTATAGCCTGGCTTTAAACAAGGCCACACTCCAGTAATCCCAACCTGATGGAAATGGCTTGTGGTTTTTTTTGTTGTTGTTTTTGTTTGTTTGTTTGAAATGGCTTGTTTTTTAAGTAGAGACTATAGTTTCTTCCTCAGTTTTAGGGGAGAGAAAGGATATAACCCAGTAATTAGCCTCAGGGCTCTGGAATCTGGCAGGCCAGGGTTCAGCGTTGCTGTCGTGACCTTGGGGAAGTGGGGGGGGGGACCCCTTGTGCCTCCATCCCCTCATATGTAAAATGGGCGTAATCATAGATTTCCTTGTGAGTAAATGAAGCACAAGAAGAGAATCTACCTCTTAAGGTTGTTGAAAGACCAAAAAATGTTTGAAGGCCCCTCGTACAGTGTCCAGCAGATATGTGGTCAGGAAACACCTGGCGGATTAACAAATGTGATTGTCTTACACATTGCTATGTTTGGGACATGAATCTAGGAACCAAAACCAGGCAGTAATTCTCACTCGCTGCTTCTGGGAATGAGAAATGAGCAAGGTGTAGTCCTGCCCTGTTGGAAGAATAGGCATGGTGGTCACTGTGTGCTGGACAGGAGCGCGGCCCTGCCATCTAGAACAAGTTCTTTTTGCAGTGATATCTAAGACACTGAAGGAAAAGAAACCAGAGCATAACAACGTTAATGCTTAAGTTCATTTCACAAGCCTTATTTCTGTATTTTGGCAGGATTTGGGGCAGGAAGAAATGCAGTATTGAAACAGAAATAAAGAGGTATGTGTGCCACTAATGGAAGTCTTCTGGTTTATGTCATTGTTTCAGATGCTAAAATGAGCAGGCCAGAAGTGATCCCATTGCAGACTCCAGTTCTTTCCAAGACTAATTTGGACAGATACTTTATAACCGCTGAAGAGTGCCTGAAGCAGTTCCCCCAGAGACTGAAGGAAGCCTTCCGGGTAAATTATGACCTGTCTGCTGTTTGGCTTATCTGGACACCCCCCAACCCACCTTGCTCCCAGCTATTCAGCCATGCTGGCTCTGATTCCTGGAGCCTGTCATGTTCTGCTCATCACGGGACATAGCACTTCTCTCCATAGACTCAGGCTCACCCCTTCTCTCCTTCCTGGGGAAGGGGACTCGGGCGGGCCTCACTCTGCCATCCCCTCCCCTCCCTGAGGTCCTTCCCTCCTGCCACTTTGCTGGGTCTGCCTTCTGCCTCTCAAAGGCCTTGGAGAAATAAGGAGGGGCGGTGGGGAGGGATGGGTCAGGACATCCTGAGTTACAGGTAATTTAGGATCCATTTGTCCATTCTCTCTAAACCACCCATTCACTCACCAGATGAGTATTACATGCTTAGGATATGCTGGAATGTCTGCTAAAAGCTGGGGATGAAAGGTAGGATCTGCATCCAAGTACAGACACATGGGATTGGATTGCCTGTTGTAGAGGGAACAGTAGTGTGCCATGGGGACACAGGGAAAAGACCCCACTAAGGAGGACTTCCTGGCAGAGGTGGCCCCTGAACTGAATCCTAAACCCTCAGCATGTGCCGACTGGAAAAAGAAAGGAGCAAACAATAGAAGAGGGAACTTGCTGAAGGCAGGTGGCGGACAGGTCCTGGGCTTCAGGGAGAAGCTCGCAGATTGGTAGGACGGGTTGCATGTGGAAGCTGTAATGGATAAGACGAGAGAAATCTACAGAGGCAGGCATAGAACGATCCAAACTGCTTCTGTGCTGAGAAGTAAGAGAGCAATTAAAGGGGGGAGATCAATTTAATAAGCCTGTATTGCTGCAGGGCGGCGGCCCCAGGGTGTGCAGGAGCAAGTAGGCCAGGAGGGGGGCGGTGAATCCAGAAGAGGAGGGTGGGGAGCAGCTGGGGGTGGAGCTAGCCCCGAGTGGCAGGGGCAGCCCGAGCTCCCTGTGTTTCTGAAACCTCTTCCCAGCACTGACTGCCAAGTGGAGATGCATTTTGGTTACCAAGCTCTCATTTAAAAATAAATGTATTTATGATGACTGTCTGGCGTGGATTTGCAGGATGGTTCTGACTTTGAACATTCTGTCCTGCCGTCAGACCATGCATCCTAATCCTGGGCTTGAAAATCTACAGTCCCCGGAAGCGTGCGCAGGGAAGGGCTGGTCCTCAGTGTTCAATCTGAGCTAGTGCCCCGGCCAGGGGAGCACGGAGCAGACAGGGGTCGGGCGAGGGCTGAGAGCCTGCTGTTCTGAAGAAGGAAGGCCTGCCTGTAGGGCAGGAGGGCAGAAGGGGAAGCAGAGAGACACCAGGAGCAAGTGTTCCCTCTGTGCCAGTCAGCAGAGCACTGGAGGGGCCCGGGTCCCAGACCAGCACCCCTCTGCTGCCCTTACCCCAGGTGCTAACTCACCCACTCTGTTGCAAGCCTCCTTTTTCTGGCCTTGCCCTCCACCTGTCTCCTCTGCACCCCTTTCCCAGTGGGGGGACACCAGAGCCATGCTCTGTACTAACACCACTGTTTTCCTACCTTTGGTATACATGTGGCTTGGTGACAGTGCACATGTGTCCCATATTTCCCAGTGATCTTTATTTTAAATAATTACATAATGAACTGATTCAATGAACGTTCACTAACACCCACTCTATCCTGCCAAGAATGTATAATCTAGTGGTTGAGACAAAGAAGTGAACCTCTAATTGCCAGAGTTTACAAGGTCCGCCCTAGGATTCAGGTGACACTTGAAGTCACTGGAGATTTGCTTGTTCTCCTCACAGGTATATGTGAATGAGACAAAGTGTGTGCCTTGATTTTTTGAATGGGAAGGGAAGCGCTTTACTTTTTTTTGAGTTCTTCTTTGTGCGAAATTCTTGAAAGTCTCTCCTCAGCAATAATGAAAAACCCAACCTGTATTAGTGTAAGATACTATCACAGCTGTTGCTGTTGTCTGCCCAGTAATTCTGTAGCCAAATGAGGCCCTCTCAGCCCTCAGCGGGGGTCACAGGTAAGCTAGTCACACGCCCACAGCTCAGGCCGAAGACCATGGAGTTGAGGAAAGACATCGTGACCGAAAAAGGGACGTCTTTTCTCCCTGCCCTGGTGAGGAAAGCAGGCATAGAGAGGCCCTGGGTGACCCGGGGACACGACGTGAGCACAGGTTCCCTGTGCCCTGGGGGCTCCCTCAGCCCAGGGCTTACCCTCCAGATAACATCTCTGCAGGGTCAGGCATGTGTCCATGGGTTCAGGTGTATATTTTTAAACCATCAGGATCTAACCACCCCCTACAAACACACGCACACACACACACGGCATCATTCTATACATACATTCCCCAACTTCATTTTTCACCCCACGGTCTGTCCTCAACACCAGACCTTGCGGAGTGGCCTCGGCATGCAGGCCTGATCAGAGTGTCCCCTTTGCTTGTCCCCTTAGGACCAGCCCCCGTCCCTGCCTGACTGGCCTGCGGTCCCCAGCTCTGCACTGGCTGTGGCCGCCTCTCCCACTGTAACCTGACTCCTCTCCTCCTCACTTCACACTCCAGCCAGTGTTCTTCCTCCCTTCATGTCTTTGCACATTCTGTTCCTTTGCCTGGACTGCCAGTCCAACCCCTTTGATCAGCCTAACTCCTGCTGGAGCTCTGATCTTTCTTCAGTCCTCGGTCCTCCCTCCTCGCCTTCAGATCTGTGGGGAGATCGGCTGCCGGCCGTCCTCCTCCCAGCACAAGCGCATGTGGACTTGTGATCCTCTGAGACATTAGGGCTGCATTGTTCCTGAACCATCCACAGTACCTCAAATGGCCACCACAGGGCCATCCATGTAATAGGTGATCAATGTGTGTTTGTTGAATGAATCAAAAAAACCTCCAGTTCCATGCCAGACATTGAACTGGAAAGATTACATAAGTGGCCCCATCTGTTTAAATCCTCACACTACCCTGTCAAGTAGGCTTTGGCATCCTCATTTTACAGATGGAGAAACCAGGGGTCTAAGATGGGGAGAAACTTACCCAAAGCCACATGTCTAGTAGAGGTTGCATCCGTGTGACTCCAATAAAATTAGGAGTCTTCATTCTGGGAAGCCAACGACCGAGGTGTGGGGAATGATGGAGGTTTTTAGATTTGTGAAGATTGTAAATGTGGGTTCCATGGCATCTGGACTGTCCCTGTCATCCGGCAGTCCAGGCTGGCAGTGAGCACGGCTTTCATGCCTGGCTTACAGGCCTTTCTGCCCCACTAGACTGAGAACCTTGATATCAGGGACCATATTGTAGTTACAACAGGTATCTGCCCAGCAAAGTGCTTGGCATATAATAGGTGCTCAGGAAACCCTTGCTGCCCTCTCCAGACCCACCAGCTTCATTCCACAATGTGTATTAAGCACCACTCCAAGCTGGAGGTACAAGGAACAGATCAGAGCCCTGGTCACATGGTCACCTTCCAGAAAGGGAGCCAACCATGAATGTACAAGTCTCGTTTGTCAGGTGGTGGCATGTTCCATGAAGAAAAATAGGGCAGGGTGAGTGTCAGGGACCAATCGGGGTGCCGTTGTCCACAGGGCTCAGGAGATGCTCCCTGAGAGGTGACATTGGAGCAGACACGCTAAAGGGTGCAGGTATTGTGGAGAACTTCCCGAGATGCCCAAGGCAGGCTTGGCATGTCCACAGGACAGCAAGGGGGCAAAGGAGAGGAAGGAGGGCAGAGGGATTGCAGGGTTTGGGGGTCATGGCAGGATTTAGGATCAGACTCTGCGTGCAGTGGAGAGCCAGTGTAGGGAGCAGAGGAGCCCCCAGACTCTGACCTGAGCTGCAGTGGGATCACCCCGGCTGCTGTGCTAGGAGGCGGTGGCAGCAGGGGTGGGGACTGCAAGCCCCTTGGGAGCTTCTATGGAATTCGGGGAGAATTGGTGGAATGGGGAGAAGCAGGGGGGTGGGTGGAGACAGGATCTGTGTGCACACACTGGCTGTGGCAGAGGAGAGGAAGGGAGGGGCCGGGGACGAAGCCAAGGTTTGCAGAGGTGGGAAGGCCTAGGAGGAGCAGGCTGAGGACGGGGCTTGGAGGTCAAGGGTTTGACTTGGGACTTGCTTCTTGCTTGGTTTGGTGTCCAAGCGGAGGTGCCCCAAAGCCACTGCAGATGTGAGCCTGGAGCGGGTGGGAGGGCCTGGTGCTGACCGTGATTTCCCGCTAGGGAATCAGCAGCAAAGAGATGGCCTTCACCCGGAGCAAGTCCCTGGTGGTGGTGCTACTAGAGACACAGGCCCCTGCCTGCCGGATGGTGGTGCCCCCAAGAGACAGGGGCTGCACTTTAAGTTGGTCCCAGTACTATTTAGCACAGTGACTGCACATATTAGGTGCTGAATGAATGTGTGAGTGAAGATAGATCTTTCCACAAAATCCCAAAACATCTTAACTAGACACTTGAATCCTAGTGGGCCTTGCTTTGTTGTAACCTCTTAAGGCAGATCCTGGGAGATACAGGTATGAGTTCAGGGCCTCCAAAGTCACCAGACGAACCTCCAGGTGGGGGCTGTGTCAGGTACTGATGGAAATGAGGGGTGTGGGGCCACATCATCGACTTTTCAAGCCTGAGACTTAGGAAGTACATATGGCGGAAGCATGGACATTGGCCAAGACAACCAGTTCAAAGCCCGAGGGCCAGGCCCTGGCTGTATGGTCTCAGGCAACCGTAATAGTAACAGGCAACATGTTAGGGCACTTAGAAAACATGCCAGGGATTTGTATATATTACATATTCAACCCTCACCACTGCCCTAGGAAGTAGGGACTTTCCCAATTCCCATTTTATAGATGAGAAAATGGAAGTGTGGCCAGGTTAAATATCCTGCCTAAGTTTACACCAATATTAAGTGACAGAGCTGGAAACTAAGCAACCTAAGCAAACTAAGCAACCCGCCTCCAGGTGTTGGAGCATGGCCTCTAAATCACATGTTCCCTTGCAGCCTCCATGTCCTCACCTTCAGGATGGAGATGGCCGTGCCCTCGTGCCACACCACCAACAGAGCAGGTGTTCCCTGTCCTTCAGGTGCAGCAGGCATGCGATCTCAGACAGCGCTGGCTCCTCAGCTTAGTTCTCAAAAACTGAGCCCTGGCCTCTGAATGGCCCCTCAGTGTGCCATCCAGTACTGCCCTTGTTTTCCTGTAGACAAAAGTTGTCAAACATCATGAAACTTCTGTAGAAACCTTAAGAGCAAGATTTCTTTTCTGCCCCAAAAAGCTCCAGCATCCTCTTAGTTCTGGTGCTAGAAGGAGAGGTTCCATAAACACAGAAAGTGGAAGGGAGGGAAAGAAGAGCCTTTTCTTGCCCCTTTTCCTGGGCTCTATCCTAAAAGAGGGCACCGGAGAACATGGTTCATCATCTTGGAAAAACCTGTCATGCCAAGGATATTCCTGGAGGAGTGAACTCTCCGTAAAGCAGTAGTGGGAACACTGGCCCTTCCTCATTTTGGAGAGGAGCCCGTTTGTGCAGGGTTGTTAAGTGTGTGGTTGTCGGGGTTCAGAAGGAAGTGCTTTGACGTGTGCATTTTGTTTTTAGGACCCCTACTCTGCCTTCTTTAAAATAGACACTGACAGGGATGGCATAATCAACATGCATGATCTTCACAGATTGTTACTGCACTTACTGTTCAATCTTAAAGACAAAGAATTTGAGCGTTTCCTGGGCCTTCTTGGCTTGAGACTCAGCGTCACTCTCAATTTTCGGGAATTTCGAAATCTGTGTGAGAAGAGAGCATTGAGAACAGATGACGCGCCTCAAAGACTAATCAGGTAAGAGGGCAGTGCAGCTCAGCGCCTTTGCCCACGCGAGGTCCTGCGTTCCCACCGTGCCCACGGAGGGGGTGGGGCACAGAATTGCCCCCCGTGAGCGATTATTTTGTCTTTTTTGGGGTTCAGGAAAAACCACACAAGGAATATGTGTTCAATGTAAAAATGCTAGAAAATACGGGCACAGATTAGAAGGTATAGCTGATCTAGTCCCCCATGAACGTTGTTTTGGCATTTCACCATGAATCATGCCAGTCTTCTTTCCAGGCACACAACTACAGGCATGGACTTATATTTTTTTCTTTTACAAAGCTGGGGTCAGATGTATATGCATGTTGCTCAGCCTTCCAAGACCTCTCGGCACCCTGCCTGTTGAGCTGTGGGGGGCCCGTGGGGGGCTGCTTGTCAAGAGAACACTAGTCCAGGCGCTAGCACACCAGCCCGTGCAATCCACACAATCCGTATGAATGCGGGAACCATAGAACACCTTATAGTAATTGGTGGAAACTGAGTATCACTTCAGTCTTTTCTTATGAATGTAAACATGTATACACAGTTGACCCTTGAACGACACAAGATGCTTCAACTCTGCAGGTTGACTTAGAGGTGGATTTCTTTTTTTATAAGTACCATATAGTATATAAATGTGTTTCCTCTTCCTTATGATTTTCTTAACATTTTCTCTTCCCCAGCTTACTTTATTGTAAGAATAAAGTGTATTATACATATAACATACAAAATATTGGCTAATGCATTATGTTATTGGTAAGACTATTATTAGTTAATTTGGAGGGGAGTCAAAAGTTATGCAGGGATTTCCGACTGTGTAGAGGTTGGCATGCCTCACCTCCTCACTATTCAGGGGTTGACTGTATATCTTTTTCTTTTTATAAATCTGGAGTCAGCTGTGAAACTGTTTAGGGAGATGCAAGGAACCCTCCAGCCCTTTCCCATGCAGTGCTCCACCCCCAGCCCCTGTCTGCTCCATAACAGCCTCCCTCACGGTGAGGAGGGGAGTCTGCATGTCCAGCCTGGCTAGAACTCCATTTGTCTCCTCCATTTTTCTCAGTAAGAGCACATGCCCCTTTAAGCAAGAACAGCAGTGCCAATACCATCTACCCTGTTGAGATCTATTGACTGTCAACAGGCATGAATGAAGAAGCCATTCAGCCTTGACCAATTGTTACAAGTATAATATTACTATTTTTTGAAGCATTACCATCTATTATGATAATACAGAGATGTGTTTTCTGCATGGTAGTAACATTCACTCGGCTGTTCTGCCCTTGAGGTAATCGTGGCCCACTCCTTCCACCAGGAAGGGGCTCCCTGGATTGGGGAGCCTCCAGGAGCCCCCATTGCTGGGCCAGATTGCAGGATTCTTGGCTAGGCTGCAGAGGCCCTCCGATACTGGTCTTTAATTTTTCTCTCTGAATTCGTTGGTTTTATTTTGCCTGCACTGTAAGAAAAGCCAGCCAGAAAGAAAACAACTGTAGTCTCTTTCTAAGTGAAATGATCATGTAGCATGTGAATTGGACACCTGCTTCCAATTGCCCAAGTTCTGAGGAGTTTTAATATGAGACTTGATTGCTTAACATTAAAACAATACAAAAATATCCTTCAGAAAGAATTTTCTGGAGAATGTATGCAGAATGAACCTAGACAATTTCAACCACAAAGCGCCATCTTCTCATTCAAATGACTCAGCCTTCTTATTTGTATGTATGCCTTCATTCATTAAATATTTACTGAGGGTCTGCTGTGAGCTAGATGTTGTCCCAGGATGAGATGGTGCAAGGATGAATAAGACTCCTTTTGAGGAGCCCATGGTTGAACATGAGACAGGTACAAAAGTAAAGAGCTACACTGAAATATAAGGATGTCTGAAGTGCCACAGAGATGGCTAAGCCCACTTGATGTGCACAGGAAAAGTGAGACGTCTGAGTCGGATCTTGAAGTGTGAGCAGGAGTTTGTCAGGTGCAGGCTACCAAATGGCCGGAGAACAGCATTTACAAAATCTAGAGGTGGGAATGTCCAGCACACTGGGGAAATGGGGAGAGGATCCAGGTACAAAAGTGGCATGCATGGTGGGGCATGTTGGGAGGGGAGTCCTGGAGAGGCAGGAGGGCCAGCTGAGAAGGAGCTAGAGAACCGGGCTGAAGAGTTCATCCTTTACCAGCAGACAGGAGAGGGTTTTATGCTGTGGAGGGAGGGGCTCACATTGTGCTGCAGAAAGATCCTTTAGCAGCCCCAGAGTAGTGGATGGATCTAAAGGAGGAGAGTGTGCAGCCTGAGTAGACCTCAGTGTGGCCTCCAAGGCTCTGGTGAAGATGGCTCAGAGACCCCAGTTAAGGCACTACTTTAGAAAAGCCAGACCCTCCCTTGACCAGACCCCATGCCTGTGCTTTGTGAAGACATATCCTTTAATACTCTACTACTTCACTACTACTTGACTTCCCAGATAAAGGACCCAGGTAATGGGTGGTGGGCCGAGATGTGAACCCAGGGTACCTGTTTGGAAGGGCCCCTTTCTCTGCCTAGAGACCTCACCCTCTTTCACTAACCCACCACACCAGCCTCTCTCTGCCACCAGCCAAACCTTGATCCCCTCCCTTTCTGGAAACCATCCCACCCTCTCACTGGGGCCCCTCTGCCTTCTGGGCCTTCGCTTTCCACCGACATTATCAAAACACAATACTTTTGAAAACCTTGAGGGTTATAAATTTGTTGAAGAGAGTAAGACCATCTTGTTTGTTTCACAAAACATTTTCATTTTTAGATGGATAAATACCAATTAGAATGATCGGTCCATTGGCCTGTTTCATTTTTTATATCATCTTTTCCCTTCCAATCTGTTCCCTTGTTTAAAACACACCTGCCTGTCCATTTATCTGCTGACAACCCACATCAAGTCCATTTTGGTGCGTGTGCATCATAAAAGATGGAACAACACTATCACGTGTCTCTTTAGCAAAATTAGATGCTCCAGCTTGTCACAAAATATTGTATGATCAGGTCTTTCTTGTTGAATGAGTAGGTGAATTTAAAATGCCAAATTTCCCTTTTGTTCTTGGAAATATATCATTCACTTGTCAAGTGATTTGGCTTATATGATCAGTTGCACAATCATCACTGGAATCAGTGCTGTTCTGTGTACATTTCTCTTCTGGTTCATCTGATCATCTTCTTATCTCAATTTTCTTCCCTTTGCCATTTGAGCATGAAATAAGCATTCTGAATTTCTAACGGTGATTGATGAAAAAACTAACATAACAAAGATGGTGTTGCTGTCTCCTTTTATACCTTCTCAAAAGATGCTGTTATACTTTGGGCAGCATGATCAGGAGACTAGAGAGTGATTCATTTCAATATCATGTTACCAGCTAGGCAAGTCCCCCATTTTTTGTTTTCTTAATACTGCTTTAGTCTTTTTTTTTTTTTTAGTATAATTGACAACAATTAATGAGTATGATTGACCATTTCTTAGGATAATGAAATAGGTCTAATTGAAATCAAGATCACTAAAGACCCTATAGTATGTATGAGGGTCAATGGACCCATATGGTATTGCAAGATAGAATGAGTTTTATCTCATAAAATAATTTTTTGTTGTTCTTTGAAAGATCTCTAAGAAAAACTGAAAGTCATGAATGTCAGTTCTTTTCTATTTCTGGATTATATAGAGTTGTCATTTCTCCCTTTAATTTTTGATATAATTCACGAAAGAGGTGATCAGGTCCTGGAGTTTCCTTTGTTGGAAAGACTTTAACCATGAATCTAATAAATTTAATGGTGAGATCATCCATGGTTTCTCTTCCTTCTTAAATGGGCTTTTGCAGTTTGTGTTTTTTCAGATATTGGTCCATTTCATCTAAGTTGTTAAATTTATGGGAATATGGTTGTTCATAGTATTCCTCCTTATTATTCTTTTAATATTGGTGGGGTCTCTAGTGATATCCCTTCTTTCATTTCTGATATTGGTAGTTGGTATCTTCTGTCCTTTTTTTCTTGATCCATTTAGCTAAAGATTTATCATTTTATTGATATTTTTAAAAGACCCCTTCTTTGTTGCAGTGATTTTGCTCTGTTGTTTTTCTGCTTATGTTTTGTTGATTTCTCCTCTTTATGACTTCCTCCTTTCTTCTTGCTTAGAGTATAGTTTGCTCTTCTATTTTCTTAAGTTTGGAAACTGAGATTTTTTTATTCGAGTTCTTTCTTTTCTAAGAGAAACCCTAAATGCTAAATGCTATTAATTTCCCTATCAGACCTGAGTTGGCTACACCCCACAGAATTGGATATGTTACAGTTTTAATTTTCATTCAGTTAAAAATATCTGATTTCCCTAGAGACTTTCTTTTGTTCCACAATTATTTAGAAATGTGTTTTTGTCCATTTCAAAATATTTGGATAGCTTCCAGCTTTCTGTTATTGATTCCTAGTTTAATTCTGTTGTGGTCAGAAAACATACTGTGTATGATTTTAATTCTTTGACATTTGTTCAGCTTTATTTTATGACCCTAGAGATGGTCTGTGTTGGTGAGGATTCCATGAATATTTGACAAGAATGTATATTTGGCTGTCACTGGGTGGAGTGTGCTCATGAGATCAAGTTGGTTAATAGCATTCAGGTCTTCCGTGTTCTTGCTTATTTTTTATTCATTCTGTGAGTTTCTAAGAGAGAAGTGTTGAGCTCTCCAACAACTGTTATGCATTTGTCTATACCTCCTTCCAGTTCTACCCACTTATGCTTCATGCATTTTGATATCTGAAAAAGATCATATATTTATATTTATCATTTCTGCTTCTCTTCCTTTATTTCTGAAGTTCTAAGTTTCTCTCTGCTGTCATTTTCCTTCCTTTGAAGAACTTCCTCCAGCAGGTCCTTTAGAGCATGTCTACTGGAGTTAAACTGTCTTAGTTTTCCTCCACAGAGAAGATCTCTCTTGCTCCTTCATTTCCTTCACAGAGAAGATCTCTCTTGCTCCTTCATTCCTAACAGAAGATCATCTTTGCTGGGTATAGAATTCTGGGTTATCACAGTTTTCAACAGCTGTTGTTCCATTGCTTTCAGGCTTCCATGGTTTGTGGTGAGAAGTCTCCAGTCATTCTGATGGTCTTGCTCCCCTCCCCCCACGTGGCACCTGTTGTCTTCCTCAAGTTGCTTTTAAGACCTTTTTTCTTTATCTTTGGTTTTGAGTAGTTTTAGTATGATGTGTTTGAGCATAACTTTCTTTATCTTTTTTTGGGTTCACCAAACTTCTTGAATCTGTAAATTCATGTTTTTCATCAAGTTTGGGAGGGTTCCAGCTATTATTTCCTCACATTTAAAATTTTGTCAGTACCAGTCTCTCCCTCCTTCCCTTGTGGTATCTGAAAGACACGAATGTCAGACTTTCTGGTTTTGTATCACAGGTCTTTGTATTAGTCCCTGAGGCTATATTCTCTCTTTTTTTTTTTCCTGTTGATCAGATTTGATTGATTTTATTCATCTGTGTTCAAGTTCAGTGACTCACTCTTCTGTCATCTGCATGTGTCATTGAGCCAACTCAGTGAAATTTTTATTTCAGTTGTATTTTTTTTCAGTTCTGAAGTTTCCATTTGGCTTTTGTTGTCCCCCAGCCCTTTTTTCAAAGCTTCTATTTCTTAGCTCACAACATCTGTCTTTCCACTTAGTTCAAGGACATTTACTGTTACTTCCTGGTTATAGTAGCTGCTCTAAAATATGATAATTTCAACATCTGGGTCATTTTGGAGTTTAGTTTCTATTGCCTTTTACCTTGAAAATTGGGATTTTTCCTGGTTGTATATCGAGTGATTTTGGATTGTATCATGGACATTCTTAATATTATATTATGATCCTCTGGCCCTGTGAAAATCCTCAGTAGTGTGTTGATATGTTTTTTATTTATTTTTTAAGCAGACAAATCAATCCAGTTAGGTTCAGACTGCAAGTCTTGACCTGCCTTCTGTGGTTTCCATGTGAATTTAGTTTCAACACCATGAGCAGGCCAGCCCATGTGTGCAGCACCCTGGGGCAAATCTTCACTACATGGCAGTCAAGTTCTCAAGGCTTCTGCTATGCTGTTTTGGATTAGTTTCTCACGTGTGCACAGCAGAGGTGAACCTGGGACTTCCTGCACAGATTTGGGCAACTCATTTTCCAGATCTCCCCTCTCTATTTTTCCCCACACTCTCCAGCCCCCAGAAAGGCCCTTATTTTTTGTTTTTTTGGCTAGGAACTAGGTTGTAGCCTATCTGTACTGTATATACTTCCTATGACTGGGTCCACCCCCAGGGCAACTAAGTGAGAGAAAAAGAATAATGTGGATACCTCCAACGATCCTTGAACACAGAATGTATCTTTGGGTGAAAGAGAAGAGTTTCAGTTTTAGGACTCCACTTGGCCACTACTCCTGCTGGCCCTGTCACAAAAATGCAATATTGTAACTGGGAGTCCTTGGATCAGGACCAGGAAGGTGGAAAGAAACAAAAGAGGCATTCTACCCCCATACTCATTGTACTCCAGGACCCTCCTTCCCAGTTCTTTGGTCAAAAGAACAGGTTTTCTTTCTTCTCATTTTTGAGATTTTGTAGATTTATTTGACACAGAGAGAGAGAGAGTACAAGCAAGGAGAGAGACAGAGGGAGAGGGAGAAGCAGACTCCCTGCCGAGATCATGACCTGAGCCAAAGGCCGATGCTTCACCAACTGAGCCACCCAGGTGCCCAGAACATGCTTTCTTTTGGAACTTTTTTAGCCTGTGTGTACTACACAGTTCTAGAATTAGGATTGCCCTTAAGCCTAAGATGGGAATTTGTGTGGAAAAGAACCCGTGAAACTCACACTCTATCAGTCATTCAAGTTTTGATTTTCTTCTCCATCAGCCTCCTATTATTTACTTTTCTGTGTCTTCGGTTACTTTATGTATTCAGTCTAGAGTTTTCAGTTGTAATCAGGGGAGGAAGAGGATGGAATGTGCATACTCCATCTTACCTGGGCCCAGAGCCCCATTTCAGGACTTTAACCTGCCTGGAGTGCTAGTCCCTGAGATCACACAGCTGTCTCATCATCACTCATGCCTCAAAGAGCTGCTCCCTGGTCTTCTCAGCTGAGGATTCCCTCTCACCCATCTTCAGTTCCTGAAGTTACCCATTTCATTCATTTCCCCCATGTGTCTGCTGTAAGTTCCCACCATCGCAGCGTGAGCTCCTTGAGGACGTCAGCTCTGTCCATGTCAGTGTGTCTGTAGGCCCTAGAGCAGCATGTAGCAAGAGTTTGTATATGTTTGTGTCTGACAGACTGTGCCTTCCTGACTATCAAGTTCTAAAGAGCCAGGTAATAGGAGAGGAAATCATTGACTTTTGGAAAAGGCCATAGAAAAACCTTCTGATCTCTCTAGAGGAGATGAGTATGTAAAACGGGACAGGGAAAAAATGGATGGGAAAATTGTAGGAGTCTGACTTGAGCATGGTTCCCTAAGAAAATAATCAAGACTGGGCAGCCTGAGTGGCTCAGTGGTTTAGTGCCGCCTTCAGCTCAGGGTGTGATCCTGGAAACCTGGTATTAAGTCCCACATCGGGCTCCCTGCTTCTCCCTCTGCCTGTGTCTCTGGCTCTGTGTGTGTGTGTGTGTGTGTGTGTGTGTGTGAGATGAATAAATAAAATCTTAAAAAAATAATTAAGATTTATGGACTCGAAGAGAAATCAGATTGGCAGGGGCTGTTTGGAGACATGTTTAAATAGTGAGATCAGTTTGGACACATTAACTTTGCAGATGTAGAATCTGCATCCTTTGGGGGAAGTTCAGGTGAGATCTCTGGGTGCAGGTTGGATTTAGGAGGAGCATAAAGGTGAAGGCAGGGGAATATGTATCATTAGGACCTACCATCCTCTTAAGGGATAACTGTGAAAATGCAACATAATCCTGCCAACCTTCCAAAACCTTCATGGTGAACTAGTGAGAGAAGATTAGACTATTTGACCCTTTGATCCCTTTCCACCCTTGAAATTCCATGATTCTGTAAAGTCCGGTAGGCAGTTGGAAAGAGATGGAACAGAAAAGGAGGTGAGGTTATCACACGAGTGGTACAGATGTGTGGGTAAATGGCATCATGGTGTGGTTAGGGACATGAGAAGGGATGACCTTTCAGAAGAATAAATACACTTTGGGATGGAAAAAGAGGAGTGGTCAAGGATAGAGGGTAGCCAGGTAGGGAGGGGAAAGCACACTGAAGGCACACATTTGCCTGGCCCCAGGGGAGGTGTCCTCCTCCCCCTCAATGGTGTCATTTCAAGAGCAGCATGATGAAGGCAGCCGGAGAAGGGAGAGATGATTAACAGTGACACATGGAATAGAGAAGTTAGCAAAGACCCCTGGATTTGGCAAAATAGAAATAGTCGGTGAATTTAAAGACTGGGGTGGGCTCAATAAAGGCAAGTGTGCCAGCCGTAGTTTATCTGTGTACCCTCATGAGCTGGCATTTTCCAGGCCCATTCTCGTTTGGTCCATCTGAACGGTAACAAAGGAAGAGGGAAGAGACCCTGTCCAATCTGCCGCTGGTCGTCAACACGCTGCCAACTGAGTAAATGCAAGAGCTTGTGTTTGCCAAACTGTGGGAGTCACAGTTTATGTAATTCACCAAAGAAGCATGCTTAAAATAACACCTTGTCTATGTGGCACACAGGTCAGTAGCCCAGGGTAGATTTCTGGTCTAATGATGGCCACAGTGAACTAGCAGGTGGCTAGCAGGTGCTGGACACCATAGGTCATCAAGGAATGGAGGAGTTGTCTGGGACAACTGTCTGGGAGCAGCAGAATTTCTTAGAAGGGATTTGAAGGAGAAGCCACATGGAGAGCAATTATTACTGCTTACTTTGTTGATTTTAGTTGCCGTGACCTGGCTTGTGGTCTGCTTTTGAAATGCATGACAGCGTGGAACTTCCAGGAGAGCCTTGTCTGGTGGGAGGAATCTGCAGGCCCCGCTTCTCCAGCCCTCACACCGAGCCTGGCACTTGCTCGCCAGCATGCTGGCGACATTGCATTTGTTCAATTGAAACAGAAATGCTAAGTGGGAATATGACCCCCAGTGTGTAAAAATCAATGGTGGCCTTCACCTCTATGAAATTTAATACTTGAGGGCACCTGGGGGGCTCAACCGGTTAAGCATCCAACTCTTGATCTCAGCTCAGGTCTTGATCGCAGGGTCGTGAGTCAAGCCCCTCATTGGGTTCCATGCTGGATGTGGAGACTACTTACAAAAAAAAAAAAAAAAAGTGATATTTAATGGATCTTTTCCTACAAAGAGTGAAGCTAAAGGAGCATCAGACCTGTAGCTTCAGATGGAAGTGAAAACGGTAGTGAGAAAGCCAGCTGTGGCATCAGAGACCTGAGTTTGAATGGCTCCCAGGTACTGGCTGTGTGATTTTGGCAAATTATTTAACCCCTCTAAACCACAGCTTCCTCTTTTGCAAAGTGGGATGGTAACGCCAGCACTGCCAGGAAAACTCAGGATTCTGGGTGTCGCCTGTCACCTCACTGGTCCCTGAGTTCCTGGTGGTCATCACTACCCCCGAAACCCTCACAGTGCTACCAAGTGTCACACATGGAGGGTCATAGTCAAAGCAGCCCTTCATTGGGGATTACATAAACCTTTGACTTCCATCATTTGGAACACAAATTCCTGCATTTTCTCAACTGACAGCATAGTGGTTGACTTTAGACTTTATTTCTTATAGTCAGTTCATATGCAGAAGTATAATACTTTTTAAAGGGGCTGCATGGAGCTTGTTTGCTGTCTGTCCCCTACACTGTTTTTCTTGGGTCCCATAACAAAATTTATATGAGGATATGTCTGCATGGGCCTCGGTCAGGCGTCCCTCTTAACCACTCTTAGGCAAGATGTGCTTATCACCCACATGAATATGCCTGTGGGTATCACCTGCCTATGAATACGTGCAGGTTCCAAGTGGGGCCCCAGATGTGATCCCATTTCAGGAAACCATCTGGGTGGTGTGTGTATGGTCCGTTTTGCTGGAAGAACGTCTTGAGTGCTCTTGTATCTGCAGGGAAAATACTTCAGCTGCAGATCTGAGTGTGGAAAGCTCAGGTGCCCAGGAATGGAGTGATAGGTGCCCCCAGAGCAGAGCAATTACAGAGGAACGAGTCGGGAAGGGTTTTATAGGTTTTCATACACCTCCCTGCCTGAGTGGAAGACTACAGGGCACTTCAGCCAGCTGCAACCACAGCCCTCACTGTGGCCTAGCCCGGTGGTAAACACAGAGTGTTTTTTAAAGTGTCTTTCATGTCCATCATTCTGTGAGGAAATAAACAGAAGTTTGATCATTTTACATACTGTGAGCCCCACCTTTGCACATCAGCTGGGAGAGAGTGAGTAATGCTCCCCCGTTGTTCCTGACCTGTTGCTCAGTCTGCATTCCAATCATTCCAGTATGTGAGTTCAGAAATAAAAGTTTTTAGCTGTCTTCCTCTGAAGACACCGTTCTATTGTGTTTTTTCCCCTTCTGAGAATAAATGAGCCCTGTTTGTTTTGTGAGCTGCAGAAAAAGTTGAACAGCATTTATCTGAAAATAAACAAGGACTTATAAAATTTAAGAAGACTTTCCTAACATGCAGCTGGGGTAATAAGACTGTATTTTAAGAATTAAGTTAAACCAGATGTGAAATAACAGACTTTAGCTGTGTCTTTGAAACAAACGGGGATGGGGAACCCCTTGGGAGATTAATGAGTCCATTAAATTTAAACACGGCTATTTTTTTTTCTTTGAAGACCAAAACAGAAGGTCGCAGATTCAGAACTAGCTTGTGAACAGGCTCATCAGTATCTTGTTACCAAAGCAAAAACCAGATGGTCAGACTTATCTAAGGTAAGAAAATGATTATTTCCTTAAAAGGAAAGGGAATGTATTTCAGTGTTCCCAGATCATTGGGATGATCAAGCTGTTTAGATCCAGTCTTTGGATACCTAATCGGTGACTCTTTCTATTCTTCAAGTACTTATTCAAAATAAGTTCTCACATTCAAGGTCAACCAGTGTTTAGAAAAATGAGTAATTGTAGGACAGAAATGCCTAGCTTTAATCTCAGGTTTGGTATGAATTAAAAATTTAAGTGAAAAAAAATGACACTGTCATATTATTTTCAACACAGTTAAAAACATGCATCTTTAAGTGGTATTTCCTCCTGCCTTCCAAAATTCTAGAAAGCACATTTTGAACAAAGTGAATGCCCTCAACAGGCAGTCATGTACACTGATTCCGAGACCGGAACATAATCTAACGACGGCTGTACCCCCAGGACAGTAGAACTGAGCATGTAGGACTGGGTTCGGCCAGAAGTCTGGAATGTGGGATCATCATTTCATAATCCAGCAAGGACACAGTAACTTCACCTGAGGGAGTATCTTTAAAACCACGCCATGGAGGTATTTTCACATTATTGTGAAGAATGCCTCCACTTGGTTTCATTTGATCATTTTCTTTCTATGCCTATTTCGGCCTGTGCCCAACATGACTTCCTGTTCTATAAGTCCCGTGCCACCCCCCAGGCTGCCTATCCCCAGTCCTCTGTCCTCAGAGTTGACTGTGGGGCCCAGGGTGGCAAATCACACAGAAACGTCCTCGCATACCCACTGGGCAGGGCTGGCCTACCAGAGCCGTCCTCTGGGAATACAGGGCCAGCTCTGGGCTTATAAGCTGCTAGGCTGCAGCCACACAGCCATGCCAGCCGGGATGGAGAGCACACTGAATGACACCAGCCTCCTCTCCTCCCTGCTACCTCTGTCCCCTCCTCCTCTCTCTGCTCTGCTGGTGCTGCTCTCCATGGGCCCAGGGGCTCCTGGGGCCACTTCCAGGCCCTTTCCAGCTTCGTCTTGCCTCACTTTGGTTTACACAGTGTGTCTCAGGGGGGCATGTGGGTTTGTGCCACAGATTTGGTGGTAATGAAGGCCTGTCTGTTTCTCCCTCTCGGAGCCCACAGAGCAGGGCAGGTGGCAGTTAGGAGCAAAGGCAGATTATTAACAAAGCAGATGGGCACCCTGGGGAAAATGCTGGGGAGTGGCCAGAGGGCTGTAGAGGTCTTTGTTTCTGCCTTGTGGCACCCATCCTTCCTGAAATACTTCCTCCCCTGGCTCTCTAGCAGTTCTGTTGGGCCTCCTCTGCTCCCTGCCTGGGGCCTGTCCCCTCTCCAGCTGGGTGACCCCTCTCTGTCTCCATGTTCACTCCTGCAGGCACATCCTCTTCATTTGCCTTTCCACATCTTGATCCCTGTGACCTCTCAAAGTCTTCTTTATCCTTGAAGCTCTGGGGAACCCCAAGTGTGTTCAGAGGAGACATGGGGACCCAGAATGCTCTGCTGCTAAACAGTGCAGCCTCAGGTCTGTCTCTTCTGGAAACTGAGCATGCCGGGAGTGTAGGGAGGGAAGAAGACTTGAAAGGTTACAGAGGAAGAGCAATCAGAGCAGCTCCATAGGGGTACATGGAACCACTTTGTTGGGAGTCAGGGGTCACCTCCTGCCCATCCCCACACCTCTCTCTGACCCCCTGCAGGACTGAATGACCCTGCATGTCTTATTAGTATTATATTGGACATCTCTGCCACTCTCTTGATTTGATTTGAATAAAGCTCTGAAGGCATTCGTTCTAAATTCTGAACCTACGGGGAGGCGTAGATAAGGCCGGGAGCCTTCACAATGGCTGCCTGGTGGTGAGACAGGTGTTCTCTGACCACCAGCACACTCCTGTTCTTTCCTTCTGGGGTGCGGCAAAGCTGGGGCCGCGTCTCCCTTCTGCTGCATTGCTGTAGAGGATTCACCAAATGGGACCTGCGAGTATCAGAAAGGATGTAGTCTCTGGTAAAACTGCGTGGGAAACTTGAACAAGAATTCTAGGGGGATCCCTAGGTGGCGCAGCGGTTTAGCGCCTGTCTTTGGCCCAGGGCGCGATCCTGGAGACCCGGGATCGAATCCCACATCGGGCTCCCGGTGCATGGAGCCTGCTCCTCCCTCTGCCTGTGTCTCTGCCTCTCTCTCTCTCTCTCTCTCTCTGTGTGCCTATCATAAATAAATAAAAATTAAAAAAAAAAAAAAGAATTCTAGTATTGAGCCATCCAGCCATGTTCATTCAGCTAGGGCCCCCGGTGAGCCGCTTAGCTGGGCCGGGCCAAGGATGCCTCCAGCCGGACACTCAGACACGCGCAGCCCCCATCCCATTCTGGGCGGCCTAACCTGGTCGTTTCCACCAAAGTGTTTCTGGAGAATAAGTTCATTGAGTTCTTCAGCAAACACTTTGAATTAACTATGCACTGTTGTAAGGTAGTAAAGAGACTGTGACCAAAAAAGACAGGATCTCTGTCCCCAAGAGACTTGTGGTACAAATACCAATAAGGGTGCTAAAGAATTGTGTGAATTACAATTGCAGTGGCTTGTTTTTAAGCTTATTTTTTAAGTTGTGGCTCTATGATGGGATACAATGCTAATACATATTATATGTACTATAAATAATATGTATGTACATATACATGTGTGCATAATATACATGAACATATATATTTAATACACATAATAACAATGTACATGTGTAGTTAGGTGTCCCATAGTTAAGGGCATACATAGTGTCACTGTGTATCCCAAGTTGTATCCCGCACATCACCACCATCCAGATGAAGGAGGAGAACACTGTCCATGTCTTAGACGGTGCCGCACACTGTGTGTAAAGGGCCAGATAGTAACTAGCTTTGGCTCCGTGGGCCATCAGCTCCAATCCCAGCTCCTCGGCTCTACTGTGGTGGCACTTGGTAGTGTTACAATTAATCTTCCTCCTCTGTAGTGGATGTATGATGGTATTTCACTGTAGCATTAAGTAGCATGTGTGAGTTACTAATGAGAGTATCTCTTCACTTATCCCCAAGTCAGATTTCCTTTCTCCATGCAGTGCCTGCTTGTGAGTTTTCACTGGGATTGTCTGGTTATTCCTCGTTGGTCAGTAGGAGCTCGTGTTACAGTTTGGCTACTGGTCTTTTGTAAGTGATCTGTGATGCAACTGTCTTCTCCTGGTTTGTGCTCTGTGTTTCCACCCTTGTCCTGGGATATCTTTTGGTAAATAGAAGTTCTTCTTTTTGAGACATTCAGATGTGTTAACATTTCCCTGTAGGTCTTGTGCAAGTAACTGTCCCACCCAAAGTCATGAAGATGTCCTTCTAGCAGCTTTCCAGTGTAGTCTTTCACATCCTGGTCTTGAAATCCTCACTGGATGTTTCCTTTGTGTTGGGAGGCAGAGATCCACTCCCACTCTTCTATATGGAGACCCAGCTGTCTAGCCCCTGTAAAGCCCATCCTTTCCCTCACTGATCTATGGCATCACCACCATCCTGCATCAAGGCCCCTGCATGTCTCTGGGCTCCTCACTCTGTTTCACTGGTTGCTTTATCTGTCTTGGCACTGATACCACATTCTTGTAGTCACCAGAACTCAGTAATACATTTTAATTAGATGGTAGGCAAGTCCTTCCTCCTCGTTCTTTAAGAGTTTATGAATCAGTTTGTCAAGTTCCACAAAGATACGAAACTTAATGGGATATTCGTTTGGAGAGAAATAATGTCTTTACAATTTTGAGTCTTCTAGTTCGTGAACATAGTATATCTCCATTTATTTTGATATTTTTAATATCTTTCATTAAAGTTTTAGACATTTCTGTGTGGCAGTCTTACAATCATTTGTAAGATTTGTTCCTAGGACTTTCTATTTTTGACGCTATTATAAATATTACTTTTTAAATTTTGTTTTCTGTGTCTGATACATAAAAATACAGATGAGCTTGCCTATTGATATAAAATCCAGATTTCTTGCTAAATTCTCTTATTACAGTAGTTTATTTGGGGCTTCTCCCTGTACATACAGCCATGTCATCTGTGCATAATGACAGCTCTATTTCTTCCTGTCCTATTGTTACACCTTTGATTCCCTTTTCTTATTTAACCACACTGGCTGACACCTCCAGTACAATGTTGAAGAGAGAGCAGCAGGGATAGCACCTTGTTCCTGATCTTAAAGAGAATGTCTCCACCTTCACCATCGGGTGTGATGTTTGCAGAAGACTTTGTACACGTGCCACTGTATCTACTCCACAGCTTTGTTAGAAGGGTCAAACGCACTATTATGTGCAAACAGATTAAGTCAGTGTTGAGTACGCGAGTTACCTGCTGGTCTGTGGGCCTCTTAAATGGCTGACAAATCCCCAGATGCCTTTTGCACCCCTTGGGGTCATTTAGAAGGTACCATGTCATCTTGTCACAACAGCTGGGTCTTCTGCACCTCGTCCCCCTCATACGGTCAGAGAGCCCAATCCATTGTCAGGATGAACACCTCAGGCAGCATGGGCTACAGTCTCATGCTCTGCTTGACCCTTATTTCTCATAGTTTTTGAACCCAGGTTGTTGATCAGGAAAAGAATCCAGATCACACACCTGAGACTACTTATTACTGGGAAACAAGTCCCTTTGACTATGTGATACTTGATCACGTTTTGCTCTGTCGCCTTCTTTATGGGAATGATGAGGGTATCTGGAACTTTGATTTAAAAAGGGTACCCGAGGTGATGGGCACTGAGGGGGGGGCACTTGATGGGATGAGCACTGGGTCTTATTCTGTATGTTGGCAAAATGAACACCAATAAAAAATAAATTTATAAAAAAAAAAGGGTACCCGAGCAGGTAGACGGGGAGAGAAATGTTTTATATTGTTCCAGTTATTGGCTATTGACAATCCTCTGGACTGCCATGAACACATTTTATATGTTACTAAATGTTGTCGTGTTCTAGAATTTTATAGAAACTGATAATGAGGGCAATGGCATCCTTCGGCGGCGGGATATAAAGAATGCGCTCTATGGATTTGATATTCCTCTGACACCGAGGGAATTTGAAAAGCTCTGGATGAGGTAAGTGGAATCTGAGGGTGGGCTCCCTTCCATCCCAACAATCCCGGGTTGCCAGCTGTAGGAAATTCAGTGCCAGCCTTGCATTGCTACTTGGAGGTGAGGTGCGGGGTCCAGAAAGGTTTCCTCTTGATTGTGTCTATCCTGTATCCTTGCTCCCCCGAGGAAGCCTTGGAAAAAGAGTCTGGTCTTTGGGAACATGGAGGATCAGGGTAAACACTCCCCACCAATATCAGACTTGAGAGGTTGTCATTTGCAAGGGACCAGGAGTTCAAGGCCAAACTGAATCACTCTCCAAAGACGTCATCCTAATACAGCAGCTCAGCAGACAGAGCCACAACAGCTAAGGGGAGAAGCAGTCTCTCCCCATTGCCCAAAGATGGAACTCAGTATCGCACAACTGTTTCATAGATACGTAATTTGTTGAAAGAAAATAACCAAACTTTCAGCAACTTGGAGTAGTTTCCCGAGGGTCTCTTAAACTGAAAATAATATCTAACATTGGTTACATTTCTCAGAATGTATTTTAGATTTAGCTGTTTTGGATGAGGCCCCCAGTTGCAATATTCCCCACGTAGGTGTCTGAGTTTCAAAGTACACTAACAATGCGGTCCATTTCCAAGTTCCAGATCCATCTTTGAATTACCTCCGTCTTCATGATGTATTCGCTGCTGCCCGCATCCCCCCAGGACGGCACACCAGGATTGTGCATCCTCTCAGGGGCAAGCTTACGGAGCAGCTCGTGTAATTTTTTAGCTTTTCATCTGTTCAAAGTGGAAGGCTGAAATGTTGGCCGAGTTTAGAATTAGGTGGGCTGTTTTGTGTCTAATTTAGAAAAGCAACTTGAAGTTCTTACAGAATCCTTATTTTTTTAAGATCAGTTCCAACACAGGGCCAATTTAGGCTCCTTATTCATATTCTCTTTCAGTAGATTAAATGAGTAGGTCCCACTGAGTAACCAAAAGGTTGGGGTACACTGGCACACATACGGGCGTCCCACTCTGCAGGCTTTTTGGATGATGCAGAGGTGACTGTGTGGTCCCAATAGTCAGGGACCTGTCGGGGGGCACAAGCAGGAATCCAGATGCTGGGGCACAGTGTCACCTATGATAAATGCCAGAGTAGGAAACACAGCAAGGGGAATGGGAGATAAAAGCGGGAATGCCGGGGGCCATAGAGGAGCTGGAAGCTGTCATGGCAGGAATGAGGTTGGAATGGTTCCAGGGGGCCGGAGGGGAAGGAGGACTGTCTGACCCATGGGACAGTCGGGGAGGCATTCCATAAGCCCCGGCCTGGGGCTCTCAGGGTGAGAAAGGAGGAGCAAGGCTATCACGGCCCCATGGTCCTAGTTTTCAGGCATCATTAGCCAGGAAGCTGGGAAGAGTGAAGGCTGAGTGGAGTCACCGTGTCACCCTGCCATGCTTTAGGAAGATGAGTCAGGAAACTCATCTCCCCAGGCCCATCCAGAGAAGGGATAGGTGGGCCCAGGGAGACTGTTGTCTCCATCAGGGTAGGGCAGGATGAGCTCCTGAGCTGGGCACAGGCCATAGGAAAGAGGACTGTTGGAGCCAAGTATCCCCCTTGAGGGCTCCCATGTAGAGAAGAGGACACTCACTTGTCTTTTTGAAGGTGGGATAGAGCACATGTCCATTTAAATGAGAGTGAGATACTCCCTGTTGCTTTTGGCCAACGTTCCTGAATACATTTCTCGACATTATTAAATGTACACATGTCACATGTCCTATGCTGAAAACTGTGAGGTCAGAATTTTATCTGTGTTTGCTCAGCTGACTGCACCCCATGGATGGTGAGGGGTTAAGAGGGAGAGCTCAGCCACCATGCATGTGGTTGTGGCTCCTGCCTCCATCCTTACAGCTGTGTGGCCTCTATCAAGTTACTCAACCTCTCTGTGCTTCCCTCTGCTCTAAATTTGTTAGAATGGTGTGTTGGTTAGGGTAGCCTCGCTGCAGTAACAAACGAGGCCAGCATCTCAGGGGCTAGCCCCAGTAATGTCTTGATCTCATGTGGGTGTTGGGGGATGTGCCAAATCATTCAGGGACCAGGAGTCCCACCACCCTCTGGAGCTTTTATGTCTACCTGCAGAGAAAGGGAAAGAGCACAGAGGACCATGTGGTCAGCCTTGTAGAGACTAGGCCTGGAAATGTGGCTGTCACTCTGCCCACATTCTGTTGGCCAGAGTTCCTTCCCATGGCTGTTCCCACCTGCGAGGGAGTCTGGGAAAAGCAGCATGGATATGTGTCCAGGGACAGAAAGAAACGGTGACAGGGAAACCCATGACGGCATCTGGCACATGTGGAATTACCTCCAAGGGAGAAGCAAGAGGGATATTTGAAACAAAGGAAATTAGGAATGTACATACCAGTGTCTGGGCAGGAAAGCAGAAACCACTCGAATATTTCTTCACGCAGTGTCTGGTAACGAAGATGTCAGAGGGCCGGAAGTCTGAAGGGGGAATGTGGTCTTACTCAGAGGCTAGAGGCTGCAGCCCCATGGGCTCGAAGAGTAAGAGAGGAGGGGGGGTCACTGCTCCCCAGCGTGGGACTGGAGGGCGAAAGAGAAACAGGGTAATTCTTGGAGGTCAAGAAGATGTGTCCACCCCAACGCTGCCTCAGAATCTGCTAGAAGCTCAGCCACTGTGCGCTGCACAGCCATGGCAGGAGGCACCACTGCAAACAGCCTGCGCTGCCCTCTTTCCCCTTCTGACTGGGCACACCTCCCTGAGAGCAGCCCAGTACGTAACTCAAAAGATGTGCTGAAGGATGAGCATGGGGTTGAGAGCTACCAGGTGAACATCCGGCTAATGGGCAAAGGAAGGTGTCACGTTGCAGGACTGCAGAATAACCTGGGTGCCCGGGATGCAGGCAGCCTGGGATGGGCAGGAGAGCAGACTTCGGTGTCCGCCGAACCGAATTGTAAAGGTCAGGACAAGGTAGGGACCCTATCCTAAGGCCAGGTGTATAGTAGGGATGGACCTAGGCAGGCCTGCATTCTAGAAAGATCACTCTGGCCACAGGGAGGAGGATGACTTGCAGGACACTGGGTGGGAGACACAGAGATAAATTAGGGACTGTCTTCAGTGGTCCAAGTGAGAAGTGAGAGCTTTCCTGGCAATGCAGTGAGGACTGGGAAGGAGGTGACAGGTGTGAGAGAGTTAGGAAGAGCATGCGAGCCTTCAGCAGCCTAGAAGGAGAGGCTGTGTGAGGAGATCAGATGCTCCAGCAGAAATTGGGAAGACAACCTGAGGCAGATGAGGGGCTTGCAGTTAAGGGCTGTGCTCTGAGCAAGAGCTGCACCTGGTCCCATGGCACTCCACACTGAGCGGTGTGACCACGGGCCAGTGGCTCACCTTCTCTGGGCTTCAGTCATCGATCAAGTGTGATGGCAGTGGGGACCAAATAATAGATGCAGAGTACCTGGCATACAGAAGCATAAAAATTGGTAGCGGAAAAATCATATAGATTTGAAATTCTTTTCCAATTGCACATACTCATTTTAAGAGTCTCAGAAAATCCAGAAAAGCATCAAGGGAAAGAAAAGACAACAACGAAGAGGCCGTAACCCACTCAGCAGACGGAATAAATGGTGACCTGGTGGTGAGGCTTTCCCACCCATTTTCTCCACATTCCCATGATCTCAGCTGATCCTCACCCCCATTCACCCTGGCCTGTGCCCCGCAGCCGCTCCGTGTTTGCTGGCGACGGCAGGTGCCACGTCCACCTGCGGTCTCCCTGACAATGGGAGGCACGTTCTCCCCCGGGGAACTAGGAGGTCGAGGGCGGCTGGGACCCACATGACACACTCCGCCAGCTGCGGGGGTCTGCTCGTCAGAATAGGAAAGCCCTCTAAAGTGGGTGGGCAGGCAGGAGTAGACAAATAACATTCTGCTCTTCAGAAAATATAAAATTAAAAACTAGGGTAGAATATAGAATATAGTCAGGAAAGAATAGCATCCATTATTCACTCCAGATTTATTAAGCACCTGTGAAGTGCACCGTTTTAGAGGCTCAGATTAGTCTGGAGGGTCTAGTTTATGCTGTGGAAGTAAATTAATGAATTAACCCCCACATCTCAGTGGCGCAGCACACCAGTGTTTCCTTTCTCACTCACCCAGTGTCTCCAGCATGTTTACCAGCTCTCCTGGACGATTCTCTTCCAAGTTGTGGTTTGAGGAGCCGGCCAACTTCCAGTTTGTGGCTTCGTGGGGCTCTGGGGGGGGCACCTAGGAGCTGCAGGATCGCGGGGGCGTGGGTGGGCTCCCGCCCCAGGGTGACAGCCTCCCGCCGGGGGGGCCCGGGGCTGGCCCTCAGCCCCACTAACCTCACGGGGGCCTGCCGGATCCCGGCACTGCACCCCCCCCCGCCGCCCGATCTGCACAGTGTGAAGCGAGCCGTGCCGTAGGCTGGTTTATCAAGGATTAAAGGAACAAAATGTTCCAGCCTGAGGGAGGCTGGTGTGAAGAGGAACCTGCTCACTGAAGCCAAATCAGGATCTGTGAGGATGAGATTTCGGGAGCGGGTGTTTGGTGTGGTTTGGGAGAGCTTGCTAAGAATGAACTCCATGATGAAAGTGTATTCATTCATTTCTTCATTCATCTGAGCAATCACAAAGCAGGAATTTGGGGGGACTTTCTAAGTTGCTGGGGTTCCAGAGACGAGGTTCCAGAGACTTTTCCCAGTCTCAGGCTGCTCACAGCTCGGCAGGGAGGGTAAGCACGGAACATGATGGTGCGGGCCGTGGGAGCTTCGTGGGTGTTCAGGGAGGGGTCCGCCCCCACCGCTCCAGAGATGCGACGCCTGAGCTGGGTCTTAATAAACAGTCATCATCCAGAGGTAGGGAGGCGCATCCCAGGGGGCAGAGGCCCAGAGCCCAGAGGCGGGGATGTCTGAGAGGGGAGAGGAAGGACACTGTCCACCAGCACAGAGCCTGAGATCCAGAGCCTGTCCGGCCCGGGGACCACTGGCACCAGGGTGCCCGACAGGCCTGCCCAGGGCCCCGCCGTGGGAGCCACTCCCTCGGGGACGTGTTCAGCATGCGGAAGACCTTCTGTAGCCTCATTTCATCAGACAGAGTTCAACTGTTTTGGATTTAAAACAGACTTTGCTGAAAACCATGAAGACAATGAATTCTAAAAACGCACAGAAGGCTAGCATAGGAAGGCAAGTCTCCAAATTAACAGTGTACGGTTAGTTGCCTAAAGCCAGCTAACCAAGTGGACTTGATAGAAAGTTTTTTGGGGGAGAATTGGTCCCCAGTGTTTGCACACTTTTTGATATGGTAGGTAAGCTGTATCTCGGTATTCCAACATAAAAAGAAGAGACTGTGCAAAGATACCTGTGCCGTATGCACCCACTCGTGGGAAGAAGCCCTGAAGTCACCAGGAAGCTTGATCATCTGCATGGACTCAGAGGCACCCGGTGAGAGCCGGCTGGGCGCCGTGCTGTGGGACACCCAGACAAGGAGAACCCCCAGGTGGGAAAGGACTTAGAAGGGTCCATGAGTGAGGTCTTCAGGTTAGAAGACACTATTGGACACAGTAGCAGGGAAGGGGTTTTGGAAGCCCTCAGGGAGCACTGGCTGGGTAGGCTCCTAGCTCCTAAGAGAGCTTTTCAGGATCCAAGTTGTCTGGTACTCCAGTGGGCGGCCTCTGACGGAGTGCGGTCCCCCTCCTGACATAACCGAGGCCAGACCACCACTCACTGGGGGGCACGGGGAAGGAGTCACGGCCCTGGAGGGCCCCAGAACCTGTGACTCCACCAGGACTTGCTGAACATGCCGAGGCCAGCTCAGGCAGGGGGACACTGTACCGGGGGTGGGGTGGGGATATGAGCCATCGGACCACCCTCACAGGTGACACCTATGAGGATTCTGTATGGCCCAAGCCACAGAAGGTGTCATGTCTCCTTCTGCTGCCTGGCCTGCGTCATCAGTGAGGCTGACCCCAGACCCTCCAACTCTTGGGTCAGAGGTGGTGGAAGGTAGGTCTGTCACTGATGTAATGATCACGTGTCTCAGCTGAGCATAAAGGACTGAGACTTCAAGGGAAGCAAAGCAGTCCACAAATCCTGTGCATAACTGAATTGCTGGATGTACAATAAATGGGCAGAGTAATCTGATTATATCATAAATTAGTGGCCATTGCCACATGCAAATGCAAACTTTTATGGGTCCTCTGTTTATGTGCACATTTTTCCTGGCACATCTGTTGCCGAGCCATTTTAAAATTCAACCTTTATAGGCAAGTTGATTTTTTAAAATGTTACACAAAGGATTATATAATGAAGGGTGAGGTTATGTAAGCTGAATTAACTCTCTTATTATTCACATTCATAACAATATTTTAGTTGCAATTGTGCAATCTGGTCCTCTGTTCCTTTGCGATGAGAATAGAATGTTTATGATCTTTATTAATGAAGTAATTAAGAAGTGTCTTTTCATTCAGTTCAAGTGTCATGATTTAGAGTTTGTTGTCAGTAATCTCTTGTGCGTAACATGCCAGGATGGCAGCGCGTCCTTAGGAACACACGTCCTTCGCATGCATTAGCTCAGCAGACAAGTATTGATAACAAAGCTTTGTGAGGCCTGTTGCTGGGCCCTGGGAGTTTGTTTTAACACAGCCTGGTTGCTCATGGTTGCTCCTCAAGAAACTTGCTGTGCAGCAGGGAGCGAAGGCATGTTCTAAAATGTGGTTGAGCCTTTGGGTGGTGAATAGCAGCCACAAACACCAGCACTCACTGGGTGCCAGGCCCTGGTCCAAGCCCCTGTGTGCATTTACCCATCGATCCTCACCATGGCCCAGAGAAATCCAGAGGAAGGTTGAAATGGAGCACTTTTGACTTAGGAAGGGGGATGGGGGGGTCATTCTGCCTACCATTCTTTCAGGAGCCCCCCTGTAGGAATAGGGAGCCTTGGTGAGCTTTATTCAAGGGGTGTCTTGACCAGAGTTGCTGCAGAGTTACTACATCGCTCTGCTTGGCCCAGGGTAGTCAGGCCTGAGGCAGTTCAGGGGGAGAAGCATGGCCCTGGGATCACTGGAGGAGCTCAGGGGTGGCACTCCTTCCCCTTCTTAGGGACATTGATGGAAAATAAACCACCCTTTCTGCAGCTCGAATCTTATCACCAGCATCAGGAAGAGCTGTTTGCTAGAGCCCCTTGTTCCACCTGGAGCATCACAACCCTGGAACCACAGGACATGCCTTGGCAGCCAGAGACCCCACAGGCCTTCTTTTGTGGGTGTGTCACCTTGTTTTGTTTTAGAAACCAAATTCACTCCGGGGGGGGGGGGGGGGCGGGCGTTGCAAGTACTAAAGTTACAGTAACAACAGACACCTGGGAAGGCCCCAGACCGTTTCACAAATATAGTAAGAGCATCAATCAGGGCACTGACCTGAGATGTTAGGTCTAGGAAGGCCTTCAGTGGCTCACAGATGAGGGACCAGAGCCCCAGAGTGGCCCGAAGGCCTTGCCAGAGTCTCAGGGCCTGTGAGTGTGGCTTTGACTTGGAGTCCTCCACCCTGTGCTGCCTCACAATCGCCCAAGCGGAATCTCCTTATTTGTAGGATAGAGTACCTGATAACAACGGTCTGGATGCTGATAGGGAGGCTGGAAGTCAGACCCCCGGCAGAAGAAAGCCGGGAGCTGCAGAGGTGTAGGGCACAGAAGTCACGAGCAGGGGAGAGGGAGGGCCCCCCACCCTCTGTAGACACCTCAGGGAACAGCCCACTTGGCCCTGGGGAAGGGTGGATGGCATGCCAACTCCCAGGGTGCTCTTGAGGGTTGTTTGTTTTTTAAAGATTTTTATACATTCATGAGAGACACAGAGAGAGAGGCAGGCTCCCATGGGGACCCCGATGCGGGACTCTATCCTGGACCCGGGATCACACCCTGAGCCAGAGGCAGATGCTCAACTGCTGAGCCCCGCCGGCTCTTCAGGTTTAGCACAAGTACATGGGGTGTTTGCCTAAACTGCCTGCCCCTCACCCTCCTCCCACCACCCGCCCCTCCAGGACGAGAAAGTCGGGTAAATAAATACATTTTCTTCACTGCTGCTCAACTGAAACAGCCACAAAGGTCTCTGCGTCGGAGGCGAGCCAGCGTGGATTCTGCAGATTTTCCACGTCTTGTCAGTTAACGAGCAGAATAAAGCTCGGCCGCATAAAAGCCGCTATACTTGTGCTCAGAGAGCCGGCCGGCCGGCTGGCTAGGGGATTATGCCCACAACATTGTTTAAATATAGTCTTGGTCCTTGTAACTCAGAGTTCACCTGGGAAAAATCACGTCTGCAAATACCATTTTTATCGGTCAGATGAGGACCAAGATCTTTTTGGTAAAAATAAGTGCTTTTTTTTTTCCTTTAAAGAAAATTGGCAATTTGCCTTAAAATTTTTTATTGAAGTAATTCTATTCTATTTGAATAATGCTGGGAGATAAAAACCCTCCATTATGCCTTTTTTAATGAATTATAATTCAGAAACATCTCAATAATAGAAAATGACATAAAAGGTACATAGCATAATTCTTATCTTGTTTTCCTTACTGGTCGTGCTCGCTGGTTGTATATAATTGGCATCTCTTCAAAGAGGAAATGGGGGATTTGAATCAAATGGCATTCATTTATTTAAGTTTTAAGATTGAATATGCTTTTTGAAGGACTTTGTTCTAAACCTTAGCATAGTTCCCTTACATGTAGGTACTCAATAAAAATTAAAAAAAGAAGAAGAAGAAGAAGAAAGAAAAACTGTTGAATGAATGGCAGGTTTGATTTTAATTTTCTCTGGTCACAACCATTTTTTCCAGCTGAATGACAAGAGAATGAATTTGGCTGCTCGCTCCTGGAGTGGCCAAGATCACCTCACACCAGAATGGTGTGACCATTCTGTGGATGAGATCAACTTCAATGAGTTGGTGAATGCCTGAGGCTCTTGTCCAGTGCAGATTCAGACTAGGTCTGGGTGCCCCCCAGAAAACCCACATTTCTGGCTCCCCCGGCCGAGCTGATACTGTAGGTCTGCAGAGGGGACCAGAGTGGTAGGGAGCTAGATGAAGCCCTCACAGTGCAGATACTGTCAGAACCCAGAGGATCCACCCCATGGTGGCTACTGATGATGGTCTTGTTTGTTTTCAAAGCTATGACACCGAGGGAAGAGGGCACATAACTTACCAAGAATTTCTACAGAAATTGGGGATTAACTACTCAGCAGACATTCATCGGCCCTATGCAGAGGATTACTTCAACTTCATGGGTCATTTCACAAAACCCCAGCAGATGCAAGAGGAGGCCAGACAGCTAGAGCAGAGCGTGGACAGGACTGCGCCAGTTAGGTGAGTGCGTGAGTATTGTGGGTCCGTGAGCTGGTCACCTGTTCGACCCATACCCTTGCTTGCAGCAAGACTGGTTTCAAAGTGGTACCTGCCAGTGCTGGCAAAGCTGTTGTGAAGTTATGATACTCGCTTGCTGCTACAGATTCTAGAAATGGGCACTAGGTCCCAGGGCTATAAAGGAGCTAAAAAGCTATGAGCCAGCCCCGCCTTATCCAGTGAGAGTCTCTCACAATTCCTGTTTTGTATGTCACCCTTGAGAACATATTAGGTGTTTATTAACCTACACATCTGGGCCCTGCCCCTCACTCAACAAGAAGGCAAGTTCCAAAAGGACATGCCTGATTTTACGCAGTGCAAAAACAGTACCTGACACCTCATCGGCACCCTGTAAACCTCTGTCGAATGAATGAATAAATGAACTAACTGACCTATTCTTTAACTCAATACTTTGGGGACTATATCCCAAAGAAATAATGTGGTGGAGGCCAACAGTTAAGTGGTGGGATGATACGATTTGTACTGTGTATCAACAACAAGGGACACCTGCCAATCCCAGTGAGTGCACTGGCTGATAAAGTGTGGCCCCAAGGAATATGAAAAAGTATATGCCTATTCCTTTAGCATCACGAAGACTGTGAAAAATGTTTGTGACAAGGGCTAATTGGAAATGACATTTTCACCAGTATGGGTAGTGTGATTAGAACTATGTCAAACGTGTGTGTGCCTGTCCACAGGGACCAAAAGATGCTGTGACAAAGGTAATGTGTTGTATTTGGATGGTGGGCCCTTACATCACCATTTTCAAAGTTCAAACTAGTTACCAATGTCCTTTTTAAAAAATGTGCAACACAGGAGAAAATGTTCCTACATTCGATGTACCCATAAAGCAGTGGGACAGATGTTCTTGATCCATCCTAGGTCCTGGTGGTCACCTGTCAGCACTTGCCACGCCTGGGACTCTATCCTCGCTCCACAGCTGCCTTAGCCCCATGCTCTCCTCTGTGTGTCTGTCTGTCTCCTGTCTGTCACTTCTGCTCTCTGTCCCCACCACCTCAAATGGCACCTGAATGAGTAAATGAGTTGCTAAAGAATCTGCAAAGGAAATAAGAACTCCCAAGGACACAGGGAAGAAATGTGATGGCTAAATGGGGTTGTAAGAGAAAAGCAGTTCAAACGTACCCCTGAATTATGTCCAAGTTACTGAGTTACAAAGCCTGAAGGAAGAGAATCACGTCTGTGAAATTTAAAGTAAAAATATGCGCAAGATTGGTATAAATCAAATATGCCATAAAACTAATGAAAAAATGGAATTTATCTTTACCAGACAGGGCTGGCCTCATTACCCACTCGTGTCTTCCCTCCTGCCACTTGTGAGTAATGAGGCTCCGAGAGAAATCTCACATCCTCGGCACACTCACGGCACATTCTTTCCCTTCCTGTGTTTCTGTTTATTGTGCGACTATGAGCCACCAGACCGTGCATCTCAGATCGCCAAGCTCAGTTAATTAATTCACACTCGCCCTGTCCTCTTTGCCACAATCACGTTTTCTTACCAAAGAAGACAAGCCTGATTTCATAAAAATGCATGACCAACTTCTGTTTTCTCAAAGATGTCAGATTGTAAAACTGGCAAGTAACTTGGCCCTTCAGATGGCCCGCTTCTGAGGTTTGGTGTCAGTGTGTCTCCCTGGTGGTTCATAAGATTCAGTGTTTCCGGGATCTCCTCCCTCCTCTGATGAGAAAGATGAGAGTCAGGTTCATGTAAAGTGACCAAAATTTATATCTGCCTCTTAAATCTAAGAGAATTTATTTTGTTGGCAGTGCCCTAAATACACTGTGAAAATGAAGAAAAATCCTTTTTAAAGCTCACGTTTACTTTCCATGCCTTGTTCTTTTTTGCCCACGTCAGAGTTGAAGATTTGGAACCAGAGTGGCAGTAGTGTACTAGCCACATTAGCCCTGGCCCATTCCGAGATGCAGATTGGGAGGTATATGAGCAAATCTGGTGGAGCCCAGCCCAGCAAGGCTGTGTCGGGCAGGGCTCTGTGGCCATCCCACTGGCCATGACAGTGCCCTCTTTGGTCCCTTGACTCATTGTCCAGACCAAACCAGACACGGACCCGGAGCAGCAGGAGCTCGTTCCCGAGTGTTGGCTCACACCATTTCTGTTCGGCAGTGTGGTGTGATCTATGCTCTAAACCCTCATTTACTCTGTGCACACATTTACTCTGCAAGGGAAATAATTACTGCCTAGAAACCAGTCCAAGAAATGCTGAATGTCTCAATTTTCTAAAAATATGTATCTCAAAGAATGTTTTGATTTTTTTATACCTTCATTTGCTTTCATTTTGAAGGATTAAGTGGAATATAATAGTTGTGATGACGAGTAGTCATTTTGTGACATGGGACTGAATTCAGCATACACCTGTAAGGGAATCCAAAATGTCGCTGCTGTTGGTATACATTTGCAGAACAGTTAATGCAACTCATTTGTTTTGCATCAGCTGCTCAAATGCTCAGCCAGCCAGCTCCAAATTGGGGGCCGATGAGGGAAGGGGGCGGATGACTGCACATAGCTTCAAAGTCATTGCCACTCCCCCCTCCTGACCTGTGTGCTCCCACGCAACTTCCACTCTCCTGGACTGTTGTCCTTTGGATTCTTTTTTCTAGGCATGCTCAAGGAACTGTTCTCTCCACAAATACATATCTGAGGTGGTAGACAATTACCAGCAGAGATTTTGTGTTTGGAATTTATAGTACATTTTCATCCCTGAAAAAGAACCCCACAGCCGAGCCCTAGTCTGAGTCTGCCAGGCAAGTACGTTGCTCAGGGCAGTAGGAAGGAGGTCTCACTTTGTAGAGACCTGGGTGAGCCAAGGTTATGGAGTTTATAATCAGTCCACCAAGGTCAGATGCAAGATGGTTCATTCTTAAAGATTTCCACTTTTTTAGTCTCTTAACTAAAGTCCCTTTAGTCCTATAATATATATATAATATATATATTTGGTCAGGGAATAATTTTCCTTAAAAATGAATTTACAGGAACTTGAATATGTTCTGCAAGAAGAACTGCCCTCCAGCAGGAGCTGCAGTTGGACACTGCCTCTGTCCCTGTGAGGGGTGGGCCCGGTCGGGCTCTGACTCCACCATGGCTCTGGGCACTCTTGTTCCACATCTGTCAAGCAGGTGATAGTTACCCACCTCCCTCGCAGGGTTGTTGAGAAGCATCAGTGGGAGAATGTACGTGAAGACAGCACAGCTCCTGGTTTGCCAGTTGATGCACAGATGGTGGCTGTGTTTCTTAACAACACAGTACCTGATAAAAAGCCAGGAGTCCTAGGGTACCCCTTCTCCCCAGCTAACACTGAGAGCCTGTCTGCCTTCCTCACTCCCTGAGCTCCTGCACCTCTGGCTTAGAGCCTTGGCGCTGGCTGTCCCTGGTGATTACTCACCTCTGTTCAAGGGCCACCTTTCCAGTGAGACCTACCTGCACCTGCCCATGGAACTCACAGCCCTCTCCCACTGCGAGTGTTCAATCCCCCTCCACAGTCTCTACTGACCCACTGCACTGACCGCTTCTGTCTCATGCCAGCCTCACCCCACAGGGATGTTAAGCTCCTCTAAGGATGCCCGTTTGAATCCCTAGATGCATCCCAGCACCCAGAGCAGTAGCTGGCACATAAGAGGTGCTCTGCGGGTTTTCACTGAGAGAATCAAGGTATATTTCATGTGATTATAATACCACTGTAGGTCTTAATTCCTTGTTCTATTTTTAAAGTGCCAATTCTAGTAAGAAAGAAAAAGGATTGTAATTTAACACAGTTTTGCTAATGATAATAATAATAAAACAACAGTGATACAGACTTATTATTTTTTTCCAGAATACCTTTTAATGCAAATGTTACACCAAGGCTGCAGAACGTCTGCAAAATTAGTTCTTCGACGAACCAGCAAATCATCATTAGAGCAATCATGGAACTCTTGCTTTAAAGAAATGATTTGTTTTCCTGGTTTTAGTGTGTCTAAAATGTCTTCTCTTTCAGGGATAAGCTTAAGGACCATTATCAAGATATCAGCAAAGCACTCACCAAACTAGACAAATCCAAAAATGGCTACCTATCCATGTGCAAGATGCAGAAAGTGCTGCAGGAGCTCGGCTGCTCTCTCAAGGAGGAGGAGCTGACCAATCTTCTGAACAGGTTTTCCTCCACTGGTTTACCTGTGCTTCTCACATGGTCGGGACTGGAAAACTACCTGGCACATTGCTTTTGCTTCTTCTTCTCTGTCCATTCACACAGCCTTTCGCCACTGAAGTGACCTCCGGGCATCCCTGTGGCCAGGCTCCATTGAGTCAACCCACAGCACAAGGAGGATGCATGTCACTCTTCCCTATGGCTCTCAGCAGCATCCTCCTCTTCTCTTAACATTAGTTTTTGTTTTCCCCATGGCATTCATGCCACTTTGCGGGAGTCAGATGGTTCTAGAAGGCTTGGTAAAGACAGCAGCCCCTTCACCCTGCCACTCCGCATCTCCCTGTCCCCATAGTCAACAAAGCTGACGCTTTCACTGATACCATTTGGTACTTAACTCGTTTCTAAGTGACAAGCTTCTATGATCAGGCAGTGTCTGTTGATTCCGTACCAGGAAGATGTGGGTTTAACTTTCCTTCACCCATCACGTAGCACCTACCACCTCACCCCACTCAGCCTCCACCTCTCCGTGGGGACCCACGAACGTTTCTCTGCAGATCCCCGTGTTGCCGCATCACAGTTTCGGGTAGATTGGTATTCAGGGTTTGTAACATTGTGACCTGCTTCGTAGGCCACTTTTCCTTTCCTACGTAGCATTTTGTGTTGCCTGGAATTAGTAGTGTTTTTTGTCTGTTTGCATAGTTTTCTGTGTGCTTACTATCACTGATTAAACCCCCTCCTCGCCCCCAGTTGTAAAATCTTTTTTCAGACGCATCAGCTCATCTGTCAGCTTCATCCTCCTGGGTGGCCTTTTTCATGCTCTTTAATTCTGAGAAAGTTTCTGGATTAATTCAATAACGACTTCCTCTCCTGTTCTTTGTGAAACTCCTATTTTTACTGAACATTCGACCACGTAAGATGTTTCTTCCTATTTTAAAACCTTTCCCATCTTCTATCTTTTTCTTTCTGCTTCCCCTTCTGGAAGATTTCCTCAATTTTAGCTCTCAACCCTTCTTTTGGGAGTTTTGTTTCTGCTATCGTACTTATCATATTTCTAATGAGCAGAGCTTGTCTTTGCTCTCAGATGTTCCTCTTTTAGAGCATCATGCTCTTATGTCATGGACCATGATCTCATTTCTCTGAACGTATTAACAACAGATTTCTTAAAAAGTTTTCTTCGCCTGAGGGGTCTCTCCTCAGTGTTGCTTTTTTTCTACTATCTTCCATGTTAGACACTCTCCTCAAAAATATGCTTACTGTAAGAGTGAAGAGTCTAAGAAGCAGATTAGAAGTTCTGGGCAGATAGGTGGAGTTTACTCACTTTGAACTTCTGGTTTGAACTACTGTAGTAGAGCAATCTGGCAGGTGGTTTCCTTGGAGGACCCCCAGTATCAGGATCTTCAAAATTTTTCGTTTGGGCTGATCAGATTTCCCAGAGACTAGGGTTGCTACATAACATATAGGGATGCCCAGTTAAATTAGAATTTCAGATAAACAATATTTTCAGTTTAGGTATATGCCATGCAGTATTTGGGATAAATTTATATTAAAATTATTTTGTTTATCTGAAATTCTTTTTTTAAGATTTGTTTATTTATTTATTTATGAGAGAGAGAGAGAGAGAGAGAGAGAGAGACAGGAGGAGGGAGAAGCAGGCTCCATGCCGGGAGCCCGATGCGGGACTCGATCCCGGGACTCCAGGATCGCGCCCTGGACCAAAGGCAGGCGCCAAACCACTGAGCCACCCAGGGATCCCCGAAATTCTAATTCAACTGGGTGCCCTGTTAAGTATTTGCTGGTTTGTTTTTCTAAATCTGGCAACCCAATCAGAGAAGACCTGCCCTGCTGCCCTGCTGCCCTGCTGCCAGCACTCTGGGAGCTGCCTGGAAGTTTCAACAGTTGGAATGCCAAGCTGAATAATACCCTCCAAATCTATCCAGGTCCTAATTCCTGGAACCTGTGAATGTTATGTGATACAGAAAAAGGAGTCCTTGCAGATGTGATTAAGTTAAAGGTCTTGAGATAGGGAGATGATCATGGATTATCTGGGTGGGCCTCAGATCACTAGAGTCCTTATGAAAGGGAGTCAGGGAGAGGTTTCACCCAGAACTGACCACAGAGGGAGAAATTGGTGTGGTGTGGCCACAAGCCAGGGATCGCCAGCAGCCACCAAAAGCTGGAAGAGGCAAGAACAGATTCTCCCATAGTCTCTGATGGGAACACGGTCCTGCCAACACCTTGACCTAGGCCCAGCAAAACTGCTTTCTGACTCCTGGTGTGCAGAACTGCAAGAGAAGTGTGTGATGTTTTTAAGCTACTCACTACTCTGTGGTATATTGTTACAGAGCCATAGGAAACTAGGTAGTAAAGTCAGGATATAAACTTCCACTTAATCCCCTTTTCGTTAAGAACCTTCCCTATCTTGCACTAGGATGCACACTTTTCAGGTCAGAAACACTGACTCTGGAGGGTGCGAATTCCAAAGTTCCCACTGTGTGTGCTGGGGGAGGGGACCACTACCCACACACTCGGTTTCCAGGAGGGGCATGGGGTCCAGCGCTTCCCACACAGACCCTTAGCCAGTCCTATTTTTCTTTTCTTTTTTTGTGACATAATTATTTTTTCTTTCATTTATTTGTTTCATCATGATAAGCATACTCTTTAATCTACATCACCTGTTTCACACATCATCTCCCCCACCCATCTCCCCTCTGGGAACCAGCAGTGTGTTTTATATAGTTAATTGTTTCTTGATTCGTCTCCCTCTCTCTCGTTTTTCCTTTGCTTATTTGTTTTGTTTCTTAAATTCTACTTATGAGTGAAATCATATATTTGTCTTTCTCTGATTGACATATTTCATTTAGCATAATACTTTCTAGCTCCATCCATGTTGCTGCAAATGGCAAAATTTCATTCTTTTTTACGGTTGAATAATATTTATTTATACACACACACACACACACACACACACACACACATATCACATCTTCTTTATCCATTCACCAGTCAGTGGCCACTTGGGCTACTTCCATAGTTTGGCTGTTGTAGATAATGCTGCTATAAACACTGGGGTGCATGTATCCCTTTGAATTACTGTTTTTGTATTCTCTGGGTAAATACCCAGTAGTGTGATTCCTGGATCAGAGGGTAGTTCTATTTTTAACTCTTTGAGGAACCCCCGTGCTGTTCTCCACAGTGGCTGCACCAGTTGGCACTCCCACCCACAGTGCATGAGGGTGCCTTTTTCTCCGCATCCTCGCCAACACCTGTTGTTTCCTGTGTTGTTAATTTTAACCACTCTGACAGGTGTAGAGTGATACCTCATAGTGGTTTGGATTTGCGTGTCCTTGCCTGATGCTGAGTAATGTGGAGCATCCAGTCCTCCTCTTTTTCACCCCATTTTCACTCCTACTTCTAGATATAGACAGGCCCCCACAAGTTCTTCACCTGCACGCAATCCATACACAGCCTCCACTGGTTTTTTCATGCGACCCTTGGAGTGTTCCAGCTTCTTGCTCCAAAGGCTTTGGATCCTGGAAAGTGAACTTTGGCTGTAATTCTCTATATTGACCTGGATCCCTCCAGATTTAGGGGTGATGTTTTGCCCTTTGATGTCAGTTCTCTGATGGGACAAAAAAGCTATTGGTTTCCATGTTGTTCAGCTTTTTTCTTATTGTAAGGGCAGAATGACAGCACCCCCTCCTCTTTCTACTGCTGTTTCTCTCTGCTGCTTCCATGTCCCCTCTTTTGTCAGGTACAGTTTTACTCTGGGGAAAAAAGTTAAATGTAATATTTTGTCCTGGAGCCATAACCAGGTCTTCTGTGCTTGGTTCATAAGTTGATTCTGAAACTGAAAAACGATTAATCAGCATTTCACAATTATGACTCATATTGTTCAGTGCCCAGGTAATTACCTTTCTTCCCTGCGGCACCATCCCTCACCATCCCTGATCCTCCACATCCACCGTGTTCTCGGCAAACCTGGGTATCCGTGCATTTTTTCTAAGACGTATGAGGAAAGGTGGGTCTTTGTGTAAGCTGTTTCCAGGAATATAAGGAGCTGTTTTCTAGGAACATGGGGTTCAGGTTCCCCAAAATTCAACATTGTCAACCTTCAGCTTTCCCCAGCATTCCATCTGATAGGTTCCCCCCAGGTGCCCTTCATCCTACAGCCCACCCACCTCCTGCCCCAACATTGTCCTGTCCCAGGTCTGTCCCTCCTGCTCCCCAACAGGGTTGGATCCCCTGTTCCTATACTACATACCTCTTTATTTCTAATTTACAGTCTCACTTTGCTGGAGTACTTCCTTAAGTAACTTTCTAAAAAAGGGCGGGCAGGAAACAAATTCTTTGAGTTCTATGTCTGAAAGTGTTGTTTAATCTCCTTCACACAGATTGCTAGCTGGTCTGAGCATAGAATCCTAGGGAGAAAATCATTTTTCCTTAAGATAATGAAGCTGCTGCTCCATTGTGTTTGACCCAAAAGAAGTTCAGTGCCAGTGTGTGTGTGTGTGTGTGTGTGTGTGTGTGTGTGTGTGTGTCTGTAATGAAAAGAAGGACCATTTCATCCTCATATGCCTATATGTTCTGCTCTTCCTTGAACAGGATCTCCTCTCACTAAATGTATTTCCAGCTGAACGAGAATTCATATGCATTCAATGAATAAATCATAGAAAAACAGCACCGGATAAATAATTAACTAAATGATTGTAAGAGAGTCTTGTTAAAACATACTTAGGCTTGATACTTTTCTAAGTAACAACAAAAAGACTGTGGGATTTCTGTAGTCCACCTTTCAATGGGGGTGATCAACTTTTTTACAAATTGAAACCTTAATAAGGATCCAATGCTCGGTTGCTTGTTTCTTCTCAAAGACCTCTTGATGATAAACATCTCTGTTATTTGTAATTATATGTAGATTATTCGTTTCCAGATCCAAAATAGACTTTTCTAAATAATACTGCGATTAGCATATGCATTTGATTTTATTACTAAATTTTAATACCAAGTTGGCAATTTATCCTGCTGATGAAATAGAGTTGATTAGCCTTTTCCTCCATGTCTCCGTCATGTGAGCCAGCGACGCAGGGCTCGTGGAAGGCCGCTCTGCAGCTGTGGGTTGGAAGCACAGCTCTTGGCTCATATTCTTTAGAAGCAGATCTCTGAGTCTCTAGAAACTTCTCACTCTGGCTTACCAGCATTCCACGCTGTTCTCTGACGTGCACTCCACCCTGCTGTTAGAAAGTTTGAGTGTTACAGTGCCAGTAATCCCCAGAGAATTTAAGTGACAAAAATGTGAACTTTGAATGCAGTTAAACTTTATTTTGAATTATCTTACATCTTTAAAAATACTCTGTGTTTTTACGAAACTTTGAGATCCTCTCTCACAATATATTCTTCTAGAATTTAAAGATCTTTTCTTCTGTATTAGAGTTGAGGGCAGCAAGAAGCCTCTGTTTCTACATGGTGTGTCCTCATTGAGACATGCACTCAGAATTCCTATTTGAGAAAATAATAAGCTATATAGGTTTTGTAAAAACTATCTGTTAAGCGCTTTCAGTCTGATAACTTAGTTTCTGCCGATCTTGGAAAAGAATCTGACATCCATTTTACTCCTTTCCTTTTTGCCTTTTCACAGTCTTTGACACATTGCCCTTCCTTCCACATCCCACTGCCATTTCTCAGCCCAGTGCTCACAAGCTAAGGTCTCGATGATCACAGCCCTGCACCCCCACACCCCCCAGCCCTGCCTCCAGACCGTCCCTGACACCACTGCCAGGTGTATCTCCCCATACCACCTTTCTGCAAGCATCACATCTGCTGAGGCACCTTCATTTGCCCCAGTCAGCGGATCAGGTGCCTTAGCCGGGCCTCCGTTTCCCATCTTCTGCCCCCCAAAGCCATGAACCCTGTTGTCCAGCCTTCAAGTCCTAGAGCCTCAGGGCAGCACAGTCTGCGGCTCTGGCAGCCCTTACTCCTCATGTCCCTCACCTCACTCCATTATATTTTGGTACCTTTGGGTGCCCGTCTGCTGTTGTCACTAACTGGCATGCGTGTACCCACAGGCAGAGAGTGGTTCTGTGCTCAGCCGCTCTTTGCTGAACCAGTAAGTGATAGGGGCTTTTTTGTAATTAATATATTCTTGTCTTTCTCTTGGGACAAGTTGGGAAATCAAATGGCATGATAACTCCATCAATTACCTTGACTTCCTGAAAGCAGTGGAGAGCAGCAAGCCAACAAGACCTCAGCCAAAGAAAAAAGAAGAGAGTGTGCCAATCAGTTTCTCAACACTGAACCCAGAGGAGGTTGTAAAGAACATCCAGGAAGTTGTTGCCTCCTCCGACATGGCTTTGTCAACGGTATGACTGAAAGTGTTTTTATTCTAGAAACTGAAGTTCTGGTGCTCATGTCTATTCATGAAAAGTGGCTCTCAGCCCTCCCCTCCTCCTAGACCCCTGGACCTCTCTTCCCTCTCGTGGGGCATCAGAACTCACATGGGTCAGGCAAGGTCAGCTTGTGTGTTTGAGCAAATGTGTGTCCATTTTTGCCTTACCGGAAGCTACCACGATTGCACCTAGCACGTGCTGTCTGAGGTAGAGGTGCCCAGGATATAGCCAGTGCTATGTCTGGATGAGGGTAAGGGGTTCCTGGTCAGGAGGGCAGAGGTGAATCACAGAGTCCTCAGGTGTGCAGGCCCAGAACATCCAAGAGCACTGGGCCCATAGCATGAGGTGGCCTCAGAGATGTTGGCCAGGGCCCAACTATTGCCCAAAGACTCATTGTGAAGGCCACCAGGAGCCAGGGGAGGAACAAGAAAACATGCGCATGCGCTCGCGTGCGCACACACACACACACACACACACTGAGTACAGTGACATTTTATAACTAAGGTCTATATGACAGTCTTGTGTATGTGGGGATGATTCTGTGGCTCACACTGGAGTCCTCAGAAAATAGTGCTTTGGCCATGTTCCTGGTGGCCATGCTCCCCCAGACTAAGCCACCCCTCAGTTTCCCCTGCAACAGTAGGAAGAAGTGAAAATGCTGTCTGCAGAGGGCAGGTCTTATAGTTGAAAGAGGTGGTGAATCCAAAGCATCCTGTGCGATGCAGGGCATAGTTAGAGCAGGTCTGTCCTTATGTTTGCAATAGGTGGACTTACAGCCCCTCTCAAAAACCTAGGACCATGTTCACTAAATCCCCCCCTCCTCCGTGTGAATAATCCCCTCAGCATACGGAGGCCAAGTGTTCTTTGGAGCTCAAGCATAAGGGATCAGAGAGCAGGGGAAAGGCAAGTGCCACCTAGCTAGCCTGTGAAAGTTCTGGAATGTTAGTGAATTTGACCTTTATGCTGGAGAGCAGACATTTTTCACATCTAGAAGTTCTCTATGAGGATTTAAGATTTTTATGTCTTTATTTTAATGATTATCAAAAGATAAAAATTAGTCTGAACATGTTGTGGGTCATCTAGAAATCATACGGGTCATCTGGAAAACCACCTCTGTGCCTTTCAGACCAGAGCTCGTACTTGGGATGGCCCTGGGCCTAGCAGTCACCCGGTGAGCACTGCAGACTCAGATGTGCACCGGGACCAGGGGCAATATAAATGAAGGGGGCCAAGTGGCGACCATAGCAGGCTGGAGACACAGCCCTGTCATAAGGGCAGCTTCTCCTCAGCCCCAGCCGACTGTTGCTGAGCCGAAAATGGGCCCCAGTTTGCTAAAGCTTGTCATTTTTCATGAGAAGCTGTGAAACTTCTTGATTTCTAAATGTCAGCACATATTCCAGATTTTTCAAAAGCACTCTATCGGCTAAATAAATCCATTTGCAGGATGGTTTTGCCCCCTTCTGACTTAAAGGAGCACCACTAAACATCTATCAGGATGTTTCTCAGACTGAGGTCCGTGGAACCTTTGAAGGGAACCATGGTTCTCACTTCTGAGAACCACTGTTTAGGCAATGATGTTTTAAGCAAGAGAGTGAGAGTCTCTGGCCAAGTGAGTGGCAGATGGATTGGAGGGAGAGAGGACATCTGAGGCAGTGAGGAACGGAAGGAATGTGCGAGGATAGCCATCAGAGAGGACACCTGGCACACTTATGCATCTATCTCTACAGATCACTGGACACGTCTCAGATGCATCTTGTTTCTAAAATGACATAACAATATCTTACGTTTCTGTAGACTTTACAGATTTCTAAGCCTCTTCATTTTGATCCTCTCCCCTGTCCTTTGGCTTGGTGGGCTGGACAGAGACACAGGGAAGCTGCGCAGACCCGGGGAAGTGCAGGTCCTGTGGCCAGAGGGAGCCGGTTGCCTCAGGTCCGTGGAGCGCCACTTGGTGCTCCCTTTCCAGCACGCCGCCTTCTAATGTACTTGTAACACAAATGCTCAGTTGACTGTGCTCATGTTTATGATCATTTATTGAGGTCCACTGTGTGCCACGTACATGGTTAGGTGTGTTTTGGGGCTATAGTAAAACAGAACAATCGGAGTTATGAAGTCCCTCTTCTTTATACCAGTGCAGCTAAGCTCAGAGTGGTTAAGGTCATATGGTAGGTAACAGAGCCAGGGTCCAAAGTCCACTTCCGAACATCAGTCAGAGGTTTTTTTCTACTATCCACAGCTTTGTCCTCTTACCACAGGCTAAATAAAAACTTTGAAGCTAGACAGTATTTTAAGGTTAATTTGGTTACACATATATCACCACCCCCATGGGCTGATGGGATGTGCCTAATTAGCCCTGAATGAGAATTAACCACAAGGGAATTGGGTTTGGGTCTGCAAGCACATTAAATTCTTACTTAAAAAAAAAAAAAAAAAAAGATCTTAACCTACCACTTGATACAGATTTCCTAGTGCAATAAAAATGAATGATTTTGTTTCGACAGATGGAAAAAAATGTGCTTTCTTTTTATAGCACGTTTTTGCACTTTTTCAGTCTGACTACTGTACTGCTGGGTTGGCACTGGCTGCCCCAGTGCCTCCGGCACTAGCACGTGGCCGCCGGGGTCTTCCTGTGAGGCGAGGCCACATGGGCACTGGCCCAAGGTGGGGATGAGGTAGTCCGTTGACTCCTCCTCCTCACTGCCTCCGACATCGGGCTCCACCTGGAAACCCTGCCCCACACCCCGACGTGGTGGGCTTGCACCTGAGCCTCCCTGTACAAGTGATGTATGCTCCAAGGAGCTGGGATATCATGGTGGGGGGACTTTGGGCACATGTTTCACCCCCAGAGCTCTCCCATCCTCTGTCAGACAGCCCTCCTTGGAGCTCGGGCAGCTTCCACTGCAGAAAGGGGACCAGGGCTCCTCCTCGCTGTTCTGCCTCTGAATCCAGTGAGGAGCCAGTGAAGTGACTTCTCCCTGCAATTCAGCTCTCACACCGGGCCGTGCCTCACCTGTCCCGGTCTTTGAATCATGGTGCATCTCATTAGGAAGGTAGAATTTACAGGGGACTTGAATACGCTTGATTTCATTTGCATTCAGAAAAGCACAACTTAAGAAAAATATTTTTGAAATATTCACTTGACAGTAGCATCTGCCTTTTCTCTTTTTTTAGGCATTTTCTGCATTGGATAAAGAGGACACTGGGTTTGTAAAGGCTTCAGATTTTGGACAAGTTCTTAAGGATTTCTGTTACAAACTAACAGACAACCAGTATCATTATTTTTTGAGAAAACTGAAAATTCATCTAACCCCCCATATAAATTGGAAATATTTTCTCCAGAACTTCAGTTCTTTCTCTGAAGAGGTAAGGATGTCGGCAACACACAAGCATCTCTCTTTGAAAAGGGGCTAAAGGTATTTTTTGCAAAATGGATAATTGATTAAAATCATACCAAGTAAATTGGCAATCACCTCAAGTAATTAGCTAATTCCAAATGAAAATTCAGTATGAATTCTACATAGAGTGTTAGAAGGTAAATATGTATATTTTATTGAAAACTTTTATTTATTTTTATCTTTATTTTTATTTTAAAGATTTTATTCATGAGAGACACAGAGAGAGGCAGAGACACAGGTGGAGGGAGAAGCAGGCCCTCACAGGGAGCCCGATATGGGATTTGATCCCTGGACTCGAGGATCACGCCCTGAGCCCAAAGCAGACACTCAACCGCTGAGCCACACAGGCGTCCCTTATTTTTATTTTATTAGAAGTTTGGGAGTTTGCTTTTGTCTGGTTGTTTCAGAATTCTCAGGAAGCTTAGATCCCTGAAGATGATCTGATGTCCAAGGAAGTGAGTCCTACAATATGTTAGACTCTGAGCTGGAAATGAGGGAAATGGGACTCACTTGGGAGACATTTTTTTGAGGACCCACTATGTGCTGGGCTCTGGGACATGTATGAGCCACCTGGGGTGGAGGGAAACATGCAGGGAGTGAGCTTTTTTTTCTTTTTTAAGATTTTATTTATTCATTTCATGAGTCACACAGAGAGAGAGAGAGAGGAGAGAGAGGCAGAGACACAGGCAGAGGGGGAAGCAGGCTCCATGCAAGGAGCCAGATGCGGGACTCGATCCTGGGACTCCAGGATCATGCCCTGGGCTGAAGACAGGCACTAAACCGCTGAGCCACCCAAGAATCCCAAGGGAGTGAGCTTTCACAGAGGCAGGCTCAGCAGCAGGAAAGATAGCTGGGAAAGTCAGAGAGGGCTTCCTGGAAGAGGATGTGTGGCTGACTGCAGGGCTCTTGCTCCTCCCCCAGACTGCATTTCTGGCTGGCTGTACAAATTGTTCATTCTGAGGCTATTTCTTGATCTCTAAATGTAAATAGACCAACATCATTAGCAACAGTCACAATCTAGTTTTAGGCAACACAGATTTCTTTGATCACCGTTCTGTACTAAAAGTGAACACACAAGTGCCACGGACCCTGCCTACATGGATGGGGGGATGAAAATAAACATGAACAATCCAAAACTAATGCAACAGTCAAATCCCAGCAGGCCTGTCCTACAGAATATTGACGTGTCCCCCTGCAGCTGGACACTTAATATCATTTCTAATTGCATGCTTTTATGTACGATGAATACCCAAGTTCATAAATCCTTGATCACTGATCAAGGACAAATTCTTGAAAACTAGATGACTAGAGCAAATGGTGTGAACATTTTTAAGGTTTGAGGTTCATTATACTAATAACAACAGCAAACACTATATAGTGCCTTCCAAGGGCCTCTCTTCCTGGTCCTTTACATATATTAACCTGTTCAGTCCGTTTTTGTTTTGTTTTTAAGATTTTGTTTATTTATTTATTTATTTGAGAGCAGGAGAGTGAGTCAGAGCACACAAGCAGGGGGAGCAGCAGAGGGAGAGGGAGAAGCAGACTCCCCAGCGAGCTGGAAGCCTGACACAGGGCTCAATCCCAGGGCCTCGGGACCATGATCTGAGCTGAAGGCAGATCCCCAACCAGCTGAGCCACCAACCCATTCAGTTCTTTGATGCACCACCCGGTGTGTGGTATTAATATCCCTTTTTATAGGTGGGGACCCTGTGATCTGTGCATAGTCACCCCGATGGCAAGCAATAGAGCTTCTCTGTGAGCAAGAAGTCTGTTCCCAACTCCAGGCCTCTCAGTGCTGTGCCGTTGTGACTTTTTTCATCTCTGCTATTTAGATGGACATTTCTAAACAATAGATACTATCACATTGCATGTTTTAAAAGTTTATATCAAAGGTACAGTATCGAGTATTGTTTTCTGCACTTTTTTCTTGTTTACTATCATGTGTTCCAGATTTAACCATGTTATTCCACTGGCTTTCGTTCATTCCCTAGTACTCTGCTATAGAATTAGTCCATCAAATGAGTATATTCTATTAGGTGAACACGCCCCATTCAGTTTCATCCTCCTGCTTATGACCGTGTGGGTTGTTTGCCGTCTTCTCCATTAAAACCAAAGCACCAGCCAGCCTTCTGTGTCTGTCCCCTTGTGACACTCAGGAGTTATCCTGCATGGGATTGGGGGAGCAGGTGTGTGTTCAGGGTCCCAGGGCTGTACCGTTCAGTGCACACTCGTGCCAGCCTCTCATGAGAGCTCCTAACACTCCAGGTCCCCAGTAATCCGTGATACCATCAAATGTTTTAATTCCTACCCATCTGAATATTAGGAAGGCTGGACGCTTTCTTGTGTTATGAGCCATTCAGGTTTCATGGCTGTGAAAGGGTTTCCAGTCCTTTGTTGGGATGTGAGTTGCAAATACCTCCTCTTGGCCTGTGACTCGTCTTTTCTCTCTGTTTGTGGTGACCCTCACTATTTTTAATGATTATACTTTTTCTCCTGACTTTATTTTTTTATTTTTTTAATAATAAATTTATTTTTTATTGGTGTTCAATTTGTCAACATACAGAATAACACCCAGTGCTCATCCCGTCAAGTGCCCCCCTCAGTGCCCATCACCCATTCACCTCCACCCCCTGCCGTCCTCCCCTTCCACCACCCCTAGTTCGTTTCCCAGAGTTAGGAGTCTTTATGTTCTGTCTCCCTTTCTGATATTTCCTACCATTTCTCCTGACTTTAAAAGAAAGACATATTCATTGTGAAAATTTCAGAAAATACAGGAATGTGTGAAAAAGCAAACAGGGCTCTAAACCCCATGATGATGCTGTGCCGGCAAGACAGCCACGCTGGTGGGGGGCCAGTCCCCCCACCCCAACTGTTCTCCCGATGGGGGAGGGCACGGAGACACAGACAGGCTCCAAAGACAGGCTCCCACCGAGCCTCCTCCCCCAGCATGGACACCAGGCAGCTTCAGCTCCAGAGCTGACCACCTTTCTATGTGCCACACTGCCTTGGACATCTTTTTCTCTCTGTTTTTAATGCATTTCCCCCCAATTCGTTTATTGTGGCAAAATACTCTTAAGATAAAATTTACCATCTTAATCATTTTTAAGTGAACAGTTCAGTGGTATTAGAATCCATTCCCACTGCAGTGCAACCATCAACATCGTCCTCCAGAATTCTTTCCATCTTGCAAAACTTAAACAGTACCTGTTAGACACTAATTAACTCCCAAAACCCCTCCACCCCAGCCCTGTGCCCCAGCCTGTGGTGACTACTGTTCTACTTTCTGTCTCTCTGGTTTTGACTACTTGAGTAAGTAAAATCACACGATGTTTGTCTTTCTGTGACTGATTGACTTCATTTAGCCTCATGCCTTCAAGGTTCATGTATGTTGTAGCGTATGTCTGAATTTCCTTCCTTCTTAAGTCTGAATAATAGTCCATGGTAGGGACACACCATGTTTTGCTTATCTGTTCATCTGTCAGGGGATGCTGGTGTTGCTTCCACGTCCTAGCTGTTAAGAATCTTGCTGCCGTGGACACGGGTGTGCAAATGTATTCTTCCACACAATGGAGGCAACACTGGCTGCATATCCATGGATCCTGCTTTTTCTCCTTCATGTTAAATTGCACTGTGTCACTGGAAGGTCTTCCAAACATGGGTTAAAATGTCTGTGTAGCATTCCATTGACTTCCTGATTTTTAAGCATTAAGACTTTTTTCCAGCTTTTGCCATTGTAAGTTACCCTGCCATGAACACCTAACGTGTAAATCTATAGCCACATTTTGGATTCTTTCCTAAAGAAAAGAATCCAAAGAAGTAAAATAACTAAAGTCAAAAGATAGGAATACTTTTATTGATCTTGAAAACAGCCCCGTATTTTTTTTTAACTTTATTTATTTATTTATTTATTTATTTATTTATTTTATTCATGATAGTCGCACAGAGAGAGAGAGAGAGAGGCAGAGACACAGACAGAGGGAGAAGCAGGCTCCATGCACCGGGAGCCCGATGTGGGACTCGATCCCGGGACTCCAGGACCGTGCCCTGGGCCAAAGGCGGGCGCCAAACTGCTGCGCCACCCAGGGATCCCCCAAGCCCCGTATTTTTTAAAATATTTTTTTCTGTTGGGTTGAAGCATATGAAATCCCCATATTTAGAGCTATGAGTGATTGAGTACTGACAATTTCATGTGGTTTAAGCTGATAATTTGTAGATGTCACTTATGTCCATTTTACATGGCTTGGAATATTCCAGTAATTTTGAAGGACAGAATTAAAGTCGCCCCCAGGGACAGCCACTGTCAACATTTTGGTATATTTACTTCTGATCCTGTTTTCTATACGCGTATCTTTTGGGAATGGGGTCAAGGACAGAACGTATATGCTGCTAATTTGGGGGTTGTTGGGGATTTTCTCAATTCTTACAAGACTCTTTTTTTTAAACAATCATTTTGTATTTATATCAAAGTAATATATGCCCTATGGAGAGGAAATTGAATGGTGGAGAGAGCATTAAAAGGAGAGATCACTGGATCAACTCTTCACCCCTCAGCCCTGCTCCCTGTAAAGCAGTCACTGTAACTTGTTGCTGCTGCAAATCTTCTTTTTTAAAATTTTATTTAAATTCAATTATTTAACATATGGTGTATTATTGGTTTCAGAGGTAGAGGTCAGTGAAGCAGCAGTCTTATATAACACCCAGTGCTCATTCCATCACGTGCCCTCCTAATGCCCATCACCCAGTTACCCCGTCCCCCCACCTCACCTCCAGTGACCCTTAGTTTATTTCCTAGAGTTAAGAGTCTCTTATGCTTTGTCTCCCTCTCTGATTTCATCTTATTTTTCCCTCCCTTTCCCTATGTTCATCTGTTTTGTTTCATAAATTCCAAGTATGAGTGAAATCATAGAATTGTCTTTCTCTGATTGACTTATTTTGCTTAGCAGAATACCCTCCAGTTCCACTCACATCGTTTGCAAATGGTAAATTTTTTTTCTGATGGATAAGTGATATTCCATTGTGTGTGTGTGTACACAACATCTTTTTTAACCTTTCATCTATCGATGGACATCTAGGCTCTTTCCATAGTTTGGCTATTGTGCACATTGCTGCTATAAACATTGGGGTGCAGGTGCCCCTTGAATCACTACATTTCTATCTTTGGGGTAAATACCCAGTGGTGCAATTGCTGGGTCATAGGATACCTTCATTTTAACATTTTGAAGAAGCTCCATACTGTTTTCCAGAGTGGCTGCATCCTTCTTACCTCTGGGTCACCCTTCAGTTTCCTAAACAACCCTCCCGGACGCTGTTCACAGACCAGTGGGTAGAGACATGAGGCCTCGCCTTCTCACCCTGCTTCCCCTCCTCTCCTCCAGATCCCCCCACAGGGTCTCCCCTGGAGCCTGCTGTTTCACTTACTGCGCTGTCAGTGGCCTCTTCCATGCTATTGATTCTTCTCTAGAACGTAGATTGCCTTCGATGTGTGCCATCCCATTGCGTGGATCTGCTCACTCCTCCATCCAGCAGTGCTTCCTGTGGGCCTGCCATGTGCTGGCACTGGGCTGGTGCTGGGCCAGCAGTGGACCAAACTGACATGGTCCCTGCCTTCCAGGGGCTTGTGTTCTAGGGAGCGGGGAGAGCCAAACTGAGAAATGTATCCTGTGCAGATTCCAGTACATGCTGCCAAGAAAAATAAAGCAGGACAGAAAGAGAGAGTGTCTGAAAAGGCTGCTGTGGAGAGCCAGAGGAGGTGAGGGAGGGAGCAGGTGATCTCTAGGGGAGGGGCATCAGGGGGCACAACTAGTCCAAGGAGGGTATCGCATCAGCTTGATGTGTGGCTGCCCTCGGCCTGAGAGAAGGAAATGCAGTCGGGGAGGGATGGGACAGGCGCCTTGTCGTTTGGGGTCATGGTAAATGACTGTCATGCCTTTGACTCTCAGTAACATACAGAAGCAAGGGCTGAAGGAGCATCATGATGTGGGGCCAAGGAGAATGGTGACCTGACTTACACTTTAGAAAAGTCACTGTGGCAGCTGCGTGGAGAAGAAACCATGAGGCCAAGGGCCAGAGCAGGGAGGCAGCTCACGGCCCGGGGGAGAGCTGCTGCCAGCGTGGCTCCATTCTAGACACAAAGTACAACAGACAGGCTTTGCTGATCCACGCTATGTGAGGGAGTGAGGGTCAGGAATGACCCCAGTTTCCTGGCTTCTGGAAGGAAGAAAGCAGGAGAGGGTGGTTTGCTGGAACAGGGCTGTGCTAATGGGTTGAGTCCGTCCCCTGGTGTTGGCCCTGCAGGTACCTGGTAACGCTGCTGGTGTGCCCCTAGTAGTGAGCACTCGGAAGTGTGAGTCCAGACCCTCTTAGCGGCTTAGTGCCTGACGGTCTGGAGTCCTCACTGCAGCCCGGTGTCCAGAGGCCATCCGGCCCGCCAGTGGAGGGAGGGCTCCAGCCTCAGTGTGGTCACAGCCTTCCTCCCTCATGGGTCTCCACAAGCATCTCTGCCCACTCTGGAATTACCCTACTGAGGGTAAAGCTTCACGTGTTGCCAGCTTGCTTCCCTAATGTGTCCTGATTTCCTTCAAAGCGTCTCCTTCACCTCTGAAAACACTGAGCTGAACATTGTTGTGGGGAGGCATTCTGATTAATTGAAGTGTGAGTGATGATGGGGAAGGTGCTTAGGGACAGGCGCAGGTATACTGGGCCAGAAGAGCCCGGGCTGGGGGCACCGATGGCACCACTGGGGCCCACCTCATGGCCTTCCTCCTGCTCTTCCTTGGTTTTGTTGAGAAGCCTATCCTTGGGCAGAGGTGCGCTAGCCAGGAGGACAGGCAGATCAAGGGACTTCTAGGCTGAAAGCATGAGAGTGTGGGGTGTGGGCCCTTGATGTGGTGTGACCATGGGCGGCCTGAGGCAGAGCAAGCCATGTGGGGGTTTTCCTTCTTCCTGCTTATCTGCAGATGGCTGCGGAGGTGGTGGCAGGGACAGACCAGCACCCCTGCCCTTTGATCTTTGCACCAGAGCTTAGTCCCTTTGAGATCAGTGAGACGTCTGAGCAAGGACTTGAGTTAGCTTAGTCGAGGTGGCTGGAATGGGGAGGAGGCTGTGGGAGAGCCGAGCCTGTCTTCATCATGACATTTCTAAAGTTTCATCCTGGGCTGGTGTTTTTAGTAGAAGGAAAAGAAGTAACAAATAATAGGAATAGTTAATGCATCCTCCTCACGCTCATTAAATATGATACCAGTCATCCTTTCCCTCTAGGGGACGCACGGGAGGCAAGTAATTAAAAGGAGATCACCAAAATGTAATTAAGACAGCCGGCACCGCTTCTTGCAAAGGAGGTTCACCGTGAATAATCCCTCGCCAAACCCAGTCCGTTCTTGGAAAAGGAACAACTGGAATTGTAGTTAACATGTTTTGTAAGGCCTTGAGTAGATTGAAAGTATGCAGAGAGTAGAGATGACAATTTTACACCTACTCACAATACGTTTCTTATATTGGAGAGCCTGCTAAATCTGTCCTCCAAAACTTCTATTGATCTGCTGTCTCATATGCCTGTCACACATGACATGTGAAAATCATCTGAGCGCTTCTCAGAACAGATGCTGCATTAATTTCGGATCCTGGTACGCAGCTCCACCGTGGTGCGTGTTCTCCTCCTCGCTCCTTCTGCTGCTTCATTAAGCACCACTCAAAGCAGGGGTCACAGGCCCGGGGCCAGTGCAGATCCACCTGCCCCAGCCCAGGCTTGGTTCCTGTGGTGCCACACTCGGCTTTAAGAGCCACTCTTAGGGTTTCCTGTGGTCCCAGAGACCTTTGAGCTGGGGGAAAGGAAGGGGACCCCTCTTTGCAGACAGGAGCAAGGCATTTGCCTCCCTGCTCCTGCCACACCATCACACCCCCAGATGAGAACGGTCACCTAGGGTGCATCAAAGAAGCGAAACTGAGATCTTACCCAGTGGCTTAGTTTAAAAGAAGACAAAGGACAAATACTGAATGACAGCTTTGGTACCTTTTGCATATGATTCCCACAAACTGGGTGAAAACATTATCTGAATTTCCATCCTTGGCAAATACTCCTTTTTCACTTCTGGGGAAAACATTTTACATTCGAAATGCTATGTGCAAAATATAGTGGATCACCTTGTTTTTAGAAAATCATTCTTGCTTAACATTTCTCTTAAGTCTTAAAGTGCACTTTCAGTATCTTCTGTGAATATAAACATACCGCTCAGAGCAGAAATAGAATTTTTAAAAGACATACCAGAAACCCATATAAAATCTCTCTACTTTATTACCATGGAAATAATGGAATTTTTTTTAACAAAACGCATCCTTATTTAAGGCAGAGTAATTATTTTGTCACATCATACTGCACGGAGAGCCAATGAGATCTTCCCTTACTTTGTGTTTATAATATACAGCCTTCAAAGTCATTCAGTGGGATGTTAAATAATCTGAAGACGGGCTTTTCCGAGAGAGAATTTAAGATTGTAGTTTTTAACCGCAGAAGGAACTGTAAAGCCATCAAAATGTTTGTAATCTTTTATGAACATTGTATTTATGTTAGTTGCCAACAGTGTTACTTCGATTTATCTTTCTTTTTATTGTAAATATAATGGTGTCCATGTATTTTTAATGAATGGATAAAAAATGGGGGAGTTCCCTTTTCAAGAAAGAGCTCTAAGATTATTGGGGATGAATTAAGTAAAGTATTAAGATGTATCATTACTGTTATTTACTCTTGCTCCTGATGGCAAAAAAGGGTAAGTCCTCTTGATATAATTTCAGTGATTTTTAAATGTTTCCTCTAAATTTCGCTTGCTCTCTACTTGCCAACCAACATTTACCAATGTTGTTCTAGAGACCACTGAGGATGTGGCAGGATGTGAGGGGGAGCTCAGGCCGACTCAGGCACTTGGGGTGGCCTTGGTGACAGGCCAGGGGGAGGGACTTTTGGGCTCACCGTGCCTAAGCTGGAGGAAGAGGAATACTATCACCCAAGCTTGAATATCGGTGGCACCTCATAGAACCAGACAGACAGGACCCATCCACCTCCCCTCCCTGGGCCTTTGACTCTGGTGAACTATCTGTCCGCCCTACTGGTGGAGAGTCCTGGTACCTTGGCACAAGCAAATGTCTTTCCTCTGAGCATTGGCGTCGCACCAGTCCTAGTGCTGACCCAATATTTGCACTAATGCGGACAGCCCACTAAAAGCCATCTGTAATGATAAAAGCCACAGAATGAAAATAACATTGTTCCAAGAGATAAAGAATTAGGTGTACAACCTGCTAACCTTGACTGCCACTTGGCATACACAGCATCTTTCTTTCAAGGTTAAAAACTATCCCAGATCTGCATCTGTTATGGCTCCTCCACCCACACATCCTGGGTGGCGCCTGGGTTTGGAGCCACCTCCCGGGAAGGATTTGGGGCTGGGCGCTCTGTTCTAGCAGCTGCCAGGTAGGATACTGCTGGAAGCAGGACAGGGATGGCCACCAAAGGGAGCATGGCCTGGTTTCTGATGCCCCTGGCAGAAATGTGCAGGGCGCCACGCCAGGCTGGCTTCTCCCTGGGTGGTCACGTTGTCCCCTCTTCTCCATCTAACAGACCCCCTCTCAAACTATTTCAGGCAGACAATGATGTGATCATGTCCAGTCTGCAAGGTTTGGAAGAAGGCATACCCAAATTGAATCTCTAGTAAGGTAGTTACTATAAGTTTGAGTAAATTTTCTCAGACCCAAACATTCCGTGCTCCTGGGGGGCAGGGACTGGCTGTTGTCCACCTGTATCCTAGCTCCTCCAAGGCTCCACCCTGTGTCTGTTGCTCCTTCTGGCATTCTCAAAACACTTCCACAAGCGTGCCCTCTCCAATCTGAGTTGGCATCCTTTCTTGATTCCTAGCCTCAGTGGGATGGCACCTAGGTATTCAGAATAGATGGACTGTGGCCCGGCCAGTCCAAGCAGGCCCCCATTCATTTGTCCCTCCAGAGCCACGACAGTCTAATTTAATTACAATGAGTCATTTAAGAACCAGAGTTGAATTGTACCATTGATTGTACAAGGTCATGACCATATCAGGAAGCCAGGAGTCAACCCAAGAAGTCATTGTCCCAAAGAAGTCTTGTGGAGAAAATCCAAAATATAGATGGCACGAGTGTCTTCGTTTTTGTCCTATGCCTAGGTGTTTAACTTGTAGGTGAGCTATTTATGCTCTGGCTTTAGATGCCCCGTTCAGCTGAAAGAATCTTAACTTTCGATATTCAGCACAAATGGATAAGAATGTGTGCCAGGCACTGGACCCGCCCTGGGGGCTGGGCAGGTGGGAAGAAAAGTAGACACACTCAACCTGGGAGTGACTACTGCTCCGGCAGAAAGGGCTGTGACCATTGGTATGCAAACCAGAAAGTTCCATCTCTTGCCTTTTTCGGAGGCCTGAATTTGGATGGCCCAAGCCGAGAGATGAAGAGGAAAGAGCAAGGCACCCACCCCTTTAGTGATTGTACTTGGCCAGTTATGGCCATCTTGTCACCCGCAGTCAGATTCCAGCATCCCTGTGGATGCGCATATTGCTCTGGAGCCGCGCACTGGTCCAAGCCAACCTCCTAACAGCCTTTTAAGGTGTGGGTAGTATTATTATCCATATCTTGTGGTTGAGAAAGTGAGGTACAGAGGGATTACAGCATCCATTCCTGGTCACACAGCTAGTGCGGGGCCAGCAGGCCCACGCTCTTCAAGAGTCCTACTTGGCAGATGGGAGCCGTCCTCACGTCCACTCCGTGGGGCTGCTACTTGGGTTAAGTGGGTTGATGTGGAAAGAGCTTTGCATGGTTCTGAACAGAGCAAACCCCAAATGTTTGCATTCATTATTTTTTTATTCTCTCCTACTTCGGTGAGTGCATGTGTAACATTTAATGTTTAGTAATGATGTGATTATATGGTGTGGAATTTATTTGAGTGGAAGAATTTATTTTAATAGTTTCATAAATGACTTCATCCATGAGTTTATTGAATCATTAAAGGGTCGAAGGGGTGGCTCCAATGTTTGCTTTATTTCTCTGCATTTTATGGCAATTTCACGCTACTGAAGGGTTTGTGAATTGGGCGTTTGCAAAGGCATCCAGATAAATCCTTTGTGAGTGCCGAGCTGTAGGACAGAAGTGAGCTTGGAACCGAAGGAGAAGGAGGATTTACTCTACATCATCAGGGCAAAGACAGGTGCAAACAGTTTTGATGAGTTTGCGCCAAGTCTGGATGTTGGGAGATGGGGCTTCCTGGGCACAGGGACCCGCATGTGCAGGGACGCAGGTGGGGAAAGGCCCACCCTGTGGCATGACTAGCATGACTTGAGATGAGGGGAGAGGGAGAAGGGCTCTGGGAGGCAGGCTCAGGGCATGTCTCTCCTCCTTGCTTGCTTCCTCAGGCATCTCCAAAAGCTCCAGTTCCTCTAGGGCAGGGAGTCAGCCTGCCCTCCACTAACCCTGTTCCCTGGGCCTGGACCAGTGCCTGATGCACAGCAGCTAAGCCCTCATCGTATGTGTGAGTTGTCACCTTCCTATTACTGGTAGGTGCTTGAGTTCTCATGCATGTGGTAGGTGGCTGGAATCATGATGGAGTGGGAAGAGCATAGCTTTGACATCAGACCATCTTGAGCTCTATCACCGTCAGGAGAGTAGCCTGGGGACCAACCGCAGGAGAGTCCTGACCTCTCAAAGCCCAGGCCTGCTTACTCTGTCTAAACAACAGGGCAGGGCAGCCCTGGTGGCGCAGCGGTTTAGTGCCTCCTGAAGCCCGGGGTGTGATCCTGGGGACCCTGGATCGAGCCCCACGTCAGGCTCCCTGCATGGGGCCTGCTTCTCCCTCTGACTGTGTCTCTGCCTCTCTCTCTCAATCTGTGTGTCTCTCATGAATAGGTAAATAAAATCTTTAAAAAAATAAAAATAAAATTTAAAAAACAACAACAGGGCAATTCGAGAATTAGAGAAACTTCTGTAATACCCTAGCCAAGCAGCTGCATGATGGAGGTGCAGTGAGGGGTGGCCTCCAGCACTGGGTCTCAGGGAAACCTTTGTTCAGATGACCAGAAGCTGGTCTTGGTTGCAGCCTTTCCAAAGGAAGCATCTTTGAACTGACCGTTGTTTGTTGCCCATAAAGAATTCTGGCATGGTAAGAGATCTCAGGTCTGGGCAGTGGTCATGCCACCGGGAAACCTTGTCTATGCCTGGAATTCTAGTATCGTTCCCCAACTTCGGCAGACAGCATGCTGGGTTATCAGCACCAATTCACTGATCACTCAAATCTCAAGACCTCCTGATAGACAAGAGTCTGCTGTCACGTGCGTGTGTGTGGGGGGGGCTCTCGGTCTGGCGGTAAGGGTCTATGGCAGTGTGCTTGCACACAGAGCTTCCACTTTATATTCATCTGGGTTTTTTATGTTCTATTTTTTTGTTTTTTGTTTTTTGACAGGCAGTTTTGCTACTGTTGTTATTTTTAACATTCATTTATTCACTGTAAATACAAATGAAGATACAGTACAATTAATTTCTTTGCTAATCAAAATATTTGATCAAATGAAGCAATTTTTCAATTCTTAGAAGTAATTGTGCTATTCTTTAAGAGGAAGTGGAGGAGTTCTTTACTGAATATTTCTAATTAGGAGTCTTGCTACCTGCTATATTCTTACTCTGAGTTTTAGGATTTTTTTTTTTCTCCTATAAGGAATCATAGAAAAACTATGTAATTGTATCCCTAAGTATTCAGAACAAAACTTAGGGGAAGAATCATGCAGTCTGATTAGCTAATTTTAACCTTCATTATAGTGAAATATGCCAGCATATTTCTCATCCGACAGCTGGAATGGACTTGCTAACCATGTTGTCTGGCCTTTTGCTCCAGTCGAAAAGGACCCAAGCAATGGGTCCACTATCCATCGTCAAGGAACACCAATAGCCAAAAAACCATCGGAGCCAAATAGCTTACTTCTTTTCTCTATACTCTGAGTTCACCCATTTTTATTTCTTATTAACTAGACCTTCAGAGCTGTATTGGTCAGCTATCAGTAGGTAACAAACAACCACAAAACCTCCATGACAATGAGCATTTATTCCATTTTTGCCTGTGTAGGGTGGCTGATCCAGGCGAGCCCAGCTCGGTTGGCTTGCCTGGGACATCTCTGGTCCACGTATTCTCACCTCCTCAGGCCAGTGCTGTGCCCAGGGCCTGTTCTCAAGGCAGCGCCCCCGGCACAGGAGGGCTTGCCCAGTCACACAAGTGCTTTTTATATTCTTTGGCCACATTATACTTGCTGACATTCCCTTGCCCAAAGCAAGTCCCATAGCTGAATCCAAAGCCATATTCCCACCTTCTTCAGTGGGAGGAACCCCAAAGTCACATGGCAAAGGACATGGACACAGAGAGAGTTGTGAAGAGTGAGCCTTGAATGCAGTATTCCGCAGGAAATAATGTATGCGTACCTCTGTTTCCTACTCTCCTGGATTATTCGACAACAGTCCACCTCTTCCGTATTGTGTTCTCTCTTCCTGTTATCTAGAAGAGTTGTTTGGAATATGACTTAGTGGAAAGTTGATTTCATGAGTTAGCCAAGATCGTGGCTGGACATAACTTGACAGGATGCTAGGAGGCTCTTTTCTGGAATCATTCCCTTTTCAAACTGTTGGAAGAAGAGTATGATACATAGCATGTGAGCTAACAAACCCAGTTAACCCTCTGGAGCACATCCTGTCTCCAGCTGGTTCTTGCGATCAGCTTAACTCTTTCCCCAGGTGCTGCTCCCTCCCCTTGGTTTGGTCAGGTTTGGGCTAGGTCAGCAAGCTTCTCACTTGGAGCTCCCCCCACCCCTTCAATTGTGCATTTCTGCAGCAGAGACAGGCTAATTCATCTTTATCTCAGACGGGTTGGTACAGTGCCTTCCTGGAATGGATGGTGTGCTCCCCGATTGTGTCAGGTTTCTCCTGGATGATTCCTCCAGGGCACTTCTCTTCCAGTGCTGTGGCTATCATTGCTTTACAGATGGAGAACCAACCCCCAGAGAAATGAAGTGACTTCCTTGAAGTCACCAGCCAGAGGATATCAGAGCAGTGCTGTTACTCAGCCATCCTAAATCTGAGCCTGTGACTCTGCCTCTAGCACCCTCTGCTGCCCAGTGCCCAGGGCAGCTGGTCAGAAGACCAGGGCTTCATGTACCTGGGCTCCTGCCCAGGCTCCTGGGGTACGTGACCACATCTCCGACCTGGCTTCCACCACCCTGGCAGGTGGCTTGACCTACAGGCACTAGCATGGGCCAGGTTGCCTCTGTGATTACTCACATAGAAACGTGTTAGCCGGAAGCTGGGACTCAAACCCAGGTCTGTCAGACTCAGGCAGAAATATCTGGAATAACAGCCCCCAGGAGCAGCAGCAGCAAGAACGGTGGCCCATGTTTGCCAGGCATGGGGCCAAGCACAGTGTAGTGTCATTTTGTTGAAATCCCGGGCCTGCCTTTTGAGATGGTTTTGTTTTTATCCCTGGGAGGAAAATGAGGCAAAGAGGGGTGTGTGTCTTCCTCAAGTCACAAGAAAAAGGCAGAGCTTAGCTCCATTCAGCTCTGGCCAGCCCCAGAGCCCTTGGTTGATGGTGACTGTCCTCGCCCTCCACGGCACCCACTGCCTGAGCAGTGTCCCTGGCTGCGATACTCCATCCAGGTCTGTGACTGAGGTTACCAGGGCCGCTGCTCCAGCTGTGCTCCCGCAGCAGCCGGGCAGGCCGGCCCCTTCTTCACGTGCTGGCGCCAGGTACACAGAGATGGCAGGTCTGACCTGGCCTGGGAGGAGGGACATGGGCTAGGGATCCCAGCACTGTGCCTGCAGGGCTCTCCCCAGCTCTTCAGCCGGAAGCTGTGTGCGCTGGGAGAGACCCCAGTCAGTGCCCAAGACTGTGTCAGAGATACCAGGCTGCAGGACAGAGAAGAGCCCTGGAGCTGGATGGAAGGCATGGGCCCCAGATGAATTCAGTGTAGGCCCGTGCTCGCTTCTCTATGACCCCCACCCAGACTTCCTCCCTCTGACTGCTATCCACCCAGGCCACCTCCCTCTGACCCCCACCCAGACTTCCTCCCTCTGACCCCCACCTAAACCTCCTCCCTCTGACCCCCACCGACCCAGGCCACCTCCCTCTGACCCCCACCCAGACTTCTTCCCTCTGACCCCCACCGAGACCTCCTCCCTTTGACCCCCCTCCACCCAGGCTGCCTCCCTCTGACCCTCTCCACCCCAGATCTCCTCCCTCTGACCCCCACTCACAGGGGCAGCCTCTTGGGTGATTCCATGCAATGGCAGGGTTTAGAACCACAGGTTTAGACTGTAAAACTGTGCCGTGCTTTTTACTAAATGAGATTATGGATCCATTTGAAACTGAAAAGCACTCCGTGTTATTTATAGGCTCTTTGATGATTGTGTGCTTCATTTATTGGGACCTGATTTCTTCTACATATTCTGCTAACATTATAAAGTCACAGAAGGGACCAGGAGTTCTTTTCTTGGCCGTGGTGGTCCATATTTCTCTGCAACATCAAGAGGGACAATTGTTTGGTAAAACAAGGCTCCATGAATGCCCTTGAGTAGATGAGAGAAAATTCCTTCAATATATGTTACTCCTTCTCTAATTGGGTCAGACCTATGATATGTAAGATTCCACTTTTTTTTTTATTATTATTGTTGTTTTTTAAAAGTGTCCAGAACAGCCAGGTGTGCAGACAGGTGTCAGATGAGAGGCCACGGGTGGGAGCACAAGGGGCAGGCTCTGCGGTTCCTGTTCCAGACAACAGTGTGGACAAAGGTGGGTGCCCAACGCCTGGTCCCTACCCTGTAGTTCTTGGTGTCACAGCTCTAATCCTAGCCTGAGGATGCCTTTTATGGAAAGCCTAGTTAGTATTGAAAAGTGACATTTGCATCAGAAGATAGTGGTGTCTTTTCTGATTAGGAGAAACATTCCTTCTAGTTATAGAAAAAAGCACTATTTTTTCCCCATTCAGATATAATGATCACGTGAGAAGTGCCAGGGACACAAAAGCGCCAGACCAAGAGCCATCTGTTCTTCCCTGGCGTCTTCAGTCACTCGGAGCGAGGCTGTTTGGTGGCTGAGTGGCTTTGTTAAAAAGCAGGACGAGAACCAGAATATGGGCGCCTAACAGATTCCGCTCCTATGTGCCCTGATGGAAGAGCCAGGAGGCTTTGCCCCTGACAGGCCGGCGAGCTCTGGGCCACGTGGCAAGAGGAGCAGGACGGTCATGTCTGTGGGCCCAGGGACCCCCAGGTCAGCGGTGCATCCCTGGTCACCGAGGGGATGATGGTGGTGCCGCAGGGAGTGGCGTTATTGGTGATCTCTGTTTATTCTTTGTACTGTTTTTGTAGTTCCTGAGTTTCCTGCAGTGAACACACAATAATTATTTTTGCAGGCAGCAGAAGAATTTTTTAAAGATTTTATTTATTTATTCATGAGAAACACAGAGAGAGAGGCAGAGGGAGAAGCAGAGGCATCAGGGAGCCTGATGTGGGACTCGATCCCAGGACCCCAGGTCATGACCTGAGCCAAAGGCAGATGCTCAACCACCGAGCCACCCAGGTGCCCCAGAAGAACATTTCTGTCAGCAAAACTACCTTGGTGAGAAGTTTTAGTCACCCACACGCTTATGTGCCTGGGCAGGAAATCGTGCTGCTTTGTTCTCCTTGAGAGTGTCCGTGTGTGCCCCTGGCCATCCCGCCCTCCTGGCCCAGGAGAGGGTGGGGGGCCTCCGGCTTTGGCTCAGGGCCTGTGGGAAGAGCCCTGACTTTGCAAGCCAGCCGCCTTTTTTTTTTTTTTTTTAAACATTTTATTTTATTTTATTTTTTTAATTTTTATTTATTTATGATAGTTACAGAGAGAAAGAGAGGCAGAGACACAGGAAGAGGGAGAAGCAGGCTCCATGCACCGGGAGCCCGATGTGGGATTCGATCCTGGGTCTCCAGGATCACGCCCTGGGCCAAAGGCAGGCGCCAAACCGCTGCGCCACCCAGGGATCCCCAAGCCAGCCGCCTTTATTGCTTTCCTGACTACAGGTGCCCTCAGCCTCCTGACCTTGCCGAGTGAGGATGTGGCCTTGGGCTCCGGGTTTTCAGCTGACTTGCACCTGCACTTCCTTTGCTTCCCAGATCAGTCGTCTCCTCCTGAGGGAGGCCAGTTGTGTTCACAGCACAGTGCCCCCTTCCAAGTGCACACAACCGGCTTAGAATCTCTGCACACCTGTCAGACTTTGCCCTGGTGTCTCTCTTCCCCTCCAGACTCCACCTGGGTAGAGATCTTATGTAGGGATTACCTCCCCGGTATCTAGAAGAGTGCCTGGCACACAGCAGACATCCCACGAGTGTTCGCAAAAGACTCAGGACAGTACTCCCAGGCTTGCAGTGAGCGTTCATTCTCTGTGAGGGCAGTGTGTGCACGTGTGCCACATGTGTGCCCAGCACAGGTGCTCACCCATCCCCCCGGGGCTTTAGGACTCCGGTGTTACTCAGATCTATGCACAGGTGGAGAGCAGGGGTGTGATTCACAACCAGACTGTCCCAAGCCCCAGACATCAGGACCCCTAACTGTCGGGGACAGCAAGCCCCCATCTAGGGAACTCCAGTCATCCTTCTTACTTTGCTTCGCTTCCCTCTCCACCCAGAGAACAAGCGTTAATACTCTGTGTGTGTTTATGTGTGTGTTTATGCATGTGTATGTGTGTGCACACATCACACATGGTCATTGGGACCACTTTATGGTCCTTTTCCACTTAGTACATCACAAACATTTTACCATATTATTAAATTATTCCTTAAAAGATTCTAAATAGCTACATTGTAATCCACCCTATAGAAATATCATATCTTGGGGCACCTGGCCTGGGTGGCTCAGTTAGTTAAACGCCCAACTCTTGATTTCAGCTCAAGTCATGATCTCAGGGTCTTTACGTTAGGCTTCATGCTCAACAGGGAGTCTGCTTGAAATTCTGTGTCTCCCTCTGTGTCTGTTCCTCCCCCCTACTGGCGTACACTCTCTCAAATACATAAGTAAAATCCTAAAAAAAAAGGAAAAGAAAAAAAAGAAATCCATAACTGTTTTCCTACTGTCAGACATCTAAAGTGCTGCCAATTTTTTAAAATCTTGTCAGTTTTGTAAATAATCCTGTAATGGTCATAATTCCATGAGCTCACCTTGTTTATTTCCTTAAGGAGAGTCCTAAAAGGAAAGGTTCTAAGTCAAAAGGTAGGAACTTTTTATGGCTTCAGATAAATCATTCCACCTATTCCAGTAATGATATCTTCGATCAAAAATGTGCCAATGTGTTAGAAGAAAAAAATTGAGTCTTATTTTCATTTCCATGTCTTTGCATCGTGTCAAGGTCAGAACTTCTTAACCAGGCCCAGAGCAGAGTGCAGGGAATCCTCCCACTTCATTCATTTTATTGGTTGTGACGTTTTCCATTGTATAGATGCATTGTTTATTCATTCTTTCTTTGAACAAATATCAAGATCCCACTGTGTGCCAAGCCTGTGCTAAGCACTTGGGAATTCAGCAGTGAACAAAAGACTAGAGTCCTTGCCTTCATGAGGTTTCTCTTCTGTTAGGGTGAGGAAGACAGTTAAGACGTAAATATATAGGGGATCAGAAAGCAATAAGCACCATGAACACAAGCAAGAAGAGGGGAGGGGGATGTGGGATGTGGTTCAGGAATGTTCTAAAAACCCTGAAGGACATGTGAGAACAACAAGTGCAAAGGCCCTGAGGCAGAAAGGCACTTGCTGCATTTGAAGCAAAGCAGGAGGCCTGGTGGCTGTGAGCAGAGTGAGCAAGGAAGAGTCACAAGTGAGGTCAGAGAGTATTGGGGATGGGCCGGGAAAGGCCATTGTGAAGCTCTGCCTGTTACTCTGGGCAATAAGTGAAGGCTTTTGAGGGTTTTGCTTGATCTTATTTGCACTTTAGTAACATCATCCTCAGAGGAAAATGACTATGGCTCTGTGATTATGGCTCTGCCCTTGCTTATCCCTCCATCGAGAGAACAAGTGTTAGTACTTGTGTGTGTGCGTGTACATTTACTTTAAAAAGATCATCCACAGAGGGAAATGACTGTGCGTGGAAGCAGGAAGACAGTTGCTGTCCTTGGTGCAAGAGATGATGGTGGCTTGGGCCAGGAGGTGAGGATGGAGTGGTCAGCTTCCAGATAATGTGCTGAAAGCAGAGCCACCGGGACTTGTGGGTGGTTTGGAAGTGGTGGTAGATATTTCACAGGTGACTCCAGGCCTAAAGCTACTGGGAAGACAGTCTCCGTTTACTGAGGCAGAGACCTCAGAAGACTGGTTTGAAGTTGATGAGTCAAAGACAAGAAAGAATTTTCCTTTATGGAACTTGGATGTTCTTTCTTGCTTATGAGGTCACTCTTACCCAAAGCCGCCTTGGAGTCAGCCACACCATTCCCTACTACTTTAGTGGTGTTCTGGCTCAGCCACAGTTAGGGACCTATTTCTCACCCACTAACAGCCTAATAAGCAGGTGGCCACTGATTTCCTTGCATGTTTCTAGACCAAGCTATTCTACTCTGATTATATCAAGTTTATGGCATTTTAATATCTGACAGGTCAAAAACTTCATTTCCAGCCTTTCCCAAGAATTTCGTGGCAATTCTACATTTATTTTCCCATATCAACGTTAAGTTCCCTGTGTCTGATGATTCTCCCAAATAGTCATTGAGATTTTTATTAGGATTTTATTAACTTTATTTATAATCTGAGATCGTTTGAAATGGAGACTTCACACCTGGGATCACAGTACACGTCCCTTTGTATTCCAACCTTGCTTTGATATGATAGCCCCTCCATAGAACGTGCACAGCTGTCCCCATGTAGATCTTATGCTTTTATATGAAGTTTATCCCAAAGTACTCAAGAGTTTATCAGCAACGTAAGTGTAGGTTGTTTTCACAATACAATTTCTAATGAGTTATAATTACTGCCCCAAAAATGGTAGGGCTTTTTTGTATTTTTGGCTTTATTCCAGCCACTTTACTCACTGTCTGAGGATTTTCTAGTTGTACAGTCACATCCACAAATCCTGATGAATCTTGTTTTTCAACATCCATACTGTTTATTTCATCTTCTTGTCTTATTTCGAAAGCTGGAGCCTCTAAAAATGTGAATAGAACTGACAATGAGCGTGCCTATCTTGTTTCGGACCTTAATGCCTTAATGCTTTAATTTGTTACCCATTTAATATGTTTGTAGATGGGGTCTGACTAATCCTCTCACTTAGGGAGAGAGTATTACACATAGGAGCTTCATTTCATTTCTATGTGGTATAGCTATTGTATTCTTTTGTATACCATTTCTATCAGGAATAGATGCTGAATTTTATTAAATGCCTTTTTGCCATCTGGCAATACGTGAGCTAATGTAAGGAATTGGAAGGACTGCTGGTTCTTGAAGAATTCTTATACTTGGAATAAACCCTCGTTGATTTTTTATTTAAAAATAATGGTGCTAAATATTCCTAATGGTCTTTGAAAAATGTTTTAACGTCTTCACATTAGTGTCCCTAAATTAGGTTGGTTTATATTTTTCAAGTGTTTATCATATCTTAGAATTAGGGAAATATATAATGAGTTGGAATACTGTATATTCCTTTGTGTGTTCTGGAATAATTTGACTAATATAAAAATTATCTGTTGTTTAAAAGTGAGATACAGCTTGCCCTTAAAATCAGCTAGGATTAGCACCTTTTTAGTAATAGATGGTAGCTCTTTTAACAGTTTTTTCAGCTTCTTTTATGGGTACCTGTCTATTCAGGCCTTTCTAATACTCAAATTTAGTAATCTCTATTGTGCTTAAAAATGATTCTGTTTCCTCTGGAGTTGAAACCATATTAACCCAGGGTTGCAAAATCTACTTTGTAAGAATTCTCTTATATCTGTTGGTAAAATGAGAGGATTTCCTATTTGTTTTGTGTTTTGAAACTTTCAAAGAGCTCTCGCATATCCCATCTCGTGTTAGCCCTTATTCCTCCTGGATAGATGAGGAAACCAAGGGGGAAGGGGCCTAACGGCTTGCACAGGGCCACACAACATATTAGAAGCAGAACGTGGCCTCAGACCCAGGACTCCTCCCCCTCCTCATCCTAGACTTGTCCACCCACGTCCTTCCCATTGTGTCCACTGGGGGCCCATCCTTCTCAGGCACAAAGTGCCAAGTGTCAAGACAGACTTTGAGTACAACTTGTCCTTCCAGAGGAGGAGGCTTCTTTGCAATCTGAACACCAACACCCCTTGGAATGTTTAGGGAAACAACCATGTGCTTAGCTATGGAAGGTGAGCTGTAACTGTTGGGAAATGTATCATATCTGCAGAAAGGGTCCGTCTTATTTTCTAGAATGGGAAAAGAAAGGCATTCACTTGCTTTGAATGGCTCCAAGTGGATGTATTTTAAAGCTTCTGTTGACCTTTCTGTGTTTGAAGATGAGACAGGCTGTGGTCCAAGTGTGTGGGGTCATGTTCTTGAGGATATTTCCAGCAGCATCCTGTGTTTGATGCAACTTCATAAAGTAGCGTTATACTATCCTAAAGGATAGTAACACAGAAGACCTGTGTTGCTGTGGAATTGCTGAAAATAAGACATGACCAAGTTTTAATACTAGTTGGGGGGATTAAATGTGAAAATCTTTAAAGGTCTTAGCACAGTGCTACGAGTCATGAGAGCTGTTACAGCTAACAGTCACGACAGGTTTTGATGGAGGAAGTGCACCAGATTCCAGAATTCACCCTGGTTGGGAGACCGCTCTCATGCATCATCAGCTGTGTGTTTTCATGGAGCCCAGTGTCCCCTTCCATCCCACAGACTCACCCCTTCTTCAAACTTCAGAAGCTGAGCTGCTGAGGCAGCCACCACAGGTCTGGTCTGGGGGCCTTTTTCTCGTGGCAAGTAGGTGGATGTAGGGCTGCTTCCCTGGGCCTGCCCACTCCCCCCTGACCCCTGGCCTCTCACAGGAGGCTTAGGGCATAGCTGGTCTTTGAGCCCCCGTCTCCCAAGTCTGGCTTCATCACGAGCTCAGTCTGTCCTCCTGACTGGCCCCAGGGTGAACACAGACATCCTTGTCATCTTAGCATCAGCTGGTGATCACTGAGTAACTTCCTTGTCTGCTATTCCTGCTGTCCCACCTGTCCACCACCTGTCCTGCCTGTCCACCATAGTGGTCATCACCCTATATGGAACGTGGGCTGTGGTCCTCCCCAGGCTCCTCCCTGCTCATCTTGCCTGGCACTCCTGCCAGCACATAAACCTATACATCCAGTAAGAAGGTCTATTTCTACCCCCTTTCCCCACAGACTGTTCCTCCTCCCTCCAGAAAGCGGCTGTGAGCCCAGGCTGCAGCTCGTCCCTCCTTCAGGCTCCTTGGCACCATGGACAGCGCCCCGAGGCCCTGCCCTGGGCCTCGGACTGTCCCAGGGAGAGGTCTAGAATGCCAGGCGTCAGGAGACCTGTTCCCCTGCCCCGCTCAACCTGCAGCCCCCCAAATTGCACTTGCCAGGATTAAATCCCTGTGGGCCTCGAAGTTTTAGGCTTAAGGGAACACTTAGCCAGCAGTGGTGCTGCAGCATCACGTAGTAAGGACCATCAAAACTGCCTTTCCAGTCCTAACTGCTCTGAGTATAAATCCACTACACTGATGTCCAGAAATAAAAGCAGTCGGAGACGTGTTCATTCCCTTATCTCAGAGGAGACACTCACTGTGTGTTTGTGAAGTGAATCAAAGACAGACCAAATTAGTGAATGGATGAGAATAAAGGTCTGCCCTCCCCAGGGCCAGCTCCACATGTTCCCTTATAGTGGCCCTGACTCATTGGGGCTCTCTCCCCATGGCGAGGGAGCCCAGGCCTCCCCTTCAGCCAAGTCCTAACCTCTGGTTGGCTCCTGTCTGAGACCCACATCTGGGTGGCACTTTTCCTCACCAAGCTGGGGGTCCCCTGGGACCTGCCGGGGATGGTGGGCCCAGAGCCACGAGATGATTTCTTACTTATTAAATGGATCAATCTTCCTTTTTTCCCCCCCAGACTGCTGCCGAGTGGGCTGAGAAAATGCCCAAAGGCCCACCGCCCACATCTCCTCCCAAGGAAACAGCAAACCAGGAGCTGCTGGCTCAGCTCCACAAGGCGGTGGGCTCCCACTACCATGCGATTGCTCAGGAGTTTGACAACTTCGACACCATGAAAACGTACACCGCCTCCAAGGATGAATTCAGGGCCATTTGTGCTCGCCATGTCCAAATTCTGACAGATGAGCAAGTAAGAAATGTATTTGGTTCTTCATCCTCAGCAGTGGCTTGTATGAGCATCAGGCCAGAGTTTAGGGCTGTTCTCTATTTTGAAAATACTTGAGGGGCTTGGGGGGTGGTTTGTTTTGTTTTCAGTCTTGCTAACGAAAGAGGAGTCACAGGAGCCTCTTGTTTGTGTAACAAGTATGAATTGCACATTTTCAATCAGGGTGCAAATAATATCACTTTTTTTTTTAAAGATTTTATTTATTCGACAGAGAGAGAGCGCGCAAGCAGGGGGAGGGGGAGAGGGAGAGGGAGAAGCAGGTTCCCTGCTGAGCAAGGGAGCCCGACATGGGGCTGGATCCCAGGACCCTGGGATCATGACCTAAAGGCAGATGCTTCATCGCCTGAGCCACCCAGGTGCCCGGCATCACTTTTATTTTTAAAATCAGATTAAACTCAGCCCTGGTGACCACTCTCCCTCTTCCTTCTCTGGATGATCCCTGGGCTGTGTGACCCAAAGAGGCAGCCAGTCTCTCCCCACATCTGAACAGGTCAACAAAGAGCCTGTGAGTTGCTCTGGACCTCCCACGTCCCCTCTTGCTGCCTGTCCCAGGTTCTGTTGCCAGTGCTTTCAGATGCCCTGGGGATCCTGCCACGGGCATGCTGGTGACATGCCCATCCCACAGGCTGGACCCAGGCCACCCTCTCTGAGGCCCTCTTGCCCATCACAGAGCCCTCAGCAGTTTCCTCCTCAAAAACTGAACCATGTTCTTTCTAGCTCTGGCAACCTGCTGCACTGGGCTTCCATGGCCTTCCAGGGCCAAGAGCAGCTCCCATCAGGATGGCATCTTGAGGGCCTGCCTTGCTTATTGACTCCAGTCAATATCACTAAATGCTAGTGCCGTTGAGGGGGCAGTTTCCTGGGTGGCTTAATCTCACTATGACCCAAACACCAAAACAGAGCCTGGCACAGACCAGGTGCTCAACAAGTCCTGGTGGGTGGGTAGTGTCACCGGTTTAGTGTCCACATTCTCCATCCCCATGGTCCAGTGGCTGAACAGCTGGGATAACACTGAGTACCAGTGACCTAAGCATGGAAGCAGAGTTCCCTCCCCAACAGATAATGCATCACTACAAGCATTCTCCACTTATCGAACAAGCCAGTGCCCTATCCCCAGAGAATAACTCTGGTGAAAACTGAAATCCAAAATACTTCCAAAAGTAACCCCACCTCCTTTCTTGCTCTGATGCTGCTCAGGCTCAGCTTCGGTAGCTTCCTGCAACTCCTGGATGGGAAGGTCACTCTCTGCTCCCAAGTTGGGTCACTCTACCCTGAGGCCTCATTTTCTTGGGGTTTCAGGATTAAGGACTAAGAGTATTCACAGGGAGGGGTGATCATCACACCCGACCCTCTCCCCACTCAGGCCTCTGCACTCCCCACCCTACAGAATGAATTCATTAATAATTAATAACATGCATGTCAGATTTCAGTTTCCTAAAATACCACTTTTTTTAAAAGCATCATGATCACTTTTGCTAAAGCAAATTAAAATGCTTTTCCCCAACAGTTTAGTCCCATAGATCATCAAAGCTGAGCGAGATCGCTATTTGCAAATACTTCTCTCCATTACTATAAATGGATAGAAACCTTTAAAATTAATCCAGTTGCATTTGTTATGCTATGGGGCCAACTAACAAAGGTTTTAATAATAAAGATTTTTCATTTCATCTAAATGAGTAAAATTTTACTCTAATTATCGATATAAATTAATGACATGCTGGCATATCTGGCATTTATAACAGAGAATTGGGTTTTAATTGTCCACTAGGAAAGCTCCACCATCCCCAGCACATCAAGCCCCCCACCTCTCCAACAAAATCAAGCACTTATTTTTAAATGCTGTCTTCTAAAAATACACAGACACATCTCAAATATAGTCTGCATCATCAAGGGCATCAAAGTCTGGCATAAGTACCATGGTTTAAGTTGGGTGATGATTAGCAGAAATTGTGCTCTATTTGGGGCTGGCACACAGAAAGCCAAAGCCACAAAGATCCACACATATTCTCTCCTTGCATGCATCATATACCGTGTGACCTTCTTTCTTGGATGATACAGTGTCTGTAGGGGAGACACAGAAGTAATTCGGCTTCTGTAACATGTCTAGACCTCTCTTGCCATCATTCAGAAGGGTTCCCTGTAGATACTGGGCATCTCCAGCCATGTCAACCAGCAGCCAAGTAGAGATCTCGTGTCTTGGTTTATCTGCATTATAAAAAGTATCTCGTCCTACAAAAAAAAAAAAATCCTCTCATGAATCTGAGAGGTCAGCTTTCTTGACTTACAGAGTTCTGTAAGTAGGGCAAGTGCCACATCTTCTGAAACCTTTTGGTGTAATTAACCTTTCAGAAAAGCAGAGTGACTTTCCGAGCAGATGGAGTTGGAAACTGATGGGTCTTGGTGGGTCTGCTGAAAGCGTGTTATACAATATAAAAGGCCATAGGAACTGGGTTAACTTGGATATGACTTAAGAAGATAGGGACCCATGGAGAGAGCCTCTTTGGGTGAGGCAATTTCTATCAGTCCTGGTAACTGCCTGAGAACTTGGCTGTATTTGCAGCTATGTTAGGGAAAGGAACCATTAAACATTTCTGAACATTTCAGAATTGGTATTTCTTAAACAGACACCTCTCGGAGGTGAGACGAACACAGGCAAAGAACAAACAGCCCTTCAGGCAGGCAGACCTGGGTTTCAGTGCTGTGCATCTGCACTTGTCCAGCTGTGTGACCTTGGGCAAGTTACTCAACCTTTCTGAGCTTCATTGTCTTTCCCTATGAAACGGGAGTTCACAATACTCTTGAAGCTCCAGGTGCCTTCGCCTCCGACCAGGCTGCAATTCAGCCTTTCCTCCTTCTTTTTTTTTTTTTTTTTTTAAGATTTTTATTTATTCATGAGAGACACAGACAGAGTGAGGTAGAGACATAGGTAGAATACTTACCTGGCAGGGGAGATACCATGATCACGAGACATAGGTAGAAAGAGAGGCAGGCTCCATGCAGGGCGCCTGATGTGGGACTTGATCTCGGGACTCCAGGATCACGCCCTGGGCCGAAGGCAGGCGCTTAACCACTGAGCCAGCTGGGCATCCCTAGCCTTTCCCTTCTTTGCTCATTGCTATCTCTCCCTGCCCCTGCACCCTTGCATCTAGTTCAGGGGGCACCACTCTCAGGACTCAGGTGGAGCTGAGCTGAGGAGACCCTTTCCTGACCACACCTATAGCTGACAGAACTGACCACGCCCCACTTTGGCCTCCCCCATCCACCTTGAGCCCTCGGTCACCTCACTGAGCTCACAGGACACTCTTGCATCTTCTTCAACACAAAGCCACCTGAATGATGTAGCAAATGCCTGAAGGCAGCGTGCATCTGCTCCTTCACTTATCGGGGGTCCTCTGTGCACAAAGTGGTGATGTTAGGTCCTCAGCAACCAAGGCAGGCCTACCCCCTGCTTCCTTTGAGCTTGCATCCACAGCGGGTAGAGAGGTTACATGCCAGCGGTACATTACAAACTGCTCCCTGCTGGGATGGGGTGGCCCGGCCTAGAATGAACGTCAGGGTGGTTTCCCTGAGGACATGATGTTGGGATCATGGGAGTTGCCACTGAGAGGAGACAGGAGAGAGCAGTGCAGGTGGAGGGAACATTCTGGAAGCAGGAGCAGAAAGCATGCTGGATGAGATGAGGTGTTGTCAACCAGTGGGCACCACAGGCACACCCCACCCTCGTGGGGTCTGTGCTCTTTTAGGGGCAGATAGACAGCAAGCAGAATGTGTGAGGAAGGGTGTTGGTGAGAAATGCCATAGGGTCCCCTAAACACTGAAAAGAGGGTAGTGGCGGGGCACTGGGGTGGGAGCATTTGAGTAGGACAGTCAGGGAAAGCTCCCTGAGAAGGTGGCATCTGAGTAAAAGCCTAGGAACAGAGGAGGTTGGGTGCACAGGATAAAGGGGGAATAGACAATGGGAACCCAAAGGACAGAGGGGCCATGGACAGAGGCAAGGTGCTGTGGATGGGGGTTGGGGGGAACCACTAGGGTCCCACAGATCTCTCTACACACAGCCACATCTGTCATCCACTCCTACTTCTGGTTTAATCTTCTTTTTAAAAATTTATTTATTTATTTATTTACTTACTTACTTACTTACTTAATTATTCATGATAGATACAAAGAGAGGCGGAGACAAGGCAGAGGGAGAAGCAGGCTTCCTGTGGGTAGCCTGATGCGGGACTCGATCCCAGGACCTGGGGATTATGCCCTGAGCCAAAGGCAGACCCTCAACCACTGAGCCACCCAGGTGTCTCAAGACAGTGCATTTTTTTTTAAGATTTTATTTTATTTATTTATTTATTTATTTATTTATTTATTTATTTATGAGAGATACAGAGAGAGAGAGGCAGAGACACAGGCAGAGGGAGAAGCAGGCTTCATGCAGGGAGCCCAACGTGGGACTCGATCCCGGGTCCCCAGGATCATGCCCTGGGCTGAAGGCAGGTGCTAAACCGCTGAGCCACTCGGGCTGCCCCAAGACAGTGCATTTTAAAAAATAGTTTCCATCTCTTCTTGCCCATCTGTTCATGCATGTTACACACCTTTTCTACTAGATCCACTAACATATTCACCACAGTTGGTTTGAAGTCCCTGATAATGCCCACAAAGGGGTCCTCTCTGAATCTTGTCTATTGATTGCTGTATCTCTTGGCCATGGGTCAGTTTTCCTTTTGTTTGTATATCTCAATTTTTTTCCTTCTTTTTTTTAAAAAAAAAAAAGATTGATTGATTGATTGATTGATTGATTGATTTATGAGACAGAGAGAGAGAGAGAGAGGCAGAGACACAGGAGGAGGGAGAAGCAGGCTCCATGCTGGGAGCCCGACGCAGGACTTGATCCCGGGACTCCAGGATCACGCCCTGGGCCAAAGGCAGGCACTAAACCACTGAACCACCCAGGGATCCCCATTTTTTTTTCCTTCTTATTGAAACCCAACATCATCTGAAAAGGAAGAATAGAGTCAAGTTATAAATAGTGTTGATGCCTAAAAATGGGCACAACCTCTTCTTCGGTCCGGCCATGAGCATGGGGGTGTTAATGAGTCAGTCTGGTCGGCAGCTGGGCTTTGTTGGAGTGTGTCGCTGCTGTCCTTACCCTGAGGGTGCCCGGTGCACGGGCTCAGACTCCTCCAGCAGGAGACAGCCATCACTGTGTGTGGGGTGTGGGCCTGGGGGGGCCAGGCGGCTGCTCAGGACTAGTACCCTGACTCAGCTGTTAGCGGGCCCTACACCTCAGCCCACAGGATGTGTCTCCTCTGCTCTTGGTGCTGATTACTCAGTGTCAGGCTTATGCAGGATGGTGGTATATCTGGTTTAGGCCAGGCCTGTTCTCCATGTTCCTGCCCCTCTGTGGCATCAGACTCCACCTTGTCTCTGTCCTGGATCTTGGACAAGAGGGTTTCCTACTCCTCTCCAGGGGCAGCTGACCTCTGACCTTTGCTTTGTATAGGTACAGGTCCTGGGGTTGCCGCCCCTCCTCCAGGGCTTTGCTTGCACCCTTCCCCCAGGGCCATAGATCTGTGGCTGGGCCCTGACAGACGGTTTCCTACCCACCCAGAGGCAGAAGGGTTTGCTTCTTCTTTTCCTACCCTAGGGGGGGGTCTTGGTCTTGAGTGGGTTTGCTATGCCCACCCCCCACCATCCACTCCAAGCAGCTTCAGACTTTCACTTCCCATGAATGGAGGGTCTGAGAAGTGGGCAGTGTCGCACATCTGTCCCGTGTCCTGTGCATTCTCGGGAGCAGCAGAGGCGGGTGGAGAGTGTGTGAGTGTGAGCATCCCCTGTACCTGGGCCCCTGGTCATTGCAGCCTCATGCACCAGCCCATGTTTGCCCTGCACGAATCTGTCAACGTTTTAGCCAATTTCTCCCCGAGCTCTGCTACGCATGACAGCTGGTTCGTCTGGCTGTCTTGGAGACTTGGGGCTCCGTGGCATTCAGTCCCCTGGGCTCCCTGGAGCCTCAGCTCTCCGATGGGCTCTAGAACGGTGCTGATTTTGTGGATATTTGCTTTCTCTGGTTAGGATGGGAGTGGGATTCTCTGGGAGCTTTCCACATCACAGAAATGGACCCCAAAGCCAGATATTTTTAAGTGTTCAGAAGGTGGTTCCCAGCTCCGTGTTTGCAGGGGACATTTCAGCAAGTGCACGTTCTGACACCGTGAAGTGGGAACTTACTCGCTGTCAGCTCATTCACAAACCACCAGAATTTTGCCCGGGTTTCGTGCCCAGCTCACAAACCTGTAATTTTGGAGTGCCATCTCGTGGTGCCCATCTCCGGTCTTCTGATGCCTCTCTTGTCCCCACGCCACCCCCCCACCCCGCCCGCCTCCATCCTGCACCGGTGTGCATCCTGCCCTTCGTGGTGAGGCTCCTTTAGTGAAGAGAGGATTTCCATGGTCCTGCCTTGACTTCCATTTTGCACCACAAAGTTTCATTAGGAGTTGGTCAGTCTCTGCCCCTCCTGCCAGACCAGGAGACACCACTGTTGTCCTTTGTGGTTTGGTATATGTCCTCACTTCCATGCTTTGGGTTTTCACCTCATCCATAAGCATTCACACCCTGCTTTGCATTTCCCTTTGATAAGATGACCTTCCTCCTCCTTCCTCCCCAGTGTCACTAACACAGGAGGACAGGAGAGTCCTCGGTAGCCCTCTTCCTCTTATAGGATCTTGCTCTGCTTCCTTAAAGCCCTTCATGATGAATATGATTGCAATATGGCTTCGCACCGGCTGTCTCTCTTCATTTTTAAAAGGTCTTACCCACCCTCTGATCATCTTTAAGCAGTGGAGCAAACATTTCTAGAGCACCTGCTGCATGCCGGCTCTTTTGTGAGGTGGTCAACATTTAAAGAGGAACCTCAGACGAGCTTCAGAGAGCTTCAGGGCCAGGCAGGGAGATGTCACCTGCAGAGGGGGCTCCAGCACAAGGTGGGGGGAGGGGAGTAGAGAAGAGTATCGGTCACCTGTCCTGGGGGTTTGGGGTTTGTCTCTTTCCTGGAAGGAGACAGGGAGCATGGCCTCCTCCTGTTTGGGGGTGATTACTGCCCTTGGTGACAATGGAGTCTCCCTGAGACTACATGGTCATTTTCTCAAGATGTCTCACTTCCACACAGATAGGGACTTCTCTGAGCCATCCTTGGAATTTCCCGCAAAGCTACAACCCTTGTGAAATGAAAGGTTTAAAACATTAATCAAGAATATTGTCCCAAACTAAACCTTTTTTCCTTTTTGGGGCCTGGACCATTCTCCGTCTCTTCCTCACACCTCAGTATTTCATTTCCAGAATTTGAAACAGAGCCCATAGAATTTCTCATCATTTGGGGGAAACCAAATGGAGGGAAACCCCAGTGGAGGTTGGAAGCGCCAGCCAAGACCCACAGGAAGGTGGGGGCTGCCGCTCCTCTTGCCTCTCAGGGGACACCACTCCCCTTGGCTCATGCTGGAGGCTGGGGCCCCACCAGCTCTGAGGGGCTCTAAAAACCAAATTGGAAGTAAGTTACCACTCTTCTTAATTCCCTGAAAGTCTCCAGTCATCAAAAGTGGCTCATGCAGGACGCTGGAGTCACTTGGCTCCATCCCTGCTGATGTGGTCCGGACACGGCCTGTGACATCAGACAGTACCAGCCCAAAGCCCCACACTTCTCTCTGGTTCCCAAATGCCTCCCTTTCCAGTTTATGGGGGCGGCTCTGGCCCTTCAGGGACCCCCACCATGGCTGCGAGCCCAGCGGCCAAGGGCAGTGGTGTCTGGCCAGCTGGTGGCAGGACTCCGGCCCCGGCCCAGAAGAGAAATGAATCCGGCTGGGCTTCCCTGGGACCGAGGTGGGCCAGGACTTCCATTTGCATTTCCTCCCAGAGTCTTCTATACTGCAGCTCAGTCTCTGTGACTAATCACAACATTTAATGGCCTTCAACTGCTCACTCAGGGCCCAATTCAATTAAAAAATGTCCTGAGGAAGCCATGAATAATCCTCTTGTCTTTGCCATTCCTGTCTTCCGGAGGCCTCCATCAAACAGCGGCCAAATGGGCTTTTTTTTTTTCTTTTTCAATTTTTTTTAATCAATGTGGGCCTAGACCCCTGCCGACGTGAGTGCTGGCCTTCACTGGCCTCCTCAGCTCCTCATGGGCACCGCCGGAGACTCCGCTGGGCTTTGACACTCACCCTTGGGACTGACTTCTGCTTCTCTGCCAGTTTGACAGACTGTGGAGCAAGATGCCAGTCAATGCCAAGGGGAGGCTGAAGTACCTGGACCTCCTGAGCATGTTCAGCTCCAAGAGAGCGCCAACACCATTGACCACGGGCAGCTCGGCCAAGGCCCAGAGAGGCAGCAGTGTTCCTGAAATCTCAGATGGAAGCAGGCCTGCAGTATCATCGCCCATTCATGACCTGAAGGCGGGGTTGAAAGCACAGAGCCACCCCTGTGTGAGTCCTCCTCTCGTAGTGCTGCCATGCACCGGGTCCCCAAGTCCCCAAACCCCACTGGACCCTACCTAGAGTTCCCAAGGGGCAGGTGACTGAGAAGGTGACATGGGAAGCCTGGGGCGAGGTCACAGGTGGGTCCTTAGCACTTACTTGCCTGGAAGGGGGAGAGAGGAGGTGTGAGGAAGGGCTGGGAAGGGGTTGGGTGAAAGGGAGGTTTGGAGGGTGGAAGGAGGAATAGGGAGCCTTCAGGGGTGGAAATGGGTATAGGAGTGGGGGCAAAAGACTATAGATGTCAGTAAGCTGGAGTTTCACCAGGCAAGAAAGCAAATGCCCAGTGGTAGATAGCCACTGTGTGCAAGGGCCCTACTGTGAAGTGTTACACCCATTTTATGGCTGAAGATACCGAGGCTCTAAGAGGTGTCCTCAAGTTAGACACAGAGAAACCTGAATTCAAACCAAGGCCTGTCTAACTTTGTGACCCTGCCCCTGGGCTGAGCCGCTCAGCCTGGGGTTCAGGAAGGAGGCCAGCCTCCCTGTGGCTCTTCCCTGATCTGCAGGAAGATGACTGTGTCTCCAGGGAAAGGGGGCTTGAGAGGATCTCAATCATGTACATAAGGCAACCATTGCTGGGCTTCATGCATGATGAGTGCTCAGAGACGCTCATTCAATGAACACATGTTTACTGCACACCTACTACATGCTGAGCCTTTTCTAGAGCTAAGAGGGGACAAAGGTGCTTGCTCTTGTGGAGTTTCCATTCTTGTTGGGGTTGATGGGCAAGAAACAGTAAACAATAGTATTTAGCAAGTTGAAGATAAGAGAGGAGAATGAAAGGGGGTTCAGTAGTGCCCCAAGGATGTCCACGGCCTAATCTCTGGGACATATAATAAGTCACCTTACCTGGCAATGGAGAATCAAGATTGCAGATGGAATTAAAGGTGCTCATCAGCTGACTTAAGGCAGGATTATTCTGAAGTGTCCAGGAGGGCCCAAGGCAATCCCAAGGCAAGCCTGTAGACCGGGAAGGCAGAGGCAGAAGGGTCAGAGTCGGAGAGATGCCATTTGAGAAAGGCTCACCCGATGCTACTAACCTGAAAGGTACAGGAAGGGACCATAAGCTAAGGAGTGTGGGCACCTCTAGATGCTGGAAAAGGTAAGAAATGGATTCTCCAGAAATGGTAAAAAATGGTTCTTTCTCTAGAACCTCAGAAAGAACTCAGTGCTGCTGGCACCTTAATTTTAGCTCAGGGGGACTCATTTCAGGCTTCTGACCTCCAGAACCATAAGAGAACAACTGTGTGCTGTTTTAAGCTGCCAAGTTTGTAGACCTATTACAGTAGCCACAGGAACCCTGCTGGTGGCGGGGGAGGGGGGGGACCTGGGGAGGGGGCAAGGACTTTGGCTTTCATTCCCAGGGGGATGGAGCCCTTGCAAGTGTTCCTGCAGGAGAGTGATATGGGCAGTGTGCCTCTTTAAAAAGCCTCCCCTGGATTCTGTGTGTGGAATAGAGACTGTGGGTGGAGTGGGCACTGGAGGGGCGGGGAGAAGTAAGGAGGTGGGGAGGAGGCTCCCATGGTCCAGGGGAGAGGCCTGCTGGCTCCGAGCAAGGTGGGCAATGGGGAGCCAGTGACCAGAGGTCTCTGGTTGGTATTTTGGAAGTTTGGCTTTTGTCGATGACTTTTAAGCTTCTTGACCAGCAGTAAGAAATAGGGTTGACTTTATGATTTAGTTACTCAAAAGTGTGTACCTGAAACAAAGTTTCATGAAAGAATACTTACCCTAATACCAGTATTTATTAGACACTGGATATGTCTTTGAGGTGAAACCAACAGGATTTCCCAACAGATTAGGTGTTGGGTTGAAAGAAAGAGACCCTAGGATGGCTTCTAAGGTTTTGGCCTGAGCACCTGGAAAAAGGGCATTACATCAACCCAGATGGGGAAGGCTCAGGTGGTACAGGATTTGAGAGAAAGAGCAGGAATGCAATTGAATTGGTTCCTGTATTAGATAACCATAGGACATTCGGGGCAATGCCCGGGCACCAATTCATTCCCTGTGTTTAAATGGAAAATACAATAAGACAAAGAACAGCCTTATACTTGGTCCACATAATTTCACAATATGTGACATCTGGAAGGGAGTGCAGGATTAGACATCCATGAAAATGACAGGTGACTCCCTTTCTTTGATAAGATTTCCTCTGGTGAAAAATATGTTATTGTCACCACACACACACACACACACACACACATACACACACATCATATATTTAGATAACATCTCCCTATACCTGAATCTTGGCTATATATTTATTTCTAAAACTATGTTGGTTATTGTGTTTTGGCACAAATGTGGCCCACTGATGGAAGTAAGAATCAAATAGAATAGCCATCTATGTTTTGCTCTTCATTTATTTCTGAGCTAATGCTGCCTCTGAAATCGTTCACCCCAGACCTGAGCCTGGTCTGTACGTTTGCATGATTACTTCTGTTTTGAATCTCACATTACAAGACAATTTCTTTTCCTTTCTCGCTAGACCCCCGCTAGTGCCAGTTCGGCGCCAGGCACCCTGCCCTTGCAGAACTGCGAGCCCATAGAAAGCAAGCTCCAGAAGAAAATCCAGGGCTGCTGGCGAGAGTTCCTGAAAGAATGCAAAGAGAAGGATGTGAATAAGCAGGGCCAGGTCACCACGGCTGAATTCCTGGGTGTGTTCTTAGGATAGTGTCACCTGCTGGCATGAGTCCCCGCCCCACCGTGGTCAGTCAGTCCCCCTCCTCTTGACTAATCTTTAGATCCACTTTTAAGGAAAATGTTTCAGGAACCTCCAATATTAATATAAATCCCTTTTATGATAATCATGGCTTAAAATGTGTAAACAAAGCAAGGGGTAAACTCTCTTAAGTGAACACCTCCTACAAAAAGTAACCATTTATAAAATGAATATCAAATATGAAATCAATAATAATCCAGCATCATTCCATTGATTATTAATATAACATGTTTCACTGAAACCAAATCAGCAGTGTTGGTTTTAATGCACATGTGATTCCATTTGGCTTTTAGTTAATTCTTTTGATTTTGAGACAGTGAACCTTAGCTTGTCTTGTCGTCATCACCATCACTGTGTTTTAATTTTTAACCATGAACCCATTGAAGCCACCAAACCATTATCCTGCTCAGCTTGTCTAGCTCTAGTAGCACATCCAAAATTCAATACTGTAAGAAATACATGCTTAGCAATTTTCAGAGGCCATTCTGTATGTTCCATGCCCTGCCGATGACCTTCTGCAAGTGGGAACGTGAAAGGCATTTTGGGGCCACCTCTGTAGGCTCCCCAGCCCAGCCCCACCTCACCATGCGTGTCCCAGGGGTACCATGTCCTGTGGTTTCTCTCAGGCTCCTCACCACAGCTTCCACCATGCTCTGTCCATACAGCAGTGGTGGCTCCAAACACAGGACGGTGAGGGCCAGCAGGATGCGGGGTGCCTCCCCCTCCTCACCACACTCAGGTTGCTGTGCACCTGTCTGCCTCCGTTTCGGCCCTGCCACCCACCATGAGCCTGTGAGCAGGGACCCAGCCGGGGCCTAAAGCACAGAGGGCATCTCGGCAGGAGAGGAAAGAACGCAGGTGCAAACAAACGAGCAGGTGAACAGATTGCCACCAGCTGAACCCATGTTTCTGTCTTTAGCTCTTGTGGAGAAATTCAATCTGGACATAAGCAAAGAGGAATGTCAGCAGCTCATCGTGAAGTATGATTTAAAGAACAACGGGAAGTTTGCTTATTGCAACTTCATCCAGAGCTGTGTCCTCCTGTTGAAAGCGAAGGAAACCTCACTGATGCAGAGGATGAAAATTCAGAATGCACATAAAATGGTATGCGGAGTCACTCTGGGGAAACCTGTGGGTCTGAGGCGAAAAGGGTTTCTCACCTCTCTCAGTCCGTTGTAAATTCAGATCATCTGGCTTCATAGAAATGGTGGACACAGAGACTCTAGGAGGGGCCACTGGACAGCGAGAACCCACCTGTCACATGTCCCCCCATCTCACTGTCACCTCCCCAAGATCCTTAAAATTGGCTCAGATTTTTGTCTATACACATGAATGTGCCTATCACATGCATGTGGTATATGTGATATCTCTATATCACGTGTGTGTGGTATATATGGACACGTGTGATGTGTGCATATACTGTACTCATGTGAGATGTGCATGTGGACGTGTATACCACACCCAGGATGTGTACACAGGTGATGTATGTATGTATACCACACTTGTATGATGTGTGTATGTACACGTATAATGCGTGTGTATATATACGTGTCAAGCAATTCTTTGCTGTCCCATCTCCATTACCTAAAGGCCTGTACAGACACTTTCTGGGCAAGCCCACAACCACCAGGGTCTGCTCAGTGGGCCCAAAGCCAGCTAGCTGGTAGGTATTTCAGGGAGGCAAGAGGTGCAGGTAAAGGCATTGAGAACATTGCGAACAGCTCAAATTTTTCTTTCTTGGAAATGATTCAGAGATTTCCTTTCTCCATTCTGGAGCCCCATAAGGGCCTGGAGACCCAAGATTAGGGGCCAGTAGCCTGGCTCTTGGCTTCTCAGACTCATGTGGGTGGCAGATGCCAAGTGACCGTGGCTTCTCCCCCAGAGCCCAAAGACACCTGTTTGGCAAATAGGAGCAGTGCAACTGCGCATACAGTGCAAGGAGCAGTGATCAGTCGGTTGGCTGAAAAGCCAAAGCTGAGTGAGGGGGTTACAGCAGATTGGAACAGTTTTAACGTAAACAGGAATGGGTGTTCATGCATTAGCATCTGACGCAAGCCAGACCCTTTCCTTTGGGTGTAGGGAGGTGGGTAGGAGACTCATCATCTTTCTTGCACAAACTTTACCCACAATGCATTGTCTGCAATTTTACTTTTTGTTTTTTTTAAAGAGGAATGAGAGCCTAAAGATGCATAAATAACAGTTGGAAGGCTGTTCTGGGTTTTTACCTTTTTTCTCAATTATTTATAAATTTTGTGATTCTCACCCACACCCACTCCAACCAGTGTTTTCACTGACTCACCTTTCCCCAGTCTTTTCAGAACATGAAGCAACAATAACAAAAAACAAAAAAAAAAAAAAAAAAGCAAAGTTTTTCCATCACCTATAATATTGAATTAAAGAACAAGTAGAGCTGGCATTGTCGACTGGGGGGATGAACAGCTGATTCCAGCTACCTTGGGGCTCAGCTGCTGGGATCAGGGCACGGGACAGACCCGGACCACCCCAGCTGGTCCTCGCTGTTCCTGGCAGCAGCAAGGCCATGACTGGTCAACCCAGAAAATGGTTGATCCCACACAGAACGTTTCTGTGCAACTGAATTTGTATGTAATTTTGTGCAAAGTCAGGTCTCATCTTAGTGCAGTTTCTACTTTAGACAAGCCGGAGCTGCATCAAAGGCTTAGGCCAAGTTATGGAAGAAAAACCTAAGATTAAGACAGTTGTTTCTCGGGACGTCTGGGTGAGGGCGTGATCCCGGGGTTTTGGGATCAATTCGGGCTCCCCACAAGGGAGCCTGCTTCTCCCTCTGCCTGTGTCTCTGCCTCTCTCTGTGTGTCTCTTATGAATAAATTAATTTTTAAAAGACAGTTGTTTCTCTAGCTCAATTTTTCTGTGAGCAGGGAAAAGGCTGTCTTCCGTCAATCTCTAGGGGACCCAGGAGCAGAGGTGAGAACGATGGAGACTGCAGAGCCTGCAAGGCCGCTGGCAGCTCTGGCCTCCCTCAGCCACTCTTCTGGGCCTCAGTTCCCTTCTGTAAACGAGGGGGAGATCCACTGGGTTCTAAGGCCTGCAAAGGGTAACACCTCCTGAGCCCTCCCTAGTGCAGAGACCACCCTGCTTCCAGACCCACTGCCCATCTCCCCCAAGGGGCTGACAAGCTGGCTCCTAGGCTCCTGAGATTGTATTCAGTGAAGTGACAGGTGCTCCAAGACGACCCCACTGGGAGCCATGCCTCTGGGCAGACATCCCAGCACACTTCCCCTGTGCTCCCCACCCCCAGCTCTGCTTGTGACCCCCAGACAGACTACAGCTGCCACACTGTGCTTCAGAAAGAGTCCTGCCTTCCACCCCATCCCTACCCTGGGTGTGAGTGCGCAGAAGACTTCTCCCCGGGGCCTTTCCCAGGAGAGCGCGGGCCCAGCGCCTCCAGAAGCCCTGCACTGCCTGGCCCAGTTCCTTATTCCAGTCCCGTCCCTCCCACGGGCTGCCGAGGCCCCCACCACTCAAGTGAGGAGAGCTCAGGCCAGCTGGCTCTCCACAGAGAAGCTAAAAGGGCCATTTCTCCTAGTTCTTTGGGGGCCTTCTCTGCAAACTTCAGCAGCAGAGACGGCCACCTGGGACTCTGCTCTTGCTCCCCATCAGAGCTGGAGACAGAGGCCCTCCGGGTGGCTTGGTTGTACTGAGCTGGGATGGGAAAAGCCTTTCTCAGGCCAGGCATGGGTGTGGAAAGAGCCAGTAAGCACGGAATCCTTTCCTTTTCGAGTGCAGATCGGCAGATTGGGTAAATTGGCAGCTAATTGAAGCTATAGGGTATCTGGTGAGTTTCCATCATAGATGCTAAATGATGTAAAAATTGAAAGCAATTTAACTTTGCACTAATTTGTTTTACGTAATGCCATGTTAAAATTAAACTTTCCCAAAGTGTGTTACACGTTATTGCCTGCAGTTCACCTCTGTGATATTCAGACATGCGTTAGGGCAAAATCATGCTAAAATACCTTGTTTTCAATCTAATAGCACCTAAATGAAATAATCACAGTGTAGTGTACTGTCTAATTATAAGATATAATTACAACCTTGTGATTTAAAAAAAAAACAAAAAAACTCTGTTCATTATCATAACCTACAAGAAGACCCAAACCAAAATCTCTTTTTACCTCAAACTATTTTGAAATGGGCCAGCTGTCTCTCCCTGGCCCTCTCTCTCCTCCATAACCTGGGAGGAGCAGGGCTGGGATCTGTCCTGGTCCTGCCACTTCACTTCCCTGAGCCTCCCACTTCCCCATCTGTGGGGATCCACGGAGCCACCTTCCTCCCAGGTTGGGGAAGGAGGGAGGGCAGGGGTGGGGAGTAGGTGACTTGTTCTGAACAGCAGGGTTGGTGATCTTACTGTTAGGAGCCCTGTTGCGAGCCCTGTTGCAGAGGGGAGTGGGCCAGGGGAGCCCAGGGTAGGGATGAGCATGGGCAAGGATAGGATTAAGGCCCTCCACCCCATGCTACCCATTCACAAGCTCCTTTCTCACCTCTTCTTGGTTTTGTGGTATTTTTTTTCCCCCAGAAAGAATCTGGTGCTGAGACTTCTTCCTTTTATTCAGCTTTACTGCGTATCCAGCCCAAAATTGTGCACTGCTGGAGGCCCATGCGGCGTACCTTCAAAGCCTATGATGAGGGCGGGACAGGGCTTTTAAGCGTGGCTGATTTCAGGAAGGTGAGTTCATCTCTTGAGTGTTTGTTGCATCTGAACAGGGAGCAGTGGCCAAAGGCCAGTGGCCAGGAAACTTCAAAAGAGGACCCCTCCTCTCCCTGGCAAAGGCCCAAGTATGAACAGCTGTCCTGGACTCACTTCTTTGGGACCCCCACCGTGGACCCCAGGTTGTCCTCCCTGGAGGTTTCTAGAACCTTGTGGGGACACGACCTGAGCCCTCAGGGCCCCACTACAGGGGCCTCTGCTTCTTGGAGCCCAGACTGCACCCCACGCAAGGCTGGGACCGTGGTCTCCATGGGGGAGCCAGGGCCTGCATCTACCTCACAAGACCCCTAGCGCAGGAGCTAAATAAAGCAGGGTCCCAGCCACAGCCACTCTGCCAGCAGAGCCCAGCTCTGCCTCCTGGGCAGCGGCCGCCCGCTCCTCTCCCACAGCTGCCCTCCGTGTGGTGCCAGCCACCTCCCCACAGCCTGGCCCAGCCATGCTTGTCTGTAGTCTGAACCCTGGTGCCTCTGACACACCACGAGTGTGCAGCACCCTGAGGACACGAGGTCCTCAGGGCACCCCTCACTGTGGGCAGCCTGGTGACCATAGGCCTGCAGCTGCCCCTCCAGGGCCCAGTGTTGGCTCTTCCTGTAGGATCCCGGGCACATTCCTCCCAGACCAAAGAAATAGGCCTCCCTCAAGGGTGAGTCAGAACTCCTACTTTCCGAATCATGTAGAACTTGTTGGCTTAGCAGATTCTGGCCCCCACGCCCTACCCACCCCTTTCTCCATCCCTGCCCAGCCACTGAGATTGAGAAAGGAATTGGGGTCCAAACCTTAGATTAAAAAATCACATGTCACAGTCATGAAAACACTCAGTCAAAACATCCAACAGACAAAAGGTTATGATCTCAAAATGCGCTTACAAAAAAATATATCCATTAGGTTCATCTCTGATTCAACTAAAATTTAAAAAGTGAAACCCTCCCCTTTCGAGTCAGGAAGATGAGCTGTGGTTGGTAGTTGGTGGGTGGGCTGACAGGGCACAGGACGGAGGAGGGGGAGATGTCGCAGCAGCCCCTGGGACACCAGCCCTCAGGGACCCCCAAGTGGCTTTCCAGGTCACACTGTTTGTCTTTACTTTGAGCTCAAGTCACCTCTCAGCCCGGGGTTCTCCTTCAGTCTCCAAGCCAAGAGGGGAAGGAAGCAGGGTCCTGTCTGCATCCCAGGAATTTGGGGTGGCGTAGGGAGGAGTTACTAGAAAGGTAGATGTGGCCTCAGCAGAGCCAGAGTCGGAGACCAGCTGGGTGCTGGGGACGCCCAAACTCAGCTTCCCCGGCAGGGCCCGTCTCCCTGCTGCCCAGGGGAACCTCGGGCTCCTCCAGCCCCACATTCTAGTCTTCTCTTAGGAACAAATTATTACACAAAGCATAGATAGGAAGTCTGTAACTTGTGGGGGAACCCCTCTATTAGGAGCTGTCTCAGCTCCATGTGACGCTGGGGTGGGGTGGGCGAGGGCCGCAGCTTCCAGGCGGTGGGAGCCTGTTTCTCTCTCACCTAAAACAGGCCCCGGGGTAGGAGGCCTGAGCTAGCGCCATACTGGACAGTCCCGGGGCCGCCACTGCTCTCGCTCTACCGCCCCAGCACCGGCTTCCATCCACGAGTCTCCTCGTGGACCTCGGTGGCTGCTGGAGCCCCAGCATCACTTCCATATTCCCTGCAGCAAAGAGGCAAAGAGGAGAGGAGAAGGGGCAGGTGCCTTCCCGTTAGAGGCTTCCCAGAAGTCCCACAGCACATTCTCACGTAGGTTTAACTCACCAGAACATTCCTAGCTCCGAGAGAGGCTGAGAAGGGTTCCCTTCTAGCCGGCCAGTCAGCGGCCTGGTGCAGACCAGGGGTGTCCCCACTGGGAGGAGGGGGCAGTCGCTGCGGGCTGGGGGGCCAGCTGTGCCCCGGGCCGTGCGACTGTCAGATGAGCCACACCCGGCACCCTGCCCTGCCGCCCTGCCCTCCTCCCCCTCGTCAGGGCCCTGGGCCAGGTCCCCTGCTATGCTCTGCTCTGCCCTGCCCATCCCTTGTCTGGCCGTGACCAGCCCCCTCCGCCGAGGGCCGTGCTGGTATTAAGCAGAGGACAGTGGGAAGATCCCCCAGCTTTGTGGCACAGGGAGAGTCTTGGGTCTCACACCCTGGGGGCATCCTCTGGCCCCCGGGGGTGGGGGTGAGGCCAGAGGAGGGAGGAGGCAGGAGGGAGGGAGGGAAGTGGGGGGAGAGGGAGGGGGCTGTGGGGGGGGCAGGGAGCTGGGGGAGCACTGGAGGTGGCATCCCCTGGAGTGGCACCAAGATGGGCGGGGCTCTGTGTGGCAGGTCCTGAGACAGTACAGCATCAACCTCTCGGAGGAGGAGTTCTTTCACATTCTGGAGTATTATGACAAGACGCTGTCTTCCAAGATCTCCTACAACGACTTCCTGCGGGCGTTCCTTCAGTAGGTGACCTGACCTGGGACGCATCTTGGCCGACGGGGACCACGGGGCCTGTCCCTGACTTGAATGAAACCGTAGCATCAGGGGGTGGGGGGGTCATGAACCGTCAGAGCGTCTCCAGAAACACACCCAGCCCTGTGTCTTCACGGCGGCCGAGGCTCAGAGCCGCCCCACGGCTCCAGCATCAGCGGGCGGCTCGGGGGCTGCCCCGCTGAGCCCCAACACCCCTCACTCCGCTGGAGCGAATAGAGATGGTAGTCTTTGCAGGAGTGATTCTAAGACTTCAAAAGAACCCCAGTGATAAAATACTTAAAATCTTGGGATTTCTGGAGCTTTTATTCCTGAGGGCCTGCTGGTTGCCCCGGGAGATGGGGGGCACAGAAGGCCTCCCTCCGTCCTGGGTCAGATCCGGACCCCTGCTGGGCTTGTCCGCATGGCCGCCTCTCTGCCCCTAGAGACACAGGCACCAGCTCGGGTCTGAGTCAGGCCTCGTGCCAGCCCAGCCAGCAGCTGGCTGGAGGCACCCATCAGTGACTGTTTCGGGGGGGGACCCTTCCTTGGATGTGGCGGGATCTGACAGCTAAGAGAACTTTTAAATCTCTGCAGTCCTTACCACCTTTATGAGGCAAATGGAAGGGAGACCTAGAGTTTGCTGCCTTCTGGAAGGTTCTGGAAGGAACTAGGGAGAGGCAGCCAGGATAGCTGCCCCTGAGTTGTGGGTGCTGGCTGTCAGGGAGGAGTGGGAGCAGGGAACCCCCGCTGTGACCCCAGCCCAGGTAGCTCCAGAGGAGAAGCCGTGCCAAAGTCCGTGGGCCGGGACCCCCCCACTCCTGCCCCCACGCAGGTGCACCAAGTTCAGGAAGGCTTCGGGCTCCAAAGCTCATGAGGCATGTGGAGAGGAGCCCCGGCCGCCACAGGCCCTCCCTTGCCTTGAAGAGGATTTGCAGTCACCTTTGTCTCCTTGTGTCCTGGGTTCTAGCCTCAGTTCAGACCGGACCCCAGGCTGAAGTGGGGGGGGGGGGGCTCATGGGGAAGCTGCAACATCAGCTTCGAGCCAGGACGAGACCACCTCTGCCAGACGCTTGCCCCACAGATGGGCACAGGCCTGGGATGCCAGCCCCACTCCAGCTCGGCCTCAGGTAGCCCCTGCTCCCCCAGGTTGGGATCTGCAATGGGGGGTTCTCTCTTGGCCTCACTACATTTGAATTTTCTCTGAAGTTGAACTAACTAAATTGGGTTGTCTACACTAGGGGAAGTCGTGGAAGTTTGCTTGGCTGAAAGCAAACCTCCATGGGTCTGAGGACCTCGGCAAGATGGTGCCTAAGAAAACACACAGGACTTTGTTTTCTTCTGAGGGCAGCCGCAGCCACCAAGAGGGTGGCTTCGCAGGGGCCTGGGCCTGGATTCTCCTCCCCTGTCCTGTGGTCTTCACTGAGTTCTCAGGAAACAGGGGCCAGAGCTAACTGCGCTGTGGGTGCTCTGTCCCCCTGGCCACACCCCCTGGCTAGGTGGACTTCTCATCCCCATTGTAGAGACGGCAATACTGAGGCCAGTGCGGAGGGAAGCCCTGTGGGAAGCACAGGCAGTGGTGGGTGGCCCCGGGGAGTGAGGTCTTGGCTCCCTGCTTCCTGCCCCTCAGTCAGATTTCCCCAGCCTGGCAAAGGGGGATCAAGGATGAAGCTGAGGGGCTCTGACCAGGCAGGGCCAGGGGCCCTGAGGCCCCAGAGAGCCTGGGGGTCCAGAGGAAGATGCCCACTGCAGGGGAAGGGGCTCTCAGGCAGCCTAAGTTCGGGGTGCTGGAGAGAGAGGCCGTGGCCCCTGCTGCCCCCAAGTGGTGCCATGTATCAGGGATCCCTGTGGCCTCAGCGGCTCTTAGGAGTGAGGGGCACAAGGGGATGCCCTTCCCACGAGCCTCTGCCCCAGCTTTCAAGGCCCTGCCTATGTGCCCGGCCACCCTGTGCACCCACCTCAGCCTTCCCTGCACAGGCTCTCTCCCATCCTCACGCTCTGCACCTGCTGTTTTCCCCACCTACACCTCAGGAAATGCTGACTTGTCCTTCAAATCTCATCTCAGAGCCACAGCTTGCAGAAAGCTTTCCTGACCTCCCAAGGCTGAGCCAGACATTTAATCTCATGCTGTCGAGTGGCCTTTGTGTCTGTCATTGAAGGGTTTGGAGAGCTTCCAGGTCAAGAAGGGGCTTCTAGAGAAGCAAAGAGCTCATTCTGGCACAAAACAGGACTCCGCGTGTGGTCACGACTGGCAAGCACACAGGCAGCATTTTCAGGGCAGCTTTGGTGTTAGTGAAACTGGGTTCAAATTCCAGCTCTACCATGAAATCTGGCCAAGTCATTTACCCCATCTGAGCCTCAGTTTCCACATCATAAATAGGGTTCAAACCCAACTCAGAGGACATTGGGAGAGCCAAATGTGGAAAGTGCTAGCACAGAACTTGGCACCAGGAAGTGCCCACATCTCTTCTCCTTCTCAAGCCAGTGTGAGTTGCCCTTGGGCTTGGCTCAGTGGTGAGGTTTCTTGAGAGCAGAACTTCCAAGCTGAGGGCTGTGGGTTAGTGGGCTGTTAGCCGTCCCTTCCCTTAACCCCAGAAGAGGTCAGCCAGCTACTTTTCTGATGCCTGGACCCTTCAAGCCTGAGGTCAGCAGCCTTCCCCTGCTCATCCCCTAGTCCCTGTGCAACTTACCCCTCTGGCCTCTATTTCCGTCTCTGCAAAATGAAGTTATATAACTCCTCTCTGCCGTCCTCCTGGAACCATCCATCCATGGCTCCAGCCAGGCAGCCCATTCAAGGCCAGCCCTTGTCTGGCCAAGGATTCACACAGACCTGCTCCCCTAGAGTTCCCAAGACAGTAGGACACGAGCAATTGAAAGAGAAGAGGGTCAGGGCTCTGGTAGGGGAAGCCCTCAGTCTATGGGAGCCCAAAGAGCCCCAGCCCTAAGCTCAAAGGCCTCAACACAGGATTTTAGCAAGGGTTTGAGGGAGGGGTGGGCTCCAGAGCCCTCAGAGTCAAAGCCAGGAGGCTGAGAGGCTTGGGCTACTACCTAAATAAAGATGGGTAAATCCCAGACGGGACTGCCATTCATTCCCTCCTTCTCTTTCCTGGGCGCTGTATCCCAGTCAGATATCTTCAGCTCTGGGCAGCCTTCCCTGAGCCACACTCAGCTGAGTGCAACATCCCCTCTGAATCCCATCATGTTAAAAGGTTCAAGTCCCCATCTCTCCACCTCCAATGAAATTCTTCATATCAGAACAAATGGCCCCCATTCATCTCTCCTTCATATATCCATGCCCCTTGCATTTGATCTTGGAGTTCCTGTCTCTGAAGAAGTGATGTCCATTTCCTCACTCCTTGAATCCAAACTCAGCCACGTGACTTGTTTTGGATGATGAGCTGTTGGTTGGCAAGCATGACACAACAGAGACTTGAGAAGCACCTGTGGTTTTTGGCTTCTTAGAGGCAGAGAGCTGGAAAGAGCATCACTCCCACCTGGGTAACAGGACAAATGCAAATTAATGACTTTTCTTAAATCCAGCTGAGAATGGAGTCCACCACACACAACTCATTAAAATCTGAGGGGATACAGGTGCCTGCAGAGAGCAGCAGACCCAAGCATTTGCTTACCTGGAATAGTCACCCCCAACCATCGTATAAGCCAATAAGAGGATTCAGCTGGAAATTTTTAACAAATTGTTAAAGGCTAGCCTGAGAATGTGAATGCTCTGGGGGCTGTTGGCATAGTGGTGTCTGCGTCCTTCACGAACCCCACCAGGAGTTCACAGAGGTCAAGGAGAAGACTTCCCCACTCCTGTTTCCCCAGTGGTGCTGGCTAGAAGAAGAGAGCAGCAGCCACTGCTGAAACTCTGCCAGAACCCATCTTCCATCTCTCAGAGGGAGCAGGAATGATAATATGCAGAAGGATGACAAAGCTATAGCCCGAGGGCACTAATTGGAACCCAGTGCAGGTGGGGGAGCAGAACATGAAAATAAAAGGCTCTGCTCCTGGAGGAGAGGCAGAAATACTGTTAACCCAGCAGTACATCTACAGGAAGGGCAAAAATTGTCAGAATCAACTTTTTCAAAATTCTAGAAATTAACCAAATATTTATACAAGTAACCAAGGAGCATTTATTCAAGAAAAACAGCGGAGTTTTTTTTTTTGGGGGGGGGGGAACAAACTTTGTGACATTTTATCTTGTTCTAGTCCAAAGAGCGACACTCCAACTCCACGATAGCTTTGAAAAATAACACTCTGCACTCCCAATGCACAGTGAAAGTCACCAAAGGAAGTAGAATAGAGCTGGAGTACTTTCAAAGCCTCATTCCCAAAGAGTTGTCATATTTGACCTGCCTTGTGATTCCCTGGAGGACTCCATTTGCAAGACTGTCTGTATTTGAACTGACTCAGAGATTACTCAGGTACAAAAAAGTCTTTTCCCCAGAGTACAGAGGGGACGTTTGTCAAAAACAATTACAAACAAGTATTTTAACTTTGTGGCTTCTTGAGGTAGTGGATGACAGTTGAGCCAACCAATTTAAGAAAGCTTAAAAGGAAGAGTTGGGTAATAAGATGTTCATAAAGATTTTGAAAAGTTTCCAAGATTTTCCTGGGAATCTAATTAGAAGTCCATGCATGTGCATAAGGCTGGCACATGCCCAGGGATGTGTACATGCTCAGAAAAGATATGAGAAGACCCTAAGGTCTCACCTTTAACTGACCTTAAGGTTCTGCACTAGCAGGAAATGAAAGCTAAGGCCATTGTCAATACCTGGCTCGGTGTTGAAGACATGACTCAACATGCACACAGAGCTCATCAACAAAGACTGGGAGATTTACCAGTTCCAGGTGTTTAAGGAAATTTCTGTCCAATCATTAGCTGACCACTAAGCTGAGAAGAGATTTCACTGGCCACACAGGACAAATATAGACTTAGAATATAGACTTAACAGAATTAGTTAAGAAAAGGAACTAAAAAAGCAACAATAATAACAAACCTTGGAGGGGAGAGAATCTTATTTCCAAAGTTGCCACATTATATTATTTAAAATGTCCAGTGTTGGGGCAGCCCGGGTGGCTCAGTGGTTTAGTACTACCTTCGGCCTAGGGTGTGATCCTGGAGACCTGGGATCGAGTCCCACGTCGGGCTCCCTGCATGGAGCCTGCTTCTCTCTCTGTGTCTCTCATGAATAAATAAATAAAAATTTTAAAAATAAATAAATAAATAAAATAAATGTCCAGTGTTTATCAACAAATTACAAGACATAAAAAGAAATAAGAAAGGGGGTGCCTGGGTGCTGGGTGGTTCAGTTAAGCATCTGACTCTTGGTTTCAATTCAGGTCATGATCTCAGGCTTGGTGCTCAGCATGGAGTCTGCTTGTCCCTCTCTCCCATTCCTCTCATTTATTTCTCACTCTCTTCTTTCTCTCTCTCTTTTATAAATAAAATCTTAAAAAAAATAAAGAAGAACAAAGTATGGCCCATACACAGAGGGAAAAAGTGATCAATAAAAACTGTCCCTGAGAAAGCCCAGGTGTTGGATTTAGTAGACAAAAGCTTTAAGTTGGCTATTTTAAATATATTCAAATAGCTAAAGGAACCCATGTCATGAGAATACTGGATTGAGAATATCAAAAGTATTAAAGAGATGAAAAAGAACCAAATAGAAATTCTGGAAACTGTAACTGAAATTAAAAATTCACTAGAAGAATTTAACAGATTTGAGAATGCAAAAGAATCAGAACACTTGAGATCATCCAGTCTGAAGAACGAAAAGCAAAAATAAGAAAAATGAACAGAGCCTCAGAGACCTGTGGAGTATCATCCGGCGTACCAACATACACACAGTGGGAGTCACAGGAGGAGGGGGCAGAGCAGAAAAAAATATTCGGAGAAACAATAGCCAATAACATCCCAAACTTTTTTTAAGACTTTATTTATTTATTCATGAGAGACACAGAGAGAGAGAGGCAGAGACACAGGCAGAGGGAGAAGCAGGCTCCCTGCAGGGAGCCCGACGTGGGACTTGATCCCAGGACCCCGGGATCACGCCCTGGGCTGAAGGCAGACACTCAACCACTGAGCCACCCAGGTGCCCCAAAATGTCCCAGACTTGAAGAAAAACATAACTCTATGTATCCAGGAAGTTCAACAAACTCTTCAAGAGGATAAACTCTCAAAGAGATCCATGCTTAGACCTGTCATGTCAAACATAATGATCATCTCAATAGATGCAGAAAAAGATTTTTGACAAAATATAGCATTGATTCTTAAGAAAAACTATAGCTAACATTATAGTGAATGATGAGAGATTGAATGCCTTCCTCTAAGATCAGGAACAAGGCAAGGATGTCCTCTCTCATCACTTATCCACATCATACTGAAAGTCCCAGCCAGTGCAATAAGACAAGAAAAAAGGAAAAATAAAAATGGAAAGGAAGAAATAAAATTGTCTCTTTTTGCAGATGACATGATTACCTAATAGGAAATTTCAAATAACCCACAAAAAAGGCTGACTAAAGCTAAGTGAGTTACAAAGTCATTACACAAAAGTTAATTATGCGCCTGGGTACTCACAGTGAACACCTGCAATGTAAAATGTAAAAAACAATACTGTTTATAATATACCCACAATGAAGTACTCAGCTATAAATCTAACAAAATGTGTGCAAGATCTGTATGATAAAAACTGTTAAAATATCACTTCTCTGATTATAAATCCTATATTATCTCAAAATCTCAGCAAGATCTATTTTATATGTCAACAAGTCCATTGGAAAATGGACTTGGAAAGGTAAAGGAACTAGAATAGCCAAAACAATTCTGAAAAAGAACAAAATTGGACAACTCATACTATCCAAATTCAAGATTTACCCATAAAGTTACAATACTCAGGAGAGTAAGATATTGGCAAAAGGATAAAGTTATCAATCAATGGAACAAAATAACCCAAAATAATACCCATACAAATATAGCCACCTGATTTTTGACAAATGTATAAAGGCAATTCATGGAGAAATAGCATTTGAATGTAAAAACATGAAACTTATACAAACCTCACATCTTACACCAAAATTAACTTAAAATGCATCATAGACCTAAATGTAAAACATAAAACTATAAACCTCTACAAGAAAACATCAGAGAAAATCTGCATGACCCTGAGCCTGACAGTGGGTTTTTAGGTACTACACCAAAAGCACAATTCATAAAAGATAAAACTGATACATTGGACTTTATCAAAATTCGAAACTTTTGCTGTGAGAATCTGTTAAGAGAATGAAAGACAACCCACAGACTAGAAGAAAAGATTTGCAAATCACATATTCAATTAAGGACTTGTATCCAGAGCGTAAAGACCATAAAACAAAACAAAACAAATGTTTTTAAGGAAGAAAAGGACAAAAATCTGAACAGACACTTCACAAAAGAATACACATGAATAGCAAATAAGCATATAAAAGGATGTTCAACACCAGTAGTCATTAGGGAAATGGAAATTAAAACCACAATGAAATACAAGACATACCTACTCAAATGGCAAAAATTTTTTTAAATGAACAATACCAAATTCTCATGAAGATGTGAACCAAGAGGAATACTCATTCCATGCCGGTGGGATTGTGAAAACACATTTTGGAAAATAGTATGATGTAAAAGGAGTCAAGAATTTTTCAAGTGATAGAACTGTTCCCTATGGTACTGGGGTGGTGGATACATGAGTCTACATTTCTGGAAACTCTCAGAACTGCACACTATAAAGAGTGACTTGACTATATGCAAATTTAAAACAGTCAACTAAGATGTCAGGGAATCTTAAGATATAGTGTAGCCTGTGACAACAGAATCTAATTGTACTTCTAATGTTTGACATAACCTCCCTGAATTGGGTTGGGAGAGAAGACCTGACCAATTTAACCTTGGAAAAGAGTTTGGATTGTCAAACTAAAGAGAAAAAAAGGATTACACGTGAACCTTGAACTCTAGCTGGTAACTATGTTTCTCACGGGGGAGCCAGATCAAAAATTCTGAAACTGCTTTATGGATGTGCTAGGATTGAACACACACATAATCGCAGATATGGGAACCAGCCTTCCCCTTGTCAAAGGAAGAAGTAACAAATATGCAAGGTGGAAAAGAAAGAATAAATTATACATTGCTGCATTAGAATCTGAGGTAAGGGTGGTGTATCAGTATGAACTAATGATTATTTTAAGATAAATAGATAGGTAAGTAGGTAGGTGCATAGACAGTTGGATGGATGGATGGATGGATGGATGGATGGATGGATAGATAGGTAAGATGGATGGGTCGATGGATCGATGGATGAATGGGTAGATGAATGGGTGAATGGATGGTTGGATGGATATAGACATAGGAAAGATAAATGAGCTTATAGATTATTAGTATACTCATGTATTTCCTTGCTTTGACCACTGTGAGGACCTAGAAGTAGTAATATCCTAGTAGCAACTAGCACATCACCTAGATCTTGCTTTCTAAACAAAAGGAGTTAGAACTCTCTGTAGAAATAGCTGATTCCAGGGCTAGAGCACAGAAAATGCAAGATGGGCTGGGTGCATCTTGTAGTGCCAGAAATCAAGGAAGTCAAACAAACAAAAGATAGGAATATGTCAAAAGAACACAGGAGCCAACTTGAAAGAGCTCCCAGAGGGCAAAGTTAAAACAATTTGAGTAAACAAAATAAATAGCGACAGTACTATATTTTAACCTAATGAAAAAATAAATAACCATGAGTCTGTGCTGATCAAAAATAAATAAATGGCAGAAAAGGGACAAATCTTCGTTACAGAACAATTCCAAATAATAAATGTATGAGGAAGGAAGAATTAGAAAATTGCCATGAGAGCACCTCAGTAATCATTGTTCCAGGCAAGATCCATAGATGGATGCTTAAATTAGTAGACAGAACTTTAAGGAGAATTGGGACATTTGCGTAGCCTGAATATACCTCCCCCAAATATTTATTAATGTGGTGATCTTTTTTTTTTTAAATGTGGTGATCTTAACTGTGTCCACAAATTCTTTGCTGCTCCTCCCTCTAGAAGGGAGAGCTTGAGTCACCTCTCCTTGACCATGAGCTGGACTAGTGTCTCTCTGCTAACAAACAGAGCATGGAAAAGGAAGACTAGCACCTTCACAGTGGAGAAAGCTGGCAGACATCACCACCACCACGTGCTCAAGACCGGCATCCACAGTGGAACGTCACGGTGACGTCATGTTACCCCAGTGGCCTTGAGGACCAGTCAGCTGTGTTGTATTCTCATTAATACGTAACCCCAGACTAATCACGAGAAAACAGCAGATAAACCCAACTTGATGGACATTCTACAGAATAGTCAACCAGTATTCAAAACTTTCAAGGTCAGGCAAAGTGAGGACAGACTGGGAAACAGTTATAATGGACACAGGACAACTAAAGGCAGCATGGCACCATGGACTGGGTTCTGGAGTGGAGAAAAGATATTAATAAAAAACTATAGAAATCCAAATAAGGCTTATAGTTTAATAGTGTTGTACCAGTATTCATTTCCTAGTTTTGGTAACTGCATCGCTGTTACATATGTTCGCATCAGGGGAAACTGGGAGAAGGGTATCGAGGAACTCCCTGTACCACCTTACAAGTCTTCTCTATGTCTAAAATTATTTCAAAATTTAAAAAAGTTTTTTTAACGGGAAAACTGTGTTCTGTTGTTCAGGGCCCAACCGTGCTCCTTCCTCCTCCTGGAAGCTTTCCTCTATCTCCCCTATACACCAGGCTTGCTCTTCCTCAGGGCCCCCAAACCTGCCCCCTCTGCCGCTCTCTGGGCCCCAAGCATGTAAGGCCTGAAGGGGTTCCACTTCTTTTCTGGGATTAGATGAACTCTCCAAAGGACACCGCGAGCTTCCAGACAGCAGAGCCTGACTCGCACATCTTGGAGACCTTCAGTCTGTGCCTTCAATGGGAGGGTGGGACTGAGGGCCCCAAGCAGGCTCGGGCCCAGCCAGGAGCTGTGGGTGGCATTAGGGGAGAACTCTGGATGAAGTCCTTGTCCACAGAGCTTGTCACCTCCACCAGTTTGTTCAGGGGCCTGGGCAGGGGTCTCTCCAGGAAAGTGAAGGTAGGCAGGGGACACAGCTCGCTGGATTGGCTCACTAGACTCCTGTGGACAATAAGAGGATTGTCTGAGATGCCATCCTATTTGGGGGTCACCTGGGCAAAGATGCTGTGAGTGCACATGAGCCCTGAATGCTGAGCCACCAAGAGCTGAGGCACTATGTGCCCTGGCACCTTTGCTGTGGGACCCCCCACCACCACCACCACTCATCCAAACCCCAGACAAATGAGGACCTGTCTACACTGAGGGCAGCAGGAGCATGTGGCTCAGCAGTGGCTACGTCTGGAGTTTCAGCAGAACGTGGGGCCCGTGTACCACAGGAGGGCCTACAGCGTGACGGCACTACCAGAGGCAGCAGCTGGCACAGAGGGTCCCTGCCCCTGCCCGGGTGCCCTGCTTGTACTCGCACCAGCCAAGAGAGGCAGCCAAGGCTACCTCAGTCAAGTGACTCCTCCTCATGGCCCCCTGATGGAGAGCCGAGGCCCAGGACACGGTGGTGTAGGCACCTGTGAGGCCCTGGTGGAGGGCAGGTGGCAGGTGGGGCAGTCTGAGGACAGGAAAGGGCCATGGGGAGGCTGAGACACACAGTCTGACCCAGGCTGCTGCTCCTGCCCTCCACGCATCCCTCTGGGAGGGCTCTTCCAGACCCATGGCTTTGGTTATGGCTCACAGATGCTGACCTCAGAGATCTCCTCAGAGCAATCAGAGAGGATCAGAGATCCTCAGAGACGCTTCTCCTCCTCCAGGCCCACTTATCCCTGCAGCCATTGGACCTCCCCCCCTGCATATTCCAAGTGCACCTCCAGCTCCCGTCCCAACAAAACTCCCCATCCCTCCTCAAACCTGTTCTTCCAGCTCCCATTCCCCCTCCATGACTGGCAGCCAACACCATTGTCATCCTTGACTCCCCCCACCTCACCCCTCAGCAATTCTACTTCCTTAATCTAGCGCCACCTCCCTCATCCAAGGCAGCCCCATGGGAAGTGACCAGTGAATGTGATGTGGAATGTGTGTGGAGTGGAATGACTGTGGTGTGATGTGGAATGGATCAACAGATGGGAATGTGGGTGGTGGATGGATGGATGGATGATGGGCAGATGGATTGATGATGGATAGATGGACGGATGGATGGATGGGTGGGTGGATGGATGGCCGGGTAGATGGATGGATGGTTAGATGGATGGATGGATGGCCAGATGGATGAGCGGATGGGTGGGTAGATGGACAGATGGGTGGGTAGATGGATGGATGAATAGAAATGGTGAGACTTTTACAGCTTAGGTGGCTTTGAGACCTGGTGTCATTTTACCTGTCAATGATTTTCTTGGGTGACATCTGGACCGTAGTTTGATAAGGGCTGGGTTGAACATACTGCCTCCGGGAAGGGCCCACCGCTAAGAGCATCTTGATGTAAGTACTCTGTTTTGAGGAATCAGGCAAAGTACGTGAATGTCATAGGGTACCGAATGGCCCGGTGCCAGCCACCTCTGAGACTGCCCCACCCCTGGGGAAGCTGAAGCAAATGAAAGGACGCCAGTTGCTTCCACATGGAAGGTCTTTTGGCCTCTGAAGTCTGTCAAGGACCCAGGCCTGGGCTGGGAGGACCCCGTTCCTCCCCCACATGCCTCACACAACACCCAAAGACGCATAGGAAGAGGCGCCACATGGACATCTCTTTCTTTTTACAAAGACTTTATTGTCTGACATGCTTGACAAAAAAAAAAAAAAAAAATTACAGCCACAATCAAGTTATGCCAAAATGATTGAGGAGCACGCCATCATCTTTCATACCTCAAGGACTTTTAATGAATTTTCTTTCAAAGTAACAGCTGCCTTCATAACTTTTCCACATAAAAATACACCATATTCTGAAGATACCTTAGGAAAAAAATTTTTGAAGTTTATAGTTCTTGGTCCGAATAGAAATTCGGTAGAGGTGACTAAAAGGGCCTGTGTCTTCTCCACCCCGCGCGTGCACCTGTGCCCTGCACCTGGCCTTCCCCAGAGACCTTGTAAACATCCTCGGCCACCAGGAACCGCTTGGCCAGATTCCTGAAGTCCTCACCCCCCCAGGGCGCGGCTGGCCCCCGGTCCGTGCAGTGGTGCTGCTGCCGCGCTCCCCTCACGGATGGTGCCCCTCGCCCTGTGGGGAGCCCTGTGCCAGTGGGCAAGGACTCGGGGTCTCCCGGGACGCTGGGCTCAGACTACGGGATCCCACAGTGCTCCAGGGACTCTCTATGAGCAACAAATCAGAGAGGCTCTGAACAGGACCCTTAAGGGAAAAAAAGGAGCCTGGGGACCCTGCGTGGCCTTGTGGGGGCAGAGCTTTGGGCAGTGGCAAAGCAGAGGCTATGAAGCCAGAGACCAAGGCTCACGGCCTGCTTCTGCCCCTCTTGAGCTGTGTCCCCTCAGGCAAGTTATGTCACCTCTCTGATCTCGAGCCCCTCATCTCTAAAATGGGGCCAACCATGCCGATCTTGCAGGACCGCCTGAGACAATGAGAGAAGAGGGCGTGTTAGGGGCTGGCTGCCAGGCCTGGGCCTAGGGGGAAGTGAGCCAGCCCTCCTCTCTGGTGCAAGATTCCAGAAGGCACCAAAACGCTCAGCAATAGATATCAGTGGTGCCAGGTAATCCAATGTTGTTAAAAATCAAAATCTATTCAGAAAAATAGCCACGATGAACAAAATATCAAAATTTTGAATAAAGATAGACTCTGACCCTGCACGTGGCCATCCTGCCTCTCTCGCCTCACCGTGGTGAGACCCTGCTGGCTCCCTTGGGATCCCTCACAGATTCAGCCCCAACCCCCCACCCAGTCCTAATTTAAAGGAAAAAAAGAAGTCCCCCTGCGTGAAGCGGCCAGAGCCCAGGGCCTGCTCTGTCACCATGCCACCCTCCCGTCAGCACAACAGACTGGCACAGGCAAGGGCCAGGAAGCACTCAGCCTCTTCAGCTGTGGGCCCAGACACAGAACCCAAACGGTGCGTGGGGAACCCGCATGAGGATGGAACCCCATTCGAGGGCAGTAATGAGAAACACGAGGTCCACTCCATTAAGATAAGAAGGACGTGTGTGTGTATAGGTCTGTGCACCCCCACACGGGCACATACACCCGGCCTGCGTCTGCGGCCCCTCCAGCCTGCTGAGTTCTGCAGGGCCGAGCAGCCCCCACGGATCGGGGCCGTCCATGACTTGGGGACCCTCCATCTGGTCCTGGGCACTCACATGGCTTGTTCTGTAGAACCACCCCCACCCCCCAAAATCCAGGCTCCAAGCAAGCGCCTGGGATGCTCAGGCCATTGTTCAAGACGGCTAGATGCCCACAGGAAGAAAGCAGGGTCACAAGGCAAGGCAGACGGCTTGCTGGCCTGGCCAGGTGCAGTCCGAATTCCTGAGACGTCCCTGATCGCTCCCTCCAGGGCCTTGGCTGTGACACAGGCCTGTCTCCTCTCCGGCCCGGGAGGAGATGGCGGGTTCCTTGCACCCAGGCTAGAAAACCTACCCCCCCCCAGCCCTGGGGCTCGCAGCCTGTGTGGGCTCACAAACCCTCAGAGGGAGATTTTGTGCGAGAACTTCCAAAATGTGTCCAGGAGCAGCGGCTTCCCAAACCCACAAGGGTGTCCAACCGAGAAGGATGAGTCCGTCAGTTCCCGAGCAGGACAGGACCGCAAGCTTGTTAGGTCGTTTGACAAGGTACACGCGGGAATGTACACGCAGAAGACAGTCATGAGCACAGAACCCCTGACAGGGACCCCCAGGGTCCTGACTCCAGGTGACGGAGGCCGAAGAGTCAGGGGAATGTTTCTTCATTCCAAGGCCTCAACCCATCTGCTGGGCTGGTCCCCGTGGCCAGACGGGTTGTCTGCGTGGAAGGAAGGGTGGTTGGGGTCCGTGCTCTCGGCCAGGCGGATGTAGCTGATGTGGGCAGGAAGGGCTGAGACAGCGGGGGCAGTCAGGAGTTCCGGGGTGTGGGGAGGTCAATGACTATGGGCGGGTTCACAGGCTGGTAGTTCACGGTGCACACGGACGCGTTCACATAGGTGGTGGTCCCATCTGCCATGACACCGTAGCCTGGAAAGTAAGCAGACGCCGGTCAGGGCTGAGGGGTGAGGCCAGGGCCGGGCAATGAGGTGGTCTTAGTGGATAGTGAGAGAGCACTCGCTACAGTGGGCTGAACACATCCGGGGCAAGCTACCGAAACCCTCAACTTAGCCTCTTCATCTAGAAATAGAGGTGAGGATGACAGATGCTCCTCCTCGGGCTGCTGTGAGGAGCACATGAGATCATAATCCACCTACAGGGGCGCCTGGGTGGCTCAGTGGTTAGGTGTCTGCCTTCGGCTCAGGTCATGATCTCGGGGTCCTGAGATCCAGCCCCACATCGGGCTGCCTTCTCAGCAGGGAGTTTGCTGCTCCCTCTCCCTCTGCCTCTCTCCCCTCAAGCACTCTCTCTCTTGCTCACTTGCTCTCTCTCAAATAAATAAAATCTTTAAAAAACAATAATCCACATACAGTGTTCAGCCCAGTCCTTCAAAAGCACATGAATAGCACAGTGAGACCTCATCACTGACATCATCACCACCATTAGCATCATCACCATCATCATCACCACCACTACCACCACCACTACCAGCACCATCCTCATCACCATCCCCATCACTACCATCACCATCATCATTATCACCACCACCACTACCACCACCACCACCACCACCATCATCACCAGCACCATCATCACCATCGCCACCACCATCATCATCACCACCATCACCACCATCATCACCATCACCACCACCAACATCATCACGTACTTTCTTGTCTTAGCCTGTACTGCCATCATAGCCTTTTCCCACCATGACTACTTCTTAGAATCTTCATCTTTAAGCTCAGGTCACCTCCAAGCCAGAAGGGACATTCCCCTCCCCCTATAGGTTACCCATTCTTTGGTGCCCCCATTTTTCCTATACAAGTGTGATCTAGATCACACACAACCTCAGATCTGGTGGCATCACATGCCCTTGGTAGGGCTGCACAAAATGACAGCCATTATTGCTATTCCACAGCACATCCCACAGGGGTTGTCCTCTTCCTTGACCTCTCAGATTCTGCCTTTGGTAGCCTGTCTCCTGCCTAGAAGACTGTGAGCTCCGTGGGGCCAGGGGCGGTCTGATCAGTGCTGCTGTCTGCCGACACCCTGCACGGCCCTCGGGGAAAGGGCTGAGGCTCGTTTGCTTCTGAGCTGGAGACAATCTGATGTGGACCAGGCACATGTGAGGCCCAGGGGCCCTGGCCTCACACAGACAGAGGTTCAGGAGGCCAGAAGACAACTCTGGGGAACAACACCTGGGTCCCCATGCTCCATGGAGCCTGTGCACTTTCCGGTAGGGTGGGATGGGCCAGGGAGGCCTGGGGCAGGGGGATGAAGGTCAAAGGGAGCAAAAGGAGGAGGAGGTGTGCAAACGATCAGGCTACGGTGAGAAGCCCAAGGCCTAATAACGAAAGCCCTGTGTGCAGGTGTGGGGGCGCGGGCACTCAGGGCTGGACTGACACCCCCCGCCACCATCACAGCCACCCTGCCCGCTGCCCCTTGGGGGGAAGTGAACACCCCGCACCATTCCAACTAGGTGGACCCAGCAGGTGTCCCCAGCCCCCCGGGAGTAGAGCCAGAATGCCACGTGTGTATGTGTGTGTGGTGGGGGTGGAGGCGAGGTGCCACCACAATGTCTCAGGCGAGCAAGTGACCCTCCACGTTTATTAATACTTATTTATTAAGTATGCCAGGCCGCAGGGCGACAAGACCGGGCTGCCAGCCCTAAGGCCTCCCAGTGTGCCTCCGAACCTACCACATCCTCCGTGTCCCATCCAATGTCCCCTCCTCCGAAAAGCTCCCTGCCCGTGTCCCAGAGACTGTCCAGGGAGGCAGAGTTGCGGCCGGGGCCGGGCAAGCAGTGACCCCGTGTCAGGAATGAGCGGAGACGGGGGAGGAGGTGACTGGGTGGACGGAGGTGAGGAGCCCGCCCCCGCCCCCGTCACCCACCTTCGTGGATGTGGCCAAAGACGTGCAGCCGCGGCTGGACGCGCCTCTGCACTGTGTTGAGCAGCTCCACGCAGCCCACCCGCTGCATCTTCTTGGGGACCCAGTCCAGGAAGCCTGTGTGAGGAGACGGCGGGAGGGCGGTGATGGACGGGGTCCGGGTGGCCAGGCGCCCCGCCCCGCAGACCCCAGGCTGCAGCTTCGGGGTCTCCAAGTCACGGGGTCCCCGACTCCAGGCCCCAGGCAGACCCACCCCCGGACCCCCGCAGCTGTCCCTTGGCCGCCCTGCCCCGCCTCCGGGGAGGGAAAGCCTGACGGGAGCCTCGTCCTCTGCGGGGCCAAGCTGGCAAGGGCCCAGAGTGGGCCAGGCACTCAGGGTGGCACGTGAGCTCCCCCACGGGCTCAAGGCGGCCTCCAGGGGGCCATCCACCCATTGCAGAGACAGGCAAACCAAGGCCTGAGAGGGACGGGGGAGGCCCAAGGGCACCCCAGTGCTGGCAGCAGGGCTGCACCAGGAGCAAGATCTCCACGTTGGAAACTTCTTAAGCAAACATCACAAAACCCCGGGAATGAAGGGAATGAAGTCCATTCCACGCAGCACAGCTCCCGTGCGGAGTCTGGGTCCGCGCACCGCCAGCCTCCCGGAGCCGCCCCAGATGGCGGCTGCTCATTCTCCTCACATGGCTACGCAAACGAAGAATAATTGATTACTCCAAGCGAGACACCGGGGTTCATCTCGGCCCCTCTCGGTTTGGGTGGGCAGAACAGGTTTCTGCTGGTGGGGAAGGGGGATCCTCAAGGCCTCGGTCAGGCAGCCTGCTGTGTTAGTGCTGAGGGATGGAGGGGAGGAGAGAGGGGGAGGGAGAGGAAAGGAGGGGGAGGGAGGGAGAGAAAGGGAGGGGAGGAAGGAGGGAGGGGAAGACGGAAGGGGAGGGAGGGAGAGACAGGGAGAGGGAGGGAGGGGGTGGGGGGAGAGGGAGGGCCCACCGGGCCTGGCCATTCCGTGCCCCTCCACCCGCAGCCTGGAAGCCCTGGAGGCAAGCACCCCCAGAGTGGCCCCATCACTGCGGGAGGGACGGCAGGTCCCGTGCCCGCGGTGGGGGTGCGGAGGAGGCTAGCAGGCGCTGGGGAGCCACGAAGGGTCGTAGAGAGGCACCATGGCACAGCTGCGGGTTCGGAGGACTCCCTCCTGCGGATGCGGATGCGGGGACAGTGGAACGGAAGGGGCAGGACTGGGGGCAGGGGGAGCAGTGAGGGGGCCGTGGCAATCATCGAATAGGCCGGAGACACCGCCGGCCCCAGGTGGGGTCAGCAGGGCTGGAGAGGAGAGGAAGGGGCTGGGGCACAGTTCGGAGGTGGGATTGGAGGGACGCGCGGAGGCCAGGCCATGTGCGAGGGGACGGGGAGGGGTGGCCTGAGAGAGCCCCTGACCGCGGGACAGCCAGTGGGGCCTCGAGGCGGTTAGGCCACCGGAGTGCTGCCATCCGCCTGGACCAGGGAGGTGGCGGCGGGGCCTGGGAGGAGGCTGGGGCCTGGGGGCTGCCGGGATGGATGGCGCTGCAGTCCCCTAGGGGTCTCGCGGGGCAGGACAAAGCCCAGAGAGCCACCCTGAAAGTATTCTGCCCCGGGACGCGCGGGCCTGGAGAGTCAGGGCGCAGCCTCCCCTCCCCGCCCCGCCGCAGCCCCAGTGTGGAGCACGCAGGCCACGACTCCGCCCTCCCTGGGGCACTGCGAAGGGCCCACGGGGGACAGTCGGTGCTTGGGAAGCAAGGGGGGCTCTGGGGAGAACTGTCCCCTGTGCCGCAGCAAGCCGACTCGGAGCTCACAGGGGCTGACCTCAGGGCTCAGGCGGGGCCCCCCCAACCCCCCCGCGTCCCCCCAGCCCAAGCCGGCCAGCTGATGGCCACCTGGTGCTTACCCAGTGGTGGTCCGTGGGTTATCAGGATGTCTACGCCTTCGGGAATGAGGTTCCATTTCTCTAGCAGTGCTTGGCCTCGAGGGAGGTTAAAGCCCCAGCCATAAAACCAGGGCTGCCTACGGAAGAAGAGCAGGAGGTTCAGAGAGGCCGCGGACAGGAAGGGGGGGCAGGCGGAGGCCTGAGGTCCTCAGGACCTGCCTGATGCTTCGAAACTCAAGTAAAGGTGACGACCACCGGGACTCAGCCAGAATCCTGACCGACTCGTGGGCCGGGCGATGTCACTGGCATCCTCTTACCTTTTCCTCGTCTTTCAACACAGTTTTTGTTTTTCTAGGACGAATTATTTCCATAATTTTTTAAAATGAAAGTTTAAAAAGAATCAGCTTCTGCCAATGACCTCTCTTGCTCCAGGCTCTTCTAAGGAAACTCAGAGCACATGCGCACCCACCCCTCACCAGGAAAACGCTCCTCTGTCTTCCCGCCCACGGCTGGGGCAGGTAGAGACCCCACCCATCATCGCCACCATCACCATCATCACCACCCAGGGACCCCACCCAGAGAGAGTGGCTTCCGAGTGGAGGACAGTGATTCCTGCTTTCCCCTGAAGCTCCCAGCAGGCTGCGTCCATCCCCAGCTCTAAGGGCAGGGCCAGAGGGACCCAGGCCAACTGGCTCACTGGTGAACGTGTAACCCAGATCCTTCCATTGGAGGGAATCCCAGATATTTCTTTGGAGGATGAGGGAAGATGAAGCTGTCAACCCTGTGTCTCAACCAGTGAGCTTCTTGCCTTAGAAACTGTTAGCAGCTATTAAGCTGTCCCAAAGGGCGATGGCTGGACCACATGGCCCAGGGGAGCCCCTGGGTCAAAACTGCACCGGTCACCCACCATACCTCTGCACTTCTCACTTACATGGGCCCAAAGAAAGCCATTTGATTGGGCTTCCATTTCTAACAAAAGCATCCTACTAAGAACCTCCCTTTAGGCCTGAGTCATAAGATCTCACATTAACATAGCCCTTTAATGTTTACAAAATCCCCATCATCACCACCGTCACCATCATCCCCATTATCACCACCATCATCACCACCATCATTATCACCATCATCACCACCGTCACCATCACCACCATCACCATCATCACCACCATCATTATCATTATCACCATCATCACCACCATCATCATCATCACCACCATCAATATCATCACATACCATCATCACCACCAGCACTCTCACCATCACCAACATCACTGTCGCCACTGTTGTGGGTCACATTGTGTCCTCCAAAAACATAGGTTGAAGTATGAACCCCCAATACCTGTGAATGTGACTGTGTTTAGAAATAGGGTCCTTGCAGATATAATCAAGCTAAGATGAGGTGATAGCAGATTAGGGTGCGCCCCTAATCTAGTGACTGGTGTCTTATGAGAAGGTCCTGTAAAAACACAGAGACAGAGGGAAAAGGTCCAGTGACAATGGAGGTGGGGATTGGAGTGATGTTGTCTACAAGCCAAGGAGCACCACCAGAAGCTGGGAGAGGGTCATGGAACAGCTTCCCTCTCAGGGCCCTCAAAAAGGACAAATGTTGGTGACACCTTGATCTCAGACGTCCAGCCCCCAGACCGTGAAAGAATAAATGCCTATTGTTTTAAGCTCCCCAGTCTATGGCCCCAGGACATGATACAGGCATCATCACCACTATCACTGTCATCACCACGGTCACCTCCTCACCTGCCACCTCAGGGACCTTCACACAGGCAGCATGGGTGGGCAGACAGGTTTCTTTCTTTATGTTTTATGGACGAGGAGACTGAGAACAGGAATTATCACCTGCATCTCCTGCATACCTACTTTTTTGTCAGCTACCGTCCAAGTACACGGATGGTTTTCCTGTTACAAGAACCCTGTGAATTAAGGACTCAGTATCCCCATTTTACAGATGAGGAACCAGAGGCTTAGAGAGGTGAGGTAACCTGGAGACTTGGCCCCGGGCGTGCTGACTCCCAGGCTGGGCACCTCACTACCACTCACCTGCCCACACATACCATACAAGTCAGCTGGGAGGCTGGGCTTTCATCTTCAGGGTCTGTCGCGTGCCCAAAGTGGCCGCTAACATCCCTCTCATGGCCCATACGCCCTTCCAGGGTGAGGCTGAGACCTCTGGTTGTGGACCCAACGGCTCTACCTGTTGCCAGCCACCTCTTTGGAACCCCAGGCACCTCACGGAACACCATTTGAAAACCCTGATTTCGTCCCACCATGGTACATTCTGGACAAGAGGACTGAGGTTCGGTGAGGGGCGGTGAGGTGCCCAGGGTCACACGGCTCATCGGGGGAGAAGTCATGTTTGAACCCAGGCCTGAGTCTCTGTCCCCCCAGCCTTCATGCCTGCAGTACCATCTCCTGGAGCCCAGGTTTGTGAGGGAGGAAGATGGGGCACCACGGTGGCTGTCTGGGCGCCAAAAGTCCTTTCATCATTTCAGACACATGCCGAGTCCCCTCCATTGCCGGCCTTGCTCATCTGGGACCCCTGCCAGGAACACTGGGTCCCTGATCTTCCCCTCCTGCCTACCCTGCCCTCATGCCACATGTATCCTTCAGAGCCCTGCCTGCCCCACCCTGCCGCTCCTCCTGCACCCAGCAGCAGCCCAGAGGGGAATAAATGTCGCATTAGGGAATGGTGGTGAGTGACGGAGGCCTGGATCAACAAATCCCTCTGTTAACAGATGTCAGGACTTTTCCTGTTGCCTTGGGATTGCAGCCTAAACTTCAAAGCTCAAAACGATGCCCCATATTCAAGAGAGCCCCCAGGCCCTACCCAGAAACACTCACTAAAAGCGGGCAGAGCTCGCCAGGCCACCATGGCCCCAAGCCCCTGCTGACCTACGTTTTGGCTTTGAAGAAGGGGTCTGTTGGCTCCTGCCTTGTTCTTGTAGGCGAAGCCGAAAAGATTCCCTCATACCTAGATATGAGTGGATCCCGGAAGAACACCTGTATGGGTGGGGGCCTGGGATCTGCACTCTGAGGCTCTGGGAGGAGAAACAGATGGTGAGAAGGAGGCACAGAAGGGCTGAGTCCCCAGGTTTGGGCTGTCCAAGGGATCCCCAACCATAGGAAGCACCTGCCAAGTGAGGAGACCAGGTGTTCGGGGCTGGGAAATAGCAACTGGGTGGGCTGCCCTGGGGACAGTCCCCTCAGAAGACACCTCCTATCACTGGCAGGTCCACATAGGCCTGCCCTTGCACATCTGCATAAAGGTGAGAGTCCTCTCCACAGAAAATGCACCCCCCCCTCCACACACACAATTTTACACCCATCTTTAAGGCAATCTTGGGGTTGGACGGACTTGGGTGAGAATGGGTCCACCTCTTACTACCTGTGTGACCTTTGGCAAGTGACTCGACTTCTCTCTATGCCTTAATTTCCCCATCTATAAAACAGGGATAATAATACCATCTCAATAGGGCTGTTTGGAAGGATTAAATCCATTAATCCATATAAAGTGCTTAAAACAGTGCCTGGTTCAATGCATTGTAGCTGCCTTCATCACCATATCACCATCATCATCCCATCTCCATCATCACCACTATCACCATCATCATCCCATCTCCATCTTCACCACTACCACCATCATCATCATCCCCACCTCCATCATCATCATCATCATCATCGCAAGCAGCAGCATCACCACTATCACTATCACCAATACCACCATCATCACCACCATCATCAACATCATCATCATCCCATCTCCATCATCATCACCATCACAAGCAGCAGCAGCACCACCATCATCACCACCACCACCTGATGATGATCACCATCATCATCATAACCATCACCACCACCGTCATCACCACCATCATCATCACTATCGCTATCATTATTGTGGCCCCTTCCTGAAGCCCCCCCATGGAGGGTGCATGAAAAACCTTTGACCTAAGGCAGAGTGTTTCAAACTGCATTTTGACGGCTCACAACAACATTTTTTTAAAAGGAAAAGAGAGCATCATCAAAAAGAGTACCTCCTAGCAGGGAAGGATACTTCAGTTAAATGTATTTATATTTAAATAGACACCCACGTATGGATGTAGTGAGTCACAATGTAAAGTGCTTTTCCTACCATGGTTCCTGGTCAGAAACGGCTAACAGTCCCACTCCGCATCCACCCGAGGCTGCTCCTGCTCTAATAGTCTGAGCTCACAGCTCTGCAACCCTGAAGACTCTGGGTACACTCAAAGCCCCCTTTTGGTGGAACCAGGGCAGACTCACTGCAGAAAGGGCTGCAGCAGCCTGGAAGCCACTCAGAAAGCCAAGCCTAGTGGTCCTCCCAGGAGCCCAAAGGCCTGTCAGCCTCTGGGGAAAGAAGCAACGCGTTTCTGGCACTGCCTTCCAAATCCGGGATCTATTCTTCAAAAATCTAATCAAATATTTACAAGACGGGATGAGGCCTCATCTGCATGGAGAGAAGGCATCTGTTAGTTCCTGTGAGCCACAGCAAGGGGTAGCTTCTTGAAAGAGACACTTCGAAATAGATCAGAGACCCCACAGACCCCCAGAAGGAGACCCCCGCAAGCCTCTGCCGGCCTCAGCTTCCCCTCACCCAGCACCACCGAGTCTTCCTCTGGGGCAGCGGTTCCCCACGGAGACACCTGCCCCGTTCTTGGAAAGACAGCACCTCAAATCCTGGGAAGGCGCCGGGAGGCCCTGACGGCTGAGTTGCTCAAGGCACGGAGGCTGGCATCAGACCTCCCGGCTCTGGGCCCCCGGGCTGCTCGCTTCACCTGTCCCAGCAGAATAACGATGCCTGTGCCCCCAGACCTTCCCCCCAAGGGCAGGGGCATCCCTGCTGCCCGCCGTGACCCTGCACAGAGGGGAGGAGAGAAGGGGGGGTGAAGAGGCTTGCGTTTCACTCCCACTATGAAAACTCCTAAAGGCCCAGGAGCTCCGTCAATGGGAAAGGGGAGGTTCTAGATTTTATTGAAATTTTAGGAGAAGGAAGCGTCAAATCATTCATGCAGACATCCAGAGGAGACATTTCCCAGGATGGCCCGTGGGCTGGGGGATACCCTCTGCAGGCCAGGGGCCTTGCCCAGGGCAGCCTGCAGCAGGGCCCGCGTGGAGACGGGCTCTTCACGGTGACCTCGCCCCCTCCCCAGAGGCCTTTGACCGGCCCCTCCTGCTGATGTCCATTCAGCTCCTCCAGGGGGAGAGGAGACAAAGGGTGGCCGCAGGTCCTCCTCCGAGAGGAAGTTGGCCCCAGAGGCCCCAGCGTCTGGCCAATCGGCCTCCTCACCTCGTAAGGCCCTTTGGAGCCGGAGGTGAAGTGCGTGGCTGCCCTGGTTTCCCGCCAGGGGACAGGGCAGCCAAGGGCCACAGGGCCGGCCACCCAAGCAGCCGGGGCCCAGCCCACCGCCTACTGGCCCACCCACCTCGGGGGCAGCTGTGGTCCGGGACCCTGAGTGCCCCACACGGGACTCTGGGGCCCTGCGAAAACCCAGCCCCCGCCTCCTGCACCCAGCCTGGCCCCGCTGGGGACCCGGGGCCCGACGTCTACACCCCATCCGGGACACCGCACAGGCCCCAAGGAGGTCGGATGAATCAGAATTCCGAGTGAGCAATGGGAGGAGGCTTTACGTCCTGAATTTCTGTCTTTCTGTTCTAAAGTAACCATTGGAATAATTTTCTTACAGAATGATAGTTGCCATGACAACCAGAGCAAATTTTCCTTTTCTGAAACAGATGTCTCATTTAGTTGAAAATTAGAATGTGAACAAACCCATGGGAAAAATTAATTCAAACTTTAACAGAGCGCTGAATACAATGTAATCTCTCAGAGGTTAACCCCTTAACAGCTTTTTTGTGCGCTTATGGTAACCTTCGAATCCAGTCTAATTAAGCCCGCTTAGCCAATATAAATGACCTCCTCGTGGCCAATCATTAAACGATTTCCCCCTGAAGCGTGAATCCGGATCCCCCAACGGCAGACGGGAGGGGGACGCTCGTCTGCAGAGATCGCGAAGCGGAGCGCACTCCGCGCTGCGGGGAAGGTGTACCCAGGGGTCAGCCAGTTAGCCTGGGGGGTGGCCACCCCATTTCCTGGGGACGCTGGGGTGTGGGCGGAGGAGGCCTGGGGTGCCCCGGGGTGGGGCTGAGCCCAGCGGGGCACCCAGGCCAGGGCACAATGCCCGAGGGCAGGCGTAGGGGGTTCCCTTGACCGGATTCCGAGGGGCGTGGCGGCGACATCAAGGGGAAAGCCACACAGGCACAAATCCAGATGCAGAAACCGGGGTGTGGGCAGGGTCACAGGCTTGCCCAGGGTTACCTGGGGACCAAGTGACACAGCCAGGGCTCGAACCCAGACGGTGATCCCAGAGCCCGTGCTCCCTGCCTCCATGCCAGAGGCCTTCCTCCTGCCTCCCCTTCCTCTGCGCGCCCCGCTTACCAGCCACTTGCACACCTCAGCTCAGTTAACCTTCAGCTCAAAGTCCTGGGAGGCTCCCACTTTAACGAGAAGCAAACAATGGCACAGAGAGGCCAAGTGGTGTGCCTGAGGACACACAGGACCAGGGGTCCTGGCTCCTGCATCGGGGGCCCAATAGGTGCCTGACCCAGAGAGGCCCCCACTGGGGTGGCCGGGCCGCAGGTCCCCCCCCTTCGATGGCAACCGCCTGCTGCCCCTGTGGGTAGCTCCTAAACGTCCCCCGCCAGGTCCCAGCCCAGCCCTGGCCCTGCTCTGCCCCCGTGGAGCCTGGCTGGACGGAGAGGAAGCAGCCTGTGACTCTGGTTCCTGGTGCCCCCCCTCAATTGTCCCCCATGTGGCTCCTTTACTCCCAAGCCCTCCATGGCTCCCTGTGCCTAGAAGACCAGCACAGACCTCAGGGCCTGGCACACAGGGTCCCTGGGCTCTGTCCCCATCCACCTGCGGAACCGTCCTGCTCAGATTTCCCACTGAACTCACCACCTGCCAGCCACAACAATCCTGTTTGCTGAGCACAGCCCAGCCTTTCCCACCTCTGGGGCTTTTGCTCCCGCTGTTCCAGCCACCTGAAAAGCCCTCCTTAGCCTCTCTTCAGAGTCCATGACTCAATATTTGTTAAGGCTTGGCTTAAAGGCCCCTCTTCCAGGAAGCCTTCCCTGATCACCTCCATCCCCCAAGCACAGGTGACCCTCCCTGCTCTGAGTGCCCTCGTGGTGGCTCCCTCAGGGTGGGCTCAGGTCAAATCACCCCTAAATCCCTCTTGCCCAAAGGATGGCTGAGCCTGGGTGGACTCAGGAGGGTTGGCTCATGGTGTGCACGAACGAATGAACACGATAGAACCAACGGCCAGGTGCTGTACCTGGCAGGTGGGCAGGTGGGAAGAACTAAGCATCTGTCCTCTCCTCTGTGCTCCCTCCCTCCTGAGCCCACCCCCTCCCCGAACCCCTGGAGTCACGAAGCTCCGACACCTGCAACAAACATAAGCACCAGGACACAGACCCTCACCACCCACTGAGCTTCCAGTCTCCCCCACCATCCCATGACCGGCCCGCAGGACCCATGTGCCCATTTCACAGATGAGACTTCAGAGGGGAAGCAGGCTCAGTGTGTCACACCCTCTGCATGCCGCCTCACCTCCTTCGGGGACCTTCCCTGCCTCCCAGGCAGCCTGCGCCCCAAGGTCCGGGGTGGAGGGCGGCTGCCCTGGCAGGTGCTGGGCCAGGCGTTCTCACCCCGCCCTCCTCCTACGAGGGTGAAAGCTGCAGCCTGGGCAGGACGGCGGCCTGACCCCCACGGGCAGCTACAGAGCACCTCACCCGGAGGTCCCCATGTCACTGGCCCCACCAGCTGCCCCGGGGGGGGGGGGGGGAGCGGAGCTCCCGTCTACTGCGGGGGAAATCGAGTCAGTGGCATACCTGGGTTGCTCAGGAGAGCTCGTGCTGACTCCTCACCCCACAGGTGGTGTCCCCACACCTGGGAACACCCCACAGTTCGAGCCACGGCCGCCACCTGCGCAGCTCTGAGGGAGAGACGTTTGCCTTGCTCCTTTTCCTGGCACCTCCTCGAGGGCACGGAGGGAGCCCCCTGGGTCAGCTCCACCTGCCTGCTGCCTGTGAGGGGGCAGGGCCCCACAGGCTGGCGACACGTCCCCAGGGACTGTCAATCACACACCTTGCCCTGCGCACAACAGTTCCGGCAAGTCAGCAGCAAGATAAGTGGAACCGAAGAATGGGGTCCTTTGTCATTCCTAATTAATTTCCCCCACCCTTACGAGGTGCAGAACCATTCATCTTTTGTTTCGCTGGGACTCTGCAGCCCCGAGAAGGCAGACAATTCGTTTCAAACATTAATCTCATGTAGAATGGTGCGCATATGTGTGGAGGGGCCTCTGTAGGGAAGATAACAACAACGCGAAATCAGGACCGATAAGGACAGGGAAGGGCCAAAGGACACAGTCCGAGAGAGACAGAGAGAGAGAGAGAGAGTCTGGAGTGTGCACAATCAGGGGGTTGTGTGTGTGCATGCATGTGTGTATGGTGTGTGTATGTATGATTGTGTAAGTAGGTGTGTGCGTGTGTGTAGCTACATGCGTGTGTACATGTATGTGGTGTGTGGGTTGTGTGTATAGCTGTGTGTGTGGTATGCGTGTGGGGGGGTTGTATATGCAGATGTGTGCATCTTTGTAGCTGCATATGTGTGCATGCATGTGTGTGGGGTGCACAGCGTGGGGGTTGTGTGTGTAGGAGTGTGTGTGTAATTGCATGCATGTGTTGTGCGTATATGTGGTGTGGGAATTGTGTGTGTAGGTGTATATAGCTGCACGTGTGTGTTCATACTTGTGTGTGTGGTGTGCGTGTGCAATGTGAGGCTGTGCAGGTAGGTGTGTGATGTGTCTGCACGGTGTGGGGGTTGTGTGTATGGATGTGTGTGCGTAGTTGCGTGTGCAGTGTGTGGTACAGGGGTTGTGTGTGTAGCTGTGTGCAGGTGCATGCGTGGTGCAGTGTGTGTGTAGAGGCAGCAAGTGTAGGGCCGGGGACCGTGAGGTATTTCTTCCCAATATCAAAATTCGTGGGCTGCCTGCGATGTGGGGGTGACAACTGTCGGAGTGCAGGGGAGGGAGGAGAAGGGCATCGGTGGCAGCCAGACCCCTGGTGGTAGACATGCCGGGGCCCGGGGAACAAGCAGGGGTCTGAGGGACATGCCAGGGGCCGGGGAACAAGCAGGGGCCTGGGGGACAAGCAGGGGCCTGGGGGACATGTCAGGGCTCGGGGGACACGCCAGGGCTCGGGGGACAAGCAGGGGCCTGGGGGACAAGCTGAGGCCTGGGGGACAAGCCAGGGCCTGGAGGACAAGCAGGGACCTGGGGGACAAGCCGGGCCTGGGGGACATGCTGGGACCTGGGGGACATGCCAGGGGGTAGGGGACAAGCCGGGACCTGGGGGACAAGTGGGGGCCTCGGGACCTGCCGGGACCTGGGGGACATGCCGGGGGCTGGGGGACACCTGGGCAGTGCTCACGGTCGCAGCCCTCGAGCACGCGGCCCCAGGGCACACAGCCGTCCTCACCGGTTGGCTCAGGACAGGAAGGGCCCCTCACCAAGGCCCCGGCGCCCCCACCTCGCCCTGCACGGAGGGGAGAATCCAAGGCCGATGTCCCAGAAGTGGGACCCAGGGACCCGGGGAGCCCCTCCTGGGCTCTGCAGCCCCCGAGGCCTGCGGGCTGCTCCAGGCTACCCCGAAGCTGAGCGAGCCCGCCCCCCCGGGCTGGAGCCCCCCAAGCCTCCCCTCCCCGTCCACGTGCCCCGTTGTGCGGCGGGTTAATAGGACGATGCTGCAGCAGCTCCCGGGGATCTTGCCGCCCCAGGGCCTGGGTCTCGGCCACAGCGGGGAGGGAAGGCCCACCTCTCCCGCCTCAACGGACGGGGGGGGGGGGGGGGGGGTGGGTGCGCAGCCTCCTGCCAAAACCCCCTAGAAATGCGAGAGGAACAGGAAAGATCACAGCTCCAGGGGCGCAGGCACTGGCCCCCTGGGAACCAGGGAACGTGGGTCTTCTCATGCAGGGAAGTAACAAGCGGGAAGCCCCAGGGGGCCGGGGGGGGGGGGAGCTGGGCTTGCCACCCCCCTCGGGACAGCTGGGCCCCCAGAGGGCTTCGGGGGCCGCAGGGGACGGGGCCAGAAAAGGCTGCCCACTGACCACAGGGAGACAGGACGCCACCCCAGATGGAGGAAGACACCCCAGACCTCGGGCCACGGCTCGTCCTCCGGCGGGTGAGCCCGCAGGCCCAGGAAACAAAAGGAACCCGTCCCCGCACCGAGCGCACCCACAGGCCGGGGCGGGCACAATCCCGTCCGAGGGGCACCCCAATCCAGGCTGCCCACGACTGCCCCAGACAGCGCTCTGCAGAACAGGGGCGGCCAGCGCCCCAAACACCGTGGACGGTCATTGGAGGGAGACTGAACGAATCAATGCTTTCGAAGGAACATTAAGGGTTTTCTTAAGAGAAAGAGCAAAGGAGTGTGGGTGAGCGGCTGGCGCTGCGCCGGGACTCGTGGAAGGAGCCAGGGGCCCGGATCGGGCAGGGCCGGCGTCCCCACGACCCCCGCGGCCTCCGACGGCGGCCGGGCTCGGCGTCGCACCTGGGCAGGGTCCCCGGCCCTCGCCCACGTCCCGGTGAGAGCATCTCGGGGCAAAGAAGAAGCTGGGGTTTCACTCTATTGGCCTCTATTCGGTTTTCTCCCAAAGACCTATTTGATGAAGTTAAAAAAACAACTTTTAGTGCCCCCTGGGTGACCCAGTGGTTGAGTGTCTGCCTTCAGCCCAGGGCGTGATCCTGGGGTCCGGGAATCGAATCCCCCCTCGGGCTCCCTGCATGGAGCCTGCCTCTCCCTCTGCCTGTGTCTCTGCCTCTCTCTGGGTCTCTCAAGAATAAATAAAATCTTTAAAAAAAAAAACAAACCTTTTAGCATCGCTCTGTACCCACTTCTGCAGGGAGCCTCCATCCTGCCCTCAAGCACCGGGGGACCCTAAGCCAGTCCCTTCACTCTTGGGTCTCGGCCTCCACGGCGGTCCAGTGGGGACAAGGACCGCTGGAGCACCGGGCCTCAGGGACCGCAGCAGGAACAGTGACAACGACGACCGTCCCCTCAGCAAGCAGAGCCTGGATCCCTTGGGTTACAGGCAGCTCCGTGCCTGCCCCCAACCCACCCAGCTGGCCTGCCCTGTGCCCACGGAGAAGAGAGGGAAGGACGTGGAAGGCTTGGCCCTCAGTGGGCAGCCCCTGGCCGTGCAGGGAACCCCGAGCCCGCCACCCTCCGCCGGGCAACCGAGGCAGCGAGCTGTTGGAGGGTTAGGCAGTGAGTGGGGCCACTGCGTGCTGAGCATCTGCTGCGTCCCACGCAGTATAGGCCCAGGACCTCCCGGAATCCTAGGAACCACCCTACGGGGGGGGCGGGCCCCGCCGTCATTTCACGGAAGGCCCAGACTCTGACCCCAGATCCCCGGGCTGGGACCTGGCCGCCTGTAGCAGGGTGGTGACAGAGGGCTGGGCCCGGGGCCCCGGGCTGCCTGCGGGAGGGGCAGGGCACCCCGCACCCCGCCTCGAGGCAGCGCCAGGCCGACAAGCTGAGCACCAGGATCCGCGCCCAGACGCCCGGCAACGGCCGGCAGCCACTTCTCAAAGTTTAATGTCTCAGCAGGTTTACAATCCTTCTTTCAAAATACCAGAAGTAATTAGACCAGATGGACGAGCTGCATGCCAATTGCACTCCCTCCCGCACTCCTGGTTGGTGTGGGGTTTTTTTTTTTTTCTTAAATCAAGGCCGTTTTCAGTTAAATGAGAACAAAAAATGTATCCAAAACCCATAAATGAATACGGGATGTATACAGTTTTTTTTCCAGCACTTAAGATTCTGTGACAGCTGAGCCCCTCCTTCTCCTCCGAGCCTGGTGGTCCTACCCCATCCCCTAAGCCGCCCTGCCCAAGGCTCAGAGCCGTCACGGTCCCAACGGGCCCGGACATGGCCTTCCAGTGACTGGGAGGTCAGTGTCCCTGGGGTGGCAGTGCGCACACGCACACACACACACACACACACACACACACACACGGGACTCGACCCCGCGGTGACGGAGCCTGTGCTGGAGCTGGGGAGGCAACGGGACCTGGAGATGGGGACAGGCCTTCAGCCTGGGGGTGATGGGCAGCAGGGCACGCAGGGCAAGGGGTGACAGCACGGGCAGGCTCCACCCCGGGAGACCAGCATCGAGCAGGAGGTCGAGGAGGGGCCCCGTGGGCAAGGAGCTCGGGGGAAGGCCCGGGGGAGGCCACAGAGGGACCCAGGGACAGCACGCCACGCCAGGCCTGAGCTCTGACTGGGTCCCCCCAGCCTGGCATCTGTCACCTGTCTGTCCGTCCAGCCATCCCTCCATCCATGCATCCCACTGACATTTACTCTGATGGGCCGGGCACCGTACTCGCCGCTGGCATGAAGGCCACAAGAGAGAGGTTCGGGTCCCGTTCTCGTGGAGCCTCAAACCTCCCGGTGGGAAAAGAGGCACCAGAGGAAGCCGTCACCAGAGCACTGCGGTCAGCGCGGTCCTGGAGCTGCGCGGACGGGGCCCGGGCGACAGGCAGGAGCGGCCAGCAGGGAACAGACCTCCCGCGCCCGGGCAGGGCCAAGTGGGCGTCACAGGGAGACGCCGAGGACGGGCTCCCTCCTGCTCACCATCAGCACACGCTCACCCAGGGGGTCCCCACACTTAAGCACGACAGGCTAGACGGCAAAGCTTCCAGAAAACACAACGGAAATACCTTCCCGACTCCAGGGGACACAGATTTCCCAAATGGAACATGAGAAGCACTTGCCACGAAGGAACACACAGATGCCGTGGCCACCCCGAGACCAAGAACCCCGGCGGCTGAAGGCACCACCGGGAGAGAATCACAGGGAAGGACAAGTCACGTTGCAACTGCCGAAGGACTCACACTCGGAATACATGGAGAATCTATGAACCGACACGAAAAGGACCGTCAGGGCCGCCCAGGTGGCTCCATGGATGAGCGTCTGCCCTCGGCCCAGGGCGTTCCAGGATCGAGTCCCGCACACGGTCCCCGCAGGGAGCCTGCTTCTCCCTCTGCCTGTGTCTCTCTCTGGGTCTCTCTCTGGGTCTCTCAGGAATAAATATTAAAAAAAAAAAAAGAAAGAAATGAAAAGGACAAAGAACCCAATTGTTTTTTGTAAACGGGCAAAAAGACAGGAACACTTGAGGAAGTCCAAGTGGCCCCCGGAAGACGCTCGGCCTCACTGGCCATCAGGGCAAAGCAAGCGAAACCACCGGGGTCGCCAGCACAGCAGCATGGACGCAACCGAGAAGCCCTGCGACACCGAGGACGCGAGGTGAGGTGCCGCCGGCCGGGACGAAAATTGTCCTGACCGCTCTGACGGATGGGCTAGCACACCTGTCCACCTCAGGACCGCACAGTCGGCACGCAAGGGTGCGTGTGAGCGTGTCATGGGCATGCGTTCGGGTGCACGGGTCTCCATACCCTGAGGGGTGGGCACGACACCAGCCACACAGGAGCATGCACCACGGCCCCAAAGCCAGGGCGGCCGGGTTCACAAGTGGAGGAGTAAGTCACGGCGTAGTCCTGCGTCTCTCACGAATAAATAAGTTAAAAAAAAAAAAGGAACCTGACCCTCTCAGGACTGGGGTGCCCAGATGAACTACGGGGCGTCCTGTTCTGTTTGAGCTTCAGATAAACAACAAATCTCTTAGCATAAGTATATCCCAAAAGTTGCATAGGATATACTTATCTTAGAAATTATTCTCTCGGGGCACCTGGGTGGCTCAGCGGCTGAGCATCTGCCTTCGGCTCAGGGTGTGATCCTCAGGTCCTGGGATCGAGTCCCGCATCAGGCTCCCCGCAGGGAGCCTGCTTCTCCCTCGGCCTCCCTGTGTCTCTCGTGAATAAATAAATAAAAATCTTTTTAAAAAAATTAAAAAGGGCAGCCCGGGTTGCTCAGCGACTTAGCGCCGCCTTCAGCCCAGGGTGTGGCCCTGGAGTCCCAGGATCGAATCCCACATCAGGCTCCCAGGATGGAGCCTGCTTCTCCCTCTGCCTGTGTCTCTGCCCCTCTCTCTCTCTCTCTCATGAATAAATAAAATTTTTAAAAATAAAAAAAAATAAATTATTCTCTCTGCCTCATTGACCACCGCAGGATGGGGCTGGTAACCCTGGCCCACAGCAGGGACTGAGGAGGACATGCGGGCGAGCACGGGGCCGGGTTCTGGCCTGGGCCAAGGCGGGGTCAGCATGGGGTGTCAGCAGGTACGAGCCCCCCCTCACTCCCCACCCCACCACCACGCTCATCCTGAGCTCGCGGATGGCAGCGCCAGGCCTGATCCGCTCCTGGGTCCGTATAGCCCTGCAGGGGGCCGGGCTCACCTCGCTTGTGGCCTTCAGAGCACGCGGCCCAACAAAAGTTGGAAGGAGTCGCTCTCCTAAGCAGAGCCTCTCCTAGTGGCACCACTTAGGGAAAAAAGCCAACCGTGGGTGGTGACCACGAGTTTGCTTTGTTTCGCCTTCCTGGCTTTTCTGGGCCGTCCTCAAGGTCCAGGCCAGCCTGGTCGCACTGCCCCGGCTCCAAGTGCAGCACCAACAGGACTCGTCCCCGCCCGCCTGACAGCATGTCAGTGGCACCCCCGTGCAGGCACAGGGACTGGAGCCCTCTAAGCGGGCAGCAGCTGGCCTGGTACCAGGCCCAAACGCAGTGGGTCTGCGCTTGCACACCCCTTGTGATAGGCAGCTCACCACTCAGCAAGGTCACGTCACCTCACTTCTGGGCCCCTGCCTGCGGGATAGGCTTCCTGCACAGATGACAGCTGTCGTTTGCCACTGCCGCCTGCGCCCCTGCTCCGCCTGCGCAGATCACACTGGCCGGGTCTGCCCCCTGACCTGGGCCAGCACCGCCCACATGCTCCAGACGCCACTGCCATTCGGGGCCCCCGTGGCCAGGGCTTCACGCAAGGCCTGATCCCCCCATGGGTACAATCACACTTCTAGCGCTGGAGAGAACACTGCCTGTTAGTCAACATGAGGCGAGCAGGGAAAAGAAGGGGAAACTCAAACATCAGAACTTAGTGAGAAAAAACATAAATAAGGAAAGAAAGAAAGAAAAAAAAGAAAGAAAGAAAAAAAGAAAGAAAGAAAGAAAGAAAGAAAGAAAGAAAGAAAGAAAGAAAGAAAGAAAGAAAGAAAGAAAGAACTTAGAGTCGCCACCAGCTCGGCAGGCGGCCCTCCCTGTGAGCCGCCAAACGTCCAGGTGGTAGGGCCGAGGGGCTGAGCCTCCACACAAGGTTGGGGGTGCAACCCCCTCAGCAGCGCAATCGGCAACGGGACCAGGAGGTTCTGCAGCCATGAACACTTTCCCGGGCAGGTTCACGCACTTCCCCTTGTGCAGCTTCACCTGGAAAAGCACGGACGAGGCTGGAGGGGCAGTGCCACCTGTGCGTTTGGGACTCGGAGGCTCGGAGACACGGGACTCAGCAGGTCACACACGGGGTGAGAGGCAGAGCCTGGGGACACACCTCGAGTGTCTGGGCCCAGGGAACAGCACTTGACCGACTGCCAGTCCTGCACCGATGAGCTCTGTGGCCCTTCTGGGCCTCGGGGGTGATGTGCGGGGTCCCCATGGTTGATGACACAGGGGGGCAGGCAGAGGGGGCCGTGATGGACTGGATGCTGAGCGCTGGGGGTGATGGTCCAGCCGACCCACAGGGACCCATGCAGCCTGGAACACCTCAGCACCCCCAGCATGACCACAGCCTCACCGGCCTCCTGGCCTTTGCCTGAGCTGTTCCCTCTGCCTGTCACACTTTTCCCAGTGCCCCCCACCCCCCTGCATAGCTTTTTTGTCCCCTCAGCCGCTGCCTCACCCATGGAAGCCTTCCCTGACCCCAGCTCCCGGCCCCTGTCCCATGGGAGGCCCTCCCGGACCTCAGGTCCCGGCCCCTGTCCCATGGGAGGCCTTCCCGGGCCCCAGCTCCTGGCCCCTGTCCCATGGGAGGCCTTCCCGGGCCTCAGCTCCAGCCCCTGTCCGATAGGAGGCCCTCCCGGGCTCCAGCTCCCGGCCCCTGTCCCATGGGAGGCCATCCCGGGCCCCAGCTCCGGCCCCTGTCCCATAGGAGGCCCTCCCGGGCTCCAGCTCCCGGCCCCTCTCCTCTCCTCCCCTCTCCTCCTTGTGAACCAAGGGATTAGCAGTCGATGCATCTCCCAGGAGGACAGTAGCCCCGTGAGGCTGGAGCTGCACCTGTCTGGTTCACAGCACGTCCCGGGACCCACAAGAGTACGCGGCACTCAGGAAGCCTTGACAACGAGGTAGGCCATTCCCGGCTGACGAGGAGAACACAGCCCGGACCCCCTGGCCTCAGTATCCCCCTGGGCCAGGGAGGCCTAGGTGCATCTGAGGCTTTTTGGAGAACCAGGAACACACCCTGCATCCGCTGTTCTGGGCCTGGCACAGAGCAGTGTCTCACGGGGACACTGAGGAATGGCCTCTATGCAGCAGCACAAAGAGCCCAGACTAGGAGTCTGGAGCAGTCATCACGCCGACCTGGGCAAGCCACATCCCACCTGGGCCTCTACCTGCCCTTCTGTGAAATAGGATGAGAGTCCTGGCCCTGCCTGGAGGGCTGTTGGGGTATCAGCTGGAGAAGAGCTATCCTCATCTGGCCTCCTCCCCAGGAGCTCCCCGGTACCAGGAATTACAACCAACCTCCGGGGCCTTGCTCTGGGCCAGACCGTCCTCCAGACGGGCTCGCACAGACTTCACAGCTGCCTTTACCACGGGCAGCACCATTACCCCGGCCAAGGAGGGACCAGAGAGGCTGAGGCACTTGCCCGAAGTCACACAGCTAGATATGCACAGTGTCCCAATTTGAATAGCTCTTCCCTTACCAACCAACTGCCCGGCCAGTGCTGCTGCTGGGACTCCCAGCAGCTGCTCCCAGCCCCAGGCTGGGCCTCAGGGAAAGCAGGGCAGCCGCTGGAAGGCGAGCGCACAGCCTGCAGGCAGAGCGTAGACAGGGTACCCCGTAGCCCTGGGCATCCAAGCCTGCGAAACAGCATCCAGAGGTGGAGCCGGCACAGAACGGGGCTCAGAAATAGGGCTCCTCTCCTGCCTCCTCCACTTGTGGAAACTGCAGTTCAAACCCCCACCCCCCAGGAGCCCTCCTGGATTTCACCAGGGCCTCCTGAGGCCCCTTCTGTCCCAAGCCCCCCCAGCCCCCCACTCCCGCAGGCAGTACTGGGCTCGAGCTCCTGACACTGAATGCAGGAACCACTGGCAGTGGGAGCGCAGAGCAGTTGGATCAACCGCCGGCCTCACGCAGGCATTTCGGGAGCCCAGCACTTGGCCTCCAGCTGGCAGAGGGGACCCCAGGGCTGGCCCCACACCCAGGAGCCCGAGGACAGGTTGTCACAGGGGTTCCTCTCCCCCAGCCCTGAGGGAGCACACAGCTGCTCGGGGGGAGGGGGACACTGAGTGCACCTGTCACCCCCCCCCCACCTGTCCTCCATCCCACACACTGGTTCTGGCCCAGGCAGGGCTGGAGGGCTGGCCTTGGCAGCAATAACAACCACAGGGTCTCCGCTGGTGGAGAGCTTGGTGGGGCAGGCACCAGGCCCAGCTAAACCCTCCTGACACCTTCACAACCACCCTCTGCGGGACGGCCACTGTCACTCCCATTTTGCAGGGAAGGAAACTAGGGCACAGAGGTTAAGTGACTTGCCCAGGGTCACACAGCCCATAAAAGGTGAGGCCAAGATTGGAGCCCAGGCCGGTTGGATCCACAGCCACACCATGAACTCCTACAGAATATGTTTTTTTAAAAGGTTGTGTGTGTGTGTGGGTGTGTAGGGGCGGGGGGTGCTCAAAATCTTGGGCAAGGAGGCGCAGTGCAGACGCCCGTCTTGCTCCTGAAGGCCTCCCCATCGACCTTCCTGACTTCCCTCTTGCACCTCACGCTCCAGTTCTTCCAGTATGTTCCGCCAGACTTCTTCTCCAAGTGTGGGCCCCAGTGGCCTGCCAGGCAGACTCAACGCCTCCTCTCCACTCCCATCCTCGGCACCAAGCTCATCGCGTCCTCGAGGGCCCCCGTGGTCCTCGTCTGGGAGCGCACAGGCTGCGGGGAGGTCAAGACTCCAGAAACGGCGAGAACCCAGGGCTCAGGGTCATCTCTGCTCCGTCCCCTGAGGAGGCCTGGGCAGGACGGAACCAGGTCCCACACCCGCCTGCAGCCTCTGGCCACCAGGTGTCATCACATGGCATCCACCAGGCAGCCCGGTGTTGGTAATGGCTCCCCCCAAAGTCCCTGCACCCATACAGTCCCGTGTGCCCCCAAATCATCCTTCAGCCTCTCCATGTGTACTGCTCTGATGGCACAGCTTCGGGCGTCACCCGAACTGCGAACGTCCTTCTACTCCCTCACAGCTCAGGTCCCCTCACCTCCTCCCTCCTCCAAGGAGCCTTCGGGATCACACCACACTTCCAAGGACATGTGGTCTCTCCTTACTGTGTATGGTGCCCTCCTCCCCCTGCCAGCACCTGGCTCCCTGTGGCTACAGCCAGCTCTAAGCCCTCTAAGGGCCACCTGGTCTGTCCACCTATAGAATGTGGACAATAAATCAGTCGGCTCAGGGCTGAGTAAGAATTAGAAACAACACTCATGGAGACTTTAGCCCAGGGGCCGGCCTGCTGAATTTGCTCAGGAATGAATTACTGCCGCCACCACCACCATCACCACCACCATCATCACCAACATCACTATCATTACCATCATCACCAACATCACCATCATCACATCACCACCACCATTATCACTTTCACCAACACCATCATCACCATCAACACCATCACCATCATCACCACCATCACAATCACCACCATCACCACTATCACCACCATCACCTTCACCATTATCACCATCATCGCTATCACCATCATTATCACTTTCACCATCACCACCATCTTCATCATCATCACCACCGTCACCACCACTATAATGGCCACCACAACTGTCATCACCATCACCATCACCGTCATTATCACCAGGGCTCTGATGGACACACTGGCCATCACATAGAAGAGTCATGACTCATTCTCACCTTGATCCCCTCCAAGCCAAGCCAGGGATGAGGCCTGACTGTCCTGTGTGCCCAACACGGAGTAAGGGCTTGATGTGTACTCATGATTGAAACAACTGCCATCCCCAACATGGTAAACCAGGTCTTCAGCCTTCCATGAAAATTCCAACCGCCTTTCCTCAGCCTGGCTCATCACTCGCCACCCCTCATCTATGCATCTCTGGTGCGTGTCAGGGGACACGGGCAATGGGGAGATTCCTAGCACACAGGATAATGCTTGAACGCGGGGGCTCTGGAACCACAGTGCCTGGCTGTAACCCCAGCCGTGCCTCTTCCTAGCTGTGTGACATTTGGCAAGATCCTCATGCTCTCCGTAGCTCAGTTGGCTCTTCTGGAAACCGGGGATAAGAACAGTACGGGGCTGTGTGTGAGGTGCACAGCAGAGGGCACAGCGGACACAACTACTTGCCAGCTAGACACGAGGCAACCAAAGCTCGGAGAGCAGCAGCGACCCACCGGGGGCCACACGGGGATGTGGGGGGCCTGAGCTCCAGCTCCTCGTGGTGACCTGGAGCTCCCCGGAGCTTCTCCCGGCCCCACTCCCCTCCGCATGTTCACCCCAGCTCCTCGGCCCCCCGCCTGGGGTGGGGACGGCGCCCCGCGCACTCACCACGGCGAGCCGTAGATCCGGAAGCCACGCACGGTGACCTCCGAGTCCTGCAGGTAGATACAGTTGGTGAGCAGGGACTGCACGTTCTCGTAGTTCTCCGGCTTCAGCTTTGACACCGACGGGAAGTAGTAAAAGTCCTGCTTGATGAGGTCAGCCATGAACTCCTGGTCGAAGGTCAGCTCGTGGTTGCCGGCAATCACGATCTTGTACTCGTAGGGCAGGCTGCCTGCGGAGGCGGGCACAGACACACAGACTCGGCCGCTGGCCTCCGGGGAGCCACCACCCAGCCGGGGCGGGCGGCGGGCGAGAGCCACGGGAATCCCCCGCAGAGCAGCCCCGGCTGCAGGCCCCCGATTGGCGCCCTCCGATCAGAGGCGGCGGCCGGCAGCCCGACCCTCACCCCTGCAGCCTGCCTGCGCCGGTGGCGACTGGGTGACAGGCCAGCAGCAGACCCAGGCCAGCAGGGGGGACCTGGCCTCATCCTCGGGACTGGCCCGCCTCAGGCTCCTCTGTCTGCGGAAGCACAAGCTCTTTGCGGAGCTCGTGTGAAACCCCTGGAGACCCTACACTTGGGGAGGGGCCCACCCCGACGGCCATGGAGTTCCAAGGCCAAGCCCAAGTGCAGCCAAAACACAACAGTGCATAGCACATCCTGGTACACACACAAAAGGCCCTTCTAGCTTTGCTCTGTCAGAACCCGGGGCAGCTCCTCTGCACCATGCCTCCCTCCCTGGGGCCCCACCTTGCAGATGCCCCGAGCAAGGTGTGGGTGCTGCCTCCCGGCTGACCTGCCTGGGGGCCCCCTTCCCCGCTACCATAGCCCCCCGGGCTCAGTAAACCACCACCCACCCCTGGTCCCTACCGCCCCTTGGAAGCCGGCCTGACCCCAGACTCGGGGCCCTGACTCCCCATCTCGCACGAGCCTCAGCTGCCGGGCTCCCCGGGCCTGGACAAGGGGTCATGATGGCACCCAGGGGTCCTGACATGGATGAAAAATGCAATGTGAAGGTGAGCCAGCCCGAAGGCCCAGACCCTTCCCCCCAACCCCTCCAGGTGGGGCGGGCCCCCGTGGGTCAGGCAAGCACGACGGGGACGTGTGACATGCCAGCCCACCACGGGCCTCCGATAGGAGAGTCCAGGCAGGAAAGTGGTGACATGCCACAGCTACCACACAGAGAAGTAGTCGCCGCCATCGGATGCAACGTCTAAATGACTCTGATGCGGGCTTCTGCGGGAGTCAGCACAGGACACTAAGCTCTCCCACGCACCCGCTTCAGCCACTTCTCTCGCCCCAGATTCTTCAGCAAAATGACTCGCTCCCGTGGTCCCAGAGGCTTCCTGCAGCGCATCCGTGCCAGGCACTGAGCCAGGCACCTCCCATTCCATGGTGCTGATATAGAAACTGAGGCTCGGGGAGCTAGGCCGTGACATGCTGGAGGACACACGGCCCACAGGTGGCAGACTGGCCTCTGAGCCAGTCCTGTGTGACCCCAACGCTTTCCACCTGCTTGGGGAGAGCCCAGGAAAGTGCCCTCCATGAGGCCAGGACGCAGAGTCCCGTCCTGACGCCTGAAAGCCATGACCATGCCTCTGGCCCTGGCCTTCTGTCCCCTATGACACATAGGGGAGCCCTCCCAAGGGTCCTCGGCCTCCCAGCTCCAGGCACATGGAGAAGGAAGAGCAAGACATCACACAGCTAATGGAGAGCCATGCCTCCCAGCACATCTTCCTTGATCTTGGGTGACTGTGATCCGCACAAGAACACACACGAGCTCAGTGTGGCAGCCGCCTGACCTCAGTTCAAATCCCGGCTCTGGTACCTCTCAAAGGGGCCGGCCAACTAACCTCACTGAGCCTCAGTTTCCCCTCTGATCAAGGTGGGTGTCCCTAGGGGCTAAGGACCTCTCTGACCCCTCCAGGCTCCACGGAGCCGTTGCCCCGTGACTGGCTCCCCAGGGGGTGGAACACAGTCCAGAAAGAGCAGGACCTTCCGCCCCTTGGCCCCTCTGCATCCTCTGCTGTGCGAGCGCTGTGTCAGGAACCCACTTCCAGAAATGCCCCAAATTCTAATTTTGCCTTACTGAGAACTGACGCCTACAATATGGGATCGGATGTGACAGACGGGTGGTCAGATTCAGCATTCTAGGAAGAAATGTGCTTTCCCAGCCCTGTGTGAGCTCCGGGAAGGGGCAGGGCGAGTCTTGTGGCAAACAATAAATCATGATAATAATAAACAATAATACAACAATGTTTTTTGTACTATAACTATTATATTCTAATCACAAGGGAACAGAAGAGTCCAGAAAGTAGTTATGTTTCTCCACGGCCCAACCCATCCCCAAGACCAGGACCTCCACATCCTGCCTGGTCTTGAGCTCTGTGGCCATGGCCACCTGAGTCCCAGCCCAGCCACGAGGCAGAAGGGGAGCAAGATAGGAGTTTGCTGGAAAATTGGCAGAAAACCATAATCATGCTCCCCACTGCCTCTCCAGCCACCCCAGAATCCTTCACAAGTTTGAGAAAAGAGGGTTTTCTGCTCCTTGGTGTTTATCAAATCTTGGGAGCCCTGAGATAATGACCAGACCCAGCTCTGCCACTAGCCAGCTGTGCGCCTCGGTTTCCCCACCCATGAAGCAGGCAGAGCACCTGCCCTGCAAAACCGCGCTGGGGTTTCAGAAGATACCGAACAGAGACGCACAGCACTTGGCAGTCACAGTGTCAGCTTCCCTGGGCCACGGTTTGCAGGCCAGACCTGCCCACAGGCACATTTCATTTGGCAAAATGTTTTTATTTGAATCTGGCTGCCAACATTAAAAAAATGCAAAAAAATCCCCAATAAAATGCCATTCTTTGTTTTCTAAAAATCGATCAATCAATTTTAAAAGTGCATGCTCCTGGCCCAGTCAAGCGCTGAGTATCTGTGCCTCCCTTAGACGGGCAGCCGATGGCGGTTTGCGGTCCCCTCCTGTCCCAACCATGCACATCCAGCCCCCCTCACTCATTTTAAGGAACTGCCCCCCCTTACCCCGCACAGGCATCTGGTCTCCGGGCCTTGCCCCAGTCCTGGAGACTTGCGGGGAACAGACCTGCCCCTCAGTGCTGCCGGTGAGGCAGGGGGGACGGGCTCTCGGGGCCCTGGGGGACTCGGGGTATCTGCTTGTTTCCCAAGGGGCCAGACAGCTCCGGGGGCACAGGAGCAGACATGTGTGCTTTGCTCGTCGCCCCCTGGCAGGTCCCAGCAGAAGCCTGGCAAACGAAGCCCCCGACAGCACCACGGGGTGACATGAAGCAGAGAACCCTTCCTCCGGCGGCCCTGCCCCAGCCACCTGCGGGGAGGGAGGTTTGCGGGGACCCTGAGCACCTGGGGAAGCATTGTGGAGGACACCCCGGGGAAGACTGCCAATCTCCTGGACCCCAAGGTGGGGCCAGCCATCCTGGGTCAAGGCTGGTCCCTCTACTCCCCGTGGAACTTTCTGAGATATGCTCTGTAACTGTGGGAAATGAGGCTGTGGGCCCAGGTCCCACAGCAGGTGCACAGGGGAGGGGACACTGGGGGTTGGTCCAGCTGATCCCACACCTGGGGTCAGCGACTCGGACTCCTTCAAGGCTGCCAGGCCACCGAACTGAGCCCCTTCCCACACTGCAGGCAGTTGGGGGAAAAGGGGTGGCCTCTGCCCCCCACCTCCAGGCTCTGATGCATCCATCCCCCTCTGAGCATCGCCCCGGCCTGGGGAGCGGAGCCGCAGTGATGTATTTACGGTCTGTCTCTGACTGGGGGTGTTACTTACACTAATTAACAAATTACTCCAACTGTATAGTTGCATTTATTTCTGCTGCTCCCGACTCCTGGGGACCGGGGAGTGAGCTCGACACCGTCAGCTCACCCCTGTTCCTCTCTCCTCGGCAGAGTTCCCCTCCTCTGGGGGAAAAGTGGATGGGGCGGGGGGGATCAAGGCTCCTGTACCTAAAGCCAGGTGGGGACGGGAGCCACAACATGCTGCAGGGTACACTCAGATACTGTTGGGGTTCTCCCTACAAAGTGGGTGCATGTGGCTTGGAGGCAGGGGGTGCAACCACTGGCAAACACATCACTGGTCCAGCACCGTTGCCCCCCTGAGTGAGAGGTCCACCCACAGACGTGAGTGTCTGGATGGTCCCTTGGACTTGGGAACTTGCCAGCTGAGTGTGACCTTCACAGACACTTAAGCGTAACTGTCCCCATCTTACATCCGGGTGAGGCTCCAAGAGGTTGCCTGAGTTTACACAAATAAGCAATAAAGTGACTGATCACCACGCACGGCACTGGACGCTTGACAGACCTTGGGGCTTGGGCCCCATCAAACTCATCCAGAACTGGCACCCCAAGCCTCCCGGTGAGCGGACGGTGGGTGGACAGACGGATGGAAGGACAGAGGTGGATGGGTTATGGATGAATGCACGGACGGGGAGAGATGGATGAACACGTCTATCAATCAACCCACCCATCGTGAGAGAACCCTGGCTGTCTTCTTTAAACCACCTGACTCCCTGGGTTCCCTCATCTTTCCTCCAGATGTTTTCTCCAACCTCCTTGCAGACCCGTGTCCCTCCCCCACACCCCGAAATGTCCATCTCTGAATTGTCTCCAATCAGACCTGCTGTCTCCCAAGTGGGAGTGGGGATGGGGGAGCCAGGACTAAAGCTCTGGAAAGGCCTGACCAGCCTGCAGTGGTGGAGGGAAGTCTATTCTAGGATCGCTACCTCTGTTGTTAGAACCTCAGGCTGCATTAGCCTCCAGGTGCTCCCATGATCCTGCAGCTCTTCCCAACCTGACTGTGGGGGAAACACCCAGTGACCAGTGGCCCCAGGCTTACTTGCTTAGCTTGTGCCTCTCCCTCCCGTCTAGGCAGTGAAGGTGGGGAGTGTTCGGGGACTGCAGTGACTGAGCAATTGGCAGGGGCTTTGTGGGTAAAAGGATGAGATGACCACAACCTTTCAGCACACGGAGGAAATTAGCGCTGTTCCCTTTGCCCCCTCCTGCTGCTGTCCTTCCCAGCAGCAGGGAAGAGGGCGCCTGACGGAAGCACCTGCCAGGCAAAGTGCCAGAAGTGCCCGGACCCCAGGAGAGGGAATGCTCTTCAGGCAGGTGTCTGGGCAGCCTGGTGAAGCCTAGAGAGGGGACAGCTGGGTCGAAATGTCTCTTACCCACCTCCCCTCATCAGCGCCTCAGAAGCAAAGAATCCGGTCCTCGTATCCCAAAAGCCCATCAGGCCAGAAACTCGCTTTCTTCCCCGAGTCTGGGCCCTGTTGCAACACCACCCCCAGCCCGGTCAGCCATCCACAAGCTCTGATGGAACATGAGCCCTGTCGAGACACCATCAGGGACACTTGGACGCACAGGACTCAGTCATAAGGTCAGGGCCAGAGGGGACACACAGAGGTTCCAGTCCACACCACACAGTGGGGAAAGGAGGAAACGAGCTCAGAGAGGGGAGGGGAGCTGCCTGGGGTCACTCAGCAAGACCATGGAGAGCCGGGACTTGAGCCCTTGCTTCCAGCCTCCGAGGGAGGCGGGGGGATGTCTGGACAGCGGCCACACCAGCCTCTGGTGGCACCTGCCCGATGGGCTGTGGACCGGAAAGACAGGAGGACAGGTGGGGGAGCGGAGCATGGACTTGAGGGGCTGGTGGGATCCTGGGCCAGGTGGCTGACCTCCCAACCCGAGGTCCCAACCCAGAGCCCCAAGACCTCATGGAAACCTTCGCATTCTGCATAACAACGTTGGCCCATCTTCCCCAAAGGTGTCCTTTCTTCCCGGCCAGATGATCTGAGTTCCTGGCATTTGCTAGCCCTGGATTTGTTGGTGGTAACAAGCCCATTAGGTAGGAATCGGCTGAGCAGCAGAGGATGACCATATTGTTTTAACTTTCCCTTTGCCGTATATTTCCAAATAGACACGCATCCCCCTACAGATGCCACCCAGCAGCAGGCGTGCACGGTGTGCGAGGGACGCGGACGAAAACCTCTGCTACTTGTGTGCTTCCAAGATTAATCTCCTTCCAAAAGGTTACAATTCTTTATCGCTAACACTTAACCATCCCATTGAACAGAAAGTGCTGCCTCCAAACTGGGTAATCTGTTAAATTCAACAAGATATGCGCACGCTTCTCTGTCATCTATGCCATTCCCGGAGCGGTGCATTGAGCCCGGCAGAGTTTTAGTGTTCTCTAAATGCAGCGACAATCAGGAAAATGCCCACTTACGGCTTTTCCCGCCCATTCCCATCTCACAGAACGCGGCAGAGGGGGATGGAATAAAGAGACAGCATAACGATCTCTGATTGCATTTTTAGTACATCTTTGACAGTTCTGTGTTTAAACACTTGCCAATGTCTGGGAGACTCACATTAGCAGGCTTCTTGGTGTGGTGCACGGTCTAGAATAAGATGGGGCTGAAGCAGGCTGCACGCCTCAGCTTTGAGCCCCCGGTGGGTCTCGGCACAGCCCGGGCGCGTTAATGCCGGGGATGGAATCACACAGCCAAGCACACGCCGAGGACGTGGGCCGGCAAATGAGAGGAGATGGGGATTCTGCGTGTCGCAGGCATGGCAGGAGAGGTCTGAAGATGCGTGCCTGGGCGGGGGGCCAGAGCCCAGTGATAGGAACAGGCGCACGGGTGGTGCCTGCAAAATTTGTTTTCTGCTGCGCAACTCTGTGAGCATTTCCTGGTGCTAGGTAGTGTAACAGGCAATTTGCATTCAAGGCTTCTAGATTTCCCTGGTTCCCCAGGTGAGAGGCAGTGTTGCCGAAGGGTTAGGGGTACTCACTCGCAGTCATGGAGCTGAAAAAGCCTGAATCCCATTTCCACCTACTGGCTGTCTGGCCTAGGGTGAAAAGGCTCACTTCTCTGAGCCTCAGCATCTTCATCTGTAAGAAGAATGTTCAGGGTTCTTGCAACAATCCCCCCAAAAGATGTGTAAAGCACCTGTGCTGCACTTACCCAGGGATTTGTTTTAATCAGGTATAGTATGACACGCAGACAGGGAAACGATTGTCATGAATGAGGAATTTATACTCACAGATCCCTAGACATGGGCGGCATTCAGGGCTGTACTGGCCACACGGGGAAGCCGGGCCCGGTCAGGGGGCAGAGGGAGTGGAGAAGAAACCTGGACCAGAGCCTTTGTTGTGGTTTCCGAGGGAAAAGACAGGGAGGCAGGGTAAGCACGTTTAGGATTGGCAGGTTTGAACAACTTTGGCAGGCTTGGGGAAGTGGGTGGCATCCAGGGGCTGCCTCTACTTGTCGGGTGCCTGGCCCTGGGGTGACAGGGTTGGGGGTGGGGGGACACAGGGACTGAGAGTGAGATCCTAAAAGGGAGGGAGTGGGTTGGTTTGTATAAGAAAGGCGCGCTCAAAGGTGGGTCCTTCACTATCTCCAGAATTGGTTAACACCCTGGGAGGCGCGGTCCCTCCAGGCTCAGCAAAGCCCCGAGATGTCAAAGCATCAGAATAGGAAAAATCACAGGCTTGTTGATACTACCTGGATGTGAGCCAGTACCAGGGCCTTCCAGGGCTGTTAGGACCAAACACTGTGTCCAGAAATGTTAGAGATGAGAAAAGAGGCCTAGGGAGGTCAGGACACCTGCCTGGGGTCACGCTGGCAGGTCAGGCTGCCCAGAGCTGTGTGTGGAGACACCCAGGGTGGGAAGGAGCTGTCCTGGGACCGCAGACCTGGCACTGACCTGCAGGAGGGCCCTGCCACCCAGCCCACCTAACCCTGGCCTGTGGTCCGGCATGGGAGGGTTCTGGATTCCCAACTCAGCGTTGGTGCCCATATTTAAAAGGCAAATGCAATTTTTCTTCTGTTCCGTCCTAATAGCCAAAATGTTTAACTTTCAAACATTTGTTTTTCATGGGAGATGTTTTAAAAACAGGAACATTCAGTCCTAATCATCTTTAAACAGTTGTTTCAACTGCTACTGCAGAGTGTAGATGACTTCAGTCTGAAGGGGACAACCACAAACTTTGTGTTTTCCTCCCAAAACTAAGTCCAAATGTGGCTAGAAAGGTTTTCTTGTGAACCTCCAGGGAAGCCACAGCCTGGAAGAACAGGCTCCTGCACAGGTGTTCAGGAAAGGCCCTGGGGCCTCGGTGGGGGCCAGGCAGGTAAACCTCGGCACTTGAGGCTATGGCGCCCCCTCTGGGCCAGGCTCTGTCGGTGCTCGGACCTCACCTTGCACAACACCCCTGCCCTGCCCTGCCCCGCCCCTGCGTGCCCCGGCTGCTGGAGGCCTCCTGACTTTTGCTCCTGCTGTTCCACCCCTGGGGACCCCCTCCCTGCCCTTCTTTCTGAGGCCGCTCCAATTCCACTCACCCTACACAGTCAGCCCAGGTGCTGCTTCCTCCAAGATGCCTGCCATGAACAACCTCCTCCACCCAACCCAAGCAGCAGGATGGCTGTTCCTCAACACACCTTCTAGGCAAGTAATGCAGGGGTGGGAGCTCCCCAGCGGGGTGTCACAAGGGGTGGGAGCTCCCCAGCGGGGTGTCACAAGGTACGACCTAAAGGGCACTTTCACAGGATGGCATCTGAATGCCCACATCCCTCTACTTGTGCTGGCACCCCATGAAATCAACAGTAAAGCAATCAAAAAAGCACAGACCTCCAAGGATAAAAGTTTGAGAGTCTGAAGAATGGATGAGTGGACTGGCTTGGCTAAGCAGAAAAAACTGAAACTGAAGCCTAAGCCTTGGGAGAAGGTTGCAGGGGGATGGGGGAAGGGAAGCACTGGGGGAGGGGAGCATCACAGGAAGGAAACCCAGCTGTGGCCAGAGGCTCAGGTGGCTCAGGGATGCAGACCCAGGTGTGTGGTCTGATCTAGACCATGTAGGAGCAAGTAGGTCTGGGCCCCTCCCCCATTACACCCATTAAGGGAACCAGGCCCTTCCCTCCTAGTCTCCACAGAAGAAGGGGCTTTAGTTTCAAGGGAAATAGCAGTTCCAAAGAAACCCATTTAGGGACCATCAGGCCTAAAGGAGGATGGGCAGAAAGGCAGGGGATGAACAAGAGGGAGATACAGTGACATGCATAAACATGGTGGCTTTGGAGACCCCAGGTCCCTTCCTCACTCAATTCTCAAATCCTGGGAGCCAGGCTTACAAATGGGGAACCCCTCTCTGGGGAGAAAGACAGAAGCAGGAGAGAAAACCTACAGACACAGATATAGGCAGTTCTCCCACAGGGACAGCCAGGTCCCATCATGGCAAGCTGCTCCCCTGCACACACACAGCTTTCAAACGCACAAACACACAGGATCATCAGACCTCAGAGGAAAACCTCCACGCAGAACATAGAGCCAGAAACAAGCTGAAGAAAGGAAAGGAAGAAAGGAAATTGGAGAAAATGGTACTGATGCAGGAGAAATAACTAAATATATAATTAACACCCTCGGTGAGATCATAGAAGATATTGCACCCATGAAATTCTTGCAGGGTGCTCTTAACAAAAGAAAGAAAATCTTAGCAGAATTTTTTAAATTTGGTGAAAGAGTGGGAAGATAAAGTTGAGAAAATCTCCCAGAGAATAACAGAAAGACAATGACATGAGTACCCAGTGAGAAAAGATACCAAAATCAGTTGTATGAGTTGTAGAAGGAGACGTCACAAATTTAAAAAAAGAAGAAGGAAATTAAAAGTATATATAATAATATGAGAAAATATCCCAGGATTAAAGGGCAAAGTCTGAGCCATTAAAAAGGTTGCCCGAGTATCCAGAAAAATGAATGAAAAAAAGACTCACACCCAAGGCACACTGCCCAGAAATAAGACAGCTCATGTACTAAGGATGAGGTATCCAAACAAGAGTGGGGTTCTCACTGGCTGTACCACAAGCTACAGGAAAATTTCTGGAGCCACACCTTCCAAATTCTGAGGGGAAAATGATGTGCTGCCCAGAATTCTACAGCTCGGCAAACTATCAGTTAAGACTGAGGACAGAATAAGGGACTTTTTCTGATATGCAGCTTTGCCAAACATTTATGTCTACTGTATTCTTTCACAGAAGGCTACTGGAGGGTGTATTCCACCGAAATGAGAGAGTAAACCAAGAAAAAGAAAGCCATGAGGTGCTAGAACCAGGGGCTCCAGGCCAGAAAAAAGATGGGAACTCCTCATCCCAAGATGAGGGCTATACGCAGGTCCCAACAGTTCAAACTGGGCCAGGGGTCAGAGGCTCAAGGGAAAAAGAGAAAAAAGAGCCGAAGATGGCTTAGCCCAGCTCCCCACACTGCGAAGGGGCATTTAAAACTCTGCAGGACACAGGTATGAACCATGATGTGTACACAGAAAAACAAGCAAGCACACAAAACAATGAACCCCTTCAGGGGAAACAGCAAGTTGTGCAACAAACGTTTAACCTTAAACAGTCTTAGAATAAAAAGGAGAAGAGATGTGTGGTAGGGAAGCTGAGTCTCTAAATCTTCATTTTCAATTGTAAGAAATTAGAGAGTAACATCTCAAATTGAAAAGTAAAAGATAATAATATAAGGTTGTGACTTAGAGACACCTTGGTAATGAGAGCAACAAGGACCACACAGGAAATGGGAATTGGGACTGAGAGGGGTTGGGGAGAGGACTCTTGGTTTCATCATAAGCATCACAGTGTGCTGTGACTATATATACATATTACTTTAATGCAAATAAAAGTTTAATCAAATAAGAAGGCAACAGGAGGCTAGAAGCTCCTTGCCCACTTCCTTTTTAAAAATATTTTATTTATTTATTCATGAGAGACACAGAGAGGCAGAGACACAGGCAGAGGGAGAAGCAGACTCCACGCAGGGAGCCCGATGTGGGATTTGATCCCAGGACTCCAGGATCACACCCTGGGCCAAAGGCAGGCTCCAAACCGCTGAGCCACCCGGGGATCCCATCCTTGCCCACTTCCTAATTCTCTCCAGGGGTAGCCTGACCTCTTACTTGCTCTACCTGTTGCTCAAAACCTAGACCCAAATCAAACCAAGGCACAGTTAAGACCGACTCAAAGACAGGCAGGCAGAAAACCTTACTTGGTTGATTTCTCTGATATTCTGAGCATCTAAGTGCTGGGATTACTCTGATATCCAGGCTCAAAGACAGGTGATCTGGTCAAGCAGCTCCTCACCTGGAGAGGTCAAGCAGCCATTAATGACATCACAGGTAGCACCTGATGAGATTCTGAGACAAGCTCCCCACTGCTCTGTTTCTAACTCTCAAAATAACAGTCTTGCAAAATGGGCAGAATGTTTGAAAGATAGAGAAACTGGGGCTCGATGAGGTTACATAACTACACAAATGATAAGCACATAAGTGGGAATCTGAACCCAGAACTCTCTGAGCTGAAGCCCATGACTTCCCCTCTGTGTGGCACCCAGGACATACTACACATGTCAGAGGTTGTTTTTATGAAACATTCCTCCAAAAAAGACTGTTGCCATATATTTAAGTCCTTACAAGGTCTCTCCTGTTATGAGTAACCCTGAATGATTTTATTTTAAATAACATAATACTTTGGAAAAGATCTTGTGGCCACTGTAAACAGCCTATGAAGACCGTTTTTTTTTTTTTTTTTTAAATAAAGTTAGGGATTCTTTTTTTTTAAGATTTTTTTTATTTATTCATGAGAGACACACAGAGAGAGAGAGAGAGGCAGAGACACAGGCAGAGGGAGAAGCAGGCTCCATGCAGGGAGCCCGACATGGGACTCGATCCCGGGTCTCCAGGATCAGGATCAGGGCTGATGGCAGCGCTAAACCGCTGAGCCAACTGGGCTGCCCTGAAGACCATTTTATTTTGTTTTGTTTTTGAAGACCATTTTAAATAGCAATATAGATCTTAGAACAAATTAAATGATTTTGGCAAAGGTTCAGGACACAAAAACAATGTGCAAAAAACTCAGTTGTGTTTCTATACACTAATAAGCCAAAAACAACACCATTTGCAATAGCATCAAAAAGAAGAAAATACTAAAAAAAGGGGGGGGGATCCCTGGGTGGCTCAGCGGTTTAGCGCCTGCCTTTGGCCCAGGGAGCGATCCTGGAGTCCTGGGATCGAGTCCCACGTCAGGCTCCCGGCATGAAGCCTGCTTCTCCTTCTGCCTCTCTCTCTCTCTCTCTCTATCATAAATAAATAAAAATAAATCTTTAAAAAAAAAAGAAAATACTTAGGAATAAGCTTAACCAAAGAGGTAAAAAATTTGTATGTCGAAAACTACAAAACATGTGCTGAAAAAGATTAAAGAAGACACCAATAAATTAAAAGACATCCCATGTTCATGGATTGGAAGGGTTCATATGGTTAAGATATCAATGCTACCCAAAGCAATCTCAAGATTCAATGCAATCCCTACCAAAATCTCAAGGATGTTTCTTGCAGAAATTGAAAACCCAGGCCAAAATTCATATGGAATCTCAAGGGACCCTGAATAGTCTCAAAAAAGAAACACAAAGTTGGAGGCCAAACAGTTTCTGACTTCAAAACTTACTAAAAAGCTATAGTAATTAAACAGTGTGGTACTGGCCTAAATACAGATGCTGATCAATGGAATAGAATAGAGAAGCCAGAAATAAATCTTCACATATATGGCCAAATGATTTTTTTCTTTTCTTTTCTTCTTCTTGTTGTTTTTTTAAGAGAGGGGGGGGGTACGGGGGGAGAGAGAGAAAGAGAAAGAGAGAGAGAGAGAGAGAGAGAGAGAGAACACTTTAAACAGTATCCCACGACCCTGAGATCATGACCTGAGCCGAAATTATATGGTCAAATGGCTTTCAACAAAGGTGCCAAAACCACTCAGTGGGGGAAAGGATAATCTTCCTAACATGTGGTTCTGAGAAAACTGGCTATCTGCATGCAAATGAGTGAAGCTGGACTCTGGCCACACACAAAAATTAACTCAAAATGAACAAAGACCTAAAAGTAAGAGCTAAAACTACAAAATTCTTAAAAGAAAACATAGGGGCAAAGCTTCATGACATTAGATTTGGCACCTGATTTCTTGACTATGATACCAACGAGAGAAAAAAATACCTCTAAATTAAAACCTTCTGTGTATCAAAGGATACCATCAACCAAGTGAAAAGCAACCCACAGAATGGGGGGAATATTTTAAATCATATTTCTGATAAGGGGTTAATATCCAGAATATATAAAGAACTCTGCAGAATTCAACAACAACAACAAAAAAATGCAAAGGATTTGAATAAACACTTCTCCAAGGAACCCATGCAAATGGCCAATGAGCACATAAGATGTTCAAACATCACATTTTCAGGAAAATGCAAATCAAAACACGGTAAGATACCTCACACCTATTAGAATGGCTATTATCAAAACCCCAGAAAGCAAGTGTTGGTGAGGATGCGGAGAAATGGGAACCTCTTGTATACTGTTGGTGGAAATGTAAAATGGAACAGCCCCTACGGGAAACAGTATGCCAATTCCTTGAAAAATTAAAAATAGAACTAGCATCCAATCCAGCAATTTCACTTCTGGGTATATGCCCCCAAAGAACTGAGAGCAGAGTCTCAAAGAGATATTTGTACACCCGTGTTCATATGGCAGCATTATTTACAGTAGCCAAAAGGTGGACCCAACTTGAGTGTCCATCGATAGGAGAACAGACAAACACAAGGCAATATATCCACACAATGGAATATCATTCAGCCTTAGAAAAGGAAAGGCATTCGTTCTGACACATGCATGCATCGTGAAGATATGCTCAGGGAAATAAACCAGCCACACGAGACCAAATACTGTATGAGTCTACTTATATGAGGTACCTGGAGTAATCGAATTCATAGAAACAGAAAGCAAGGGGGATCCCTGGGTGGCTCAGCGGTTGAGCAGATATCTGCCTTTGACCCAGGGCGTGATCCTGGAGTCCTGGGATCGAGTCCCACGTCAGGCTCCCTGCATGGAGCCTGCTTCTCCCTCTGCCTGTGTCTCTGCCTCTCTCTCTCTCTCTCTCTCTGTGTGTGTGTGTGTGTGTGTGTGTGTGTGTCTCACGAATAAATAAATAGAATATTAAAAAAAGAAAGAAAAAAACAGAAAGCAGAATGGTGGTTGCCAGTGGCTGAGGGGAGAGGATATAGGGATTTATAGTTGATTAGGTATGGAGTTTTGGTTTTATAAGATGAAAAAGTTCTGGAGACAGATGGTGGTGATGGTCGCACAACAATGTGAGGGTATTTAATGCCGCTGAACGGCACACTTTTTTAAAAAGTTAGAATGATAAATGTTATGCATATTTTAACCACAAGTTAAAAATCTTTTTAAAACCTCCAAGGAAGAAAATTAAGGACCCTGAATCCCAGACAACTAGAACTGTGAGCAGGTAAAATTATAGGTTCCTGGGACCTTCGAATCCTAGAAATGCTTTTTTAGAATCTTACAGCCCTGGAGGCCAATCATTCTGATCATGGAGGCAAACAGTTTTAGAACTTCAGAGGTCATCATGGTTTAGAAGTGGAAAGGGACTAAGTGGCCATCTAGAGCCTCAGCCCCCTCACCTCCATAAAGAAAAGTCCTGGCCAAGAAGCTTCAGGACAGGAAGCCCATACCTGCTTCCACCTTACCAGATTTCCAGTATGGATTTCTCCCAGAGTTTGACAGCCCTGGATGAAAGGCAGGGCTACAGGGTCAGATCCACGGCCCTTCTGTCACTGAATATTTTTCCAAAAGGTTTCACAGGTGCCTTCTGGCTACAAACAGCCCAAAGCAATGGCCTTTGCAGTAGCCACTGAAATAAGTATTAAAAAATTATAAAGGCTACAGGTTCCTATTTTCAAAATCTTTCTTTGTAAAACCTACCATTTGCAAGCTAAAAAGACATTTTGGAATGTTAAGATAAAGTAAAATCATCTTGCACTCCTGTTTATCTACTCCTTTATTCCACAATCCTTGTCCTTGGCTCTAATTAGTGCTGGGAACTGGGAAGAGAGCAGTCCAGACACAGTCCCTTCTCCTGCCCTCTGGTGTGGGAAAGACACAGGCAAGCAGTTTGGGATCTGTAGTGGGGGTGACACCAAGTCATACAGAACCATACAGCTCTCCTTTCCCTGACCAGGAGTAAGGGAGGGCTCTGAAACGGTGGATGAGAGACATAATCATAGAAACATGTACCAGGGATGAATCGCAGCTCCCCAGGCAGACAAGGTAGGGAAGGGGCATCAAGAACACTTCATACAAGCAAAGGCTTGGAGGTGGGAAAATCCACCTGCTAGGTATTTGGCAATTGCTTAGAAGTCCAGGGCAGGGGCAGCCCTGGTGGCTCAGCGGTTTAAGTGCTGCCTTCGGCCCAGGGCATGATCCTGGAGACCCCAGATGGAGTCCCATGTCGGGCTCCCTGTGTGGAGCCTGCTTCTCTCTCTGCCTCTATCTCTCTCTGTGTGTCTCTCGTGAATGGATAAATAGAGTCCTAAAAAAAAAAAAAAAAAAAGTCCAGGGCAGGAGAATGGGGTGGAAGCAGGCCTGGGAGGGACAGTTGGGATCACACCCACAGGGGGCCCTCCCTACCAGGAAAAGGTCTGGATTTCACCCAGGTGACAGCAGAGAACCAATGAAGAGTGCTAAGGGAGGAGGGGACACAGTTGCATAATGAATGAAAAATTCTTTGCAATGCCGATACGACAAATGGTAGTCCAGAAAATGACTACTTTGAGAGGTTGGGCATTACCAAAGAAAGCCCCGTTTTGTCAGTTCGATGCTTCCCCTTCAGTGTCGTGGCTGTCAAACCAGCCCAGAATTAGCTCCAAACGGCCTTCGGTGAGTCTCAGATCTTCATTTGCATCGTGCACACTGGCAAAGGTGTGAAATTCGTCTTCTTAAGAGAAAAAAAAAAAAAAAAAAACCTATATGCTTTTTAAAATCTGCTTTCCTTTTAAAAGAAATTTCAAAGAACTAAAGTCTAACTTCTAAATATCTGATCATTAAAAAAAAAAGGCCTCCTTGGATGATATTAATAATAACCATGAAAGCTGCCGTCAGCTTAGCATCTACTTTGTGCCGCACTTTAGATGCATTCACAAACTTCCCACAACAGAAACAGTAGCTGAGTCTACCATGTGTTTACCCTGTGCCAAGCCCCATGCTGAGCCCAGATCACCCCTTGCCTCACTGAGCTCTGTCAACATGAGACCCCTTTTACAGATGAGAAAACTGAGGCCAGTCTCTCCAGATCAGTGTGCTTGGTTAGGCAGGATCCCAACTGCAATGTCATATCCAATCCACATGATAGCTCCACAAAGAAAGTGGATCATCCCACTTGGTACCCCCACTTGTAGATGAATACAGGGAGGCATAAAATTAATAATTATCTCAAGGCTGCCCAGAAGCTTGGGCATGTGGCCAGGCAGCACTGGGGAGGGGCTCCACTTGCTGCTCCAAAGGCGGCATCCCTCCCACTGGCTCCTCTCTCATGTAAGGAATCTGATTTAATTTATAAAAGATAAAGGGCACGGGGGGGGGGGGGGGGGGGGGGGGGGGCTGTCCATGGTGCTGAAGTGTAAGCATGCATGGGGCCCAATGGGATCCCTCCCTAGACCTTTGTGGGGTGTTGGCAATAAAAGAATAAACAATTTAGTACCAGGTCAGGTGGGGATAATGGATACGGAACAAATCAAGCCAGGTGAGCTGGACAGGAAGCATCGGGGTAGGAGGCCTGACCAATCCAAGGAAGATCTCTCTGAGAAGGTGTCATTTGAAAGCCAGGACCTGCATGACCTCCAGGAAAGCACAACCCCACACTGGACCTTAGTCTTCTCATCTGTAAAGTGGGGACAACATTACAAAGAACCCAGGCTGCTTGTTGCGAGGGAGCAAACAACATGAAAGTACCTTTAAACCATAAAGTGCCTTTAAACTGTAAAGTGCCTTAAACTGTTAAGTGCCTTTAAACCATAAAGAGCCATCCAGAGGAAGTCATTATTGCTATTATGTCCCTATAAGACTTGGAACCAAGGCTTGGTAGCAAAATGTGTGTTTCGAATATGAAGTATAGGGTATTGGACAAATTTTCACAGCCTGTCAGCACCTTAAACATGACTTTGGTTGGTTGACCCTGATGCTATGAAGTGTTACTCCTGGTCACGAATACCGAAACAGTCTTGAAAAGGAGTGATTTGCTAATTGAAAATGCTAGGATTTTCTGGATACACAGGGGAAAGTCCCACATTAAAAAAAAAAAAAAAGTCACCTTCGGTATTAAAAAAAATAATAAAAATTTAAGAAAGAGCATAGACCCTGGGTTAGAATCCTGATTCCACTTTTATTTACCGTATGATCTTGGGCAAGCTCTTCACCTCCCCAAGTTCAGTTTCTTCATCTGCAGAGGCATTAATGGCAGACACCTCAAGGGGTTGTCTAGCTGTGTCATCCCGTACAATAGCAATTAACCCCCTGTAGCTATTTAATTTCAAATTAATTATGATGAACTAAAACACAAAAGTCAGCTTCTTGGGGATCCCTGGGTGGCTCAGCAGTTTGGCGCCTGTCTTTGTCCCAGGGCGTGATCCTGGAGTCCTGGGATCGAGTCCTGCATCAGGCTCCCTGCATGGAGCCTGCTTCTCCCTCTGCCTGTGTCTCTGCCTCTCTGTGTCTCTCATGAATAAATAAAATCTTAAAAAAAAAAAAAAAGTCAGCTTCTCGGTCGCACTAGCCACATGTTAAATGCTCAGTACTTGCATGAGGCCGGTGACCACCGTACTGGACCGAGCTGGTCTATGGCTACTACTCACTGCCTGGGAGCTCATAAGAAATGCACAATCTCCAGCCCATCTCAGACCTGCCAAAATTGGGATCCACACTTTAACAAGAGTCCCTCTCCAGCAGCTTCTCACGTGCCTAAAGTCTGAGAAGGGCGAGCTGTGAGGCTTATGCGAGACACCAGGTGGGGAGACGCCCCATGAGCAGGGGCAGCTCGGGAAAAACAGCAGCAGTAGGACAGGGCCGTTTCCACACCCTCTCTAGGTGGTGATCACAATCTCCAAACCAAACCCGACACAGAGCTTCCGATAAAGTCTATGCTGAGTCTGGGTGCAGGAGGCAAGCGGGGGAAGGTGCGGACAGGGAAATGGTGGGATCTTCCAGACATTTCAGAAGTTTGTGTGCACACGGGGATGGAATATTTCATTTCTGTGCTAGCCAGGATGTTCTGGCTGTTGACTATTCCTGTTTTGGAATGAAGTCCAGCATGAAAATGACATTTAAAAAAAAACCCACGGGCTTATTTCATATCCGAACTCGTCTCTCCACGTTGGTAGAAAAAAAAAAAAAGAAAGAAAAGAAAAGAAGCACACCAGCAAGAAAAATCTTGCTTCTCCAACTCTTGAATGACCAAGCTGGTATTTTTCTACTAACCAACAATTCCCTCCAATGGTTCCACAGCCTCGAATGAGCACTAAGGAGTAAAGATGTCCTGCAGGGTGAAGAGGAGGGTCCTAGAGGGAAACCCAGCAAAGCCTCCGAGCCCCTGTGGTTATTAACACGTCATCACTCCTCCCCACGACCACCAGCCTGGGAGGATCCATTGTACAGGCGGGGACCTAAGACCCAGGGCAGGTAAGTCACCTGCCTGTGGTCTCATACCTGGGAAGCAGGTGAACTATGACTTAAACCTAGATGGGTCTAACTTGGCCACAGGCTATCATTTCACCCCATCTCCATCATGCCATGGTGTTTTCTTACATATACGTCTCTTAGTGGAAGTCTTATTTGTTTTGCTACCTGTATCCTCAGCACCTAGCACAGGGTCTAGGACAAGAGAGGTCCTCAATAAATGTTTGTTGAGTGAGTGAACGATTGCAAACCGATGGCAAGACAGAGCTCCAGCCTCAGACCCTTGGTTGGCCTGCCCCTTCGAGCAGGAAGGCCTGAACCCAGCCTTCACTTGACCAAACACTGCCCAAATGCCAAGGCCTCCCTCAAGTATCACTTCCTACATGAAGCCGCCTGGCCTTCCCTACTTGGTTCCCATCCCCCATCCAGCCACTGCTTCCCCCACTCTCCTCCCTCAAGCCCTCCATGGCAATCCAGCCATGTGCCTCCCAGGGGGTCCCAAAGGTGTCACCAGCACTGCTAATTCAGAGCTGCTGCCTTTGCCCAGAACGCCCTCCCTGACCAGCTCCACCATTCAGTTCTTTGTTCAAATGTCACCTCATCAGAAGGTTCTGCCCTGACCCCTTATCCTGATTCTCCCACATACTAGAGCTCTCTTTACCCATGGCCTGTCCTCTGTTCATTCACTACCTCACCTCCAGCGCTTAGAGGCATGCCCAGCACCATAACAAGTACTCAGCAAACATATGTTGAGTAAACAATCACGTATAAACTGGAAACAATTATTATTAATAATCATGATGATGCCTACTTCAGGGCAGGCTTAAAAACAAATCAGAGGTGAGACATCAGACAGCAAAGATATATAAGATGGCAGCGAGGGGATGGGGTAGGTGCGTTCCAGGGACCTTCAGGGAAGAATGGAGGCGTTGATTAATTTTAGACGGAGTTAAGTCAGATGCATATTAAAAATTTATGAGTAACCACTAAACAAATTGAAAAAGAATGTAGAATTTCCAAATCAGTAGAGGGGAAAAAAAGAAACTTCAATCAATCCTAAGGGTGGGGGTGGGGCACACAGTGAATGGCAGAAACGGACGCATTTAATATACTGGGAAACACCAAATATTTGTTGTTATTATCCAAATACAAAAATCTTTACCAAGATCCTCCTACACAGAAAAGATAGGGACACATGTCTGGTGTTCAAGATACTCACAGCTGAATGAGATGGACACCCAACATGGCACGGGGATGGATCAGTCAGAGGGGCTTGCACATTTCCTCCTCTCAGTCATCAAAGCCATTGGTTAAATGCATCTCCCTTTTCACTTCGGCCCCCAGGAGGCTCAGTCTCTGATTTCCAGCTCACAGGGTCCATGTAGCCCCGGGCCTTCTTTCTGAAGTACTCTAATTTCTTTTCTTTAAATCTTGGCTTTTAATTTATCATCAATATTCTACCGTTTTACTATTCTTACTATTTTTATAAACCATCTTAGGGGATCCCTGGGTGGCTCAGCGATTTAGCGCCTGCCTTTGGCCCGGGGCCTGATCCTGGAGTCCTGGGATCGAGTCCCACATCGGGCTCCCTGCATGGAGCCTGCTTCTCCCTCTGCCTGTGTCTCTGCCTCTCTTCTCTCTCTCTCTCTCTCTCTCTCTCTCTCTCCCCCTCTCTGTCTCTCACGAATAAATAAATAAAATCTTTAAAAAATAAATAATAAATAAAAATAAACCATCTTAAATCTTTCAGCACAAAATGGTACATAAATAAGCAAGCCAAAAAAAATCCCCCAAAATAACAAAATGAAACAAAGGAAGAACATTTCAGAGAGCCCAGGCTTTTCAGGGATGTTCATCTGTACCTTGTTTAAACATAATTTTGTTGTTGTTGTTTTTAACCTAAGGCAGAAATTTTTAGGACGGTGATACTGTAAAACATGTTTGAAATACACACACATACACACACACACACACACCAGTGGGTCTCATTTATTTCCAAAGCCAATCTGTTGTAAATAAATAATTAGCACTTAAGGGGTGCCTGGGTGGCTCAGTTGGTTGAGCATCTGATTCTTAACTTTGGCTCAGGGTTGGGAGGTTAAGCCCAATGTGGAGTCTACTTGAGATTCTCCCTCTCTCTCTCCCTCCTCCTCCTCCTCTGCCCTTCCCCCTTGCTCTCTCTCTCTCTCTAAAATAAATAATAAATAAAGTCTTTTTAAAAAAGCTAATTAGCACATAAGCACACCTTTCAAGGGACTTACACATACTGTAATTATGGCTACCTAACATCATTGGACCACAACTTAAAATTCTAGACCTTTTTTTTTCATCTTTATTGGAAGGTAATTTTCTTTCTTTTAGCCTCCAAAACACACTTTGGCTTTGTGATGATTTTTTTTATGAATATAGAAATTCAATTTTTAAAATGAACACCAAATCTCTGCCGGACCATTCACCCATTTTTCATCTGAGCATCAACCTTGCACTGAGGCGAGCACACGTCCATCAGTCACATTGGCCACTATGCTACCTGCAACCAAAATCCTCAGACAACAACCAGCTCCTGAGCAGAGCTGCCAGAAACGACACGGGGACCGAAGCCCAAGAATATTTTTGTATTAAATATTCAGTCTTGAGTCTTTGCGAGAATAACGTGTTTCTGGAAATGTCTGAATCAGGCCATGGTGTCCAGCTAACGAGCAAATGAACCAGGATCCATTTTAGGTCTACCGTATGTACTCAGTGATGATCACTGTAAGATCTTAAAAAACCGAAAAACAAAAAAAGTTGGCTGGACAATTTGATTCATGTGACTGCATTGTAAAATTTCTCTTTTCTTTTCTTCCTTTGCTTAACAAATACTTGTGGAGTGCCCACCTCACGCCAGGCCCGCTTTGGCTCTGTGGACGCCAGGTCAGCAATCGCCCTCACCCTCCACCCATACCTCCCATCAGCCAATCCTGTGGATGTCACCTCCAAACTGCAGCCAAAGCCGGCACTGTGCTCTGTCCCCTCACCTGCCCCCAGGTCCGGTCCCAGCTCCCCCTGCCTCTCACTGACACCCGTATAGGCTCTCCTGGTGCCCCGTGTCCTCCTGGCCTGCCACAGCCCAGCTCCACCCAACAGACAAAGGACTCTTTCAAAACACTGAGTCGGACCCTGTCCCTTCCCTGCCTGAGCCCCAGTGGCCTCCTTAACATCTAGAATAAAATCCATGTCTTCACCCTGGCTGCGGGCTGCCGATTAGCAGGCCTGGGTCTCCTCCCTGGGCCTCCTCCCTGGGCCTCCTCCCTGGGTCCCCGCCCTGGGCTTCCTCCCTGGGCCTCCTCCCTGGGCCTTTACCCTGGACCTCCTCCCTGGGCTTCCTCCCTGGGCCTTTACCCTGGGCCTCCTCCCTGGGCCTCCACCCTGGGCCTCCATGACTACTGGGCTCAGCCTTGCGGGCCTGAAGCTACACACCAGGCAATTCAGAACTGGGTGCTTCTCAGCTCAGAACCCTTTTGGAGGTGGCTTCCCAGGTCACCTTATGTCAGATAAACCCCTGCCCCAGTCACTATCACCTCCCCTGTTTGTTGACCTGATTTACTGATCTAATCACCAAAACGATCCTGTCTCTTTACTTTGTTTCATCTTTATAACCCATCCTGCATTTGTCCTCAGGCCCTTGGGGCAGAGGCTGTACCTGTGGTGCCATCCTTGAACCTCCAACACCAAGCCAGCGAACATGATGGGCAGTTCAGACATGTATTGACTGGGGTGAGCAAGGACCCCTCCCCTGTCCTCCCACGGCCCCAGCCCAGCAGGGAGGCCCGACCCACCCAAGGCCCAGAAGCCAAGAGTGTGGACTGGGCACTATTGCCTGGACAGCTGGGTAGGAGCACCAGGAGGGTCTTAATGAACACACAGTCCACATGTCACACTTTATGCAGGTTGGCCACTCAGTGCTCCGTCCCCTGCTCAGTGAAGAGGCTGTGGGTCCTGACCACGGATCATTGTGAGCCCTGTCCCCGCAGAGCCTGAGCAGCTTACACCCCTGGGGATTCGGGCCACAGCCAGGTCCCACCTTCACTCGCCCCGTCCCCATGTTGCCAGACAGTGCACTGGCTCTGTTGCCTGGAGAGCAAGCCGGCAGCGCCTGGCGGAACCCAGAAAGCATCCCGCTCCACAGCTGGGTGCACGGGGATGGGGGACAGTGCCAGCCACGAGTGGGAACACCCAGGTACTGTCTCTGCAGCCTGGTACCTAAAATGTGGGATGCCCCCCCAGAACTCCCCAGCAGCTGTCAGGAAGAACACCACGTGGCAAGTACGGAGCATGAAGCCGTGAAAGTGGGGTGAGGTCACGGCCTAAGGGCGGCAACTAGGTGACCTGCACACAGGTGAGGAGTGCTTGGTGAGAGGAGGCAGGAAGGGTGGAAGGCAGAAAGTACAAGCTAAAGGGATAAGGATTACACGGCTGGGGACCGAGCTGAGGGTGACACAGGGAGGGTGGCTTCTCCCCACAGGAAGGGTGAACCAGGGGGACAACTGGGTGGCTCAGTGGTTGAGGGTCTACCTTTGTCTCAGGGCGTGATCCCAGTGTCCTGGGATCGAGTCCCCCATCGAGCTCCCCACAGGGAGCCTGCTTCTCCCTCTGCCTGTGTCACTGCCTCTCTCTGTGTCTCTCAGGAATAAATAAATAAAATTAAAAAAAAAAAAAAACAGGAAGGGTGGACCGGAGAGCGGGGACCAGCCACAAGCTGGGCTGCCCCAGGAAGAGAAGTGGCTGCGGCTGCACGGAAGACATCACTTCCCACAAATTCTAACAATCCCTGTGGCCTGGAGCAGCCTCCAGCCTCCAGCCTCCAGCACCCACCTGGGGGGAGGCCCAGCACCCTGCTCCTTCCCGGGGCCCCTCACCCCGACCTGGAGCCCACTCCATGGGCCGCTGGACGGCACCACAAAGAGACAAAAGGACTGTGGGCAGCGCGGGTTTCTGCGGCCCTCGGGCCTTCAACATGCGGTGGCAGACAAGGCAGGAACCAAAGACTCCGCCTCAGAGTGATTTCTGCATTTCCCTTCCTCTCCCTGCCTCCCTCACAGATTTTAATTAAGGGTTTACTTGCAAAAGACCCAGCTCTATTTAACTAAATCCTTGGACCCCTTTTATATTGTCTTATATATCGTTTCATGCTAGGGCACCAGTAAAAAGTTAATTATAACTTCCAAATACTCCATTACCAGGCCCTCATCTTCCTCCCCTGCCTGATTCTGCTAAGGGTAGTGCCACTTAATTAACTGGTGTGTCGGGTGCTATACAGACCTCTCCGTGCTTTATTCAACAAACACCCGCCAGGCACCAGGTAGGGCTGGGCCGCGAGACCCCCCACGCTGACCGGGGCACCGTGTCCACCCCCCAGGGGCTCACAGGATCCTGTGGGAGGAAGGCGAGCCTGGGTCCCCACAGTGGTTCAGCAGGTGACACAAGCAGGTGGAGGGGACAAGCAGACAGCAGTGGGGTCAGAATAACACTAAGTGACAGCCGATACCAGCCTCGGGGGGAAGGGAGAGGGCACAGGATCTGTGGATGGGGTTGGGGGGGGTCACACTGGAGGGGTGTGTAGCCTAGGGGAACAGGTCACAGGTTTGGGACAGAATGAGCCTGAAATTCCAGTGGACGCCCAGGAGGAAGTGCCTTCTAGAAAGAGTGAACAATACACCAGCTGGATCTCAAAGAGAAAGCTGGCGGCGGACGGGGGGCTGGAGGTGCTGCGGGTCTGGGCTGGAGCAAGCGCTGGGGGCCCGAGTGACTGTCATCTGGAAAGAAGCTGAGGGCCCAGGCTGGCCCCACGGGGAGCCCCCTCAGGAGCAATACAAGGAACAGACAGGGCGGACACGGCAGTGCGAGAGGACGGCGGCGTGGGAGCTGCAGCAGAACCCAAGGGAGACGGGGCGGCGTCCAGGCCGGAGGAGAAGCCAGGAGAGGAGAGGAGAGGTGAGGACACGGCACCAGCAGCCTCGGGGCTCACTCCCGGGGCCGGGCAGGGGGCTGAGGCCAGGGAGCTGGGGGTGGAGTGAGGGCTACAAGGCTGCAGGCCTCTCCTGGCTGGGGCTGAGGAGGCCAGCCCGGCACCCACTAGTCAGCGAGCGAGCCCCATGGCGCTGGGCAACTCGGCTCATACGCTGACAGGTCTTGAGGGCACAGCCGCCACTCAGAGCCAAGGGCCCGGTGTTTGCACCCGGGGTCAAATGTGCATGGTGTCAAGGCCCCAGGTCAACCAGCACCCTGGGAGGTAGGTGCTACTGGGGCTCAACCTCTCCTCCTGCCCTCAGCACCCCTGGCCTCGGGGGACCCCACATCTCCACGTGGCCCTCCTTGGTTGGGTTCCAGATCCCTGGGGGCCTCAGCTCCTGGCCTCATCGTGGAGACCCCAACTCAGGCTCTGACTCTGGGTCTCCTCAGACTCACCCTAAGTTCCAGTGTTGTGACAGCCAGAGCTCACGCCCTTCTGCATCGCAGCCCTGCCCTCCTCTGAGCCCCTCTTACTGCAGTTCCCACCCAGCGGCAGGTAGTCCGCTGCACACCGCCCTGCTGGGGACACAGGGACGGGCTCCCGCTGCACCAGGGTGCCTCTCACTCCAGTCATCCCGAACCCACAGCCTCCGTCCAGGGCCCAGTGCTGGCCGCTGCTGGGGATGAGGCTCAGCCCTACCCACCAGGGACCGACAGTCTGGGGGGGACAGGGACACGAAGGCACAGACAAATTCCCTGCCACGAGGGGAGGGCCACCACCAGGGCCTGAATGGGGAGCTCTGAGTGCACAGTGGGAAGGGCGACCGGTGCTGCCAAACGGGGTGGGGCAGGCTTCCCAGACGCCGGGGGTGGGCCGGACTCCGGAGGGGGAACGCTCCCCACTGACGGGAGAGCATGAGCCAAGAGTGGGGAACAAGGATTGCAGTCAGCCAGTGCGGCTCGGGTGACACTGAGATCATTGGCTGTGGAGGAGCAAGGAGCTTCTAGCACATTCTCGTCCATTTTCAGCCAGTTTTGCCCTTCTTTTCACTCTTCATAGCCAAAAAAAAAGCCTGTCCCTAGCAATTTTTTAGCTGTTCACTGGAACATTTACAAATCAAGCTGGCATTTCTATTTCATGAATATATTTGATCTATTAATGGCCAACAGGAAAGATATTAATGGTCTCAGGAGAACCCGGTCACCCCCCAAAGCCACCCCCTCCAATGAACTCATTCCCACAGAACCCTGCAAGTGGGCAAAGCATGGGCACCACTCACAGCCAAGCCCAGGGCAGTGCACCTGCCGCAAATTAGAGTCAGCCTGAATTTAGCCACACGCCTCCAGTTAGGCGCCTAAACTTGATTTATAAAGAAGGCCTCTATTAAGTTTTTAAATCTCCTCTTGTCCATCCGGGGGTGGCCCCTGGAATATGGTTTTAAATGTTTTCCATGACATCAATGAACAAGGAAGAAGCCGGCTGTGAATTTCAAACCGTAACTTTCTTACCCGAGGAGAAGAGCCTGGGCCAGTGGGGCCGTGAGGTGGGTGGGACCCTGCTGGCCTAGGGAAGGGCTTCAGGAGACCTCCAGAGTGGCTGGGTGACACCAGGACCCACCCCCATCCTGGGACACACTCTGTACCAGATACTGGAGAGGCCAAGATTTCTTTAAAAACAATAAGATAAAAAAATAAAATAAGATCTTACTGTTGCCTCCACACAATGCCAGCAGAATAACACATGCTCCCTATAGAAAATCGAGGTGGAGGAGAGAGAAAACCACAAAGAGGAAAATCTCCCATGATCCTCCTGCTCAGACATCAGTTCTGGAACATTCCAGACACTTTGCCCTCACTGGCCTCCCTGCTTCCACTCTAACTCTGCAGCCCAGGCCTTTGAACATGTTTTTAAAGGTCACCCCCCACACACACACAAACCTCCCAAAATCCCCATCACACTTAGAATCAACCCCAAACTCCAGTGTCCGGCCCACAGGCCTATGTGAGCACCAGCCTGCCTCCCCAGATGCAGTTGTGTCCCCATCACCAGAATGCCAGCCTGCTCGGTCCCTCCCGCCCCATGTCACCCCAGAGCCCGCGACACAGGTGGCACGTGGTGGGTTCTCAGTGAAGCAGACTGAATGGGTGAATGAGTCCTTCCTTCTGGTCGTTCCTCTGTGTGTGTGTGTGTGCATGCGTGTGTGCACGTGTGTGTAAACTGCAGACATAGCTGAGAACATACAGCAACGCTTCCCACAAACTCCACAAACTTTGCACAAACTGCTCAGCGACTTCCCCCATGGCTCAACCTCCTGACCAGATGTCCCCTGTCCTGTGGGACCCGCCCATGACGCCTGTCTCCACCCCAGGGGGGAAATGCCAGCTCGCGGCAGCCACTGTACCATGTAGCAGCACTTCACAGTTTACAAGATCCGATCAATTCCTCCACTCAAGGGAGCCTGCAAACAACCTACCTCCAAAGAGGTAGGCAGGGCAACAGGAGCCTGGCTCCCGGCATCTAAGATGAGGCCACTGAAGCTCAGAGAGGTCATGTGGCTTCTGTCATTACCTGGGCAGGAAGCAGACCCAGGACATCTTGCCCCACATGGCGACGTCTACACCTTTACATTGGATCAGAGACATTTCACCATAAGAAGAACAAGAAAGGAGATGGAGGTGAGCAAGAGCTCAGCTCCGGAGCCCAACTAACCGCCAGGGTTACTATCTGCATGGCCTTGGATGAGTCACTTCCCTTCTCTGGGCCTCGGTTTTCTCCTCTACAAAATGGGGACGATAACACCTCCTGCCTCATTCTGTTGTCGGGAGGATTAAATGATCTGATGACACACCCAAAGGGCATAGAACAGTGCCTGGCACATATTACCATTCATCAAACACTAGCTGTCTAAAAAAGCACATGCACACCTGCCCGGGTGGATGAACCTATGTGGACCTAATGTGTGCACCGCCCAGCTCTCAGCCACGATCACATCCCGGGAGACCCGGACTGCCAGCCCACGGAGGCTGAGTCGTACTTTTGTAAAACAGGGCAGCCCAGGTGGCTCAGCGGTTTAGCGCCACCTTCGGTCCAGGGTGTGACCCTGGAGACCCGGGATCGAGTCCCACATCCAGCTCCCTGCATGGAGCCTGCTTCTCCCTCTGCCTGTTTCTCCTGCCTGTGTCTCTGCCTCATTCTCTCTCTCTCTCTCTCTCTCTCTCTTCTTTGTGTCTCTTATGAGTAAATAAATAAAATCTTTAAAAAAATAAAATAAAAAACAGGCAGGTCCCCAAAAAGTCCGCTCCTATTTAAATGTTCGCTCATGTGCGAATTCCTTACCTCTTGGTCAAGTAGAAGAGGGGCTCCCCATTCTTGGGTCTGAGCCCCCCGACCCCACCCCACATGAATGACAGGCCTTGGCACTTCAACACTTCGAGGCAGCAAAGGGGAAAAGCCTGGGGGAAAGGAACCCTTTCTGAAAGGGAGACCCCTCTGTAAGCTCACACCCCTCACTCACCACGAGCCAGGCAAATAGATCAATCCAGCTCCAGGTGCAAATTATGAAGACACCCACCCCCCCCCAATTCTCGTGGCACACTGTTCCGACTTCCGTGAAGAGGCAGGTAGAGCCATCTTTCTAAAATGCCCACCTTACGGTCCTGGGCCCCTGGACCCCCAGTTCTCCTGAGGCTCAGAGTCGTGGCCGGCCCAGCCGTCTTTTCCAGGGCCCTCACCCATAGTGCCCCTTACACCGGCCACAGCGCACGGCGACTCCTCTCATGCCTGCCACACGCCTGGCCTCAGCTGCCCCCTTTCCTGCACCAACAGTACGTGGCACCGTCCCTACCACACAGGTAGCTGTGGGGTGCGTTCAGCCACTGCAGGGGATGGGACCTCGTGGGGGGCCGGGGCTCGTCGGAAACGGTCCCCACCCTTGAAAACCTCGGTCGACATCCTCTACTGCCTCATTGGGACAAAAACAGCCCCTGTCCCCAAATTCACCTGGTTCCCAAAAGTCACTTATGCTGGTACACACAGCTGAGTGCCCACCCCAGCATCGCCGTTCCCAGAGTCATTCATTCATTCATCCATTCATTCATTCGCCCATTCATTCATGCAAGGGGACACAATAAAGCGACACACCGGGTCTGGCCCACAGTGGGAGCTTGGCATCTGCCTCGGACACGGAGTCTTGGCTCAGTCAAGCGCAGCCTCACATCCTTGAGGACCCACAGCTGGGGGGGTGAGATGCCAGCGAGGCTCCCTTCCTAGGAGGCAGCACGGGGGCAGGTAGGAGCCGGTGGCAGACCCAGCCTGCATGAGCTCTCTGCTCTCTCCCACCCGGGCCTTCACACGTTTCAGCCCAAGCAAGGCACTTGATCAGAATTTCCCATTCGAAAAATCAATATTTAAAGCTCCAAGTCTGCCAAGCGGAGGGGAAGGCCTTGCTTGTAAATATTTGTCTCGACTGGCAGAGCCAGGCCTCTCGCTCACTGCAGCCTCCCCGCGTCGCTCCTGGCCCTCTGCTCACGAAGCTCCCAGCCAACAGCGCAGCGGGAGGGACCCGGGGGGGTGGGACCGGCTGGCGGGCCAGCAGGCCGGGCTGGGCACGGAGGTGGCCGGCTCTGCACCCACACCTCCAAGCCCGGAAGCTTGTAGCGAGGACCACTGGGGGCCCTCTGCAGGCCCCGGCAGAGACAAACCCCCTCTGAGGTTTCTCTGGATTCCAAGCAAGCCGCTTCTCCCAGGGGGTGCTCCACATTTCTATCTCTTTTGTTTGGGAAGAAAGCAAAAAGCTGAAGACAATTCCCTGGGGATGTGCTTATAAATCACCGCCCAGCATCGCCCACTGCGTGGGACAGAGCTCCGCAGCCCCCACCAACAGCTGCCCCTGGGGGAGCCTGCACGGGCCCCCTGCTGGCAGCCAGGCCCCCTCCCAGGGGAAGCCGGCACCATGGCGGTGGGTGGTCCATATGGCCGAGTGCCCGCCCCGGCATCGCCATTCCCAGAGTCATTCATTCATTCACCCATTTGATCATTCATTCACCAATTACTTATGGAATACCTACCTGTACCAGGCACAGGGGCGTGCGGGGGGCTAGACACGCAAGCAGACGTTAACAAACCTGGGCAAAATCCCCTCGGGGGCATCTCCCAGGCCAAAAGGATCGAGTGCTGGGGTAGGAGATGGCGAGGCATGACAGAGTGGGAGGACAGGGAGGGCTTCACGGGGCAGCAGAGCAAGGCCACCTCCTGCCCAGCACCTACCAAGCCACTCGTTGAACTTCTTCACCTCACTCGGGAGCCCCAGCTCCGTGAAGTCGCCGGCGTGGATGAGCACGTCGCCATAGGGCATCTGGATGGGGTCCGTCCTTGAGTGGGTGTCAGACACACAGACGAAGCGGGTGTAGCCAGGAGGCTTGGGGGCATCGTGAGGCACGGGGTCCACCCTGCAGGGAGAGAAGACACTGCAGGTGCTCCGTGTCTGGCCCGTGGCCAAAGCTGCAACTCAGCCCCGTCGGCTCAGACCCCATCCACCCCGAACCCTCAGGAGTCTGAGTGCCAACTCTCCAGCTTGCTAGCCGGGCAATAACGGGTGTCCCCTGGGCCTCAGTGTCCCCTCTGTAACACGGGGCCCTCGGAGGGCCCACGGAGGTGGGCACAGTGTGATTGTGACAGCTAACCCTCCTTCCTATCACCCCCTGCAGGGCCTTTTTAGATGTTTTTTCCCTATTTGCTCCCCTCCCAGGAGATTTTAACACCACAGATAGCTCTCTATCTGTTCATGCACTCACTGTATGTCTATCTGGGCTTTATAATAATAAGAATAAGCTTTTCTCACCCCCCAAAAGCCAGTTTCGCCCCTCAGGGGTGCCATCAGCCCCATCAAGAATGCAAGGGCTACAGCCTCTTGTCCTAGTGAAGGAGCTGACTACCCCCACCCCCACCCCAGCACGTGCGGAGCACACACAGCATCTGGGGAGAGCCCATGTAAAAGCAGGGATTTCATGGGAGCACGTGAAACCAAGGCACGAAAGGTAGGCAGCGGCTTTTCTAAACTCTGAGATGGTCCCATCATTTTTAAAACAAGAGCTTTCCAGAGGCACCTGGGTGGCACCGCTGGTTAAGCATCTGCCTTTGGCCCAGGTCATGATCCCGGTGTCCTGGGATTGAGCCCCAAGTCGGCTCCCTGCTCAGCATGGAGTCTGCTCATCCCTCTCCCCCCACCCACTCATGCTGTCTCTCTCTCTCTCTCTCTCTAAGTAAATAAAAGCTTTAAAAACATAACAAAAAAACAAGGGCTTTCCAGGGATGTGTAGGAAAAGTGTCCTGGAACCAGAAGACCAGGCTTCGAACCCCAGCTCTCCCACTTACCACTAATGTGTGACCTTCCACTTGGCCTTGCTCTGCCTGCCTGTAAAATGGAGCTACCTCACGAAGCAAAAACTACCAGAAAATTAAAAGAGCCGCAGAAATGTTAACTTCTTGCTTCGGGAAGCCCATCGTAGCCCTCTGGCTCTGCAGACGAAGACACCAAGCAAGTGGCCCCGGGCGTCCCAGGGAATAAAGGTAGACTGAGGGACACGAACCCAGCTCTGTGCTTCCCAGTGCAGTACTCCCCCCACCACGCTCAGCCTCCTCAGCTGAATGATTTCGCCAGGCTCCAAACTCTTAAAAACAACGCAATGACATTTCAACGAGCAGCTCTCTGCAAATGAGTATGCCGCTCGAGGAGTTGTGTTTAAATCTAATTATGCGGCAAACCAAAAGCGGTACCATATCAGTTACATAAATACTTTTAAAGACATCTTTCTAATTATCCTTTTTTTTTTCAGACAATATACTTCGAAGAAATTTAATTAACACCTTACGAGAGACGTGGGTTCAGCATGCTAATGTGCAGAGAGCATTAGCACGCTCTATCCACCACAGTCGGAGGCGCCAAGCCAGCCTCTCTGCGTCTATCACGGTGCCCGGACGGGAGGGCGCAGGCTTGGCCCTTGAGGGGGGTGGTCAAGGCAGGTTAGACCCCCTCACAGGTCAGAGCAGGGCGTGACCAGGGAGAAGAGGAAGATTCCCTGACTCGGATAGTGACCAGCAAGAAGGCCCTGGGCGCTCTTCCTCTTTGCTCTGCATCCATGCATCCATGCATTCATTCAGCCCAGCACATTCCGCCCACCCACTGTGGACCAGCCTGGGGCTCAGTGCTGGGGGATGAGCCCGGCCTGATCCCAGGCCACGAGATCACAGCCTGATGGTGGAGACAGACTTGGCCAGGCAGTGACAGTAAGGCCACCAGCTTTGGGCGATAGAGAAGCTGGGAGCCAGAGAAGGCCCAAACCCAGAGAGGGGCCCCCTAAAAGCTTCCTGGAGGAGGTAGGACCTGAGCTGGTCTGGGAGCTAAAATCTCCCTCCCATCCCTCTGTCCCTTCCCTCCTCCCCGCCCCTGACCCTCTGACAGACAGTGTGGCAGGTACAGGCCTGTGATCACCTGTACGTCCTGCCTGCCCCAGCACAACGGCCTGGACCAAGGGCAGCCGATTGCTACTGGGCTCCTGTCCTGGCATAGGAACATGAGTGAGCCAATCAGATTCATTCACTCATTCATTTATTCACCCCTATACACACTGAGGTTGTGGGCATGCCACAAGGTGACAGAGGCGCAAAGAGACAAGAGAGAGGAAGAAGAGAGAGACAGGGAGCAAGATGCCACCTCCAGAGCCGCTTCTGGTCCCAACAACCTGTCCTCCCGTGAACCCTTCAGCAAGGAGCCTGAGCAGGCCTCAGCCTCACCTGCCATCAGCCAGCCAAGAGCAGCCCGAGTTTCAGGGCTCCAGTTGGGCTGGCCCGCTGCTGGAGCCCAGGCTCTTTAATTAACTGTGTGCTTATTTCCATCCACCCCGAGGCTACTGAGCTCAGTGAGGATGCAAACCTAATAATCCCCAGAGAAAAAAATAAAGACTCTCACTTCCCTGCAGAGTCCTCTAGCTATTTGGCTTGTAACAAATGCTCAACCTTGAAATAATAACAGTCATGAGACGGGTGCTTGATGCTTCCCAGAGATCAAGAGCTGGTCATCAGGTAAGTGCAAGACATGCAATCACTGTCTTCACACTCACAATGACCAGGCGGGCAGGGTACTATGGGTGTGCCCATTTCACAGATGAGGACACTGAGGCTAAGAAAACATTCGACCAGGATCTCAGCCATGGAGGTTAGTGGAGCTGCAATTTGAAGCTGGTTTTTGGTTCCAGAACTCACACCCGGCTGGACTATTTCCAGTTCCAGCTCATTTCATTCGGTCAACCTGTGGACAAATGCTTACTGAGTGCCTCCCAAAGGCCAGGCCCCTGCTACGCACAAGGGATATGCCTGTGGACAGGATACCCACTAAGGTCCCCTCAGGGAGCTCCCAGAAACCCAGACTGGAAGTGTTCAGAAGTGAAGAAGAACAAGAGTCAAGAGAAAGAAAGAAAGAGAAAGGAAGAAAAAAAAAGAAAGAAAGAGAAAGGAAGAGAGAGATCATCCAAGAAGGTAGGGGAGCTTGACAGCATAATTTAACCCCTAGATCCAGCTGTATCTGAAGCTGGATCCAAACATGGACTTCTTCACTAACTAGGTGAGCCAATAAACTCTCCTTCATCCTTAAGACGATTCACATTGGGTTTCTGACACTTGTCATGCCAAACCCTGGCTAACACCTGAGTCATGGCAACCCTCGGAAGTTATTGAGGTTGGAAAAGTTAGTCTCGTATCCAAAGCCCTGGCTAGCACGTTAAAGAGTTGATTTGAACCTGGGTCTTCACAACAGGAATTTGGACATCTGACCTCAATGCCTTCTGTGCAGGAGAAAACAAAGCAAAGTGGTTATTCTACAGTGATATTTCTGCAGGGGTTAGAGAAGTGACACCTGTAGCTCTCTCTCTGAGACCTGAAACCTGTCGCCACCTCTCCCCTGCCCAACACAGGGGTCACGGTGGCAGGAAGGGCACAGAAGAGAGAACACAACCTCTGGCGCCCAGACCTAGGCTGGCACCCTCACGGGGTCACCTCTCCGTGCCCTGGACCCTCCCAGCCTCCAGGCCACTCTCCAAGGTGGGGACAGCCCGCTCCCTCCTGGAGAAGGTGTGAAAACTCAAGGACCTTTGGGGTGGAGAGCTGGATATGAGTGCCCCCCGCAGCCGCTCCCTGGGCCCTGGCTCCGTTCTCAGGGCTCCATCACCCGTGAGCCCCTGGCTCCCTGGAAGTGCGGCTCCTGGACCCAAAACCCACGGACATCAGAAGCCAGGGGCCATCCCCTCTGTCATCTCTACTCCCAGGGAAATGGGGAGCTCTGAAGGCCAGAAGTGGGGGGCAGAGGACTTCCTCCTGCAATGAGGTTCAAACTACACATCCAGATATGCGACCGGGCATCAACCGCGGTGTTTCCGAATAGCAGAGCCTGGGGCAGCCCGGGTGGCTCAGTGGTTTAGCGCCGCCTTCAGCCCAGGGTGTGATCCTGGAGACCCGGGATCGAGTACCACGTTGGGCTCCCTGCATGGAGCCTGCCTCTCCCTCTGCCTGTGTCTCTGCCTCTCTCTCTCTCTCTATGTCTCTCATGAATAAATAAATAAAATGTTTTTAAAAAATAAAAAAAATAGCAGAGCCTGCCAATCCCATCCCCTCATTCTACAGTGTGGAAACTGAGTCCCAGAGGAGGGGCAGTGACCAGTCAGCTCAGAGTCACAGAGCTGCCCAGCGCTCTCTTCACGAGGCCTCTGTTCGGAGGTGACCCCACCAAGCTGCCCTCCTGAGTCCCACGCCTCCCTTCTTTCCCCTGGGCCTTTCTTTGGCTGGTCCTTCCAGCCCAGGGGTTATGCCGCTGCCCCCGGGAAGCCCTCCCTGATCTCCCCCACTCTTCCAGGGCCGTACTCCCTGCCTTATCCTCACTCCCTTTTCTTTCTTCTTCCCATCTGCCCGCCATGCTAGGCTCCAGGGACCAGCCCCATGCTGGTGGCAGGGAGAGACCCTAGAGCTGGGGCCGGGTTCGAGGGAAGCAGGGATCCAGTCTGAAGAGCCGTCAGAGGGCCTTCCCGAGGAAGTGACAGCTGGGTGAGATCTGAAGAATGAGTCTGTGTTGGCAGGACAAAGCGTGGGGGGCGGGGGTACAGCACAGAAGTGACAGCATGTGCAGGGACTCGAGACAGGAAGAGGCCCAGAATGTTCTAGGCTTAGTCCTCTCTCCTGCTTTCTCCCTTCGGCTTCCCTGGGCTCAAGGTTGACCCCCACTGTCTCCTGGGGGCCTCTCAGTGTGAGGACAGGCTGGGACCACAGCCCACCGTTGAGGGATCGACGCCCAGACCTGACTCGGCTGGGAGGTCCAGCAGCCGGACACCAGGGGCGTCCCCAGGCCTGGCCACAGCCACCCTCCAGCCACACTGCTACGTTCCTCAAGCCGTGCTTGGAGGCCTTTAACCGGGATGACGCAAGTCTCCACCAACAGGATTCCATTTAAAGGCCAGAGGGAAGAGTCACTGTGCCGGGCACCAGCCCCCAAGGCACCTCCAGGGCAGACCCTCAGGATAACCCCGTCCATCAAGCCTTCTCACCGGCCACCGGGCCACCAGGCCACCCAGGGCAGAGACCCAGGGCTCTCCCTAGGCCACCACAGGGTTTCTGGGCCCTCAGGGTGAGGGGTCTTTGGTCTTGGGGCCCTGAACCCAGAGGCCCAGATCCAGAGATTCATTACTCAGGCAAAGGCGGCCTCATCACCACCGGGTCTCTGGGGGCAACCACATAAATCACACAGCTCAATCGGAGGCCATGTTTGGGTTGTCACTGTTGTTATTAAATATAAATTGTGGATTTATTAAATACGGCCCCCATGCTCCCTCACCCTGGAGACAAAGCCCAGGGCAGTGATAAATCACGTGTCAGGAAGCGGCATCCATCCTCCTGTCTCTCCCTCGACGGAGACTCGCCATGGAAACCTGCACAGCCACCGCCAGCAGCCCGCATGCTTCCCTCGTGCTGGGTGCCTGCAGTCTGGAAGAAGGGGGGTGGGAAGCAGCAGCCCCCCAAGTCCCTGCATGGCCCTGGCTTCACCCGGCTTTATGTAAAGTTGTGTTTCAGAACCGGGCTGGCCTGAGCAGGCAATGAGGGAGCACTAGACTGGGAGCCCAGAACCAGGGCTCAGCCCATGCTCTTCGCTGGGCACTACCTGAACCCCTGAGCCCCACTGCCAACGGGAGCCAGGAACCCCTGCCTCGGGACGCAGCCACTCCTCCAGGCCAGGAGAGATGGCAATGGGGCTGGCCGGGGTGAATCTGCTCTCCGTGCTCTAGCTGGGTGACCCCAGAAGGCCAGGAAGCATTTCCTCCACAATACCAGCATCATACGCTATTCCACGCTTGTGTGACATGTGTGCCAACCGTCTGCCGCCCCACGGGAATGTCAGCTCAGCGTGGGCAGGGCTCTGTCCCTGACCCATAGTCCAAGCACCTAGCCCAGCCCCAGGTGGACTAACAACACTGAACATTTGCTACCTGCTACCTGGCCCCTCTGTGTGGATCTACTTACTTAGTCCTCAGCATTTTAGAGATGGGGACACCGAGGCATCAAGATTCACAGCACAAGTCAGTGGCCGAGCCAGGGCTCAGACCCGGGCAGGAGAGCTCAGAGCACGCATTTCTAACCAGCATGCTATGCAGCTGCTTACAAACCTCCTGAATCCACAGCTGCTGGTGGGTTAAATGGGAGACATCACCCCTCTCTCCTGAGCTTGCTCACTGCGCTGCCTCAGGACCCAACCTGGCCTGCAGGGGCCTGCATGGGAAACCCCCCTGCCGGCTGGGCAGTTTTCAGAGGCCCCGGTGCCCCAGCCCTCCCAGTCTGCTGCCCCCACTCAGCCTCCTCTGGGTCTCAACCTAGAAGTCCTCTTCTCCTGTCCTTCCTCCTTCCTCCACCCCCTGGCCCTCCTCCCCTCTGACCTCCCCCCGTTCCCCTAGCTCTGTTCTGGGGCTGGGGCCTGCTGGGTGTTCTGTGGGGTCCAGGCAGGGACACTGGAAGTGACAGCCCTGCGTGGTGCTGCAGGGTATTATCTCTGGTGCCCGGGGACCCCTCTAAGAGGGGGTGCACAGGGGCACAGGCTACATGAGCCCCACTTGCTCTGCCTGCAACCCAGCTGCTCTTGCCCATTCCCACTGGGGCAGGAGTCCGGCCCAGCATCCCGGGACCTCAGGCCTGGTCACGCCCAACCCAGGAGGACTAACCCCCTGGACAAAAGAGAAAACCAAGCTAGGGAAGACGGCCTTCCTCCCTGCAGCAGCCCCACCAGGCCTCAAGGTCCCCCACCCTCAGAAATCGAGTAATGAGAACCAGGACCCTCCATCCGGACCCAATCTGCCAATCTGGCCCCAACATGGAAATAGGAGGTGGTTCCCCAAGTAGAAATGGGGAACAAAAAATAGTCAGCTGCCAGTGACAACACCAGACCTCAGTCCCCACAGAAATGAGCATTTTCCCAAGCAAGCACCGAGGGAAGACAGCGCTGGAGCCCACCCCAGGCCTGCTGCCCGCCTGCCGTCCAGAGCCCTTCCTCCCATGAGGAACCTCTCCGCATCCACCCTTTACACCAGGGGCTGGTTCCTGAGGGAGCCACAGAGTCACCAGGGGCAGCGGCCACCTGCCCCCAAACTCCTGGCCCGGGAGTGAAAAGCCCCTGGCCTCACTCTCCAAAGTTGTGCACGAGCCTGATTCTCCAGGCTCCCCAAAGCAAGGGCCACGAGGCCTCCACGTTACCGCTGCTCCCTGGAGATGGTGCTCAGGGCCTTGGAAGAAGTCCAGGATAAAGGAGGAAAAGGGTCTTCCAGGAATGCAAGGAGCTTCCCCCCTGCCACTTGGCCTCTCCAGACCTCAGGAAACCACCCAGGGCGGGGGAAGCTTCCCCGCAGTCCCAGGGGATCCGGTCTGTACCCTGCTGGGACAGCCCTGGTATTCCCCATCAGCCCCAAGGGGCAGGCGGCAGGACTCCCCGGTCCCTCAGGAAAGCCTCCCTGCTTTCTCAACAGAAGGGGGGGGCGGGTCTGGACAAAAGGGAGGGGTGGTGGTCAGGGAAGCCAGCCAGCCCAAAACTAGGGTCCCAACCTGCCTGGAGCCTGGAGCAAGCCCCCTTCCCTCTCTGGGCCTCAGTTTCCACAGCTGTACAATGAGGAACGTGAGTTAGCCCAGGAGTCACCAACCCAAATACCAAGAGGGGGCAGCTGGAACTCGCCACCTCCAGACATCACCAGGAGCCCCTGTGGGCCTGAAGTCGCCAGACCTTTCGGTTTTGTAAAGCAAAGCCAGAAGTCTGGATTTTTTTTTTTTTTTATGTGCCATCACCTCATTTTTAAATATTTGTGAAACATCTCCTGGCCAACTGAAACAGGGACTGGAGCCAGCATCGGCCCCCAGGCCGTGACCACAGCTGCTCACACGTCCCTCCCCACTTGGAGCCTCGGTGATCCTGGGATTCCAGAAGCCCTTCAGCCAACAGGTGGAGACGGCCGGGCCCCGGGTCCGCAGTCAGTCCCACCCAGAGCTGCCCACTTACATCTGCACGTGCGGCGGCTGGAAGCGGCCCTGGTTGATGTTGTAGAAGGTAAAGGCCTGGGTGGGGTTGGAGCTGTACTCGTCCACTTCAATGATGAGTCGGCTGTGCTGGTGCCTCCGAGCGGCCATCACGTGAGACTGGGAGAACGCCATGCCCAGGCCGCAGGGCAGGAGGGCCAGGGCCTCTGCCTTCAGGACACCGGGATCCCACCTAGCGCGCCACATGGACCTCCGCTGGCCGCCCGGGCATCTCCCGCCGCCGCCACCGCCCGGCCCCGAGCCAGGCCTGGGAGCAGACTGAGAAGACAGAGCAGAACCGTGCGACAGTTAATCTGTTTGGGATTTGCTTTATTTAATGTCAGATGAAGATTTAGAAAGACGAAGGGGGGGGGGGAGAATAAAAAACACAGTCGTACAGCTCAAAAACTCATTACAGATCTTTCCAACTCAGCAGTTTGATGAATATACTTTGGTAAAAAGAAAAGGAGAGGAAGGGAGGGGACCACAAAAAAAAAAAAAAAAAAAAAAAAAAAAAGCCCACAACACCGAGGACGGATGCATGCGTGGTCCCACACGTTTAAATGCTTAAGACATTATTTTTTTTTTTCTTCCACAAAATGCTCAGGACAGGGTGACCAGAGATGCGGCAGGACAATGGCTTGGTATTTCGCAAACAGGTGAGGTTAAGTTTCACTTATGGGAAGCAGGGGGAGTGGGGAGGATTCCCCTGAAGCCCCACTCCCCCCACAGACCCCCAAACACACCACACCCGCACCCCTGCAAGCCCGAGCAGGTGGGAGCGCGGCGCAAATTCCTGCCTCAACACCAATGTCGCCTAAAGATATCTCTGAGCAGCGCCTGGAGAAGGGATTTTCCCAGACAGATTGCCATCCACCAACTCAGCTCAGGGGGTGGCCCTGGGGGGGGGTGGGGGAGGATCTACTTTAAAAAAAAAAAAATCTTCCCAAATGCCTTATAAGGATGTCAGGAATTCTGAGGTTCCCAGTCAAATCTCCAAGCCACACAGAACAGCAGCTTGCAAATGCCATCATTCCCTTTGCCGTGTCTTCCCTTGCAAAGTGCCATCTGCATTTGCAGCGACTGGATTTCAAGGTCCTTCTGACCGGTGCTGGCGGCCCGGGCTCAGTCTCCATCCTACCCCGATGGGCTCCCGCACTTCACACAACAGCCGATGCCTCCCTTCTAAGACCAGCTAGCTTTCTCCTGCTTTTCCCATAATTGTTAATTTTTTTTTTTTTTGACTGTGTAAACAGATAAGGCCTCGAAGATGTTTTGTTGCGTTTTGTTTCAATTTTTGGTCATTAAGACCCTCCGATTCCATTTGCGCTGCATTTAACTAAGGAGAAAATGACATAATTTAAAACTATTCCTGGTCAGTCATCTCCCAGTCACGTTAAACGAAGAAAAATCCCCCTTGCTTGGCGCACGCAAGAAGAATCGACACCGTCAGAAAACAAATTAGATTAGGAAAACGACAAAAATTAGAGACTGGAGAACATTTTAATTACATGCGAAGGAGAAATGGATTATTAATTTTTTAAAAATCTCAACAATCATGCCCATACAAGGTGTAATAAATATCAATATCCTCCTCCTCCCCCACCCCCACCAAAAAACCCCACATCCTGATTCACAACATATACCCCTCCCTCTTCTCCACTTGGGAAGACAAGGGAAAAAACCTGCTTCCCCCAGGATACACTTGCTCCTGTCTTTTGTCCTGCTAATTGTTTCTCTGTGATTCGGTTCTCCCAGCAGAGACTGGCCTGGCAGGCCTCTGAGGTGCCCAAGTGGGGAGGTCCTGGCCTCTGGACTCACAAGATCTCTGTGGCAGCTGGCCTGTGCCCATCTGTGACCCTGGGAGAGGCTTAGGGGCAGCAGATGCTGAGGCCCAGGCATCCAAAGATCCAGATCTCAACAGAGGTTTGAACCCCAGCATTGCACTGATTCACCGTGTGACCTCAGACCAACGTCCTAACCTCTCTGAGCCTGTTTCCTCTTCTGGAAAATCGGCAGGGCAATCATAACACTGCCTCCCAGGGCAGCTGTGCAGGTTAAATGAACGGGGATCCTGAGCACGGCATCTGGCGGGTACCAAGTACCCAGGTAACCCTCCACGTTACCATTATCATCGCTCTCCAGCTCAGTGTGACATGTGCGCACATCGAGGGCCTGCTGTGGGGGCATCTGTGGAATGGAGTGTCCACTGTAAGCAAAAGGGGCAGCTCCAGGAGCCCTGGGGAACCCAAATGTGTGCAAACGCAAGCCAACAGGATCACACCCTGCCTGAAGTCCCTGCCACGGCTCTCCCCGGCTCCTCTGATGACCTGGTGTGCAGTCCCCTGCCCAGTAGCCTGCAGCGCCCAGAGGCCGCCGGCGACAGAGCCCTGTGGTCCTGTTTGGAGCTGCCCAATTCAACACCTCACAGGAGTCTTCTTCCTCAAGGCTCACCGCCCACCTAGGAGACGGACATCCCTACAGCTCCCACCCTACGGAGGAGAAGGCACACACCTAGGGGAGGTGAAGCCTCTTGCCCAGCACAGCCCAGGGCTGGCCACCGAGGTCGAGCTGCGGGCAGCCTGAGTCCAGGGCTCGGTGATCCCTCTGCCTTCCTCTCCTGGAGGGGCAGGGCCTGGGTCTGGCTCAGCCCCCACCCCCACCCCAGCCCCCACCAGCTCTGCAACCCTGATCCTGTGGCTTCACCTCCACGAGGCTCTGTCTCCCCATCCAAGAAACGCAGGGACAAATAGCACCTACCTCATTCAGTTATGGAGATTAAATGAGGGGACACATGGGAACTGCTTGTCACAGGACCCAGCCCATAGTGAGTGCCCAATAAATGGTAGCTATTATCACGACATTATTACTGTCACCCCAGGACCACTGCAGACACTTGCATACACATCTCGTTAATGAATGAATGGCTGCAGGGAGGGAGGGGGAGAGGGAGGAGGAATCCATGAATGGATGGATGGATGAATAGATGGAGGGAGGGATGGAAGGATGCAGGGATGGATGGGGGACCAGAGGAGGTGTCCCGCCCGTCTCTTTCCCCAGCGCCCAGTGCAGGCTTGGCAGAGGGTGGGTGCCCCCAGGCCTCCGCTGGAGGGTGACCCCTCACGGTGCCTCTCCCCCTTACCCACCGCACAACCCTGCAGGGAGGCTGGCTGGCGGGGCACAGCCCCCTGAAAGGGGAGGTCTGGGGCCTCCCCCGTCCCTGCCCGCCCCCCAGGGGCTGGAGCCTACATGCCCTGCCTCGGGCCTGCAGCGGCAGGAGGACAGCTCTGCGGCAGGGGACGCAGCCAGGAAAGGCAGGCGGCGAGGCGTCCCGGGAGGCGCTCCGCAGTGCAATGCTGCATTTCACATAAAGGGGGTTCGCAATGGGCCCTGCTTGAAGAAATCTGGGAAACCGGGAACACGGAGCCTTCTTTTAATACCCATTTAATATTTATGGAGCCGCAGCAGCGCGTCAGCCGCCGTGTGGAGAACACAGCCGATCGCGGAGGGAGGACAGCGGTTCCCAAACAAACGGCTTCTAGTGGGGGAAGCGTTTACACCTGGGCCACAGCACAACACAGCAGGCGGGCGGTGCAACCCCGGGGTCCTGCCCCGACGCCCCCTGCAGCACACTGGCCCCGGGCAATGCCCACACCCCGGCCAGGCCACAGGTGCCTCCTTCGTGCCCGCGGCTGGGAAGGAAACAGAACTGGGATGAGGGTTCTCGAACGTAGTAATCAATGCATTCACTTATTCGGCAGCCGCTGACCACAGCCCTACACGCGCTGTTCCAGAAGCAACAAGAAAGCAAACACGTCACTGCCCTCAGGGAAGGGGGTGGCGGGGAAGCAATAAAGTAATCACAGAAAGTAAACAGAAAAGATACTTTTCAGATACTAATTCGGGCCTGGCAGAAGAGGGGAAGGAGTAACAGATACTGAGTAGTGGTAGGAAAAAGGAGATTGTTGCCTGCAATCCGGCAGGATCCTAAGAAAGGCCTGTCTGAACACCTCAAAGGTGAGTGCGGAGGGGGAGCCAGCCACACCCAGACCTGGAGAAAGAGAAACCAAGTCAGGGGGAAACAGCAAGTGCAAAGGCCCTGAGGCAGGGGGAGCATCCATAAATGGTCTCTCTCCTATTGTTGTTCTCGGCCACTGGGGCTTCTGCAGTGGAGAATGGTCAGGTCAACTTTCAGGTCAGGGGCAGTGGGTTCAAATTCAGTCTCCAGTGTTGAGCGTTAGCTGTGCGACCCTGGGCATGACACCTAACCTCTCTGTGCTTCTGCTGCCTCAATAGCCCCCTCTCAGGCTAACAGAGGAGACAGAAATGAGCCTGGTGCCTGTCTCTCCATAAAGGCCCAATCGGCCCAGTTGGGAGGGTTGAAAATTCTTGGAATTTCTGGGTTGAAAGACTGCCTCCAATTTGTAGGGCTCCCTTTTCGAGTCTGATTCTCTCACAGGGTGATTTGTCTTTCTGTTTCCCCCTCAAAGACACACACTAGCTGGTCCTCGGATGCCATGGGTCAAGTCAAGCCAGGGTCTCAAAGAGGAGCCTGGACGTCAGCCCTGGCACCAAGCGGTAAGCAGACATTAGGCGCCAGGTGTAGGGAAAGGTTGTATGTAGAAAAGAGGCCCGACTCCTTGTCAGGTCTCCTATGCATCGTCAAGGCCAGCGCCAGGCCAGGCTCCAGAATGAAGGTCCTAAAATGCACTTTTGAACAAGCCATTCCCTCGTGCTCACCGCATGTCCGCACAGGCATCCTACTGCTCTGGGCTAAAGCCCCAGATCCTTAGGTCGGCTCAGGAGGCCACACTGGGTGCCCGGGCTCCGTCTCACCACTCAGGCCAAGCTCACCACTCCAGGTTTCCCCCGGCACACCAGCAACCCCACCTCTGAGCCTTCACACACGCTGTTCCCTCTGCTGAAAGGCCGTGCACCACCCCACCTCCAGGCACACACCTGTCTCCCCGACCTCCCCAGACTGGGCCAGGTGCCTCCACTCATAACCCCCCAGTCTTCTCTCACCACAGATCCCATGTCTGAGCTGAATGAGAAGCCAAAGAATAAAAGCACTGGTGAACAAATGAATGAATGAGAGAAACTGCACAAGTCCTCACAATTCACAGCCTGGATTTAAAAGCAGCTTTAACCTCCCGAAGCTTGGGTGTCTCCTCTACAAACACGTGGACCCTCAACCTCCTTCCCAGAACCACTGGGTGGATTATAGGACCTGGGACCTGCGAGAGCCCCTGGCTGAGGGTCCAGCACATAGTAGGTGCTCACTAACTGTCTCTTCCACTGTGGTTAGAAAGTTCTGATGAAACCCAGGAGCTCTGCACAGAGCTTCGGAGAATCGAACAGAGATTCTGATTTTCAGATAATTAAGGAACGCTCCTCCCATGCCTGAAAGCCGGGCTCCTGGCCCCTTCCCTCCCTTCCCGTTACTGAGTGAGCCCCCAGTTATTTCACCGCCCAGGATGTTGTGATCGGACACATCCAGCACAGCCTGCCCTTGACCAGCTTTTCGAGGCAAGCTCCTCACCACCTGCCTCACCCGGCACTCTGCAGGACACCGGCCAGCCCTGAAACACCCACTGCCCCCACTCCAGGGGGGCCCTGTTCTGCAACCTAAATGACTCAGATGTGTAACTGATCCACAAAGGCCTTGGGGCCCAGGAGCAGCCAGACAGATCAAAAGAGCAGCTCAGAACCCCGTCGTGATGAAGGAGAGGGAATGGGGCCTCTGGGTCCTGAAAGGTCCCCACCAAACTGTGAGACCAGCCAGCATGTGCCAAAGGCCCAGAAAGGGGAGACTGCAAAAGGCCTTGGCTTATACAGAGCATCTTAACAGCAGGTGGCTTTTTGCAAAGGAGACACTTGGGTCACTCCGGCAGCCCAAATATGTCCAACAGATACGTGAGGGAAATCCATGAGCATCTGCACCGCCAGGGACTGCTGATGTGCAGATCAAAGATAGATATTTCCTTTGCCAAGAGGCCTGAGGCATCCACTTCCACCCGATTCAGGTTCCTCAAAGCCAGGGTGGACCCAGGACAGTCCTGGTCATGTCAGTTGTCCCCTGCTGGTCTTTATCACCAGCATCCTCTCTGGGTCTCAAAAGGATCCCCAGTTGGAAATCTCATAAAGGGTAAAGGTCCCCATCAACAAAGCCAACCTGAGGCCGGGAAGGCACCCACCTCCAAAAGGCACCCATGTTTCTCTTCTTGTCATTGGCATGTTTGCAGCTAGAGCCGTGAAGCTAGGATGACACTATTGTCCTGGGTCGGGAACTCAGAGGACCAGTGACCACACAGCAAGTATTGTCTGCAGTCCCAGAGAAACACCTGCCCCAACTGTCTCCCCAGGACGGTATGCTGAAGAAGCCCTACACCTAGAGGGCTTTCTCCAGGATCCTAAGGCCATCTCTGTCCCACTCCTCATCTTTCCACATGGCGAGTGCAGGGGGGACCCCCACGGGTCAGCCCAGAGTGCCAGTGACTGTCCCCACCGATCACCCAGAGCAGCGCTGAGAGAAAGCCAGCTCACTGAGGCTTTTGTCGAGTACTTACTGCAATGTGGTGAAATGTCACAGAGAAGCCATGGGATGCCTGGGTGGCTCACGGCTGAGCGCCTGCCTTCAGCTCAGCGTGTGATCCCGGAGTTCCGGGATCGAGTCCCACATTGGGCTCCCTGCGTGGAGCCTGCTTCTCCCTCTGCCTATAGGTCTCTGCCTCTCTCTCTCTCTCTCTCATGAATAAATAAATAAAATCTTAAAAAAAAAAAAAAAGCAGCAGCCAGGCTAACACCTAAGTAGTCCTCCCTAAGCCAAATACAGGAGAAATAACATTAACAGAAAAACAGCAAAGGGCGGGGAGGGCTAATCCTTTCACAAGCCATGCTTCCACACAAGCTCAAAAGTCACTTTTAAATTGTTTTTTTTTTCCTTGTCTTGCTCATGCCTGAAAATCTGCAAGTGATTAGTCAATAGTTAAAAATGTCACCCCCCCAAAAAATGTCACCAAGAGGTTAAAATAATAATAATAATAAAAATAATAATAATAATAATAATAATAATAATAATAATAATAATAATAAAGTAGAGAAACTCAAAAGAAAGGAAAAAGAACAAACAGCCCTCCTTCCCCCCAGGGGAGGGGGCGGTGGGAGGGGACCGGGCCCAGTCCACTGCACCCTGAAAATGCCAGCCCTCTCGCGTACCCAGCCTCTCAGCCGGCCGTGGGTCTCTAGGACGGAGAGCGCCTGCCTGCAGCTGGTATCGGCAGCCACGCTGAATGAGTGATGGGCTAAGCCAACGAAGGAGCGCACAAATATCGCGAAAATTAGACATATTCCTTGAAAAAGGATCAACCACGAGTGACTTTAAAGCATTTACCACTTAAAAACCTTTTAGCTGGGCCCATTTTGAATTATGACTACATGATTTTAAATTACACTTTCTAATTCCTCGCCGCCCACCCCCCAAGCGCTGGCTGCCGCTTCATTTTCCAATTATGTACTTTTATTTCAGAATGATGAAGAGTGCTGCTTAGTGGATCATGTCCTGTCTGCCACAAATAGCTGCTCACTTATTCCTTTAATTTTAGATACGAATGCAGTCGGTTCACCCGGCTGGTCTTCAGATTCTGAATATTCTCCATTCCCACAACACCAAACGAGGCCCAAGACGCCAAGAAACCCACAAAGCTCCGGCTGGGAAATATGTTTGTAAACCAGCGCTCCGCTCCATAAATTATTATAATTCTTGGTGCTTTCTCTATCCATCTAGCAGATCAGCAATCACATAAATAATAGTGAGTGGAATGATTTTTCTTCTGCAAAGTGCTATGTCCTAGTTTTCAAAATAAAGCATTTGGAGATTCACGTATCTGCGGAGTTGAAATGGGAAGCTGCTCAGATCCGTTTCAAACATACACACAGACATACTCACACACAAAAGGAAACGAGAGGTAAATGTGTAAAAATCAGCATTTTGAATCTCCTTTCCACATACACGTCAAGTCACACTCAACAGTCATGGGGGTTTGGGACCCACCTGGCCGGGAAAGTGGGGGAAAGCAAGAGGGTCTTGGCTGCTCAGCATTCAAATACAATTTGCAAAGAAAGTGAATGTGGATTTACAGTTCTCATGGAAATCTATTAAACAGATGTCACTGAAGCATAATCAAATCGGCACTATGGCAATTCTACACTTAAGTCTGAGATCGAGGTTTTGCCATTTTTATGATCAGAGTATTTTTTGTGATCATGCGGGAATTTGCGACTGAGGATTAAATCTCCAAAGTATGATCAATTAACTAATGTGCTGCCTGAATGACAAAAAGAAAGCCATACACACACACACACACACACACACAAACAGCAAAACTCAATTCTCCACCCCTGCCCCACCCTCCCACCCTCCCCACTTTGTGCAGGGAGCCTAGGGTTGGGGAGGGAACATTTGCCTTTTCCACAAACAAATGAACACTGCAACGCCAAATCCATTTCGTTGTGAAGGGGGAAAGACAGGGCACAAGGTACTCACTCACACTTCTCAGGTAACCGGAGCAATGTATTTTGCAGCTTTGCGGGCTGTGGCGCTATCAGAAAATGCAAAGGAAGGAAATGAAGGGGAAATGACGGGAATGTTAGAAATTGGAAATAGGCATCATTTGCTCCTTAAAGTGATGAAATTAGCATGGGCCATGTCAAAAGCCTTTTGATGTGCACCAATGCTGAGTCTCAAATCCTTCTCGGATGAAAATCTGAAGGTGTTCAGGAGAAGCAAACTCTCAGGTAGGGATCTGGGTGGTGGAGGGAGGGACCCTGGCTCTGATGCTCTCATTGAGTATCACCCTCAACCAGAAGGGACGCTTCCTTTTCCCATTGTAGCTGCTTCTATGTATCATGTGTGACCAAGTGGTGACATCAAGGTGCCCAAGTTCACGTCCAAGCAAGCCCCCAAAGGGTAATTGACGGAAAGGCATGACAGGACCGAAGGATACCTCAAGTCCGTATCTGAGTTCAAAACTGAAACGTATCATCTCAATTTGTTAAGATTTTTTTTTCATGAGGTTGGGCTGTCCTCCTCTGCCATAGCTGTTTTAAATGGAAATAAGACAGAACTAAATTTTGTCTCATTAGGACCCAAAAAAAGTCAAAATAAAGTAAAACATTTGTTTTGGCAGCAGAATGGCCAGATCACCAGGGAGAGCCACAGTGAATCAAATTAACCAAAGAACTATTTATACCTTCCCTCCAACACCACCCCCAAAAAAGGGATCTCTCTTTTTCCCTTGGGGTTGCTTTTGCTTTAACATGTTCTTCACTTCTTCGGGCTCAAGGCAAAGAATTCCAGTGGCAGTCTGGATTGGAGGCTAGCTGGTGGTCTCATTCCATGGGGACGTCCACACCCCAGGACCCACCGCTGCAGGGATCTGCTCTCAGAGAGACCCAAGCATAGTCTAAATGGCTCTTACAGCGTGAAACACACCCTTCACCCCTCTCTTCCCGGCCCCTCAAGTGTTTGGCATGTCTGATCCCAGAGGGCGTGAGACGTTTGGCCAGGAGGGAGACCCCACAAGCAGCCTGCCTCATTCAGGATGCCATTAACTGTGATGTGTGGGCTCCGAGCTAGCCTGAGAACCCAGTTCCTGGCTCCTGCACCTGGGGAGCCCCTTTCCCCAGGGTCTCTGGATCCAGAGGTACAGGCAGACAAAGGTACCAATTGCCAAACAGAGAGATCTCAGAGAGAAGAAGAATGCGGGGGGCGAGGGGGGGGGGATGCTTGAAAAGACCCTTTTTCTGTTCGCGGTGAGGGAGGGGCGATGGGAGCGACATGTCACATTGTCACATTAAAGATTTTGACAGACAATTCAGGGATAACGCAGAAATTCCACCCCTAACTGCAGCTCGGCCGCAACTTGAAAGGCATTAACTAACCTCCACTAATTGCATGTTTTTCTGTGCATAATATTTACTTGTTAAAAGTCTTTGCCTGGCCGATCATTTTCCTCTGCCCTGCTATTCATGATCAGTTTGCAGGCCTGAAACTGGAAAAACAAAATCATGTCGATAGATTAAAAGATGATGGCACTTGGGGGGGGGGGGTAGTTCTTTTTTCCACTAGTCTGGGCCTGGAATGCTGATTTTTCTCCTTGAGTGCCACCCTTTAGTGAAATCCTGCTACCATCCTTAATTCCTCAGCCGAGTGCAAAAAGATGTGTCCTGTGTTAGGTGCGCACACGAGGGGCTGTCACTGCCAGGGAAATGCAGCAAGTTCAAGGAAAACAAATGAACTTGAATTGCTTTCATCGGATGAAGATTTCGTAGTCTCAAGGGTGGTCCGGGAAAATTTTTAAAAGCAGGCTTTGCTTGAAAGGTTATTCTCTATCTTGGTCTACGCATTCCTGACACAGGTGGAGACACACTAGTAGAAAGACGCCAAAGCCTGGGTCTTTTACCCAAACTTAGACATGTTCTGTCCACAAACACAGTCCACGGGGCCTCAGCTGGGGTGCCCGAGAGTGACTCTACGTGCACGCACAGCAGTACGTCGGAGATCTGGAACCCCGCATGCGGATGACGCTCTGAGCCTACCTGCATCAACATTAAAGAGATTTACTTCAATCCAGGTCCTGCGAAATGTCTGGGGTGGAGAAATAAATAGAGAGGCAGCCCCACGCCGAACCACTTCCGAATACATGATGAAACCTCTGTGACTGGATTATCGCCTTTCGACTAGCCATCAGCCAATTAATGTACCTCCACCGAGTGAGTACTCAAACAGATGTAACCATTTCGCAGAAACCCATCTTGAGAAAAAAAGATTTTACAAGTGTTGTGGGGCTGCCACTTGGAAAGCCAATTTGCAGGGAGCCGAGCCTCGTGAAGCACAGTTTATTATGCATGGCTCCCGCACCACGGTCCCCTGTACACCGTGCCCAGCTCCAGAATGCCTCCCAATCACCACCGGCTGGCTTTCAAGCCCCGGTGTGCTCTCCACCGCCAGAAGCCTGCTTCAGCCCAGCCAAATCCGCCACCCCCTCCCCAAATGGTCTCCCAGTGCCTTGGCTCCCATGGACCAAGCCCGACTTCCAACTTGGCTATGGCAGTCGGCTGGTGGCCTCAATGACATCCCCCAGAGCATTTTAGCCAATGTGACTAATTATTCATGAAGTTGGTGTATTTATTTATTTATTTACTTATTTATTTATTTTTGCAAAGACCAGCCAGGGTACTGAGGCTCCCCGTGTGGCTGGTCCCCACTAACAAGTCTCCCCCCACCATGCAAGTCCTCTCCAACCGGCTCAAACATCCACCAGCCCGCCCACTTTTGTTCCCCAGTTTAATTTCATAATTGTTTGGCACTGAACAAGCTCTCCTCTGGGCGGGTCAACAGGGACTTTGGAGATGGGAAGGGAAGGCAACCAAGCTACTGGAGGGGAACTGGGAGAGGTCTGACCCAGCGTGGGGGGAAACGCATCTCCCGGAGGTCAGTGGGACAGACTTGGGGGCCAGGTCCCGCATGGGAGCCTCTGGCCATCCGGCCTGAGTGGAGAGAGGATGTAAGGGAATGGGAGATGGTGGGTCTAGGACCCCCCAGCCGTGGTCCGCCACAGACGCCTGGACACATCAGCTCTCAGACTGACCCTCCTCTGTCTCCACCTGGACCAGGGGAGGCTGTGAGTGAATTCACTGTCCTATAACAAGTCCCAGAATAAACACACAAGAGACAGAACTGCTCCTTAGCATGGAAATATTACCTGTGAGGGCTGGGACCTGCCTGGTTAGCCGCTGAATCCTCTGGACCAGGCACAGAGCAGATAGTAACAAATGTGTGTGCAACGAGAGAGCGGAGGGATGGATGCATGCATGTGTGGACGCATGGACGCATGGACGCGTGGATGCATGCGTGGATGAAGTTTCCAGCAACGCCCGGCCAAAGTGGCCACTAGCCCCGCATTAGTGACCCCCTCCGTCGCCCCCAAGTGCCGGCAGGGGCTCCGCGGCGCACAGTAGGCTCTCAGCGACCGGGGGCTGCTATTGTTAGGACCCTCATCATCACTTGCGCCCCGCCGGTCCGCTCCTTCCTCCCGCAACTCCGCCGGCAGCCAGCAGAGACCGGCGAGCCGGGGAAAAGTTTCGCCGCCCCTCGCCCCGGTCCGAGCCCAGCGCCCCGGCCGCGGCCCCTCCCGGCTCCCCGGCTCGGCCGGCCGGCGGCGGGGGGACACGGCCCGGCGCCCGCACCCGCCACGGGCGGCCAAAGTAACTTTGCGGGCGCCCCTGCGCCGCGCCGCGGGCGTCACCCCGCGCCCCAGAGGGTCCCGGCCGCGCCCGCCCCCGCCCCGCCCCCGGCCCCGGCCCCGGCCCCGGCCCCGGCCCCGGCCCCCGCCCCCGCCCCCGCCCCCGCCCTACCTGGCCCCGGGCTCCTCTTCGGCGGCCGCGGCGGCCGCGAGCAGCAGCGCGCACGGAGGGAGGCAGGGGCCCGGCTGCGGGGAGGGAGGCGCGCAGGGGCGGGGGCTCCTCCGGCGGCGGCCGCCGCGCCGCGCGTCCGAGGCAGCAAGTGGGAGCCAGACTCCTCCTTCGGGGGGCGGGGGGCGGGGGGCTCCCCGCCGCCCCCTCCCTCGCCCGCCGCGCCGCTCCGAGCCGCCCCGGCGCCCCTCCCGCCGCCGCCCTGCCCCCCCGCTCGCTCCCGCCTCCCCCGCCCCGCGCGCCCCGCCCGCCGGGGCCCCCGCCGCGCCCGCCAGGCCTCGGCCCTCGGCCCCCGCCCGGCCCGGGCCCCGCATCCCGCCGCCGCGGGCACCGGGGAGCAGCGGGGCGGGCACCGGGGGGCGGCGGGGCGGGCGGCCGGGCGGGGGAGCGGGCCCGCGCTGCGGAGGAGAGCCGGCGGCCGCCCCGCCGCGCCCCGCGCCCCCTCCGGCCCGCCCCCCGGCCCCGGCCCGGCCCCGGCCCCGGCCCCGGCCCCGGCCCCGGCCCCGGCCCGGCCGCGCGCGGGGTGGGCGGGGAGCGGGGCGGGGGCGCTCTCACCTCCGGATCCGCGGCCGCCGCGCCGGGCTCGGCTGCTGGGGCGCGCGCGGCTCCTTCCGGGGCGCCGCGGCCCCCGCCTCCGGCCCGGACCCCCTCCCGAGGCCGCGGGGGCAGCCGGCCCCGGACCCCCACCCCCCATCCTCCCCCCGGCTCGCAGGCTGCGGAGGCCCCGCTCCGCCGCCTGCGCCCCCATCTCTTGCTCCCCGGGGTCCCAGGTCCCCAGTCCCAGGGTACAGACGGTGGCCGGCGGAGGCTTGACCCGGAGCGGGGCAGGTAAGCGGGTCAAGGCCACGGAGCACCTAGCCCCCGGCTCGAAGGTCCTGCCTTGTCGGGGAGAGGGGAGAGCGACACCCCCCGCAGGCGGTGGTCCCACCCTGGGGAGTTTGAGAGGCCCCCGTGACCTCCAGGCCCTGCCACGGGTGGAGGGCCGCGTCCACAGGGCCTGTAGCCAGGGCACGGCTCAGGCCTGGACCTCCCAGACAGAGAGGGAGGTGAGAAGGGGGGTGTGGCCCCTCAGAGGCCCATCTAAGGCACCCCAACAATGTTTATGGGTCCCCTCCCCCAACACACTCACATCACACGGTGGCTCCCACTCCTGCATTCTTCCAGGCTTCAGACTCAATATGAGGACACCCTGTGTGGGCGCCTGGGGCCTGGCCTGCCCTCGGGGACAGCCCAGTCCAGGAGGGAGGCAGACAGGGACCCAGGAGAATCCCCTGCACCAGTGCCGGAGCAGGAGCAGGAGCAGGAGCAGGGACCGCTACCTGGTGTGGCTTCTTGGAGGTGGACACACCCCAGCTGAAAAAGTGTATGCCAAGGAGAGAAGGTATGGAAAAGGCATTCCAGGCAGAGGGAACAGTGCATGCAAAGGCCTTGGCATGTTTGGAATGGCAGCTTCAATGGGACTGGAGAGAGGAAGTGGGGGGAGAGGGGAAGGAGGGTGGGGGAGGGGAGGAACAGGAGCCCCATCAGGAAGAGCCTTGGATGCCTGCCTAAGGGGGTGGACTTTATCAGGGACAGTGGGGAGCCACAGCAGGTTTTGAGCAGGGGCATGCCTCGGTCAGGTTTCTCATTTGCCCGGGCAGAGGAGCAGGAGGGGCCACTCTGGGAGATGAAGGAAGCCCTGCTGGGGCCCTGAGGCCAGCAAGGGGGACAGAGAATGGCTGAGGGGACCTCAGGTGAGCATCTGCCTCCTCTTCCTTGTCTGTGGACCTGAATTCTCCACTGCGGCCTGGGGCCATCCTGGGGGTAGGGGGCAGAGGCCAGGCTAGAAGAACAAACTCAGCCAGGCATGCGGGCAGGGCAGCTGGAACACCCGGCCGGCAGCCCCTAGACTTCTCCTCAAGAGCCGGGAGCCGCCACTCGGTCTCCCCGCAGGGTCCGTTCTGGAAAGCGGGTTCCCCAGTGCCCTCACGCCCCCAGGCAGGACCCCCACCCCCCACGATCACTCGCTCTATCTCTCGGGTCCACGCTGACCTTTGCAGATGCCCAGCTTCGGTGTGCCTGCCTAGTGAAGGTCAGGGCCCCAGGGAAGGCTCTCCCCAAGTCAAGAAGAGAAGAGTGTGGGAGCAGTCAGATAAACACACAGGCCTGCTGCCGAGGGCAAGGCTTGCTCAGTGGCCCACGTCTGCTGTCAGCCCCACTGCTCAGGGGGCTGCAACATCCAGTGGACACCTGTGTCGTCCTGGGAACCTGGAGGTGGCCAGGGATACAGGGGGCACCCAGATGCAGCCCCTGCCATCCAGCCATGGCCAGTGAAAAGCCAGAGGGGAGATGTGCCTAGAGACCCGCCTGGAACCGAGTGTGGGCTGGGGGAGGGAGAGATGCCCACCCTGGGAGACGGAGCAGGGCTTCCCGGAAGAGGGCCTGAGGCTGAGCCTGGAAGAAGGACTGGGGAGATGGCCTGATGGGCATTCCCAACGGTAGAATTGCAGATGCCCAGGAGGAGATGTGCAGGGAGGGCAGGAGGGTGTAGACTCCCTAAGGATGCAAGCAGGCCCTAAGACAGGTCGGGAAGGGCCTTGAGGGCCACGCTCAGCAGGCCACGGGGCCCCTGAGCTCATTCAAACAAAATGCCCTGTGGTGTCTTGTGACCAGCGCGCCAGACTGGTACCTACCGAGCAAATGGAGGATGAGATCCACTGACCTCAAACCCCTCGTGGCACGCAGAGCCACCCAGCTCCTCCAGCGGGGCTGCCCAACCCCGTGGAGCATAAAGCAGCCTCCTGAACCAGCAGGGAGCATCTTTCTCACCCTAGGGCTGCAGGCTTCACCAGCACATCATCTCCAAGGAAAGTGGTCCATCCACCTGCTGCCTGCCAAAGACAGAGCCACAGCTTGGTAGTGGCCTCAGGAGACCCTGGAGGACATGTGGTCTGGGACAGTGGAGAATTGTTGGTCTTGGTCCCTGTGGAGAGAGCAGAGAAATTCCTGTGACACTCATCCTCTAAAGCCAGCTTCCTCACCACTTCCAATCCCACCAGCCCTCCCTTCAGCTCCCAGACACCATCCATTACCTCCCTGGGACATGCACGTATTGAGCACTTACTGAAGGCCTGACACTTCAGCACTTCTTTTGGAGCAAAGCATGAGCTCCCCACCTAAAGGGCCTGCCATTACCTGCACCACCCAGTCAGTCCCAGGCACTGAGCTCTGAGCTTGACCCACACTTACCCTGGTCCAGGTTGCTTCTTGCTTCGCCCCGGGCCCCAGCACTGTATCCCACAGGGCCTCTGGTGCAGTAGGTGTCCAGTGAATGGGCTCTGAAAGAGGGATTGAGGCATACAGGATGGGCAGGGTAGACCCACTCCTAAAAGAGCAACCAACTGGCAAACACAGCAGACATTCTGCTTTTGGAAAAATTTAATAACACAGTGGCACTTGTTCATGGAGACTAATAGAAACACCACACAATCTCATACTGCTAAACCAGCCAGGGGATGGCTTGTTCATCTGGGAAGCATTTCCCAGGAGCCTACTATGTGTTGGGGAGAGAAGGAGAAGATGCCAGGCTATCTGCCCTCAGGGAGGCAGGAGGTTGACAGATGCTCATGACACCAGGGACAAACAAAGGGCAGCTGAAGACAGAGAGAAGGGCAGCAGGTGCAGCCCAGAGACACGTCAGAAGAAGGCTACGTGGGCACATCAGAGGAATTAGATTTCAGGAGGAGGATAAATAGGAGAGGGACAGCCCAGCAGAGGGATCACCCTGTACCAAGGCTCAGGAGTCTCAAGAGAGCATGGTAGGACATCCACTGGCCAAGAAATTCACTTTCCAGGAAGGCGTCCCGAGGCAGTAACTGCAGTTGTTCAAAATCGTCCTAAATCAGAAACAACCTAAATGCCCAGCAAGAGGGGATTGGTTTTAAAAAGTACAGGATGCCTGGAGAATCACAAGCAACCAAATCATGCTGCTGAGATGCAATGTGGCAGGAAAATGAGGTCTATGCTCAGCACGCATCCCATGAGCCAGTGAAGTAGCTCACACAAGAATGCTCCTGATTCTGTTTTGAAGAAAGAAAGAGAAAAAAAAAAAAAAGAATGTAGGCAGAATGTCCAGCAAAATAACCGTGGAAATAAGATTATGGGTGATTTTTTTCCCTTGATTAATAGGACCCTTTGTAGCCTCCAACCTTTCTATGATCACCAATATCATGGAGAGTGGAGAGTGTTCAGGAGGGGTATGAGCAGAGTGGAGGGTGCGTGTAGGGCAGGGGCTGGGATGGGCTAGAGGCATGGGTGAGGCCGGTGCCCTGGAGGACCTTTCATGCCTCAGTGACAAAGGAGCTTAGGTTTTCGGGCCCTCCTTAGGTACTCCGTGGTGCCTGGCATGCAGCCAATGTTCAGGGTATGATTTTTTGGCACATAGTCGCTGGGCTCCCACAACATGCCAGCACTGTGTCAGGCCCCAGCAATCACCCTGGCAGGGGAGGCCAGAAGATCTCAGAGAGGGGACGCCAGTATGTGCTGGAGGGGTCGGGAGAAGCTCCCTGGGGTTGGAAGGATGAAGCCTGGCATTGCACCCCCCACCTATGCCCCATTATAACCTTCAAGGTCTCTGCCGGGCAGCCCACGTCTGTCTGGATCCTGACACAGCCCAGAGACAGGTCAAGTGCAACGCAGCTGTCTGACACAGGCCTCACCCAGGCCCTTCATCTACACCCAGGGCCCAGGGTGGAAAGGCCATGCCCTGTTGGGGAGCCCAGGCCTGCCCGCCTCCTCTCAGACTCAGGTACAACCTGCAGTGACTGCCCCCAACTCCTGAACCAGGCCCTGATCGTTGGTTCAAAACCCACCTCTGCCACTTACAGCTCGTGACTCTGAAACTCGGCCTCTCAGTCTTTATTGTTATAAAGCTGATACAACAATCTCAACCCAAGAGGGCGGTGCACGTGGAGTGCCTGGTACACAGCTGGCGCTCAGCTAGTGGTGCTTGCTAACGCTCTCACGGTTCCAGATACCAAGTCTAGGATCTGGATTCTAACCCAGTTCTGCCAACTTGCTTGGGACCTTGGCACATTCTCATGTTTCCCTGAGCCTCAATTTTCTCCGCTTAGGGAGAAAAATGATGTAATCGCTTGCTCCCACGCTTGGTCAAAGATGAAATGAGAAGAGGTGGAAGGACCCCAGGAGCTCCCTCCTCTTGCCCCTGACTGAGGTTCCAGCCAGGCTGCCTTCCAAACGAGTCCCCCCCAAGCCCCATCCCAGGACACTCCCCCCATACGGCCCTTGGGCCATCACCCGGACAGCCGGATACAGAGAAGGGCCTTGTATAGGGAGCTTCAGGACACTAGCTAGCTGATCATGCCACAGGGAGGCTCTGGGCCAACCAACCTGGAGGGAAAGGCATTTGTCACTAGAAAATTGGCCCAAGATATGCCTCAGGAATGGTGTCCTCTGCCCCAGGTGATGCTGTTCCAGGCTTGGAGTCCCCAGGAGCTGGATAGAAGCCACACGCAGCCAGGAGCAGCCACCCTCTGCAGGCTGCAAGAGCCAGGAGGATGCTGCAGCTCACAGCTCTCCTGGGGCAGGGAGGGTGCAGGAGGCGCTGGGTGTCACCTCCTGACACCATTGCCAACCCTCTGGTCAGCACCCCTGAGCATCCCAGCACCCGTGCCACGGCCCCTCACACGCTGCCTGTGAGCCCTTTATTGTTTTTAGAGAACTTTTCCAGATTCCTTGAAGCTGGTTTATTTCTCACAACAGCCTGGCTGGGACCTCAGCTAGGGGCAACCTGCCCTGTGAAGGAAGACTATGAAGCCCATTTTACAGATGGAGAAACTGAGGCTCCGAGAGGCTTGGAGACCCGTCCAGCTAGTGTATGTTAAAGACTGCAAGGCCAATCTTCAGACTTCGGAACACCTGCTCTCCCCGCCACCCACTCTGCCCCACTTGGGTTGGCAGGCCAGCTCCTTCCAAGTCCTCTAAAGACCCCAACACACCTCAGGTACCATCACAGCTCCGGCAGGGGCTGCGGGGCTCTGCTGAGCTGTCCAGGGTCCTGGCCACTGCTCTGATCCCTCTCCTGGCCACCACTTGTTCCCACCTCCTGGATATCAAAGAAGTGAGAGCATGGGAAGTTGAGCCTGCCCCATGGCTCCGTCCCTACACTGCCTACGCTCCCTGTGAGCCCTGAGATACCACACTCAACTCCCTTTTCTGAAAAATGGGTGCAACACGGGGCAGGCCAGGAGGTGGCTCATATTCCATAAACTTGCACTAGACGTGATAGCCACCTCCTTGGGGCCAGGCAAAGCCAGAGTGGCAGAGACCCTGGCCCTGGCCCTGCTCTTGAGCAACGAGTCAGAGAGTGTAGGGCCTGGAAACTGACCATGACCACACACTGATGAGCAGAAGGGAGCTCAGGCTGGGGGAACACAGGGTCCCAGAGGGCAGAGAAGGGGAGGTGTTTGGGGAGGGCCTGGTGACAAGGGTGAAGGGAAGAGGGAGTGGACTCTTGGGGCAGGGACGAGATAAGCAAAGACGGGGAGGTAGGAGTCCAAAGGGAGCTTGGGGTAGAGGAGGGAGGGACCCAGGACCTCCAGAGTCCAGAGCTCAGCCCCAGGGAAGGGCGGGCCTGGTGCACCTGGTCGGATCCCTTGGGCAATAGATGGTGTGAAGTGGGGATACAAGGATGGCAGAGAGACTCCCCACGCCCGACCCCAGAGGTAGCAAGGCCAGGACTCCATGACCTACAGCTATAGTAACAATAGCTAGTCCTGGTCACTTTACCATGTGTCTCCTCCTTCGATCCTCATGACCCCACACCAGCTCAGTGTGGAGTGGTGGGCAGGGACTGGGACACAGTGGGGTCTGCAGGCTGCCAACATCCCCCTCCAGCTGAGCTTAGGATCTCCTCAAACATCCCTAAGCTCTGCATCCTCAACCGAGTAAGAGGAGAAAGTACTGGCTGGCCTGGTCCTGGTGAGGATGGAGTCAACCGTCAACCAGACCCGAAAATCCGGCTCTCTGTCCTTGGGAACATTTGACTCCATTGCTGGAGCTCACCAGAATTCTCTCGGGGTGGCTCTGGCATCCGCTGGATCCCCTGTGTCTTTGTCTGTCTGGGACAGCTGCCCTATCCCAATTACTTTGTCCAAAACCAGCTTGGATTTGTGGGCACTGGGACACAGGTGACCCCATCCCTATGAGCTGGTAGCAGCAGCACTGGAGGTGAGTCAGACTGTCTGACCCCAGAGCTGGGTCAGTGTTGGTGCTGGAGCAGAGGGTGCTCCTAGGACCCAAGAATAGAACGAGTGTGGGGTCTTGTCTCTGGCTCTGGGAGCCCAGATCCAGACCACTGCTGCCCCCAGACACACCCAGAATCCCATGGAAGGCTTGGATAAAATGCTCAGGACACAGGCCTGGGTCTCTGAACAGGTGCCCAATCAGGATCCAGCAGACAGGAGGGCTCCCAGGTGGGCCAGATGTTGGAATGAACGCCCCAGGGAGCAGGGAGCTGGGAGGTGAAGGCCCTAGGTACCAGCGTGAGTGGGCACCTCTTTCTAATGCAATGAGCCCGGAAGCCCAGGCACCCCTGGGCCCCACCTCATGTCCCTCACTCCTGAAGCGGCTGGCACCCCGCCTCCCGAACCCAACTCCTCCCACCTCCACGGCCTTCCCTGAGCTCCCTGCCCCCCTCACTGCCGTCATGGAGCCTCTCCTGCGTGGAAACACTTGGTGTCTCCCCACTGCTCCTAAGTCTGCATCCTGCCCATCCCACCCAGGATGCACCTGCCCAGCCAAACTACCCCTCCTGGGCCCACCTCGGGACTGTAACTGCTCCACCCTCTCGCTCGGCCCATGGCCAGCAGAGGGGATCTAGAGCCAGGGGGGCAGCCGGGCAGGACTGGGGTCCAGCAGCAGGCGAGGCTGGGGCTTCCTACCACCCAGATACCTCCCTGGAGCCAGCCTCTGAGCCACCCCAAAGCCCCACCCCATCTCTCTCCTGCTGAAAGCCCCCCTCTCCCAGCACCCCTCACCCAGTCTGAGGTGTCCAAAGTCTTATGGGCACCTTAACAACATATTTGAGTCAGAGTCCTCAAAGGTTAGGTAGGGAGAGATCTCAGTGCCCTTCTAGTCCAGCCTCACCCTAATTTCCCCACTGTACAAACAGGAAACTGAGGTCCAGATTACAAAGGAAACATAGGAGAGGGAATATTCTGTCCCCAGATGAAAGGAAAGAATAAACAGTTCTTAAAGAGGAGGGTCAAGAGTGGGGGTGGGGAGGGTGCTGAAGACAGACTCCTGTGATTCCGCATCCGGGATTATTGATGCCTGAGGCCATAGGCACTGCTGGTAAACCTCACTACTCTAATTCATCAGGGTAGTCACCCATTTTACAGATGAGGAAATTGAGGTCGGAGCCGGTGAGTGACTCACCAAAGGTGCATTGCAAGTGCCCTGACCTCAACTTGCACACGCTCCCATCCTTGATGGAATGCTCTGCAGGCAGCCTAGGGGAAAGGAAGGCTGTGTGTGCATGTGCTGTCCCCAGGCCACCACCCCGATGAAACTTCACTCGGTCAGCCTCCCTCCTGACTGCCATTCCCACGGTCCCCTGCACGTCCTGCCGCTGCAGTGCACTCAGAGAGGCCAGAAGCCGCTACGTTTGAGCACACACGTTATACTCTGAATCCTCATAACCACCCGGACAGGTGGCATTCTTTTTTTTTTTTTTTAATTTTTTTTATTTATTTATGATACAGAGAGAGGGGGCGGGAGGCAGAGACATAGGCAGAGGGAGAAGCAGGCTCCATGCACTGGGAGCCCGACGTGGGATTTGATCCCGGGTCTCCAGGATCACGCCCTGGGCCAAAGGCAGGTGCTAAACCGCTGCGCCACCCAGGGATCCCGACAGGTGGCATTCTTATGACAAGCAGGGATGGAGAGAAGGGACTTGCCCGAGGTCACATCTTGAGTCCCTGAGAGGGCTGCGGTGGCACCCAGTCCTGGCCCATTCCATCCCCGGCCTCTGGCTCCCCGCGGCTGCCTGAGCCAGAAGGGCCGCACCAGAACAGCTCCAGCCTCCACCTCCCCCTGGGTGCCCAAAGCAGACATCGCTCATCAATGACAATGCCCTCCTGTGTTCCCGGGGACACAGCCTTAGATCCTTGCATGGGACCCCGGGCAGCCACTGTGAAGAACCCTCCCAAGCTCTCTGCCCTGCTGTGTGTCACAGAGGCAGTCACTTCCCTGCCAGGTCAGGTCTGAAGCTGACCAGGGAGTCCTGGTGGTGTCCATGCACAACATCCTCCCTTCCCAGAGACCAGCCCCTTCTTCATAGCTCTCTGGGGCCTCAACCAACCCCACCTCAAGGATGGCCATTTTTTGCACCATTGAGCCACGAAACCCCCAGCCTAAACCCAAAGCTGCAGCCTTTCCTGAAGCCCCCTCGCAGACTGCCCCTCCAGCCCCTGGGACCCCTGTAGCCAATACTCCCTGCTCCACATCTTTGAGCACCACCAGGGGACCCTCTCCTCTGCACCTGCCTTTTAACCTGCTCATGTCTCCTGCTGTCACAAATAAGACTTCTGTCCCTCCCATGTCATCCTCCAGCTACTACCCATCTCTTTCCCCTTCTCAGCAACGTTTCCTGAAAAAGGCTTCCACACATGCTGCCTCTACTTCCCTGTCCCACCTGCCCTCTCCTCAGGCCAGAACATGGTCGCCAAGAGCCTCCCAGTGCCTACGATGATCCAGCTCACCCTCAGCCATGTAGGCCTCTCCCACTGCAATCAACACAGCGTCCAGCCTCTTGGCCATGGCCCTCAATTCTGCATGTCCTGGTCCTGGGGACACCTCCAGGGCCGCCCCACGCCCCACCCTGCACCCTGTTCTCCAGACACACTGACCAACTTCCTTCTTGTTGCCTCTGGGACTCCCTTCTGGCTCAGTCTTCTGCCCGCGGGGGTAAATAATCACAACAGCAATAACACACCCGTCGCTTATTTAGAACTATGTGCCAGGCATTGTGCTAAAACAGATTAGTTAATTCCATCCTCCATCAACTCTATTTTATTCACTGACTCCACACATATTTATTGAGCACCTACTGTGTGCCCCACCTTTCTGCAAGCACTAGAGTACTGCAGTGAACTGCAATGCGGGCATTACTGCTTCAGTTGTGCAGTACAGCACTCGAGGCTCAGAGAGGCTGAGAGGCCTGCCTGGGCTCACACAGCCATGAGGTAGACTCTACACCCTATGCCCACTCCTCCCCCCATGCCGTGGCCTCCCTGTGGGCTACCCGTTCCAAATCAGTCCCAGAATCTTGCCCACCCCGCTCCTCCCCCCTGAGATGCCCCTGGAGCCCAGCACCCTCAGCTCTTTGTTCTCCTCCCTGGGAGCCCCCTCCCACCAGCCCCACCGCCTAGCCGCCAGCCTGGCTGCTGCCTCCCCAGGAGCCACTGCCAAGCCGTCAGCTCCTTTCATCACCCCGAGGCAGCCAGAGGGAGCGCCAGCAGCTTCTTTGGCACACACCCGCCTCCGGCCGCTTGCCGCGTGTTCTCAGGCACAGACGCCAGGCCAGCAGGGCGGGCACCCAGCCCCAGGCCTGTGGCTGCAGAAGGAGGAGAGGGTCAGTGCTGGGGATCCAGGCCTCCCCGTTGCAGATCAGGAAACTGAGGCTGGGGATCAGTCTGCCTCTTTTGAAGTTGTCAACCCACCAGGTAACAACCGGATGTCTGTGGAATCCCTCCCCTCTGCTGGAATGCTCTCCATTCAACCCCCATGGGCCCTCGTGCTCAGCAAGGGTGAGCACTTCCTCGGCGGGTCCTGCTCTCCAGCCAGGTCAAAGCTCCCTCTCCGCGTTCACAGCACCCACCCCAGAAGACGCCTGGCTGATGGTCAGCCCAAGGGGTACTCGGTGGCTAAGGAGGCTCCGGAGTGGGGAGCTCAGGTCTAAGGAAGTTCTCGGGGCCCCACCGTCCATCTGCTCACAGTGCTGCTTCTCTCCATGTGTGGGCACACGCCTGGCCTTTCAGGACAGCGGTGCTTGGCTCCTGGAGGCTGGACCTCTTTCCCCCATCCTGACTCTGAGGCCCCAGCGGCAGCCGAGGGCTGGGCAGGGACACCTGATCCCCCCGGAGATGCCAGTAGCCTTCGGAATCTCTATCCCACACCTTTGGCCAGGAGGCTTGGACGAGAGCCCAGCTCTGGCTCCAGGATCACCCCCTTCAAGTCCCTGACACTTCGCTTCCTCCTCTGCCAAACGGATTCTTCTTGGTCCGGCAGGTGACAGTTGAAAGCAGGCGACAGACGCAGGGCCCTGCCTCTGCCTGTCCTCCTGCTGCCCTGCCTCCAGGGAGACAGCTGTGCGCGGTGGAGGCCCCCGGGAAGCGGCAAGGGCAGCGGCCCCTCCTGTCGGGTCTCCGCCTGCCACTTCAGGGGTGCCGCAGAGCAGCACAGCCCGGCCGGCGGGGCCGCGGGACACCTGGCCACCTGCGCCCGCAGCCTCTGCAACCGGAACACGCCCCAGGAGTGTAAGGAACCGGGCTGGCATCCGGGAGGGGGCTGCGTTGACAAAAGTCGAGAAACACGTGTGTTGAAGGGGAAGACCCACGCGGCGGTGACTCTCGGCCCCTGCACCGCTCGTGCGCACCTGCCCGCGCACCCCAAGGCCCGGCCCGCCGGGTCCCCTTCAGACTCACGGCCGGGAATCCCATTGGGCCGCTCTTGGGTCAGGTGCCCAGCCTGGACCAATCAGCCGCGGCGGGGGGCGGGGCCGTGGAGCGCGGAGTGAGCCTGACCAATCCCCGAGAGCCGGGGGTCTGTGGGCGGGGCAGCCGCGAACACGTGGCTTCTCGTTTTACTGGTGGGAGGTTGGCGGGCCCCCAGGTTAAGGTGTTCCTCGCCGGTGTGTCCCGCGGTTGTCGGACCAACCCAAAGACCCTGCGATGGGAGGGAGCCAGATAGGCTTCAGGTGAAGAGGAGGGAGATGAGGGGCAAGGCCCCGGGGGAGAGGACCCTGACTGCAGGTGGGGGGACTTCCAAGCACCAGGTGGGACAGACATGACAAGGTCCCTGTTTTGAGCAATGACCCTGGTAATGACAGGCCAGGGGGTGATCCAGGAAGAGTGGGGAGTGGATGCAGACAGGAATAAGAAAGTAAACTGTGACCCAAGCCCCTGGGGGCAGGGGAGGGAGAGGAAACTGCTGGCCAGGGTTCCAGGACGCCCAGCATACTTGCTGGGTGAGATGGGGAATCGAAGGAGGGAAGCCAGCTTGGGAGAGGAGGAAGGGGCTGGTCTGAAACATCTGGAGCCTGAGGGACAGAAGGCAAGAGGGTGGTGGCCACAGGGGAAAGAGTCCTGGGCTGCCATCAGGGATGTGGGGGTGAACTGGCATGGACAGAAGTAGACCGAAAGGTCAGGAGATGGTCCAGATTGCCTGGGGGATGCCTAGAAAGGAAGAGAGGTCAGGGCTGCCGCAGAGGAGCCCGGCGTTCTAGAGGAGCATGCAAGAAAGAATAGGGAGGAGCAGCCAGGGAAGCCAAAGGAGAATGGGACGGACAGGCCCGGGTACTGGAGGGCCTCAGTAAGAGAACTTGGACTTCACAACCAGAAGGTCAGAGGAGACCTTGAAGAGGGGGTCCCCAAGGGGCTGGAACGGTGGATCTAAGAAGAGACACGCTCCGTCCACGCGGGGCACCTCTCCGTGCCCCCTGGTTCTTCACACTTAGGAGCCGCTCTCCATTATGTTGAGAACAATGACCACAATGTCCATCAGGGGCAGAGATCTCTTTGGCTAGAAGGAGCCAGCGTCTGAAACGTGTGGGAGATAGCAGTATGCCATTCCCAGGGCCCCCTAGCAAAGCCAAGGTTATCCCTATTTTGCAGACGGGCAAACAAGTGGAAGCAGCTCATCTAGGAGCACACACAACCAGAGGCAGAACTGGGACCAGAGACCCTGGTGCCCAAGCCAGCATTTTCTCCTCCTGACCTTGTCCTTGCTCCAAGAGATAAGATGAGTAAAGGTCATGGCCATGGGGTGGGGTGGGGGGTAGGGAGCCCGGGTCAGACTTCCTCTCCCCGGGCCTCAGCCCTACCATCCAGGAGCCTGAACTGGGCCTCTGCTTGGCCATAATGTCTTCTCGAGGCTCACCTCATCATTTGAGGCCAGGAAGACCTGTCAGAGCCTTAGGTCTTCATTTGTAAACTAGGGTTTCTATGCCTGTCTCCCAGGGCGTAAGTGGATTGCCCTTTGAATTGTTACCAGGCCTGGAGAGGGAGGAGCCGTGTGTATGTTGGGTGTTGACCAACAAGAATGGGAAGGGAGTTAAGGATAAAGGACCTGCCCCCATGTAGCTGCCGGGACAGAGCAGCAGGGACTCAGCCCACCGTGGAGTCCCCGGATTTCCTATGAATGTGATCCTACACGACCCACCTTCGTGCCATGGCCTGTGCTGCACCCTCGTTTGGTGAGCCTGCATCCCACCCACCCTCTGAGGCCTCCGGACTGACATGTCTCAACACGGAGCTGGTCACACTGCCCCAGCTGAGTCCTGGCGGAGCTCCTCTGACAGCAGTCACTGGTGTCACACAGACGGCCCCCCTTTGAAGCTCTGTTCAAAACAACCAGCTGCCCAGGGGCCCAGGGGCCCAAGGAAGCCAAGGGGACCCCCCACCGATCTGGCTGGCACGGAGGGAGGGCAGGCAGGACCAGGCAGCCGCTTGCACGCAGGAAGCTGGCTGTTTACATTGCAAACAGAGGCTTTGGAGAGATTGTGCTGCAGATTCAGCGCAGGGGAGGGTGCAGACGCCCAGGTGCCTGGCGGGTGTGTTTGCCCCGGTCCCCAGGGCTCCTCGCTGCCTCCCAAACCCCAGAGCTTGATTAGCTCCATTTGTGGTCATGGCGGTGTATGCTGTGTGGGGGTGGAGGGACACACTTTGCCCCCACATTGTGGGGGGAGCAGGTTAGCAGAAACGCAGGGCAGGGCCAGCAGCTCCCTGCTCCCTATCCTAACCGGCCTCACTGGCCCCCTCCCGCCCCCAGTGCTCCCAACATTCCCCCACCCTCACTCACTGTCAACACTCTCCCCCAGCGACTCATTTCCTTCCCTCATCCCTTCACCAAGCTGCCCTCGTGCCAAGCCCTGTGCTCAAGCCAGTGGGTGAGGCATAGGAGCTCCTGCCCATGGGAGAAACAGAAGCTGTGAGAAGAATCCAGGAGCTGGCACCTCCAGGCCTGCCACTCACCCACCGGCTGTGTGACCTTGCACAGGTCCCTGCAGTGCCCCGGCTTCATTTCTTCACCTGTAAAATGGGACAATGCTAATCAGAAGCCCCACCTTATATTAAGCAAGTCAGGGCAGGTGAAGTGTTAAAGAGCACCTGGCACATCATGTGAACTCAGCAGATGTCACTGTTGGTACCGTCACTGTCATCATCAGTGCTGGGAACTGTGGGTCCAGAGGAGGGGCAGTGGTGCTTCTACTTGTCACCTCCACCCCTGTAAACCCTGCTAGTTGGCCTTTGTCAGATTCAGAAGAGAAAACTGAGGTCACCCCAGATTCTCCAGGCAGCTGGAAACGACCAGGCAGGAGGAGGAGGGGGAGACGTGCACAGTGCCTTGTCAGAGAAGCTCCCCGGGGGCTCCCCAAGAGCTGATCCCAGTGTCCGTGTGGCCCAGGAGGCCAGGAGCCCCGTGGCCACATCTCAGGTGGAGTCAGGGTGGCCATCCCTCCCACTGGGCTGTGGATACTGGCCTAACTGGCTCTTCCTTCTTGTAGGGGCTTTCAAGTTTCCCAGGGCTCCGGCTCCAGTGGAGCCCCCGTACCTTCCAGGGCCTTCCTTCCAGGCTGCTGAAATGCAGTCTGAGCCAATGAATGATGCTGTATATCATTCAGACTGAGCAGATGGGAAGAAGCCACAAGGAATTTCTGTCCTCTCTGAGGCCCCTCCCAGGGTCTCCTGCCTAGAATCCCCTTTAGGCCCATTTCACGTCCCCTTGAATGTCCTGAGCCCCAGGACCCGGCAGGTAGGAGGAGACAGTCCTGGCTGAAGCCCACGGTCTGGGAGCAGCTGGGCCCAGGCTCCTGAGAGCCAGGGCACCTCCTGGAGGCCCAGGGTCCTGACGAACCACCCTGAGCCTCATTTGTCAAACGGGGCTGCTCACAGGCACATGTCACAGGACTGCAGAGAGCCATGCCCAAGATGGGGGCTGAGAGGTGGCCATTCATAGCAACGTAGTAAGTGCTCAGCCGAAGTGCATTGTGCTTGCTGTCATGTGTCCCCTGAGCCCTCCTGGGAAAACACTTTGTCAAGTACTGTAGGCATGAGACATAGTCATGGAACAGCATGTGCAGGGGTTACAAAGGAGGGTGGCAGGGGCAGAGGCCTGGCAAAGTGGGAAAAGCCCAGGTGAGGAGTCAGGCAGACATGTGTCATGTCCCAGCTGAGCGACCTGCTCGTCTGTTTAACCTTGCTGGCCCTCTTTGTGGAGATCGAGTGGGTAAAGGTAGATGAAGAGGTCTAGGGGGTGTCTGCAAACAGCAGGAGCTGAATTGATGCCGGTCTTACTAAGACTTCACGCCTTGAACTTGTGAATAGCTGGAAAGAGATGCTCACCCGTTCACATGCTTGTGCATTCTCTCTCTCACACACGTGCACGCACACACACCCCTGCACACACAGTCCCTCCACTGCTGGGGAAGCCCAGGGGTCAGTGGCCATTATGTGGCTCCCGTCGCCAAGGGACGGTGAGGCCACCCGGGCCTGGATCCACTGCATGGGAGGGACTGGGATGCACCTGCCGTGTGAGTCCCTGGAGAGTCTGAATTCAGAAAGGAGGAGAGTGAGGTGCTCAAATCCTGGAAGAGAAAAGCCTGGGCTCCCAGGGGCACCCCACAGCCGGTGGCCAGGGGGTCAGCACAGCGGATGACCGTGACTACATCTTCCCCTCCTGAGCCTCAGTCTACTGTGTGCAGCGGGCAGGAGCCCCCCTGGCGCTCCCGGGGTGGGAATCAGGTTAAAATACATGGGAATAAAATCCTGGCTCTCCATGACAATACGGGGGGGACCCTCACAGCCACCCCCAGCGGGCGCTGGTGAACTTTTAACAGTTTGTTCCCGGGGGGAAAAGCCCTGATTTGCAGCACTTGCTGATTTCCAGGGTGTCAACTCTCCCCCTACGGTCCATTTCAAGCTACCAGCCTACACACTGAGCTGGGAACAGCTGTGTGCAATGGCTCCTGGGAGCCGACAAGAGCCAGCTCCGGTACCCCACAGGTCCCCACAGCTCCCCGCAGCCCCCCTTCTTCTCCCCTCTCCCCGCAACCCCCATCCTCCTACCACGCAGGCCATGTGTCTGGTCCCCACACAACCAGGCATGGTCCAGACTCAGGGCCTGTGGACTTCTTGTGTCCCCTGCCTGGAGCACTCCTCCTCTGGTTGTGGCAGGGCTGACCATGCCTCGCTTTCCAGGTCTCAGCTCAGATGTCACCTCCTCCAAGAAGCCTGCCCTGACCACCTCAGTAATACTGCCCCTCACCCATCCACCGCCTGCTTTCTGTGATCTCATGCTCTCTTATTCTCATGGTGGCACTTGGCTCGTGAATGTGACACACACATTTGTCTGTCATGGGTATTTATCTGTCTGTTGCATGTCTTGCCTGCCCCAGTGTTTGCTCCCTTGGAGCCCAGCCTTATCTGCTGGGTCACTGCTGGGTCCCCATTTATAGCACAGTGCCTGGCACATAGTAGGTGCCCAGACTACACTAACAGATTGAATGAATGTGTGTGTGAGCATGTGCACGCATGGCTGAATGAATGCACGGATGGACACACAATAAGTGCTGGAGCCTACCTGACCTGATCCTGCAGGCCTGGCCGGCCCCCTGTGCCCTCCCCTTCCCCCAACCCCCTGCCGCAGCTCTAATTGGAGGAGGCCCCCTTGACAGCGCCCCATTGTAGAACCTATAATTGCAGGCTCCTGCCTCTCTCCCCCACCCCGAGTCCCCCTCTTCAGCAGAAAGCAGACCCCGGCCCTATTGTGCCGCTCCTGCTGACACAGGGATGACCTCACCGGGGCCTCCTGAGAGGGGGCCCAGGAGGGGAGGCGGGGTGGGGGTCGGCCAGGCCCAGGTTGGGAAAGCCTGGAGGCTGAGGTCCCGGACAAAGGGCCAGAGAGGAGTGAAGCCCTTCCCTAGGGGGAGCGTTTCCAAGGGAAAGACAAGGGTGCTTTTCATGAGAGCGAAAGTTGGGGGATGTGGGGTGAGGGGATTAATCCATAAGACAGGATCCCGAGGGAAGATTGGACCAGGAGGCCACGTGCTTGACGGGGACTTTGGAGACACAGAAGACAGATGGACGGACGGACGTGGGCCTGAAGCCTGCCCATCGTGCAGCCTTAGACCAGAGAGTTCCTTACCCTGAGCCTGCATTCTCGTGTGTAAAACGGACAAAGAACAATCGGGCCTCCCCCGTGGGATTGTTATGAGTCTGTAGTAGGTAACAGACATGGGCGCCATGCACACAGTAAGTGCTCAATAAATAGTCATTTCTCCTCACCCTCTTTCCTAGACTTCTTCCCTCCTTGCCCGCCAATCTCCCAGCCTCAGCTGTCCACCCCAGGGCTGACCCCAGGAGCCCAGAGCACAGTAGGGCCCCCTCCCCCTGTGTCCCCTGGGCCCCGGGCACCTGCACACCTCCACTCTGGGCTCCTGCGCTCAGGACCAGGTGGACCAAGGACGAAGGTCCTCCAGGGTGAGCCCAGGGCAGGTCCATAGGGTCTCTGCACCTGAACCTCTGCCCTGGGCACCTGGTCATTGCCCCAGCCCTAAGCACCACACTCCAGGCCCCCTACCTGAGGGTCCCTGAGGGGGGGGCTCACCTGTCCTTGCCATCAGGTCCCTCTATCTAGGAAGGGGAATAGTGCCTGGGTTGGCACTGCTATTGGATGCAAGACACAACCCGTGCACATCTCCGCGAGCCCCTCATGCTGGGGGTCCACGTGGCGCTTGGTGGGGACACAGTGTGAACCATGAGGGACAACAGGATGCCTGGCCCAGCCTTGTGACCTCTTGTTTATGAGTAAAAACATTTTCAGAATTTCACTGACCAATTTGCAAGCGTAAGATTTTCCAGATTGATTCTCCTTCCGTAAATTAAGTCTCTTGACTGATCTTCTCATGTGTGGCTAAACTGGTTCTAGTTTATTGTTTTTGTTTTCATTTTCACTTCCCTGAGCTTATTTTCACAGGGATCAGTACTTTGCCCGGTGGCATTTTCACTGGGGGTTTCATCTTTCAGATGGTTTTTCCGCCGTGTCACATCTCGTCCATCATGGCTTCTGCCATGGTGGCAATTCCTCTGGTGGCAGTTCTTCTGCACCAAGGCCAATGTTTCAAGTACTGATGTTGCAAACTCTAAATTTGGTGGAAAAGTTCTGATTCTTCACTCAACTTCTAAATGAGTAAGGTGGGGGAGTTAGATTTGGGGTTGGTGATTCCTGCAGTGACATTTCTCCTATGTTGTGTTGACTCCTGGCATCAAAGAGCTTCAGAGATCAGGGCACATGGTAGAGAGGAAACACTCTGGGAGTCTGAGCGCCCTGCGCCTGAAGGTGGCCCAGGACTGGAAAAACATCCAAGGGAAGTGACAACAACCCAGTCTGGCAGTACAACTAACAGCCCAGACCCGTTAAGAATGTGGTTTTAGGGGTGTCTGCATAGCTCAGTCAGTTAAGCATCTGACTTCGGTTAGGTCATGCTTTCAGGGTCCTGGGATCAAGTCCTGTGGCTGGTTCCCTGCTCTTCGGGGAATCTGCTTATCCACCTCCCTCTTCCTCTGCTCCTTCCGCTGCTTGTGCTGTCTCTCAAATAAATAAATAAAATCTTAAAAAAAAAAAAAAAAAAAAGAGAGATGTGGGTTTGAGTAATCCCACAGGCAAAGAACCACAGCCAGCTGAGCCGAGGTGCCAGTCCTCTGTACCCAAATGTGCGCCACAGGGCCCTTTGGCTCCTTGCCATGTGGGCCTTTCCAAGATGGTAGCCCAAAACACGGCAGCACGCTTCTCAAAGCCAGCAAAAGAGGGAGTCTGCCAGCAAGACGGAAGTCATAATCTTGTGTAACCTCATCACAGAAGTGACATCTCATCACCCTTGCCCTCGCCCATGGGTTAGAACCAACTCACAGGTCCTGCCCACGCTGAAGGGAGTCCGCAGGGGTGTTCTTAGAAGCGGCCCACCACAGGCCCACCACAGCAAGGAGCCAAAGGGCAGCCGCCAACCAACGGCCAGGGAGGAGCTGAATCCCACCTACACCCACGTGTGCTTGGAAGTAAATCCTTCCCTGGTCCAGCCTTCAGATGAGGCTGCAGACATTGGTCAACACCTTGATTTTAATCTGTGGGAGCCTCTGAAGCTGGGAGGGCCCAGCTAAGCCCTACCCAGCCCCCTGACCCACAAAAAGCACGAGATCACACATCTGTGTGATCTTAACACAACAGTGGCGTGTTGTTTTAAGCCACTGATGTGGTGAGTAATTACGCAGTAACACACAACACAAGGCGAACATCATAATGATGAGTCGAAGATATATTGATGTTATCGAGCACCTATTGTATGCCAAACACCATTTTAGGTGCTTCACATGCATTGTCTCACTTACTCCTGACTCCATCACCATCTGTGGTTACCACTCATAGATGGAAAAAAAAAAAAACAAGCTCAGAAAGACACACCAGAGCAAGGCCCAAATCCTGGAGCCCGGCTGTGTGCCAAGAACTGGCTGGAGAAAGGGGAGGTGGCCCAGGGGCAACCAGCCAGTCCCGGGTTTCCTCCCAGATCCGTCCCCTCTCCTCTTGAGCACAGACACCCTTTGTCTTGTCACAAAAGTGATCATATGGACACAAATGCACCTGTAACATCATTCCACGGACATATTTCCCAGAAATATGATATCAATTTTACCTGCACTTTTAATAAGCATTTAATTCCTTCAATTGTCTGGTGGTCCATTTGCAGGGGAAGCCAAACTATCTGATCATTTCTCACTTCACCTGCCGTACGGGAAATAGATTCAATTAGAAAAATCTATTGCTAATTTGAAAGCTCTGATTCTATAATTTCCTACAGGGAAGACATGTAAATTGCGTGTTATTTAACACCCTTTCATGGCAGGTGAGTTCCGTGGGGGGCAATTATCATCCGCTCTCCACTCTTCTTACAGATTCCTGACAAGGCGGGGAAGAGGGAGGAGGGAGAAGGAGGAGGAAGGAGGAGACGGAAATATTTTGAAGGCTGGTCGCTAAGTGGCTTTAGGAACCCCTGAGTTGGGAGGGCCCTGGTGTGGGCAGCCAGTTCGGGGCCCACCTGCCTGCCCATCACTGCCCACCTGCCCATCACAGAGGTTGGCGCCCCCAAGTCCTCTGCCCTTTACCTCACCACTGGTAGCCGGAAAATCGTGGGGGGAGGGGGAGGCAATCAGGACACCCCAACCCTGCACCCCAACTTCTCCTCTGCCCGCAGGGTCCCAGCCGTGTGGCCTAGAGCTGTCCCTTTGCCCTTCTGGCCCTGGCCCCCATTTATGAAATGAGGAAATTGTAATATTCCCTGACTGAGCTGTTGGGAGCCCCAAACCCAATCTTGAGCATAACATAAAAAGGAGGGGGGTGCTTTGCAAAGTACAAAGTGCAGTCCCCAAGCTTTGAGAGTCAAGCCCTGCAGCACCCGCTGGGGATCCAGCTTCCACCCTGCTCCCTACCCGCACCAACTGCCAAGAAGGTCTTTCTCGAGTTGAACCCAAACCTTTCTGGATAAGGGGCTTTTCGAGATAGGACCATTTCTTCCCACGCAATTGTGGCCCTGTGTGCACACACCTCCACACATGCACACACTTGCATGCAAGCACACAGGTCTGGGTAGACAGATGCCTCTGGGAGAACGTTCAAGAAGCCAGGGCCACAGAGGGACCTCTAGGTAGGGAGCTGGCGGGTGGGGGGAGGCATGGGGAGACTGAGTCTTTGCTTGGTGCCCTTCTGTAAGCTTGGATTTCCTCCCTCCTCCTTTGTGCGCTCATTACCTTTCAAAAACATGATTTTATATATTTATACATCTGTTCATTTTTAACAAATGGCACATGGGACCCAGGGAGCCTCCCGCCTTGGGCTGCCCACAGCCCTCCTGTCTGGCCTCCCCAGCCTCATTGCAACATTCAGGTCACATTGGAGCACCTTCCTCAAACAGAGGGCCAGGCTGGCCGCCCAGTAGCAGTCGCTTCCACTCGCAGCGCAGGCGTCGAAGGAGGAGCAGAAGTCCCCTGCGCCCTCGGGAAGCTGTGAGCAGACGAGCGGCGGGGATGGGATGCCCCAGCTGCCACCCACCGCGAAAGCAGGCGCCTGCGGGCCTGTGGGCAGGGACGGGTGCCACCTGCCGGGCGCAGGGGAGACGTGCATCTGATGCCACTGGGCTCTGGTCCTTGGGGCCTGAGGCAGCCTACGCAGGTGTGCTCTGAGCACCCCCGGGTGGTTTGCTCTTCCCACCTCTCCCCACCCCACCCCTCACCCCCCCCCCCCCGCCAGAAGTTTCCCTCAACAGCTGTTTCACGTGCCTTTCACAGATGGTACGTTTTTACCTGTCGGAGGTGTGTCGCTCTACAGCTGTGTCCATCACCAAATGCATGCCAAGCGCCAGGCCTTGTGTGAGGCGCTGGTGACATGGTGACCAACAAGATAACCGAGGCCCCTGTGGTGCCTGGAGACAGGAAGCTGAGATTAAACAACTTGCAAACCACCTGATTGCAAGCATGGTCATGTCCTGGGAAATGGGAAGGAGAGAGCACACGCTGTTCCCACTGCCCTCCCTGCCAGTTCTGCGAGGAAGGATGTGATTGCTGTTTATCAGATGAAGTCCAGAAAGGTGGGGTGGCTCCCACCGCAGGAGGAGGTGGGGCTCAGACAGGCACCCAGGTGGGCCAGGCCCCAGGAGGCAGGAGCGTTCGGGGTCCCTGGCTGACCCCCTGCAGGGCTGCAGAAACGGCCCCCCACACCTTCCCTAACACGGCCCCAGGCTGGTTTCAGGGGGTCCCTGCCCCTGCTGGGAGTTAGATCAACAGGAGGTGCTCTTCTCCCATCTAAAGGGATGAGCAGGGGCGCCTGGGTGGCTCAGTCGGTTAAGCGTCTGCCTTTGGCTTGGGTCATGATCTCAGGGTCCGGGTCCTGGGATGGAGCCCAGCATCATCAGGCTCCCTGCTCAGAGAGGAGCCTGGTCTCCCTCCCTCCCCTGTCTCTCCCCCTGCTGTTCTCTCTCTCTCTCTCTCAAATAAATATATTTTTTAAATAAAGAGATAAGCAGACAGAACATGGAGTCCCCAAACACCGTCTGCCAGAGACCACCTTCTGCTGTCCCACCCAACTCCCATTTTCCTTGAATGAGCCCACCTTCCTTCAAGAGGGAAGAGGATCTTGCACTAAGATGTGGTGGTCCCTGGGCCACCTGGGACTCACCATCTCCTCCTGCCCAGTGAGAGGTCAGACTGGACATTCTCCAGACCTAGGTTGATCTGAGTGTTATAATTCTCCTCTCCCCCCTCCCTTCATCAGCATGTGCACAGACACAGACCCCTTAGCAGTGCTGGGCATCCTCAGTTTTCCCACGGTGGCCCATCTTTGGGAGACTAAAGCCAGAATGATTTGGACAGTGAAGGCAAACCAGACTCCCTGTCCACCTGCGTCTCAGGGATGCAGCAGCCAGGACAGCTCTGCCTCCCTTTGGGATGGTGATGCAACCCTGGCCACCAGCAGGGCTCAGTAGGCCAGACCCGCAGGCCAGGCCCTTCCCTCTCTGCGTCTTGGCCGCTCCCTGTATCTGCAGACCTTCCTGGAGGGGGATCTGAAGGACCCCCCCCCCCACACTGGGGAAATTATGCATTTCTCTATAAGCGTGGTGGAAGAAGGGGCAGGTTGGAATCCAGCTCCCCACCCCGGCCACTGTTTTATAGCCCCTGGGCAGGTCACCTAACTTGTCGACGATGGGCACATGTGCCTCCCGGGTGGTGGGGGGTCAAATGAAGGGGGGGTGTTCAGATGATCCTCTACACAGAGGGCAGGACATTGGGCATTGTTAGCACTCACAGGGACCCAACCCTGACCCAGGCCCTGCCAGCCTCCTCAAACGTGGACTGAGACTGAGCGAGGAAGGGTTGCACACACACCAATCACCTTGCACGGTACCGGGTACTTTGATATCCCTGTAACCTCGCAAAACCCCTGCTTCTATCCCAGCTTTTCAGGTGGGAAAAGAGACCCAGAGAGGAGGAGTGACATTCCAGTGTCACACCAGACCTGGATTCAAGCAGGGAAGCTCTGGAATCAGAGCCTGGTCTAAGGGACCACCCATCAGCGTCCACCCATCAGGGGAGCAGCCTGGGCCCTGGGAAGGGTCCCCTGGAAAGTTACAAACCCCCTCGTCCCCATCATAGCCGGCACCTCCCCACTGTGGCCACAGGGGGGCAGCAGCATCCCGGCCATTGCGGGGCCCCTATGGGAGGCTGGCTGTGCCCGCAGAGCGCAGAGGGACAGGAGGCCAGCAGGGCAGCGGGACAGGAGGCCAGCAGGGCAGAGGGACAGGAGGCCAGCAGAGCAGAGGGACTGGAGGCCAGCAGGGCAGAGAGACAGGAGGCCAGCAGCGCAGAGGGACAGGAGGCCAGCAGGGCAGAGGGACCGAAAGCCAGCAGCGCAGAGGGACCGGAGCCCAGCAGCACAGAGGGACCGGAGGCCAGCAGGGCATAGGGACAGGAGGCCAGCAGGGCAGAGGGACAGGAGGCCAGCAGAGCAGAGGGACTGGAGGCCAGCAGGGCAGAGAGACAGGAGGCCAGCAGCGCAGAGGGACAGGAGGCCAGCAGGGCAGAGGGACCGAAAGCCAGCAGCGCAGAGGGACCGGAGCCCAGCAGCACAGAGGGACCGGAGGCCAGCAGGGCATAGGGACAGGAGGCCAGCAGAGCAGAGGGACTGGAGGCCAGCAGGGCAGAGAGACAGGAGGCCAGCAGGGCAGAGGGACCGGAGGCCAGCAGCGCAGAGGGACCGGAGCCCAGCAGCACAGAGGGACCGGAGGCCAGCAGGGCAGAGGGACCGGAGGCCAGCAGGGCAGAGAGACAGGAGGCCAGCAGGGCAGAGGGACCGGAGCCCAGCAGCACAGAGGGACCGGAAGCCAGCAGGGCAGAGGGACAGGAGGCCAGCAGAGCAGAGGGACTGGAGGCCAGCAGGGCAGAGAGACAGGAGGCCAGCAGCGCAGAGGGACTGGAGCCCAGCAGCACAGAGGGACCGGAGGCCAGCAGGGCATAGGGACAGGAGGCCAGCAGAGCAGAGGGACTGGAGGCCAGCAGGGCAGAGAGACAGGAGGCCAGCAGGGCAGAGGGACCGGAGCCCAGCAGCACAGAGGGACCGGAAGCCAGCAGGGCAGAGGGACAGGAGGCCAGCAGAGCAGAGGGACTGGAGGCCAGCAGGGCAGAGAGACAGGAGGCCAGCAGCGCAGAGGGACTGGAGCCCAGCAGCACAGAGGGACCGGAGGCCAGCAGGGCATAGGGACAGGAGGCCAGCAGAGCAGAGGGACTGGAGGCCAGCAGGGCAGAGAGACAGGAGGCCAGCAGGGCAGAGGGACCGGAGGCCAGCAGCGCAGAGGGACCGGAGGCCAGCAGCGCAGAGGGACCGGAGCCCAGCAGCACAGAGGGACCGGAGGCCAGCAGGGCAGAGGGACAGGAGGCCAGCAGAGCAGAGGGACTGGAGGCCAGCAGGGCAGAGAGACAGGAGGCCAGCAGGGCAGAGGGACAGGAGGCCAGCAGAGCAGAGGGACTGGAGGCCAGCAGGGCAGAGGGACAGGAGGCCAGCAGAGCAGAGGGACTGGAGGCCAGCAGGGCAGAGAGACAGGAGGCCAGCAGGGCAGAGGGACCGGAGGCCAGCAGCGCAGAGGGACAGGAGGCCAGCAGCGCAGAGGGACCGGAGGCCAGCAGGGCAGAGAGACAGGAGGCCAGCAGGGCAGAGGGACTGGAGGCCAGCAGGGCAGAGAGACAGGAGGCCAGCAGGGCAGAGGGACTGGAGGCCAGCAGGGCAGAGAGACAGGAGGCCAGCAGGGCAGAGAGACAGGAGGCCAGCAGGGCAGAGGGACCGGAGGCCAGCAGCGCAGAGGGACCGGAGGCCAGCAGTGCAGAGGGACAGGAGGCCAGCAGGGCAGAGGGACCGAAAGCCAGCAGCGCAGAGGGACCGGAGCCCAGCAGCACAGAGGGACCGGAGGCCAGCAGGGCAGAGGGACAGGAGGCCAGCAGAGCAGAGGGACTGGAGGCCAGCAGGGCAGAGAGACAGGAGGCCAGCAGTGCAGAGGGACAGGAGGCCAGCAGGGCAGAGGGACCGGAGGCCAGCAGCGCAGAGGGACCGGAGGCCAGCAGGGCAGAGGGACAGGAGGCCAGCAGCGCAGAGGGACAGGAGGCCAGCAGCGCAGAGGGACAGGAGGCCAGCAGCGCAGAGGGACCGGAGGCCAGCAGGAAGAAGAGTCCGGGTGAGGCCAGGGCCAGGCACAGAGGTAGAAGGCTGCAGTTTTATTCAACCTACACAGAGCTTTTCAAAAATTATAACTGGTTGCCAGCATTTAAAAACCAGATTTCAGGGCGCCTGGGTGACTCAGTCGGTGAAGCGGCTGCCTTTGGCTCAGGTCATGACCCCGGGGTCCTGGAATCTAACCCTGCAGCGGATCCCTGCTCAGCAGGGAGTCTGCTTCTCCCTCTCCCTCTGCCCCTCCCCTCTGCTCTTGCTCTCTCTCTCTCTTAAATAAATAAATAAAATCTTTAAAAACATAAAAATAAAGAAAAAACAGATTTCATACCCAAGTTCAGATATTTCTAGGCTTTTTTTGGAAAACAAAAAAACCTGGCAACACTGAATGCCCATCCTCTCTGTCTGAAGTGACAAGCTGGGCTGGACAGCTCCATCCCCTCCAGCACCATTGTCCCCCCCCACATACAACCCCCCACCTTCCTGTGGCCCTTGGGTTTCAGGAGGCATTAGTGCTTGGGACCACCAGGGACTCCCCAGAAGTGATGCCCTATAAAGCAGCGTTTCTCAACCTCACTATGGAGATTTGGGTCATCATCCTTTGTTGTCTGAGGGCTGTCCCACGCATTGAAGGATGGTCAGCAGCACCCCCAAGTACAGCAGAACAGAGGACATCGGGGACCATCGGGGTCAGGAGGTCTCTACTCCCTGGATCCCCCCAAGATGAGCTGTGAGCCCATAAGGGAAGTCATGGGAGGGGTGCTCATGTCGGGCCTGGGGCGTGCGATCCCAGGCTCCGGGCAACATCGTGAGCTTCTGCCCAACATTTAGACAACACAGACCTTTCCCACCGTGGGGTCTGGCTGGGATGGGAGGACAATAATCAAGGGATCCTTGAACCACTGACTAGTTCAAACTTTTCATTTTGTGGAAGAAAAGGCTGACATGACTTGTCCGAGGCCACATGTCAGTGTAAGATAGGAGCAGAGGCAGGGCTGGGAGACCGTATTAATTCATGCCCCTTGTTTCTAAAGTCCCACCATCGTTCAGAGATGGTAGGGTTGCTTGCTGAGCCGGACCCACCACCAACCACCTCCAAGGATGTCCCACTGCCAATCACAGACGCAGCCCATCCAGAGCCCCTCTCCTGCCTTCCCCCTCGGCGAGTGGCACCACTGCACAGTCCCTTAAGCCTCAAACTCAACTTTTCTGTGTCCCCCTAACCCCACACCCAGACTGTCACCACTCCCTGTCAGTTCCCCCCAGGCCCACCTTTTAGGATGACAAAAATTGGCTGGAGCCTTGTCGCAGCTGTCCTTTGGAACACGCACGGGCCACATCACTCCCCACCGCGTCTCTGATCTTGGTAACTATAAAAATCGTGACTGTATTACACACACAAAAGAGTATACAATATCTATCAAAGCATAAGAATAAACCCCCCGTATCATCTTGGGTTGCACTGATGTGCTCCTGACAAAGCAGGAAAGACCCCTGGGCAGAGAAGGCTGCCTGTTTGAAGAAAAATAGAGACAACTTTCTTCGTGGGAGAGAAGGCAATTTCTAAGGGCTGGTGTGCAAGCAACGTGTGTTCATATGTTTCTTACACTCAGCTCACTTTGTCCTTTTTTGGCACCTGTCAGGCCACTATGGTAGGAGTTGGCAAACTTTGGGTTAGGGCAATGGCGGAGCAGAGTTGCTGCATGTGGGGAAGAGTGAGGGATGGGGAGGGCAGGAGAGGAAGAGGCAAGCCACTTTGGCTAACTTGGGTTTCCTCTCCAGTCCCCAGTGTCAGGGGTGGGAGCATCATTCATCTCCAGTCTAATTCACGGTCATGGCCACTTCCATGCATCCCCTTCTCAGTCTCCCCATCCAGTTCCCACTGCCTGGGCCCCTCTATTTCAGCCATCCGGGTGGTGGTGCCCCATGCCACCCAGCTCTGCCAACCCCTAGGGCCAGCTGTGGCGACAGGGAGAAGACTCAGAGTGGGCATGGACCCCTAGGACCTGCTTACATTTTGGGGGCCATCCCACCAAAAGGTGGGACTACCTGTTCCTGCATTTGAAGTTGGCACTTTACGGGTAGATGGTATTTGTTGTTTGGTCTCAACTCTTATGAAGAGCGGAAGTGTCTGGACCTTGTATCCAGTGACACTCCCGGTTCCCTGATGGCCACTGTTGCACCGGATCTGTGTGAGCTCCCACCTTCTCTGCTGGGGAAACTGTCAGAATCACAGAGCTGCACCAGCTTCAGTGCCACCTCTGTCATCCCTGGATGGTGGAAGGCTCCACCTAGATTGTGTGTTTTTGTTTCTTTAAAAAGATTTTATTTATTTATTCATGAGAGACACACACACAGAGAGGCAGAGACCCAGGCAGAAGGAGAAGCAGGCCCCCTGCGGGGACTCCGATGTGGGACTCAATCCCAGGACCCTGGGATCACGACCAGAGCCGAAGGCACACGCTCAACCGCTGAGCCACCTAGGAGCCCCTGGATTAAATCCTTTGATTCCATGCTCCTCCTGCAAGGGGGCACCGCTCATACTTAAAGCTCAAATCTTAATTTGTCCCTTCCCCACTCTCTAGATCTAGCCCCAGGAGGGACTCCCCTCTGCATTCTTCCCTTTCAATTATATTTTTCCTGAAAGAAATGAGGATGGTCCTGGTTTTAGATTTGCTGTTTTTCAATGTTTAAAATCATGACTGTATTACACACGCAAAAGAGTATACAAGATCTATCAAAGCATAAGAATAAAACGCTCAGCCACTCACCGCCCAGATCAAGAAAACAGAGCACTGCTTTCCTCTCAAGTTATTGCTACTCTGAATTTTGTCGTTCATTGATTTCCTTGCTTCCCCCCCCCCCGAAGATTTTATTTATTTATTTAAGAAAGAAAGAAAGAGAGTGGAGGGGCAGGAGAAGGAGCAGGGGGAGGGGGGACAAGCAGATTCCACGCTAAGTTTGGAGTCCCAGGCGGCATTCGATCCCAGGACCCTGAGATCATACCTGAGCAGAAATCGGCAATAGGATGCTTCACTGACTGAGCCAGCCAGGTGCCCTGCTTTTCTTTTCTTTTTTTTTTAAATTTATTTATGATAGTCACAGAGAGAGAGAGAGAGAGAGAGGCAGAGACACAGGCAGAGGGAGAAGCAGGCTCCATGCACCGGGAGCCCGACATGGGACTCCATCCCGGGTCTCCAGGATCGCACCCTGGGCCAAAGGCAGGCGCCAAACCGCTGCGCCACCCAGGGATCCCTGCTTTGCTTTTCAAGATTTATCACCTATCAGGGTGCCTGGGTGGCTCAGCAGTTGAGCGTCTGCCTTCAGCTCAGGGCGTAATCCCAGAGTTCTGGGATCGAGTCCCACATCGGGCTCCCTGCGAGGAGCCTGCATCTCCCTCTGTCTATGTCTCTGCCTTCTTTCTGTGTCTCTTATGAATAAATAGTTAAAATCTTTAAAAAAATGTGTGTAGAAGAGAGAAGGTCTAAGGATACCTAAGACTCTCCTGAAGCAAAAGAACAAGGGAAAGACTTGCTCTATGAGATATTATAATACAAAGTTATAAAAATTGAGAGAGTTAAGGTGTTACATAGACAAATAGATTGAATACAGAGCCCAGAAACAAAGCCATCCATATATAGAAATTTGATTTATGGCATAGCTGGCATTTTAGATCACTGAGGAAATGGCTCCGGGACAATTGGGTATTTATGTGGAAAAAATAGATCCTTTCCTCACACCATACCAGATCTGATGTGTTATACTAACGCATAGCAGCCAACTTGTACAAGAAGACGTGAAAGAGAAGATCTTTATGACTTTGAGTAGAAAGGTAAAGGAGGGATCCCTGGGTGGCGCAGCGGTTTGGCGCCTGCCTTTGGCCCAGGGCGCGATCCTGGAGATCCAGGATCGAATCCCACGTCGGGCTCCGGGTGCATGGAGCCTGCTTCTCCCTCTGCCTGTGTCTCAGCCTCTCTCCTCTCTCTGTGTGACTATCATAAATAAATAAAAATTTAAAAAAAAAAAAAAAAAAAGAAAGGTAAAGGAAGAGCTGATAAAATTTCACTACATTAAGTTTTTTTTTTTTTTTTTAAGTCCATAGAGGACAGAGACAAGCTACAGAGTTGGAGATGCCTGCAACATGTATAACCAACAAAGGATTGCTCTCCAGAATAGATTATGAATCCCTGAGAACCAATAAGATAAACAATTCAATGGAAAAATTGTCAAAAAATAAAGACGAGTTTCACAGAAGTAGCAACCGAGATGGGCTGTAAACACATGAAAACCTGGGTGGCTCGGCGGTTTAGCGCCTGCCTTCGGCCCGGGGTGTGGTCCTGGGGTCCCAGAGTTGGTCCCGCATTGGGATCCCTGCAGAGAGCCTGCTTCCCCTTCTGCCTGTGTCTCTGCCTCTCTCTCTGTGTCTCTCATGAATAAATAAGTAAAATATTAAAAAATAAATAAACATGTGAAAAGATGACCAGTTACATTAGAAATTAGGCAAATGAAAGCCTGAGGAATATCGCTGTACGCTCACCAGTTCAACAAGATTTAAGACCTGTGACAGGGCAGCCTGGGGTTGCCTGTTGTTTTTTTTTAAAAAAAGACCTGTGGCAAAACCAAGGGTTGGCAGGGATTTGCTATAACGAGAACTTTCCCACACACTAATAATGATACAATCGCTTTGGAGGACGTTTTGGCCTTACTTCAAAAAGCTGAAGATGCAAACCCTCGGTGATCCAGCAGTTCTGCTCCCAGGTGGGTACTGAGGAAGACGGTGCACCTCTGCTCCAGGAGGCACATCCCAGGATATTCACAGCAGCATTGTTCCTAGCGCCCTGATCGGAAGCCATCCAGAATGTTCACAACAGTGGAACCACTCAGCAGGGTGGAGTATCCCAGATACACGATGCTGTACAGCAATGCTGCGGGATCCGTTATGGCCACGTGCAATAACACCTCGAGCCTCTGAGTTAGCAAAGGGCTAAGTGGCAGGAGGAGGGACGCCTGGGCGGCTCAGGGCGTGACCCTGGAATCCAGGGATCCAGTCACATCCGGCTCCCCGCATGGAGCCTGCTTCTCCCTCTATGTCTCTGCTTCTCTCTGGGTGTCTCTCATAAATAAATAAATAAAATCTTTAAAAATATATAAAATCGACTTTTTGTGTTTTTATATGTTGAACAAAATTGCTAGACACTTGATTCTAATAATTTATTGGGAGATTCTTTTGGATTTCCCATATAGATGATCCTATCATTAATTCATAGTATTAGTATTATTTCTTCCTTCCACCTTTATGGGGTTTTTTTAATTCCTTTTACTTGTGTTACAACAATGGCATCATTGATTTGTTTCTGATCTTAAAGTTAATACTTTTAAGATCTCATTATTATGTATGATAGCATCTCTAGATAGATAGATATGTTTCTTTTATCAGGTTAAGGACATTAACCTGTAATTCTTGTCTTCTAAGAAATGTTTATGATGAATGAATGTTGCACTGTATTGAACTTTTTCTCCTAATGAGGTGATTGTGGTTTTTTCCTTAAAACTATTAATGCTTTGGGATCCCTGGGTGGCTCAGCGGTTTGGCGCCTGCCTTTGGCCCAGGGCGTGATCCTGGAGTCCTGGGATCGAGTCCCACGTCGGGCTCCCGGTGTGGAGCCTGCTTCTCCCTCCTCCTGTTTCTGCCTCTCTCTCTCTCTCTAGGTCTATCATAAATAAATAAATAAATCTTTTTAAAAAAACTATTAATGCTTTGAGTTATGTTAAATAATTCCCTAATAATTAGTCAACCTTGCATTCATAAGATAAACACAGCTTAATCATGATGTACTATATTTTTTCAATTATTAAGTTTGAATTAGCTGAGCTGATATTTTTTTTTAGTTTTTATTTAAGTTCCAGTTAATATTCAGTGTAATATTAGTTTTAGTCATGCATTATGGTAATTCAGCACTTTCATACGACACCTGGTGCTCATCACAAATGCACTCCTTAACCCCCATTACCTGTTTACCCCTTTGCCCCCCTTCCCCCACCTCTGCCCACCTCCCCTCTGGTGACCATCAGTTTGTTCTCTAAAGCTAAGATTCTATATCTTGGTTCACCATGCTAATGTGTTAAAATAATTTTTCAATCTATGTTCATGAGTAAAATTAATATGAAATTTTTCTTTAGTATACTGTCTTTACCTAATGATCAAGATCAAGTAAATTGACTATGTTTCTCCACTCTGGGGTAGAAATTTGGGTAAGCTGACATACTCTGCTTTCAGTGTTTAGCAGAATTCACCTATGAACCCAGCTGGCACTGAAATTTTCTTTATAGGAAGATTTTAACCTACTAATTTAATTTATTGGATAATTACAGGACCGTTCAGGTTTTCTTGAGTCAATTTTGATACACTGTATTTTTCTAGGAATCTGACAATTTCTTTAAGACTTCACATTTATGGCATAAAAGTAATTGACAATATCCTTACGTTATCCATTTAATCTATGCTGCATCTATAATTATGCCCTTTCATTCCTCGTATTATTGATTTGTGCTGTCTTTTATCTTAATTAATGTAAGAAATCTAATACTTTTAGTCTTAAAGAATCCTGTCATTCTCCTCTCTATGTCTGTTTTCTATTCCATTAATTTCTGTTTTTATCCTAATTACTTGATTCCTTTGGGTTTATTTAGCTGTTTTCACTCTAACTTTGTAAGTTGGATGCTCAGCACGATTAATTTTGGGCATTTCTTATTTGCCAATACAAGTGTTTTGGGTTCAAAATTCTCCTCTAAGTACTGCTTTGGTTACATATCACAAGGCTTGATACAAATATTTTTGTTATTGGTCAGTACCAAGTATTTTCTAATTTTGGTTATGAGTTCTTTTTTGGCCTGTGAGTTTGTTTTAGGTGTCTGTTTTCAAGTTCCCAGAAGTCTGGGCTTTTTCTAGTTATCTTTCTGGTTGTCTGTTTCTGACTTTTTTGGATTGTGATCTGTATACAAACTGTGCTGGATGCTGCAATTACTGCCCAGGTCCCCCTGCAGGGGTGAAGGACTTACTGCCCCAGCTGCTGGGGAGCTCCCACAGGGTGGCCCGTCACGGTCAGCCTTTGGGGTTGCCTTGCCCAACCAAGGCCATGCCTCGTTCCAGGGGCAACTGTGATGAGAAAACACCATCTGAGCTGTTGCCCGGGCATCTGGCGGTGAGACAACCCCAATCTCACCCAGAGTCTGGATATTCAGATAAAGACTGGGGCTGCCACAAGTTCCCGCCTTGCTTTTCTTGGGGCATCTTTTAAAAGGACCACTCAGAGCTGAGCCTGAGAAAATGATGGGATCCCCGGGTGGTGCAGCGGTTTGGCGCCTGCCTTTGGCCCAGGGCGCGATCCTGGAGACCCGGGATCGAATCCCACATCGGGCTCCTGGTGCATGGAGCCTGCTTCTCCCTCTGCCTGTGTCTCTGCCTCTCTTTCTCTCTCTGTGACTATCATAAATAAATTTTAAAAAAATTTAAAAAAAAAAAGAAAAGAAAATGAGTGGCCTCTGCTCAACCACCTTATAGATAATAGGGGCTCCCTACCCCGTTTCTGTCTTCTGTTTGCTGTAGGCCTGAGACGAGGGCTGTCCTTCGGGGGCTCATTGTGGTCCCGTTCTGAGATTGGGAAGTAACAAATCTTGTGAGTCTACTTCCTTTGTGTGGGTGTATTGAAACCACACCTTCAGTCAAAAGACCCCAGGGTTTTCACTTCCCCAGAATGGGAGTTCAGATGTCACAGAAGCTACCTGCTGATCCCACATGGCCTCTTCATTCACCAAGTCATAATCTAAATGTCCTTAATGCAACACAACAGCTCAGAGGTTTCCAACATAGTGACCTGCATTTAAATCAGTGGGGCCCTCACCCCAACCAAGGACCCTCCAAAGGACCGCCTTGCTGCAGAGCTCTCCACAGAGCTGTCTCAGACTTCCGTTGGTGCTACATTACAGCTCAGCATTTCCTGCTACCCAGCCTGCATCCTTCCCTCCCTCCTACTGCTGCCAATCCCAGGACCATTGCCCCCTACATTTCCTGCACCCCAATCTCTATGTCAGTTCCCAGGAGATCCAGTCTGCAACCCTAATCTTTGAAATTTGTTGAGGTCAGCTACATAGGCTGGCGTGCTTTCTAAATGTTCTATGCAAGCCCAAAAATAATGTGTTTGGGATTCCATAATCTACATATGTTTACGTTAAACTTGCGATTGTGTTCTTCAAATTTTCTGTATCTCCATTGAGGTAGCCTAAAGATATCCCAGCAGGAAGGTGGGTGTGTCCATACGTCTTATTCTTTCCATTTTTATTTATATTTCTTGCAGCTATGATAATTGTCCTCTGGTTGATTTGAACCTTCCATCATTGTCTAATGACTATCTTATCACTAATAATGCTCTTCTCTCTTAAAGTCTACTTTTACCTTTTTTCTAAAGATTTTATTTACTTATTTATTTGAGAGAAAGGGCAGGGAGAGGAACAGAGGGAGAGGGACAACCAAACTCTGCACTGAGCTTGGAGCCGATGTGGGGCTTGATCTCATGACTCTGACATTATAACCTGAGCCTAAATCAAGAGCCAGACACTCAACTGACTAAGCCACCGGACACCCAAGTCTACTTTTATCTCACATGGATACAACCACAGCAATTTCCTTTGAGTTAGTATTTGCTTAGGATATTTCTTTGCACTCGGACCTTCAACAGCTCTGGGTCCTCAAGGTTGAGATACGTCTCTCATAAATAGAACATAACCTAGATATTTTACAAAGCCAGTCTGACAGTCATCTCTTCACTGAGGAGTTTAGTCTTTCCATGTATATTACTGAGACTATAAATCTAGATTAATTTCTGTGGTCTTAAAAAAATTTAAAAAAATTTCTGTGGTCTTATCATGTATTTTCCGTTCATTCTAACATTCCCTGCCACCACCACCCCCAGGCCCCTTTCTCACCTTCCTTTCAATCATTTACGATTTTTATCTTATTTTTCTCCTGCTCATTTTTCTCTCTGTTCAGTCATTACACATCCAATGACTAGTTATTTGTGCTTCTCCTAGCTATTTTAACACTAAGCAGTTAAAGAAGTCTACATTTAATCAGTATAGTTGCCCTCCTCCCAAATAATGGGACTTGAAAATCTTAATTTTGACTACTTCCTCCAAAATTACATGGTGTCATCCAGTATTTTAGTACTAGCCTGTATTTTCCTCCCATAAATTAGACTTTATTATTGTGGAGTCATACCATCCATATTTTTCTTAGTTTCCCTCCCTCCAAATATTCTCCAGTATCTTTGCCATTTTTCCTTACATATTTGGCCTTTTCTCTGTAATAATCTTTATTCTGCCCGAAGTACATTTGATTTCAAATTTTCTCTTGGAAGGATCCTTCAGTGGTAAAATCTCATAGTTCTTATTTGTCTGAATACTTCTCTATTATACTCGCACTCCTGAAGGACGGTATAGAGCTCTAACATGACAGGTATTTTTTTTCTCACCACAGTGAAGATATCATTCCACTGCCTCCTGGGTTCTATTGATGATAGTGAGAAATCGGCTGCAAATCTAATTATTGACCCTTTGGTGAAAATCTTGTTTTCTCTGATGCTTTTAAATCTTCCCTTTTTCCTTGAAGTGCCACAATTTACTGTTGTGTCTACATATGACTTTCTTTTTATTTACCTTATGCGTAATTCGTGGACTTCTGGATCTGAGGTTTGGTATCTACAACATTTCAACAAAGTTATCAAGCATTATCTCTACGTACAGCCTGTTGTCCTATTCTACTATGTCCTAGAACTCTGAATAGATGTACATCAGGCCCTCTCTATTCTTCTGGATAGTTCCCTTGGCTCTTCTAGTTTACTAATCCTCTTTTTGGCTGCACCTCATCTGCTGCCCAATCTGTCCATTGAGTTTCAAATTCTAAGCATTCTATTTCTTATCTCTGTAAGTTTTCTTTGGTTCTTTTTCCAAATTGGGCTGTTCATTACAGTCTCTTATTCCCTGTTCATATTTTCAAACTTCTCATTTATTTCCTTAAGAACACAAAAATAGTTCTTTTAAACTTGTGTGTAGTTTGCACATGATCATTTCAAATCTAAATGCTTTAAGGATCTATTTCTACTGTCTCTTATTTCTGCTGCTTTCTTCGTCTCCTTGGGAAGCCTACTGTTTTTCACTGTTCCTTTTTCTTTGGAGCTTTATTTGTGGATATTCTATAAGGCTGACGTGTAGTTGAATTCCTCAAGAGAGATTTAGGATCCGCCTCTACCAGTTGACTGGAGGCACCACCAGGCAGGGCCCCTTTAAATTAAATTCTCTGCTTGGCTTTGTTTGAACCACACAAGTAGTGTGACTTCAAACTGAAAATCACGGGAGGGCCAGTTTGTGATTACAAATTCTCCAGAGAGCTATTTTTTCTCTCAACTCAATGTCAAGGTCAGAAGAGGCAGTTTTCTTTTTGTTGTGTTCCGCAAAGCGAGGTTTTACTTTTACCTTCTTTCCTCTATTCTGGATGTGGTCCTTCTGGACTCCAGCTCTAAGAGGTCTTCTAGTGGGTCCTCCTGTTGAGAGGTGCCCAGTGTTCACCTCATGTTCCTTGCATCGCACACAACTACAGAGACAGGAGGTAAAAGCTCCCAGCCTCACTTTGTTTTGGAGATTTATCATTTACTTACGTCCATATCAACTCAGCCATGTTTAAAAAAAAAAAAAAAAAAGTTGGGCAGCCCTGGTGGCACAGTGGTTTAGCACCACCTTCAGCACAGGGTGTGATCCTGGAGACCCGGGATCGAGTCCCACATCAGGCTTCCTGCATGGAGCCTGCTTCTCCCTCTGCCTGTGTCCCCGCCCCCCACCCATGTCTATCATAAATAAATAAATAAATAAATAAATAAATAAATAAATAAATCTATCATAAATAAATAAGTAAATCTATCGTAAATAAATAAATAAATAAATAAATGTTAAAAATATTTTGGGGCGCCTGGGTGGCTCAGTTGGTTAGGCATCTGCCTTCGGCTCAGGTCATGATCTCAGGAACTCTGGGATTGAGCCCTCCATAGGACTCCCTGCTCAGCAGAGAATCTTCTCCTTCTCTACCCCTCTCGCCTTGTGCATTCTCTCTCAAATAAATAAATAAAATCTTTAAAAATATATTTTATCCAATGTGTTAATTATAATCAGGGGAGTTGCAAAAGGTATCTAACCTGGCAGAGTGCCAGAAACAGAAGTTCTTTCTGAGAACTTTCCAGAATTCGCCTTCAGTCTGTTCTTCTAACACAATGTCACACTGTAATTATCAGTGGGTTTGTTGTTGCTATGTTCCACACAAGCCCATGGGCTCCTCGAGGGCTGAGAGGAAGGGAAGTTCAGAGTTCTCCCTCCTGGTGTGGACAATGAACTAGTGAAGGCTCCTGAGAAATGTGTGCAGGTAGTTGGACAACCAATAAATGAGTCCTCATTATGATGTCTAATCTGCTCCAGCTATGCAAGTACAACCGGTGGCCTAGGCCCGTCTTATAGTCTCCTGGCATGCTGGGAGAAAGGATGGCATTTGTGCAGGATGTCTGTACGTCACTCACTGCTAATCACAGCTCCACCTTGGTCCAGAGGACCACATTTCAAGCAGGATATGGTCACAGAAAGCTTCAAAATTGACCAGCAAAATAATAAGTTTTAATGCCACAAAATGAAAATACCTCTTGCCAGTTGGAATCACACCAACCAAATTTGGGGCCTGTGGACCGCAGCAGCCCCAACCAGAAGGCCCGGCTGACGGGCATCAGGGGCCTGGCAGACAATAAGCTGGACTGTCTGACAGAGCTCATCTTTCTTAAAATGGAACTAATCCTGGTACCTAAATATACACAGGTCTTTCAAAGCCTTGCTCCTTCTCCCACCTACCTTCACACTTCTGACTCAAGGGGGAAAAATAACCCACCAGCAATTCATCTTCTTCAGGGGCTGTTGGCAAGCTTATATATTTTTTTCACAGTTGAGTTATTTCTGATCTTGGTCCTGGCAAAAAGAAATATGGAGCAACAGTGGCTGGGAGACGTTTGGAAGCTGTGCCAAGCCAAACAGTGTCTAAAAGTCTGCATCAGATCCGCCAACCTTGTGAAAGTGTATTTTAACTTTACAAAAAAAAAAAAACACCTTAAAACACTTGTGATATAAAACCAGTGAAAATAAGGGTCAGAAAGGAAACTTTCCCAAGTTATAATCGGAGGTGGCCTCTCAGTCCCTGGACATGTGGCCTCAGGGCCCATGAAGAGTCACAAGACACAGAAACGAAACAAGCCCCAAAGGCCCCAACGCCAGCAAAGCTCAGAGGAGAGAGGCCAGCTAGTGAGTCAGACAAAGCTGCTCCCCACCTCTGCCCAGCATCCTGACCTGGGCTGATCGCTCACCTGGGGTCTCCACTTTCTGAACATAAAACAGAGGTGATGCCAATAAACCTACCTCGTAAGATTGTTGTAACAATCAAATAAAATTATACATGTCATTATACACTAATCACAGTGTTTAGCAAATTCCTAGAGCATAGTAAGTGCTCCTTGTATGACAGAAGCTGCATTTTTAAAAAATATTTTATTTTTAAGTAATCTCTCTTCCCCACATGGGGCTCAGCTCTCCTGACTTCATCCGGTACTCCCTCACTATTGCTCGTTTCTAATGCTATCATCCTACTTTTAGTACTACCATTAACTAACTTCCAAAGTGATTTGATGCTCACTCAGAGCTCACATACAGCTCTTCTTGCTTCTCTTTTATATCAACTTCATGAGGCAGCCTAGGTATACCCATTTTGCTGATGGAGAAACTGAGGCACAGAGAAATAAAATGACTTGTTCAATTCCACCAAGTCCGTAGCAGAACTGGGGTTTGAACTCAGATCTCCTGGCTTGAGATCTCATGAGCAGGCTAACTCTGCTTTTCTCTTCTAAAACATCAAACTAGTATGTACTGATGCTAGGTCCTATGCTTACTCAGGGGACCTGGAAATGAACTGGACCCACTCCTTATCCTGAGGAAATTCACAGCAAATGAGCCAAACACACAATTAAAGAAATAAACTGGGCTTTCAGTAGAGGTGGCGAATCCAACAATCCCTATATCTACTTTTTCTCTCCCAAACCCCTATGAAAAGAACGGTAAAGGGACTTTTCCAAACAATGGTGATGAAAGTGAAGGCCAACTGGACTTAATCACAAATCCCCAAAAGGCTTGGGGACAGGCTGTACCAGGCTGTGACTTGTGACGAGCCTAACATAATGTACAGACTTGTCGGGCAGCCCTGGTGGCATAGCAGTTTAGCACCGCCTGCAGCCTGGGGTGTGATCCTGGAGACCCAGGGGATCTAGTCCCATGTCGGGCTCCCTGCATGGAGCCTGCTTCTCCCTCTGTCTGTGTCTCTGCCCCTCTGTCTGTGTGTCTCTATGAATAAATAAACAAAATCTTTTAAAAAATGTACAGACTTGTCCATCACTATGCTGTATACCTGAAACTCGTGGAACATGGAACATGTTACTTCAATTTTAAAAAGCCCCTAGATTTAAATGTAGTACAGGTGTAAATACCCAGTAGAAGAGTTGGATTATACATTTGAAGAAATTTTCCAGAAAGTAGAGCAAAGGACAAGGATGAAATATAGGAGGTGTGATAGTGAATTGTATGTTAACTTGCCTGGACCACAGCAGACCCCATATTTGGCGAAACATTATTTCTGCATCTGCGAGGGTGTTTCCAGATACGAAAAGCATGGGAATCAGTAGATTGAATAAAGCAGACAGCCCTCCCCAGTGTGGGTGGGTGTCCCCAGTCCGTTGAGGGCCTGAATGGAGCAGAAAAGTGGAGGAAGGAGTGAAGACACTCTCTCTGGCTGATGACTTGCCTTGAGGCACAGACTTCCTGCCCTCAGACTAGAACTTATACCATCGGATTCTGAAACTACAGTATTGGCCTGCCTGGATCTCCAGCAGGCAGACGGCGGGTTACAGGACTTCTCGGCCTCCATAATTTAGTAAGTAAAGATAGATTAGATAGAGAGAGAGGGAACCAATAATATATAGATAGATATAGATGGTAGGATATAGAACCAGTAGGATCTAGGTGTAGGTATAGGTACAGATACGGATATAGGTTGGTTGTCTTTCTCTGAAGAATCCTGACTCATAATATAGGAGGAAAAAAATGGAGCAAGAGGTATGACATCCAATTAAAATAAGTTCCAGAAAGACAGACCACAGGAGATGGAGGGAAGGAATTCGTCAACAATTTGGGAAACTTTTCAAAACAAAAGAACCTAAATGTATAGATTGCAAGGACCCATCAAGTACCCCTCTGGGCAAAGCATAAAAAGAAATCTATACCAGGGCACATCATCGTGAAAACTTGAGACGCTGGAGCAAAGCACAAGCTTCCAGGGAGAGGCAAAGGGCCACCCATGAGGGTCAGGAAAAGCCTTGGACTTCTTGACAACAGAGGCTGCCAGCAGGCACAGGAGCAATGCCTGCAAAGTGCTGAGGGATAAGTATTTCCAAGCTAGATTTCTTTCCCCAGACAAGCTATTAATCCCGTGTGAGGATAGAATGAAGATATTTTTAGTATGTGAGGTCTTGAGACATTTACAGTTGACCCTCATTATTCACAGATTCCTAATTTTGCAAATTCACCTACTCACTAAAAAAATTGCTGTAACCTCAGAATCGATATTCATGGTGCATTTGTGGTCATTTGTAGATGGGCACAGAGTGGCAAAAGAAAAAAAAAATGAGCCACCTCCAGTGACACTCTGCTCCAGCCCTCAGATCATAAATAAGTGTCCTTTTGCAGTCTGTTAAACGCAACATTTCACATTTTTTGGCTTTTTGTTGGTGATATTGCTGTTTAAAATGGTCCCAAGCATAGTGCTAAAAAGTTGTCCAGTGTTTCTAAGCACAAGAAGACAGTGACATGCCTTATAGAAAAAATAAGTGTGTTAGACATGCTTCATTTGGACGTGGTGTGTAGTGGCTGTTGGCCATGAGTTCAATGTTAATGAATTACAACATCTATTAGTTAAGTGGTCTTCAGACAGAAAGTTCACATAAAACATGTATAAAACAAGGTTAGTCATTGATCGGTGGATGAAAATGGTATGACCACGGACATTTAGGAACCTGACCCTGTATTTCCCCCAGGAGTGATGGCTCCATATAGGCTGAGTCAATTGTCTGGTGACTATATTAAAATGACTGCTCAGAAAAATGAGAATCAATCGCACTTCCCTTATACTCTTCCTTCCTCAGGAGATTACTGGAGGAGGGGATAAATCAAGAAAGAGGAAACTAGGGCGCCTGGGTGGCTCAGTGGCTGAATCTCTGCCTTTGGCTCAGGTCGTGATCCAAGTGGCCCTGGGATCGAGTCCTGCATCGGGCTCCCCACAGGGAGCCTGCTTCTCCCTCTCCCTGTGTCTCTGCCTCTCTCTGTGTGTCTTTCATGAATAAATAAATAGAAGAAGAAGAAGAAGAAGAAGAAGAAGAAGAAGAAGAAGAAGAAGAAGAAGAAGAAGAAGAAGAAGAAGAGGAAGAAGAAGAGGAGGAGGAGGAGAAGGATGAGGAGGAGGAGGAGGAGGAAAGAGAAAACCAAGCAAAGGAGGAACAAGACAATTATTAGCTGGGTCAGGGAGACCACTGTGCAGAGAGGTTGTGTCATCGATCCAGCCTTCTCCTCTTAACACTATGGAGCGCCTTGTCTATCAGACCCTATTTGAAGCAAGTATTTTACGTGAATTCACTCATGGAAAGTTCCAGCTCCTCAAGATGCACCCCCATCAATCCAGATGTCGAGTAACTTGTCCAGGATCCCACAGCTAGCAAGTGGCGGGAGGAGGACTGGATCCCGGGAAGGCGGCTGGGGATGCAGGCTCTTAATTACGGGACACAGGGGATCCCTGGGTGGCCCTACCTTTGGTCTAGGGCGCGATCCTGGAGTCCGGGGATCGGGTCCCACGTCGGGCTCCTGGCATGGAGCCTGCTTCTCCCTCCTCCTGTGTCTCTGCCTCTCTCTCTCTCTCTCTCATAAATAAATAAATAAATAAATAAATAAATCTTTACCAAAAAAAAAATTATGGGACACAGAGGCGAGCAGCGCGCTGACAGTCTGCGGGCAGGTGCTTGGGCAGGTGTGTGCGGGGAGGGGTGAGGCAGGGAACGGCAAAGTCTTCACCTTCCAGGGGGAGAAGCCAGCTGCTAAGGCTGACAGCCAAAATAAAGGAGGCGCGATAGTTGCCTCCAGGAGGGCATATGGGAGAGTGGGGGACAGAGGCAGGACACTTGCTGTTTTTCTTCGCAAACCTTGTAGAACTCCTTGCCTGTAGAAGTTTGATCAAAATAAAAGCTAAAAATAAAGAAGAGAAATAAACAACGTCTCCCAGATCCTAGACAGAGCGGCCCTCCGGGGCGGGGCCTGGGGGAGGACTGGGGAGGGAAGTATCCCTTTATTTCTCCTGTCCCCTCTGACTCTGCCTGTGACCTGGTAGCCACCCCTCTGACCCTCCAGCACCATCCGGTCCGTTTCCCCCAAAGAGTTAATGGCCCCAGATTGGGTGAAGGTCCTGGCAGGTAATGGTCTGCTGAGACCCCATCTGCACCGACCGTCCAGCTCATTCAGGGGCTGCTGGTATTGACATATTGATGGCAATTGCTAATGAAGGATCAATCCTCACAGGGATCCTGGGCCTGGCCCCTCATCTCAGAACCAAGCTCCCTAAGCCCTGCTGCCAAGGGCTATCGCCACCCCCGTGATGACAGGGACACAGGCTGATGCTCTGGGCCCTGGGGAGACACCCCCAGCACCTGCGGTCACACAGACAAAGTCGAATCCGTCCCCGAGGGTGGGGGGCTGCCTCCAGGGTGCGGGGACCTCAGCCCACCTCGCACCCTCGCTCCAGCCCAGATGGGGCTCCCTGTCTGCCTCTCTGACGCCCTACGCTGACTCACAGCTGTGGGTGGCAGCTCTTACTGAAGATTCGCAGGTGACAGCCCCTGATCATCCGAGGCTGAGGATCGGATGCTGGCTGCAGCACATCCCCACTCTCTTCCTGTTTGTGTCAAACTCAACAACCAAAGTTGCTGCTGACCAGACAAGTCCCTTCCTGGGGGGAATTTCAGATCCTCAAGGAACGCTTTTGTTCCCTCAGAGCTATGACAACCATGTCACCTGGTCTGTCCCCTAGCCCAGCAGCCCAGAGCGGACGCACGGCTGGAGGAATTAATGGTTCTTGCTGATTTCACAGGGTTCTCGTGGGGCCAAATGAATCACGCAGGCTGGCGTATTTTGGGAAATAGAAGGGTGAGAAATCCAAAGAATATTTTGAGAAACACAAGCAATCAGCCCTCTCAGATGCTAGAATTGATGATTAATCCCTGGATTAAATTTCAGAGCAGGCATGGATGGGACAGAATGGAGACGGAGAACCCTATCACGTAAAAGAATTTAATATTCAATAACGTTGTCTTTGGGAGACAAGGAACCATGAAGGGGCAGCACAGAAAAAACATAAGTTTAGACTCAGGCCTCCCATCTTTCACATGTGCTGAAAATAGAAATGGTTTATAAAGCAAATCAAATCTTAGGAAAACTGGCCAAAAATATAAGTGAATATTGACCACATCTCTGGAGGAATGGGATGTTTCCAAGCTTTAAAATTTTTAAGGAGATTTTTTCAAAAGGGAAAGGAAAATGGGGTTGACTATATTAAAATAATTGGAGAAAAATTGACAGGGAGAAAAACAGGCTGACAACCAAGTGAATGGCAAAGGATTAATAAAAATAACCTATAATAAAACTATGCTCATTAATAAGAAAATCCTTATATCAACTGGGTTTTTATTCTCTTTTATTTTGTGGAACTTGACAAAATGATACCAAATTTCATCTGGAAAAATAAACATGTGAGACTAGCCAGGGAAATTCTAAGGAAAAACAAAAGTAATGAAGCAGGACTGGCTTCACCAGATGTTAAAACATATTATGAGAGTACAATAATTTTTAAAGTTTAGTACTGGGAGAGAAATAGACACTCAGTCCAGCCCAGAGAACAGAAATCTGTGGAAACATGTGGGAATTCAGCATGTGGGGAGAAAAGGAGGCATTTCATATCAGAGAGAAGAGGTATATTAGTCAAAGCAGGGCATTGAGATAACTGGTAGTCGACCATATGGAAAAAATTAAATTGAATCCCTACCTCACCCCTTATACCAAAATAAATTCCACATGAATTCAAGATTTAAACCACACACAAAAAAATCAAACCGTAAAAGCTCTAAAAGAAAACATAGGTGAAGTTATTTATAATCTTAGGGGGAAAAAGATCTTTCTAAGCAGGATACCCAGAGGCCTAATAAACTTCATTTGAGGAAATAAATGAGTGAGAAATCCAAAGATTATTTTCAAAAAGATGAGGATAAGCCCTCTCCAATATTAAAATGCATGATTAATGGAGAGCAGAGAGAGAGCAGAGAATCTTTCCTACATAAAATTAGCTCAGACCATGATAACAGTGTCTTCTCCAGCTAATGACCAACGGAAGGAATATTGAATAAAGACAGTTGGGAGACCATGTAAGGAAAAATATAAGTTTAAACCCATTTTCACATATACTGATGAGTAAATTATCTATAAAGCAAATCAAATTCTAAAAAGGCTGACCAAAAATATAATTGAATATTGACCAGCTTTCTTCCAGGCTTCAAAATGATGGGGGGGGGGGGAACCCCTGGGTGGATATGAATAAATAAATAAAATCTTTAAATCAAAATTAAAAGAGTAAGACGACATAAAAATTTTAAGTTTCTGAGTGAAGAAAAAAAAGTATAAATAAAACCATGACACAAGCTACACACGAAGTGACATTTCATGGGATTAATTGCTTTAATTTAGAAAATGCTCATATCAGTGAGGAAAAGACTCAAAACCTAGCAGGAAAAAGGAGCAAAAGCTATATATGAAAAGGAAATCCCCAGAAAAAAGATTTAAAATGAGCAACAGCTATATGAAAAATGTTCAACCTCATAATTAATAAACATGCAAAAAATGATAGGACACTTTATTCTTTTTTTTTTAAATATTTTTTTTAATTTTTATTTATTTATGATAGTCACACACAGAGAGAGAGAGAGGCAGAGACACAGGCAGAGGGAGAAGCAGGCTCCATGCAGGGAGCCCGACGTGGGATTCGATCCCGGGTCTCCAGGATCGTGCCCTGGGCCAAAGGCAGGCGCCAAACCACTGCGCCACCCAGGGATCCCCACTTTTTTCTTTAACCTGTCAAATTAACCAAGACTTAGAAGATTGAAAACACTCACGCTCCTGGAGAAATACTCATTCTGAAACACTGTTAGTGGAAATACAAATTGGTCTAGTCGACTCCTTTTCATGGCTGTGTAATACTTCATGGTTGGACATAGCAAAATTTATTTAACCAGTTCTCATTTTTAAAACATTTTTTAAAGATTTTATTTATTTATTCATGAGAGACACATAGAGAGAGAGGCAGAGACACAGGCAGAGGAAGAAGCTGGCTCCATGCAGGGAGCCTGATGCGGGACTCGATCCCAAGACCCCAGGATCATGACCTAAGCCACCCAGGTGCCTCCCACTCTTCATTTATAGTCATTTAGAGTTGCTGGGTCCCCTCCCCCAAGTTTTAGGTATAAAAAGCAGCACCGTGATGAACATCCTTGTACAGACATTTTTGCATACATATATGAATATATTTGTGGGAACAATTACTGGCAGTGATACTGCTCGGTGATGGAGCTTTGCGTTAAAACATTGATATATGTTACCAAATTGCCTTCCCCGCAAGGTTACAGCAATTTATCCTCTAGCCAATTGTGTGTGAGAACGATTGTGTCCCTGTACCTTCTCCGACACCAAGAATTAGAATATTTACATTGTTTTGTTAAGTGTGTTACAAAAAAAAAAAAAAGAAGAAGAAAAGTACGAGAGGAGCAGGATAGGAATGAATGGGTATTACAAACTGTGGTACAAATGTACAAATGTAAGAAAATTTTCCCAGTTCTGCCTTTGTCACTTACCTACCATGCTATACTTGACATGCCCCCTCCCCACTCTGGGCCTCGGTTTCCTCATCTGTCAAATAAGAGGACAGAAAGAGAATGACCCTTTTTAAACCTACTCACCAAATGACAGCGAATCGATCTGATCTATGAGAGTCTGCAGTGGCAGGGGCCGATGAGAAGCGATCTCTGTGCACCCCTCTCTCCTACACACCAGAGACACAGTCTCACAGGGGCCTCCAGCATGGCCCAACCCCGGGGAAGACAGGGCTGGGTCTCACTCCCCAGCTGTGGCCAAGGGAGGTCGGGAAGCCAATTTCCACTCTGTTGGAGAAGTGGATGTTTTTCTGCCAAGAGGCAGGCTGGACCCCAGGGTTGCCTTTCTTGGTGTCTTCACCCTCCGTGGACAGAAAGGAGGGCTGAGTTGCTTTGAATGCTTTTTTTATACATATACTTTTTTCTAAAAGATCTTATTTTATTATTTATTGAGAGACAGAGACAGAGAGAGAGAGCACAGGAGCAGAGGGGAGGGGAGTGGGAGGGGCAAGGAAGAAACAGGATCTCTGCTGAGCTGGGCTAGATCCCAGGACCTCAGAGTCACAACCTGAGCTGAAGTCAGACACTTAACCATCTGAGCCACCCAGGCGCCTCTCTTGGTATCTTAGGTATGGGCCATCCAGCACTGATCTGCTCATAGCCCTTGCTCAGAAATCGTCCATGGCTCCCCACTGCCTGCAGGAGTAAAGCTAAGGCCTTGGACTGATTCTGGCCTTGAGGCTCCAGACTCCAGCCCCACCTCCCCCTATGGTTTGGCCAGATACAGTCTCCTCTTCCAAACAACTGAGATTTGAACGCGCACCTTATCTGGGTGCTTTTCTTCCTCTATGTTTTGTTCACCTGTAAAGGTCTCCCGTCCTTCTCTAATAACTTCCTTTACACAATTATAAGCCCTTGCACATAATCTACAGTGTATAATCTGGTGTAAGAAGCAAAGGGCATAGGGTCAACAGGGAGTATCGACAAGTCTTCATCAAAGCTTTCTGGCTTGGTGAATCTTCAAGAAAAAAAATAAAAAGCATACATATCCAAAGTAGGGCATAGTGTAATTGCAATCAAGATTATGTATACACATGTGAAATATAGGACTGAAGGAAACACAGCACGCCGAAATGCCCTTAGGTGCAAGGATCTCCATCATGATAACAGGGATGGTGATGATGATGCTGGTAGCTCACATTCACAATGAATGCGTATGGCTTTCGTGATGGGAGAAACAACTGCTGTTTATAGCACATTAGAGTCAAATCGTGGTAGATGGAGACTTGGTTTCACGCAGTTAAAGACAGGTTCTGGACACAGGCCCTTGAGGTCAGACCCCTCCCCCCCCCCACCTTCCGGATGGTCCCCTCCTCTCCTGCCCACTCCGCCCCTCCCCCACTTCCAGCCTCCCTGGAAACTGGGCCCCACAGCCGCCCCTAAGTGCCCATGGTCAGAGGCACCAGGCCTGACCCCCACACCCCCAAGAGTCCCCTCTGCCCCGGGCCAAGCTTCCAGGGCTAACCGGCAGCAGGGTGCTGATGAAGAGTCTGACGCCTGGAGATCAGACCAGCCCTGACCCTGCTGTGATTCCTTCTCCTGTGCCTCGGCTTCCCCATCCATAAGACAGCCGTCGGTGCAGAGTACCCACCTCCTGCCCAGACAAGTTTGAGAACGAAGTGGGATGCATGAAGAAACACGCTGCGCCCGAGGTCTGGCGCACAGTAGGTGCTCGCAAAGCAGGCGCTACGGCCCTAATCATTATCCTCACTATTTGTTATGAATTTGTTGGGGGAAGCTCAAAGGCCGCAGACAGGCGGTCCCCTCAAATGAGTGCTTATTTAGAAGTCCTCTGGACGGAGGCCCAGAAAACCAGCATGTTAAAAGGATAAATAGTCTCGGAGCGCCGGACAAAGTCTGGGCCGAGGGGGAGGGGCCGGGCCCAGGGAAAGGTTAAGCCTCAGACAATGGGCGCCGTCTGAACTAACCAGGGCCGCTCCTTTGAGTCGTGAGAAGAGCTATTTTCTTGTTTAAAGCCTTAAAGAGCTATTAAGTTGGGCAAATCACTGGTAAAACAGCTGGAAACCTAAGTAGCAATTTAAACAGCCCGTGGCCCTTCCATCCCGAGGTGGAATCCGCGGGCCCGGGCCCTACATTGTCTGGACTAAGAGGATTGAGCGGCCCTCTCCCTCCGCGGGCTCTTTATTGAACAAATCCACGATTTCGCCTCTCCTCCTCCTCCCCTCTCCCCCTTTCTTTTCCAGGGAGCAGACGAAACTCTGATTTTCCCTCCATTCTCTCGCAGCCCCGAGTCCGCCCACTCTTCCTTTATGCGCCCGGAGCGAGAGCCTCGGGGAGCACCCCCACCCCCCCTCCACCCCCCACCCCCTCACCCCTCCACCCTGCCCCAACGGGCCCGTAAATAAAACAGGTTTCATTGATCAACTTCAAAAAAGTCTTCGGCTGGGCGGGGTGGGGGTGGGGGCGGCGGAGGCTGCGAGGACCCTTGCACCGAATCCGCTTCTGTGCCCCCTGGGGCGCGATTCCGCAGCGCCCCCACCCCCACCCTTCACCCTCCGTGGACAGAAAGGAGGGCTGAGTTGCTTTAAATGCTTTATTTTTCCTTAATCTCCCCACAAATAAAACTTGGGACCAACCAAACAGAGCTCTGGCCTGAAAGCCATCCCCCCAGGGAAATGCGACCACCAGCTTCCAGCTTCTGTAGCATCCATTCCAGAAGCATCCAAGCCCCCCAACCCCTCCAGTCGCCCCACCCCCAGAGCCCTCCAGGGGAGGGATCCAGACCCAGTCATGATCATGTGTGGCCCACCCGCAGCGCACCCCCAACTGAGGGATGAGACCCTAGAGCCCACAGTTGAATCCCTGTCTTCAGCAAAGACTCTGAGCACCTACTATGTGCCGGGCATCTCTACAGATTCATTTTATTGTTACGAGTTTTTGGTTGTTGATCGCAAAAGCAAGGAATGGCGATTGCAGGACTCTTCCATGATAGGTATGGGTACACAGCTGAGAGTAAAAGTTCCCACTGGGGCCCTTCTAACCCTGGAGTGTGTTAGAAACTGCTGTTTAACGTTCAGATGTCGCTTTTTGAGACTTCTTCTTCTTCTTCTTTTGAGACTTCTTTAGGCACACACAGGCAGAGAGCTGATTTTTAATTGTGCTTTTGCAAACACAGCTCCCCAAGCCGATCCTGTTTTTAAACTTGCTTTTGTTACAGTGTAGCAGGAACGTTTTCTCCAGAAGCTTTTCAATGGTTGCATATTAATATTCCGTTGTGTCCGTGTTATGATTTACTCAGCCATTTCCGGACTGAAAACTGTTTAGATCGTTTTCCAGTTTTCTTTATCTTATAGCAAGTATTTCTGTAGATTCCTGGATGTGCAACTGTTGTCTCAAAGGTTGTTGCATTTTATTTTTTCCTTTTTAACAACAGTTGGATGAATTTGCACAATACATGCTAATCTTAACTATTCAGTTCTGTACATTTTACACAGGTATATATGTGCGTGATCTCACCCAGACCAAGACATAAAACACTTCCAACACCCCCAGGAGTCTCCTTTGTGTGCCCTCCCAGTCAATCCCCCACCTTAGAGATGAGGAAGGAGCTAAGCCCTCCATGAATGCTGCTCCAATTTACCTCCCATAGCAGTGTTCTGGACTGCCCGTCTCCCAAAAACCTCTTCAGCACTGGGTGTTATTGACCTTTGTCTTTTTTGCCAATCCCCTTGACCTAGTGACCCCTTTGATGGGAGTGGAGCCAGACTTCTTTTTCTCCAGCAGTACCCTCTGCTTTAGAAATTCCTCCTCTGTAAATTGCCAATTCACATTTGCACATTTACTCTGGTCCCTCAAGAATTCATTCTCTTGGCCACCTGGAAGCTTGGGATGGGTCTGAGCTCCATCCCCTTCCCGCACTCAACTTCACATTTCCAAATTCTTTACCCTGTTAGCTAAAGAATAGTTTAAGTGTCCACCCATGTTTGCTCCTGGGTACGCACCCTGCAGTGTTTTTACCCTAAAACACCTTGGCCATGTCCACTTAGCTTCTCTGGGCCTCAGTTTAACCATCTAGGAAATGGAGATAGTCACACCTTGTGGCAAGGGTGTTTAAGGACGGAAGTGAGGTTGTGACCAGCTGGGGGTATGGAGAATTTGGTGAATGGTAGCAGCTGGAAAGGTGACCAGCTCCAGCCTTTACCGGATTTTCCTAGCCCTTCCTCTGGGTTCAAAATGGAGCCCCTGGATTGGATTCTTATTGCCAAAAGGCAAAGAACAACTGGGGATCTAGAGGCTCCAAGGTCCACAGTGGTGAGGACCCCAAAGTTTACTTGAAACCAGTTTTTTCAAACCCTTGTGGTCAAAAAGGGCCTATGCTGTTCTTTAAAAAATGTCCCGAAGAAGCTTAATAGGTGCCTCATGTTTAAAATAAAGGAGGTGAGGGAATGTGGTCAAATCAATATGAAGCAAAAGCATAGGACATCTCTGCTGCAGGATCTCCTAGAGCCCTTAATAAAGGCTGACAGCTGGGGCGATTCTCCAAGAAGGCAAGATGTGATTAAAGTGAGGTAGTTCCCAAGGGGATCTGCCCCTGGACTCCCCAGAGTAGCGGGCTTTTGCTTTCAGAGAGAACCACCTGCAAAGAAGACTCAGGATAGGGTTAAACAAATGCCTTAACCCTATTCACAGCATCCTACCCAGGCCAGAGGGATCTTTCCAGAACACAAATCTGCCAGGCCATTCCCTTGCCTAGAGCCCTCCCATAGCCCCCCACCACCTTCAGGATGAAATCAGACCAGAGTGGCCTTCCTTGTCCACGCCTTTGCCTCTAGGCCTACAGAAATATGTGCAGTTGTCTCTTTCTCAGGATGTTTTGCACCTGTTCCTCCGTTTGGAATGCTCTTCAGTCACCAGCCACCTGCCGAACTCCTATTCATCCTACAGAACCCGAATTACCTCTTTGGTGAAATTTTACCCTCACACATGCCCTCTTCCCCATCCTACCAGGCCTGCTGATTTGGTACCTCCCTCCTCTACCTTAAAACTGCCCCTTGGACAAGCCCCAAGTATCTCTCTCAGAGGTAACTATCTACTTATTTCTGTCCCTGACTGGAGTCTGAAGTCCCACAGGACAGAAACTGTGCCAAGAACAGTGCTCAGCATAGCTCAGCTCTGCTCAGCTCAGCAAAAACTGTGGGTACTTGGTAAACGTGTGTTGAATGACTGATTGCATGTCATTCTAATAGAACGTCTCCCAAACAAAAGCACAGTGATTTCATAGTAGTGGTTTGAGGATGTGACTTTCTTCTCACTGGAAGAAATTGGAAAGAATTGAAATCAATCTCACTGGACTGATTATCTAGCACCAAAAACCCAAAAAGGAAAGTAAAGCCCAGTCCCTGGTTTGACCAGAAATGGACTGCCAAAAATGCCACTGTCCCCTAGGCTCAAAGGAGGTGGCGTCCTTCAGCAGGTCCTTCTTGAGAGGAAGAAGACAGCTTCCCTTTTCCTTTCCCGACACCCTTCATGGGTAGCGTTCTCCCCACTGTCCAAGGCCTAGTGTCAATGCCACCTCCTCCAAACAGCCCTCCTGGAGGCACACAGTAGGTTCTCAGCACAGGTTGGGTTTTTTTCTCCTTACTTCTCTCCTAGAGCAGATATCTGCGGTGCCCCTTTGGAAACTCCCCAGCCTCCTACAACCTGCAGTCTGGTGAGTTCATCAGACAAGGCTTCCAGCCCACCGTGCCCAAGATGGGCACGTGGCCCCAGCTTCACCCTCTAGACTCACTCCTGGGAACCTGAATCTTGACACAAAGGCAGAGATCTCTGAAGCCAGTTCATCCTGGGCTGGAGAGCATGGCCCTAGTTCCTGCTGCCTGAACCCTTAAGCTGCCTCATCCTGTTCCTTCTGAGGCCTGTGTTTTAGGTCGCCGCTTATTTTTCAAAGGTGCCCCCCTTCTTGCAATAGGTCTCGTGTACTGTAAGTTATCCAGACTAACATTCTGTTACTTGCAACCGTGCTCCTCATCTGCAAGCCATGCTCCTCATCCGACCCAGATTGGCACCCCCCCTACTCTTCTTTACATATGTTTCTTGGCACTCTAGCCTATCTAAAATTTATATTAGTATTTATTGAGTGCCAGCTGTATGCCAACAACCATGCCAGGAACTTTATATGTGTCATCTCGTCTCTCCCTCACTGGACCCCCGTGATGAGAGCTTTTTATTCTCGCTTCACATATGGTGAAGCTGAAGTTCAGAGAGGCTAAGGAATTTCCTTGAGGGCACACAGTCAGTTACATAGTTGTTTCCATCCCCGTCTAAAACCGTTCAACCGGCCCATTGCAAGAGACCTACAGTATAGCAGAGAGTAGCAAGGGTGGATTTGGGAAGCAGGGCCCTCTGGCTGGAGTCTTGGCTGCTTCCTGCAACATTCACGTGCCAGAGCCTCCCTCTCCAGCCTGAGCTGATCAGAGCAGAGGCCATATCTCTTCCTGTGTCTCTAGCATCAGGCATCCTTTCTTTCCAAATGAAAGGCATCTTCCTCCATCTCTGTTGAGCACTAGCATAACTGAGTAGCTCTTTTTCTAACAATTTAGATAGGACTAGCACAGCTTGGGGTTGGGGGCGGTGGCAGTGAGGCAGGTACTTAATTTTCTTGGACTTAGTTTCTCCATCTGCAAAATGGAGGTTATGAAACGCCTGATCTCAGCCTTTGACTATGAGGATCAAACAAGATGATGGGTGTGAATGAGTCTGGTAAGCTGTAAAGTCCTGCACAAACGCCCATTGTCACTATCAGCATGACCTGCCCTGTGAGACTAGTTACCAAAGAGCTCAGCTGACCTTGGGGGCAGAGCCAGAGAGCCCAGGTCCCCTGGTCAAGGCCTCTCAGGCCAATTTTCTTCACTCCCCCAACATTCCTGAGAGATAAGGCTGCCAGGCAAGAATGCCATAATGGCTCATTGTACATGGGCGGTCGCAGCCATCTGCAGCCCGGCGTGGGTGGTTGTGGGAGACCTTTATCGTGGTCACACAAGCCCCTCCTCCTTTGTGTTAGGGACATTCTTGAATTGAACTAGACCAGGTCTGGGACCAGAGAAGGGCTAGCACCTGTCATTAAATAGTCAACCGGGGTGAGAGCCCCGAGGGTGGGAAAGCTGTAGGTCTCTGGATGGAGAGCCCTTGACTTCTTTTTGGACCTTAGGAGACCCACCCTGGGATGTCGCTGACCAGCATCAATGCCTCCTGACCATATATCACCGCTGCCACCAATCAGCCCAAAGAAAATGTTTGAGGGGAGTCCAGAGACATACTCTCTGGGCCTCCTCTGCTAGACCATTGCTGGGCACTGCTTGTCAGAAGGGAGAGAAGGGGACTAGTGATCCCCTAATTCACCAATGGGGTCCTCGCTCTGTACCTAGAATTAAGGATCCTACTCTTTCCGCAGCGATGAGGCTCTTGCCAGGCTTCCTGATGGTTTTTCTTCCTTGGAGAACTGTATGGTCTTGGGTTTTGAGGGTTGCTTACAGCTCAGGCAGGTAGCATCTTGGGCAGCAGCCCAGGGAAGAGTGTTGGGCAGTGACCCCAAAGGACAGAAGAGATTGAAGATATGGAGAGGGGTCCACAGGTTCAAGAGACACTGAGGAGGTGAAAATTGGCAGGTCATGGTAACACCTTTCTGAGAAGTAAATTGGCAATAGATATAAGGAGACAAAATCTGTTGATTCCCTTCTACCCAGTTATTCCACTTCCAGGTTTATTTCAGAGTAATGATCAGAGACACAGGCAAAGACTTAGGTACAAGGATGCTCCACTCAGTGTTGCTTATAACAGCAAGCAATTGGAATCAGCTTAAACCGGCCTAGTATGGTGCATCCTTGCAACAGAATACTATTTAGCCAGTTTTAATGCTCATGATTCTGGATGAAATGAGAGACAACAGGTTGTAAACCTTGTGTGTGGAATGAAACTGAGAAAACATGCTGAGCAAAAGAAGTCTGACGAGAGAGTACCTCCTGTGCACAATTCCATTTTTACAAAGTTCTAGAACAGGTGAGACTAATCCATAGTCAAAGACATCAGAGCTGTGGGGTTGCCTGAGTCAGGGGGTTAGGGCAATCGATGGGAAGGGCAAGTAGGGATTTGGGGAATGTGGTAAATGTTCTTTATTTTGATTGTGGTGGAAATTACACAGGTGTGTACGTTCATCAAAACTCACTGAATGGAGCAGCGTCTGTGGGATATTCTGGCAGTTTCTCGAAAATTAAACATAGCATTACCATATGATCCAGCAATTCCACTTCTAGGTAAATCTCCGGAAGAGCTGAAAACAGGGACCCAAACCAATATTTGCACATCTATGTTCATAGCAGCATTATTCATGGTAGTCAAAAGTAGAAACATCCCAAATGTCTAGCCACAGAAGAACAGGTAAACAAAATGTACTATCTATATGGGAAAAAAAAATCATTCAGCCTTAAAAAGGAATAAAATTCTGATCATAATACAATACAGATGAATCTTGAAAACTTATGCTAAGTAAAAAATGCCAGACACAAAAGGACCAGTATTGAATGATTCCACTTACATGAGGGACCAAAATCATAGAGACAGAAAGTAGGTGGTGGGTGTCGGGGTCCAGGGAGAGGGGAGAATGGGAAGTTAGTGTTTAATGGAGACAGATTTGAAGAAGATGAAAAAGTTCTGGAGATAGATGTTGATGAGGGTTGCACAAGGTAAATACACTTAACGACACTGAACTGCAAAATTAAAAATGGTCGAAATGGTAAATTTTATGTTATGTATATTTCACTACAAAAAAAATTTTAACTCAACAAACCATGCACTTAAACCGGCACATTTTCTTTTAGGTAAAGTATGCCTGTATAAAAATAATTTGAATAAAAATTTAAAACAGGGACGCCCGGTGACTCAGTGGTTGGGGGTCTGCCTTCAGCCCAGGGCGTGCGTGATCCTGGAGGCCCAGGATCGAGTCCCACATCGGGCTCCCTGCATGGAGGCTGCTTCTCCCTCTGCCTGTGTCTCTGCCTCTCTCTCTCTCTCTCTCTCTCTCTCTCTCTGTCTCTCATGAATAAGTAAATAAAATCTTTTTAAATTTTTAAAACAAACACAGGGGTCAGAAAAATATGCTGTATGTGTAACATGATCTTAATTTTGTTTTTTAAATGTTTTTAAATGCCCACAGAAAAAGGACTGAAAGGAATCGAGCAAAAGATTAATTATCATCCTCTCTGGGTCTTTCCTGCATTGAACAGATATAACTCTTAACATGAAAAAAGTGTTAATTTTAGGTAAAAGTTTGTTCCTGTGCAAATCAGCTCTTTGCCAGGCATGTGGTGAGAACACACTCGTGCCTGCATCTGAAGCATTCCCAACCCTGCACCTCTCCCACAATGCTGTTTAAATATTGCTGGCAGGTCATCCTGGTCAGGGACTCAGAGGGAGCTCCATTGTAATTTAAAAAAAAAAAAAAATCCTGGGACGCCTGGTTTGCTCAGTGGTTAAGCATCTGCCTTCTGCTCAGGGTGTGATCCTGAAGGCCCAGGATCGAGTCCTGTATTGGGCTACCTGCATGGGAGCCTCTCTCTCTCTGTCTCTCATGAATAAATAAATAAAATCTTTAAATTAATTAATTAATTAATTAATTAATTCTAAGAGAATTTAAATATCAAGTCCACTCCATGACTTTCTGAGACAGACTTCTCATCCTGACATAGTGACTCCTTTTGAGATCTAGGTCCTCATATCAGCTCCTGGGAAAGAGCTTCGCTGACTGCCCCCCTGACTGCCTACAGTGCACCCACCCCACTGTCAGCTGTATCCCACCACCTGGCCTCAGCTCTCCGCAAAGCCCTCATCACTATCTTAGGTTTTTCTGGTTTCTGGTTTCTTGTTGTCTGCCTCCTTCACACGGATGGTGAGCTCCATGAGGGCAGGCATCCAGCCTGGCCTGCTCACTGCTGTGTTCCCAAGACCGAGAACAGTGTCTGGCACCAAGCAAGTGTTCAGTAAGCAACCTCTGAATGACTGGACTATCTGGCCACTGTGTGTTCAATACCGACTCTGTACCCGGGACTTTGAGCGTGATCTTAGGAGCTTCTCAAGCCTACTCTGTGAGGTAGGTATCCTTGGTTTTGCCAATGAAGATAGTCACAGAGAGGTGCTGTGGCTTACTCAAGGCCACACAGCAAGTAACCGACAGAGCATGGATTCAGGTCCTGATCTGCCAATGCCCTGCTCTTCCCTCTACTCTACCACTGATCATCTAAGATTATAGGTCAGAGGGAGGGCCAAGGAACCCTGGACAGGGAATCAGGAGCCCACAGCTTCCTCTCATCCTGATTCTTATTGACTGGGTGACCAAGGGCAACATTTCCCACTCACTAATTCTTTCATTCATTCATTCATTCATTCATCCATTTATTCATTTCTGTGTGGCCTTGGGCAAGTGACTTAACCTCTCTGGGCTACACTCCACACCAGCAAATGAAGATAATAGCCCTTACCTCATCTGGTGATTGTGGAATTACATGAATTAATACATGTCAAGTGTTCAGAGCAGTGCCTGGATGTGTCATTTGTCAATGGTGTCCATTCCAACCCCCATGCATTGATTAAGCAGGACTCTTTTGGCTTCAAGAGACAGAAACCAACACAATTGTCTTAAGAGCAGAAGGGATGACTCAACCAGGGCCTCAAATACTGTTGGGTCCCTCCATTCCCCTCCTCTCTCCTTCTCTGCTCTCTCTCTTTTCTTTCCCTCCTCATCTCTCTCCTCTGGTGGATCCATTCTCTCAGGCCAGCTGTCTACCCCATGGCAGAACCACAGTGACCAGCAGTGCTGGACACCCATCCTTACTGCTCCATCCCCACATAGGAAGTAGACACATCCACCAGCCCATGTAGAGACTCCCAGAGAAGGACTGTGATTGTCTTGGCTTAGTCACAAGTCCTTGACCAGACCAATTATGTGGCTGGGGGCATGGGATACAAGGACTGGCCCATCCTGAGTCACCTGTTCACAGTTGGGTCTTGGATCTGGAAAGGACACTAGATGACCAGGAAAGTCTAACTAACCTGCTTATCTTGACCTAAGGAGGAGACAGATCTATCAACTAATAAATTCCAGATCTCAAAGCTGAACTAGTACCCATGTGAGGGATCATGAGGGCCAAAGAATCTCAGGTCTCACCCACTCAGAGCCACTGAGGATGGTGGTCTGACCAGCTTCCCTATGGGGCACAGAGGATGGAGATGGCCAGGAGAAAGTGAGTAGCTGGATTTACTCTCCAAAGCCATGAGCCAAACGGGGCAATTCTGAGGACGGGGCATCTGGATCAGGAAGGGCATTGGTAGAGGAGGGAAGGGAACAGGCTGTGGCTCAGAGGTGTGAGGCAGCATGGAGTGGAGGGAAAGCATGACAGTCTACCAGGCAGAGGGTTGAGGATGAACAGGTCTGCAGGGCCCCATCTCCTGGGGTCTTGGGTAGAGGTTATCCTGTAGGCAGCAAGGAGGGAGTGGGGAGGTCAGGTCGGCCTTTGGGGAGCTGATTCCAGCTAGCCTGGAGGGATGAGTTTGAGCCTCTGTGGGGTCACTTGGGTGAGAGCTGGTGTTGTCTCCACAAAGCCAGTGGCTGAAGGGATGGTGAGGAGAGATCACGAATACAGAGCTGACAGGACTTGATGTGGGCAGTGAGGAGAGAAGACAGGTGCCACTCCAGGGGCAGGGAGTCCTGATGGGACATGACCTGGCCAGGGGGATTAGAGGGGCCTGAGGGAGGCAGCAGGTCTGTGAGGCTGGGCCTCAGTTTCTCTACCTGTAAAATGAGGAGTGTGGGCTGGGCTACCTCTGGGATTCATTTGCATGGGGTGTGTAGTGTGCAAGTGAGTCATACAACCCCTCGCTTTCCACTTCTACACAACCCCCTCCCAAAAGTGAGACACCAGGGCACCTGGGGGGCTCAGAGGTTGAGCATCTGCCTTCGACTCAGGTCATGAACCCAGGGTCCTGGAATCAAGTCCCACATTGAGATCCCTGCAGGGAGCCTGCTTCTCCCTCTCCCTGTGTCTCTGCCTCTCTCTGTGTGTCTCTCATGAATAAATAAAATCTTAATTTAAAAAAAGTGAGGTACTGCCATCCTACATGGGGATAAAATTTTTTTGCACCTGTTAGAAAGATGAGAGAACATAAAATTGGTTGGTACCTAAAATCAGTCCCACAAATTATAAACTGTTACAGTCTGGCCACTAAGCAAAATCCAGTTTTCTCAATATCAAAACTAAAAAAGTAAAACTTTGTGCCTTACAGAGAGGGGCACCCTAATGCCCTTCGAGCCTTTGAGAGGGTTTTACTAGCAGGTAATGGTTAAGAGCATGTCTTCGGGAGTCATGCAGACCTCAGTTCAGATCCTACCTCTGCCGTTTGCTAGCTCTGTGGTCTCAGACAAGTGGTCTGAGTCTCTGTTTTCTTAGGTGTAGGAGTGGGGGCGATGGCAGTGTTGGCCTCTCGGATGAAATGACACAAAGCACAGGACGTCTGAGCACAGTGCCAGGTACTCAGGGACTCTATATACATGGTAGCTATAGTAACATGTAAGAGAGGAGGCAGCAGGGAGGTCAGGATACGTACGCTGTGTGCCCAAGTTCAGATGGGTCATTTCAGAGGAGTCTCTGGACCTGGAACTGAGATGCCCAAGGTCCTGGGGGCTGAGACCCTCATTTAATAGCTGGGGGCTCGAACCAAAAAACCCAACTGTGGGGCCCAGGGTCATGGAGGGATTGCAAGAGAGATTCTCCTTGAAGGTCTAAAGAAGGGTGCAACACAAGGGCGCCTTAGTCAGAGTCAGACTCTTGATTCCAGCTCAGGTCATGATCTCAGGGTCGTGAGATTGAGCCCTGTATTGGGCTTTACTTTGGGCATGGAGCCTGCTTAAGAGTCTTTCTCTTCCTCTCCCTCTGCTCCTCCCTCTCTCTCTATTAAAAAAAAGTGTGCAACACGAACGGGGATTTTTATGAAACCCCATTTTTTAATAAGAAGGAAAACAAAGCCTCTAAAAGTTGTGGAATGACATTTTATGCTTGTAGAGGACTTTATTTTCTCAAACAGCTTTCACAACTGTGATTCATCGAGAGACTTCTTCTCGAGGAAATTTTCTTTTTAAAGGAAGGTATTCTTGGGGAGCCTGGGTGGCTCAGTCAGTGAAGTGTCTGCCTTCAGCTCACGTCATGATCCCGGGGTCCGGGGAGGGAGGCTCGCATCTGGCTCCTCCTGCACCAGCTTCTCCCTCTCCTTCAGGCCCTCTCCCCCTGCCGCCTCTCCCTTACTTGTGTTCTCACTTGCTCGGCTCTCTGTCAAATAAATAAATAAATAATCTTAAAAAATAATAATAAAGTAAGGTATTCTTTTGCTGAGGACTGGGGTCAGTAGGAACACCCAGGGCGTAGAGGCTGTGTGTGCTGAAAGGAAGGCTCCTCAGCCTCCTCTCTTCCTGGGACTTCTATGAGGCGTCACCAGGGGGAGCCAAAGGGCCCCAGAGGACGGCGGTCCTGCCAGCCTGCCCAGTGACCCCATAGGGCAGAGAGGATGGGGCCAGGAGGGTGTGGGCAGCTGGATTCACTCCCCGAAACCCCACCAGATAGCCAACGAATCTTGACCCACTCCCTGAAGTGGTGTGAATTCTTGGTTAAGTGATGTCTGTCTTCTTTCTATGTTTGTTCATTCAACAATCATTTTTTAGGCCCCAGCTGGGAGCTGTGGCCGTGGATGCAGATGGGGGGTGAGCCCCACCTTCAGGAACCCCCAGTTTGGGAAGAGGCAGACGGGAAGCCCAAGGTGAGCCAGACTCTGCTGGGGCAGCCCCCAGGTGTGGGGGCGCCCAGAGGAGGCCCTACGCCCGGCTACAGGACAGGAGTTGAGGGTGTAGGCAGAGGAGAAGGGGGGAGCTTTGTGAAGAAGGACATGAAGGGTGCTCCCGGCAAAGGGAGGCCAAGGGGTGTGGGAACAGGATGTCTCTGGGGCCCTGCTCCCCCGTGGTGACATGAGGCTGGCACTGCCGTGGGTGCCTTGTTAGCTACACAAAGTATTCCGGGCTTGCTTGGAAGGTGATGGGGAACCATGAAGTGTTCCATCCCAAAGTGACAGTGGGAGTCATCCCTGAGCCTCCAGTCTCCTGACTCAGTTTCCAGAAGTTCTGAGGTACCCCTTGCTGGAGTCCAGGCATACATGTTCTCACCCCACCAGGCAGGCCCACCTCACAGATGCCACCATCTCTGTGGGCAGTTTTCCACCATGTCACCATCCCACATGCCCAGTGCTTTACAGTTTTTAAGGTACTTCGAGAACACTGACCCCTTGATCCTCACCTTCTTCAGTGGACCTCAGCACATTCTCTTGAGCATCAGGAAAATCTCCTTCTTATACTTTGTGCCCAACTCTGGCATCTAGGATGCTTCCCTGACCACCCCAGGAGCAGAAGTAACCACCTGTTTCTCTGCCACCATCTTTCGTGCATTTGTGGGAACTTACAAGTGTGTCCTTTCTCCATCCATCCCCATCCCACCCTGTCTCCTGTTTCCTGGCTCCTCTGCACAGACCACGATGTCTTCCTGAAAGGAACAATGTTTTGTCCATCTGCACACCTTCCTGGGGGCAGGCTGGGGACAAGAACTTAGTATGAGTGAGAGCGGCCCCTGGATTGTGGGAACCACAGTCTGAGAAAAGCTATCACCCTGTGCCCATTCTCCCCTTGATCAAGAGGCACAGAGCCTGCTGCTATCAAGCTTGGGAGGCACCTGGCCAGGTGTGAGGTGCCCCCGATGCACAGGCACTTAAAAAAACATTGTTTCTAGTCAGGTGGAGCCCTCCAAAAGGATCTCACCCTCAAACTCACATTGCTTGCCCTTGCTACTGATGGGCAGGATAATGTGTGTTTCTAAATGAGATTTCTCCCCCCGAAACCCAAAACCACACAATTGGGAGGAGGACAAAATAAAGCCTTTAAGATAAGGGGGAGGGTGTCCCAAATTAAGCTACCAGCTAGAAGGAAATGTCTGGAGTGATGAGGCTAAGGCTTAGAGGAATCCGAGAGTAGTACCTCCTTTGCCTCTTCTACCTGGACAGCCATAGCTGGTACCCCACGTTGGGGACCCTCTGCCTCAGCCACCAGGCCAGTGCCACGAGTTACTTGTGATATGAAGTCAGATTGGGAGTATGGGTGGCTGGACACAGATTTAACTTTCCAGAACTGCAGTGATTATCTACAGAAGGCCATGTGAGTGTGTGTGCAGGAATGTGCATCTGTGAGGATGTGTATGACTGTGTGTGTGTATGTGTGAGCATGTGTCTGTATGCCTGAGGGTGTGTGTTGGGGGTGTGTGTGTGAGAGCATGTGTCTGTATGCCTGAGGGTGTGTTGGGGGGGGGTGAGAGCATGTGTCTGTGCCTGACGGGGTGTGTTGGGAGGGGAGTGTGTGTGTGTGTGTGTGTGTGTGTGTGTGTGTGTGTTGGGGGCAGGGAAGGGAGCTGGGGTGGAAAGGAAAGCTAGGCGCAGACCCAGGCGGGCAGAAGGGACAAAAAGAGGAAAGTCTTGTCTTTGAGTCGGGCCTGGAGAGCAGAAGAAAAAAGGAGCTCTTATTGGTGGTTGTCAAGGAGATGGGCCTTGGGGTTTGCTGAACTTTCTTCCCTTAAAGCGTCCTGCCTGGGGCTGAGAGGGGCCATTTATTTCCAGCTGTGCCTCCCGGGCAGGGGTCTGGGTCCAGGCCCAAAGGCCCACTGGTGTCAGGTGTAGATCCCAGGCCAGGCCAGAGCAGCGCTGGGGTGGAAGGACTGTGATGCTCCTCCAGCCCCCAGCCCATCACCTGCCTACCCGGCGCTGTCCTGCGGAGCCCCCGGCCCTGAATACTCAGGGCATCGAACTTGGCTGGCTAAGAGGTCAGCCGGCAGATGGGCTGCCCTGGCCAGGACTGACTGCGAAGTGGCATCGTCCCTCAGGGAGCTTTCCAGATAGATGCCGATCCTGGGGCTGTCCTCTGACATGCACACCATTGTCTTTTGGGGAGTGGTAAAAAAAAGTTCATTTGTTTTGAATTTCTGTTTTTTTTTAATTAAAGATTTTATTTATTTATTAATGAGAGACATACAGAGAGAGGCAGAGACATGGGCAGAGGGAGAAGCAGGCTCCATGCCGGGAGCCCGATGCGGGTCTCAATCCCGGGGGGTCTCAATCCCGGGACTCAGGGGTCACACCCTAAGCCAAAGGCAGGCGCTAAACCACTGAGCCACCCAGGGATCCCCTGAACTTCTGTTTTTAATCCATCCTCATGATCTCTTCTTTTCTGGTCCATCCACCGCTGCATCGCCCCGCTGGGCACACAGTAGGGCCTCAACAGGCATTTACCGGCTGCATGAGGGCACACTTCTGCTTTGAGCAGTTCCATTTCTTTGGCTCCAAGTGGATGTCTCCGGGCCTGTCTCGACCTCCGAGGGCGGGCGGGCGGGCAGGCCCCCTCCTCTCCCCGGAGCGTGCGAGCCGGGGCGGGGGCGGTGGGAGCGCTGCCCCCCCAGGGGCGGTCGCCCTCGACGACGGGGGCACAGGGGTGGGCGCGGGGGTCGAGGGAGGGAGCAGCCTCGGAGCGAGCCCCAGCCGAGCGGAGACCGTGCACCCCGCGGCCGCAGCAGGCGCCCCGGCCCCCACCCCGCAACCTGCCGCCCGCCCCGAGGGGAGGGGGCGCCCCCGACGCCCGCCCCGCCCCCCGCGGGGGGGGCCGGCGCCCATTGGCCGGCGGCGCGCGGAGCCCCGCCCCCGGCAGGCGCGGGCCAATGAGAGCGCGGCTGTCAGCTCGTCAGCCGCGCCGGCTCGGAGGCTGGGAGCCCGAGCGGTGGCCGAGGAGCCAGCAGCCAGGAGCGCTCGGCGAGCGGCGGGTCGGAGGGGTCCCCGCGCCCCGCACGCCCGCACGCCCGGCCGGCCCGGCGAGGCTCGCAGCGAGCATGGGCGCGGCGGCCGTGCGCTGGCACTTGTGCGTGCTGCTCGCCCTGGGCGCGCGCGGGCGGCTGGCGGGGGGCAGCGGGCTCCCAGGTAAGCCCGGGGGCGGCGGGCGGCGGGCGGCGGGCTCCGGGGTGGGGGGGCCCGGGGTGGGGGGGCCCGGCCCGCGCCGTCGAGGGGGCTGCAGCCCGCGCAGCCCCGCGCCCGCCCCGCCTCTTTGCAAAGTAACTTCTGCGGCCGCCGCCGGGCGCCCCCTCCCCGAAGCCTGGCGGCCGGGGGCTCCGGGCTCCCCGCGGGGCCGCCGCGGGGGCGGGACGGGCTGGGGCCCCGGGGGAGGGAGGGCGAGGCGGGAGGAGGAAAGAGAGCGCGACGGCCGGCGGAGGGGAGCCCCGGCGCTCGGACCGCGGGCGGGCGGGAGTGGGGACCCCGGAGCCCGACGGGCGCTCCCCCAGGCGAGAGGGGCGCGCGGGCCGAAGGAGGCCCGGAGGGGAGACGGGGGGGGGGGGGAGCGGGGGAGGGGGCGAAGGCCTGACCTAGAGGGAAAGGGGATGAAGGGGATGGTGGATGGAGGGACGGACGGACAGAAGGAGCACGGAGGGAACACACAAAAGGACACAGAAAGAATCCCAGAGAAAGACAGACGCGAGAGTAGGGAGGAGACCAGGAGACCGGAGGGAAGGAGGAACCCCAAGGGACAGAAGGAGGCAAATGGGCCGCTGGGAGGAAAAGAAGATAAAGGGAGATGTGACGGACGTGCTAAGGGATGGGAAGGAAGAGAGAGGAGAGATGGAGGCGAGGGACAGCAGAGAAAGAGACCAGAGGACTGGCGGGGGGGGGGGGGGGGGGGGAGGAAGCAAGACAGACAGAGGGGAAAGACAGAAGGGGGCATGGCTGGCAAGCGAAGAGCAGACACCAGACGCGTCAGACAGGAATTGAGGAAGGGGGACAGAAAGACTTGACACAGAGGGAAGGAGATGGTTGGGAACCAGAGTGAGGGGAGACCAGACTTGGGACACAGGGCGGGAGGCCCAGGAGAGGGGGGGCAGAAGGCACTGAAGGAGGATCAGGGATTTGGGATCCAGAGCATTCAGCCATGGGTTGGGGCAGGCAGCAGAGGCTAGCAGAGCAGCCAGGGGCCCCAGGATTTCACAGGGAGCTCCCCAGCACCTACTCCTTCCCCTCCCACTCTCTGGCTGTCTGAAAGGGGTGCTCTCACAAGGCTGAAAGCACAGTCCCACAGCTTTGAGGAGTTTCCTCCCTCTCTCCCCTAAGAGGGTATGTGTGTGTGTGGGGGGGTGACCTGCCTGCTTCTGCTCTGCTCTCCTTGGCTTTCTCTGGACACCCCCCCACCCCGCCCGCCCCAGCTTCCATGCTGGGCTCCCTGAAGTCTGTGTTTGGTGGCACAGGAATCTATTCCTGGGAGTCACACCCTGAATGAGAATGCCAGGCCATTTAAACTGTTCTTCGGCAGTTGGAGGCCGAGGAAGCTGGGTCCTGTAGCCCACAGCCCCCACCGCATCTGTAGGTGTTTCTCTTCGACCTTAGGATCCCTCACCCGTTTGGCTGTTTCTGTATGTGCCTCTCTCCACTTCTCTATCCCTCCTCTGTGTCGGTCTCTGTGTCCCACTCCCTGAAAGCCTTGTGCTGTGAAACAAACCAAAGTCAAAGCAAGCCCCAGGGACATGACTGGAGAGGGCTGGGCTGCCCTCTGTAGGGGGTCCCCAGCCCTGGGCAGAGAGCAAGGCCAGCCATGGGCACAAATGGCCTGTGGCTCCCCTCCCTCTCCCTAGCCCTCAAGTAAAGATGTAAAGACATGTTTAGAAGATGTGCTGGGAGGTGTCCCACACCCCCTCACACACCAGCCCCTTGGCTAACATTCATCCCTTTCCCTCCCCACGAGGATACCTGCCTAGGTCAGAGATTAGGGATATGGTGCAAAAGGGGCTCCAGGACCCCAGGCAGTATCCCTCCCCTCATTTCTGTGCACTGACCCTTGGGATATGCGTCCGTAGTGCATTCCCCCTGCTGGTCCTATCTCAGAAGTGGCCCCCGGGCCTCCCCACTGGAAGGATGCAGATTGGCCCTCCCTGGCCTCTAGCTTCCTGCCCTCAAGGCTTTGCTACCCCTGCGGGGGGGGGGGGGGGGAGATTCCAGTTGTTGTCAAGTCCGCAGAAGGGGATGTTCTGCTGGCCTGAGGTTCCTGCTGACCCCGGGCCATTTGAGGGCTGGCTCTGGCCCCCTTGCTCCTATTCCTTTGGGCAGCTGTAGAGGATGGGCTGCTGACCTGAGCAGATACAACCACCCTGAAGAGTGACACCACCTGCTGTGTGTGCATGTGTGTGCATGCGTGCATGTGTGGGGACGTGTTGCTGTTGTGCTTCCTGTTGATACCTCTCTTCCTTTGAGGGGCTGGAGTCTTAGGGACTTAGAGGGGAGCCTTGTTCCCTTAAAGAGGCCCTCACAGATTTAGAACCCCGGTGCCAGCCAGAGGAGTAATTCAGAACAGACAGTCTGGAGAACCAGATAGTCTAGCGTAAGGCTGGAGTCATGAAGAGAGAAGGTCACTCCTGGACTTCCCCAGGCCTGCCCCTGGGTTATTGCCCTTGGGGTGGCTGCTGAGGGTTCCTGGTGTGTGCTCGCTCCGGCAGCACATATACTTAAAAAAAAAAAAAAAATGGGTTCCTGGTGCTGCCTTGCTGGGTCCTTCTATCTGTCTGTCATCCATCTGGATCTTATTCATGGCCAACTGGAAGTAACATGGCACATAGAAAGCTCTGGATCTGAGCTCCAGTCTCTGCCCCTAATGAACTACTACTGATCTACAACAGACCTCTCTGGGCCTCAATTTTCTCATCTGTAACCCATATTATAACTAAGGTTCTGGCTGTGCTATCCTGTGTCCTGAGGGTCCTTTTTCCTGTTTGAGCTCTGTGCTATGTATGAGAGAAAGAGAGAGAGAGAGAATGAGATGGGTGTAGAGCCAGATACACAGAACCTATTGTGCATTACTTTGGCCAACAGCTATTCCAGCCCAAAGGTGTATATGTGTATGTTGGGGTGGGAGGTGGGGAGTGCCAGGAGCCTTCAAAACATAGACTGAACTTGAATTTGGAAGTTGGGATCTCAGAACCAGGTCCCAGTTTTCCGAGGTGGAGAGGAGAGAAGATGGGGAGGTCAGAACCATGGGTGAGCCAGGTCTGCCCCACTGAGGGTGTGGTTCCCCTGTTGGCCGATGCACTCTAGGGTGTGGAAGCTAGGTGAAGAATCCTCTATTTCCACAGCCTTGGGGCTGAGTGGGGTCAGATCACCCCTCCTCCCTGGGCCTCCTGGCTTGGCCTCTACTCACCGCTCCATTCTAGGCTTGGTTCCCTCCTCCCCCCACCCCAGCCCCATAACCTGAAGGGGATAGCTTTAAATTCCTCCAAAGCTCTTCTGGCTCTGAATTCTAGAATAAGGAGAGTGGAGGAAGGATGGAGTGGTGCTTGTGAGGAGAGCAAAACATACAGAGAGGCTTTCCTGGCAGTGCTCCTAAGCCTTGGTTTTGTCATCTTTCCAGCAGGAGTAATAGATTGACTTAATGGGACTGTCATGAAAATAAATGGGAGCCAGCATTTAGGTAGCATTGCATCTGGCACAGAGTAGCTGCCCCCCAAATGCTGCCAGTCACCACTCGTCATGCCAGATTGTTGTATGCTGGCTATTACTATTGATTACCCCAGCAATCAATGGAAGGTGGGGGGGCAGAAGGAACTCCCTGTACCCAGCCATCACTACCTGCCACCCAGGCCACACCTCACCAGTTGTTTCCCCCACTCCCCAGGGCCAGTCGACGTGGATGAGTGCTCGGAGGGCACAGATGACTGCCACATTGATGCCATCTGCCAGAACACACCCAAGTCCTACAAATGCCTCTGCAAGCCGGGCTATAAAGGGGAAGGCAGGCAGTGTGAAGGTAAGCCCAGCCCAACCCTCCTGGCCAGACCCTGTGGCTGCCACCGCCACCATGTGTGGCTGGTACCCGCCTGGTGGTGTGCCAGCAGGGGCTGAGTCTCCAGCACCCCCACCCCCCGGGTGCCAGCAGCACAGGCCTCACTTGGCCTTGGGAGGGAGGCCATAGGCTTCTTGGGAACTTGAGCTGCTTCCCTGGAGGGAGGAGTTTGGAGTCCTGGGGTACTTAACTCACTCTGGACTTGAAACTTCTGCTTTAAATAAGATGAGGTACTGAATGATATGTTCGTCCTTCTGTCCCTGACTGAGTATGTGTGGGGTAAAGGCCTGGGATAACCCCCCACCAGGTTCCTAACTTCATAACCAGCAAAACCACCCCATGTGGCCTGTAGCTTCCCCAAGGGACCTGCTTAGTAGCCAGCCATAGCATTTGTGGGCTGGCTCAGGTATGAGAGCTCGGGCAAAGACATAGATCTGTGCTGTGTCCATCTATCTGTCCAGCCTTTCTTTCCTGCACCTGGGGTATCAGTTTGATTGCCTGGCACTGGAAACTGCCTCCCGTGCATGCTGAATGTCAGAGACAGACAAGCAGCCTTGGCTGACTTTGGAGCCAGGACTCTCCAAACCGGTTGGATCTCATGGGAGCATCTGTCAGGGAGGGTCTGTGTAGCCATTCTGTGTGGTTCTGGGGAAGCCCATCGTTAGGGAACTGGGAACAGCTCTCTCCATGACCCACATGTACACCCAGATGAGAATCCTTGATCCAAATCTTCCCTGTCTGTCCCCACTTTACAGATGAGGAAAGCTGTGGCCCAGAGAGAAACAAGCCCCCAGGTCCCACAGAGCATGGCGAGTACTAAACCCCAGGTCTCTGGATTCCCACTCCATGGCTCCCTAGCATCTCATTTTCTTTTCCCCAAGCCCTGCCAGCTTATTTCTGCAAAGCATGACATTCGTAGTAGGAAAGTGACCCACGGGGCGCCTAGGTGGCTCAGTCTTTTGAGTGTCTGCCTTTGGCTCAGGTCAGGATCCCAGAGTCCTGTGATGGAGCCTCACACTGGGCTCCCTGCTCAGCGGGGAGTCTTCTACTTCTTCTCCCTATACCCCCACTCTTCTTGTGTTTTCTCTCTCTCTCTCAAATAAATAAATAAAATCTTAAAAAAAAAAAAAAGGCAACCCATGTGAGTAAGATGGGTGCCCGTCCCTTCTGTATAAGGCTTTGCAGGAGCTGGAGCTTTGTGGGAGATGCAGCCTTGCCTCCTTGGAATGCTGACATTATTCATCCGTCTCACTTGTTGGGTGTCTACTTAAGGCTGAGTGCCGGGCAAATGGCAATATTCCAGATCATGCCTGGTTTGGCCACATCTCTGGCCTTGCTTAGGGCCCCGAAGCCTGAGTGGGGAGCTGGTGCCTACCCACAGACCTCTGGAAGGAGGCCAGGCTGGAGACAGGCAGAGCAGGTCATGAGCAAGAAGCCTGGTGGCCCCGGGCTGGCTCCCCTGCTTGCAGGGCCTGGAGGTTCCAAGTGGCACATGTGAGGCTCTACGTGACCACTTTCTGACCCTCTGCTCCTGCTCCAGGCCCAGTGCTCAGGCAAGGGAGGGCCTAGGGCAACCCTTTTTCTCTGCTTGTTTAAACCACTGACCCAATCTGCTCCTCCTCTAGCCCAGCTCCTTAGCTTCCCCTCCTGCTGTCCCCAGACCTGGGGACTTTGTCTCCTGCCAGTTTCCCTGAAATCCTTCAGAGTTCAGCTTTAGCTCCCCACTCTGTTTGAGCCCAGTTGGGAGTCAGACTCACTGGCTCAGTTAAGGATGACAGAAGAGGAGGCTTGTAAATGTGCCTCTGGAACTGCCAGGGCCCTCCCTGTCTCTCTAGCCTGGCTCTTGCCTCTGTCTCTCACCTCCTAAAACCCTGGATCATGCTTGTGTCCCGGCCACACATCCACACACCAGGCTGTTCCATGTTTCTGAGCCCCAGCTCAGGTCTTCCGCTTACCAGGAGCTGCTTTTCCACCCTTTGTGTCCTGGCTAATTCCTAATAAGGCTTTAGATTTGCCTCCTCTGGGAAGCCTTCCTTGATACCTCCACTTCTACACAATTACACACACACACATATACACACATAGCCACATTAAGTATCTACTCTGATCTCAGAAGCTTCTGGATTTTTCTCCATCACAGGGCTTCTATTTTTTTAAAAGATTTATTTATTTATTGGGTGCGGCGGGAGCAGAGAGAGAGAGAATTTCAGGCAGACTATGCTGAGTGCAGAGCTCAATGGGGACCCTTAGAGATCAAGATCTGAGCTGAAACCAAGAGTCAGACACTTTTTTTTTTAAGATTTTACTTATCTACCTATGAGAGACACAGAGAGAGGGGCACAGACACAGGCAGAGGGAGAAGCAGGCTCCACGCAGGGAGCCCGATGTGGGACTCGATCCTATGTACCCAGGATCACACCCTGGGCCCATGACAGCACTAAACCACTGAGCCACCTGGGCTGCCCAAAAGTCAGACACTTAACCGACTGAGCCACCAAAGTGCCTGGGCACTTTTTTTTTTTTTTTTAAAGATTTATTTATTTATTTTAGAGGGAGAGCATAAGCGGGAGGGGCAGAGAGAGAAAAAGAATCTCAAGCAGACTTGTTGCTGAGCAGAGCCCAACGTGGGGCTTGATCTCATGACACCGAGATCACAACCTTAGCAGAAACCAGGAGTGAGACGTCTAACCAACCGTGCCCCCCAGGCGCCCTCTTCATAGCACTTCTGACTTTGGATGATAATTATGCATCTTGTTCTCCCGCTGACCCATGAGCTCATTTATTGAGAGTTGGCCATGGACTCAGCATGGGGGTCCACCACACTGAAACTATCAAACTCGAGGCCACTGGGAGCCCCTAGATTGCCTTTCAGGCTTGTCCCCATACGCCCGACTCCTGGGGCAGAGCCCAGCGTGAGTGTGGGTGTGCAGAAAATGTTTAGTCTGAATTGGCTCTCATTTGCCCAGACTGGAGTTCCCACGAGATGAGGAGCCCCAGAGATTGAAGCTACCCACAGGGGGGCTGCGCAAGCGGCAGGGAAGCATGGAGTGCTGGGTCCGGGTGAGGACTCGGTTCTTGTCGTGGCATCATTGCCACCCTGTCTCATGAGAGAGGAAAGCAAGAACGGACCTAGCCGCCACATGGGAGTCTGGGTTGCAGCCCACCTCTGATGTGAAAGTCTAGGTGCTCATTTGCCCCCCTGAGTCTCAGTTTCCCCTTTAGTTATATGGGCTGAAAATACCCGCCATCAGAAGCCATCCTGAAGACTGAAAGAAATGCAGTGTGGCGAGCCGCAGGCCTGCCAGTCACAGTGCCTGGCTCGCGATGGGCACCCAGTGTATAGGATGCGCTTAGGACACAGACGACAGTGCCATTACTGTCACTGTCACCATCTCCGTCATCTGGTCTCACCTCCTCTCACAGTGGCTGCAGATGGTGAGAGGCAGTGTGAACAGACTCACTTAATGACATCTTGAACCATGGTGAAGACCTTTGAAAATGGTTCAGTGCCGCCTGCCTCGGAGGTGATAAAGATGGTGCAACCTTGCCCTTCCCCTCATGGGTCTTTGGATCAGGGTTGGCCTGCATGAGCTGAAATGATATATCAGTAGAAATTTTTAATGAACAGGGTCCTATGGGTGGTAAGTCGGTCCCTATGGACTTGTCCTAGTAACAGTATGGAGACAAGTGGTCAAGAACTGAGACCATTTGGCCACTCACTCCCTAAACCCTTTGTGAGTGCCAGCAGGTTTTCTGGGGACCTGAGTGGACACTGTCCCACTTACCCTGAGGTTTTCTTACCCCTGAGAATAGTCATCAGTCAGAATTGGTGGAGCCAGCTGGAGTGTTCCCCATGAGCCATCAGACCCTCCACCAGCTTCCCCAGGAGGACCATGCAGAAATTTCTGGAGGCTTTGAAACCTGGAGGGGCTGGCAGGTCACATGCAGTGGTGGCCTGAGGGAGCTTGGAGATCATCCAGATGTTCATTCTCTTCCTTGGTTTTACAGATGGGAAAATGGAGGCCTGAGGAGGTGAGGGTCTTGCCTGAGTTGGGACCAGAGTCCAGGTTTGGTGGGCCTTGCTTCTCACACTGCATTCTGCAAGTGGCTATTGCTACCTGTGGTTCTCTGCTCTGAGAAGACGGATAGACAGTCAATATGCAGTTGTGCGCAGTGGTTAAAGCATGGACTTTGGAGTCAGGTGTCTTGGGTTTGAATCCTGCCTGTGTAGCCTGGCCAAGTGACTCGACTCCGTTTGTTTGTTTATATAGTAGAGGTAACAATAATGTCTACTTCACAGAGATGGTATGAGCACCAAATGAGGTAATGCGCATAAAGCATTTGAACGTAGCCCGGTATGTAGGACACACTGTGTGAGCTTTACCTGCTGTTCTTGTGATGATGGTGATGGTGGTGATATTGAGGATGAGGACAAGGATGTTGCTGTTGATGATGGTGATGTTGAGGATGAGGATGAGGATGCTAATGACCATATTGGTGATGACGATGGTAATAATGATGATGGTGGTGATGATTAATCATCATCATCATGGTGATGGTTTTGATGCTCATGATAATGTTAATGTTGATGATCATAATGCCGTTCAGTATATGAAAAAGGGTGAACCTTTGTCTTTTTCCAACAGTTGCCAGGATCTTAAGTGGCTGGGAAATGGGCTATTCTGGCTCACAGACTATTTAGATGAGCCATATGCATATGTCCATATCCCCATAGAGATGTACGGACATGTGTGCCATTCACAAATGACCATTTACCAAGATTGCGCAATAAAAATTACAAGTGACAGAAGGCTCTCCTTTGTTCCACTGAACCTACTGAAGGGCTGGCAAAGAGGCTGCCACATTTTGCCAGAGCAGACACCAGTAATTGATCACAGCCCCCTCCAGACAGCAAGCTCCACTTTAGATGAAACCTGTCTCCCTCCCTGGGGCCTTTCTTCACAGGTGCTGAGCTGGTATGGGGCTGTGCAAGGGCTGGGGTGGGAGTCTTGGGGAAATGAGCACCCTATCCTACAGACCTGATAGACTTGCTGTTTACTGTGATAAGCACAGAGGATGGATTCTCAGCAACACGTGCTCAGAGAACGTGGCTTCCACAATCTCACTAGTTCTTCACGGCCAATGGACCCAGGTTATGGGAAGCCCTGTGTAGGGCCGACTGAGGCTCTTAGACCCTTCACTGCTTCACCCTGAGGCTGCTGTTGGTCATGAAAACCCTTTAGCAAACCCAGCATCTTAGGCAGCCTGTCCCCCTCCCCTATTACAAGGACAGTTTCTTGCCAGCCTTCAGGGCCATCTTGCCATGTGGCCAGTGCATGTGTGACGATGACCAGGCTTCCACATGCTCAGCCACGTTGCAGCCATGTGGAGAGCAGCCCTGGAGCCCTGGCTGGTCTGCTGAACGCTGGCAGGGGGCTTGCTATAGCCAGGCTGAGGTGCCTCAGATGGTTCAGAAAGGCCCTGGGCAAGGCTGAGGATAAATCCGTGTTTTCTTGATGATTTGCATCTTGACAGAATCTGAAGAAACTCTAGGCACACTCCTGATGTGCACAGTTGGAAGGGACTTGAGGGGGCCTCCAGGGTAGCCTCCATGTTTTACAGATGACCAGTTCTCTCTGTTGCCCGCCCCCCCAGACCCATACACACCTCCCCTTTGGTCCATGTTACCCTGCATTGATGTTTCCCTGTGTCTCCTCCTGGAATGTGGGCCCTGCAAGGACAGCGTCTGTGACCTGTTCCGCTCTATTCCCTGGAAGCCAGTGCCAGGCTTGGCATGGAACTTGGAAGGCATCTGTTGAGTGAGAGGGTAGATGGATGAGTTCCAGCAGTCACCTCCTCCAGGAAGACTTCCCTGCTGCCCATGTCACCTGTGAGCATCCCTCCTTCAGAGCACCTATGACACTTGGTTGCAATGACCCATGTGACTTCATTTAGGGCTGGCTCCAGAGCTAGTGTTGGTGGACAGTGAGTGACCATTATAAATCCCAGGGATAGCAGGAAAGGCCTCCCAGAGCTTCTGAATTCTGGAGGTTTCACAGGTGAGGAAGCTGAGGCCTGACAAGGGAAGAGGCTAACCTGAGGACATCTGTTGTGGACCAGTGGCAGGATAAGGTTGGGGCAACTGGACCCAGGGAGGTCAGGCTAAGCCAGGTCACCCAGCTGAGAAGCAGCAGGGCCTGGATCCAACCTCAGGCAGCCATGGGGTCCCAACCATGGGCCAGACCCCCAGCAGCCTGTCTGAACAAAGTGAGAAGAGCTCCTTAGCTAGGAGTCATAGAGAAGGTTGCGGAGACCCTTCCCTTTATTCACATCCCCCCGTTGTCGCCACAAGCTCATCTGAGCCAGGCCCTGTGAATGTGAGGATCAAAGCACACCACCCACCTGTATAGCTGAGAAAGGACATCCCTTGGGCTGAGCCCAAGGCACTCAGCTAATCATATTGAACTGCTCATTCTCACTCAACCCTTCCCTCCCTGACCACACCATAGCATCACTCATTTTTGGGTTCCTCAAACTTGCCAGCTCTCTCCTACCCCAGGACCTTTGCGCATTCTGTTGCCCCTGCCTCTTTTCATTAGGCTAAGCCTATGCATCCCCCAGCTCACCAGACCCCTGTGCTGGCCTCCTGGTCTGAATTAGTTGGGCCTGTTTATGCTCCTTCTGCTAAGGGGGCAGGTCAAGGGCAAGGAGGGGGCATTTCATCCCTTTTAAATGCTTCAACTCATTTAACCTTAATTGCTTTGTTTTCATAGACATTTACTAAGGAAAAGGACCAAATTATAGCTTGAATTGGGTCTTACTAATCTTAATTAAAAGCTCTCGTTTATAATCAGGACCAGGCCCCAAACGAGGAGCAAACCGCCCTCAAATGGCTTGTTTAAATAACTAAGACCCTCTTGATAATCACTGTTTAGTCTGAACCAGCAGTGCACATCACCCCTTCTATGTGTACTTAATTTTTTAGACTATTTATTCAAGTCGTTTATTCCACTTGCAAGTTCCAACTCGGGCCTTTTCCAGAATGCTATAATTAAAACTCTTGGGGGAAATAACTTTTTTGTTTTGGCCACAGAATATCAAATACATTATTATTTTCCCCTTTTTTGTGTGAGAAGAGGAAAAAATGACAACCTATGGGCATCAGAGATCACAAAATTAGCATGTATGTGATGAATGTAAATAGCCACTTCCTGAATTTTATATCCCCAGCGTCTACTTGTCAGTCACTGAAGTCAGGTAGATTACAGGGCATGCGATTAGGCATTTTAACAAAACTCCTAATAACACACCCCGCAATCTGTTTAGTTTAACGTCAGAAGAAAAAATCTTAAAACCAATAGGCCTTCTTAGAGAATACTATCTATGACCTTATTAAATCATTTTCCTCATCATTATTGCACGGCTTATTGAAACTCCAGATAAAATTCTGCTTTTTGGGAGGCCAGGAAAGGCAGTAGGAGGTGGGCTGGGGGGGGGGACGGTGGAGGGAAATTCTTCTTCAAGTCTTAAAACGTGCAATTATGCATGCTAACGTGTGCCCCACTGAAGATGAAAGCGCTCTAGTCCAGCAGACCAGCAGGCAGGAAGAAGTCAGATGTGACTTAAAATTCCAAGTTGCTGTCAGCTAGCAATTAGATGGCATTGCTTGCAACTAGTCCCCGCTCTGCTGCAGAGTTTGGGCCTCTGCAGAGCCCATGTCCGTTTTTAGAAAGAAAAATGGAAATGTCATAATGCTGGCGTTTAAGCATTGGAGGCAAGGCCGCCTCCCTGAGCCTTAGTTTACCCATCTGTAAAATGCATCCGCTAGGCTAGATTCAGTTTGGTATTGAGAATGTTTGCTGAGCACCTACTCTGTGCCAGGCTTGGAGCTGAGGCAGAGACATGTTTTCCCAACCTCACTGGTCAGTGGGAGAGTCGGACCGAGAGAGATGTGAACATAACACAAGTGGGAAGGGCAATGATGGAAACCCAGAACCAGACTGAGGGTAAAGAAGAAAGAGTACGGCTCTCTGCCTTGGGAGGGAAGAAACCAGAGAGGCTCCCCAGAGAGGCGTTTTCCAGGCTAGGTTAGGGAGGCAGACCTTCCTTCCAGCTCTGATGGCCCATGAAGGCATCTGTAGTGTGAATGCTGAGGTCTTCTGGGGCCTCAGTTGACTCAGTGAGCCCAGTAAGTGACCTAACCTTCCAGAGGCCTGGTTCCTTATCCAGGCAGTCAGAGCAATGGCACCTGCTTGCCAACCACCAAGGAGGAAAGTGCGCTGAAGGTATTCCAGAGCCTGCATGTCATACTTTCTGTTTCCTCTAAACCCCATTTCTGGGATGCCTGGGTGGTTCAGTGGTTGAGCATCTGCTTTTGGTTCAGGGCATGATCCCAGGGTCCTGGGATCGAGTCCTGCATTGGGCTCCCCACAGGGAGCCTGCTTCTCCCTCTGCCTGTTTCTGTGTGTGTGTCTCATGAATAAATAAATAAAATCTTTAAATCCTCATTTCTCCTAGGGTTAGAGGGTCTCTCCCCTGCCCCCACTGCCCTCAGCCCCCTACCCCCTCCCCTGGGGCACAGGCCCCTCTCTGCCCCTTCCTCTGGGCTCTCTCTCCTCCTCTTGGCCGCTTCTTATTACAGTGGCTGTATTTGTTTTTCCATCTAAGGAATGCTAACCAGAAAAAACCATTATTTCTAAGAAAATAAACTGCGGGCCTGTTGGCCTTTGGATGCTACTGAAAGGGATGGCGGCCTTCCCCCAAGGCCTTGAGACAAAGAGGGCCAGAGGGCTTGTGTGTGCGGGCAAGGTCACGGGGCCTCGGCTCTAAGGAGGTCCTCCAGATGGGCCAGGGCTGCAGTCCTGGGAGGAGAGAGTTTTAAGACCCCAGGCGGCCAGCTTGGACTCTGGCCTGGTTAATAACAGCTCTGGGACTGATCACTCCCTCCTCCCTCTCAGAGCTCCAGGATGTACTCCTTGCTCTGGGAGCCACCTTCCTCCTGTCTGGGCCTCCTGCCCCTTGTGCCAGGGAGAGTAGAGCTAGGCATGGGTCCGAGGAGAACTAGGTGCCAGCCCCACGTGACCTGGAGCAGGTCCGAGAACCCATTGGGCCCTAGTGGATGATTGCAAAGTTGACGCCTAGAGCTAGGAGATCCCAGATCCCTTTGGCCCCTCGTGGTGGACAGCTTTTTTCATCATGCTCCTTGCCATGGTGGCGCCTAATGCTGGATTAGTCTCTGGGGGGTGGCAGATGGGTTCAGGTTGGACTGTTGGTCACCTGTCTCTTCCCACTGGCAGCTCCGTAGATGGGCCTGGGCCTGGCTGGTGTGTTGGCAGGGGAGGTGCTCCTATATGAGCTGAGTCGATCTGTGTCTGGGTCCTTGTTGTCCATCGGGCTGGTACTCCTTGTGGCTGGGGTCTGGGCTGAGGGTGAGGAGCCAGCCTGGGGAAAGCGTTGGTCTAGGAGCAAAGAGGGCAGGGGGGCAGCTTGATGCTCAGCATGGACTGTGGGCCTTGACTTCTTGGGTCACTGAGACTGGGAAATTCTCCAGAGGACTGTGTCAAGGTTGGGACTGTGTCAAGCTTAGGAGGGCAGAGCCTGGAACGAGCCTGCCTGCATTCCAATATTGGCTTTGCCACCTACTAGCTGTGGGAGCTCTGAGCTCTCTGAGCATTGGTTTCTTTTTCTGTGACAGGGGAAGTTGTTAAGCCTTCCTGCTTGGGCTTTGGTTAGGAGTAAGCCACTTGCAACTGAGATGGTGTCTGGGGGGAGTTGCCACGGCCGTTGCTGTTTATGTTGGACAGAAACTGCGCTGGGGGTTTGGGGAGAAAGAAGGAAGCTGACTGCATCCGGCCCGCTCAGGCCTGCCCACTGCCTGAGCCCACGGGGCCTCCCTGAGGTCTTGGGTTCAAGCTACTGTCAGCTCGAGACTTGCTGATAAGATTAGCACCTCAGTTCCCCTGTCTGGGCTTGGTTACCCCTTATAAAACCCAGTGGGAGCTTCAGAGGAGCTCTCGGGGTGCCAGCTTACCCATTCTGTGGGGCAGCTCAGGCTCTCTGGCAGCTGCATGCCTCTGATTGCCCTCCTGTTGAGTTCAGAGGTGGTTGGGCCTGGGCAGCAGCCCCCCAGAGCTTGCAGTTTGGTGGTTTGGGGGCTTCTCCGCTGCCTTTTGCTAAGAGGATAGAAGAATGAATGTGCCTGTAATTAATTGGCAGTGTGTGTGGGGGGGTGTCTCAACTCTGAGCTGGCAGCCTGGGGCACCTCCTCCCTTCCATCTAGAACATTCTCACAGATCAGCTTTCCCTTGACAAGGTTGCTTTGATGTCGTCAGGCTTGATGTCAGAGCTTGGGAAACAGCCTCCAGCAAAAAGGTTCCAGGTGTTTTTGAGGGAGAAAGGGAATAATCAACTGGTCTTTGTCCTTTGGTTTGGTAGGAAAGTTCCACCTGGATCTTGTGAGCCACACGCTCACTGTGAGCACACACTGGGCAGGTGGCATTTGAGGTCAATTCAGAATGAGCATCCTTGTGGTTTCCCTGTGTCCAGGCAGAGTCACAGTGACCCAGCCAGGGCAACAGATGAGAGCGGTGACAGCATTAACTTTTTAAAGATTGTAAACAACTAGGGCTCCTGGGTGGCTCAGTCGGCTAAGCATCCGACTCTTGGTTTCAGTTCAGGTCATGATCTCAGGATCGTGGGATCGAGCCCTGTGTTGGGCTCCGTGCTGAGCATGGACCCTGCTTAATATTCCCTCCCTCTCTCTCTCCCTCTTCCATGTCCTGCTTGCACATGCTCCCTCTCTCTCTCCCTAAAAAAGAGAAAAATATTGTACAACTTTATTGAGACACAATTCACATACCATGCAATTCATTCATCCAAAGTACCTTTCAGTGATTTTTAGTATATTTACAGAACTGAGTGCTCATCACCATAGTCAATTTTAGAACTTTTTTATTACCTCCCAAAAGAAATCTATACCCCTTAGCCGTCACTGCCCAGGCCTCTAGCCCCAGAAAGCCACTAATCTCTTTTTGTCTCAATAGATTTGGCTTTTCTAGAGACTTCGTACAAATGGAATCTTACAATATGTGGTCCTTTGTGACAAAGACAGCATTAACTTTGAAGCCAGGTGACCTGGCTCCCTTTCTGGTTCCACTTGTATTAGCTGTGTGATCTCGGGCAGGGGAGATAACTTCTCTGAGTCTTAGCTCCCCTGCCACAAAATAAAGATGTTGGTACGTACTTCACATATGTGAGGGGCCTGCATACCACCTACACGTTGTCGGGGGTCAGTCGATGGAGGCTGTGCCTATGATGATTATGCATCTGTTTGCTGTTTGTCACCGAGCTTTTGCGGAGCACAACTCTGCCACTTCCGAAGCTTACACTGAACAGAATGTAGCCCTTGTCCCATGGGACGCACAGCTCCAAAGGACAGACACATAGCAAACATGAGTGATGGTTGCTGTCCATTCCTGGGGCTCTGGGGTCCGCTGGAGGAGGAGGAGTCATGTCTGCCAGGGGATCAGCAGAGGTTTCAGGTGGGAGATGATGCTGGGGCTCAGCCTGCAGACATAGATAGGTGTCTGTAAAGATGAAGGAGCCCCAGGCTAGGGAACAGCATGAGCGAAAGTGTGGTGTCCTGACCCTGCGGCAGCTGCTGGGGGAGGTCAGCAAGCAGCTCGAACCCCATGGTCACTTTGGATCACGAGCTGGGCAGTGGGGAGGGCCTTCCCACCCTCTGGCTGAGCCACGGTCATTGTGTGCAGTTAGGAATGAAAAAGTATATAGATTTGTGTTGGTTTTGTGTGACCTTTGACCTTTCCCATAATTAACTGCTGGGCCTACTTCTAGCATTGTCTCCTCAGAAGGGAAACCTGATCAATGGATGCCAGGGGTCCACAGAGAGCCGGGTCTCATTACTCAATCATTACAAACCCGGAGCTTAACCCTGTGCCACCGGAGACAGGAGGCTTAATCCTTCCTGCTAGGCGGCCCTGCAAAACTACCTTCCCTCGAGCGTAATTAGCCAAGAAACCGGATTAAGATTTATTCACCAATAAGGACCCAACTTCCTAAGCCATACATCTCTCCCAGAATGGTTGCCTGATCTGAGGAGTGCACAGTTTTTCCTAAAGCCCCCAGACAAAGGAAAAGACGTGCTAGTGCCCAGCCAGGGGAGGGGTCTTTGTTAGAGCGTTTGGTCTCCACGGTCTGCAAGGAATGTCAAGAAAAATGCCAATTTCAAGGGGAAACAAGAAGGCGTTTTTCAGTAATGATCTCTGAAAGCGGAGCGGGGTGGGGGGGGGGACTTTAAAAACCCTCATTTTGAGAACCTTTCCAGTCCATTGTGATTTTCAGGAAAATGCCCTGAAAAAACATGAAAATAAAATGAGAAGGAGCCCCAACACATTGCAATGCAATCTTTTAGAACCTAAGCATTGCAGAATAAATATATATTTTATGGTGCAACGAGAATCAATTTTGAATTAATTGAAAAAAATAAAATAAAACTAAACTCATCCCATTCGAGTTCCAAACCACTCCTGTTGGCACAGAACCATAGCTGTGGGATCGCGTGTGCATGGCTGCCTTTAATATAGGAAAAATGAAACAGTGTGTGCTTTTTAAAATCCCATAATAAGCAGCTCCTGTGCTGCTTTGCTCTGTTCTGTGAGATGTTGGAAACTGTTTTCTGTTGAGAACTGAGTTTTCATAACCAAAAACTAAAAAAAAAAAAAAAAAATCCTAGCTGTAGAAGGAGCAGGAAGGACTAGGGTGAGCTATCGGACTTATCCCCAGCACTCCGATCAGGTCTTTTGTTCTCCCCATGGTTTCCCCTCCTACAAACCTTCCCTGTAACCATCCCTCAGCCTCTGGGGTAGGTATACACCTTAGAAATAAAAATGAGGCACGTGACATCTCCTTCCCACACTTCTCCTTAATAACTTTTTGGAACGTGAAGCATTTGTAACAAGTTGTTCATCTCATGCACCCAAAGGATATGGCTCCAACAAGATATGGAATCTGCCTTGGAACACAGGCACAGGCTAGGGGCTGGGAAACTGGGTGCTCAGCCACACTGTGCCTCAGTCTCCACATCAGTAAAATGGGGGTAGCACTACCCCCTGGCTCTTATGCAGCTCCCTTCCTCCAATCTTTGCATTGGTCATCACATGGCCATCTTCCTTCTGTGTCTCTGTGTGTTTCTCCACGGTGTTCTCCTCTCTGTCCTAATATCCTCTTTGTGTGTATCCAAATTTCCCTCTTCTTATATGGACACCAGCCGTTAGATTATGGCCCATCCTAATCCAGGATGACCTCATCTTAATTTGCTTACATCTGCAAAGATCCTATTTCCAAATCAGGTCACATTCACAGATACTGGGGGTCAGGGCACCAATACATCTTTGGGAATGACACAGTTCAACCCACAATAGTCCTTTAAGAATAAACATCCAGAGAGCTTGGCTCTGTCCCCCTCCATTCCATCACCACCCTCTCCCTACCCCATTCGCCTGCTCCTCATTCTCTCTCTAGCCTTAACAGTCCTTAAAAAGTGGCCCGAGCCTGCCAGACGTCTTGATGGCCTGTGGGGACTCCTCCAGGAGTGGCGGTTCATGGATTTTTTTTTTTTTCCAGAAACAAATCCACTTGCTTTGGCTGACATTTTTTTTTTAGTTGATTTGTTTGTGCATTTATTTCTCTTGTTATTAAAGCAGGAAGCTCACATGATTAAAAAACAACAACAAAAACTCAACACACACACAGAAATCAGGGGAGGGGGCTTAGCTGTGAACAGATGCTGCAGGCTGGCCTCAGGGAAGCATGTGATAGCACTTTGGGCCTGGGGATTGGAGGGGAAACTGATGGTTCTAAGAGATGCTTCGATTTGGGGGAATCCCTTGGAGATAAGTAAGGGAAGAGGTAGGAACAGTGAACATTCCTGCACGCTTCTGCCTTCTGGCATCTACTGTAGCCAACACTATAGGGTATCATGGGAAGGAAAAGGCTAGAGTTATTTTATTGGTTATTCAGCAATCTCTTTATAATGCCCTATGGGTATGGTGACCAAGTAGTTTATTATTTTGAGAGTGAAAAGTGTGTTGTCAATAATTACACCCAGACAACAGCATAAACTGGAACTATGTCAAGCAAATCGGGGCATGTGATTATCCTAACCAGGGAAGAGACATTTTTATTAGACCTTACCACCATTGAAAGAGCTGGTTTAATTGCATTTTATGGATGTGGTGACTCTGTGTTTCCTTCTTTGCTTTGGTTTCTGGAAATCTAGGAGCCATATTTGTGGCTGGCTTTTTTGAAATCGTACTGGAATTACCAAATTTATTTGTATACTTTCACCAGCTTTCTCTTATCCTTCAACCCTCATTTCTTTTTCTTCTTCCTAACATCTTTTTAAAAATCTTATTGTATGTATTTTATAAGCTGTTTAGAGGGATAATATTTGAAGAAGTTGATGGGTGGATGAATATATATATAAATGGATGGATGAGTGAATGGCTGGATAGATGGATGAGTGGGTACAGGTGTGTGGAGTGTGTGTGTGTATAGATGAGTGAGTGTATCAGTAGTGGGTAGACATGTGGATGGTGGATGAGTGAATGGATATAGGATGGATGGATGGATGTTTCAATGTTTAAATGAATAAAAGGACGGGGGCCTAGCTGAATATTTAGATGGATATATGCATATTTGGATACATGGGTAGATATTTGGCTGGATAAATGAAAGGGTGAATAATAGGTGATTGGATGACGAGAAGGATGATTAGCTGACTGGATATTTAGATGAATAGATTTTAGCATGAACAGACAAATGGAAGGATGAATGGATAAATGAGTGTTTGGATGATTAGATAATACTTTCTCAGCCACAGTGTAGACGTGCCAAGGGTGTAATAATGTGTATGGAGTAATTTGCCAATGCCTGGCATGTCATGGGCATTCTAACTTATTAGAAAGGACACAGGTTTTTCAGACTAAAAAACCTCTGTTCTGATCCTTGCCCTGCCGTTTACTATGTGACATTGAGCAATTACCTCTCCTCTCTGCACTTTAGTTTGCTCAACCATAAAATGAAGTTAAAATGCCCACTCCAGAGGGTTGCTGTGAAAATTAAATGAGCTGGTGTTCCTGTATTTGCATAATTCCTTCTAAGATACAAGTTGAGAGAGAGAGATAGAGAGAGAGAGAGAGAATTCTTTTACCCAAGCATGGAGTAAAAGTATGTCCCCTCAATCTCACTGATCCAGCCTAAGTTATATGCCGGCCCCAGAAACAAGAGCTGCTGCTACATATGCTGTTTGGGTTAGACTGACCAGGCTCCACCCCCAGTACTGGGGTCCAGGCCATCTTCTCCTGATCCACCTGTTCATACGAAGGAACGAAGGAATGGAGGAAGGGAACGGTCTGGGGGCTGCTGACTCAGATCAGATGAGAGATTAGGCCCACGCTGAGTAGCTGGTGGAACGGGGGACCAATGGGCAGGCTGTCACCGTGTTAAGCGCGTAGAAAAAACCATGCTTTGGTAGCGGATTCAATGTCTTTCGGGAGGGATCAGGATAACAATATTCACAGGGGCGAGGAACCCTAGGGAAGGGCAGGCTAACGGATGAAAGTAGGGCCATGTTGCCTCTGGAGTGTCTGGGAGATTCCGGGAGAAAGGTGGTCAGATTGAGTTCCCTGGGGCTTCCGCAAAAAGGTCAGGGCTGCAGAGAATGAGAAGTAATCAATATCCCAGTCTTTAGAAACCGCTGTGCCCCTCCAAACGTAAAATCGTATATCCTCCTTCAACGTCTAAGTGTATGAAGTATCATGATTAAAGACAATTGAAGTGACTCGGCGGGACCGAGCCGGCGTCCCGACTGAGGCTGGTGGCCACGGCAGGCAGGTTAGGTGGAAGCTTCTGTGTCTCGCACCTTTGGCGATTCGGGCCTCGGCTGGATGGGTGGGCACACGCAGTGGACGGCGCCGCCCGGGCTCTGTTTTCCGGCATCTCCGTGCTGCTATTTCCACCGCAGTTATCCCCTCTGCTGCTGCAAGTGTCCCTGGCGGGCAGATGTCCAGGCAGCGCTTGGTCACCTCCGGAGTTAGGGAGCTCACTACCTCCCGAGCGAGCGAGTCTTCCGATGGGCATGCCCACCTGCGAACTCTAACTGGCCCCGTGGCCTTCGTCCCCTGCGCACCAGCATGGAGAGTGCGCGGAGCTGGGTGTCGCTCTGTGGGCCAGCCCCTCGCGCCTGTCGGGGAGTCGCCAGGCTGGCCCTCAGTCCCCTCGCCTCGCCCGGCCCAGCCTTCTACACGCGGGAAGGGAGGGAGCCATTCATCCTGCGAGGCACTTCCGGTTGTGCTTAGCGCAGACACTTCCTGTTCCCCCTGAGTAGAGTACTTCCGGTTCCGCTGTGGAGCACTTCCGGTTGCTGCCCCTTCCCGCGTCCCTGGGTTGTCCGTGGAGGTTGGAGCCGGTGCGGATGGAGGGAGCAAGTGCGAGGAGGAGGTTACCGAACCCTCCAGGCGATGCTGGTGGGTCCCGCCGGGCCCTGGCGCCTGCTGCTCGCTGCTCCCGGACATGGCGGCGGCCCTGGAGCCCCCGGAGCCCCCAAGGCGGGCCGGCTGGTTCGAAGCCCGCTCGCTCCACGTCCGCCGTCCGCCGGTGCGGGACCGTGGGCTGGGGCCTGGCGCGCCCCCGGTTCCCCGCTTCCTTCGGCAGAAGGATGACGGTGCGCAGCTCCCGGAGTTCCCGTGGGGCGTGAAGAGGGAATGACGGACGGCGCGGCCCGTGGGACCTGCGTGGACAAGCTGCTCGCTGGGTGTTAACTAGGCGCCTTCCGGGGACGCTCCGAGGGCTCTCAAATCTCTCGGGCACTCCAGAACCCATAGCCCTCCGACCCCCGATGGGGAATGTTGGAAAAAAAAAAAAACTTAGAACAGCAGAAAGGGTGACCTTTACAAAGGCTGTTGGTCATTGTTTATGAGACAGAGGCCTTTGTTATAACGAGGAATCTGAAGCAGTAGAAATTCAGGCTTTGGGCGCTGCTGTGGAAGGAAACTGCGTGGAGTTTATGGACTTGGCACTCATTGCAGAGGTTACTTTTTTTTTTTGGGGTGGTGTGCAGAATTCACTTTATTATTTTTTTTAAGATTTAATTTATTTAATCATGAAAGACACAGAGAGAGAGATACAGGCAGAGGGAGAAGCAGGCTCCCTGCAGGGGGCCGGACGTGGGACTCCATCCCGGGTCTCCAGGATCAGGCCCTGGGCCAAAGGCAGCACTAAACCACTGAGCCACCGGGGCTGCCCCACAATTCATGTTATTCAGTACTCCCCACTTCACAAGCAATGAGCTCTCCATCTCTGGGAGGCTGAAGAGAGCCAGTGCAGGGCCGGGGGGGGGGGGGGGGGTCCCCGCGTGCTGCTATTGTCGAGAGGCTCTTGAAGGAGGGAGAGCTGGGTGTGAATTTTGCCTGCTTCACCGTGGGAATGCACCCTGCACTGCCCTGTAAGGAAGCGGCCGGTCTTTATTGCAGGGCCAGGATCTTCATCTCTGTGGTCTTTGGGTCCCCAGCCCCCAGCGAGGACTTTCGAGAATACCTATTGAGTCATCCCAGAACCAGTCATGCCCTGGTGGCTTCAGTGGGGTGGGGGTGGGGGGGACTCCGAGGCCCTTCCTCTGACCCCTCTCCTGGCCCTTGTTTTGCAGACATCGACGAATGTGAGAACGACTACTACAACGGGGGCTGTGTGCATGAGTGCATCAACATCCCAGGGAACTACCGGTGTACCTGTTTTGACGGCTTCATGTTGGCCCACGATGGACACAACTGCCTGGGTGAGTGACACGGCGGCGCCACACCCTGCCCACTAAGGCATGCCCTGCCTGTTCCTCAGCCCCAGCCTACAGTGCTGGGGGCTGGGGGCTGGGGGGAGGCTCGCCCTCCTCTGGTTCCTTGTATTCCTTTCCTGGGGCCGCCAGAACAAAATAGCACGGGTCTGGTCGGCTTAAACAACAGGAACTTCTTTTCTTCTGGTTCTGGGGGTTCTGGGGTCTAGAAGTAGAGGTCAGGATGTTGATAAATTTGTTTTTTTTTTGAGGCCTCTCTCCTTGGCTTGCAGATGGCCACCTTCTTGCTGTGTGTTCACGTGGTCCTCTCTCTCTGCGTACATGCAACTGGTTTCTTGCTCTTTCTCTCTGCCTCTGTATGCATCCTAATCTCTTCTTATAAGGACACCAGTCTTACTAGAGTGGGGCCCATCCTGACAACCTATTTGTAACCCAGTCACCACTTTAAAGACCCTATCCTGTCTCCAGATAATCACGTTCTGAGGTCCTAGGGGTTAGGGCTTCAACATACGGATCTGGGGAACACAGTGCAGCCCATCACAGGGATCCCTGCCCCCACCGTACCTCCAGATTCTCATGGTGCAAATACGTAGATTTAAGCCAGTTGGATGAAATTTAGAAGAGTAATGCAAGCTTGCTGGGTCAAATTGGGAAAATGCAGGAGAAGAGGGAGAGAAATTGGAAGGCAGCATTGTCATGCTGGTGTGTCTCCTCGAGGCAGCCCTCCCTGCAGCCCAGTGTCATTCCCTGTAATGGCAATCAGTGGTCCCTTTCCCATCACATGACCTCCAGTGACACCCCCCCATCCCCTGTTATCACCATTTTGCCAGCTGTCTCATAATGTGATAAGTAACTAATGAGCTGGAGCTGCTATAAAGATGTGACAAACTGAGTGGCCTAAACAACAGAAATTTGTTCTCTCACAGGCTGGAGGCCAGATGTCTGAAGTCAGGCTGTCAGCAGAGTTGGTTCCTTCGGAGGGCTTCCAGGGAGAATCTGCGCCAGGCCTCTTGCCTGGCTTCTGGTAGCTTCAGGCAGTCTATGCTTGTAGATCATGCTCTCCTTATGCTTTTGCATTGCCTTTGCTCTGTGCACATCTATCCCTATGTCCAAATCTCCCCCTTCTCTAAGGACATGGTCAGATTTTATCTGACCTCCTCTGCAAAGACCCCATCCCCAACAGAGGCTATTAAGTTCAGAGAGACTGATCTTTAGGACTTCAGCATCTTTGGAGGGTCATAATTCATAACAGAGCTGGTTTGCAGTCTGCAGCAGGAGGTCCGTCTCATGGCACAGAGCACAGAGTCTCAAAGCAGATGTGCCTGTCCCCTAGGCCCTCTGCGGCTGGCTGCTGAGTGACACAGGGCACAACAGCTAGAGCCAAGGAGATAAGACCACATACTCAACAGGAATGTGGCTGTGGATATGTTATTAATGTATCTGGGTCTCAGTCTCCCATTGGTAAAGGGGGGTTATGACGAGCAGCTTGGTCATGGCCTCTTGTGAGCAGTACTGAGTCAGTGTCCTGCTGCTGAGAGGGGTGCCTGGCACAGAGCTCCCCCTACTAGTGGCTGTCACTACTGTCAGCACCTCTGAGCCTGCTTCCTCACAGGGATAATTGTGCTGCCTACTTCCCCAGGTTGTGTGCGAGGACAAAATGACAGGGTGGAGCGAAGTGACTGGCATTTAGCAGGTGCAAATAATCAACAAACAAGCATTACTGTTACTCTGGGTCACTCAGCCTCCCTTTTGTGGCTGGTCATTTAGATTGTTTGCTTATTCTGTTTCTACTGTCAGAACCCAGAAGTGATTCTGGGCATAAGTGTATTTTTTCTTATTTTCCTAATTGTTTCCTGTAACAATTCTTCCCAGAAGTGGACCTACTGGGTCAGAGGGTCATCGGGTTGTTTGTATGGCTTTTGGTGCAGTACATCTACGAAAGAGCTTGGCAGACCTTCCCTTGTGCCAGCTGGCCTGTGGGTGCATGGCACGGGAAGTGCAGCGTCCCAGGCACCCTGGAACTTTTCCTCCCAGTGGCATATTAGCTTTAGGTTTCCCTGCCTGTTTTTGTTTAGTGCATGTTGGATCTCAGACAGGCTTGTTATGGGAAACAGACCTGTGAACATATAATTACACCCAAAATAAGTGCTGAAATGGAAGTCTGGGCAGCCGGCTGTGGGAGCCCCGAGGGGCCTGTGAAGAGCCACCCCTGCACCGGGTGAGGGCGGGGCTGAAAGTGGGGTGGCTCTTTGAGGGGCTTCAGAGAGGAGGTAGCACTGAGCAGGTTCTGCAGAGGTTGCAGAACCCCTGGCCGGGACAAGAGCACAGCCTGTGCACAGAGCTGCGGGGGGCTCCCAGGGCCTGGGCTCAGGACGGGTGGCAGGAGTAGCAGGAGGCTGCAGAGGTGGCCAGGGCATTTGATTAGGCTGTGCTGTAGGACAGTTATTGTGCCAGACACCAAGTGAAGTATCGTCCAAGCGTTATCTCCTTTAATCCCCCAGGGCATAAGCCTGGAGTTTTACCAGTTGTCACTTTTTCAGAAGACAGCAAGAGTTCACTTCAGTAACTGATTAGTTTGTGAAGGCAGAGCTGATATCCATCCCCATGAGACAACAGGCAGTAGTACCCAGGATCCCAGATGACAGGCCTCAGGAACTGCCAGTTCTGGGCTTAGGTCCTGGCCCTGCCAGTACCAGCTGTGTGCCCTTTGGTCAGTCACTTCACCTCTATGCCTGTTTTCTCACCTGTAAAATGGAATTCATAGTCCCTGTTTGTGAGGATTGAATGAGATCATGGCTGTTGAGCATCCAGCAGAGTACCTAGCACCGAGCACCCAAAATGTCATGAACATCCAATCCTGCTCACCAACTTTCAGAAAGAAATGCATTGGGGTGGGCCAGTGGAGGCCAGAGCCAGCCATCTTCACTCCCTGGATTGTGTCTGAGCTCCCCTTCTGGTCATAGCACTCTTACCTATGCAGAACTACCTGTTCATAATTACCCTTGTTCTAGACAATGGCAGGTACACCCAATGTCTCCCGACAAATGGCAGAGTCTGGGTGGGTTTATTGTTATTTTTACAACAGATTCTTTTGGCGCTGATTGATATAAAGAACTGGGTAGGACTATCCCCACCCCCACCTCCAAGCACAGATTGCAATTTCATACGGCTCTAACTCACACATATGGCAACCGAGAAAAGGCTTTCTCTGTTGCTCCTCTGCTTTTAGCTAAGGGCAGAACCTTCTCGACAGACTTGTTTTTGTTTGGGCTTTTTCCTTCTCAAGACAAAACTCTAGCTCTAAAGAAGTCAGACCTTGGTTCCAACCAGCTCTGTCCCACACTGACCACGTGACCTCCCAGAGCCTCACATCCTTCCTCCATAGCGTGCAGTGAGAGTTAAAGCGCCTGGTACAGCGTTGGGATAAATGTTGGCAAAAACACGGAAAACCAGAAGAGGAAGCTGGGCTTGGAGGTTGAAGATTTAGGCTCTAGTTCTGGCACCACCACTCATGAGTTGATGGTTTGGGACCAGTTCCTCAAACCCTCCAAGCCTCATTCCCCTAACTACAACATGGGTCAGTAATTCCTATCTTGAAGGGTCACTATGATGATTAAGTAACAAAGCAAGTACAGAAAGCTGCACGTCCAGATGTCACATTTTGTGCAGGTTCCAGATGGATACTGTCACCCTGTTGCGGAGATTTCAGGGAGGCAGCCTGCAGTCCTTATTCAGCCTGCAAACACGTTTGGTTTATCCTCCCAGTGTTTTTGTAATCATCACTATTATCCTCCTCCTCATGGATTGATTTATCAACATTTAAAAATCAAGGAGTAGCGCACCTGGATGGCTCAGTGATTGAACATCCACCTTTTTTTTTTTTTTTAAGATTTATCTATTTATTCATGAGAGAGAGAGGCAGAGACATAGGCAGAGGGAGAAGCAGGCTCCTTGCAGGGAGCCCGATGCGAGACTCCATCCCAGATCCTGGGATCACAACCTGAGCCGAAGGCAGGCGCCCAACTGCTGAGCCACTCAGGCGTCCTGAGCATCTACCTTTGGCTCAGGTTGTGATTCTGGGGTCCTGGGATCAAGTCCAACTTTGGGCTACCTGCAGGGAGCCTGCTTCTCTCTCTGCCTGTGTCTCTGCCTCACTCTCTCTCCCTGTCTCTCTCTTTGTGTTTCTCATGAATAAATAAATAAAATCTTCTTTAAAAATTCAAGAGATGTCACAGAATAGATCATATACTGGCTCACAGAACAAGCCTCAACAAATTCTTTTTTTTTTAATTTTTATTTATTTATGATAGTCACAGAGAGAGAGAGAGAGAGGCAGAGACATAGGCAGAGGGAGAAGCAGGCTCCATGCACCAGGAGCCCGACGTGGGATTCGATCCCGGGTCTCCAGGATTGCGCCGTGGGCCAAAGGCAGGTGCCAAACCACTGCGCCACCCAGGGATCCCAAGCCTCAACAAATTCTAAAAGATCAAAGTCATACCACGCACCTTTTCTGACCACAATACTATGAAACTAGAAATCAACCACAAGAAAAATATCTGAGGGGCAGCCCAGGTTGCTCAGTGGTCTAGCACCGCCTTCAGCCCAGGGCGTGATCCTGGAGACCTGGGATCGAGTCCCACATCGGGCTCCCTGTGTGGAGCCTGCTTCTCCCTCCGCCTGTGTCTCTGCCTCTTTCTCTGTGTGTGTGTGTGTTTCTCATGAATAAATAAATAAATGCCACTACACAATGAATGGGTCAACCAGAAAATAAAAGAAAAAATTAAAAAGTACCTGGAAACAAAATGAAAACACAATGGTTCAAAAACTCTGAGATACAGCCAAAGCAGTTCTAAGAGGGAGGTTTATAGCACTACACGCCTCCCTCAAGCAAGAAAAATCTCATATAAACAACCTAACTTTACATCTAAAGGAGCTAGAATAAGGACAACATACAAAACCCAAACCAGCAAAAGAAAGGGAATAATAAAGATTGGAGCAGAAATAAATGAAATAGAAACTAAAAAAACACAATAGAATAAGTCATTGAAGCCAGAAGCTGGTTCTTTGAAAAGATAATAAAATTGATAAACCTTTAGCCGGACTTACCAAGAAAAAAAGAGAAAGGATCCAAGTAATTGGAATCACAAATGAGAGAGGAGAAATAATAACACATGCCACAGAATACAAACAGTTATAAGAATATTATGAAAACTTATATGCGAACAAATTGGATAACTTGGAAGAAATGGATAAATTCCCAGAAACCTATAAATTACCAAAACTGAAGCAGGAAGAAATAGAAAATGTGAACAGACAGAAATAGAAAATGTGCCATTACCGGCAATGAAACTGAATCAGTAATCAAAAAACTGCCAACAAACAAAAGTCCAGAACCAGAGGGCTTCTCAGGCAAATTCTACCACACTTTTAAAGAACTGATGCCTGTTCTTCTCAAACTATTTCAAAAAAAAAAATAGAAGAGGAATAAAAACTTTAAAATTCATTCTATGAGACCAGTATTACACTAATACCAAAACCAGATTCAGACGCTACCAAAAAAGAGAACTACAGGCCAATATCTCTGATGAACGAAGATGCAAAAATCCTCATCAAAATACTAGCAAACCAAATCCAACAATACATTTTTAAAGATCATTCACCATGATCAAGTGGGATTTATTCCCAGGATACCAGAGTGATTCACTATTCACAAATCAATCAACATGATACATCAATAAGAGAGTATGAACCATATTCACTTCAGTAGACACAGAAAAAGCATTTGTTGAAGGACAACATCCATTCATGATAAAATCCCTCAACAAGGATTTAGAGGGGACATATTTCAACATAATAAAGGCCGTACATGAAAAACCCACAGCTAACATCATCCTCAGTGGGGAAACAGGAGAGAATATCCAATGGGTAAAAGACTGTGTCTTCCACAGATGGTGCTTGGAAAATTGGACAGCAGTGTGCAAAAAAAAAAAAAATGGAACTGGACCACTTTCTTACATTGTAGACAAAAGATAAATTCAAAGTGGTTTAAAGACCTAAATGTGAGACCTGAAATCATAAAAATTCTAGAAAAGAGGACAAGCAGTAGTGTCTCTGACATCAACCTTAGCAACTTTTTCTAGATAGGTCCCTGCAGGCAAGGAAACAAAAGCAAAAATAAACTGTTGGGACTACATCAAAATAAAAAGCTTCTGCACAATGAAGGAAACAAAACTAAAAGGCATCCTATGGAATGAGAGAAGATATTTGCAAATAACAGGTCTGATAAAGGGTTAGTATCCAAAATATATAAAGAACTGATATGGGACACCTGGGTGGCTCAGTGGTTAAGCATCTGCCTCCAGCTCAGGGCGTGGTCTTGGCATCCCGGGATTGAGTCCCACAATGGGCTCCCCTTGAGGAGGCTCCTTCTCCCTCTGCCTATGTCTCTGCCTCTCTCTCTGTCTCTCATGAATAAATAAAATCTTTAAAAAAACAACTGATACAACTCAACACCCAAACAACAAATAATCCAGTTTAAAAATGGGCAGAAGGCATGAATAGACATTTTTTCCAAAGAAGACATCCAGATGGCCAACAGACACATGAAGAGATGCTCAACATTACTCATCATCAGGAAAATGCAAATCAAAATCACAGTGAGATATCACCTCACACCTCTCAGAATAGCCAAAACCAGCAACACCAAGAAACAACAGGTATTGGCGAGGATTGGACAAAGAGGAACCTTCTTGCACTATCGGGAATGCAAACTGGTATAGCCACTCTGGAAAACAGTATGGAGGTTCCTCAAAACGTTAAAAATAGAACTACCCTACCATCCAACAATCATACTACTGGGTATTTACCCAAAGAATATGAAAACACTAATGTTTATGGTACCTCCATGTTTCTAGAAGCATTGTTTACAACAGCCAAGAGATGGAAGCAACCCAAGTGGCTATCAATTGATGAATGGATAAAGAAGATGTGGTATATCTATGCAACGGAATATTACTCTGTCATTAATAAGAATGGAGTCTTGCCATTTGCATGAATCAGATGGAGCTAGAGAGTATGATGCTACGTGAAATAAGCCAGTCAGAGAAAGACAAATGCCATATGATTTCACTCATACGTGAAGCTTAAGAAACAAAACAAACAAGCAAGGAAAAAAGAGACACAAATCAAGCAACAGACTTTTTAAAAAATATTTTATTTATTTATTCATTCATGAGAGACACACAGACAGAGGCAGAGACATAGGCAGAGGGAGAAGAAGGCTCCATGCAGGGAGCCCGACCTGGGACTCGATCCGAGGTCTCCAGGATTACACCCCGGGCCGAAGGTGGTGGTAAACTGCTGAGCCACCCGGGCTGCCCCAGACTCTTTTAACTATAGAAAACACACTGATGGTTACCAGAGGGCAGGTGGGTGGGGTGGTGGGAGAAGTAGATGACAGGGAATAAGGAGTACATTTGTTGTGATGAGTACCAGGTGATTAAAATAAAACCTAATAAATAAATACATAATTGATTGATTAATTGATTAAAAAATCAAGGGATGGCACATAAAAATCAGTATTTGCAGCATTGTTCTACCTGGTCCCTGATGTTGTGGGGCTTGGGCAGGAGTGCAGATGGAGGCCTGGATGCCACATGGCTAAATAGGTATAAAGCTTCAAAGCTAGAACATATTCAGTCCCTCCTGCCTCATCAAATACTCCTTCCTAATGACCTGGAAGGCGAGACTGGAATTTAGGATCTAGGATTCCTTGGAGTTTTGTGTCAGAAAGCACTAGTGTAGGCAGTGCCTGCTTCCACCCCTTCTCCTCATGGTTGACTTCAGCCTACACCAAAGGGAACCTGAAGACAGCCTAACTTGAATGTCCAGGCTCTGGCCATTTGCTCCCAAGCCACCTTTCCTTTCTCCACTGCTTGATTCTAAGTGTCCTCTGTCCCTCTGGGAACAGACTTGGGGCCATTTGGACAGGGAGTTTTAAGGGTCTTAAATGTCCAGCATGTGGTTTAGAAGGGCAGGTATGTGATCCACTATGGACTCCTTACTCCATGGGGAAGGCTACAGCCCCAGGGGTGGAGCAGGGACCCCCACACACACCCAACAAAGCATGTGGCCCCAGGGCAGGGGCATCTCTTGCCCACGTCTCAGTGTGGTACTAGGGCAACTGACAGGAGCTGTGCTGCAGCTGGCCTCTTCGGGATGTACTTCCTGTTTGCTGCAATCCTCACCACGCCCTATTGCTCACAATCAGCAACTTTGGGTATTTAATTACCTGCTTGATCTCAGTGGGAATTGTGTTCGTGCTTCCCAGTGAAGCTTCCAGCACAGAGCCTGCCCCCGGTGAGTGCTCAATGGCCATGGAGACTGACAGAGTTGTTGGAAGGTTCTCTGTTCTTGGCTGCTTTGCACAGTCTTGACCATTTCTGGTCTGTTATTGGGAGCCCCACTCACAGCCCATCACCCATCAGGGACAGTGAAGCCCATTTCCATCCCCTGTTTTTTGGTCTCCAGGAGTACCAGGTCAGGAGTACGGGTCAGGAGTCTTGTCTGGCTGTAACATTCCTCTCTCAGCCACTACTGAATTTGTCTGGGATGATGGCTGGCCTAAACCCTGATCAACAGAGTACAAAAAGCATTCTGAGTTAATTAGCAGAAATGAGGCTGACGGCTTCAGGGTTACTTTCTTGCCTGAGTTTTCACAGTTGAACCTTTTCTTTTGAGCAAACGTTATTTTCTTGTGGAGATGGCTTGCCTGGGAGGGTGGCCAAATCTGGCCTCTGGGGAGCAAAACCCTCTCTCTATTTGACATCTTTATTGAGGAATTTCTCAAATATAACAGAAAATGACACCAGAGGGAATTGAAACCATGATGCGATCCTTGCTCAACCCCAAATGACTGCTTTTAGCATTGTAATTACTTGAAATAGCAGTAGTTCTGTTTGAAAAATATTATTCCAAACTCCATGCAATTGGACATAAGAGCAATATTTAAGCTAATAGAATAAGATTTTTTTCATCTTAAATTAAAACCAGCAGTGGATAATTTTTTCCCGTCTCCACAAAGCAAGGGTCCTTTTCGCTAAAGCCATTAGTTCACTTAGCCAGATGTTTTCTTCGACCCCAATCTTTACCTTGACTTACTGCAAAATATGTTTCTCAAGTTGCTCACAGTTTGAATTTTGAACTAGCTTCTCAGCACTTTTCTTCCCTGATGAAGAGAAGTCGTCTGTAGCCAGGTCCCGCAAAAAAGTTATTTTATTAATCAGAGTACTTCCTTCCTGGCAGTGCTCATTGAGCACCTACTATGTGTGCCTGGCCTTGTGCTAGGCAGGCAGTTGTACTTGGGCAAGACCAGGGAACTGTGCTGGAGGCTCTGCCCCATGCCAGGAGTTGTCTAAGATGCTATGTTCACGTTCTCTTGGTCCTTGCAGCATCCAGCGGCAGAAGCCATTGGTGGCACCTTTTTATGAATGAGGAAACCAAGGCTCAGAGCACACCAGCAAGGCCACCCAGTAAGTGGCAGAGCTGGGACCATTTGCGAGCTCAAGCCTGTAAATCACTGATCCTCCCCTGCCACACGGTGCCTGGAATATCACCAGCTCCAGGAGGCTGGCCAGGTTCAGGGACGGGCTGGCTTCCTTCCCTGGGGTCTTAGGGATGCACCCCTGGTGAGTTGGGGGAGTCATGGAGGACATCCAGAAATCCTAGCATCTGCCAAGCCAGGCAGGTGGGTGACACGCCAGGGGGCAGGAGGGAGCCCCCGGCTCCAGAGAGTTCACCCCAAGGGCACCTCCACCCCAAAGCCTGTACTGCCTCCCCTTGCCAAGGCAGGAGCCTGCTGCCTGTGGATGAGCTTTGTGTCACCCTTGAATTTCTCTCTCAGAACATGGTCTTACTCCTGTTCTTTCAGAACTTTCTCTCGTGGCTCCCAGTGTGTCTGCTCACTGGCTCATGAGGCATCTCCGCAGGGCTCCGTCAGCCTTTCCCCCCTCGCCTCTCACCTGTGTCAACTCCTACCTTCTGGTCCAGCCTTCCTTAAACTCATGGAATCCTTCTGCACAACCTTGCTGTTCCCAGCTGTGCCCTTGTGACCCCTCCCCCAGTGAGGACCCAGTAGGGTCCTTCCTGTCACTCACCTGCCTTTGCCCTGAAGTCATCTGTGAGCAGGTCGTATGCACCACTCCTGTAGCTTTCTTCTTCCCCTGAAAGCAGAAGTTGTTTTCTTTATCCCGTCGTCTTCCTCCTCGGAGCCTGGTGCGATGTCTAGCATATCATAGGCATACGATACATTTTTGCAAAATGAAAAAATAAGCAAATCTGTAAAAGTGCCTCATCACCTGGGCCTTCGAACTGCCGTGTGGGCCTCCTGGCAAAGATCGAGGGGCATCTCTGCTAGGACTCCTAGGAACATAAGAAAGGCAGAAATATTCACCGCTATAAGGATAGGTCGAAGGCTGTGATAGCAGCAACACCAAAGCCTTCTGCCTTGTGGTTACCCATTTGTTTATTCCAAAAAATTGTGCAGAGCACCAGCCGTGTGCCAGATGTGGTTTCAAGTGCTGAAGAAACCCGGGAGTGGTGAGCAAAAGCCACAATGCACGCACACATGTGAACTTACGCAGACTGTAAACATGCCAACATGTAACTCAGGAAGGTAAGTTCAGCCAGGGCATCTCCAGTGAAAAAGAATATAACAACGTGATGGAAAATGATCATCCACCAGAAGGTTGGTGCACTGGATGGGATAGTGGTCTAGTTACTAGTGCTGCACAAATAACCATCCTGCACTCAGTGCACAAATGACTATTTTAGTCTGCTTTTGGCTTCTATGGGTCAGGAGTTCAGATGGGGCATGGCAGGGACGGCTCATCTCCACCTGCTCCATCATGTGGGGGGGCCTCAGTGGGAAGACGCAAAGGCTGTGGTGACTTGATGGCCAGGCTGGAATCACCTAGAGGCTTCTTTGCTGATGTCTGGTGGTTGATGTTGGCTGTTGGCCAGGACACTTGGGGTGGCCTCCACAAGTGGTCTTTCCGCACGGGTGGGTATGGGCTTCCTTGCGGCATGGTGGCTACATCCATGGAAGTTTTACTGTCTAACATCAAAATGGTTACAAAGGTTCACCCACATTCGAGCAGAGGGGGACACGGGGGCCAGGAAGCCGCCATTAGAAAATAATAGGAAGAATCTTCCCTCCAGGCAGAAGGGAGAGGACCAGCCAGGTGGGGACATGGTAGGTGAGTTTGGGAGCAGGTCAGTGTGCCTGAAGGCCCGGGTGTGAGGGAGGAGGACTGGAGATGAGGTCAGGAGGTACACAGGGCCTTACAGGTTCTACAAGGGACTTGGAAATGTATCTAAATTAGCTAGAGCCATGGGAAATTTTGAGTAGGAATTGATGTAATCTGATTGACATTTTAACTTAAAAGGATTTGCTTTCTGTCTGCTAAGTAGAGAATGTGGTAGAAAGAGGCAGAGACCACTGTGGTGGTCTGGGTCAGAGATGATGGTGGCTCTCAGTCCAGGGTGCCAGTGGCGGAGATGATGAGAAGTGGTTGAATTCAGAATATATTTTGAAAGCATAGTCCACCCAAATTGCTGATGGGTTCAATGAAAGAAGAGTTGTCAGGTCTGGGGGGTGAGGGGAGCATGAGAGTCTGGAACTTCTAGATGGCAATGAAGCTGGAGCTCTCGACATTCATTCATTTCATAAAGTTTTCACGAGCACCTGCCCTGAGCTCACAATTAGGACACAGTCCCAGCCCTGAAGGACAGGGAATCAGCCTGCCTAGCTGTGAATCCTGGGTCTGTCGCTTACTTACTTGTGTGTGACCTTGAGCAAGTACCTTCACTTCTCTGGGCCTCTGCATCCTCATCTGTAACATAGGGCTAATCACAGTGCTTATCTGACAGGGGCGTTGCAGACACGGAATGAGACGAGCTTTGTAAAGCACATACCAAGGGCTCAACAGATGTGACTTACCTAATTTTCACTCATTCCTAGTATGGAAAGTCAAAGTACATTGTAAAGACAATAGATGTACTTTCTGAGCTGGCAAAGATGCAGGAGTTGGGCCTGGGGCCTGGGCTGTGCGTGAATCCCCTTGGGGATGCCCCTCACATTCCACATGGTGCTCCTGCCAAATGAGCCACCACTTACCGCCCTCTTGGGGTCAGAAAGCTCTCCCCTTCTTGCACAGATTGTGGCGCTGGTGACACGGGGTCATGTGGCATGAGGGTTTCTAAGCCCAGCTCTGCCCCATGATCATTTTGTGACCTTGGATACATGTCGCCTCTTTTCCCTATCCATTGGGGTCAGATGAGTACATGGATGCACAGATGACACTGCAGGCTGCCAAGCAGAGGCTCAAGAGGAGAAGGAGAGGAGCTCAGGGGATTCTGAGGGGGCCGAGGGACCTAGCTGCACACATAGGGGAAGTCACCGCGGGTGCCAGTGGCTCGGGACAGTGGGCTGGGCTGTCCCTGGTAGGATGAAAGGGTCACACTGCCTGGGCCCTTTTGAAGGCACCCCCTCTCATCCTGGAAGACAGCTGGAGACAATGTGTTGCTCCCTCAAACCCCTAATGAAGGCTCTAGCTGCCTCTGTTTATTTGTCTTTATACTTCCAACAGCTCAGATGCGTTTCTTGCTGGGAAAAAAATGCCAACCATTTCACTGTAAGACTAAACCGCTTCGGACAGTCGTATACTCACTCCATAAACACAAGTGTTTTCTAAGGTAAACTCCAGAGGTTTTTTTCCTGCTCTCTTTACCTGAGCCCCGCCCCCCCCTCCCACCTCCAGGCATTGTGCACACAGCTGGGTGGAGGGATTGGCCCGCTTCTCCGTCCCATTATGCTTCTTACAACTGTGCATCTGGTTGGCCTGAGAAAAAGAAAATCACTAGATGCTTGTGCGTCTTTATGGGGGCTTCCTGCTTTCCCCAGATCACTGAGGGACCAGGGAGATCCTGGGGTGGGCGGTGGGAAGGGAGATTGATTGGGACCCAGTGGAGTTTTCAGGGTGGCCTCCCACAGGCAGCCAGCACAGGATAGGGACAGGGAGGGGTGTGGGACTGCAAAAGGTACCGGTGGTGCTGGGGTAGAGGAGCAGTGCACCAGGTCCTGCCCTTTGGACCATGCGCTTGTCTGGGGACCTTAGAAAACTCTCTGCCTCTCTGTGCCTCAGTTTCCTCATCATATGTGAGATGGGGGGATGGGATGCAACTATGGTTTTCAGATTACTAACAGCAGAACACTTAACTTCAAGCAGAACCCTGCAGTGGTTGTGCTGCTGTGGCTGAAATGGGAGGCAGGGCTGGCAGGAAATGAGAGTTTCTTCGGAGGAGCACCCTCCGCCCGCTGCTCCTGCCCACCGCATCCCTGCAGGGCCCTTGGGGTACAAGAGAGCTGTTGGGAACCCCAAGCCTGGTGGTTGTGCTGTCAGAGCCCTTCTTCCCTGAGTGTCTTGTGATTTGATGAGTCAGTGGCATGACGCAGGGCCGAGCCCTTTGCCGGGTCCTTGGAGTCTCTGCCAGACACAGAGAGCTAGATCTCCAGCAGGCCAAACAGCTTTCACTCGCCTAAACGTACCACCCTGTCCCACTCAGCAGCATCCTTACACCTGCTGTTCCTTCTGCCCAAACCACCCCTCCCCGTGCTCGTCACTGATGTGTGTTCAGCTGACTCCTCAGTGACCCTTGGGACTCGGCTCAGGCATCAGTCCCTTCAGAAGGCCTTCCTAGAGTTGCACACTCTTCCCCTGGGAGCCCGTAGCCCCCAGGCTTGTCACTAGACATCTGGGGTCTCCCTTATTGCCTCAGGAGCTCCTGGAGGGCCAGGGTCCAGCCTGACTTTGCTCTTTCCACAGGCCCAGCACAGGCTCGTCTGTGTGATGGAGGGATGGCAGGTGGCTGGAGGATGGGGCAGAGTGTTTGATTCTGACCATCCGGAGAAGCATGGTTTGGCAGTGGTAGGTGTGCAAGCCTGCCACGGGGGCCGAGCATCAGTCCTCAGAGATCTCCTGCGGAGGTGTCCTAAGCCTATGTGACTGCAGCGCCCCATGTCCCCAGCCCCCTGCTCGGCTCCCACTAGTCTCTCTTCCAGACCAGGGGAGATGGGGACTTGGAAATCAACACATGGAGCCTTGGCTCCTGCCTCCCTTCTTAGCATTTTGGGGCCAGCTGTCTGCTCTCACTCTAGGGAGAGGGCTACAGAAATACTGTGAGGTGGCCTTTGTGAGAGCACCGGGTGCCCGGTCGGCATCAGGAGCAGTGCAGCCTTCTACTTTCCTGAATTCCCTCTGGTTGGATGTTCAGGGCAGGGTCTGCATCACCGACAAGGCTGCCCTTCCCGTTGGTAGGGCTGGGCTGCATTTTCGCTCCCCCTGTGCCAGCCCCACTGTTGATTGTCTTGATTTGGTGGCTTGAAGAAGTCTTGCCCTGTCCCAGGGCAAAGCATGCCAAGTCCATAAACAGCAAAGAAAAACACCCTGCTGCAGAGGATGGGACAGGCAAGCAGACACTTCCCTTCATCTTATTTGCAGTCTCTGTGCCAGGAGCTCGGTCAGAACTCTGAGAAATAAATAAAAAGTAAGTGTCCTGTGAAGACTTTAAAAATACCCTACCACCAAAATATATATCCCAAACCAGAGATGAGCCATGTGCCTAAAAGGGGGCATTAATTAACAAATACGAGGGTCCCAGAATCTCTAGTCTCTAGTTCAGTGCTTCCTCTGCCAACTAGCTTACTTATTTTGGAGCAGCCCAGGCCATTGATGGTGTTCAGGGTCACCCCGGATGTTTGTTGGGCCTGGCTGCATCTGGACAGATGTTGCAGTGACCCAACTCCCCTAGCACCAACAGGCCTGGCCCTGGCTGTTTATAGTGGCCATCAGCCAGCCCCATGTAGCACCCGCTCCGCCACCCCTCCCTGTCACCCATCTCACCCCAACCGCATGCAGCTGGAAATAGACTGGCTGGCAGAGACGCCTTGTGCCCAGCTGGAACGCCTGTCTGTGGGAAGAGGGTAGCCTTGGCAGCCACCCAGCTGCTTGGTCTGGGGGCTTTAGTAACCTCACAGGCTGCCTTAAGGGGGGGGGGATGATCCCACAAGCTGACTTGCCCTCCCCCAGCTCACCCACTGGCCACCAAGGGGTCAGAAACCAGTGCAGTCATTTGGGACAAACTCTCATGGAGGTCCCCCTGAGTGGGATTTCCTGGGGCCTCTATTGCCATTGGCAAGTCGCCTTCTCAGCCTGGCAGCCAGCCCCTCACGATCTGGGCTCTCCCTGTCATGCCAGCCTGGCCTTTGCTCCACATGTATATTAAGCCTCTCTTGGGGCACCTCACGCCCCTGCTTTCCTCAGCTTGGAGGGCTGGCTATCTCTCTTGCCTGCCCTAAGCACCCCAGTTCGTCCTGCACATCTTCCCGGGCCCTTCCAGGGGACTTGGCTCCCACCCTGCATTTGGACCAACCAGAGTCCCAGTGCTCACTACGCAGAGTTAAAAGTCCTATTTCCATATCCAGCACAGCATGGGGGACGGGGGGCAGCTCATCCTGCCGGGGGTGGTGGCGTGGTCACCAGGTCGGGGTGGCAGTGGGGCGAGGGAAGGAGGGAGCAGCATGTGCAAAGCCTAAAGGTGGGAGAGTCTTGGCCAGGTAGCAGAGAAGCCGGGAACGTATAAACAGGTGGTGTCTGCTCAGTGCCCTTGAGGCCTGAGACTTGGAGCTTCATCGCTACAGAGGCAAGTGTGCAGGGTCACCGTTAGCTGCATGTTGGGCCAGCCTGGACTCCAGCCTGGCCCCCAGCCCCCCTTCCACAGCCACTGGGCACCCCCCAGCTGCTCCAGCCTCACTGCATGCATGCACACGTGCACACACACCTTTATCCCGCTACCAGACATGCCTTTCCCTGCATTGTCCTCACACGGCTGAGGGAGAGGCCTCTCGAGCCTTCTCACCCCTCACACTCTCTTCGTCCTACAGCCTTCCGACCCCAGTCAGTGGTCAGTCTGCAGAGATGTCTCCTCTCCTGTCCCCTGCTGGCCAGGCAGGTCCCTGAGGGCAACCTTGACCTCATGTCCGCTGTCCTGTGTGAGTGAGTAGACGGATGCATGTGGCTGAGCGCAGGCTCTGCTCTGGGGGAAGGCGTGGGCCAGAGGAAGGAGGCTTCAGGAGAGGCAGCAGCTGGTGCAGCCCCACTCCAGGCTGGCAGAACCAGCAGAGAGAGGGGATCTAGCAGGGGGAGTGGTGAGAGTGAAAAGCTGGGTCGTCCTTCCCGGAACCTACCTGAAGACCATAATCCCTACTGTGGGAAGGGCCTTGGTGCCCCATGTCCCTCAGGGGGACGTTTATTAGTGGGCAGAAGAGAGATGAGTGTGCCGAGGGTTGGGATGGGGGTACCCTGTCATCTGGACCAGAAGCAGGTGAGAAGCGCACCAGCACTGAGTCCTGGAAAACCCCTAACTCAGCTTTTGGCAAAGGGTGCAAAGGTCACCTGTGGAGTGACCCGTTTACACCAGGAGAAAATTGGCACGTGAAAAAAGAAAATAGATGCCTGTGATAGGTTCTTGAGGGGAGAGATCCCATAGAAAGGCAATGGCCATGAGTGGTGTGGAAAGCGTGGGGTTGGCCACAGGAAAGCTTCATGGCCTTCCCAGTACTTCAGCCACCCCCCGTGCCCTCTTTTCCTCAGAGCTCCCTGGTACCCACACTCACCCCTCCACGTCTGCCCTCTTACAGCCCCTCTGCCGCTTTCTGAAGTGCATCAACTCTGTTGGCACAAAACCACTTCTCATCCTATTGTGGTGCATGGCCCACCCAGGGGCCAGCTCTCATCAAACCCGGTTAAGGAGCCGGGGGAGGAGGCCAGGGGGCCTGGGCCCTGCTGGGGGCCCCACATGCACAGAGAACTCGGAGTGACGTTGACACACGTGGGGGCCACTGATGGCAAGGAGGAAGAGGCCTCGCTTTTATACTCAACAGTTTTGGAAGGTGGAAGAAAGTATAGAGTTTAATTGGGAAGAATCAGTCCAGAATTCCAGGCAGTGCTGAGACCGGGAAACGTATGCTGGGAGCCCATATGCTGGGAGTAAGCCATGTGACCTGGCCAGAGTCCAACAGGAAGGGCTGCATTGGCCAGGTGGCGTGTGGGGCTCCTAGGCCATGCTCGGTTTGGTGGCATGTCTCCCCTCTCATTCCACCCGCCCCACGCACAGACCCACGGAGGCAGCCACGTCCAGCGGGGCCTGTTTTATTTCTGAGGATGTTCATGAAGAATCCTGTCAGAGCATTCCTCCCTTTCTTTTCTCAGAGCTTCTCACTTTGGTTCCATGATTTGTTTGTTTGGTTTTCCTCCCCTTCCCTCTTCCCAGTCCTCTCTTCTTATCCCCAGCAAAAGAAATTTTTAAAAATTCCGGTGCCTCCCACAGATGTCCAACCAGGATCATGTTCCCAGCTGTGCTGTCAGAGGCCCGAGGGTGGAAGGATGAAATTTCCCAGTTCCCACCCTGGCTGTGTCACCAGTGTGTTGTGACATGGGCAGGCCGCTCACCCCTCAGAGCTCCACTTTGTAGCACCACTGCCTCGGGCTGCGGCTCAGTGAGATACTGGAATGAGCGTGCCTGGCACAGAGCAGGAGCCCGAGGAACGTGGCTCCTATTCATCTCCCTCAGCCTCTTCTCCTGACCATGCTTGAGATTAAAGGAAAAGCTGGTCTTGCCAGAAGTGACCTAGATGGAGGTCAATGAAGTATCACTCAGGGGGGCATCCCACTGCCTCCAAACCCCTCACTCCTACTGTCTCCACCCATTTCCTAAAGCACTGCTCACTCAGAGCAGCTTTTCTTTAGCTGAAGATGTTTGTCCTCATACCAGTGACAGCCTGACAAAGCAGGAGGACACTTCGGGCTGGGCTGACTTGCCAAGAGTCCTGCGTGGCTTCACACATTCATTGAGCACCAAAGCTCACAGGCTGCCAGTATTTGAGGAACATCCACTCCTCCTCCACGTTGATCTCACCCCTACGCTGGGGCTCACTCCCAGGCAGGGCTGAAGCAGGCGAATGAATGAACACAGCTCTTCTCTGACCAACCCTCATTCGCCCTCCTGACGGGCCCATGGCCTCTGCCCTCCCGGGCCCACAAGCCAGCACTCACTTTCCTCACTCACCCAGAGCTGCCTTCCTTGACTGGACCCTGGTGCTGGGCCTCACTGGCAGCCCCTTCAGGGCTACACAGGACATCTCTTGTGGGACAGGCCTAGAGCCAAGGCCTCCAGGCCAGAGCTGCCATCCCCAACCACATTTTGTAGTTGTCTATCAGTTACTCAGCCCACAAACATGGATTATGTGCCTCATGCACTATTTCAAACACTAAGATACACAGCAGCATTCAAGACAGCCGTGGTCCTCCTTCTCAAGGACTTTGGATTCTCTGGAGAGACAGAGAAACAAGCGGAGAAAACAGCAGGGAGATGGGGATGGAAGTGCTGGGTATGTGGCAGGGCAATGATAGAGCAACCTTGCTACTTCAGGTCACTGCTCAGGGAGGTGACATGAGCACTGAGATCTGAGTAAGGGAGGAACCAGCCAGGCCAAGATCAAGGAAGAACATTCTGGGCAGAGGAGCAGCAAGTGCAAAGGCCTCCCAACAGGAACAGGACAGCTGGGGTTAAGGGGCAGCAGGGACGCTGTACACTGCAGTTGGCTGAGCAGGGAGGAGGCTGGTGGGAGGTGTGGACAGAGCAGTTCCCTTGGGCCTCGTTGGCCAAGGAAGGCAGTTTGCGTTTTATCTGAAGCCAATGAGGAATCCTTTGGAGCCTTTTGGGCAGGGGAACAGCGCAGCTGGCTGTCTCAGAGGTGGTTGTGGGGGTGGCGGGAGCAGGGTGGAAGGAGGGAGGCCCATGGGGATGCCACCACAGCAATCCAGGCCAGGGAGGAGAGGAGTTGGACCCAGCCCCTGAGGGGTGGGGGCAAGGAGATGCATTTGCAGGCAGGGCTGACGGCGCTGCACCTGCTAAGGGATTCAATCTGGGGAGTGGGGAAGACAGGAACCCCAGCTGATACCAGCTATCACTGCTAAAGCTGCTGTGAACTGTGCTGCCACTGACCAAGAGAAGGCTGAGGGCGGGGCCAGGCTTTGCTTGGTTCTGTTCTCTTCTCAAGGGTGATTAGAATTAGGAGTTCAGCAAGGGCTGTGTTAGCTTTGTCATGCCTTTGGACATCTAAGTATAGGCTTGCGGTCAGCCACTGATGTCTGAGCCTGAGGGTGGTGGAGCAGGCAGGCCTACAAGTTTTGGCAGCGTTGGCAGGTGGGTGGCAGGTAAAGCCATGGGACATGGTGCCATCTCCCAGGAATAGAACCCGCAGGTACACAGCTATCAGGGCACAGTGCTTCCCGAGGCTGCTTTAAAGGAGGTAGGCTGCACAGAATACAAAAGTCTTTGCCAACCATGTATCTGGTGAAGGTCTTATATCTGGATGCATGAAGGACTCTCAGAACTCAACAGCAGAGAGACAGGTGGCCCAGTGTAAAAGGGGGCAAAGGATCTGAATAGACACTGCTCCAAAAAGGACGTACAATGGACAAAAAGCACATGGAAAGATGCTCAATGCCATTAGTCAGGGGAATGCGAACCAAAACCATCATGCAGTACCACCTCACACCCACAGGATGGCTATAATTTAAAAACTGGGAAACAGGGGATCCCTGGGTGGCGCAGCGGTTTGGCGCCTGCCTTTGGCCCAGGGCGCGATCCTGGAGACCCGGGATCGAATCCCACGTCGGGCTCCCGGTGCATGGAGCCTGCTTCTCCCTCTGCCTGTGTCTCTGCCTCTCTCTCTCTCTCTCTGTGACTGTCATAAATAAATAAAAATTGAAAAATAAATAAAAAAAATAAAAAATAAAAAAAATAAAAACTGGGAAACAAGAAGTGTTGGCAAGGGTGTGGAGACTCTGGAGCCCTCGTGTTTGTTCCCTGATGGGAACAGGAAATGATGCAGCCACTGTGGAAAACAGTTTGACAGCCCCTCCAAAAGTTAAACATGGAACTATCATGTGACCCAATGATGGTGCTCCTGGGTATGTGCCCAAGAGGATTTAAACCTGAACATGACATTCACAGCAGCATTTATCTCAGCAGCTAAAGAGTGGAAACCAGCCTCGTGCATGGGTAAACAAAATGCGGTCTCTCTATACAGGAGGATATTATTCAGGCATAAACATGGATGATAGGTGCTCCACCATGGATGAACCTTGAGGATGTCGTGGTATGTGAGAGAAACCAGATGCAGAGGACACATGCTGTATGGCTCCACTGATAGGAAATGTCCAGAACAGGCCCATCCATAGACACAGAAAGTAGATCAGTAGTTGCCAGAAGCGGGCAGAGGGGAGAATTAGGATTGACAGTTTATAGGCATGGGGTTTCTTTCTGGGGTGATGGAAATGTTCTGGAATTAGATCATGGTGATGTTCGTACCACTTTGTGAACATACTAGAAACCACACATGTACCCTGTAAGATGGTGAATTTTATGGGCTATGAGTCGTATCTCAGTAAGAATAAGTGGAGAGGCGCCTGGGTGGCTCAGCCGGTTACGCATCCGACTCTTGGTTTTGACTCGGGTCATGATCTCAGGGTCATGAGATTGAACCCCACATCGGGCTCCACACTCAACAAGGAGTCTGCTTGAGATTCTTTCTTTCCCTCCGCTCTTCTCTGTAAAATAAATAAAGAAATCTTTTTTAAAAAATCCTTTAAACCTAAGTGTAGAATAAAAGAGGTAGCATGTGCAGGGAGTGGGGCTGTCCCACACCCCCAGGAGGCCACACACACGGCTCTGTGTCCAGTTCTGGGCCCTCATGAAGTGCCCGATGGGCTGGGGTCCTCCAGAGAAGAGTCATAGGGTGGTGAGCTAGCCAGAACCTATGTCAGGAGCGAGCAGTTCCAGAAGCTGAAGCTGCTCTGCTTGGAGACTGGAAGGCTGAGGCCAAGCTGAGGGCTCCGTTAGGATGCAGCTTGTTGTCTCTTTTCCAATTTGGAAGAGACTTTACCATCCCTGGGGCAAGTTCACACCTGTGATTCTCTGAAACTCTTGGAGTGGCTTTGCTCAACGGTTGGTGACCTCTGTTGGTGGTCTGTGTGTGCCAGGCACTGTGCTGAGGGCTTTACTGCGTTATTTAATTCCCAAAACAACTTAAGGTACTTGTTATCCCTATTTTGTAAAGAAGGAGGCCAAGATCCAAAATGGTTAAGTGACCTGCCCAAGGTCACACAGCAAGTCATGCACGAATCTTGTACCCCAGCTGGTGTGACTTGGCAGGGCAAGGCCTGGAGGGGTAGCTGTCACCGGGAGACCTCATGGAAACTGTCGTCAGCAGGAGTGGCCAGCAGCAAGAGCCAAGCAGCAGTATCTCCAGGTCCTTAGACACGGTCGGTGCTGCTCCCCCAGCCGTGGAGGACCACGAGGCAGCAGCTGGGATTGAAGGTGGGGCCCAGGTGAGGGATGAGTTGAGCAGACCTTCAAGGCCAGCAGCGTCGGTGGAGCTGTCGTGGGCTGGCTCCTCCGGTCTGGGTGTGAGCAGTGGGCTTGAAGGTCTGGAAAGCCGAGCCCCCCACTCACATGCCTGATTTCCCAGTCCTAAGCTTGGACGCAGGCCCAGCCTGAGGGGCTCGGTGTCAGAGCAGGGCTGCATACAGCTGACCAGCTGGAGAGTCAGGCGCCCCAGAGAAGGCCCCAGCTGATGCCCAGACCAGGAAGCAGACAGGTCCCAGGAGACGTCCCCCAGCCTATGCCAGCACCTCTGATGGCTCAGGGAGTGTCCTGGGTCTGGAGGAACCCAGGCCCCAAAGCTCTAAGACCCATGTGTATTTTACCCGAAATCTAATCCATCTGGTTCTCATTTATTTACACTTAACTCATCAAATGCAATTTTGCAAGAGCCGCTCGATAGCCAAGAGGCTTTTCTGCCTAAGCCTCCCTTCTGAAAGGGGCCAGGGGAGGGCTGGGGCCTCAGCCCTCAGGGACCAGCAGGGAGCTGTCAGGGTCGGAGGTCAAGTTTGGTTTCTGAGATGGGCGGGGCCTCTGCCTCTGTTGTCGGGCCCTTAGCATGATCTGCGATGCCGATGCCAGGGTGGGCACAGGGTCTGACACATAGTAGGCTCTTGGCAGCCAGGAAAACCTGGGTGGGGCCCACAGGCAGAACACAGAGTCTCTGTTTCAAATCGTGAAATGTCCGTGGGAAACAAAGCAAGCAAAGCTGGATCCAGAAGTAATTTTTAGTTATTATAAATAACTGCAAACCTGGATTCTTGGTCCAAAGCAGGATAAACAGCCAGCTATTAATAAAAATAAACACTAGCACCTTGGGCCAAAAAGCAAACCCTGTGGGCAAACCACAGGCCTGCCTGCAGCAGCCTTCCGGGACCAAATCGACCTATGGCCCGTCGGTGTCAGCTCTGGAAACCTTGCTGGAAAACAACTGTGTCCATCACAGTGCATGGGCCCATCCCAGACAACGGTCTGGAGGGCTGGCAGGGAGGGTGGGGGTAGCCTGTGCCCGTGAGCGGTGGGCACGCTGAGCGGAGATGGGCGGGGGTCCCGGCGGATGGCCGTCCCCACCCCTCCAACCCCAGCATCCAGACCTCCTGTCAGGTGCTATAGTGTAAGGTGGGGGCACCTGACGCCAGAGATCCTGTTTAGAGCTGGTCTTTGGTGCCAGGGTGCCATTCCTCTTTCCACTGGAGTGGTCACCACGGCCGCTGGGATTGGGAGGGGTGGCTGGGGGCCCGGAGGTCAGGGAGGAGCATGTAGACTGTGCCTTCGGGCGGGAATTGAGACCAGGCCAAGGCTGTGCTGTGGTGGCGGAGGCAAACAAATGGGCAAGGTGGTAAGGAAGTCGAGAGCCTTGGTGACTGCGTGGGTGTGGGAGACAGGAGGGAGCTTCTCAGGCAGAGTGGCTGGCAGGTGGAGGAAGGGCAGGGCTGGAGTGAGGCCCCTCTGGCACCTTAGTCTCCCTCCAACCTTGTCCTCCCTGAGCTGTTGGCCTCAGGCTGGGGAGCAGCCTGTGCAGAGCAGGGGGCCACGTGGGTTTTATCCCCGACTGCACTCGGATGATTTGTTCCTGAGGGTGTCCCACAGCCCCACCAGCCAGCGGCCCCCTGAGGCCATGACCAGCTGCCATTCAGCCTCTGCTGCCCTCCCCACACCCTTGCCTGCTGCCCCCACTCCAGCCTAAAAGAGTTAGGGGCTCTCCTAGTCCTCATAGCACAAAGATGTGTTTGTGTGTTAAAGAGGGGAGCACCTTCTCTGGTGGGGGGGCGCCGCTGCAGGCTGGGGCCTTCCAGAGAATGACCTGGCTGAACCAGGGTGCCTTGATAGAGGGCCACACAGCTCCCTCACAGAGCTGGGACTGGGGGGCTGGCTGCCACGATACATGCATCAGTTCTTCTTTTGCCAGTTAAGAGGGTTTCCCACCTGAGCCTAGAGCCTGCCCTCACACCCACAGAAACTCCTGTCTGCTCTGTAGCTACGTTCCTGTGCCCAGGAGCTTCCGTGTCTTCTGGGAACTTTCAGCTATGACCAGAAAAGAAGATGAAGGACCATGAGCTGCCAGCAGGATTCAGAGACCCCCGTATCCTACCTCGAGCCCACTGAGGGATCATGAAGCACAATTGGAAACAGGCTTGCTCAGGGTCCTCCCTGCACATGGGCTCAGCCTTTGCCAGAGGCCGTGGTGGTTGATGATGCTGTGGCTTCTTCCCCAAGGACTGTCCCTTCTGCCTGCAGTGCTGATGGGAACGGGAGCCAAGGGGACCCAGACAGAGCCAGGGTTTGTGAGAGCCCTTGGGGTCTCCTCAGCAGGGCATGTGAAGGCCGCCAAGCTTCTGGAACTCCTCTTCCACCCAGGGGGTCACAGGCTATCCCTCATCTGTGCCCTGCCATGCCCCTTCCCCAAGACTTTGTCTCTACAACACCTCTTCCTCTTCCGCCTCACGTCACAAATCCCTCTGCCTTCCTCGGCCCAGCTCTCCAGTGTTCTCTGCACTCAGAGCAGGTACAGCAGTGGCTTAGTGAACAGGGACTTACCCAGAGGTGTTCACTTTGGTGCCCTCTGCAGCTCCTGGGAGGTGTGGCACATAGTAGGTGCTCAGTGCCTTTAGAGGGAATGAATGAACAAAAACATTTTGGGTGAATTTCAAAGGCAAGGACTTCTGTCTGGAGGGAGGGGGAGGTGCACGTGTGCATATGAAGGCAAGTGTGGATAAGAGGGTGTGTTCAGAGGACAGCAGAGGTAAATGCAGCTACTGGAGAGGTGGCAGGCTGTGGACTTGAATGTGCCCCTTCTGTGTGCCTGGAAGGAACCAGGACAGCTCTCTGCTCCAAGGGACTGGCATTGTAGGTAGTAAGCACCCCATCCCTAGCAGTTACAAGCACATATGTGCCATTCAGCTTATCCTGCCAACACTTGAGCACCTACCCAGTCTGCCCATCAGCTAGGTGCAGGCATATAAAGGATACTCTGCTCTCGCCTCAGCCCAGAGCAGACAGGATGATCAAGCCTGAGGTCCAGGGCAGAGCAAGCCTGGGCATAGAGGGTGAGCAAATTCCTCTGGGACCAGGAAGACTTCAGAGAGGGGGTGTTTTGGAGACACGAGCATGTAAGGTCAGGGGTGGTTTGTTAAGCAGAAATAGCCAGGGAACCTACTCTCATCACCATGACTGGGCTTGAAGCGTCTTTGTTGAGAGAAGCCAGATCACAGAAGAGCAGGAAAAAGCCTTTGGATCCAGACTCATCAGGCTTTGAATCACTCTTTTCCTGTTTTAAAGCATTAGGCATATCTCTTCCCCTCTCTGGGCCTCCGTTCTCTCATCTGAGAACCATGCCCTCAGTGTGGAGCTCTCGTGCAGATCTGTGAAGACAGACGCTGAGCACCTTGGCTGGCAGTGAGTAGTACTGTCATTTCTGTACAGGCTGCCACTTACGGAAGGCTGCTGGCCCTGCCTAGCCGACCCTGATGCCAATCTCTGGTGGGGGCGTGGGGAGACAGGACTCCCACACAGGGGCCTGTCAGTGTACAGAAGAGAAGGAAGAGGGCCGCGTGTGCCTCCAGCGCTCCAGGAGGGTTCCTGGAGGGCACAGTCTGCGGTTCCTCCTGCAGACACTGCCTGAGCGCCTGCCACAGGCCACAGGCCACAGCAGAGCCAGAAGTCAGGTTGCCTGACTCCCAGGTGTAGGCCCCCTCCTTGCCATGTGCTACCTCTCATAGCAGAGTCTTCTAAGTCCTGCGGGGGCCGAGGACCAATGTGTGCTGGGCTGCCCCCCTCAGGAGGGCTAGGGTGCTAAGTATTTCCCATAGTGCTGTGTCCAGGTGAACCCAGTCTGCCCTAGGCCAGTGGGTGGCCATCTCATGGACACAGCTCCTCCAGTGGGTCACTCTCCAGACTTCACCATGAGTGTCATTTGGAGGGCTGAGCCACAGGGTGGGGTGGGTACGAAGTGGGCCTCAGGCCCTTGATCTAGCCCCTAGAGAAGTTGCTAATGGCCACATGCTACCCAAAGAGCTTCTGAGACTGTGGTTTCCTGCCCAGCTTGAGGGAAGCCTGTGTTTGGACCGCAGTGGGAAAAGGGTGCAGAAGGGGCGGCCTCCTCTTCCCTCCTGCTTAATCTTGAGGCTTTGTCATTTGGGAGTGGGGAAAAGAAATGTTTACACGGCCTTGCATTTGTTTCAAATTATTCATCAGTGTTTGAGAGTCATTGTTCCCTGCTAGTGTAAACAGCGCTGTCCCAAGGCCCAGCCACTCTGCCAGCGCATTGAAGTTCTGTCGACGTGCAGCGTCAATGGCCCTCTGGTTCCTGGCTCTCAGTGGAGGGAGGAGATGGGCCAGGCCAGACGGGTGGCACCAGGGAGCTCATTCACGGTGGGGTGGAAGCAGAGTTTTCACCATGAATTCAGCATTCAAGGACCTCTATCTGCTTTGTTTTACCAACTGAACCTTTACTAGAGCTGGGGGGAAGCTGGGTCCAGAGCAAAGAATCTGAGAGCCATGGCAAGAACAGCAAAGACTGTGATTTGAGGGGGCCTGAACTGAGTCCCAGGAGGGGATCTCACTGTTACATGTGTGCCAGCACAAGTGCTTCTATGGGGTGTTACTGGGATAGAGATGGGACTGACCTCAGGTGTTCTGGGACATTCCCTGTGTTACCCATGGCAGCTTTTCTCTGACCTTGTGTTTGTTACATCTGGGGTTCACAGACACATTCCAGGTGACACCCAGCTCAAGCTCATGTTAAGAGGAGCTGGTTCTTCCTAGCATTAGTCTGAATGTGCTGGCTGGCTTGGCCAGCTTAGTGCTGGTGCAAAGGCATGTGCTCAGGAGGTGGACAGTAGGTTTAAGTCCTGCCTTTGCTCTGAGCAGCTATGTGACTCTGCTCAAGTTACTTTGGTTGTCTGTGTCTTGGTACCCTTGGTAAAATGAAGGCGTAACACAACCTGTCACTCAGGGTTGCTACAAGGATGGAGTGAGTTGGTATTTGTGCGCCCCATGCCTGACACATAATGAACACTCGAGGAATGTCAGCTTTGCGTTGTAATTGGTAGGGTGAGCAGGACTTGGTGCCTGGCTTAGAGCTGCTCATGGTCTAGTGCAGGCAGGGGACAGACCCCCAGATACCTACACTGCTGGGGTGGAGTGAAGGTGCCCCTGGCAAGGGTGACACTAGCACTGAGCCTTTAGGGAGCCATCACTAAGTAAGACTTTGTTGAGTGGAGAAAGGTTTTCGGAATAATCCCTCGCTGGCCTTCCCAGCTCCCCTGGGACCCCACTCTGTCTCTTCTCAGCAAGAGCCACCTTCCCCATTTTAGCTCTAACGGTTGGTGGCTATTAGAGTTCAGAGCTCTGCCTCCCTCCTGGCTGCCACACAGCTGACATTTGAGCTTGCTGGAGAATAATGGCCTGCCTCAGCATTGGCCTCAGAGGCAGTATGTGGTCTCTTGGGTGGTGAAGTGGCCTGTTGGCCCTAAGCCTCAGTGGGACCCGGGTGACACAGTTCCAGAGATGAGTCCTCTCCTGGTTCAGTGCAGGTCAGTCTGCCTGCTTCTTTACATTTTCACATCCTTTTGACTCTAGTAACTAAAAGATGGCTGTGTTGAAAAGAATGATATAAAAAGCTTATTGTCAAAGTGTGTGTATGTGTCTGTGTGTGTGTGTCTCTGTGTGTGTTGGAGGTCAGGGGATTGGCTGGAAGCAGCCAGTAGCTCACCTTGCCTTTGTGGTTTCATGTATTTGCCTATTAAAATGACAATACCGACAGGGCACATTAAGGTTTAAGAAGCCCTTCTTTAATTAAACAAACTGACAGCGTAGGGGGTTATGACTTTGGTAATTGAAACATGCTGTTCTGTTGAAGACCAGAACTCCATAAAGACTCTTTTCAACCCATAGCACCCTTTGTGCCAGCAGCCTCTGGTCAAAAATGAGTGTTGGCCCTGAGGTTGGTCTCTCCTAGAGAGTGGGAAAGACCACTTGGCGACTTTCTGCAGCTGTCTTGGCAGCCAGAGGTTAGGGCCTTTTAAAAACTTCCCCATTCTCTAGACTTTTGAAATCAATTTGCGAGGCAGAAGGCAGGCTGCCTTGTCCTCTAGCCTCTCCCTAGCCGCCAGGTCTTGTGTGACTGGTTATAAATCTGAGGTGTGATTGAAGAAAGAGAGGACATTAGAGTTTGGTTGGCGAGGTTCTGTGTGTTGGGGTTAGACAGTGCAGGTTGCACAATCTTCCTAGAGGGGAAGAGTCAAGCAGTAACAGTGAGATCACAGTTTAGGAGTCAGACCACCAGGTGGAACCTCAGACAGGTGACTTCACCCTTCTGGACCTCAGTTTCCTCATCTACAAAATGGGATAATGCCTGGATCTGATTCATAGGGTTCCTGTGAGGATTAAAGGAGTTAATACAGGTCAGGTACTTAGAGTAATGCGGGTCACACAGGGTATTAAGGGTCAGCTAACATTACACCCATCATAACTATCTACATGGAGTACTCCTGTAGTATGGCTCCATGCAGTGCCTTCTGTGCAGCCTGGGGAAGTTGAGCACATCCATGCCCTACCAGCTGATTGCACCCCACTTCTGGCACCAGGTGTGATTTCTCTCGTCCCCTTCTCTCCCCTTGCAGATGTGGACGAGTGTCAGGATAACAATGGTGGCTGCCAGCAGATCTGCGTCAATGCCATGGGCAGCTACGAGTGTCAGTGCCACAGTGGCTTTTTCCTCAGCGACAACCAGCATACCTGCATCCACCGCTCCAATGGTGAGTACTGCCTGCACTGATCGGGCACGCCCCACCCCAGAGACAGGCGGCCCCTGGAAACACCCTTCTCCACATCTGATTCCGGGGGCCTCGGGGTCCAGGCAGGGAATTTGGGTGGTGGCCTGAATGGTTGGTTTGTGCTCCTGGTGTTGGTTCTGCGTGGAATTCCTCACAGCTCCCGCCCACCACCCACTACACCGGGCCTGTCAGTGTTCCTGCTGTTTTTATGTGGGGGCAAGGTGGGGCCACAGATGGGTAGATGTGACCAGAGAAGCTGTTTTCCTTTCTGGGCTGAGGGCCGGCTGTGGCCAGGAAGAGTGGGGCCCCATCCTTCACAGGCCCATTCCCGAGGTGGACTGGAGGTCTGACCGGGCTGAGTGCCAAATTCTCAGTCTCTGCCTCTGCCCGGGGTATTCACTGGGTCACCGGATCACAGCCAGCAGAGGACCCTCGTGGTCAGGAGGCTGCTGGCCCTCTGGACGCTGGGTGGGACCACGGGCCAGCCTGGGGCGGCACAGAGGGAGGACTCCAGCCAGCTGGAGTGCTGGAGTAGCCTGGCGATAGCCCAGCAGGTGAAGGTCCCTGGCTTCAGAGGAGGGGTGGTCAGAGTTTGGGCCTAGGGCAGCAGGTCCCACATGCCAAGGAGAGAGGGGCTTCCAGGTAGAGGGAATGGCATTTGCAAAGACTTAAGAGGTATATCTTGCTTAAGATAATACAAGATCTGGAACCCCGAGGCAGGCTGTGTGCTACAGCAGAGTGAGCTAAAAGTGGAGAGTGGCGGTTTTAAGTTATTAGTTTTTTAAATCAATACTGTTTAATGGAAGCAACTCGGCCAGAAATCTGTCACAGTATTTTGAGACCTATTTAAGCGAAAGTTGAATGAGAAAAAGAGTAGATGGAGAAGGAGGCCAGGATAGCCACGTGGCCCCAGTCTGAGTGCCGCCCCATCCAGACCGCCCCCCACAAGGAGGAGGTGCAGAAGGGACCTAGAGGGGCCCCTGGAAGGGCCTGGCCTGTGGTCTGTGGCACCAGCAGGAGACCAGGGAGTGGCTCACACTGAAAGGTGGAGACAAACCCCTGGGCTCCAGGGCAGCCTGACGGGTGGGACTCCAGCTGTGATGCTCCCTGTGGGGAAGCCCTACTACTCTGAACCTCTCGAGGTGGAGATGGGGTGCTGACCCGGCAGGGTCTTTGGAGGATGGGACAAGACCCTGGTTTGAAGTGTCCTGTATGCATTGGAGCTACAGAGGCTGCGAGGCGAGGCTTGAGGGCACTGGGTATGCTTTTTATTGGAAAGCAATCCCTGAGAAAGAAAAGAGGAGAACATGTAAAAGTACCAAGGCCAAGGTAGAGGAGCAGAACTGCTTTATTGGACGCCTTTCAGTGCTTGGTGCTGGTGTAGGCAGTTTCCTCAGAGACAAGACAGGCCTGGTAGTCCCCACACTACTGTGTCCCCAGAAGGACGTGAAGGCCAAGCTCTGTGCTGCCTGGGCATCACCGCAGCTGCATTGTGCAGACCTCCCCAGCAGCCCGGGCCCATGAGGTCTTCCGGCTGTGCAGCCATGGGGCCGTGGGGTCAGGCTGCCCAAGTTGAGGACCCGGCGCCCAAGTCAAGTTTTATAAGAAGCAGATTTATGGGGAAGTGAGTGAGTGGTGGTGGTAAGACGGTAAGACGGGGGTCCTGCTTTCATCAAGGAGGGGGTTTTACAGGGTGACTGCTCTGAGCAAGCTATAAAGTTCCCAAGGCCAGGGTGGCCTAAGCCTCTTTTCCAGCCAGGTTGTACGTCCTCTGTTCCTTTGAAGAATAGCTTTCCCACAAGCAGGGCTCCAGGGAAAGTCGTGAGGCCCCTGGTTGATTCAGAAAGCAGAATCAGCATGATATAAGATGCAAGACCACAGCTGTGTCCTGTTTGTAACCGGGGCCTGGTTTGGCATGGAGGCATTCATTAGGCGAAGGATGTCATAGAACGAACCTCAGCACCAGCCAGAAGAGTAGGGTCGAGGGGACCTGGTAATGTGGGGGGCAGCACTGGCCGTGGTGGGGTCATGTGCTTACGCTGAGTCAGACCCTCGCAGCGACCTGGGGAGGCGGGGATATTATGACCCCATGACAGGTGAGAAAGCCAAAGCAGTCAAGTTAGGAGCCTTACCTGACATCACACCATGGGGAAGTGGCAGCGTCAGGACTCCAGCCCAGGTCTTCAGCTGTGATGTGATGAGGCAGGTAAGGAAAGAAGTGGAGGAATAGAAATAGGCACAAGCCACACGTGAGCTGAAACCAGATGGCCCACAAGACCAGCCATGGGAACAGGTGGGGGAGCATGCCAGGCAGTACGTGTGCAAAGGCCCTGAGGTAGGGGTGGACCAGGCTCTGGTGGAAAGCCGAATGAAGGGTGGGGCAGTGGAGCACTGTGAGCCAGGGGGAGAGGAGCTCAGATGCAGGGAATCTGGCAGGGCCCAGGGCCAGGAGGCTGGTAGAGCGTAGGCAGGAGTTTGGATTTCATGCGCAGCCCTGGGAAGTGTGCTGGAGGGGAGAGTGAAGGACTTTGGGGCATCTCAGATACTTCAGAGGCTGGACGTCAAATTTATTGTGTGGTGGAGCCCTAAGCCCACATGCCTCACCCTCCCAAAGGCCCTGGATAGCCAGATCCTGCAGCCAGGAATTGAGGTTTAGCTGGAACACAGACCGGGGTCTCAACCCCAGTCCTTGCTAGCCAGCACCAACCTGCACAGAGGTTAACAAAGTCCCTTCTCTTACTAGGATTTTGTGTGAATCTCCCAATTTTTAAATCTGGACAATGAGTCAGTCTAAAAAAGCAGCAGACAGCTCTTAGCTCTTCTCCTCAGGGACAAGTGGTACACTTCCAGGGTTCCCAAAGGCTGTGTGGAAGGTCTGAAGAGGTCAGGCCAAGTGCACAGTCCATCTGCTGACTGTTAACGCCCTTGGGTGGACGCAAGTTGCTTCCCTCCTGAGCCTCGATCAGTCGTGACAATTGTCCACCACAATTTTGTGTCAACTATCATAATGAACATTAGAGCTAAAAATCAGAGGGTGTCTGGGGTGCAGAGACCTGGCTTGTTTTGCACCTACATGTCCTCTGGTCCCTGTTGCTCCTGGGACCACCCATGAGTCCAGAGACATTTGGCATATGAGACTCCTTGTGTCACCCGACTCTTCCTAATACCTATTAGCTTCTCGGAGCCTCCCCTAAGCAGAGAGAAACGCATGAGGGCTGGTTCTTATTAGAGGGGCCTGGATGCAGGAGCAAGGTCAGCCAGGGTCAGCCTAGGCTCCTGGCCGAGAAGCCAGGCCATGGGACTCAGCCTGTCGGAGTGGCCCCCCTTCCCAGGGGCCAGTGCAAACCCTGGCCCAAGGCATGTGGATCTGGCCAGGCTGGGGTTGGGAGTCCATCTCCATCTCCACTGGCCACGTGGCCTCTGTGCAGCCACTCCTGCCTCTCTGAGACTCCTCTGTAAATTGGGAGCAGTGATCCCTCCCGTGCCAGTAAGGGATCCATTAGGGAAATGCTCTGAAGCAGTCAAGTGCAATGCCTGCCCTAGGGGTGGCCACTCACAGGCAGCTTCTTCGGTCTTTAGAACTCAGGCTTGGGATCCCTGGGTGGTGCAGCAGTTTAGCGCCTGCCTTTGGCCCAGGGCGCAATCCTGGAGACCTGGGATCGAATCCCACATCGGGCTCCCTGAATGGAGCCTGCTTCTCCCTCTGCCTATGTCTCTGCCTCTCTCTCTCTCTCTCTCTGTGTGACAATCATGAATAAATAAATAAAATCTTTAAAAAAATAAAAAATAATTTTAAAAAAGAACTCAGGCCTGATTTGGGGGATAGCAGTTCCTCTGTGCCAGCACTGGGCAGGAGGGGACACAGAGCTTTCGGAACCTGGGGCCCATCTCCTTCTCCTCGGCACTTCCAGGGGCTGGTTCTGGCACCATCACAGCTCACATTTGGGCCCCCTCAACCTCTGGCCCAGCAAGCGATAAAGGCCTGGGGACAACCAGCCAATCCAGGTGCCATGCCTGGGACCAACCAGACACCTGGCATGTGAACAAACGTGCCAGGTGTCCCCCTGGTCCCTAGAATCCCAGCGTAAGCAAAAGCAGGCATGATCCTCCATGAAGCTTTCACTCTAGAAAAAGGACTAAATGCTAGGTAAGGGCAGCCTGGATGGCTCAGTGGTTTAGCGCTGCCTTCGATCCCACCCTGGACTCATGGGATCGAGTCCCAAGTCAGGCTCCCTGCAGGGAGCCTGCTTCTCCCTCTGCCTGTGTCTCTGCCTCTCTCTCTGTCTCTCATGAATAAAAAAATTTTAAAAATCTTTTTAAAAAATGCTAGGCAAGGGTTGGAGTAGCTGTATAATAATGAGCTGAGAAAAAACACTCTGAACAGAAGGATCTGGAGTTCCAGGGGTCTAATGTTCTTGTCTGAACAGGGGAGGTGGTAATGAGAGTGGTTTTTCCATCAGCCTGGTGAAGGGTTGCCACCTTTGCCGGTGCCTGTCCTGTGCTGCCACAGTTGCTGATGGTGGTGGGTTCAAGATGTCTGTGCCCTTCTAAGCAGGATGCCGTCCTGCATGGCCGCACTCTGAAGCCTCACCAGACCTTCATGGTCTGACCCCTGGCAGTGGTGGTAGGCACCAAAGTGAAAAGAAATGTCACGTTATCCCCACAGTTGAAAGCAGCCACAGGCTTATGAAGGGACCTGAGGGGCCGCACATGTCAAGCCCACCCCAGAGGGCCCTTTGGCACCAAGGAGACATGTCATCTTAAGAGCACAGGTTCTGGGGCCCAGCTGCTTAGGCCAGAACCCCAGCTCCAACACTCATTATCCATGTGACCTTGAGCAAGTCACTTAATTCCTCTGGGCCTGCAGGGTCTATAAAATGGGGATAGTCAAGAGTACCTGCTCCCTAGAGTTGAAGAGATCTTGTAAAAATGATTCAGTACCCATGGGTTCTTATTATTTATGACAGATGAGGAAATAGGCCCAGAGAGGACAGGACCTTGCCCAGGGCCCCACAGTAAGCCAAAAGCAGACTCAGAACTGGGCAAGGCTCTGCTGGCATGTGCTGGGTACTGGCCGAGCTTCAGCTGAGGTGGGGGGGTGGGGAGACTGGGAGTCAATCCTCATCTTCAAGAAACTCCCCTCCCAGGGCTGAACAGCTGCACTTGGATTTATCCACGCTCAGCGTAGCACCTGTCAGTGCCTGGGGCCCATCAGGTTGACAGGCTTCACTTGTTCACCTAGCACCAGCTCACCAGCACCCACCACTTGGCCCACCAAGGGCCACAGGGATCAGACAAGCCCCCTGTCCTGCTGTAGAGCTTTGACAGTGTGCCACCCCCCTGCTGGGCCCAGGCAGTCGGGAACCAAGGCATGAAGAAAACCAGATGTCTGTCACTCACGGTGCTTCCCAGGCCTGGGGTGCCCCAACCCACTGTCAACTGACTGTCCTCAGCAGGAGCACCCATCTAACTGCACAGCCTGGCCTCGCTGACTGCAGGGAGAGCTGTCAGGCCCTGCCTCCTCTGTGCTCCGGTCACTGCCCATCTCCCACCCCGTCTTGCGGCTGGCTGCAGAAAGCAGTTTTCTCCCTGGTGCCTGTGTCCCTGTAGCTCAGGAGCTCCATGTGGGCGGGGACCATGTTCTCTCCATCCCTGGGTCCGGTGCCAACGTTGGGCCCTTAGGACAGGACAAGGGGAGAAAGGGGAAGGATGCTCAGCTCCCCGTGCTCCCTGGGCCCAGGCCCTCTTCATCCTCGGGCCAGTGAATGGTGTGGTCTGGGCAGGTAGCAGGTGACAGAAACCCAGCAGTAGGGACCCAGTGGCTCTGGAGGCCGCCTGCGAGAGACCGGGCTGCTGCAGGGCTGAGCACACCCCGAAGCCCTGCTGTGCTGCCCCCTTTCCTGTGCTTGATGCACTGCAGCAGGCCACAGGGCAGCTGAGCATCTGTGTCCCCGGGGGGCCAGGCCCATGCAGAGCAAACGCCAGGCTGGCACGCTCCCAGCAGGACTCCCAGGTTTACCCGAGTGTGCTTAGCATTCCAGTTAATGCCCTTCTGAGCCTGTTCCAGTGCCCCGCTGGGAAACCTCAGTGCCCTCCCACCCACCATTCCCTGTGGCACTTTCTCACAAAGCTCCAGACTTGGCATCAAGGGTAAACACTGGCTCCAGCACAAATCAGAGGTGGGACCCGGAACAGGAAAGCTTGGCTTCCTTTACATTAAAAATGACGATGATAGTGGGAGCTGCCTTTACTGTGTGCCTACTGCGTCCCAGACGTTGATACCGAGCATAAGCACATAGTGTCCCCATTTTCCAGATTAAGAAACTGAGGCACGGTGAGGTCAGGGAACTTGGCCAAGGTCGCCCAGCCATCACTCTGACGGTCTGGCCCCAAAGCCCAGGCAGACTACATGGAGGGTTCTGACAAGGCTTGGAGCCCTTAGCTGGCCCGGGTAGGGGGAGACCCAGGGGAGGCCCTGAGGGATGGCAGAGACACCTCCGCAAATGGTGCCACCTGCAGGTTCCCCAAACGTGAGCATGCCCTATGCCACGTGTGCCCTCATCGAGCGCCCAGAGCTTCCAAAACATTTTGTGGTGGAAATTTCCTGAAACGGCTCACCCACATCCGTCTTCTCTCCAGGGGAACAGCCTGAGTGGGCCTGGCCTCTCTTCTCTGCAGTTCCTGAGACCTTCATGAACCTGAGTTGCCAACACAGCTACTCCCCTCGGGCCCAGGGAGGATGCTTGTTAGCGCCTGTTAGTTACTCAGTGTCCCCAGACACCAGTCGCCTGGGCTGAAAATAGCTCTTCTCTCTTGTCCTGGCGGCTGCCAGCCATTCTGTATGTGGCCTCACGGCAGGCCTCACTGGGAGGACCGCAGCGGGGGTTCTACGCACACACACAGGCAGGAGACTTGGGGCTATGCTCCAGCTGTTTGCCTTAGGAGAACCTTCTCACTCATTTCAGAGTTTGCAGCGCTGCCCTGGATGATCGCGTTATGCAGAGACGGCCTCTATTAAGTTTAATTATTTTTGTTAGAATGCAACATGAAATACTATTAGAATCTCATTTTATCTGTGAATTTGTGAGGGTAAATACCTGAGTGTAACTGGAGGCAAAACAATAGGATTTGTTTTAGCTTTTTATTTTGAAATAATCATGGATTCAGACGAAAATGCAAAAATAGTAGAGAGGGGCCCCATAAACACTTCACCCAGTCTCCCTTCAACACCGTCTTACGTCACTAAAGAACAGTATCAACCCCGGGAAGTGGACACCCATACCGTGCATGCAAGTGCTTCTGTGCCTTTCTAGATGGGGGTCCATGTAACCGCCTCAGCAATCAGGAACTTGCGTTGTAGGGGTGCCTGCTGGCTCAGTCACATGTGAAGCATGTGCCTCTTGATTTCAGGGTCATGAGTTCGTGCCCCACACTGGGTATAGAGATTCGTTAAATAAACACATTAATCTTAAAAAAGAAAGAGAGAGAGAGAGAGAAAGAAAAGAAGGAAAGGAAAGGAAAAAGGGAAGGCAAGGGAAGGGAAAAGGGAGGGGAAGGGAAGGGAAGGTAAGAAGAATTCACATTGCCATAATAATCGGATAGCTGGGACAGCCCCAGTGGCTTAGCAGTTTAGCGCCGCCTTTGGCTCAGGGCATGATCCTGGAGATCCAGGATCAAGTCCCACGTCGGGCTTTTACTCCCTGCGTAGAGCCTGCTTCTCCCTCTGACTGCGTCTCTGCCTCTCTCTGTGTCTGTCATAAATTTAAAATTTTTTAAATAAAAAAAAAAAATTTTAAATAATCAGATAGCTGAACCCTCTGCCAGGCACATGGCAGGCACTCTGCCTCTTTGCTGAGGGGCTCTATGAGTCCACGTCTAACCCACGTACTTCGAGGGTGGAAGGAGGCACAGTTAATGGTGACAGGGCAGCAGGTATAAACTGGGGATGTCCTGGGCAAACCAAAGCATAAGATCGCCCTAGTATTAACCTCATTTAACCCCTCGAGCCTTTCAAGGAAGGTACCAGATGTACCCAGAGTCATGTGGCTCGGTGGTGAGCTGGCACCCAGGCTATGTGGCTTCAGATCCTGACCACCTCCTGTGGCTGCCTCCGGCTGTTTAAAGGAACCCCAATGATCACATGGTTCACCTCTTCTTTGGTTAAGCATGAAATTGGGATTCTAAAGAGAGGGATGTCCCTGCCTGCGGTGCTCACCAGCCGAAACTAGGGTTGTGATCCAGGCCTGCACCCTGGGTGCAGCACGGCATGCATGGTGGCCAGCGTAGGCCCTGAGCGGCAGCGCTCGGCCTGTGGCCTGTTCGGCTCCCGAGGGAACTTCGTTCTGGCTGGGGGCTGGGAGCCTGGGGGGTGGGGCGGGGGAGGAAGCCCCTGAGAGCAGGTGGCCCCTGACCAGCCACCAGTGGAGAGTGAGTGGGTAGGCAGCAGGCACAGGGGCTCGAGGGGGCGGCAGTGGGGGTCACGGAGGGAGGGAAGGGATGAGAGGCCGCTGGGACCGTCCAGGTCCAGGCCGGGGTTGAAAGTAATGGATCAGAAGCAGCCAACCTTGAAAAAACTCGAGGTGGGCCGTGGAGCCGGGCGGAAACCCGAGAGAGGTGCAGGACAGGAACGAGGGCCCGCCTTCCTGGGCCTGAGTTCTGGAATAGTCCGGAGGGGATAGGGCCCTCAAACACCACTGGCGCCATCCGACTGAGCCTGCAAGGGTGGGCTCCAGTGTCTGTGCTGGTGCCAGGTCATGTTTGTGCCATGCAGGGAAAGGGGCACCACCTGGGCCCCTCCCCATACCTGATGCGTCTCCTACGTGGTTGTCTTTTATTTTGTTTCCCACCTCGCCCAGACCCTGGGTCTCCAGCTGTGCCCCCCCATCCCTCTTCTCTCCCCCACGCGTCATCCAGCTGCCCTTGGCCACTGGCCCTCACGCAGGCTGGCCTGGCCTCCCCTCTGGCCAGGCGTCCTCTGATGTCGAAGATTTCAGCTCTGTCTGGGTGGTCAGGAGAGTCAGCCCCCAGCAGCCATTGTCGCCTGCTGGGGAGACTACATCCCGGACCCGGAAACCAGACCCGAAGTGGGCACAGGTGAGAGGGTCAAGACCCAGGGCACCCTATCAGTCCTGGGGGTCGGGGATGTCACTGAGTACCTAGGGGTGGACATGGAGAGAAAGCAATATTCTGGCAAGTGGCCCGGGCAGCCATCAGGATCTGGTACTTACACGAGGGCAGTGGGGTGGAGGAGGGTGGCTGAGGGGAAGGAGACAGAAGGGTAGCCCAGAGGAAGGAGACAGAGGGTGGCTGAGGGAAAGGTGACAGGAGGGTGGATGAGGGGAAGGTGACAGGAGGATGAGGGGAAGGGGCAGGAGGGTGGCTGAGGGGAAGGTGACAGGAGGATGAGGGGAAGGGGCAGGAGGGTGGCTGAGGGGAAGGTGACAGGAGGATGAGGGGAAGGGGCAGGAGGGTGGCTGAGGGGAAGGTGACAGGAGGATGAGGGGAAGGGGCAGGAGGGTGGCTGAGGGGAAGGTGACAGGAGAATGAAGGGAAGGGAAGGGCAGGAGGTTGAGGGGAAGGGGCAGAAGGATGAGGGGAGGATGACAGGAGGATGAGGGGAAGGGGCAGGAGGATGAGGGGAAGGGGCAGGAGGGTGGCCAAGGGAAGGTGAGAGGCAGGGCAGGCAGGACTTTGTGCAGAGCCCGCCTGCCCCCAGTTTGCCCTGCGGAGAGGCCTGTCGCCGCACCACTGGCTCCGGCAAGGTGGGGCCTCGTACTTCCTAACCTAAGGGGCCCTGGAGTGGAGCCTGGAGGCTGCAAGTGCAGGTCATGCTCAGCACTGTCACTCGGGCGCTGTTTCACAGGTGTGCAGGAAAGGCTTGTGCGAAGCGCAGGTGCTCCCCACCCAGCTCCCCATCACCTGGTCAACTGACGCAGGCCTGTCCATCCCTACCCCCGGGCAGGGGGACCTGAGTAAATCGCTGAGAGTTGACCCGGCGTGAGGAAAGCTCAGAAGTCTGGGGCTCTGTCAGGGTTTAGGGGCTTGGGATAGTTGGCTGGAGTGTGTGCTCCGTGGGCCATGCTCAGAAGCCCCACGTTTGAGCCAGGGGGCACGGACGTGAAGGCACACCCTGTGGGCAGGGGTGGCAGCGTGTGCAGGGCTGTGGCAGGGGCCCTGGGGCTGGAGACCGCACTCTGGGTCAGCAGAGAAGACTGCCTGCTTGCGGAGTGCTGCGCCTCAGCCCGGTCCCTCCAGCCAGCACGCAGACTCCTGGGAGGGCGGCGTGGTGCCCCGCAGGACCCACCTGTCCAGTCGCCACAGCAAGAAGCCTCCAAGGGGGCCAGGCACGCCTTGTGTCAGGCCCTGAGCCCACTGCTCAAGCCCGCACCACCTAGCAACTGACCGCGGAGCCCCTGGGAGGGCCGCCGGGCAATCTCGGGTTGGGCCAGAGCAGAGGGCCACCGGGACCCGGAGCAGCCTCCGAGGGCACCACCCTCTGGCTGTTCCAGTGCCCTTCGTTCTGGACCCTCCTTCAGTGCTCCTCAGGGCTGGTCCTTGACCCTCCTCTGGACCCCGTCTTCCACCCTGCCCCCCATCTCTCTTGCCTTGACCTTGGCCTTGGCCGGTGGGCAGATTACTCTCCACCCCGCTCCCAGCCAGCAGGTGCCCTTCCTTGCTGGGCTCATCCCCGGCCAGTGCTGCCCAGCTCACCCTCCCCGGCACTCTGATGCTGGCGACCACCCTGGGAGGTACTCTGCATGAGCACCGTCATCCCCACTGCTGGGGGAATACTGGGCCGCCCTGTAGGACAGGACTCAGGACAGGCGGGCCTAGGGGAGAGTTTCTAACGCTCCATTTCTCTTCTCCTGCTCCATCCGCCTCCGGATCCCAGTAAAGGAGCCTATGAACAGATGGAGGGTCCCTCACAAACGACCCCAGCTCAGCATCCTCTGAGCTCACTCCCAAGGTGTGATTCCCGCATCCGGGCATCCGGGCCAGGCCTTGACCCGAGGCTCCCACAGGGCTTTCCGACATCGGCTCTGGGGGCTGGGCCCTGTGTGTTGGGGGGGGCGGGGTTTGGGGGGCTGGGAACTTTTCCGTTTTAAAGGAGGGGAAATGGCATGGCCGCCCTGGAGACTCCCACCCCGGCCTCAGGGATACCCCTTTGGCTGTTCCTGGGGTGGACCTGCCAGGCTAGAGGCAGGGCGGGACAGGGCAGGGGGCTGGGGTGGTGCACAGGTTCTCCTCGGTCCCCGCCTGCTGCGGACCAGGTGGGCAGGAGAATAAACAGCTCTCGCATTTAGGGGGAAGATTTATGGCGCTGCTGGGGAAGGCCTGTCCCGGCCCCGTGCAGTCCGGAACGGCCCTTGAGGCGGGGACAATAAATCCAGCCCATTATTTTTTATGAGCCTCCCACCCCATAAACAACTCCTTTGGCTGGTGAGCCCAGCTTCACGCCCTCTCCTGGCCTGGCCTCCAGCCAGCCCCGGCCAGGCACCAGCACCCCAGCACTGACTGTGCAGCGGCAGGCTGCAGTCCCTGTTGGGCCGCGCGGAGGGGACAGTGCAGGGCACGCAGGGGACACCAGGCCGAGAGGTAGCTTGCCCTGACCCTGGCTCCCTTCTCAGCCAAAAATCCCGCAGCCTCAGTTTCTTGTCTGTAAAGTGGGGCAAACATGAGTATTCATAAAAGGATCGTTAATGAGGACTGCTGCAGACACCTAGTGTCCCCTGATGGAGTGTGCCGACCTGGGATCGGTAGCACCGTCAGCAGTCACCGGGCACTGTGCCCGTGCTCTGACAGGGGCAGTCAGACCCTGAGAACAACCTTGTGCTGTGCAGCTCTTACTGCCCTCACTTTGCAGTGAGAAAATGGGCACTGAGCAGCAAAGATTATTTGTCCATAGTAAGGGGCATAGTCAGGATTTGAACCCAAGTCTGACCGACTCCTAAGAGCAAAGATACTGCAAGAACAAGCAGGTGGAGGGTGGCACTGGGGGTTGCCCACAGCCCACAGCCCCTGATGGCACAGGTTCCCACCTCCCCAGTCTCCAGCCGGGGCCAGGCTTCACCCTGGTGCTGCGTCAGTGGAGCCGCTGACCCCCGAGTCTCCCTGCCCACTTGGCCTTCTGACAGCGGCTGGGGCCACGGTTCCATCTGATCCCCCAGCAGTGTCGTTCCCCACTCAGGACCTGCCCAAGGCTCCTCTGCTCACTGAATGCACCAGAACCTCTCCCCGCACTGCCTTCCAAACCCTCCACACCCTCCCCAGTACCACCCGGGAACTGGAACCAGGGAGTCCTGTTACGTGTGCCCTTTACCCATTACAGGGCTCAGACTGTGCTGTTTCTTCTGCCTCCAGTGCTACTCCCCAGCCCTGCACTTCCTCAAGAACTCATCATCCTTCAAAACCCAGCCCGCTTTCACCTCCTCCACGAGGCCATCTCTGACTCTTGGCAGCCTGTTGGTGTGTGCCACAAGGTTCCGAGCGGCTCAGCCCTCTCTCTCGGGCCACCAGTGTGCGGGCTCCTCAAAAGGACGCAAACGCATTTCTTACACGTAATACATGGCAGGAAGCAGAGGAGACATGGCCGAGGGGCAGTGAAACGGGATGGGAGTCATCTCATGGGGGAGACAGATGTCTGAATCGTGTGTGACGTCAGTGTCACAGAGCCCTTCTGGGTCCCTCCTGTGAGCAGCACCCACAGCACCCCGTGAGGACTTGCCCCAGGCGTGGGCCTCGGATGTGGTTTGGTGGACTCCTGGCCACGTTCAACTTGTAGTCCGCGGGGGCCTCTCAAGCAGGATAGGCCAAGTTTGCCCAAAGTTCAGAGACTCCCCTGTGCAGCCACTGCCCCCCTGCCTCTGCCTGAGCTGATTGCTCTTCAGGGCACCTCTCCTCCCTGCCGCCCCAACGCTGTCCTCCTGTTCCCAGGGCCCCATCACAGTGGCGGAGCCCGCGTGCACCCATGCGTTTGTTTACCCGGTGAAGCCACAGCTTGGCCGGCTGCTCCAGTTGGAATAAATAGTGAGAATGTACAGAAGTTCCCACAGGTTGTAGCTGCCCTTGCTACGAGCTCACGGGAAGGGGAGAAGTACTCAACATTTATTGAGTTCCTTCTACAGAGGAAGCCAAGCCCTTTATGCCCTTTGCTTTTCAGAGGACACTTGGCAGTAATAGCTGTCCCTGCGGGGCACAAAGGAGGGGACAGAGGTGCAGGGAGGGGCAGCAGCGCCCCTGGTTTGGGGTGGGAGTCAGACAGAGCCCCAGTGTCTACGGCTCTTGAGCCCCTGCTCTTCTCCACTGCACTGTGGTGGGCAATGGAGGGGAGGCACCAGCAGTGGTGCTAGGGAGCTGCGGTGTCCTTAGAGGATCTCCTGCTAGCTATCCCCGAGTTCTTCCTGGCTCCTCCTCCCAGGTGCTCGAGGGCTGCTATGGGAACACTCCTGCACCTATGTTCCCTCTAGTCACCTCTCAGGAGAGGGAAGTGATTGGTTCCCTGGCCACGGTCAGGCCATGGTCTAGGGCCTGCATGAGCGGACTGCTGCCCATGGCTTCCTTTAGGATCCCCGTGGAGGGAGGGTTGTGGATGCTGGATAGAGAACACCGTTTATATTTGGATTTCAGATAAACATGAATGCTTTTTTAGTGTAAGTATGCCCTATGCAATATTTGGGACTACTTACACTCGGAAGTATTTGTTACTTATCTAAAATCCAGATTTAACCAGGCATCTGATGTGTTTGTGGGGTACATGTGTAAACCTGGCAGCCCTGGGAGGGGAAGCAGCCTCCAGCCTCCCCAGCCTGAAAGGTCTGCAGGTCCCAGAGCGCTGGACCTCAGCGGGGCTTGGATGTGGTCATGGCGACGCCTAGTGGCCCACAGGGGAACTTCAGGGGGTTGAAAGGGGAGGGAGGGGTACCTGGGAGGTGACCCAGGGGCCAGGGTCAAGAGGGGATGGGAGCTGCCAAGTCAGCCTGTGAGCAGGGGAGGCCGGTAGCCTTCACTGAGCCCCTGAGTCCTGAGCACTTCACAGAGCAGGAAGCCAAGCAGGCTCCAGGGCCACACACCTGAGAATGGGCCAGAATGGGGAGGCATGAGGCAGAGCTGGGGATCTAGGCCCACCCCACCTTGGTGATGCCACCTTCCCGTGGTGCTCTGCAGCTCTGCACACGTTTGCCCACGCAGGTCTGCACAGACTGCCACGTGGTCCTCACAGCTGTTAGGCTGCCTCCCATTTCACAGATGCAGCTTTCCAGGTGGGGGTGAGGGGGAAGAAAAGCTGGTGTCATCTGGGATGCCAGGAGCCAGCCAGGGTCTCTAAAGGCAATTCTGCTATCTGTCCACATGTCCATGTACACAGTGCCTGCCACCCAGTGAGCAGCTGTGGCAGTGGACTTGGTGTCACCCTCACACAGGTGGCACTATGCAAAGGCTTACAGAATGTGTGAGTGCCTTAGAGGCTGGTTGATAGCCCCAAGCCTCGTGAGCAGCCTCCTGGTGTGGCAGGAAGAACGCTGCACTTGAGAGCTGGGGCGTCAGGAGCCTCAGGGGACTGAGAGTTGAAAGGTTCTGTGTGGATACCGCTGACTGCATGAGCCAGGGCTGGTCACCGTCCCATAGGCTTCAGCCTTCTCAACAGAAAAGGAGAGCCTTCGTCTAGATGGTCTCCAAGGTCTCTTCCAGTTCTAGCTTTCCAGGAACCCAGTGCATTCTGGCTGTTTGCTTGCATGTAATTCAAAGCAGGACAGCTTCATTTCATCACCGTGCCCCTTGTCTGTGAGCAACGTGCTTGGAACCCACCCCCCTGCAGGTGCAAGTTGGACACCTAGCAGGGACTGCATTGTGGTTGGCCCCTGGGAGCACAGAGGTGGTGCAAGGCTCAGACAAGAAGCAGACTGGTCCTGTAGGAAGGCCTGGTAGAAAGAAGACCCTACCTGAATATTTGTTATAGAGACAGCAAGAGGACAAGGACAAAATGAACGTGGACAGTGTTAGGAGTCAAATCACAGGAGGGTAGGACTTTCGAGGCTGGACCAGTTGGGTGGCAAGCACCAGAAGGGCCACTGGGCTTGAAGCAGGGTGGTGGTAGGAGGGCAGAAGGGTCGGGCCTGGGATGATGGGGGCAGGGGAGCAGTGGAGGAGGATCAAGCTGACAAGGGCAGTGAGACATGGGTAAGGAAGAAGAAGGGAGCAGAGTCCCCTGAGGGCCCCCAAGACAGCACAGGGAACCCCAGGGGCAGTCGGTAGACTGTGAGGTGAGCATTTGATCAAGGAGCTAGGACCCCTTCAGCCTGCTGGTGAGTTGCCAAAGGGAATCGGTCCCTGCTCCACCACGGGTTGGGAGATCTGTCTGTGAGCCTCAGCATCATCACCTGTCAGGTGGGCTCTTGGACTGTGGAAGATAGGCAGTTAGGGACATTTCCAAGGAGCCTGGCATAGGGCCCGGCCCCGAGGAGCTCTGTTAAACGGAAGCCCACAGTCTTTATTACTCCCACTCCCCTGGTGGGGCTGGCCCTAGGGATGCAGCCTGCAGAGGGCTGGATTCATGGTCTGCCAGGGATCTAGTCTGGGGCAGCCAGCTACTGGCGCCTCGGCCAGGCCTGGCATTGCCCAGGAGGATGTAATTTTGGGGTCAGAAGGTGGGAGGGAGAGCCCTGTGTCCTTGCTCAAGCCCGGACCTTGTAATGAGAGGCTCCTGGAGCACCATCCAGGCGCAGATATTGTTGGAGTGTAATTAGGGGATCAAGGCAGATCCAGGCAGGTGGGTTGTGCAGGATCAGAGCTGGCAGTGCAATTGCAGGCCACAGCCAGGTCTGGGCCTGCAGACAGATGCACTCTGTTGCCTGAGTGTTGGCCCCTGTTCCAGTACAGAATCAAAAGCCCAGAGTGGCCAAGCCCAGGCCCCTCACCAGCACAGAACATTTCTCAGGCCTTCACTCCAGGGTAGGCCCTGTACAGAGCACCAGGGTAAAGAGGTGACTTAGGCTCAGGCCCTGCCTCCTCAAAGAGCCCCTGGTCTGGTGGGGGAAGCCTAGCAGACCCAGCAGTTACAGTCAGTGTGGTGGGTGTTCTGAGAGAGGGTAGTGCAAGGGCTTTGGAGGCCCAGGCCTATCCCCTAATGCAACCTAGGGCCTGGGGAGGAGGATGGAAATAAGGAAGGCTTCCCAGAAGAGGTGGCACCCAAACACAGTCTTAAGTAACTAGTTGGAGGTGCCATTTAAAGGAAGAGGGAGTGTGTCCCAGGCAGAGGGAACCAAGGTGAAAAGGGAGGGCAGGATATGCAGGCTGACAGAGTGTCCCTGTGACCTCAGGCAGTGGCAGGCCATGCGAGGTCGGGAGGACTGTAAGCGCCATACTGAACTTTCAGCCTAATCCTTTGAACACTGGGTTTGGGGAAGGGGGGAGTCATTGATGAGTTTTTCAGCAGTGGGAAGATGCAATCAGATTTATGCTCTAGAAAGTTTCCTCTGCAGCTGACAAAGGGCAGGTCTAGAGTCAGATGGAACAGGTTCAAGGTTGGCCTCTCACATCTTACTGAAGTGACCGTGGGCAAATTGCTTATGCTCTCTGAACTTTAAATGAGGATAAAGCTACGTGCCTTGCCGACTGACATTATAAAGACCTGGAGTCTTGTCTCTGTCTCTGTGCCAGGCCTAGGGCCGGGCCCTGGGGAGTCGGGAATGAACAGGCTGTGCTCTGGCCCCCAGCGAGCTCAGGCAGGGGGTCTGAGGGGCACGGAGATTGGAGGGAGGGTCGGGGCGGGAAACAGCTTCCTGGAGCAGCTGGCATTCGAGATGACTTGGAGAGACAGGTCGTGGACATGTGGACGTAGGTAGGGGGACAGGAGCTGGGTCATTCCGGTGCCCCAGATCACCATGGGGGAAAGTTGAGGAACAGAAGGGGATGAGCCTGGGCTTCCCTGCCCTAGACACGGCTCTCCGTCGTCGCCTCCTGGAAGTCCCCTGGGAGCACAGGTTCACGGAACCCCAGGATTGCCCGTCCCGTCCCACATCCCTTGGGCAAGTCACCAAACCTTTTTCTTCACCCTGTGTTCTCCTCACTTGCAAAGTGCGGCTCACAGTGTCTGCTCTGCTTAGTGCCCGCGAGGCTTACAGGAGACTGTTCGCGTGAAGTGCGAAGGGACAGTAGCTGCGATTGACATGGGCCCGCAGCAAGTTTCTGCTGGGGGTGGGGGGGCCTAGATCCGGCCCTTCACCTGAGCTCACCTGAGCTGCAAGCTCTCGGTGTCTCTAGGAGTGGCAAGAACACCTCCGGGCATGAGACAGCTCAGCCCCTGGGCCTTGGCTGTCCTCGTAATCCCGCCGAGTGGGCCTGTCCCTGCCACTGCTCCCCGCCCCCCCGCCCGCAGGACCTTTCACCGTCCCCTCCATCCCCCCACGAAGCATGTGGGGGCCCGTGTTTGGTTTTGCCTGCCTCGCTTGGATGGCTTGCCAAGTCTGGGCTGAGGAAGGCAGCAGCCTCTTCCTGCCGCCCCTGAGGCTCCAGCCTCTTTCTGGGCTCCGTAATTTTCTATTGATGAGGTTGGGGGGGGGGGGATCCTTCCTGCTGAGGTGGGGGGAAGGGCGGAGCAGAGTAAGTGTTCTTTTCTCCCTGCTCTGTCAGTTCCCAGCTTGCCTTCCTTTCCCGTGTGTTTAAGAGACACGGATGCGGAAAATGATGTTATTGATGAAGTCGCCATAGCAACGACCCTTGGGAGGCACACATTCCAGCTTTGTTATCCTGGGCCGGGCTGAGGAGAAAGGGCCAGCTCCTAAGTACAAACAGATTGGGCCCACCTCCCCCTACCCTGCTTTAGATGCATCCGTGAACTTTGCTTTGCCAAAGATGCAAGGTGCACACTGCTTGGGGGCAGGCGCTCTCTCTCACGGAGTCTCCAGAAATGATAAAAAGCCTTTGGGAAAAGTAAGCCCTGCTGGGGCAGGGCTGCGGGGACCTGTGCGGGTGCCCAGAGTAGGCAAGAATCGAGGGAGGGACCCATCGCCAGGAAGCACTGGGCGTTCGAGAGCAGAAGGCAGGCGGGGACCCTAGCCCTGTTTCCCAGGTGTGGTGTGGCCCTGGCACATCTTTCCCCACCCGGGTCCAGCCTCCACTTGCTTGCCTGTTGAAATGGATACCCACTTTGCAGGCTTGTGATGAGGGTTAAGTTAGATGAAAGGGTTGTCAGAGCCCAAGTTCCTACACCACATGTTCTGGAAAACTCAGAAAGGGGCTCCTGATTGTGTCCCAAACCCAGCCCTCCTTCCTCGCAGCCTCTGCCCTCCTCCAGGCTCCTTTGTCCCTTTCAGGGTGACGGCAGCAGCCTCCCACGTGCTTCTGGCCTATAGCCTTGCTGCTGCAGCTTGCCTTGAGGGCAGCATCCAGAGATCTTTCTGTCACATAAGCGCACGGCCGCCCTATTTACAACCTTTCTGTGGCTGCCCTGGCCCGGGATGTAATCCCTTGAGCTCTTACCCGTACCCTTAGGCTCACTGGCCCAGAGAAGGGGAGGGCACACTGAGTGAGCCCCTGAGAGGCAGGACCCGTGACTCGCCACCTTAACACGGGTGGAGACTAAGGCTCAGAGGGAAGTGATGGCCCAAAGTCACATGGCAAGTGGCAGAGTCTGAAACTGGACCCAGTGACACGGCAGTGGAGCATCTGTCTCCTCATCGCTCCCTGCCCCATCCCGGGCACAAGGAGACACTCGGTCCGAGTTTGCAGAACATAATTGGATTTGGATGGGTTAGATCAAATTAGATTCGACCTGGCGAGCAGCCTGGCCTGATGCACCAGGCCTCTGAAGACCAGGATTTCTGGAAATGACTCTGAAATTCGATCCTATTTCCCTTCTAGGCAAGGAGGTACACAGGGCTGTCTATTGAACTTGGCGCTGCATGGTTAGTTACTCCCCGTATCAGGCTGGGAGCTCGGCCTTCTAGGGTGGAGCCCAGGGGCATTCCCCTGGAGCAGAAGTGCTTGGTACCCAGCACCTCACATGCCTCGGAGTTCACCTGTTCAAATTCACACACCCTCGGCAGTAGCTGTGCTGGTAACACTACCTGTTAGCTCAGGACGGCCCCCCCTGGGAGAGGACAGAGGAAGTGCCCTCCCCTCGGTCCCTGGGGCTGAGGCAGAGGAAGCCACACCTGACTCCAGCTAGTGGAGCTAGTTTCCTGCCCCTGCCCAGGCCCACACCGCCTCAGTCCCTGAGCTGCCACAGCAGCTGAGGTGAGGAGCTGATGTAGGTCATCCTCGGGTAGGGCTGTGTTAAGGCAGAGGAAGGAGGCTGTCTCACGAGTGACTGCAGGACTTCTCAGAGCCTTTAATGTGTGCTGTGGAGTTCCTGAGGGGCTGGTTCATAGAACACACCACTGCACGTGCCACACAGTGCTCTCCGGATCCTCTGTGAGGTGCTCTGAAATCCGACAGCCTTCGTCTCTCTCCTCTTCCTCCCTCTTTCTCTCCCTCTTTTGCTCTCCCTGTATTTCTTTCAGCCCCTGTGCTGGGCACTGAGGACACAAACAAGGATAAAGAAGTCCCTTTAAGGTCCCCACAGGGGCAGGAGAGGGTGACTTAGCAACGATGTACATGTAGCACAGGCAGAAGGAGGCAAGAACTCGGCCTGTGCCACACACATCACTTAATTCTCACATTTGAATTTCACGGCCACCCTTGAAGGTAAAGGTTATGACAACCCATTTCCCAGCTAAGAAAACAGAGACCTGGAGAAGAAGGTGTCCAACCAGAGGCCCAGGTACAATATATGTGGGTTCCAACCACAGCCCCTCTTGGGAGTGGCACACTCTTCCTTGGGGTGCCTTGATGGTGGTGAGCACTGGGGCAGGCCACCCTGTAGGCCTGGGAGCTAGCCTTCCCCTCTGGAGGCTCTGCATTCATGGCCCTGGTAAGATTGGCTGAGCGTCTGCTGTGTGCAGCCAGGGCCCTAGGCACCAGGGCATAGCAGCGAGTGAGACACCTTCCCTGCCTGTGAGAGCCCTGGCTAGTGGGAGAGGTACCCACAGTAGGCGTGTACAGGGGAACTACGGAGTGGCCCCTGCCTCCCACCCCACCTGCATTTTGCCAATGGAAGGAAGAGACAGAGAGCCAGGAGACCTGGTCTGCGGGGTCAGACCTGGAGCTGCCCTGGAAGAATAAAGGCATTAGGCAGCTGGCAAGGGCAGCCCAGAGGAAGCGTGTTGGTGGAGGAGGCTCTGCTCAGTACCGCCTGGGGAGGTTGGTCTCAGGCTGGCCCCTTGCTCAGCTGAGAGCCTGCGACCTTTCTGAGTTGTCGTGGTGGGTGTGAGCCAGGCCTCCAGAGGCCGCAGTGGTGCCTCCAGCCGGTGGGAAGGCCGGCAAGGCTGCTGGGGGGGGGACAGGATGCAGAGGACAAGCAGGTGCAGGGTGGGAGGGCCAGGCTGCTCGGGGGATCCTCGCACTGTTCCCAAAGGCTAAAGGGGTGACACAGGCAGAGTGGAGGCTTCGTGCGAGCCTGATGGCTCTGTAGGTGAGCTGAGGCTCCACCCGCGTGCTCAGTGGCAGCTGGTGCAGGGTCAGAGAAGCCAGGGGTTATGTGCTTTGTTCAGGGGCTGCCCACACAGCTTCGTGGGGGAGGAAGCATCTGAAGTGGCCTCGAATTTTAATAGGTTCTTAATTCTGAAGGTAATTACTAGTAACAGGTACCACTTAACTACCCTAACTCTGGGCCAGATTCCTAGTTCTCTTCACTCCAGGAGGTGCTTGCTGCCAGTCAGCCTTCGGGGCCCTGCAAATGTAGCACAGTGACCCCAAGGTGAGAGAGAGAGGCTGGGAGCCCAGCAGCCTGCGCTGTAGTCCTGCCATGTGATCTGAGATAGACACATCCCATCTTGGGGCCTCATTTTCCCCATCTGCAAGATAGATGGAAAGATGGACTGCAGGGACCGGTCCAGCCCTGACGATCTGTGGCTCTGCCAGCCAGAACACACATCTTCTCGTGGCCTGCAGCAGCCAGTGTGCCCTGGAGCGAAGGGGTAGGGAATGCAGCTACTGTCTCTGTAGCCGGTGAGGAGCTGAATTACAGGTGCAGAGCAAACTATGACTCTGCCCCCCACCCCCCCAGCTGGGTTAGATGGATTAGAACCATCTTCAGGATGGTTGCTAACATGATGGTGACGCCCTGATGGCCACCATCTCAGTGAGGAGGTGCCTCCAGAAGCCCTCAGGCTGAGAGAATTCCAGTCTCACATGCAGCTGGCTCTTGGTGGCTGCCCTCAGCTGCTTGCTCCATATCAGCCTGTTTCCCAGCGTGGTGGCTCCTTGGGTATCCCAGACCCTCACGGAGGAGGGCAAATTATTCTACTTCCCCTCCCTTCACTATGGGGACATGGAGGATCCCTTCCCAGGTGGAACCCATCTGGACAGGGAGATGACTGAGAGGCTCAGAGCTCAGTCTGCCCTCAGGGGCTGGGCAGAGAGTCATACAAAGACCAGAGAGGAGAAATGTGGCCACAGTATCAGTGCTGCGAGTGAGGGGAGCACAGGCATCCAGAAGGCCGTTGACTGGCCTAGGGGCCAAGGAAGGCTTCCTGGAGGAAGGACACAGGGGCATTCGGCCTTACAGAGCCAGTACCTTCTGGAGCACTGCTTTGGGCTGACTGCTTCCTGTAGCATCTAGTCTACAGCAGGCGCAGCCAACAGAGACATCCTCTTAACCCAGTAGAGACAAGTGACAACTGTCTGGAGAACAGGGAGGGCAGGAGAGGGGAACACGGGGCTTCAGGCCCAGCTACACCCCCCGAATTCAAACAGCAGGGTCAGCAATTAGCACCCACCCCCACTCCATTCTCCTCTGCAAGGACTCTTCTCAGCCGACTTTCCCCTTGTTTTGGAAAACATCGTTTTTTTGTTTGTTTGTTTTTAAATATTTTATTTATTCATGAGAGATACAGAGAGAGAAGCAAAGACATAGTCAGGGGAAGAAGCAGGGTCCCTGTGGGGAGCCTGATGCTGGACTCGATCCTAAGACCCTGGGATTACACCCTGAGCCAAAGGCAGACACTCAACCACTGAGCCATCCAGGCGTCCCAGAAAAATATAGTTTCTAACTTAAAAAATATTAATGTTAAGATGTAATACATTTTTAACTTCTATTGTTACAAATTATTAAATATAAACTTCCCCATTTAATTTCTAGTAAACGCTAATAGCTATAACATGTCAACACACATGCTATACTCTTCAGGCTCCTCTGTAATTGTCAGAAATGTAAGAAGGTCCCAAAACCCTCTTGCTGACAACCCTGCGCTGGCCGTGCCCTCGGCTGGAGAAAGAGGGCCCTGTGCTGGGGGGCGGGGGGGGGCTCAGTGAGTCATGTGACCTCGCTCAGGTCTTTAGGTGGAAGATGGGGAGCCTCTCCTGCCTCTCCCACAATTGTTGAGACCACTTCAGTAGACACACTGAGGCCAGCCCAGCACAGGTGGGGCCCAGGGCCCACACTCCCAGCTCCAAGTCTCCATCGCTTGCTTCCACATTGACTTGGACTGAACACTGGCTTATCCCCCTCCCCCAAATTATCCTTTGCCAGCAAAACAACATCATCTTGGCTCATTATTAAAGTCTAGGTTCTCAGAAAGATAGATTGCCTGATGGCAAGTCCATCGTGTGGGAGAAAGCTGAGTGACTTCTAAAGCCTTACACTCTGTTTAGCATCCAAAGTTCAGGGCCACATTGGCTCCCCAGTGACAAATTTATGGTTAGTGATGATTAGCAGGGCTTCTCGTAAGTTGTGTTTCCTTGGCTGGGAATGGAAATTCAATCTCCCTTTCTTCATCACATATCAGCCTGAGCTTAAACAGGGGCCCTTGGGTTCTTCCCAGCTTAGGAAGAAAGCACAGATCTGTTTGAGTGGCATCGATTGCTGGTGCCAGCCACAGGACCGCCCTGAGAGATTAACGTGGGGTGGTGACTTGGGGTAACATGGGCAGTAGTCAGGAAGCCCTGTGGAACCGGTAGAATTTGAGACAGGTCTAGGATTTTGTTTGTGGAAGACAGAAGAGGCAAGGGCGTGGGTGGGGCACTCCCAGAGGCTGGTCAGTAGGGATTGTAGGCCCATGGGATACGAGTAGTCAAGTCATGGCAGGAGACAACGCTGGGAAGAGGCTGGGAGGGCAACTCCTTGTATGTCTGTGGGCACCAGGGAGCCAGAAAAAACACACAAGGAGTGAAGGACGATGCTGGACTCAGCCTACCATTAACATAGCCCCTGATGATGGTCAGGAAGGCCGTTTGGTGGCCCCTACCCACTGGCCAACCCCTCTGGGCAGCGAGGCTCTCAGAAGACCTGATGAGAGGCTGCATATGTCTCAGTGGTCCAGGAGATCTTCTCAACCAACAGCCTCCTCTGAGGAGGGGCTGCCTAGCCTACCCCAGGTCCCCCCGAGGAGCTACACTTTCTCTAGATCTGCAGAAGGCACCGGGCTTCAGAACTCAGTGGCCCCCATAGAAAGATCTAGTGTGACAGCACCTACCCTGTCTTGTCTGTGAGGCAGAGCTTATCGCTCCCACTTCACAGAAGTGGTTTTCTCTGAGACACACAACTAGTGAGAAGCCAGACTCATACCCACAGCTGCCTGACTTTACAGTGATCTAAGAATAGCCATAGGTTCGCAAGGGCCAGTGCTAGTGCTGCACCTCTTCCCCACTGCCCCTTCAGGGACCTCTCCTGGTAGCTTGGGCATTCACACCGCAGAAATGGGCAGGTGAGGTGAATCAGCCCCCACCCCACCAGCTGTCCACACCTCCCTCCAACGCCGCTCTGCAAGGTGTGCGCATGTGCTGCCGTGGGATTCAGGGAGAGTGGGGCGTCCCTCCATATGCCCTGGAAGCTTCCTGTGAGGAGCCCTGGCACTGAAGTGCATCGTTTGGTCAGCTTTTGGGTAGTGGGTCAACCCGCATCAGTCTGGCAGCGTGGTCTGAGTGAGAAAATCCAGGAGAGGCCAGAGGTCAGCATGCTGAGCACAGCACAGGCTTCACTCGGTGCCATCTCACCATTTCATTGAAGTTTAGACTTTTTAAAAATCTTCGTCGTAGCTGCCGGGGTGTGTTTTGGGTATGTTAGATCTCAGTTGCCCCAGGCCCGTGCTTACAGCGGGCAGGGTCAAGCCTGAGCTGGTCCTGGCCCACCTGGGGAAGGGAGGCCGCCAGCGTGCCCCCGCTGCGGTTTCCTCCCCTCTCTCCAGGGCTGACTCCTCTTGTGTCGGACATGGAAGTAAGGTCTCAGGGCGCCGTGTGGGCGGACAACAGCCCTTCCTTTCATCTGCCTTTAGCTTCTTGATGGACTTGTGACCTACAACCTCTCACTTGACCCCTGATGACCTCATAAATTCTGGAAACTCCTCACAAATCACCATGAAGATAAACATTAACTGGGGTCATCTGAAGGGGGTCCAAGCCACTCCAAGCAGGCAGGGAGGGAAGATCAAGTCTCCCGAGGCTGGGGAGAAGGGGGGCGTCCCAGGAACCATGGGTGACTGAGGGAGAGGCAAATGGCCCACCCAGGGGACCCTCATTGTCCCTGTCATGCCAGAGCCCTCAGAGCACATTTCGGTGTAGTTCTCAGCATGCACGGACTGGAGGCCAGGCCCCTGGAGGCTTGAAGTGAATGGTCCACGGTCCCTGTCCTGGAGAGCCAGGGCAGCCCAGCTCTGCACTCCCACTCTCTTGGGGGCAGGAGTGGGACAGAGGTTTGCAGTCTGAGGCACTGGTCCCAGTCTTTGTGGTGCCTCTCAGTGCCCCGAGGGCTTTGGGGCAGGTGTCTTAACCCTGGTTTCCCCACCTCTGAAGGGGGCGCTTGCCCATATAGGGGCAAGGGGCCCCAGAATGCACCCAGAACATTGCTGCTGCCTAGGGGCTAGTGCTAGAGTAGAGTCTTAAAGCCTGGGAGAAGAGGAGCGGGGACCCCAGCCGGCCCGGAGGACAAGCAGGAAGGGCAGGATGGGCAGGGCTCCAGATAAAACAGCCCCCTGCAGCTAGAGGGTGGGCACACTAGCAGGGGGCGGCCCAGCCCTGGCACTCTGGGGCAGTCACCTCGTTCTGAGGAGGGCTGCTGCTGGCTGCCCTTGTAGGTGAGGCTTCCCAGAACAAGGTACCCCAGGTTTGCACACACTTTAAGAGGAAACCTGCCAAGCAGCGGGAATGTTGGGCAAAGATCTCGGAAATGGTGACACGTGTGTTCCTGGACTTGAAACATGCTCTGTGGGGTACAGGGGTGTGCAGGCCGAGCTGGAAGCCAACACCAGATCATGCAGGGCTCCACACTTGAGAGTGAGGGTTCCAGGTTCCCAGGAGCACTGCCATGACCAGGCATGGAAAGAGACCCCCTCTGGCAGCTGGTGGGGGGTGGTATGTAGTTCAGGGCACAGCTGTGGGGCTGCTGAGGACAAGCCTCTGCTGCCCTGAGGTCCAGCAGACCAGCGCGGCAGTCTCTGGCTAGTGCAGGCACGCGGTGAGGGGTGGCTGTGTGGGACAGTGCCCCCCCCGGGGGGGGCACAACTTGCAGGCCCGCCAGGGCACATCTACCTAGGGCCGCTGCCCGCCCACCCAGTCCCCTGACCCAGCAGCACTCCTCTCTGGGGCCAACCCACAACCAAATCTCCCACTGTCTCACAGGGGACACGCACCACCTCATGCAGACTGGACACTGCCACATGCCACCCCCACCTGCCTTAGGAAACTGTCCGAAGCCCTGCTTGTATGTGGTTCTGTGATCTGACCTAGGGCAGGGGCGCTGCTTCCATGGGTCCTCTGGAGTCATTCACAGTGCTGCTCTCAGAGGGAGGCCTAGGACCACTGTGACCTGGACACAGTGTCCTTGGTTCCTCCCCGAGTGTGCTCCACGAGGGTGGCTAGGTGTACACCCCTGCGTGTGTGGATGGTGTGCATGCTAACAGCAGCCCAATGGCACTGCATTTGACGGTGACATCATATGGGCCACCTCTCTTCAGCCTGAAATTTCTCTCTTCCCTCCCCCCGGTCTCCTATCCCTCTCGTCTGTCTCTTCCCAGAGGGTATGAACTGCATGAACAAAGACCACGGCTGTGCCCACATCTGCCGGGAGACGCCCAAAGGTGGGGTGGCCTGTGACTGCAGGCCCGGCTTTGACCTTGCCCAAAACCAGAAGGACTGCACACGTAGGTAGATGGAGGCAAATGGGTCAGACATCCCCACGCGTCTCCTGCCATTGCTTCATGGGGGGCGGGGTGGGTGTCTGTCTGTCCAGTCTACTGGACGTTGCCCAGGGAGGGCACTCAGCCCCTTGGGGTGGAGAGGACAAGGTCCTTGAAGCTGGGGAGGCATGAGGGACGGGGGTTGTGAACTCTGGACACAGCGTTTTCCCCACCTGGAGTAACACCACCGACAGCCCCAGAGTGGGACCCTGCTCAGTAGCCCTGCGGTGCCCACTGTAACCCCGACCCCAGAGACCCACAGGTCCCTGAGCCTGAGCTCTCGGGTGGGGATGGAAGGCCATGCTACAGAGGTCTCTGGCTTCTAGGTGGAGCAGGGCAGCCCTTGGTGAAACTGGGTGGTAGGAAGAGGGAAAGGAGCTGGGCGGGGATGGGCCGGGGGTGGGGGGGTTGGTGGTAGAGTCCAGCCCAGCCTGTGCTGACCTTATTTCCAGGATCACAGAGCAGAGCTTTGCCATCTGCCCATGCAGGGCCCACTGTAAATTGTGATGCCCTGTGAGATCTGCGGTGAATGAGGCCTCTGGCCCAAGGTGCCTCACCCTGGAGGGCAGCCGGCATGGGCTCTGACGTTATGCAGCCTCTCAATGTGGTCACCCTGCTCCGCAGGAGTGGGAGCCAGCAAACCAAGTAGGACCAGGGCTGAGCACACAAGTCCTCAAGAGCTTCTGACCCTGCTGCCAGCAGCTGCGGAGCAGGTGGGGGGGCCTCTGCTCACTGGGCATCTGCCATACCTGTACTGGTGCCAGGTTTGCTCTATGGGTACAGAGAGCTGAGGGAGACTGGTGTGAGCACTGCTCACATCTGGCCAGAGACAAATACTTCATTCCGGGCCCGCTTTCTGATGCAGAGAAATAGAGTGGAGGAGTCCGAATCCCACTCCCAGTAGGGAAAGCAGCCCCTACCTTGCCACCGGAATGGGAGCCTGAACTGACCAGCTCTCACCAAGAGAATGGCCTTCCTTTCCATCCTTTATTCTGTGGAGAAGAAACAGCTGGCCCTGGCTGGCTCACCAGCCCCAGTCTTTGTCCCAGTTGTCATCAGCTGCCTCTGGGTGCCTGCCACACCTGTCCTAACCCATGCTCTCCCCAGTCACCAGGATCTAGGGGACCCACATGCACTAGACACAGTGCCTGTCTCCACAGAGCTCATGCTCCAGCCCCCCCTTAGGATTTGTCCACTCCCCAAAGTGAAGATGCTTCCTTCTGGCCAGGTACATGCTGAGATGTGGCTAGCCTTCCTCTTTGTTCCTGGGCTTTCCTGAATGTGGTCACCGTGGGCAGGTGCCTGGCTCCAGCCCCAGGACTCCAGCCAGGCCTTCCTGTCTTCTACACAAGACAATTCCTTTAGCTACAGAGAAACTGCTGCCACCTGGCACCCTTCTAACAGAAAGTGAGGAACTCCAGCTCTCCCGGTCCTCCAGACGACGGCCAAGGACAAGCATGTGTGGAGTGGGCAGGCCTGTTGACAGGCTCAGCTGGAAGTAAAGAGTGTGCCTTTACTCAGCAAGACTGGCCAAGCCCTGAGCTGGGTGCTGGGGAAAGAGCCACCGGCCACAGGCAGTGGCTGGGACTGACTGACCCATCTGGGATGAGCACTGCAAGGGGACAGTTTGCTCAGAGGCCATCTCCTGAAGGGCCAGCCTGACGCGAGAAGTCAGGGACAAGTCAGGGCTCTCTGAGTAGCAAAGCTATCCCCACGCCCACCCCTACCCGAGAGGAGAAGAACTAAGCCCTTGCCCCCCAGTGTTTGCTGGTGGAAGAAGCAGCAGCCCCACCCCTCTACTCAGTGGCTAGGTATCTCCAAGCTGTATGGAGAATCTGATAGCAATCCTGGGGCCAAGGAGCACGTGAACACACTGCAGCCCTCCCATGAAGGGTCCGCGCAGACGGCCGTCACTCCAGTCAGCTTTGGTTCCTGCTGCCAGGTCAACATGCAGAGTTCATGCGACATTAGCACTGAGGCTCTCCCTCTAGCCCTCGAGGCCAGGTGAAATCTAGGAAATTCTAGATCTGGATTTGGGTTGAGGGCTGAGGCCTAGCCTAGCCAGCCTCTGCGGGCCAGCAGGACCACAAGGCCTCTGCACCAAACTCTCATCTCTCCAGAGTACAGGACCCACCCAGGACGAGAGGTTTTCTCCAACCCTTCTTGGTCGTCCCAGAGCTCAGGGCGCCAGTAGTACCTCCCAGTACAAGCTCCACGTAGGCTCTATAGGTACTCATGAGTTTGGCCCTTGAGGTCCATGAGATGCACAAACCCCTGTGTGAGAGGTGTGGGACCCTAAGCATGGTCCTCCCTCAAGTTGCCTGCATCCTCCTCAGAGTCACTTGTAGGGCACGGCCCATTTCTGGGAGCCCAGAGCTTGGAAAGAACCATCTACAGCATTCTCGCGGCCTCAACACCACTCCACCCTAGAAAGGCACGTGATGTTCAGGCCAAGGCAGGGCTGTGCCTGAGGCTCTGCCTTCACCTGAGATCTATACTACTCCATACTCTTGGCTTCCCTGGGGCTCTTCCTAGGCAGAGAGACGAGCTGTTTCAGAGATGAGAGAGTGTGGCGGCAGGCCACCGGGCTCCCCAGGAAAACCAAGGCAAGAGATGCTCCTCTGGAGAAAGGGCCAGAAGGCTTTGTGCTCCACGCCCCAGCTGTGCTTCCTGAAGCAGTTCGGCAGGGCCTTGAAAGGTCCCAGAAGTTGGGCCTGTTCTGAGAATGAGACATTAGCTCTCTGTGGATGAGGCAGCCCCAAGAGCCCCTCTCTGGTTGTGAGGACAGCGTCGGTTCACATCCTTCTCAGCTGCCAAGGAGAGGCATGTGCTGCAAGGGTCACCGCCATCCCTGGGGCAGATGCCCTGGGGGCCGTGTGCTGTGCCCCTGGTGAGCACGCTACCTGGGAGAGGCAGCTGCGGGACTCCGCTCTGGAATGCTTGGGCTCCATCTCCAGAAGCTGCCACCCCAGGGCTTCCCTCTGGCACCAGCCCTGCTCATGAGCCCACCTACCAGAACAGCATTAATCCCAGTTGCTGGTTCACAATTTTCAGCTTGATTGGTCTGAGATTAATTTTTGCATATTTGATCTTTAGGGTTTTGCCAAATAAATTAAGAGTGTAGGTGGAACTGTAGACAAGGTATTGGGGAAGACACCCTGTCCTTGAGGTCCTGGCATGCCATTTGCATACAGGTGATAGGCACCCTGTTGTCTTTCTAGCTGAGTAAAGCAGGGGCTGCAAGAGCCTCTCCCATTGAGATCTAGGATCTCCTCTCACCCTAAAATGTGGTAACAAGCGGTTTTCTTTTTAAATAAACTTGAATTTATCATTTTTCCTACTTCAGACTGGCTCCTTTTTGTTCAGCCCCTTTCAACCGACCCAGGTTGCTAATGCTGTGAAACAGTTTAGGATTCTGGGCTGAAGGCCGCCAGCTCCTCTAGGCCACGGACACTGCAAACTATGGAACATGTTAAATAAAAGGTCATTTTTTCCAAAGTGCACGAGAGGACATTAATTTGCCTATGTCCCGGCTGTCTGGAAATTGCCTTGGGAGGATCCGGGCTCTGAGGGGACAGAGGTTGAGACGGCTGCTGGGACTAGGACAGACTAGACTTCTGCAGGGACACCCCTCCACATGCCCAAGACCCAAGCAGAGAACAAGCTGTGCAAGAACTGAATGTCTCCATCAACACAGGCCCGCTGCTACCTTCTCCCACCTTGCAGAGGATTCCTGCCATTAACAGACATTTGTCCCATCAGGACAGGCAGTTTCTAAGTGTCTGTGGGACCTAGGATGTATAAAATTATCTATCCCATTCCTCTCTTCACCTGACACCCCGAGTCTGTCAGCTGGTGCCAGCTCTGTTTGAAGCCCACACGACCCAAGTCCATTCCCGACTCACCCCAGTTCACGTCTAGGGAACAAGCAGTTCCACCTGAGACCCTGGAGGGGCTGAGGTCCTGGGAAACGTGTGCCTGTTCACTAATTATCTTATACCATCACTTTGCTCCCCATCCCTTAAGAGAAACCACCAACACCAGTAAACTAATCGTCTTTGTTGTCATTCCTTTTATACACACGTATGTACACTTTGGGCCTAACTAGTAACCTGTAACTATGGAAACGGAGGCTGCCAGCACAGCTGTGAGGACACGGACACGGGCCCCATGTGTGGCTGCCACCAGAAGTATGCCCTCCACTCAGACGGTCGGACGTGCATCGGTAAGTACGCACCTTTGCCAGGTGCTGGCACCCTTGTGCCACCCTGTCCCCCCCCCATAGGGTGCGCTGTGTGGCCCTGAGGCTGGCCAGCACCCCACTGTGTCCCGGTTTCCAAGAAGGAAGCTTAAGGGAACAAGAAAAGGAGCACCCCCACGGTACTGATGGGCTGGGAAATGTCCCCAAGGGAAGCCTCCTGCAGAGACTTCTCCAGGGCCATCCAGCCACCCAGGACCAAGCACCTCTGCTTCGTGTCACTGTGGGTTTTCTGCGGGTCCTCTTCCTCAACATGGGGATGGTCTGTAGGGAGGAGGGTCGGGTGTGTGTGCCTGAGGAGGGCAGCTTGTTTTTAAAGCACAGGGGTTTCTTCCCCTGATGGGAGGACACACAGCATATCCATTTAACCTGCACATCGGGCAACATGAGCTGCCCGGCAGTCTGGAAAACCAAGAGGTTTTCTCAGAAAGCGGCTTTAAGTCTTCATTGCCTAGACCAGGGGAGACGGATGGGAGAATCCCGGGGGGCTCTGGGTGTTAACTGCTTTCCACTCCTGAGCTAACGGGGTTCTCGCCGGACTTCTTCTCCCAGCTGGATCCCTTCTTCTCAGCGATGCCCCTTCTGTCACCTTACCTGTCCCATGGAGTCTCAATTTGAGTTTTGGTCACCTCCTTCCTCCTGTTCCTTTATTTGCAAGAGGAAGGTAGAGTATTTGTGGTTACCTCATGCCATAATCAGTAGTAACTTCTCTCCCCACTCAAAAATAACAGCAAATCTCTCAACTGAGAAAAAGAAGAATTTCAAAGTTGGTACCCACCCAACTTTGTTCATCCTCTGCTTTCTTTCTCTTCGTTGTTGGCCAACTTCAGAAGCCCAGTCAGTTACCACATTCTTTTTTAACGGGGGGCCCCCATCTCTTATTACCAACTCTGAAGCTATTTCTGGAGGGACTTTCAAGTAACAAAACTGGGGTGGCAAGCAAGCTAAGCTGTGAAGCCAGAGTCCGCTGTCGCATCCTGTCCCTGTGACTGCTCCCCCGTACTCCGGGGAGCCCGGCGGTGGGGAAGGGGGTGCCAGGGCCGGGGCGGGCCACCAGCGTCTCACCCCAGTCCCGGCTGTCATCCTGGGAGCTGCTGCCCGCGTGGTTCTCCCCTTCCTCTGTGTGGTCTCCTCTCAGACGGCCGTTTTGGTTTCATTTTATCTCATTCCTCCCGCTTTTCTGGTGATGGTCCCTGATTGCCTGTCTTGTCTGATAACTGACGTTCATTAATTATTTTCAGAGCCAAAAGCCAAACCAAACCAAACAACAAAAAAAAAAAACAAAAAAAAAAAAACTTTTTTTTTTTTTTTCTCAAAGCAAAACCTGGTCTTAGACCAGTGTCTCTATTGCAGCCTGATCCCATCTAGAACCTCCTCTCCCGCCTCTCTCCCTGTCTCCACTGTCCTGCTGGGGAGCCTCCCGGCCCACCGGCCCCTTCTGTCTCGTCCGCTGGGTCTCCCCACTGTTTGTGTCTGCGGTGCAGCCGCCTCTGCTGGCCACAGGACCAGTGCACACAGCTGCCGGCCAGACACGCCCAGCCTCGTCTAACACATCTTGTCTTTGTCCACCTGACTCATCCTTTCTCATTTTTTTATCTTTTAGCGTCTGCTGCATGTGAAGGTCCCTGCTTGGATCTACTTTCTAACGTAACCTCCCTGAGCCCCTGCCCCCTTGCCTCCCCTTAGAGGCCGTCTGGACCCAGCTCCTGGGCCAGTGCTCCCTGCTGCCTCAGCTCACTGCCGCTCGGGTTCTCCCTCTCGGGAGCCAACGTGTCCACATGTCCCACTGAGCAGAGGACGGCCAAACAGCTAGCCTCACGCGCTCCTCCACGGGCAGCATCCTGGCGAAGCGCCTCGCCCAGCGGCCAGAATGCTCCCGGGCCACCGCCCGGCCCTCCGCACGCTCCTAAAACGACTGACCCACCTGTGCGGCCCCTCCTCAAGCCCTGAATGTCTCGCTCTAGTCCTCTATAGACAAGCAGGCAACCAGCGCTGCCCAAATCGAGCCCCCGTTTTTTTTCTGTCTGTTCGGTTGGATCCATTGTTGTGTGTGGTGTTTGTTCCTCTGTGCGTTTTGTTCTTAACTCTGCATGAGTGTCTGACACGCTTTTCCTGCCCTTGAGACGGGGCGCCTGCTGTGTAGGCACCGCCATCACCGGACCTCGCGGCCCTGTCCCTTTGTCCTGCGCCTCGTCCTGCCTGCCCGCCCTGCCTGCGCGCCCAGGCGCTGTGTCCGCTTCTGCGCCGCCCGCGCCGCGCCGGGCCTGTCCGCTGGGACCCTGGCCGCGTCCCTGTGTGGTCGTCCCCCGCTCTGCCCCCGCCCCGCTGCCCCCGCCCCCGCCCCCGAACCCGCCAGCTCCGAGGCTCCCGGGATTCGCGCCCCGCCGAGAGGCTGACTGTCGTGGGCCGCGGGAAGTGGGCTGGCATTAACCACCGGCTCCGTGTTTGTCCCTTACTTGTGTTTTAGAGAAGGATGAGGCTGCAATTGAGCGCTCTCAGTTCAATGCCACGTCAGTAGCTGATGTGGACAAGCGGGTGAAACGGCGGCTCCTCATGGGTAACACTTTTCTTCCACTTCCTTTGTTGTGCTCGCGCCTTTGTCCGCGTGTGTGCGCGTGCGCGTGCTGCTGTGTCGGTCTGTGCGTGCGTGCCGGCGCGGGGTGTGCGTGCGTGCGTGCGTGCGTGCGTGCGTGCGTGCCGGCGCGTGGGGTGTGCGTGCGTGCGTGCGTGCCGGCGCGCGGGGTGTGCGTGCGTGCGTGCGTGCGTGCGTGTCGGCGCGCGGGTGTGCGTGGGGAGCGGCTGCGTGTGCCGAGTGCCCAGGTGCGTGCGGTGGCGCGTGCCGCGTGAGTGGGGGCTGCTGCCCGTGACGCGTGTGCTCGTGTGTGTTTGTAGCGAAGGACCCAGAGCCAGTGTCTCGCGGCCTCCGCGGGGACGCGGGTGCTCCGAGCCCCTGTCCTGGCGGGTCGCCCCAGGTCACGCAGGCAGCGTCCGCCAGGCGGCCCCGAGGCTCAGAAGGAAGGGGGCTGAGCGCAGGGCCCTCCCGGTCCGAGGCTGGCTCTGGGGTTGGGAGACCTGCCACCCGGAGAGGGCGGGACGGCCAGGGCCCCGGGGGGAAAGCGGGGCTCCCGGGGCTCCCGCCTCCGTGACCGGCCCGGCCAGAGGCGGGCGGCAGTGGGCAGCCCTGGCCCACCTGTCCCTGGCCCCGCTCCCGGCACCTGCGTGCGTGGGACGGGGAGTCGGGGCGGGTGTGATGTGGGCTGGATCCAGATGCTGGGAGCTCGCCCAGAGCCCGCTGGTGCTGCTCGGGGTGGCTTGGGAGGCCTGCCAGCGGGGGGGGGGCGGGGGGGGGCGGGGGGAGGAGGCGGACGCGGCTGCTCTTCCGAGGAGCTCGGTCCGGAGAGCCGCAGAGCCAGTCTGCCCCTCGGTTCTGCGGTTCTGCGGCTCTGCGCTCGCCGGCCGGCCCCCGGGGTGACAGCTCCCCGGGCCTCTGAGCCCAGGAACCCTGGCGCTCCAGGGTGGCTTGGGATGGTCACAGGTGTCTGCGGGTTCTCTGATGGGTCAGGCCGTCCTTGGAGGCTATGGGGCCAGCTGGTGTATTTCCCACGTCCTGCAGGAGGAAGCAGGCTCATCGGGTGCCCTGGCTTGCCCAAAGCACGTCCCTGTACAGCTGCAGCTAGCCGGGAGCCCGTGCCTGTGTGGGCTGTCCCAAGGGGCAGCGTCCCAGGACTGTACAAGTTAGGGCCGCAGGCCCCTGGGGAGGTCCCCTACGTGCATGGTCCTCACATGGACCTCAGAAGAATCCAGGCACCTATGGAGAAGTGAGAGCCCTACATGGGGCCACGGGAGGGATGTGGCCTTCCATGTGGGGAGTCACCTTAAAGCACGTCCTCCCCAGTGAGGCAGTGAGAGCAAAGGTGACCTGGGCTGGCTGATGACGGTGCTCTGGGCAGCCCGAGGTCCTTGCTGGGCAGGACAGGCACAGCCCTGTTTGTCGAGTGAGACACTAAGGTCCAGAGAGTCTGGAAGATTCACCTCTGGTCACACAGGCAGAAGGGACAAGGTTTGTCTGGAAGCCCCTCTCCACAAGTTCTCTGGACAGGGCTGTTGTGTTGACTTGGGGCGTCTGGGTCGGCCTGGAAAGGGCTGGGAATGGCCGAGGGGTGGCCGTGGAGGCCCCAGCAAGCAGGTGTGCCCACTACCATCCAGGAGGGTGTGGCTGGAGGTGGGTGGTGGAAATCTAAGACTTGCTGGTGCTCTGAGGCCACACGGAGACCCCTCAGCCTCACTTACTGGGAGAGGTGGGCACGGCTGCCCAGGACCAGAGCTCCAGAGCAAGAGCAAGAACTGGGGCCCCAGATGCCCTGTACCCCTCCCCGAAGGAGGCTGATGGCAGAAGAGGGCTGAGCTGAACTGGCATCACGCAGGCAGGTGGCGAGACAGAGACAAGAGCCGTGGACTTGCTTTTTCTAATTAGAGTCCGTGGGGAAGAGCCTGGAGCAGAATCAGGGGAGGTGAAAAGGGACGAACTGAGAATACTAGTGCCCTCAGCCCGGGTCTGGGAGGCAGAGTTGGGGGAGCAGATTGGGGGCCTCCACACCAGGCGTTGGAAGGGACCAAGGAAAAGGATGATGGTTGCCCTGCCCTTAATTCCCATCTCTCTGACCATAGAAAGCCCCTCACACATCACTTTAGAGCTCATCCTGCCCCACAGGCAGAAAAGGCCTGTCTCTCCACAACACTTACAGCACAGGACGAGCCCCACACCCGAGCTAAGCAACCATCCTCAGAGGCTTCCATGAAAGACGCCATCCAGAGCACTGGTGAGCGTGAGCCCCTCCCGCAAGGGCTCATAACTCTTAGCACCTGTCTCCTCTGAGAGCAGCTGTGTGGCACAGACTTGGGATCCTTTCGGACTTCAGGCTGTAACTAGGAGCCCTCGGTGAGGATGGCTGCTCCCAAACTGTATTAGTAGAGGCAAGGTGTAAAGAGTAAGGGAGGTGACCATCCCTGTCGTGCCCTGTGCTGGTCAGAGCACACCTGGGGCATCGTGTTCGGGACCCAGCCTTGCACGGAGAGAGTAGCCTAGATGGTGAGGGGAACCAGAGTTGGGTCAGCATCGTTGGCCTGTGGGACAGGGCACAGGCAGTTTATCCCAGTGGATCCTGAGGCTGATGGGGGTAGGACCTCGTTCTGTGGCCCAGGAGCAGAGGAGGAAGGCAAGACCCTGAGGAAGGAGTTTGACGGCAAGGTCAGACCCAGGACTGCTCAGCATCTGTGCCCCCTGGATGGCTGCACTGGCCAGCTCTTCCTCAAAGAGCAGAGAAGTGACTAGCAAGGGAGGGTGGCGCTCGAATGCCCTGGAACGGTCTGCTATGAGCAGGGCCCATTGTAGTCCTGGTGCAGGGTTCCTCCAGAGCAGGGTATGTGTGCTGCAGCCATCTGGTGGCTGAGATCCACCCTGGCACCCCTGAGATGCCAGTTATCTCTTGTGCCAACAAGGCTCGTTTTCAGGGTGGATAGGATAAGACCGAGTCAGCGCGGGGTGGTGTTTGCCGGCTCCACAAGGCCCCGTGAGCACATGCCATCCTCACCACTCTCCATAGTGACCACATCCTGCAGGCCCAGGGTGACACCCCCTATTCCATGTCACAGAGAGGGTGGTGGTCTGTAGCAGAGCAGCTAAGTGACCCACCCTTGGGGTCTCAGCTGCACCCAGCAATTGCCATTTATAATTACCCCCAGTCTCAGCCCAGGCTAAGAAAAGGGGCAGTGATGTTTTCTTTCAAAAGGCTCAAAATATGTAACATTTTCGATTTACATCCAAAGCAGTTAAAATATTTGGACTTCAGGGTTGGCATGATGAATTTCAAATATCTGGCCGACTGCCTTGTGCAAAACACCTGAGTACCCAGCTAAGTTTACCACAGTCCCCCGGGACACTGGTCACAGCAAGACTGATGAGACATTGCAGGTTGTTCTTGTCAGCCCCAGTCCTCAGTCAGACCCTTTCCCACGGTGCGCGTGGAACGGATGCTGTGTTAGCTTCCTGTCGCTGCTGACGAGGTACTGCAATCTTAGTGCCTAGTAGCGCACAAGTGTGCTATCTTCCATAGGTCGGAAGTTGGACTTGGGACTCCCAGGGCTAGAATCAAGGTGTCAACAAGGGCTGCATTTTTTTCTGGAAGCTTCTAGAACCACCTGCATTCCTTGGTCTGGGGCCTCTTCCTCTGTCTTCAAAGCCGGCAGCAAGGCATCTCTCAACCCTGCTTCCATCAGGCTCTGTTTCTCTGACCTCCCTCCTCCACTTTTAAGGAACCTTGTGATGACATCAGGCCCACTCAGATGATCCAGGACAAGCCTCCATCTCAAGGGTCTCAATTTAATTACATCTCCAGAGTCCTTTTTGCCACGTAGGGTCATGGGGGACTGAGACAAGGACATTTTCAGGGGCTGTTACTCTCCTGACCACAGATGGTCCAGACTTGGTCTGGGAGGAACCCCCCAGGCTGGCTGCTTGTGCGCTCCAGAGGCAGAGCCCCCGTCCGCCCTCTGTACTGCCTTGTCCCGGGTCCACCAATCTGCAGCCACAGGCTGGGGGCTGGCAGCGTGGGATGTGCTGGTCCGAGCTGGGCGGCCTCTGCAGGGGGCCAGTGTGGGCGCCCACCGCTTCCTGGGGCAACCTCCGTGCACATCAGCCCGCTCGCTCTGGAGGCCTCTTCCTCCTCACAATGTAGTTACGCCGCTTGACGGTCCGAAGGGGCCTTCCAGTCAGCCCTCTCCTGTGAGCCTTTGGCAGCCCTGCAAGGCAGCTGTCCCCACTTTACAGAGGAGAGTGAGGCCCTGAGATGGGGACAGACACAGGTCAGTGAGCACTGGTCTGGGGCCTGAGATCTGTGGACTCCCACGCCCAGGGCCCTAAGTCAGGAGTCAAGCAGCCTGAAGCGCGGCGGCCCTCCCGAGTGGAATCTGCCCTCACAGTCTGCCCACTTGGGTCCCCCTGAGCCCAGGACAGCAAGGGGCTCCAGGTCCGGTGAGCACAGCAATAGTTAGCCCAGAATGCCACTTCTCTGGGCCGTGCTCTGTCCCAGCGTCCACTCCCCTCCCAGCCACCCTGAGGGTTGGTGCTAAAGCAATTCCCATTTTACAGATGAGGACACAGAGGCCCACAAAGGTACTAGGAGTCTCCCCCTCCTGCACTCCCACAGCCGGCACCTGCCCATCACGCTCCACCTCTCTGCCTGTGAGCCAGGGTCCCCTTCCCGAGTAGGCATGGTACCAGAACACTTTCACCTCACTGGGCTCCCGGGGCTGTGGAAGTGTGGAAGGGCCGTCACGCACATGCCTGGGGCCTGGTGCACGGGGGAGCCGCTGGGAGAGCTCCAGGAAGGGCCAAGGGGCTGGAGACCTGGAAGGCCGGGCAGGACCAGGGAAAGCGGGACTGACACTTAGGGAGTACAGGCTGAGCCCCGTGCTTTCTCCAGCCTCATTTAATCATACAACCACCCTGAGATGTCCGGCTGATGTCACTTTTCTCGATACGCAGTCCTCCCCCGCTCTCCACTCCTCTGCCCCCCTTGGGGGCTGCCCACGTGCCTCTTTTCTACACCCACCATCTCCAGGGTCCATGGGCCACTCTGATTTCCCCAGTCTCCCAGGCCACCGCTCCCTACTCCAGTTCCAGACCCACACGTCAGTCACCTTCTAGAAGCCACACACATGCAGCTTCCTGCCTTGGTGGGCCATGCCACCACCACCCTTTACCCAGGTGCCATCTTCCACAGTTCTACCTGGAAAAGGTTCATCCAGACCTAACTGGACTTTCCTTGCCATCCCTACCCTCACTTCTTGCCCCTCCTCCACCAGCACCTTATTTAGTCATGAGCCTGGGACTCCCCTACTTGGGGCCAAGGCCAAGTCTGTGCCAGCTCTGATGGCCTTGCCCAGAGCAGGGGCGCAGGAAGGGCTGGCTGGCTCAGAGCATGAGCAGAAGCTTCCTGGGGGATATGCCCCAGGTTGAGGGGGCCCTCGCTGCTGCTCGCTGTTCACACAGGCTGGCATCCAGCTGGGAGAGAAAGGGCAGACCCGGATCCTGAACCCCAGGCAAGCCTGGCAGTGGGAAGGGGCTCAGACAGACCTGAGGCAAGGGAGGTGATGACACAGGGTGGTTTCCCAGGCCAGGTACTCGGCAGGGAGAGGCTGGTCAGGCCTTGGGCCAAGCTCCAGGCACTGTGCTCTCACCCTGTCCGTGAACTGGTGCCAAGGGCAGCTGGTCTCTAGTCAGCTGGGGACCCCAGCTGTGGTCCTGAGCGCCTGGCCTCAGTTTAGCCACACGCATACATGCCCTAAGTGCTGGTGGAAGGAGGTGGGTCATGGTGACCTGGATGAGTAGTCAAGGGGGAGAGTGTAGGGTGGAGGCAGGGTGCTGGGCAGGGCACTGGCTGGCCCAGATGGGAGCTGTGGCTTAGAGGGGCATGACTCACCCCCAGCCTCCCAGTGAGTCTGAACAGATCCAGGGTTCCTGCTGCCTGGGCCCTGGCACTTTCAAGAACCAAGGCTGGCTGGATGGAGCAGCCCTACCTCTGCCCCTGCCCCAGAGAGTCCCGGAGGACTCACCCATAAGTCCTTTGGCTTCCTCTGGAGCCTGAGGCCTTACAGCCTTCCCTTCTCTCTGGGCCGTAGATGAAATTTGAGCCTGGTTCTAGCCAGTCTGTATGTCCATCTCATAAAGTATAAAAACCATGAGAGATGCTCCCTGCATGGACACAGCTAACACAAGGACCCCTGAATGTCACTTTCTAGCCCCCCAGAATGAGGGCAGGGGTGAGAGCAGGGTCCTGGAAGCTGGGGACATGCTCCCTCCCGACAACAGGTCCAGGTCATGTGTCCCCTGCCCCGCAGCAGGCAGGCAGGCTCTGGGGGCAGCTTCTGTGAGGGAAGACTGCAGGATGGGGGGGGGGGGGTCCCTGCCGCTGTTGAGTGGTGGGGTCGGGAAGAACCAGGCAGAAGCGTGGGCTAAGGCCCCACTGGGTTTCAGAACTTGCAGCAGGCAGGGGTTTTGGAGGCACAGCACCTGGTAGAGAATCCTCAGGCGTGAAGCCGGTGTGGATGTGGCGTGGGCTGGGGGTGCTCGTGCAGCTGGAGGTCAGAGGGCAGGGAGTGCAGAATGGCTTTAGAGGGAGACTGATGTGGTCAGACCGGCAGGTGAGGTGACCCCCTGAGGACTGAGGGAGGTAACGCCGTCCTCATCTGGCAGAGGTGACCCAGCCCAGGGAGGTGAGGGCTTAGCCGGTGTCCCATGGCTCTTCAGAGGCTGGTGTTTGTGGCTTCCCCGGGGGAATCCATGCTTGGACCAGTGAATTGGGCACTGGGGCACCTGGCCTGCCCCACTGCTCCCCTGGGTCGCCTTGGCCAGTCCCTTCCCCTGTCAAAACTTAAAGAAAAGCAGTGTTTGGATCTCTAGCCTCTGGGGCTGTGTTGAGGATCACCTGGGACAGTGGCACCTGGGCCAGTGCTTGCTCAATCACAGTGGAGGCATCAAGGGTGAGTCTCAGTCACTTACCAGCTCCCAGGCTTTGTGCAGAGTGCCTCCTGGTTGGTGGCAGGGCCCACAAGCCTCCCTGTGATCACATCCTGGAGCCTGCCCTCCCACACAGCCAGCCCCTGCCCTGCACCGCCACAGAAGGATCCCACCTACGTAGCTCCCCCACTCTGGGAGCTGCAGGTGGAGAGGAGCCCCCCCAAGTGGGGGTGGCTTGCCCCCACTGCTCCTCACACCACCCCTGGCAGCTGGGCACACTTGGCCCCCACATGCTCCTCCTGGGCCTCAACAACCCCTGTCCCGGCCCCTCCCTGTCCTGCCTTAACCCTGGCCTAGGTTTTTTGGCCCCGCGGGATTTGCTCCGGGTGGGTCCCAAAGCCCTTCATGATGTGACCCCAATGCCCCCTAAGGGCCCGCTTCCTGCTGTTTTTACTGGTTGACATGACTCCTTGGCCTGCCACATTCAGGAGGGCCCTGGAGCTTAAACTCCGCAGCACAGATGGAAGGCACCCCAAAGAGTCCAGGGCATCATCCTCTTACCAGTACAATCTTTTGTAGATCTGCCCTCTTTGGAGAAGCCCGGGTCCCCCACCCACTGCTGCCCCCGCCCCAGCCACCTGGGAAGGGATGGCCCACCCTATCTTGCTGCTTGCTCTGCAGGCCCTCCCTTGCCTCCCTCAGGGCTCCTCTGGCTGGCTCCAGCCAAGGGCAGGCCCAAGGTGGCTGCAGACCTGGTGCCCGCAGCTGCCTCTTGACCAAGAAGTAGCCAGAGCTCCGGTCTTCCCACAGAGAGATTTCCAGGTGTGTCCCAGGGAAGTTGCCAGGGTTTCAGGTTGCTCAGCCAGGCTGTACCTTTAAGAACTACTCATTGTCCTTAGAGGCCCCGGAGTGGAGTTTTGCTAACAGTGAGCCTTTCTGGTTTGTTGTGGTGGCTCAGGCTCTAGAGCAAGACCTGAGCTCTGCCCTCACTTCCCCAGGGACTAGCATCGTCTCCAGGGGCTGAGGTCTCCTCGTGTCTCTGAGCTGTGGTTTTCTCTTTTGCAAAAAATGAGTTGTTGTCTCCGAGGCAGCTTGGATGAGATGCTTGGTGTGGGGCACCTGGCCTGCCCACTCACCTCCATTCTTTCCTCCACCTTCTCTTGCCCAGGCCATTGGTGCTTTACTAGGGCCCTGGGAATACCAGGCCCAGGCCATGAGGAGAGAAGCCTGGGGCCTGCCTGACCTTCGTCAGGTCAGAGGTGGTGGTGCCATAAGAAAAGGGCCCTACAGAACCAGCAAGGGGAACAGGTGCCTTTCAGAGGCCAGCCAGGCACCTGCATTCTGGACCCTTCTGTGAGGTCTGCCCAGCTCACAGGCTGGAGCTCTGGGACGGAGGGTGGGCAGGCTCCACGTGCCAGCCTCACTGGCCCCAGGAAGTCACAGGGTAGGAGGGAGGCTAGGGGTGCACTTGTGCTAAAGGCCCCTCCGGGAAACACAGACATTGGTGTACGGGTGCTGGGCATCACGTCCCTTGGCCCTGGGCTGTGCTCTGACCTGTCTCACTGAATCCCCGCAGGTGTCAGGAATCTAAAATAAGGCTTCCCTCTGTTGAGCAGCCTCTGGGCTAAGTCTTTGAGTACCTAGACATGGAAACGTTCCCAGCAACTTGCAAGGGCGCCCTTCGTGTTACAGATGAGACTGAGGCTCAGGGAGGAGCAGCTGACTCAGTGTTACACAGGCCTGCTCTTCCCACGACACCACCCCACACTCCCTCCAGGGCAAGGTAGGCCAGTGACCCACAGCACCTGGCCCTCAAGGGCTCAGGAAGTGGTAGCTGCTGGTGGTGGGTGTTCTGGGAAGAAGGGCCCGACCCCCAAACCTCCACGATCCCATGTGGTGGGAAGGACAGTACAGGGCTGAGGAAGGGTCACCAACTGGGCCCTCATGAGCCCTCCGTAGAATGGGCGTAATGATCCCACCTGAGGATCGCCTCCAACAAGAAAATACGTGTGAGCCCCCCTTTGTCTGCTCTCAACACCCCCTCCCCTTAGTAGCCAGAGCAAAGGCAGGAGCCAGAGGCCAGGAAAAGGCTCGCTGCCATGGCTCTGCTCCTGCCACCTGCATTAGTATAAAACCTCTGTTGAAGAATCTTCCCCAAGGTCTGCTCATCTCGCTCCTGGTTGACCTCTTCTCTACCCTCGGCCCCCACCCCTGTTGCTACAGACTGCCAGGCACTGACCCTTGGGTCCCTTGGGTCCTGCTCTCTGACCACCAGTGTGGAAGTCCCACCCACCAGGCAGGCCCATGAGAGGGGACTGCCCCTGAAATCCTGAGGCTGCCCAGTGCGTCCAGAAGACAGCTCCACTGATACAGCAGACTGCCCTGAGCAGGACCAGGTCCTGGGTAGATGGAGCTCGCGAGGTGATGTGGGCCTGATGGCCCATTCCTTCCCCACAGCTGGGCCAGAGTCCGCACAGGGCCCTGCGAGTCGCATGGTCGCCCACCTGTGTGCTACCAGGACAGAGTCCAGAACCCACCAAGGCTGCCCCAGGGCCAGGCCAGCTCTGAGAACCATGAGCCAGGGGCCTGCTGGATTCAGATGTGGCAGAGGGCAGTGCTGGGGACCAAGCGAGGCTTCTGAGGCTTCCTTTCCCACTGTCCCTCAGACCCCGACGTGGTACCCCTTCCCCATTGGGGCTGCAGCCCTGGCCCCTGCCACTACCCTGCCTCTGCCTCCATGCACCCCTTCCCCCACATCACATCAGACACCAGTGTGTCCCCCAGGACCCAACTGTACTCAGAGTCCCAGGTGTTCCCGGGGCGAGGTCACCAGCACCCAGCTGTCGGTGCATCTCCCCACACGGGGAAGAGCCGCTGTCTGCAGACGACTCTCAGGAGGCAGCGTGGAGGTTCCAGGCAGAGCTGGAGGGGCAGTGTGGTTAGGAGCCAGGGTGGCAGGTGGCAGATGGGTGGGCCCTGCTCACCACTCCCTGTCGAGTGTCTGGGGATGTGGCTTCTACTGTCAGCCTGAGGCCTCGCTCTTCTCACTCACCCGAGGGACTTCGTGAGGGAGACCAGCCTCACTGTGCCAGCATAGTAAGGGACATCAGCCTGCTGACCATGCCCTTGACGGGCCACAGGGCCACCCAGAGGTCAGTGGGGTCGGCGCGGAGAGACAGGCAGTGAAGGAGAGCCCAGCCAGTGTGCGGAGCTCTGCCAAGGAACATGACTTTTACCCCAAAGTGATAGCCATGGAAGGCTCAGGAATCAGCTGAGGGAGGAGAGATCAAAGGTCAGAGGGCCCATGGCTGCGCTGGGAGGGCCTGTGGATGACCCCTCTCCCTCACTCGCTTCAGTTGGTCTTAGTAGCAGAAGGGCAGGAAGACCAGCCCTGAGTGAGGTCTCAACAGGCTGCAGCAAGAGCTTAGCCCTAGGCTTTAGGGCTAGGGCAGCTGTGTGGGCTGACAGGTCTCTGTGGGTCACGGGGCTCACACCTCAGCTACCAGGTCGGAGCCTCCGGGGCGGAGCCTGACACCTGTACTGCAGACAAGCCTGGGATTCCCCGGATGGCACAGGGAGACAACCACAGCCCAGAGATGGGAGGATCCTCGGCCTAAAGTCCCACAGCGCATCGGGAACTAAGTGTGGCATTCGGGCCTCTGGCCCCACGTCCAGTTCTGGTCCAGGCGCTCTCGGCCAGGTGAAGTCACTCGCCTGCAGTCAGCCCATGTGAGCTTCCACCTCGCCCAGTGCCCATCACTCTGGTGCTGGTGGACTCCCAGGTCTTCTGTGCTATCAGTTCATCTCAGGCACCCTCTCCTGCCAGGCTCAGCTTGGGGCAGGGGCTTGGTCACCTCGCTCCACCTCGTTCCTCCAGAGGCTTGTTTTTTCATCTCGGCATTCAGCAGTAATCGGTCCTGTGCTGGGCATGGGGTCACCCTGACACAGCTCTTCCTGGGGATGGAGTGGTCTCTGGGGAGGACCACCACCAGAACAGGAGCCTGGGGCCTAGGGGAGCCAACAGGGCTCAGGAGAACTTAGAGTGGTCTCCTGAGTCGTGAGGGGTGCACAAGCCTGGCCCAGGGGAGCCATCTGTGGACCTTGGATGTGATGGGGTGAGCCCAGGGGAGGTGGGCCCAGACTCCCGTGAGAGGGTCAGGGTCCAGGTCCTATTCTGTCTCCCCTGGTGAACCATTGACCCCTGAGGCCTGGGGCAGCGTCCGGCTCAGCTCCAGCTCTTCCCTCTCAGCCAGCCAGCACTAAGGAGTCGTTCCCAAAGTGGTGGTTAGAGCAGTGACCTAGAGCATCTGCTGCCCTGCTAGACTCAGGTGTCCAAAAAGCCAGGGACTCTGCGGCACATCTGCCCACACAGAGCAGCAGCCCAGATGAATCAACAACTCACTGGGTGCTAAGACTTCATGCAGAGGTTTGAGGGTGAGCATGTGGTCACTGTTGTGACCATTCACAAAGCACCGTGACGTCCACATTTGTGTGGACCTTGTACAAACTCCATGGTAAATGCCATCACCTCCCATATCACATGTTGGGAAGCTCAGACTCCAGGAGCAAAGGGGCTTGCCTGAGGTCACAGGGCCAGGTATGCAACCCAATTTTCTGACCCCACTGCTCATGGTTTAGCCACCACACTGTAACAGAGACTGTCCTCCTCAGGCCTTGCCGGACTTTGCCCCAGACCTAGGGCAGAGCAAGCAGGCAGTGCCAACCCAGGCAGGGGCCCACTGTCCAAGCCCAGGGCTGGCCTCCCCTGCCCGCATCTGCTGTGTCTCTGCCCAGTGCCTCTGGCAGGGCCTGGCCCACAGCGGCAATGCCCCAGGGAAAAGACCGAAGACCAGCCTGGTGACGCATCCAGGGTTTTCCCACCTGGTTTACTCCCAGGCCCCTTCCCACTTTAAGCCCCACCCCAGGGCAGCCTCCAGCCCAGCCCTGTGGGGTAAGGCTTCTCCCCTCTTGCTGGACGAGGAGGCCAGGCACCATCTCTGCGGCCCCACCACCGCAGGCTGCTGGGACGGCCCGCATCAGAGGCCCGGCTCGGGCCTGGGCTGGCTCACTCATCAGTCTGGAGTCCCACAGCCTTGGGTTCACATACTGTCTCCTCCAAATAACTGAGTGGCCTGAGACACAGGGCTGGGTTCACAGGTGTGTGACCCGGTACGTACCCTTGCCCCAGGCCCTGCCCTCAGAAAGGCCCCCCACTGGTTGAGTGCTCTGTTGCCTCTGTCTTGAAATTTTTTTATTTTTGAGCAAGAGCCCTCATTTCTATTTTGCACGGGGCCTCGCAATATGCAGCTGATCCTGCCTGGACAAGGTATTTAACTTCCTGAGCCTCAGTTTCTCTGTCTGAAGAAGAAGCCAGCTTCTGGGGTTGCTGTGAGGCCAGTGGATATTAGTGGATGAGAAGATCCCCTTTGTCGGCAGTAGAGGGCTGTGCCCTAGGAGGTTTTGTTCCCCTTGTTGCTCCAGGGGGAGAGGAGAGGCTTTAGAAAGACCCAGTAGCTCTCATGGGGAGGCAGGTTCCGGGAGAGACTAGAGGGTTCACAGGGTCCCAAAGGAAAGTCTTCAGATCCCTGGAACAGCACTCTGGGGTTTGGCTTTGCCCTCTTCCCCTTCACAACCCTGATGGTCTGGCACCTGGACTCCAGCCTCCCTTGGCAGTGTGTGCTTCTGGATGGGGTGCTGCCTCACAGGGCAGGATCACATTTACACCACTGCAGCCCCCAGCTCATGTTTGCCATTTGCATTCAGGGTGATCCTGCAGTCAAGGGGGAGGACAGGCTATCTGGTTTCTGCATCTGAGACAGTGGTGGCCTAATACCAGGCCTGGGTGGCCTCTAGTCTTGGGAAACAGAGGCGAGGCTGCTTTTTTGAGATAGCGGTCCAGGGGGAGTGACCCAAGCTGATCACCACCCAAGGCGAGGAGCTCCCTCAGCAGCTCCCAGTAGACTCTGCTTGGAAACTCGCAGGGACGAAGCTCTCAGCCCCACCCAGGCTGGCCTGTCCTAACTGTAGACTTCAGTCCCCGACCCCTACTCTAGCCCAGAGGACTGGGTACTCTCTGTCGTCTTCCTTTCTGTGTGTATCGCATTGTGCTGTGTACATCTGCTAACCTCAGAATGATAACAGCCACCAACCCTGTGCTGTTGAGGGGACCCTGAGGGCTGGCACCTGGGCAGGTGCAGAGGCCAGGGCAGCATAGAGGACAGGCTGGTTGCTGGCTGGTCACTCCACTGCCCCCTCCCCTGCCCAGCACAGGGCCCGGCCTTTGTGAGTATTGGCTCTTAGCATTACTGCAGGAGCGTAGAGGCTTTGGCTACCCAGAATGAGGCAGTGGTCTGGAAGACAGGGACAGGTGGCAAGGCTGTGAATGTCACAGAGGAGGACCCTGGTGGTAGCCTGATGCAGAACAGCAGTAAGGGCAGGGGCTGGAATCAGATGTTAAAGAAGCAGCAGGCGCAGGCCTGGGGGCCCCAGGCAAGGGGATAGCTAGGGACAGCATGCTCAGAGACAGGGAGCACTGAATAGGAGCGGTCAGGGAGGAGTATGGAGAATGTAGTGCCTGCTTGGTACTGTGGGGTCCCGGTCCTGGGGCTGTCGGGTGGGTTGGAGTCAGACCCACCGGGTCCCACCAGTTCTGCCACCTACAAGCTGCACAGCCCTGGGCAGATTCCTTGCCAGGGAGGTGGAAGGGGCAGGAGCCTAGGGGAGGTGAGGCTTGGAAGGCTGAGCAGGGACTGGAGCAGGTGACCTGCCATAACCAAGTGCCATGGGAGGAAGTGGTCAGCTCCCAGAACACCCCACAGGGCCTTCCCTGGGGGCCCAGAGCCCCTCGCCCAGAACCTAAAGTTTAGGCACCAAACATCATCTAGGGCAACACAGGAGGTTAAGTGTGCACAGTGCAGGGCAGAGGCTGTAGAGTGGGCGATTCTCCACGCTGGCTCCAAGCCCCTCCTGGCCTCCGCCTGCCCCGTGGGTGCCAAGGCCCCTCACTCTGGAAGGCCACGATTCCAAGTCCCATCGGGGCCTCCAGATGCAAGGGGCTGACAGGAGCCCATTTGGCCAGGTTCATTTCTTGGGGACACAGTTCCCCGCTGCCCACACTGCACCTGCCTCCACTACCACGGAGAGGCCTGGTCACCATCCCTGTCCCTGAGGAAGGTCCCGCTGTGCCCCAGGCCCCGATGTTAATTACCTGCACCTGGAGAGCAAGCAGGTCCTTGGGCCGCTCTCCAGAGAGGGGCTCTCCCACATGAAAGACTGAAAAGGCACCTGGGGGCTCGTTGGCCCTTTGATTTGGGGCGGAGAGGCGGAATTTCCTCTCTGGTTAGAACCCCAGGAGGGCAAACTAACATTTGTGAAGCAACTACTACATGCCAGGACCCAGACCAAGGGCTGTTAAGCGGGGAGTTTGTTTGATCCTCACCTGCCAGGTGTCCAGCCCGAGGGGTAGCCTACCGGGGTCACTCAGTGGTTGACAGAGCCAGAGCTCACACCCTGGCCTGCCCACCTCCACTGCCCCAGTGAACAGTCGGGCGAAGAGACAAGAGGACCTGAGCAGGCCATATGCCAGCCAGAGCATGGCTCCTGCCAACAAAGGCCAACCTGGTACAGGGAAGGGCCGCGGCCTTCTTTCTGTGCCTGGGACTTGGGAGGCTCCTCGTGGACATGGTCTTTGAGCTGGGCCTTGGGACTGGAGCAGGCAGGAGGCCTCCAAGCCACTGGGCCAGCATACACAGAGGCAGGAAGGCTCTCAGAACTGCCCACACCCGGCTGGAAAGCTAAAATTCACGGAGACACAGGGAAAGATGGGCAGGAAGAGTCAGGGTCAAGGTCACTGGCCCTCCAGTAGAAGTTTGGTTTTCTTTTTAATTTTATTTTATTTAAGATTTTATTTATTCATGAGAGACACAGAGAGAGAGAGGCAGAGACACAAGCAGAGGGAGAAGCAGGTTCCTTGCAGGGAGCCCAATGCGGGACGCGATCCTGCCACTCCAGGATCATGCCCTGGGCTGAAGGCAGATGCTCAACCGCTGAGCCACCCAGGCATCCCCCTCCAGTAGGAGTTACCGCTCTTTGTATCATGGTGAAGGCATTAGCCTCCAGAAGGGCCCCAGTGCTTCAGGACGACACTGCAGAATCACGGAGAGGCACACTCACACACAGAGGGGAAAGCCAGATGTCCTCCTCTCCCAGCCCTGCCCCCCCCCCCCATACAAGTTGAAGTTCAAAGGAAAGGCATCATGAATTTGGTATAATTAGCAGCAGGGACTCCTGGCTACCGGGATATGTATTCAGTGATCATTCCTGCAGGACTGCAGACACCACAGGACAGATAGAATAAACCAGGTAGGGGGAGTCTCAGGGACCCAGAGAAAGCCAAGGTGGGCAGGCCAAGGGTTTTGGGTTGTAAAAGATACGGGCCTTGGCTCTTCAGTTCCAACACTGGAGAGAGGGGGGAAGCCCACTCAGGCACAGTTCCCACAAGATCAAAGCACACAGATGCTCAGAAAGAAAGACTGGTTGAAAGGCTCAGAGGCCCAGGACTGGGCTCCTCTGTGTGCGGGCCACCTGCGCCCTGGTGACCTGGCCCTGCCAGCCCCTTCTCCAGTCCTGGGGAGGATCATTCTCACCACGCGACGGGTTCAGTGACCTAGGCTCTGCCCCAGCTGCTCCAGGCCCTTTGAATTTGCAAAGGGGAAAAAAGCACTAGACAAGCTTCAAGTGGACGAAAACCAGACGCCTTTGGCTTATGGCTCAGTGAGAACAGATGTTGAGCTGAGTGCCTCATCAAGGTGATGGATGGTGTGTGGGCTCAGGGAACCAGCCCTGGAAGCTCCACGGCCAGGGCCGCAGGCCAGTCCAATACTGAGACCAGTTTGGGAGCCCCAGGGACTGTGAGTCTGGGTTTGGAGTCCCAAGTCCGGGCAGGACAAGGGGTTAGGAATCTGGCCCTGGGCAGTTAAATGCCAGCCAGGCTAATCTCCGTGGCGGCTGCACACAGCAGCGTTGACCCTGTCCGCGGTGACCTTTACACAAGCACAGCCCCCTGTAGGGTACAGACATTTACCCACCGTTTACAGTGGGTCCTCACTGGCAACCCCAGGAATGGTGTCATTTTCCCATTTAATAGGCTCAGGGAGGCCCACAGCTAGAGGGTATTAGGCAGGACTCAAATTCAGACCTCCTGTCTCAGGAGGTTCCCCCCGCCCCCCGTGGATGGAGAAAGGCAGTGGCTTCCGGCTGAGGAGACTGAGCATCTCTGTCTCTTCCCCCCAGAGACATGTGCGGTAAACAACGGAGGCTGTGACCGGACCTGCAGGGACACGGCCACTGGCGTGCGATGTAGCTGCCCGGTGGGATTCACGCTGCAGCCCGATGGGAAGACGTGCAAAGGTCAGCGTGGAGCCACTCAGGCAGGGGCGGGGGCTGCACGCTCGCACTGGGTGTGTGGCCATGGCTGCCTGGGAGGGCGGGGGTCAACAGTCGCCGGCACTTCGCTGGAGAGGCCATGAAGAGGGAGGGTCAGTGCTCCCCAGCAGGGTTCAAGGGAACGCTTCGCTGATAGGGTCCTGAGCCAAACAGCAGGTACTGATGTCCAAGGAAGGGGCTGTGCACTGGGCCAGGCAAACAGTGTCTTCACTGCAGGACCCCCTGGGCCCACAGGGACTCATCGTGGTCCCAGGGGGGGTGGGGGAACAGAGGGGGATATGGCCATCTCTTCACCCTCACCTGCCTTCGTGGTAGTAGCTGGCAGAGCTGGGGCAACAGCATGGCCCTGGGAGGTCTGCTGGTACCAGGATGGGATTGTCTTCTTGTCACCGTTAGCAAAATGAGGATGCTGTGTGTCCTTGTCTCCGGAGGAGCGAAATTATGGGAGCTCCCAACTGGGGACCAGGGATGCAGAAGGACCTCCACCTGTAATTAGAAATGAGGCTCTGGAAGGATGGGCAGATGGGAAGATCTCGCAGGAATGGGCCAGTCTCCCAGCCTCTGGAAGTGACTGCTTGCTCTGCTCTTCCCACCTATTCCCTGACTCACCCCACAGAGTTCCTGAGGGCCTCCGGGGGTGCTTGGTGGTGTTAGGGGTCCCTCAGGAAACAAGGAATGAGGGGAGCAGGGAAGTGAGAGCTGGCAGGGTTCTGGAGACTGAAGGGGTCGCCCTGCAAGGGAGGGACGTGCAGCCCCACTGGGCTCCAGGCTGGCCCTTCAAATCCCCACAGCCATGGGCCACCAGCCTCCCACTTGTCAGGGAGCAGGGCAGGCCGGAAGGCAGCGAGCAGAAGGGCAGAGGAGAGGGCGAAGACTTGGACAGCAGAGGCTTCTGGTGATCTTAAATAGTCCGAGGTGGGCTTTTTTTAAGCCTGTAAAAAATAGCTTGTGACTCATCCTTCCTAGCTGTTTTGCTGGGAAGAAAGTAGGGATTATTGACAGGAATAACAGTCCTTCCACCTGTTTATTTGAAAAGAAAGCCCTTCTGTAGCCACTGCTCAGCTCACTCGGAATCAAGTTTCAGCTCCTGGACTCGATGCCGGGGGACCAGCCAGGGCTCCCCACAGTCCCAGTCGTCCTCACAGCCAGCGGTGACACAGCAGGCCTGGCCCGGTGCCCTCGGCACTGGGGCAGGAGAGGGTAAAGTCAGGCTACTCTGCATCCCCCTTGGGCATGGGACCACAGGGACAGGCAGGGCTCAGGGAGCTGGTGCCAGGAGCCAACTGTCTGCATCGGCAGCCAAGCCCAAGTAGAACACTTTGGGGGGCTTTGCTGCCCCCACCCAGCCTTCGGTGGCCTGAGGGGCATCTGACCCACCCACCTCCACCCAGTGTCTAGAGGAGAGGAGCCCCCCCCCACAGCCGGAGGCCCACCAATCCAAGCCCCCCATGCTGTTTCCCATGGCTCTTCCAGAACCACTCCAGCCCTTTAACCAGGGCTCCCCTGCTCTGCCCTTTGCCCTTGCCAGACCTCCTCATGCCTGCTGCCCTGCAGTCAAGAGGTCCTTTCATTTCCCCCATACCAGATGGGGTTTCTGGGCTCCTTCTCTGTGCAGGGGCCGGGGAGACAGGTGAATGAAGCAGACCTTCCCTGGGGATCTTCTATTGAACACAGAAGACAGTTCTTCACTTTTTAAAATCACTGAGATAAACGTGTATTACTGACTGCTAGGTGCTGGATGGAGATGTACACCCAGCTGAAGAGCGAGAGCCAGGGCAGGGAGGGCACAGGGAGAGGCATTTATCAGGGCAACATTTCCAGCGGCACCATAGCCGCTGTGCAGAGGCTGGGGCGCAGGGACCCAAAGGCATCCAGCATGCCCAGGTCTGTGAGACATGCAGGAGGCCAGGTCAGACAGTACAGGGCCTGTGTGCTGGGGAGGGCTTGGCCCTTCATCCTTCCAAGCTTTGGTGAGTCCCCAGACACCACCAGGCAGGGAAAGCTCAGACTCAGGTCTTCATCTTGAGCAGGGCCCTGACCACAGCTTGGATGGGGTTCTCTGGGCAGGGTCTAGAAGAGCAGTGAGGCTGCTGCTGTCATCACCTGGGCTGGAGATCATCTGGCCTGAACCAAGCGTTGGCAGTGGTGGTCGAGAACTGTCCAGATATTGTCTTGGAAGTCAGAATTTAAGGATCGTGGGACTAGTCTAAAACTGCTTCACGTAAATGTCGTAACGTCCTCAAATCAGAGGACACCGGACAATGACGGCTGACCTCCAGACCCCAGGTTTGGCATCTTAGAGCCTTGTGCTCACAGCCCAAGTTCACGGGTCAGATGAGAGGTGCAGGTCAGGGTGCAGGCACCTGGCAGGGCGAGCCCCACTGGGAATCCCCAGCCCCAAGGCCTCGGCTCCCCAGTGGGTGTGTGCACCCTGGTCCTGGCAAGGGCCCAGAAGAAGATATCAAAGGAGTAATTCAAAGGTGTTCTGGAAGCCAAAAGTCATTGTGAAGCCAGACCTATGGCTGGAGGGGAAAGGTAACAGAGGTCCTGGAAAATCCAGAGTTGAAATCCCTGAGCACACAGGGGTCACACAGACAGGTGGAGACAGGCACAGGAAGGTGGGGGTGTTCTATCTGGAACATGGGGGCTGTGGGGTTGTCTGGATGACTTGTCCCAAGCTGCTTTTCAAGAGTGTAGACAGTGCAGGGGTCCAGCTTCAAGGGCCCCTGTTCAGTGCTGTACCCGCTTGATACTGGGAAGGGGGCACCTTGCTAATTGGCTGCTCTGAGAGGAGGGAGGTCTGGGGCCTCGACTCTCTGAGCTGGAGCCTGGGTTTCCTCAGAGATACCAGCCCCTTCACCTTCTAGAACAGTCCGGGAGAACTCCCACCCACCACCTGTTTCCTCTGCTCCCTCACCTGCCCTCTGCCCAGCAGGCCAAGCCCAGCAGTGTGCCCTCCCCACGAGGCTGCTCTAGGGCAACGGCTGCCCACTCCCACCCGGAAGCCCTCCACATGGCCCTGGGTTACCAGGCTGTGCCCCTCCGTGGGATGGGCAGAGGGGAACCGGATCAGTAGCTCACAGCTACCTCTCCCCCAATGCTTGATCGCGGCAATGCCTCTGAGGTTCTCCTGGGTAGCCCAGGACCCCAGCCTTCTCTCAGCTGCTCCAGCTAATGCATTCTTCATCCACTCAGTGAACACCTGCTGGGCAGTCTCTCTGCTGTGCAGGCCACGTGCTGGGCCCAGGGGCTCCAGACAGGAGCCAGCTCCCCTCTCTGTGTCTTCATCCTCCTGAGGGCAGGCCCCGTGACAAGGGGACAGCCAACTCTGGAGGGAATGTCAGGGAAACCTTCCCACGGAGGCAGCTGTTTCCAGGGGCAGGCTGTGTGGGGGCCTGGGCTGCCGAGGCAGAGGCCAAGCACGCAGAAAGAGGAAGGCAGAGCATCCAGGCCCGGGATGCCCAGGGAAGGGCTGGCCCTTTATCCTGGGATGACCGGGGGCCCTGGAAATTTGTAAACAGGTAGGGGGCCTGCTGGCTGCCTGGTGGGGTGGAGGGCAGCATGAGCACAGTGAGGAAAGAGAGGAGTCTTAGAAGGGCAGAAAGGAGAGAGCAGGGCAGAGGCTGCACCCCGGGGCTCGTCAGAACGAAGGTCCAGGGGCTGCGTGACTGTACCGTGGCTAGAGCTGGGGGTGCTTTCCTGACTCTGATCCCCAGGCAACTGCCACACCAGCCTGGCCTCAAGCAAACATGCCTCCCATGGCCTGTCTGGTTGCCATGACAGCCCCTGCCATTGACAGGCCGGATGGGAATAGGGATGGGGGTGGGATTAGGGGTTCCAGAAGGCCTGAGGCATTCCTGGGTGAGCAGCCCGCCTCGGCACATGTAGTCTGGGAGAGGCACCTGTTGCCAGCCCAGTTCACAGATGGGGAACCTGAGGCTTGGAGAGGTACCTTTCCTGCCCGGGATCACACAGCTGGCTGGGACAGAGCTGAGACAGGTCTCCATTCTCCTGCCAGAGGCTTTTAGCTAGAAATTTCCCTGTCTTCCTATAATCCCCAGGGGGAGAAGAATACGGCGATGCCCAAGCCTCTGCCTGGGACGGGCCCTCAACTAAACCTAATGTTGCTTTCTCTGGAGGCTGTGGGGTCAGCTTGGTGCTCTGGAGAGGGCCTGTCTTTGTAGACAGCTGTGGGGGACTGGGCTCCAATCGCTCCTGCGTGTAGCTGTGATTCCCTCTGTAAAATGGAGGATCTGGTCCCCCAGTTGTTTTGAAGATCACGTAAGACGTTGCCAGAAAGTGCCTGGCCTGGCCCCCAGGATGAGGTGGTGCCCAGTAGGTGCAGTGACCACCGGAGGGTCTGACTACCTGCCATGGGGTGTGGGTTCACCCTTAGGCATTTCTGTTCCTGGAACATGGGCCGTGTGCAGAGTTCCCGGACCTAAGAAGGCATTGTTCTTAGTGATCATCTCGGTGCACACACATAGAGTGCCTGCTGTATTCAGAGGGGTGAAGTCACCCAGGCAGTGGCACAGCCAGGATTCCGGGCCAGGTCTGGTGATCTGCAGGCCTCACTTACTGGGGACCACCCCAGGTTCCCCTCCTTGGCCACCTTCCTGGTGCCAAAGTCATCAGAATATGCAAACAGAATGGGTCTTTGGGGTGGAGCTGCCTGGGGTGGTGGTGGGGCAGCCAAGGGTGAGGAGATGCAGGGGCATGCCCACTGGGTGCTCTGCACTGCTCAGAGGCTGGTCCCTCAGGGGCTTCCCAGGAAAGCAGCTCTGGAGTCCGCCCCTGCCAGGCTTGCTGTGGCCTCCTCTCCCAGAGGCTCTGAGAACTGCCCACGGGGACATCCCAGCCTTGCTCTCTTTGAAGGCTTCCTTCTAGTGTACTGGACCACACACCTGGATTTTGTTTTGTTGTTGAGGAATATCCTGTGGGAACATTGCTTTAGGACTTTTCTGCAGGTGTCAGATCTAGCTTGTTTGGTTTGAGAAAAAAAAAAAGTGAGGCCAGGATTTGGAGTCACTGATGGGAAAGAGTCTTTTCCGTGGGGCTCAGCACAAAAGGGGGTAGGTGGACCTTGCTCATAGGGCAGTGCCAGTTACACAGGACAGGGGCACCCGGGCCTTCACGCTCAGGACAGGCTCAGCTAGGGCCAGAGTTGGAGTCAGCAGCTCTGCCGTTGGCCAACTCGGAGCTGGTTTCCTTCACTTCCTTTCACCCCCTCCAAATCAGAGAACACCATTCTGAAAGTCAGCTCTGCTACTACTTGCTGCGTCGTGTCAGCATGGGGAGCCTTGGGGTCGGGGCCCCAGAGGAACTTTGGAGTAAGAAGAGACACCTTAGATCAGGGTCTCTGACATCACAGTCTGTCAGGCTGGCCTGGAGCCCAGAAAGCAAAGGCCAGATAAGCAGGGCAAGGGGGCACAGGAGGGAAGTCATAGGAGTCGGGGAAGCATGTGATGCATCAGCCAACAGGCCATGCTGCGAGGCAGAAAGCCCCCATCGCTAGAGATATGCAAGCAGAGGCCAACTGGCAGGGATGCTTGCAAGGGGTCAGTTACTGCATGGAGTTGGGCCGTGTGACCTTGAGGGTCCCGCCACAAGCCCTTAAAATCCTGAGGGAAGAAACTGCTCAAACCAGTAGGCAGAATTGGAGGGGGAAGCCGGCCAGCCCAGGAGCACCTGTTACCTTTCTAAGCCTCCTTCTCCCATCAGTAAAACTGGGACATTAAAGCTACTGATTGTTGGCTGAGCACTCACTAAGCACCAGCACCGCAGGACCATCATTTCATCTAATCCTCACGGTGCTCGGTGCTTGTCCAAGATGTGCTTCTGACGGTGGTTGTCTTAGAGCCGGGTAGGCAAGGCTCCAGGGGCGCAGGAGCTTCCCCAAGGCCCCCCCACAGGGTGCCCACCCTCTTGTCCTGCACAGCAGCCATCGCTTCCCCTCCTTTCCATCCCATGAATGCCTGCTGGGCTCCCCAAGTCTCCATACCCCGAGGCTGGGCGCCAGGCCCCAGAGGCCCGCCTTGGGCAGGGGGCGCAGGGGGTCGTGGGGGCGGGGCAGCCTCCCACCCGGCGGCCCAGCCCACTGGCCCCCTGCCCCCCGCAGACATCAACGAGTGCCTGACCAACAACGGGGGCTGCGACCACTTCTGCCGCAACACGGTGGGCAGCTTCGAGTGCGGCTGCCGGAAGGGCTACAAGCTGCTGACCGACGAGCGCACGTGCCAAGGTGAGCCCCGCGCGCCCCCGTGCCCCCCCCCACCCCGCCCTCCCGGGCCTGCGCGGGCTCCTGCGGGGAGGTTAGGGCCCCGTGCGTCGGCCCCGCTGACCATTCCGAGTGCGCACCTGCCCTCCCCGCCGTCTCTAGGATTCATGACTCTACGGGCCCTCAGAACCCACCCAGGTGGGAAACTGAGGCCGGGAGGCGCATCGGCGCGTGTCAGGGTGCGGGGCGGCACAGCAGAGCCCTTCAGCGCCCGGGCAGCCCCGGGCCTCCTTCAGAGGCTTCGAGGTGGGCTGGCGCCACCTGGTGGAAGGCTTGACGCATTGCAGGCGCTCTCCTGCAGTCCTTAGGGTTCCGGGGCACCTGCCAGGAGGCCCCCCACTCCCGGTAATGTGAGGTCTGGGCAGAAGCCAGGAGTCACAGCCCAGAACGAGTCCAGGAGACATCCGGTGTGCAGTGAGAGCCCAGAGATGGGCAGCGGAAAGAGTGGTCAGGGAAGGCTTCCTGGGGGAGGGGACACCGGTGAATAGGCATTTTCCCAGGGGAGCCAGGGAGATAAACCCACCCAAGGGGAGTTTGGGAGACCACAAGGCGCCCTGTGGGACTGGATGAAGCCACTGAGAAGAAGGCAGGGGTGTCCTGGGGACCCGCTTTGGGAGAAAGTACAGAGAGAGGAGCCAGGGTATCCTGTGTGGCAGGAACATAGCTCAATTTCATCCTCGATGACTCCATTCCAGACTAGTCCTCTCATTTGCGTGGCGTTGCATAATGGCACACTGCACAACCTGAATGGCTGAGTGGGGCTGTGGGCCTGCATCCCCCCCATCAGTGCAGCTCAGGGCTGGCCCCCAGGGCAGCAGGAGGCCCTGAGCAGCCAGAGATGTGCCCTCCCAAGGGCACCAGGCGAGGAAGGCAGGAGCAGGAGGCTGGTAAGGGAGGGTCCAGAGCCTAGACATCTCCCCTCCCCAGCTCGGCCTCTTCCTCCCTTGATGGGTATCCCGGCTCTGTCTTCCTCTCAGGACATGAGGCCCGTTGGGAGCATGTCACCTGTCCAGACTCCTGCACTTTGACTTAGTGGCTCCATCTGCCTTCCCAAATTCTGTGGAGGGCTAAGAAAGGGCCCTTGACTTTGCACCCCCAGCTGCCCCTGAGAGAGGTGGGCTGCCACTGAGGAGGAGGCCATGATGTGTGTCTGTCTGGGCTCCAGCGAGTCTTCTCCACCCTCTGCTGGCTCCTCTCTCTGAGGCCCTGGGGCTCTGGCCATGTCCCAGCCTCGCTCCAGCCCCACCCTGGGCTCTAATTTCCTTTGCCTGGCACTCAGGCCCTTGGGACGGAGACCTCAGACACCTCCCAACCCCAGAGTGCTCTGGGCTGCCACCTCCCAGCCTTTGCTCAGAGACCCCTTCCCCCGCTTTCATTCCTTCCCTCCAAGCTCATCCCAGCCCTCAAGGTACCAGAGGTACCAGGGGATCCTCCAGATTCCTCTCCTGGGAGGGATCACATCCTCCTTTGAGCACCCAGTGTGATTCTTTCCTTGCACTAGAATTATTACAGATACACACGTATCATCAACGCGTGTGGTTGCAAGAGCTAATAAATTCAAGGGACGACCTCCAACTATGGTGCCTATGGAGAGGTGGGTCAGTGGCTGTTTTGCCCTCAGGAGCCCCCATCAGTTGTCCCATGAGAAACATTTTCCCCAAAATGTGTAGCCAGGACACACTTGTCTTATATGAGCATGTGATTCATTTCCTCTTTTTTGGTAACAAGCATGACCCTTTTTCCTTTTTCACCCCAGCCACCAGGAATCTCAGAACAGATTTCACACACTGTCGAGGCTATCTTGTTATTCCTTATGGATAGCATGTTTTCCCCGTAACTCCTTCTCTTTGGGCTGTTTTCTCAAGAGACATCTTGGAATGATAGGAAAACACACTTTGGTCAAGCATTCAAGAGGCCTAGTTAAATGTCCCAGTTCATTTGTTGCCTCAGGCAAGCCCCTAGCAATTTCCTGCAGAGGTGGATTAAATATTTACCCTAATCACAATTGAATGATATTAAAATGGCAGTGATTCATAATAATACCTTATATTCAAGGTACTTTTACCCTGCCCCCTCCAGAAGAGATGGGAAATAGCTTGTAACCCAGAAATATAAGGTTAACGGACACAAACTGCCAAGTCAGGCGGTTACAAGAGGACCAACAGGTACTGTGGATCGGCTGTGCCCTAAGCCTCAGGGCCCAGGGACTGTCTGTGCCCAGATGTTCGTTGAGTGACTGAGCGAGTGGCAGGCTATGCCCATCCACTGCACCCTGAAATTCCTCCCTGAACTTTCTCTCCCTGTGGCCACACAGACATCGACGAGTGCTCCTTCGAGCGGACCTGCGACCACATCTGCATCAACTCCCCAGGCAGCTTCCAGTGCTTGTGTCACCGTGGCTACACACTCTATGGGACAACCCACTGCGGAGGTCTGCAGCCCGCCCACCAGGGCCACCTCCCCCCTGAGGCACGCGCCTGGCCACACGGCCACCTATGCTGCACCCCACACCCTGACCCCGACCTTGACCCTGGAGGGCCTGGAAGGGACCTAAGCAATGCTGGGTTCTGGTGGGCAGAGGGGCTCAGCCAAGAGCAAGGGGGGCAGGGAGATAAGGGCAGGGAGTGGCAAGTACCCCCTAGGTGGCAGGCCTCACTCCAGGTAGTGGGCATAGGCCCCAAAATGGCAACTACAAGGGATCCTCGGTCCAGAACAGGGGATGGCCACTGCACAGACTCCCATAGATGATTCATCCCAGTGGGAGAGGGTGACAACAGACGAGGACAGCATATGGAGATGGGGCCAGGGGGATCCTACAGGAGGAAAGTGGGCCAAGCCAAGGGGTAGCATGCCAGGAGGGTCAGCAAGTGCAAAGGCATTGAGGTAGCATAGAGGGACCTCGAAGCAGCTGGTGGAGCCCCATAAGGGAATGAGAACATGGTGGGCAATGCAGACAGGGAGGAAGCAGGGCTTTGTAAGGCCTGCAGATGACATGGGTTTTCTTCCCAGCACAATGAGAGACTGTTGAAGGGTTTAAGTAGGGGTGTGACGTGGGCGTGCTCAGGTAACAAGAGCACTCTGGGTGCCACGTGTTTAGGAGAATGGAACTCGAGGCACCAGGAGGGAGATAGCTCTAGGCATGGAAGCCAGAGCTACTGACCTTGGACAGGATGGGGGTGTGTGCAGAGAAGGAGAAGGTTCTAGAAGTATTTAGCTACAGACGATGGGACTTGGAGATGTGCAGGCATGGCAGATGAAGGTGGGGGAGCCGAGAATGGCCCCGAGGCTCTGGGATTTCCTCATTTCCTGTGACCACACTCCCTCTGCTGGGGGGCTCTGCAGGTCAGGTGGGGTCAGGCGTGAAGCGATCAAGCCGGTACTGGGGGAGGGTGCTCCTAGGCTGGGCTACAGATTCTTCTGGAGGGACCCCCAAAAACCCGGGCACCAGGTCCTCTGGGCCTGCCACTCTGTAAGTTCCGCGGCCCAGATGTTCAGAGCCGGGCACCCCAGCATGAGTATGGCCCAGGCCCTCTCCCCATCTCCAGCGGGTGCTTTGGTTCCTCCATGACCAGAGAAGGAAGAGCCTTGGAGGCAGCTTCTTACCCTGGGGCCCATCGCACAGAAGGAAACAGCCTGGGAAAGCTTTGTGCAACCCAGTGAGAGACACCTCACGACCCCTGCCCACGAGACCTGCTCAGCACTTTAACTTTGTGCCACCTTCTGCCCTCCCCCCAGCCCGGGCGCAGCCACTCGAGTTCAGCAAACCGCTGGGGTTCCTGGGGGAGGGAGACGGCTTGGTGTCCGTGTCCATCAGCCTTGCATGTGTGCACTCCTGTGTGTGGTGTGTGTGGCCACATGTCTGCGTCCGATGACAGTGTCAGGCTGCCGGCAGGGTCAGGGGATTCTCGGCCCCCTCGTCCTGGGTGACCCTGCCCCACCAGCCAGCCTCCTGCCCTGACACCCTTCTTCCCACCTGTGCTTTCAGATGTGGACGAGTGCAGCATGAACAATGGGAGCTGTGACCAGGGCTGCATCAACACCAGGGGCAGCTATGAATGTGTCTGCCCCCCAGGGAGGAGGCTCCACTGGAACCAGAAGGACTGTGTGGGTGAGTGTCCCGGGACAGGCCATCGCTGCCCTCACAACCCCTGAAGAAGGGCCTGGGCACTGGCTTCCCCCTTTGCACCTGATGCCAGATGCAAAGGGCAGTGACCTCTCAGGGCGGGGTGACCGTGGGGTGAGCAACACGGGGCCTGCCTCACCTGGGAGGGTGGTTCTTGGAAGGGATCTCTGCTACAGGGATACAGCTAAGGCAAAGGATGGCCTGCAGAAGAAGAGGGGACATGGGTGGGAGAGCACGGTGGGTGTCCACCACAGGCACTGAACCGGACCTGCAGGGGGAAGGGGACACAGAAGTGAAGATCTGGGGGTCAGGGTCAGGCCCATGCAGCCAGAGCTGTGGCCCCAGGAAGCCAGGGGAGCAGAGGGGCCAGTTACTCAGGCTTTGGCAGCATCTGGGTCTGGAGGGAGCATCTGGGTCTGAGGAGACCCACCACCTCCCCAGCCCACCAGCCCCACAATGTCCAGGCTGGAGGGAGCATCTGGGTCTGAGCAGACCCACCACCTCCCCAGCCCACCAGCCCCACAATGTCCAGCCCAGGAAGCGGATGTGGGCTCCTGGAGAGCTCGGGGTTCCTGCGTCCCCTGCTGGTGTGCTCTGGAAGCTCTAGGCTACATTCCAGACAATCCCCCACATTCATTGGTTCTACAAACACATGATTTCCACCCTGCATAAGGCCCTTACGGGATGCTGGGGCCGCGGCCCTGAAATGGCTCTTAGATCCTGCCCTGCCATTCTCTAACATCCCCAGGGCAGCAGGAGCTAGCCTTTTATTGTTATTTTTTTTTTAAGTTTATTTTTTCTTCATGCCCAGCATGGAGCCCAACATAAGGCTTAAACTCACAGCCCTGAGATCAAGACCTGAGCTGAGATCAAGAGTCAGATGCTTAACTCAGGCGCCCCCAGAGCCGGCCTTTTGAATCTGACTCAGACTGTGTCCCTCTCTCCTCAGAGCTCTCCATGGCTCCTCTTCACGTGGAAGCAAAGCCAGAGCTCTTAGAATGGCCCAAAGGCTACCAGACCCTGGCCTGATGGCCCTCTGCCCTCACCCTCATCCACCCCCTGCAGCCTCAGTGACCTCAAGGGTACTGCCCACGACCAACCGACATGGCTGTTCCGGTGCTCCCCTCCTGGCCTGGAGGGCTCCTCGCCCCTGTAGCTGTGTGCTCTGGGAGGCCTTCCCTGACCACCTCCTACCCCCACCCCCCGCCTCCTCACTGTCTTTCCTTCCATTGTACTTCCCGCCGCTAGACATGGCATATATATGCTCCACATAGCTGAGCACGTGCTTCTGCCGTCTCGTTCACTGCTGTATCCCCGGCATCTACAACAGAGCCTGGCAATTGTGGCACTCAGTAAATGTTTGTGGAATGAATGAGTGAAAGTGTTGAAGAATGGACACCGTAGTCACTTAGCATCTGAGATCAAAAAGCTCGATGTATCGATTACTTCAATAAGGATTGTAGTGATGTTCAGGCGATCCTGTTGAGCAAAGCAAACCGCTGGTCTCGACCGGGTTGCAGGGAGGAGCCTGTGTGGGGCAGCATGGATCAAGTGGTGTGTGTCCCAGGAGCATGGCTTGTGCTGGGTACGAAGGAAGAATGGTTGACTCCAGCCTTAAAAGCCTCATCACTGGGTGAATCTGCCACCCGTGGGCTCACTTTCCAAGCCTGGGAAGTCACGGATGGATTGGCTTTCAGAGGCTGGTCTGCTGATTGATCAGGTCGTGCCAGGTCTGGTACTGCCTTGTTACCAAAGCTGCTGGGCCAGCAGGCTTTCTCTAGGGACACGGGGAAGGGGTGCTTTTATCCTCGGCACCCTGTTGGTGGTCCATCCCTCAGTCAGAGCTGCAGGAGAGGCCACCGGCGCTTGTCTGGGTCTCCACGCTGCCACCGACCCTGTGCAGAGTCATCAGCGGAGGTCTGATTATCTGGTCACTGTCCGTCAGCGTGATTTTATCCCATTTCTCTTAAGTCATCTGCTAGGTTCGTGGTGATTTACACAGAAGCAGTTAGCATTCTGGACATGAGATGTGGGAAGACTGAGATGATGAAGCATAACAAAGTGTTATTAGAAGGCACTCGAAGGCCCTCTAGACCCATGACCCAAGAGTTCCCAGGGCTGACCAAGAAAAGTGGTTCCACCAACTCCCTGAGTCCACCATCAGCGTTCAGGGGGCTTTCCCTTATAACCTCAGCGTGGTTTGTCCCACCTCACCCCTGCTGTGCATCCAGGTCCAAAGTGAAGTGCTGGCAGTGACGATCTCCCCAGTTGGTCAAGAGAAAATCTGAACTCTTACTGTTACCATGAGTGCTCACACTAGGAAGTCAGCCCGATTTGTCATGCCTCCTGTGCCACACCATAGGCTGTCTTATTTACCCTATCACCCAAAGCAAGGGGCACATTCTTGATGACTGCTTGGAGCTGCATATCCAATTCCTATGGATAGGACCAGTAGCCTTCACGGGCTGCTTCGCCAGGTATCATTTGTGTCCCTCAGAAGGGAATTCTGTCCTCAGATGGTTTGCAAGATGACATTATTGAATTATTCACTGAGGCGTTGGGGGAGCCATGCCCTTGGACCAGTCTAATAGCCCCCAGAACCATCAGCTGTGGTCTTGGGTGGCATTGATGAGCCAGATCCCACATAAGAGAAATGGGATCCACTTTGGTGAAGCTGTAGGGATGTGTCATGGGTGGTGTTGTGATAAGCAGTCAGATACGTCACAAGATAGCTGAATTCGCCTCTCCCAGCTCAAGAGCATTCTCCTTCTCTTCTACGTATTGTCTACAGAGCATGTCATAATTCGTAAGGTTTGTGTGATATACTTTATACTGGCTTTCAATATCGATTTCCCTAGCAATAGCTTGGGAAGATTTATTTCAAGAATTAGGATGGTGGCTATCACTAGCAAGGCCTAGATCCAGGCCAGTTATTATTGGTGAAGGAAGCATAATAGAGCACATCAGCGATGTATAACCTTAAATGCATAAGGTAGGAGAGCATGACCCAAAGAACCAAGAATAAAGGTGTGTAAAGGAGTATATGGAAGTCAGTGGTTGCAAACATTAAGGAGAATTTAATCCAGTGCTCTTAGGTGAGAGCGGTCCCTGTGTATCATCTTATACCTATCCTGAGAATCTTGGGAAGTAGTTGGCTTGAGCGTGCTGTCCGCCTCTGGGGGTTCTTTCGAGAAACCCAGTTCAAAATCTGTAAGTCGTGACTTCATAGTGAGTTCTAAAAAATCCACTTCTGTGTTCCCAAAAGATATGGGATAAAAAGACAGTGAAACTTCTGAGTGATCTGTAAATAACCCTCCCAGTAGAAGGTGTCTGCCTATTACTAAATAAATGAGTTAGATGGGAAGCCCAGGTGGCTCAGTGGTTTAGTGCAGCCTTCAGCCCAGGGTGTGATCCTGGAGTCTCGGGATCGAGTCCCACATCAGGCTCTCTGCATGGAGTCTGCTTCTCCCTCTGCCTCTCTCTCTCTTTCTCTCTCTCTCTCTCTCTCTCTCTCATAAATAAATAAAATCTTTTAAAAAAATAAATAAGTAAATGAGTTAGAATATCCCTAATAAGGAACACAGGACCTAGTAGTAATATTTTAGCTCCTATGACTGCTGGGTTTTTCCCCCCAACAAGCGACTGCTTTGATTCATCCAGAAAGCAAATATGCTATTACAAGTGTACATTTATAACCCATAGAATCCATTTGGGGATGCCCAGGGGGTCCCTTAGGGTTTGTTCCAATCTTTATACTTTACCCAGGATTTTGGTCATCTCCTCTGCTATCCTGGGAGAGTTTCTCACCACGTTGTCCAATACCACAGCCAGTTTGTCCCTACCAGGATGAGCTGTCTTGAAGAAAAGGTCAGCACACGGCCACGTGAAGGGGTCTGGTTCCAGGTGGCCATTCTGGCTTCACTGGATACCATCCTCAGGGGGCTTGGAGCATGATTGTTCCCCTTGGCTCCTTCTCAGAGCAGGAGGGCAAACATAGTGTGTCTGTGATAGAATCCCCGTGCCTCTCCACAGATCCGTCTCTCTGTGCTCCCTTTCCGAAGTCCTTGCCCAGGGACCATGGTCCAACGGCCCATTTAATGTGATGATCCAGGAGACATTTTGTCTGTCGTCCGTCCCTCATACTGTGGGTCCCATGTCTCTGTTATGGTCAGTAAACCTCTCTGTTTCCAGAGCATTGCTGTTGAATGCTCGGCATACGGAGCTACCCTTTATCGTTGTCAATTGAATGTGCCCTGGAGAGGGCCACAGGTTCGGCCACTATCCACTGATTCCAGCCTGGAAAGTTCTTGTATATCCAGCCTAGTATTGTCTCTCCTCCTTTTGTTGTTTGTTTTTATTAACAGCTTTGTTGAGATATAAGTCACATGCCGTACAAGTCCCCCATTCAATGTACAGTTCAGTGGTGTTCAGTATAATCACAGAATTGTGCAACCACAGTGAATTTTAGAGCATTTTCATTACCCCAGAAAGAAACCCTAGGCCCGTAGCAGTCTCTCCTCATTTGCCCTCAACTTCTCAGCCCTAGGCAACTATCATCTCCTTTTGTCTCAATGGATTCACCATTTCTGGACACATGGCGGAAGTGGAGTCATAGACACAGGGCCTTATTATTCCATTTAGCGTAATGTTTTCAAGGTTCACCCATGTCATAGCGCGTGTCACGACTTCATTCCTTCTGACTGCTAAATTCTATCCCACTATCTGCTTAGACCACTTTGTTTATCCACTCATTGGTTGATGGACATGTGGGTTCTTTCCAGTTGGGGGCCGTTATGAAGAGCACTGCTGTGAGCAAGTCGTGTACAGGTTTCTGTGTCAACATATGTTTTCAGTTTCCTCTGGTATAGGCCCTGGGGTAGAACTGATGGGTCATGCAGTAACGCTGGGCTTAACTTTTGAGGAACTGCCATCCTGTTTTCCAGAGAGACCGTGTCATTTGACATCCCACCAGCAGTGTGTGAGGTTCCAATTCCTTCACGTCCTCGTCCACTCTTGTCTTCTGACTTTGTGAGGATAGCCATCCTGGGGGGGGTAAAATGGTTTCTCATTGTGGTTTTGATGAGTATTTCCGTGACGGCCAGTGGTGTTGAGTACCTTTCCATGTGCTTATCAAATATCTGTAGATGTTCTTTCAAGACATATCTATTCGGATCCTTTGCCCATTTTTAAATTGTGTTAACTGTATTATTCAGTTGTAAGAGTTCTTCATATAATCTAGATATAAGTTTCTTACTAAATATATGATCTGCAAGGTATTTCCCCTGTCTGTGAGCTGTCTTTTCATTTTCTTGATGGTACCTTTTGAAACATAAAGGTTTTTCAGCCTCATAAAGTCCAATTTATCTATTTTTTCCCTTTGGCTGCTTGTGGTTTGGGTGTCACTTTTAAGAAACCCTGCCTAGGGATCCCTGGGTGGCACAGCGGTTTGGCGCCTGCCTCTGGCCCAGGGCGCGATCCTGGAGACCCGGGATCGAATCCCACGTCGGGCTCCCGGTGCATGGAGCCTGCTTCTCCCTCTGCCTGTGTCTCTGCCTCTCTCTCTCTCTCTGTGACTATCATGAATAAATAAATAAAATCTTAAAAAAAAAAAAAAAAGAAACCCTGCCTAATCCAAGGTCCCAAAGATTTACCCCTGTTTTCTTCTAAGAGCTTTATGGTTTTAGCTCTTATACTTAGGTTTTTGATCCATTGTGAATTAATGTGTATATGGTGTGAGCCAGGGGTCCAACTTTGTTCTTTTGCATGTGGATATCCACCTGTCACAGTGCAATGTGTTGAAAAGACTATTATTTTTCACCATTGAATTGTCTTCCCATCCTCTTGAAATCAGTTGGCCATTGATTTGGCTATTCTCGAACTTACCTTGAGTTTCCATATGAATTTTTAAACTTCTCCATTTTTAAGATAAGTGCCATCAACAAACAATACTGAGTCAGGATTTGGTGCAGAATATCCAAAAGATCTGTTTTGGATATGAACTCTTCTGGAGTACAGACACAGAAAGATGAATTTCTTCCTCAGGAACGGGTAGGAGTTGCTCAGTGATAACACAAGAAGGATAAAGGAACCAGATACCACAATTGGTTCAGTGACAAGCAGAAAAGATACTGGGTGTTTTCAGCTCCCAGTGAGGAGCACACTGCATGTGGTACCTTCAGATTAAAGGTGATTCTAGGACAAGATCTGAAGACGCTCCAACTACTTTAGCCAAGGCATTGCCCTGAGGCAGAAAGGGCAAGCCTTGGTCATGGATGTTTGCCATGCTGTTGAGCTTATATCCTGAGGGTATGGCCTAAATTTTGCATGTTTAAACAAACAAAAATATATATATAACAGTCTGGGAACACTCAGCTTGGACTCTTCCTGGGCTCTGTTCCATTTATTCTGCTGATGCTATGGAAGCTTTGCCCCCAGGGATCCTCTTTTTGAATCATATATAATACGTATATTAAGGCTCCTATCAGCCATAATTTGAAGCATGTATAGGAGAATTTTCTGGGACTTCTAAAAATAACTTCACAGGTATATTTTAGGTGTATTTATTTATTTATTTTTTAAAATATATTTTATTCATTTATTCATGAGAGACACAGAGAGAGAGAGGCAGAGACACAGGCAGAGGGAGAAGCAGGCTCCATGCAGGGAGCCCGACATTGGACTCGATCCCGAGTCTCCAGGGTCACAGCCTGGGCCGAAGGGAGGCACTAAACCACTCGGCCACCCAGGCGTCCCTAGGTGTATTTATTTTTTAGGCATATTTTAGCTGTCAAGTTCCAGTTGTAGAGTGGATCCTGCCCCACTACTAGGGGCTTTGACCTGGGAGGGAGGGTTGTCTTCTGATAACAGCTCCCAAGGAGCAGTTACAGGTTGGACATGGGAAAGAACCAAGGCTTGTCAGAGTGTCCCGCTGCTTGAGTGATTTTAGTAAACCAGAGCAAATCAAGGTCATGGCCCCCAAGCCTTCTGCAACTTCCTGTCTGCTTTCAGAGCTACCTCCAACCATCTTGGTTCATATTTTCCCCCAACCAGACGTTCCTTACTTTAAGGCAAACAAATTGTTTTGTTTTGTTTTTACTTACAGTTTGCCTTCCCTCTTGCTTGTTAGGTGACTTTAAACTTTTCTCTGGGCTTTGGTGTTCTGCAGTGGTGGAATCAATGGGTGTATATGGTAGAGTCAGAGATTTTGCCTACATGCAGCCCGTCAGCTAGCCAGCTGCTGTTTCACGGCTGCCACAGAAGCCCAGGAACCGCTGAGCCAGAGACGAAGGACATAGCACTCAGCACAACAACCAGCATGAATTGCACATTTGTGTGGCTTCCCCTAGCCCACCTCCAAGTCCCAAATGTACTCTTGGTGGCATGCAGCTAGAGAATTGACATCACTGCCCAGGAATACCCAGCCTAGGAAACTCACCACTTTGATAGTGAACAGAGCCAGCCTGCCCCTGACCCAGGGGGAGGTGTTCCCTCTTCCTTCAAAGCAACTCCAGGCAAACACAACCCTGAGAAATGGTCTGAGGAAGGAGCTGTTAGTGCTTCATGTCCTCAGTATCGCTGTGAGAGCACCCAGGATGCTCAGGACTGGGATGGTTTGCCTCTCCCAAGAAGCAGCCCCTACTGGTACAAGAAAGCAGTACTGTTGCCCGCCAGCAATCCCTGACAATTCCCCCTAGGAATTTGAAGTCCAGGGAAGTGTTGGGGGCTCAGCTATCCCTTGGGAGTTTGTAGATGACTGTCCTTCTGCTCACCTGGCATAAACATTGGTTCTTCCAGGGGCCCCTTGTGCTTGCATTATCTGCAGGTGGTTTTAAACTTGATTCTTGATTCTTTGGGAACAGAGGACTTTCGGTCTTATAGTTATTTGGGGGCCAGCTATTTTATCTGGAAGGCCGTGAGTTTGTTTTTGTTTCTAGGTTATTTACTTTCTAAGACTCCTTGAAAATGTCCAGCCACATGTTGAAGATCACCCACACTGGCAATTTCCCACTTCAGTTTCTTTTTCCGACTAAGTCCCCTACTTCAGCCTACTTTCTGGAGGGACCCAGTCATTGATGACACCCTCTGAGTGGTGCTTCCAGAGGCGTGCCCATTTCAGCCTGTTGTCACTGACCAGCTAGACGTGTATAAAAGCAGTTCTGGGTTTACTGTGGCTATGGAACTGTCAGTCCTCAAAAGATTAGAAAATACCTAAGAAACTTGGTTTGAGACCTCTCCAGACACCTAGTGGATGTGTCCAGCGGCTGCCCCAGAGAGGGACTCCCAGTGACCCTCGCATGCTTAGGAGTCTGTCACTGCCAAGAAGCCATGTCATTTCCACCTGTTCCCTTACCCAGAGGGGTGTGGACACTTGCTCTGGAGAATCCAACCCCGCCATCCAGTCTGGGCCTGCACTAACTGGTCAGAGTGGGGAGGGAGCAAGCCAGCTCTGTGGGCCCAGCATCCCCACACGTCCAAGTGCATGTGGACCATGCCAGCTCCTAACCCCTTCCCACCATGGTCTGGCCACAGGACAAGAGTATGGCAGGGGTCCCCAGTGGTCCATGCCCAGGAACAGGGCCTTCAGAAGCCTCCACCCTGGCCCCTCTAGCCCTCTCTTATGTCTTCCCCTCCTCAGAGATGGGCAAGTGCCTTTCTCGGGCCAAAGCTTCACCCTGGGCCCAGCTGTCCTGCAGCAAGGTGGGAGGTGTGGAGAGCTGCTCCCTTTCCTGCCCAGCCCACTCACTCTTCGTGCCAGGTAACCTGAGGCCATCCTCAGGAAGGGATTTCGGGGTGGGGGTGGGGGAGGGGGCTTCCTTCCCCGGGGTCCTGCCCCTGTTCCCTGCCATTCTCCAGGAAAGAGCCCAACCTAGGAGGCTCCCTGGCCCTGATCACCAAGTGATCCTGACCCACTGTCTGGCTCCCTATGGGCCGCAGCATTCCTCTCAAATGCAGTGGGCTTGTTCCTGCCCAGCTGCTTACCCACAGCAACCCCTCTGAGGCCTCCCCTGATCCAGGGGGTGCTGGAAGGGAAGGGCACCTGAGTCCACCTCACCCCTGGCCTCTCTGCAGACTCAGAAAACAGCTACAGCCTGAGCTGCGGCGTCCCGGGTCTCCAGGGCAAGATGCTACAGAAGCGCAACAGCACCAGCTCCAGCACTGGCCCCAGCTGCTCAGGTAGCCCCCTCCCCGGCCCAGCCCTGCTGCACAAACCTGGTGACCACTGGACTTGGCATCCAGCACCACACTGGGACAACAGGGAGGGGCACCGCCTAGGGAAGAGCTTCCTGGCCTGGCGCCGGCCCAGCGTGACCCAGGAGCTAGCGAGCTAAGAGCAGTACTGGGACCTCCAGGCCACACTCCGTGCTCCAGTGTCTCTGAGGTGCAAGGACTCCACGAGCTTCCTCAGAGGGAGCTCGGTTTCAGTGAAGCGAGTTGCATCTGCTGTGACCACAAGGTCCCAGAAGTCCCGATGGCAGAGCACGCTCCCATGGCCTTTGGTGCCCTCCACCTCCATCAGTGGTCAGCGCAGCACAGCCAACTCCCCTGCCAGCAGGAGCCGGAGGGGGTGTCTTCAGCAGCTTTTCCTATTCCAGAAGTTGAATTCAATGACATGGGGGCATCCGTGTACACCTAACGCATACCGGATGTGATTCTGAGTATCTGCAATTGTCGGGTTCTTCCTCCACGCAGCTGTGATTTGTTCTTGGAAGGAATCAGTAGTTCAGGGCATCTGTCTTATTTCGAGACTCTCGCTTCCCTCTCTGTTCTGCCCCCTTTCCTAACAGCGTGACCCATATGAGCTGGCCTTGGTCACGGGGGAGGAGATGAGAGGCCTTCCTTTCCTCCTCCATGGTAGACCGCTGGCTGCATGGCCGCTCCATGCTCCCACCTCTATCAGGCCATGCAGGAGAGGAATGAGGGAGCAGGGTTCCCCCAGCCCCCGCGCCCCACAGGTGTGTCCCACTGGCAGCCCCCTCACACTCAGGCACTCCCTCCGTGGCCCCCAAGCCCCACCAACCCCCTGCCCCCAGGAGAGGCCTCCACCTGGGGGTATTTGGCCTTTCCCCAGGTGTACCCGCCCCCATCAGGCAGAAGGCCCGCTTCAAGATCCGAGACGCCAAGTGCCACCTCCGGCCCCACAGCCGGGAGCCAGCGAAGGAGGCCCTGAGGCAGCTGCTGCTGGGTGAGTGGGCTGCCATGGTGCCAACCCACACAAGGGGCGGTGGGTCCCTGTGCCTGAGAGCTGGGACCCCGGGGCCCAGCGGGACCTGGTTTCCAAGGACGGGGGCCTCTCTTCATCCTCACCATCATGGTCCCTGAGCCGCAGAAGCCAGGCCTGGAGCACAGCAGACAGTGGGGGTGTGCCTCAGGAAGAAGCCCAGCATTGGAGTGGAAGATCTGGGGCCCTCAGCATCCCGGGGCCCATTGTCCCTGCCCCACCCAGAGTTAGATGAGCTCCCCCAGAGCATAGGCTGTGTGTGCAGCCTGTGTCCATAAGGCCTCCCAGGACTCCTCGTTCTTGAACAAGGGAGGCTAGGAAGGGCGTTCAGGCTGGAGGGTAGCACAGGGAAAGCTCGATGAGAGGGGAAAGCTCTCCTGGAGACACCCAGGAGAAGAGTGTCCCAGCTCTGATTCCACAAAGATCCCTGAACACCTTAGGATTCCTCCCCCAAAGCTAACAGCGTGGCCCTCAAGCCGACCTCACCTGGGCCGAGCCCACTGAGCTGAGCTGCACAGCACCACTAAGAAAGTACATGCAAGCGCCTCTGTGTGCAGTGGTTCGGTGCACTCAGAGGACTGGTGCAGGACCCAGCTCATCCACTGACCCCTCATGAGGCCTTGAGCCAGCCTGGCCTCCAGCCTCAGTTTCCCTGTCTGCACCACAGACTCTTAGGCAAAGCAGGAGCCCTGCTGATGGTAATCTGTGTGCAGGGATCAGTAGGACCCTGCTTCCTGCCCCATGCCACCTTTGCCAGAGTGGTCCCTTCTTTGTCCAGAAAACTGCCATCTGACCTTTGTGACCCTCAAATGCGACTCCTCCAAGAAGAGGCGCCGTGGCCGAAAGTCCCCATCCAAGGAGGTGACCCACATCACAGCGGAGTTCGAAGTGGAGATAAAGATGGAAGAGGCGTCAGGTGCGTGAGGCTGCGGACGGCCTCAGGGAGGCAGGGATCCGGGAGGGCTGGCAGGGTTCTGCGGGCATGAAGCTGGGCGACCACCTGAGCCGTGGCTACCAGAGGTGGAGGCCAGCCAGGCAGTGGGGGAGCTAGGGGGGTCGGTGCCGGGTCCTTAAAATAGCTGCCTATAACCCAGGATGGAGAGGAGGCCCAGGGCAATGAGAAGAAGGGCTCAGGGACCCACAGTGACAGCCCCACAGCCCCTCTTTGCCCCTCCTCACCCCTCCAGGCCCTCGCTGGGGCCTGGAGGGGCTAATGCCTATAGAGTTTCCAGAACAATCCAGCCAAGGGCCTATCTTTCCCAGGTTCCAGAAGGCAGCCTATAATGCTGGCTTATGTTTCATATGAATGCTTTCCTCTTGGCTACAAATGTTGAGTTGTGACAGAGGAGTTGAGATCCGTCAACAGATGTGTGCTGTGGGTGCCCAGCCCTGGGCACTGTGGAAAGAGGGGACCAGACCAAGGTCCTCGTGCTGGCTGCACTCCCAGCCAAGGGGAGGCAGACACACATACAAACTACCCAGTGCTGAGGGAGACACCAAGAGGAGTGGGGAGGATGAGAGGAAACAGGGCACCGAGCTGAGATGTCTCCCTAAGAGCGGGGCCCAGGAAGTCTTCCCAGAAGAGGCACCATTTGAATCAGGACTTAAAATCAAAGTTCACCAAGTGGGAGAGGTGGTGGGAATGGCAGGGGAATGGAATAGGCAAAGGCACGGAGGTCAGGTAGAATGAGATGTGCTCGGGAGGCAGTGAGCAGGACGGGGTGGCTAGAATGCGGAGTTCACAGTGGGTGTCAGAGGACTGGGGGTGAGGGGTGGCGAGGCTGGCAGGGGCCTTCCCATGAGAGGCCTCAGATTCAAGGCCAGAGAGCTGGGCATTATGCTGGGAGCAGCAGCAGCCTCGAGGATGTTGAGTGGCAGGGAGGACCACCCGTCCGTGAGCTGTGCCCTGGGAGGTGATGCATTGCGGCGGTGGAGGCCTGGTTCCTCCTCCAATCCGCAGTGTGGCCTTGAGCAGATCTTACCTCTCAGGCCCTCAGTCTCCTTGTCTGTCAGATGGACGCCACAATGGTGCCTCGGCCCGCGGCTGCCGCAAGAAGGTGCCCTGGGCAGACGGCCGCCTGGCAGAGGGGAAGCTCGGGGAAGAGGCAGCTCCGAGGGGGTTGCGAGTCACCGTCCCTCCCGCCCCTGCAGACACCTGTGAGGCGGACTGCATGCGGAAGCGCGCCGAGCAGAGCTTGCAGGCTGCCATCAAGACTCTGCGGAAGTCCATCGGCCGGCAGCACTTCTCCATCCAGGTCGCAGGCACAGAGTACGCGATGGCCCAGTGGCCGGCCAAGGCCCTGGAGGGCCAGGGGGCGTGCGGCACAGGCCAGGTGTTACAGGACGGGAAATGCGGTGCGTCCCTGCCCATGGCCACTAGGATGCCCACTCGGCAAAGCTTCTCCGCCCTTCCTTCCACGGGTGGCCTGGCTAAGCAGACACATTGGGAGGGGACAGTGAGACACGGAAGAAGCAGCACAACTGTGCTCCTCACAATGGCTGTCATTTGAAGAGCACTCCCCTGATGCCAGACCCTGGGCAGGGCTCTTGATGACAAACATTTGCACATGTGACCCTCCCCACAATCCTGAGGATTGATGGGACAGGAGGAGCACAGGCCAGCACGGCCAGAGTGGAGGGGCAGGAGGGGCACGGGGACTGGTCTGTGTGACTAGAGAAGGCTTCCCAGCAGAGGCAGCATGGGAGCCAAGGGCAGAGGAGATGCAGAGCAAAGAGGCACGTGAGGCCGGGAGCCAGCTGGGGTCCAGGCCAAGGAAGCAGGTGACTTGACCAGAGAGCCCCAGGAGCTGGCCTGTCAAGAGCAGATAGCTCTAGAGACAGCCCAGGTGGCTGCCTGCAGAACAGACAGAGCCCGTGCTCTGATGGGGTTTACATTTACTGGGGAAAGAAGACAGCCAGTGAGCAAGCAAGCACACCCACAGGCCCATAAGGCACTGCATCAGGGCCGTGCAGACCACGGTGCTACTCTGGGCCGGTGGAAGCCACAGGAAGGTCCCAAGCAGAGGAGCAACCTTCTCGCTGTCTCATCAGGGGAGGGCTTCCGCCAGTGAGGACCCAGGAGAGGAGGCCAAGCGGGAGATGGGGGAGCCTTGAACAGGGTATGGGGGTCTGGGTGCAGGACAAGAAGGACTGAGACACATTGAGAGCACTTTGGAAGGGTGACGAGGAGGACAGAGGCTTCGAGGGCAGCTCCAAGGGCCACTGGGCAGAGGAGGCATCATTTTCTGACCTGGGGAACTTGGGGAAGACAGAGTGCTCCGTTTGTGCTCGTTAGCACAGACACGTGTGAGTCATTCCAGGTGAAGATGTTGAATGGGTGGTTGGAGCCACCAATCCGGAGCACAAAGCATAGGCTGGGCCAGAGAGACAAATTGGGGAGCCAGTGAAGAGGAGGTGTGGGGGATGGAAGGACTCTGGCTCAAGCCGTGGAGTGGGCATCGCAGGAGGCCGAGGGCCTTTGTGGTGTCATTCTTTTATTTTTGTCTTTTTAAGATTTTATGTATTTGAGAGAGAGTGCATGCACACAGATGGGGGGCAAGGGGGAGAAGAAGACTCCCCGCTGAGCAGGGGGCCCGACATGGGGCTCGATCCCAAGGTCCTGGGATCATGACCTGAGCCCAAGGCAGATGCTTCACTGACCAAGCCACCCAGGCATCCCTTTCTTTTATTTTTAATAGCTTATTTTGTTTTGTTTTGTTTTGTTTTGTTTTATGATAGTCACAGAGAGAGAGAGAGAGAGAGAGAGAGAGGCAGAGACATAGGCAGAGGGAGAAGCAGGCTCCATGCACCGGGAGCCTGATGTGGGATTCGATCCCGGGTCTCCAGGATCACGCCCTGGGCCAAAGGCAGGCGCCAAACCTCTGCGCCACCCAGGGATCCCCAATAGCTTATTTTGAAATCATTTCAAACATTCAGAACTAGCACGAGGCAGGACAAGGAACTTCTGTGGTTTCTTCACCCAGATTCCCTCGGGTACTGCCTCCGGCACCGGAGGTTCATCCCACCCACACACCCCATTCTGGCTCCCCCACTCCTTCCACAGCATCCATGTCCTGTCTCTCCAGATTCCTTCAGTGTGGACCCGTCCCTCGTTCCCTCCCCTCCTCCCCTGTCCTCCGCTGACCCTCACTGCTGTGGGATGACCCTCAATAGGGCTGTGTACCACATATCTGTGACCTGCGGAATGGGTGGGAAACCCACATTCTCTACCTTCCTTTTCCTTCTGTGACTGAGGAGGATTTGCTGGGGATATATTCTGAGTTTATACCAACATCCTGCTCCTCGCCAGACACCCACCCCCCACCCCCAACAATCAGTGACAACTCCCACCAAAGCACCCACCTCTGCGGCAGTTCCTGGACCGTATTCTGTTCCTGCCAGCCCTTGTCCCTGTGTATTAGTTAGCATTCTGGAAGAATGAGCTTCTCCCTCCCCCATCATCTCTGAATGTACCTGCACATCGCGTGTTTGTGTCAGTGTGGACTCAGAGATTCCTCTTCAATTCCCTGGGTTTAATCAGTTTGTAGCATTATTTATTTCATGCTCAGATCCTCCCCATTTTAGCAAGTCCTCCCCCATCAGGCCAGTCCCACATCCTTTGGACAAGCCCCATCCCCCATCACTCACTGAGGCGTCTCTGGCACCAAGTGGTACTCTCCCTGCCCCAGCCTTTGCCATCAGTCAGGGGCCCCTGGAGCCCCAGAGGAGGAAGATGAGTAGAAGCCAAAGTGGGGTACTCACTGCCACAGGAGTGTCATTGCTTCCAGTCTCTGTCATTGGACAGGACTAGAAGGTCCAGGTGTATAGTATACACGGGGGTATTTATGTATATTTGCAGAGCTACAGGTGGTGCCTAGGGGTGTGTGTGTGTGTGTGTGTGTGTGTGTGTGTGTGTGTGTGTGTGATAAAACCATGCATTCACACCAATGCCTTCCGTTCAATGCCTCAGGGTCCTTTCTAACCTCTCCTCTATCCATGGTTCTAAATTTCTTCTCCAGAGAAACATTTGACTCCCTTCCTCCTCCTTTCCTACTCATCAGTTGGCTCATTCGCTCAGTGCTGCTGCCCACACTGGCTGTCAGGCCTTCCTGCCACCGGTTCTGTTGCTCCCCCACGCCCCTGTCACTCCCCCATGCCCTCTGCACCGCCCCATGTCCTCAGATGGCAACTCCAGCACAGGAGGAAGGAAAGAAGAGGGCAGGAGAGCTGGGTTTGGACAAAATGCCTGTGGATATCCAGGAAGCCATTGGTACCCAGGCAGAGGGGTCAGGGCCAGAGGGCAGGATGTCGAGCAGCTGCAGCCAGGATGGGTTGAGAGACACCAGGGTCAGGCCTCCAGGCTCTTTACAGATGGCTGCTGCCTTGCTCCTACCCCCAGCACTTCTGAGATGGCTCCAGGGACGAGGGACGTGCTCTCTCCGGTAGGACAGAGCCTGGGTTTGAGGAACCAGGGGGCAGACCACCCGGCCACCACTCCCCACCTCTGCCACCAGCAATCTCTCCACTTTGCCTCTGCAGTGGCCTGCGGGCCTGGCACCCACTTCAGCGGAGAGCCTGGCCAGTGTGTGCCATGTGTGCCGGGGACCTACCAGGACAGGGACGGCCAACTCAGCTGCACGCCGTGCCCCAGCAGCGATGGGCTCGGCCTCACCGGTGCCCGCAATGTATCCGAATGTGGAGGCGAGTACTGGTCCCCCCCGGAGGGAGGGGCTGTAGTAGGGGGTGGGGGGCCCAGGGGCACCTCCTGTCTCTACTGAGGTGCCCAGCACCTCGGCGTATTCTGTGAAGCTCACTGCCATTTGCAGAGCCTGCTAGACGTCCAGGCTGCTCCACTCCCAGAGGGCACTGCCGCCCCACCGCCTCTGTGCCAGCAAACACGGGGCTGTGGTTAGTGCTTCTGAAAATTGCAGCAAACAGTTTGGAAGGGACTTTACAGTTTACAAGCACTTGGTCATTTACTGGTCAACTACTCCCTATAATGGAGGCCCGCGGTGCTTTATGGTTCACCAAACACGTTACATTGCATGGAGCACCATGGTGTCAAAAGGCTTTTCAGACTGTCCCATATAGTTGGCAGGAACTGTACCCTACGACAAGAACTTTACAGTGTGCCCTATGATGGTTTGGAAAGCCCTTTTTCAGTTTTACCAAGCACAACTTGGTTTGCAAAGACCTTTTCCATTTACTACCTCACTTAACCACATCAGTGAAACGGGCTCATGGGCCCACCCGTGGCCTCCCTTCCCAGGCCATCGTGGGGACCACCCGAGAATGGGTGGGGAAAGGTGTGCCTGTGAGGATGGGTGGGTGGGATCCTGAGGACAGTGGAGACCACCAGCCAGCCTCCTCTGGGATACAGAAGAGCTCAGAGCCCCGCCCTGAGTCTGCAGGCTAGCTGGCCGTGCCCGCCAACGGTGTGGTCTCTGCCCTTCGTGGGCACGGTGACGGTCTGAGAACAGAGAGTAACCACTGATAGGAACAGAGAATCTGGGGCCTGGGCTGAGAGGGCACTCAGCCCACCCCTCACTCCCTGCCAGAGCACCCAATGCACCTTGACTTTCAGCCTCCCTTCGTCCCGGCCAGGCCCTCAGGGATGTCACAGACCCCCCTCCCTCTGCTCTGTCCCAGCCCTGCAGATAGGGCAGGTCAGCCTGGAGCTTGCCAGGCCCAATTCCTCGCAGAAGGCACGGTGTGACCTGCCCCCGGGAAGGAGCCCCTCTGAAGTAAATGACCCCTCCAACCTCTCCCCTCCACATGTAGAGTCCACACCTCTAGCTCGGCAGCAAGGCCACTTGCTCTTCAGCCCGTAGCCCTTTCTGCTAGTGGGAGAGGCGACGCCAGGCTTTGTGCAGCCCAGGCTTCTTCCCACAAGTCCTCACACCTGCCCCCACCATCGCCCCCAGCCTCAGGGCCCTTGGTGCCCTTCCCCCAGGGCCGTGAGGGTTGAGAGCAGGGTCTGGATGGAGGCGCCCCCTCCTGCCAGCCTGAGCCATGATCTCTGACTTCCAGGCCAGTGCTCCCCAGGCTTCTTCTCCCAGGATGGCTTCAGGCCCTGCCAGGCCTGCCCGGTGGGCACGTACCAGCCTGAGCCCGGGCGCACAGGCTGCTTCTCCTGCGGAGGGGGGCTGCTCACCAAGCATGAGGGCACAGTCTCCTTCCAAGACTGCGAGACAAAAGGTGAGTGGGCTGGGCTATGCAGGCACGTTTTCCCTCAACTCCTCTCCTTTCCCGAGTGGTGAACCTCCGAGGGCAGAGGAGCAGCCTGGAGCCACCAGACAGTGGGCACTGGTGACCAGCACTGTGTCACACACTAGGACAGGACAACAGGGTTCCACACAAACCTAGGGTCTCAGGAGAGCGAGGCGGGCACCGTGGTTACAGACAGGAGCCGTGAACCTGGCTAGCAGGAAATTTGTTTAGGGGGTGAGGGGGAGAAATTCAGGGGCTTGGGGTGAGGTCAGACGTCTCTCCTCACCCGGAGACCCCCCATCGGGACTGTGGGGGTCCAGCCGTCCAGCCGCACCTTCCCTGCCACGGCCACCAAATCCCCGTGGTGAGCCTGCCTTCCCTGCCACATGCTCCTGCCCTGCCAAGGGCCTTTGAGACAACTCTTCCCACCTCCTGACCCTGATGATTCTTGGGAACAGACTACTCTGAAATCTCCCTTCTAGAAGAGAGAATTCCACCTACCCTCTCCAGTTCCTGCCAGGATTTCTCCTCCTTACTGTGAACCTTGTAGAAAGAGTGTCTGGACTCCACTTCCTCTCCCCTCGCCTTCTCACGAGCCCCACTAGTCAGACTGTCACCCCCCTGCCCCCCCATCATTGCTCCCATCAAGGCTGGAGCCAGGTTGGTTCCCAGCCTGTGTCTCGGGCAGCCCCGTGGCCCCAGGCCTCACTCAGCCTCAGTGAGTGGTAGTTGGGGTCCCCGGCCTGGGTACTCTAGAGGCTGAATAGAAAGAGCATCCAGTGACCCCAGTTTCTTCCCCAGTGCATCCTCTGTCCTGAACTTGATGCTACACCCTCCTGCCAGGGAACAGCCTGTGTCTCGGGCAGCCCCATGGCCCCAGGCCCCACTCAGTCTCAGTTACCCTCCCCTCACCTGGTAGTTGGGTTCCCCGGCCTGGGTACTCTGGTGTCTTAATAGAAAGAGCATCCAGTGACCCCAGTTTCTTTCCCAGTGCATCCTCTGTCCTGAACTTGATCCTCTGAAACTCAGAGCAAAGCCTAGCATGGCCTCTGGGCCCAGGAGCTCATCCCCATGGCCTGCGACCTCCCCTCTGGCCACACCTGGCACCCACACAGCCCACTTTGGGCCTACCCTTGCCCTCCCTTCCCCCGGATAGCCTCCCAGCCAGCTCCAGGCTGCTCAAGCCTCCCCCGAAAAGTCCCTGCACCTTTTGAGCAGCCCATACCTGGCCTTACAGCATTCCATGCCCCATTAATGCCCTCGAACACATGCACCCACGCTACATCAAGCAGCATTACCTCAGGAGTGGGCCTTGGTCTGCTGAGCTCATGGCCCAGCTGGGTGGGGTGATGAGAAGTTGCTGAGCGGTAGAGAAAGGCCTTGAACTCGGCACTGAGACAGACCTAACAGGCAAGGGGAGCCCTGGGGAGAATGTCCCCTGCCCTTTCCCACCTGCACCCCCGCCCCACAGTGCACTGCTCCCCGGGCCACCACTACAACACCACCACCCACCGGTGCATCCGCTGCCCCATTGGCACCTACCAGCCCGAGTTTGGCCAGAACCACTGCATCACCTGCCCGGGCAACACCAGCACAGACTTCGACGGTTCCACCAACGTCACACACTGCAAAAGTAGGTGCAGCTTCCCCCACAACCAGGGAGCTGGGAACGGGGCTGGGGAGGGGGTGGTTGTTGGGGGTGGGATGAGCCCTCACCCCACACAGTGTCCCTAGGACCCCGGGGACTCGGCTCTGCTCTAGCACATCTGCACACCTCCTCAGGGTGACAGCCACTCATCAGAGCAGTCTGTGCCTCTGTGCCCGGTGGGCCCTGCTCCAGGCTCTGGGCCTGTGGAGGGGAGAGCCAGGCCCCGTGCTAAGGGCCTGCCAGGCAGCTCCTGAGGGCCAGGCCCCACCGCTCTGAAAGCACGCGTGGCCGTGCCCCCGAGTGGAATCAGACCAGACAGCCTAGGGGACAGGAGGCCGACGCAGTGTGGACGGGCGTGGAGGCACCAGAGGAAGACCAGATGGCCTCCTCTTGTCTGTGAAGAGCTCAGCTGTAGCCAAAAAAAAAATGCGGGCAGCGTAAGACGATTTGGGAAATAGAGACCCCAGGCCTTCATTTAGCAAGTCATCTGTGCATAACAGGATGCTGTTTACTTTAGATATTTTTTTAAAGGTTTTATTTATTTACTTATGAGAGACACAGAGAGAGGCAGAAACACAGGCAGAGGGAAAAGTAGGCTCCATGCAGGGAGCCTGACATGGGACCCGATCCCGGGACCCCAGGATCACACCCTGGGCTGAAGTCGGCGCTAAACCACTGAGCCACCCGGGCTGCCCTTTAAATATTTTTAATTCATTTTTCGGAGTCCTTTGGGACAGATTTTCTGGTATTGTACCCTTCCTGTATTCAATTTCCAGCCAGTTATCCCTTCCCTGGGCTGCTGGTCACATTTGGAACAGCCCAAAGGCCCAGGAAGGGGACCTAATCCTAGAGGTAGAAGCCGCCCCTCTTCCCCCAGGGTGTCCCCTGGGGCTCGTGGCCTGTGGGGACAGAAGGGCAGGCACAGTGGCAGAGCTCCATAGAGACAGGTTTTAAATGTCCTCATGAGTTAAGAGTGGAATGAAACCAAATAGGATGGAAACTTCTGGAAGATAAGGTAAAAATGAAATGTTTCCCAGAAATTCTGATGTGAGGAGTTTTGGAAATGAAAACATATAAAAGTCTATATATTTAATATTTCCGTTCAATTCTCTTGGCAGAACTAAGGTGACTTCCTTTGTAAGGTTGAGGCTAGGAACCATTTAGCTCACAAAGATGTCCCATTTGGCCTCTTCGGGGTTACGCAGCTTAGCTAAAAACGAGAAGAAAGGGAAGCAGGTCTCTTTCCTCACTGTGCTGCTGGCCTCTCCCTGAGCCTCCCTGCTCAGCGGGGAGGGCAACCACACTTGGCGCCTGGCAGGAGCTCGGGGAGCCGGAGTACATGGAGGGAAAGAGCAAGTAGGGGTCACTAGGCTTTCCCACTGGCCATGTGCAGGAACAGGGTAGGCAAGGGAGCTGACACGGGCCGGGGGGATGGCCTGTCACAGGGCACCCTGTGGGAACACGACCCCGTGAACAGAGTGGCCCAGGGCCAGGCTGGCTGGTGGGGAGACAGGCCGAGGCGCCCCCCAACACAGCGGCCTGAGCAGGCCCACGGGCCCCCGTGCCCACAGACCAGCACTGTGGCGGCGAGCTTGGTGACTACACAGGCTACATTGAGTCCCCCAACTACCCTGGCGACTACCCGGCCAACGCCGAGTGCGTGTGGCACATCTCACCGCCCCCCAAGCGCAGGATCCTCATCGTGGTCCCCGAGATCTTCCTGCCCGTTGAGGATGAGTGTGGCGATGTCCTGGTCATGAGGAAGAGCGGTACGTGCAAATGGAGGTGGGGGGGCTGCCCAGGGGCCCCTGTGGGGCCCTCTGACCTGGAGGGCTCTGTGCCAAGGGGCAGCAAACGGGCACACCCTGAGCATGGGAGCCAGGGCCAAATTGGGTCCAGCATTGGTGCTGACCACAAGCTAGTCTCATCCCAGGTGTCCAGCCTGTCCTGCCCCGCCACCCAGGGTGAGGCCCGAGGAGCAACCCCTGCTCCGTCTGCCTCATGCTCCCTCTGAGGCTCAGGGGCCAGGGGCCCACCTGTGCACACACACAAGGTCCCCAGGGTCAGACAGCCCCGTCCCTTCCCCTCCGTGAGTTCCAGGCTCCTGACTTGTCACCCCCGTCAGGGTGTTGTGGTGGGACTACAGGCTGTGAGCTACGGGCTGGGCCTCTCAGCTGTGGGCGGGGACAGGTGTGTGCCCAGATGGCCACAGCAGCAAGAAAGGGGGGAAGGCCAAGTCCCTCCGGGAACCAGGTTAAGTTCCTTATAGCATGTGCCAAGGCCGGGGGACCCCACTGCTGGTGCAGGGCCGCGGTGCCCCGGGGAGCCCACTCCAAGCCAGAGCATTTACAAGGAGGCGGACAAAGGCACACCTGCCCACTTGGGTCTAGAATGTCTCTGAGGCAGAGACTAAGCAGAGGAGAGAGACACTGAGGAGGTTCTGTCCACTGTGTTCCCCGTATTCTTTGTTCCTATGTGCGAGCATCACCCACTCACTGTGGCTGATAAGCCCGAAAGCCTGAGGCCAGAAAGGGCAGGGCGCCAGCCAGGATCCCACAGCCAGTAGAGTCCAGCCCCGGCCCATCTTCCCCACTGGCTCTGCTGCCAGCCTCCCTGGTCCCCAGTGTCCCCTCCACCATCTGCCCACAGGGTTGAGCTCTAGGGGGACTGGGCATGGGAGCCGGGCAGCTGACCCGGTGGAGAAGCATGCAGCCTGAGGGGGAAGGACAGGGCCAGCTGCAGCTGGCTGCAAAGATCAGCCAGCTGCTCAGCCCCTCTGCTCTGCCCCCAGCATCCCCTGCGTCTATCACCACCTATGAGACCTGCCAGACGTACGAGAGGCCCATTGCCTTCACCTCCCGCTCCCGGAAGCTCTGGATCCAGTTCAAATCCAATGAAGGCAACAGTGGCAAAGGATTCCAAGTGCCCTATGTCACCTATGACGGTCAGTGTGGCAGCTCTGTGTGCCCGGCCCAGGCTGGCCCTGAGGACACAGAGGGGACAGACGCAGATGGGGTGGGGGTAGGGGGCACAGATGAGGGAGCCATGAGTGGTGTCCGTGGCCTTCAGCATGACGTACTGCCCGAGCAGGGTTCTGAGGGTTGAATAGGAGTTTCTAGCTAGCCAAACCTCGAGGGAAACAGTTTGGGTGGAGGATACAGAGATTCAGAGGCAGAAGTGCCTCTGGCCAAGGTCCGAAGCCTGAAAGTGGAGCAGGGGAAGGCAGAGGCTGAAGGTGAGGGGGAAGCAGGCAGGGTCTGGAGCCTTCACCTTCCTTCCTTCCCCGCCGGTGGGTTTCGCAGAGGACTACCAGCAGTTGATAGAAGATATTGTTCGTGATGGACGGCTCTACGCCTCGGAGAATCACCAGGAAATTTTAAAAGTGAGTGATCTGCTCTATGGAAAAGGGTCCCGTGTGATCCCAGGATGGTGGCCTGTGGTGGTCAGGGCCATCCCTGTGCCCACCCCCACCCCAAGCCCCCAGAGAAGGGAGAGGAGGAGGGGGGCAGGGCCTGGATCCAGGGCATCTGTCCTTGCAGACCAGGAGGGCTGAGACCAGCTCCCTGGCGGGGTCGCGCTCAGGACCTGGCACCTTGTCTTTAGGCAGGTTCTTCACCAGCGGCCAGCCTCGCTCCCTTCATCTGTGAAAGGCGGTGGTATCTTAAAGTCAGTAGAATCCGCCCTCACCTCTGGGACTGCCTGCCTCCTCGTCTTGCTCATGGCCTTGAGAAGCAGAGCCGCCTTGTCACCAAGGGGGCCCATGGCCGTGACACAGTAGGCACTGGCCCAGACCCAGGGATCGGCTTGGGTCCTGGGGAGACAGCACCCCCAGCCTGGCAGCTGCCGTGGACAGGGCCAGAGCAGGGCTGTCACGTACCAGCTGGGTGGCCCTGGGCAAGCCTTCTGAGAAACAGGGGTGGCTTGCAGGGTTTGTGTCTTTCGGCCCCGGGGTTGGCACATGCCTGCACATAGTAGGAGGTTTGTAAGCAGAGAAGTTTGCCCCGATCCTGCTGCACCCAGGAGGAGATCTGGAGGTTTCGGAGCCCATCTGGGTCATGGGAACCGGAGGGTGGTGCTGGCCTCTCCCCCAGTCAGTCCTGCAGACAAGACCGACTCTCCTCCTCGCCACTCCCCTGCTGCCCTGGCCCTCTGCCCGCAGCTCCACCCTGCAGCCAAGAGCATCTGTGCAGCACTGGAAGTGTTTCCGTCACTTAGGACAAAACTGGGCCAGCGAGGCCTGGATGGGTGTGGCCACCTCCTGCCTCTGAAGTCATTCTCAGGCTTCTGTGCTCCCTCTGCTCCCTCGCCAAGACCTCTCCCCAGTGAAGGTCCACCTGTCCTGCTCTCAGTGTCAGCATCCCTCCTCTGGGCAGGTCACAGATGCTTAGAGTCCCACATGGCCCTCCTCCTTGGCACCTGCCAGCACTGCGGTTAGCTGTGGTCTGGGGTTATTTGGTCACCGGTCTCCCTCCTCTACCCCAGGTAGAGGAACTTCAAGGGTTCCTGCTGGACAATCTGTCCCGGCACGTGGAAGGAGCTCTGTGAGTGTTTCTCAAGGGCAAGGGAGAGAGTGTGCCTCCGAGTCAGAGCATGAGTGTGCACCAGGACGGAGAAGACCCTGGACAGCAGATGTGGCCAGAGTCTCTGTGTGACACTGAGGCATGGTGCAAACAGCCTGTGGCCTGCGCTCACTGCTTAGACCCTGCCCTGGGCCCCACTGTGGGCTGTGCTCTCTGCGCTCATGACTGCAGCTCATCCTCCTGTGGAGAAGGGGCCTATATGTGCAGCTGAGATAAAATATTATTAGAACGCCAAGAGTTAAGACCAATAAACTATTAAAAATCAAAAAATGGGGCTCCTGGGAGGCTCCATCAGTTAAGGGTCCAATTCTTGGTTTCAGCTCAGGTCATGATCTCAGGGTTGTTAGATCGAGCCCCGCATCGGGCTCCCTGCTCAGGGCAGAGTCTGCTTCTCTCCCTCTCCCTCTCTCTCAGTCTCTCTCTTCCTCTATCTTCCTGTCTCTTCCTCTTCCTCTGCTCCTTCCCCCAAATCATACGTGTTCTCTAAAATAAATAAAAATCTTCTTAAAAAAAAATAAAAAACAGCGGCACCTGGGTAGCTCAGTGGTTGAGCATCTGCCTTTGGCTCAGGTCGTGATCCTGGAGACCCAGAATCAAGTCCCACGTCAGGCTCCCTGCATGGAGCCTGCTTCTCCCTCTGCCTGTGTCTCTGCCTCTCTCTCTCTCTCTCTCTCTCTCTCTCTCTGTCTCTCATGAATAAATAAATAAAATCTTTTAAAATTTTTTCAAAAAACAGTTCATGGTGACGAGAGTCTGTGGAGTCCTGAGACCCACCAGACAGCAGTCTCTTCCTCCTCCCCCGTCCTTGCAGACACCCCTTAGGCCTGGCCCCACCCGCACCCCCAGCCCCCCTTGGCCTCACTGTGCGCCTCACCATGTCTTCCAGGACAAGAAGCTCATCAAGGCCCTGTTCGACGTGCTAGCGCATCCCCAGAACTACTTCAAGTACACAGCCCAAGAGTCCAAGGAGATGTTCCCACGGTCCTTCATCAAACTGCTGCGTTCCAAAGTGTCCCGATTCCTGAGGCCCTACAAATAACGTGCTAGAGCTGCCCTTCTCGGGGAAGGCGGGTATCCCGACGGGGAGGGGAGAGGCCTTCCCTCCACAGGAGAGGCTGGGAGCCGGCTCCGCAGGCCTCCACGCCACCCTGGGAAGTCACCCTGGCGTCCGCCCTAAGGAAACACTGACCAACCAGCCCCTGGGGCTGAGCCGGCGGCCAGGCGGATCCCCCCTGGGAAAACACTGTTCCAGGCGGCTTTCCTTCCTTCCTCCCTCACTCCCTCCCTCCGCCTGTTCGATTCCTGGATGGCGCCCTCTCCAGAGCTGCACGGGCGGACCCGCCTGGGCCAGGACACTCTGTGCCGCAGCGCAGCCAGGCCCCGGGCAGAGGGCACCTGTGGGAGTAACTCGCGGCCTCGCCTGGCGCCTCGGGAGAGGGGAGCGAGGCTGCCTCTGCCTCCAGGCAGGCTCTGGGAGGCATCATCTGAGACAGGAAGTGGGGCTGTGGAAGGAGGGGTGCAGGAGGGTCTGGGGAGCTGCGATAAGCCAGTGTCTGCACCTGCAGGCCTTCGGCGCCCCTCACTCCTCCGGCCACGGGCCCGGGTCACAGGCGCCGTGTGGTGGGGCTCTAAGGATTCTGCGGTGGGGCAGGAAAGAGCTGCTAGCGGAGGAAACTGTAGATTTGTGCTTTCCCTTGATAGAGCATCTAATTAAGTACTATATATATATATATAAATATAAATATAAATATAATATACTTCTATTGTGGGTACTTTAGGAAAATCCTCTGTAGTAACTGTAAATATGAATTGCAAGCCCACCTCTTCCCTCACGAGCTGTTCCCAGCACCCCCGTGTGATTAACCCCCGCCCAGGTGCTTGCCACCTGCTTCCGGGGGGCCGGGAGCCCGCTGGATGGGGAGCGGACAGCTGGTTCTGGCTGGACACGCTCTGGAGTGCAAGTTCTTTGAGAACTGGCTCCCGTGCTTTGCTGGAGTGTCGTGTGGTGGAAGGCAGTTTTCCCGTGGACTCTTCCCCTGCTGACCCTGGGGCCGAGACCTCAGAGTCCGTGCTGTGGCCTCTGCCACAGGGAAGCAGGCCCTTTCCCACGGGAGCCCAGGCTGTGGCACCACAAGAGCCCTCAGAGGGCAGCAGCCCACCCCTTACCTGAGCAGAGAGGAATCCGGGCAGGGAGGGCAGGTGGCCAGTGTCAGGAGGCCTGGCCCCAGAGCAGCCTTCTGCTACTGCGCCACGCTGCGTTCCTCTTACCATCTGTCTTTAAAGAAGAAAAGTCCAAAGTCTGACCTAGTTGCATGGTGTCCCCCTCAGCCAGGAAGCCAGCGCCCGAATACAGCCACAAAAGCCCCCAAAGCGCGGAGTCCTTGCCTGCTGGCCGCTGCTGGCCACCGGCTGTGGGACGTGCATAGGAAGTGGTCTGTATCTTTGCCGTTAACAGATGTTCCAATTTCCAAGAAACATGGGAGATTCTTAAAATGAACCCCAGGTGCCTCTAGGCTGTCTCCATCCCCTGCCCCCACACCCGGGCTGAGCCACGGGCACGGGCACGTTGGAGTTTGAGAACTGTCCTAGCACATTGCAGATGGTGACGCCTGAGGACAGGGAGTGGGGCCTGGAGGTCGATGGCCAGGCGGGCCGGGACGATTTCACAATCCAAAACAGGGCTGGGAGCTCAGAAGTCATTCACGGCCCCTGCCCACATCAGCAATGGCCAGTCCCCAGTTTGACCAATGCCGCCACCAATGCCCGCTGACGTGGGGAAGGGGCTGCCCCTGGTGGCCAGGTCAGTGTGAGCCATGAGCCCTGTCTGGTCTGGTCACAGGCCTTCAGGGCCAGCCGGGCCTACAGAAAGATGCCTGTCTTCCCTCCCGAGCTCGTCCCCAGTAATTAGACGAGTGTCCTCTCAAGTGGGCCTCCAGCCTCCAGCAACACCATGGGGGCGGGGAACAGAGAGGGAAGCATTCTAACCCTTCTCGGACACTTACTGCTGCCCCTCTGGGTGGTTTCTGGCAGTTGCCACCCACAAACCCCACTAACCCACCGGCCCTTCCAGTGGGAGCCCACCCACGTCCCGTGGCTCTCCACACTGCTGTGGCCATACCTGCCCGGTGTTCCCCCAACAGAGCAGGACAGACGTGGGGCCCCTCGCTCTTCACAAGTACAACCCCAGTTTGTCAGCTGCCAACACCATCACCATTCAGCCCTCCTCCCCCCACCCTGTTAAACCACCTCCCACACCATGAGGGGTGCTCCAAGTTCGGGAATGGGGTCTGTCCCTAATTTCTAGGTCATCCCTGAGCCCCACACTGGGAAATTTAAGAGTCCCATGTGTTAAAGCCACAGCTGCCCCCAGTCATGGGAGCCCAGTGGCCTTGGGAGAGCTCCCTGGACAACCAAGTACGTTTGTCCCTGTTTCCATGTCGCGGAATCTGGTGGCAGATGGGTGCCCGTGGAGCCGATGGAAGTAGAAAGGACTGGGCCCAGACAGGGCAGGTCCCCAGAAGGAGTCCTGAAGAACAGAAGCCCAGGACAAGGATGTGGATGTCCCATGCTCCCCAAGAGAGGCTCGAGATGCAGAGGGGCCAAGCCAGAGGGGCCCACCCCACTCGTGGATGGGGTATTGGCCTTGAGCAGCCACAGCCACAGCCCCATACCAGCCACTGCCACACTCGCCTGGCATGGACCCTCAGCAGCTGGCCGGTCAATGAACTCCAAGGAAAGAGCGAAGGAACAAGCTTCTGGACACAAAGCCTTGCCCAGTTGGCCAGGACTGAAAGGTGCCAAGGCTCAGAAGTCCTGAGGAGCTTGGCTGTGCTCCCAGTGAGGCATGGATGGCACTGGGGCGACGGGGGAGGCCTCCGAGGATGGCGGTGGAAGACCGAGGTGCCCCGCGCCCCTGGCAGCTGCTGGCTCTCTGCTTCCGTGCACCAAAGAAAAGAAGAGAATCTGGCTGCAAGGTCCAGAGGCCAAGCTGGGCCCTCAGGGAGTGAGCGCTGGGGTCAGCTTACCTGCCGCCCCGAATCAGGCTTATTTTTCCCTGGCGACACTCTTGCCTGAGCCGGAGCCTAGCAGCTGTGCAGTTGTGCTCTCTCTCACTCCCTGGGCTCTCCAGAGTCTCAGACTCTGCCTCTGCCGCTCACCCCAACAGGTGGCCTTGCCAGTGGTGGTGACCGCGCTCTGCCCAGCTCTGGCTCCCCAGGGACGGCGTGTGCCGGCCCTTCCTCACCTCCGTGGAGACAGAACCGAGGAGGCCGTGGGACCAAGGTGGCGGCCTCAGACAGCCTTCCCTCCTGCCGTGCGTTGGTTTGGGACACGTAGATGACGCAGAACCGTAACCCAGGCCAAAAAGTCACCAGAGAGCAGTGGCCCCAAGAGCCCGATTCTGAGAGCCCTAAGAGAACTTCTTTCCTTCAACCTCTTCAGCCCCATGTTTCCTGCCTGCGCCCTCGTTTCCCCAGGGACACGGCCAACATCATCCAGTTTCCAGGACAAGAGGCCCCAGTGTGCGCTGGAGCGAGAGCGAGCGCCTAAGTGACATTTGGGGGGTTGAGTCATCATTCAAACACCTCCACCCACCCACCGCTCTCAGCAGGAAAATAAGATCCTGAACTAAGTTGGGTCCCCACCAAACTCCCTGTGTGCCAGGCTCCTGGACGGGAGGAGAGACCACGCGGCCTTGGGGCTGACGGAGTCCCCGGGAAAGCCCCCTTGGTCACAGGGATGAAGGTGATGGAGGCTGGCCCGGGGGACAGAGCCCGGTGCTCCTCAGAAGGCAGCCCTGCCCTCCAGCGCCCGCCAGCAGCCCGGGTGGGGACAGAGAGAGCAGGGGTCACCGAAGGGGTCCCAAAGCCCGTGTCCTGCAGGAGAAGCTGCCACCAGCCCAGGCCCAGGACGTGACCACCTCCCTCCACCAGCAGAGAAAGAAAGAGACACAGAGAAGGGCTCAGCCGCCCTGCCCGGGACCCAGCACCAGGACACAGCGCCAGGACCCGCCCAGAACACTCCGTGCTCCAGAGGGGGGGCCTTTCTTGTGCCCCAGAGACCCCGGCTGAGCCTATGTCCTCTACTGGACGCCTGGAAATGTAGTCACCCTGGTCAACTGCATCCCCATGGAGGGAGGCACCTTCTTCACCAAAGATACATGTGGTGGCGGCTCAGCCCCTCTGACCAGGGTGACAGCACCAAGCCAGCATCATTCAGGCCAAAGGACCAACATTTGCGAGCCCCCCGGCGTCCGCGCAGAGGCCGAGCAGACAGCTCCCGGCCTCCCGCAGCTGCCTCTGGAGGCGCTAGTGCTGAGCGCCTGCTGTATGCCAGACACGGGGGTGGCTGGAGCCGGAGGCTGCCTTGCTTTTTGGAGATGGTGTTGGGAGGGGGCAGGTGACCCCAGGCCCAGGCGCCTCAGGCATGGCCCCAGGTTCCCTCCCAGCACCCCACTCAGGAGGCCCCAGGGAGCAGGAGCCTCCGCAGCCCCTGGACGTGGTAGGCCTCGAGCCTGAGGCCCCCAGGCTCTGGGGGACCCCGGTGCCAGCCCTCAAGCATCTGAACAAGCCATTCTCACGGCCCCGCGAGGTGAGTGGAGCCTGATGCCTCTCGAGTGTGGAGGGTGAGACTCCAGGGCCCAGGGACGTGCCCAGGGCCAGTTGCTGGCGGTGCTGGGAAGAAAACCCGAGGTAGGACATTATGTAGGACACATCAGGATTGGGAAATGCAGCTCCCGGCCCATGGAGCTCGGGGCAGGCAGGCTGGTGCCCTGGGGAGGAGGGAGGAGGGAGGAGGGAGGAGGGAGGAGCAGCACGTGTGGGCTCCTGCCCACCCCTCCCTCGGGAACCAGTGCTAAAGACCCAGAGGAGGCCTGGCCTCTGCCCTCTGCCCTGCGTGGACAGGTCACGTCCATTCAAACTCGGGCCTGCGGGGCAAGCTGCAGCCTGGAGTGCGGTGGGGGGTGGGGTGTGCGTGGGGAGTGGCCCCCCAAGCCTGCAGCAGGGTGGACGCGTGCACCCCCAGCTGGCTCCTCTCACAGTCTCCAGCGCACAGACACTAGACAATTCCAGGGTGGGGGGGCTCAGCAGACAGTGTGGTGAGCAGTAGGTGAAACGAAAGCTCACAGGTGCCCAGGACGTTGCCAGTTCAGGGGCCACGCGGATCCCCAGGAAATGCCTGATTTCGCTGAGATGGGAGCCTTGAACAGCCTGAGCAGAAATGGGATATCTGAACACCACTTGCAGGGGCGGGGGGGGGGGGGAGGCCCAGAGAAGGAGGAGGGGAGCAGAGAGTTGGGCCCTTGCCATCCCACCCCCTGACCCTCCAACCCCCCCACCACTGGTCTCTGCTCTGGGTTCTCTGAAGGCGGCGCTGTACTCTCTGGGCACCTTGGCAACCACTCTGTCTACAAGAGCGACAAATACCAACACAATCCTGTTTTCCTTTTAGTTGCCTCGAATATTCAAGGTTTGTCCTCTCCATCATGTTCATACATATGCATGTAATTAAACATTTGTGGAAATCACTTTAATAATAAACAGGAAATGAACCTAAATACTGCTCCTTTCTCTCATTCATCAGGGGTTACGGGAAGGGGAAGAAAGGTACCTAGAGTCAGAAAAAAAAATTTTTTTTTCAGACCTTCCTTGGCTATTAGTTGAGTAAAGGAGCTACAATAAAGTTTCTGGAAGGCAAAGCAGTGGGTTTGAGATCCGCATGTGAGGAGCACCCAAAGTTGGGACAGGAAGGAGGTAGGTCATCTCAGGCTCCAATTCCACTGCTCCTCACGACTAGATGCTCCTCTACACTATGGCTTTCATCTCGGAGTCTCGAGCACCGTAGGCCTCAGGACCTGGGATCCCTGGAAACTGAATGCCCAGTAGAATGCCCCAGTAGTGTGCGCGCACCCGTGGTTGTGTTTCTCTGGGACCGTGACCCATGCCTTTCATGAGATTCCAAGAAATCCAGAACACCAAAAAGGCTACGCTTCTCGAAAATGTGGGGGACCCTCTGGCATCATGCACTCAACAGGAGAAAAAACAACTGTATAAATGATATTTATATTCCAAATAAGGGACAGTAAACAGCAGAGTTGTTTTGCTTGTTTGTTTTTCAGGTTAACACAATGATTTGAAAGTCTAAGGAGGGCAGCCGAGGTGGCTCAGGGGTTTAGCGCCGCCTTCAGCCCAGGGCATGATCCTGGAGTCCCAGGATCAAGTCCCACATCAGGCTCCCTGCATGGAGCCTGCTTCTCCCTCTGCCTGTGTCTCTGCCTCTCTCTCTCTAATAATAAATAAAATCTTTGAAAAAAAACAAACAAAAAAAATAAAAGTCTAAGGAAATCCCTGGAATATGCCCAAAAGAATTGACAGCAGGGTGTCGAGGCCATGTTTCTACACCCATGTTCCTAGCAGCATTACCCACAATAGTCAAAAGATAGAAGCAGCGCAGGTGTCGGTCAGTGGATGAGTGGATAAACACCACGTGGTCTGTCCACACCGTGGAGCAGGATTCAGCCTCAGAAAGGAAAGATGCTCTGACACCAGCTACAACGTGGATGAACCTGGAGGACATGGTGCTGAGCACAAAAAGCCAGTTAAGACAGAGCGAATACTGATTCCACTTACACAAGGTCCCTCTGATACAGTTTTTGAATGTAGGTTTGGTAGGGTCTGGAGCCGATCGCCAAGATTTTTTTTTTCCTTAAGATTTTATTTATTTGAGAGAATGAACATGAGAGAGAGAGACGGAGCAGGGGGAGGGGCAGAGGGAGAGGGAGAAGCAGACTCCCCATTGAGCAGGGAGCCCAACGTGGGACTCGAACCCAGGACCCCAGGATCACGACCTGAGCCCAAGGCAGACGCTTCACCAACTGAGCCACTCAGGTGCCCCAAGAAAGAATTCTTGAGACATCCTTGGTGCAGAATGGTGCTTTTAGGAAAGCATGTGGGCAAAAAGAGAAGCTGCAGCCCCAGGATTGTGAGGAGCAACTGATTATATACTTTGGGGTGTGTATGGGGGGGGGGTAGTAAAGACACAGGAAGTTTTAAAAGGATTTTCATATGCTAAAGAAGACCCACAGGATACCCAAGGCCTTGCTATTGTGAAACTAAGCTTGTTTTTCCCTCTAGCAAGACATTAACATTAAGATAGTTGGGAGTTTCCCTGCAGGAAGGTTCTACTCTGCTCCTCCAGTATTTGTCAGTGGGCTGCAGATTACTAAAGACATTTAGTTTTATCTACGTTCCTTCTGCCATCGTCAGGGGCCAGGGGAGGGGAAGTTGTGCGGGGAGATGGAGCTTCAATGGAGGGAGATGAAAAAGTTCTGGGGATGGGTGGATGGTGGTGACGGTTGTAAACAATGTGAATGTATTTAATGCCACTTAAGTGCATTTTCTTTAATGATTAAAATAGCAAATGTTGTATTATGTGTATTTTACCACAATGTTTGAAAAGTCTAAGAAGCAAACAATGACACCAACGCAATGGACACCAACATAATGGACATTTCTACCACATTTCCCCCAAAGCTCCCGTAAAAACAGGCCCCAGGAGCACCTGGGTGGCCCAGTGAGTGAAGCATCTGCCTTTGGCTCAGGTCATGATCCCAGGCTCAGGTCATGATCCCAGGATTCCCGGACTAAGGCCTACATTGGGCTCCCTGCTCAGTGGGGAGTCTGCTTCTCCCTCCGCCCCTCACCCCACTCATGCTCTATCACTTTCTCTCACAAATAAATGAATAAAATCTTTGGGGGGAAGGGCAGCCCCGGTGGCTCAACGGTTTAGTGCCACCTTCAGCCCAGAGCCTGATCCTGGAGACCTGAGATCAAGTCCCACATCAGGCTCCCTGCATGGAGCCTGCTTCTCCCTCTGCCTGTGTCTCTTGGTGTCTCTCATGAATAAATAAAATCTTTTTTAAAAAAATCAATTACATTTCTATATGATGTAGGAATCAAAGGCAGAAGGAACGTAAATAAAACTAAATGTCCTTAATAATCTGTAGCCCACTGACAAATACTGGAGGAGCAGAGTAGAACCTTCCTGCAGGGAAACTCCCAACTATCTTAATGTCTTGCTAGAGGGGAAAACAGCTTAGTTTGACGAAAGCAAGGCCTTGGGTATCCTGTGGGTCTGCTTTAGCATATGAAAATCCTTTTAAAACTTCCTTTAGGGTAACCCGGGTGCCCCAGCAGTTTAGCACCGCCTTCAACCCAGGGCGTGATCCCCGCAAGGAGCCTGCTTCTCCCTCTGCCTGTGTCTCTGCCTCTCTCTCTCTCTCTCTCTGTGTATTCTCATGAATAAATAAAATCTTAAAAAAAAAACCTCCCTTTATCTTCACTTCCCCCCCATACACACACCCCAAAGTATATAATCAGTTGCTCCTCACAATCCTGAGGCTGCAGCTTCTCTTTCTGCCCACGTGCTTTGCTAAAACCACCATTCTGCACCAAGGACGTCTCAAGAATTCTTTCTTGGCTATTGGCTGCGGACCCCACCAACACACCAACACCAACATTTTATTTTTTTAAGATTTTATTTATTTATTCACGAGAGACACACAGAGAGAGGCAGAGACACAGGCAGAAGGAGAAGCAGGCTCCACACAGGGGGCCCGACTCGGGACTCGATCCCAGGGCCTTCAGGATCATGCCCTGGGCTGAAGGCAGCGCTAAACCACTGAGCCACCTGGGCTGCCCCACACCAACATTTAAAACACTACACCATATACAATGAATAACCTGAAAATGAACTTAAGGGAAAAAATACACTTAGGGCGCCTGGTGGCTCAGTTAAGTGACTGACTCTTGATCTCAGCTCAGGTCTTGATCTCCGGGTTGGGAGTGCAAGCTCCACATTGGACCTAGTTGTGAAAGAAAAAATCCATTTACAATAGCATTAAAAAGGATAAAGTATTTAGGAATACATTTAACGAATGAAGTGCAAAAACAGTTTGGCAGGTCCTCAAATAGTAAACTTAGGAAATGAGGCAGCAATTCCCTAGGTGGACGTTCAAGAGAACTGAAATACACTGACACAAAAACATGTACATGACTGTTCACAGCCACGTTACTCAGTCAAAAAGTAGAAACAGCCCAAATGTCCATCAGCTTATCTACAGACAAACAAAATGTGGGAAGCCCACACAAGGGAATAGCGTTCTGCTGTGTAGACGAATGACATACCAATCCGTGCTAAATTATGAATGCACTTTGCAAACACCATGCTCGGTGAAAGAAGCCAGTCACAAAAGCCAAACTCTACGTGGTTCCATTTTTATGAGCATCCCAAATTGGCAAACCCATAGAGACAGAAAGTAGATTGGTGGCTGCCAAGAGCCAGAGGGGGTGGAGATCTTCCTTTTAATGTGATGGAGGTGTTCTGAAGTTAGACCACGGTGATGTTTGCACACCGCGCAACCTTGTGAATTAATATACTAAAACCCACTGATTTGCATACTTTCAAGGGGCAAAGGTCATGGAATGTGAATTTGTTCTTTGATACAATAAGCAATAGATATTCGGTCTTTGTCCCAGTTCCTGGCACACAGCTCCTAAAACCAGTGGAAGTCTCCAGAATGATGTCTTTTGTATGCTAATGAAGAGCTGGGGACTGGGCCCATCACCAGAAAGATTAAGGCATTGGATCCCCAGGTGGCTCCGTGGTTTGGTGCCAGCCTTCCGCCCAGGGTGTGATCCTGCACTTTTCTGAGTGCTGTGAGCCATTCTAGTAAATCCTTAAGCCCAAAATGGAGGTCATGGGCACCTCCTGAATTTATAGCAGGTTGATCAGAAGCACAGCTGACAACCTGGGCATGTCTGGTGTCTCAAGGGGGTGCAGTCCTGGGGACTGAGCCCTTAACCTGTGGGGTCTGTGCTGACTCCAGGTAGACAGTATCAGAATCAAATTGAATCACAGAGAGGTGGAGAATGGGTTGGTGTCAAAGACGTGAGCAAAAACTTGAGACCTAAACCAAAGCAAAACACCACAAGGTGGAGTGAAATAAAAGCTTTATACCTTTAATCTCAAAAAACAAGCAAAACTAAATAATCTGGGACACCTGGGTGGCTCAGCGGTTGAGTGTCTGCCTTAGGCTCAGGTCCTGATCCTGGGGTCCTGGGATGGAGTCCCACATGGGGCTCCCTTCAAGGAGCCTGCTTCTCCCTCTGCTGGTGTCTCTGTCTCTCTCTGTGTTTCTCATGAATAAATAAATAAAATCTTAAAAAACAAAAAAAGAAATTTATTTTCTGAAGGCTGGGAAGTCCAAGATCAAGGGACCAGCCCATTTGGTTCTTAGAGTTTTCTTCCTGGCTTCGACGTCCTCTCTTGGCAGACACAGTACTCTGATATCTATTCCTTTTCTTGTAAGGGCATCAGCCCTATCGGATTAGGACCTAGGGCTTATGACTTCATTTAACTGTTATCACCTCCTCACAGGCTCTTTCTCCAAATAAGGTCACACTGAGGGTTAGGACTTCAATATATGAATTTGGTGAGACACATGCAAACCATAACATTGTGTGAGCCCATAAATACCCTTTATCCTTAAGCAAGTTCAGGTTGGATTTACTGTCCTTTGGATAGATTACAGGCCCATACAGAGGGGACGAAGATGGAGGTGTCAAACAGGACAAAGAGGTTTTCAGCTAGTGCAACATACGGTTGCTCATAATAAAATAAGTATTATAAGTATGTCACGCGCTCCCTATGTAGGCATAAGACTGTAACGCATGGTCAATATAACATAGTTGTTATTAGTGATGATCAGGTCAGTGAAGTAGATAATTCTGAACATTCACAGCACATTCTGCTGCTCCTGCCTACCTACCGCCAGATTTGTGCACTATTCTACAGCCTGCAAGGTGCATGAGGCCTCAGGAAAGTTACAGGGTGGGCATGCACGGGATGTGAGTGGGAAACAGCCGGAGTGGTCCTGCTCTGGACTGTGCAGAGAAGTCTGAACACTTGTGCTGCAGCACATTTTCCTTTGTACCGCAGAAGTTTGTTATTTGTATTTTGTTTAGTAGTATCTCTCCTAATTTTTTTCTTTCTTAAGATTTTATTGGGGGATCCCTGGGTGGCTCAGCGGTTTGGTGCCTGCCTTCCGCCCAGGGCATGATCCTGGGGACCCGGGATCAAGTCCCATGTCGGGCTCCCTGCATGGAGCCTGCTTCTCCCTCTGCCTGTGTCTCTGCCTCTCTCTCTGTGTGTCTCTCATGAATAAATAAATAAAATCTTTAAAAAAAAAAAAAAAGATTTTATTTATTGGGCAGCCCCAGTGGCCTAGCAGTTTAGTGCTGCCTTCAGCCCGGGGTATGATCCTGGAGACCTGGGATCGAGTCCCACGTTGGGCTTCCTTCATGGGGCCTGCTTCTCCCTCTGCCTGTGTCTCTGCCTCTCTCTCTCTGCCTCTCATGAATAAATAAAATCTTAGCGGTTTGGCGCCTGCCTTTGGCTCAGGGCGCGATCCTGGAGACCCGGGATCGAATCCCACGTCGGGCTCCCGGTGCATGGAGCCTGCTTCTCTCTCTGCCTGTGTCTCTGCCTCTCTCTCTGTGTGTGTGACTATCGTAAATAAATAAATTTAAAAAAAGTCTAAAAAAAAAAGAAGTTATTAAAATAAAATAAAATAAAATAAAATCTTAAAAAAAAAAGATTTTATTTATTTATTCATGAGAGACACAGAGAAAGAGGCAGAGAGACAGAGGGGGAAGCAGGCTCCCTGCGGGGAAAATAATTAGTAACTTTTGAAATAGGTGTGATGCTTCAGAGTCAGAATTGTGTCAATTGGTGTGGCTTGTGATTAGTAACATCTCTTGGGCCATCATGGTAGAAGCTAGAAGTCAACAAATATTTTGTGTAAGTTTCAATTTCATAATCAGCTTTGAGAAATGGAGATTCACAACTCCAATTTATTTATTTATTTTTTAAAGATTTTATTTATTTATTCATGATAGTCACAGAGAGAGAGAGAGAGAGAGGCAGAGACACAGGCAGAGGGAGAAGCAGGCCCCATGCAGGGAGCCCGACGTGGGATTCGATCCCGGGTCTCCAGGATCGCGCCCTGGGCCAAAGGCAGGCACTAAGCCGGTATGCCACCCAGGGATCCCCAGAACTCCAATTTAAATAAAATTTGGACTCCATTTTTGTGTCTTGCTCCTGAAAAGATTTACTGTACAGTAAGAAGAAATACTACCAGGATGCCTGAGTGGCTCAGTGGTTGAGCATCTGGCTTTGGCTCAGGACCTGATCCTGCAGTCCCGGGATCAAGTTCCAGGTCGGGCTCCCTGCATGGAGCCTGCTTTTCCCTCTGCCTGTGCCTCTCTCTCTCTCTCTCTCTCTCTCCCTCTCTGTGTCATGAATAAATAAATAAAATCTTCAAAAAAAAAAAATAAACACCTTTTTGCACTGAAAACATCTCAAGAATTCTTTCTCCACCATTTGCTCCTGGCCCACATCATAACACAGTTAAAAAACCAACCTTATTGCATATGCTACTCAGCTAATTCACTTAAATGCCTTCAGTTAACACCAAAGGCATTGTTTTGCAATAATACTCATATAAAGTTCAACGGGCACAGCAAAAAAGGACCAAACTTCTTACTAAATTAAGAATCCTACAGAGCAGAAATGTACTTGGAATTGGAAGTGGTTAATTTTACCCACAATGTGTCAGTGGCTCAGTCGGTTGGGAGTCGGCCTTGGGCTCAGGTCATGACCCCAGCGTCCTGGGATCCAGCCCCACAGTACCTCCCTCCTTTTTTTTTTTCCCCCCCGGAGCTCCCTCCTTAGCAGGAGCCTGCTTCTCCCTCTTCTTCTGCCCCTGTCTGTGCTCTTTCTCCCTCTCTCAAACAAATAAAATCTTTAAATAATAATAACACTAACAACAACAACAATTTCATCCAAACAAGCTGTAAATGGTATCAACTGAATTGGAAATCCTAGTTGTCAAAATTCATTATTATTATTATTTTTCCTGTAACAAAGCTGATGGCAGATACAAAGTACTAGAGCACGGCAGGAACGTTTTTCCTGTGCCCCTCACCAACTGCACTTTGGAAGTGTGAGCCTTTGCACACCAACATTGGGTCCCTGTGGCATTGAACAAATCCTCCGAACTGGTGCATTTTATCCAAACTCAGCTGAAAAATTTGGGATCCCCGGGTGGCTCGGCGGTTTAGCGCCGCCTTTGGCCCAGGGCGTGACCCCGGGGTCCTAGGATCGAATCCCGCGTCGGGCTCCCTGCGTGGAGCCTGCTTCTGTGTCTCTGCCTCGGTCTCTATCTCTCATGAATAAGTAAATAAGATATTTTTTAAAAAGTTTTAATGTAGGTATTCAGCAATGGAAGCACAAAAATAAATAGATAAAATAAAAAATCAGCCTTTGTGCTTCTTAGCAAGTCACAATTGCAAAACCGCAAACACAACAGTGAACCGCATCCCTACGAAAGCAACGTTAGAGCTCAAAAAAAAAAAAAAAATAGACCGTTCAAAGCCTGGTTTTGAGATTCTGCTACTTGCACTTAGAAACCTCTGCAGTGCTTCCACTTGCGAGAAAAACCACCGGGTTTGACCGAATAAATTTACATCTTTAATCCAAACGCACAGAGACTGAGAAGGGCCGCAGCTCGGCAGCGTCTAAATCTGGTGAATGGCTCAGGAGGATCGGGCGCAGCCCTCGCACCGCGGGGCCGCCCGGCGTCAGAGCGGAGTCCGGGCCTCGAACCGCCCGCTCTCCGAGCCTCGGCTTCCTTTTCCGGGCGGCGCGCGAGGAGCGGCTTCCGCTTCCGACCTGGCGCACGCGGCCCAGCCTCACTCCCGGCATCCCCCGGGGCAGCCGCGGGCGAGCCCGGAAGCACCGCCCCCAGCCGGCGCGCGTGCGCACACGCCAGCAGCGCCGAGCCCCGCCCGCGCCCCCGCCCGCGCCCGCGCCCGCGCCCCCGCCCCCGCCCCCGCCCCCGCCCCCGCGCAGGACCGCGCGTTCACGCACTCGCGCACGCGCCGCTTGGCCGCCCGCGCTCGGGGCTCGGGGGTTGGGCTCCCGGAGCTCGGCCTCCCGCCGCCCCGCGCGTGCCGACGCCGGGCGGTGGGCGGGCGGTGGGCGGCGGCCGCGGGGAGCGCGGCGGGAGGGCGGGGCGGCGCGGCGCGGCGCGGCGGGCGGCGGCGGAGCGGGACTCGGCGCTGGCGCTCGTGCGGGCGCCATGGACGCCGACGCGGAGCCCGGCGCCCCGGGCCTGACTGCGGAGGACGGCGCGCGGGCCCCGGCCGAGTTCGCGGCGCTGCACGGCCCGGCGCTGCGCGCGTCCGGGGTCCCCGAGCGCTACTGGGGCCGCCTCCTGCACAAGCTGGAGCACGAGGTGCGGGCGGGGCGGGGCGGGGGCGGGGGCGACGCCCGAGGTTGGGAGCGGGTCTGGGGGTCACGGCGGGCTCCGGGGCGCGGGAAGCCCCTGCCGGGGCGTGTCGGTGTCGGGCGCGGCGGAGAAACGGAGGGGACTGCCCTCCGGTGCACAGGGAGCGCGAGGGCGGGGATGACCCGCCTCGGATGCTCCCCCCCGGCGGTGTAGACACCTAAGCGTGCCGCCGCGTCCCGGGCCCTCTGCTGACTCCCCCACACCTCTGAGCCCCGCAGATCCACCGTCCCCATTATGCAGTTGGAAAGACGGAGTCACAGGAAGAGGAAGCGAGTCTCCCAAAGTCTGTGGGACTCGGGGAACCTGACCCTCCTCGGGGGGCGGTACATGCCCTATGCATCTGTGTGGCTTTCACAGTTGGGGTCACAGGATTCTTTCGTGTCTCATCCTTTGATGCGGGCCCTGGTCACCCTCATTTTGCAGATGAAAGAAAAGAGAGGTTGTGGGAGATGAAATCTAAGGAAAAGGGCTCCCGTGCTTCCAGATTCTCTGCCCCGTCGTGGGGACAGCTCCCTTCTGCTCACCAGCCTTCTGCGGCCTGGGCCTCCGGCGGGGCTCCCCGCGGCTGCTGCAGAAGCCAGAGCTGTTCAGGGCTGGAGGTGGCGGGTGGGGTGGGCTGCTTCGCTGGAACGAGGCTCTCTTGGGGGAGGGGGCTGCCCAGGAGCCACGGCGACAGGACAGGTGATGGATGAAGTGCAGCCCCGGAGCCAGGAAGAGGTGGTGGCCCGGCTTGGCCGCTCCACAGACCCCATCCTCTCGGCCAGGTTTTCTGTGTTAAATCTGGGTTCACCAGGTACCCGCCTGCTTGAAACACGCAGTAGCTTTTAAAATTCACACGAGGTCAGGGCCCCTCCATCTGTCCCTACCTCTTGTGAATTTCCTCCCCCTGCATGACTTGGCTTCCTTTCCACCAGTGTTTCCCGAGCACTTGGCTCTGGTCCCAAGCATGTGCTGGGGACCCCACCAGTCTGTTAGGTGAAGAAGGTCCTCATTCTGGGTAAAAGGCACACGATGTGGGAACCCCCTGACCCCAGCCCAGCCAGCCCCCGGTGGGCAGTAAACCCTCGTTTAGGCAACACTTGTCCTACTGAGCTGCAGTCTGTATCTGGAAGCCTGACAGTGGGACGAGGCCTCAGTTCCCACAGCCTCGGTGGGGATTGGGTGAGGGGAGGCTTGAGGTGAGCTTCAGCCAGAGTCAGCCCATGTGGGGAGTCACCAGACCGTGGAGTGCCCCCTGCCCTGGCTGCTGTGGCTCTACCAGGGGGCAGCCAGTATTTTTCCATGACCCTCCCTTGCCGTTAGGGGTTCTGGGCAGAGCTGTGAGTCATCACTTTGCTAGACCCAAACTTGCATCTATTGTTCTCAGTGAAACCTGCCCTGGCTGCTATGGGCCAGGTGTGGGGGAGGGCACCTGCCAACTGCAGTCAGATGCCTTCAGCTCCCCACAAGGCCAGTGACCCCGGTGCCTTGCCTCAAATCAAGATGGAGAGTTTTAAAATAACCCCAACTCTTCTTGCCGGCAGGAACTTCCCAGGTGCGACACCACTCCCCTTCGTTACCTCCTTAGGGGCTTCTCTAGTCCCTCTGGGAAGGGATTGTGGTCACCCCCATTTCACAGCTGGGAGGAGGGCAGGCCCTCTATCCCCAAGCCTTAACGCTGCCCCACTGTGCCCCCTCCCTCCCATATGATTTGGGGCTAAGAGCTGGGGACTTGGGGTTCTAAGTTGAAATCCAGGATGTGAATTTCAGTCCTCTAAGCAGCTCTGCGCTGGAGGGGAGATAGTATCACCCCCTCACCCCCCTACCCCTGGCTCTGACTGCTTAGGGAGCCAGCTTGAGGCAGCTCCCCTTGCCTCCCAAGGAACGGGGCTTGTTCCACCTGTGCTCAGCCTTCCCCACCCCCAGCTGTGTGTTCCTGCCTGGGGTCCTTAAGCCACCAGCCCTGGCCACATGTCTCGGTCTTTCCTGCCAAAAACACGTCCGATCAGGCCCCAGCACCATTTACCTGGGCCTCACATGGCCCACCTTTGCCCACTGTGCTGTCTGCTCCCTAGCCAAGATCATGGCCAAGATCGTGAGTGGTTCGCCCTCACACCCCAGAGAGCCCACCTGCCCAGCACGAAAGCTGCTTGTGCCTGGACGGGGAGCCGGTTTCCATCGGTTGGGATGAAGTTTTCTTCTGTTAGGGTCGTGAGAAGTGGGTTTTAGGGGAGAACTGGCTTGGTCCCTGCTGCATGCCGGGGACTTTCTGTGCACGGTTTTATTGCTTGAACAGTGAGCTCTCCTAGAAAGTGGAGGATGCCTTCCCCGGGGAGAGACAGTCCCAGAAGCGTGATGGTGGTGGCAGGTGCTCACACAGCATTTGCAAGTTAGGCTCTTCTAAGCTTTTGGCATTTGTTAGTCATTTAATCCTTCCAACAACCCCCCGAGGTTGGTTCTGATGTTCCCACTGTATGAAAAGGGAAACAGGCGCACAGCCCAGCTCCTGTGCCCACCCCAAGGGTCCCTTACTGACTTGTGGCAGACTCATAGTGCCCAAGTGGCTGAAGGGGGCAGCCTGGCTCCAGAGCACACGGAGAAGGCGGGCCTGGCTGCATGTGGTTGGCTCTGGCCTCTGCAAGGAAACGTAAGGACCCAGGCCCTTATCTTTCCGAGCCAGCACCTCAGGAGACACCACGGGCCACAAGTTGGGCGGACCCAAACTGCTTCTTGGCCATGGTGGCTGTGGGAGGCTCTTGGCCACCTGCTTTCCTTCTGGGTCGCCTCAGCTGGCCTGGTGCAGGATTGGTTATTCTGGTGAAATTGGCTTTTACATTCACTTCTGACGACCAGGGCTACCCACCGCCTTCTGAGACGCATTTCCCCACACAGCAGGGGCCAGGCTAGGTCTGATTCCACCCCAAACCTGCAGCCCCAGTTCTAAGCACAGGTCCCCTGAGCTGAGGGACTTGGGACAGCAGCTGGTGACAGTGGTTAGGCTGCAGTTCTGACCCATCTCTAGGCGCCTCAGTTTTCCTACCTGTAAGATGGGTAGTTGGGTAATAAATAGGTCCTGCTTCTCCCCAGGGGGTTACTTGGTCCTTGAGGCCAAGCTGTGATGCTCCCTGGGCAGCGGTCAGGGCTGGGGAGCCTGCCAACACCCCTGCTCTGGCCCTAGGTTTTCGATGCTGGGGAGATGTTCGGGATAATGCAAGTGGAGGAAGTGGAGGAGGAGAGTGAGGGTGAGGAGGCCCGGGAGGTGCGGAAGAAGAAGCCCAACCCCGGCGGTGGTGGTGGCGGCGAACTCTGCTACAAGGTCATTGTGACCAGCGAGAACGGGCTACAGGCGGCTGACCCCAACAGGTAGGAGCTGAGGGCCACCTGCCGTCCCTGCTGTGGCCCTCAGGGCGGGCTCCCTTTTAGACATCCCGGGGACTGGCACCTTTGGGAAGAAGCAGCAATTGCAGGCACTCGTGTTGCCTGTGGCTCCCGAGTCTCCAGCTGGGCCTCACAGTAGCGTCGCCCCTGACACCGATGATAGCCCCGTGCGAATCACATTTCCTAGGGACCTGAGAGCAGCCTCCCCACATCTGACGGCCATCCCTAGGGCCCCACAGCTGAGGCTGATGCGTTCCGATTTTGCCAGTGAGACAGGAAGGATTTGCCTGGAGTCACAGCTGGTTAAGAGTGTGGGAGCGGAGTGCAAGGCAGCCTTGCTCATGAGCCCGGCTTTTCTGAGCACCTACCCCTGGTCCTGCTGGCTCGGAGTCTCTGGGTGGAGCCCAGGAAACTTGAACAGGTTCTCCCAAAGCTTTAGGCCTGGGCTGTGAGCATTGTGGTCTGGTTGATTCCTCAGCTGAGGACACCGCAGCCCAGGGTAGACAGGGCGAGTGAAGCCCGGACCCTGGGATTCCTGTCTCCTAGGGGCCAAGAGGTGCTGCCTTCAGCCACGGCAGCCCTGCAGGCCCGTCTATGAAACTTTGTTGGAACCTGGCCGGCCTCCTCTTCTGCAGGGCCTCCCTGGCCTCCCTGGCCAGCCTGTGAGGGGGCGGGAGTGGCCGCACAGGTAATGACAGCAGCCAGGTACCTCCACCCACGTGCTCTCTGACTCAGAAACTTCCAGGGTCACTTTCCCATTAACGCGGCCCCTCTGTTCAGTGCACCTGCTTTGTTCCCACCTGTGCTGCTCTGGGGCTCGGGAGCTCACTGCCCGCGGCACCCTTCAGCACACGCACACCTCCACCAGGCAGGTGCAGGAGGGATGCGGGTGGAGTCCTGGGTTTGGAGCCCCAGGCATTGGAGCCCCAGGCATTGGTTCTCAGCTCCACAGCCCTCCCTGCTCCCAAGCCTTCCTCCCTTTAGAGCTTTGTGAGTCTCCCCTGATCCCCAGACCCCAACTTCATCCTCTCTCCACACCTGCTGTGTATAGCACCCCTCATGAACATTGGCCCAGGGTCACTCCCAGGTGTCCTGCCTTGAAGCTTGGTTGTGTGTGTTGCATCCCGTGGTCATAGCCTCTAAGCACAGGGCAGGAATAAATCCACATTTGTTCTGTGTATGCAAACATCCAGTACTCAAAGCACAATGGAATAAATACTGCTGATTTTGCCGCCCAGCCAAAGAACTGGAGCGTTTGCTGTTCCCTTCATCTCAGGGGAACGGAGGTGAGGGCCACTTTGCCTGGCAGGGCTCTGGGTGGTGGTCTCTGGCCTGCCCTAGGGGGTGGGAGGGCAGGTGTGGCCTCAGGCCTGCAGTGGAAATGCCTGCCTGGTCACCTCAAGTGGCCTTAACCTCTTTGTGCCCCCGCCCCCCCACTTCCCGCAAGAACACAGTACTTGGCATACAGTCAGCATTCCCGTATGTTTTGTCTCCTCTGATTCTTGCACCAGCCCCCTGATAGGAGGTAGGGACCCCATTGGTTTTTGCAGAAACTGGAGAAGGGAGAGGAAGCTTCCCAGGCCATAGCAGTGGGCCTCTCCCTCCTCATCCTCTCCTGGGCCAGAGCCCCCTGCTGGCCCCCTCGACCCTCCCTCCCTGCCATACCTGTGGGGCGGCCTCACACCCGCTTTCGGCCTGTGCCTGCAGCATCTTCCTCATCGACCACGCCTGGACGTGCCGCGTGGAGCATGCCCGCCAGCAGCTACACCAGGTGCCCGGGCTGCTGCACCGCATGGCCAACCTGATGGGCGTAGAATTCCACGGCGAGCTGCCCAGCGCTGAGGCTGTGGACCTGGTCCTGGAGGAGATGTGGCGGTTTAACCAGACCTACCAGCTGGCCCACGGGGTGAGTGGGCCTGGGGGAGGCGGAAGACAGGGATGCGGGCCTTTGCTGCTCTGGGCCATCGGGGCTGGCAGGGTCCACCCGGGAGAGCCGGGACCCGGCCCCTGGGGCCCCCCCATCCCCTGTGGCCTCATTATGGGCCTGTTCCCCTCCCTCAGGCCGCCCAGTGCTGGGGACCCAGGTGTCTGGGGCCCTTTGAGCTCACAGGACACAACCTTGCCTCAGACCCTGGACTTGAGCCCCACGACTTGGCTGCCTATTTCCTGGTGCCTTCAGTTTCTGTCATCCCCCAAGAGCCCTCAGTGGTTCTTCAGTGGCCTCCGAAGAGTTGTGGCCCTTTAGCACGAGTCCTCATGCTCATCACCACCCCTCCCACCAACCTCCCCTGATCCACCCTCATGCCCTAGGCCTTTGCCACTTTGAGAAGACAAAAGTGGTTTCTCTTGGTCTCTGCTTAAATGTTACCTTCTCCAGGGACACACCCCCCCCACACACACACACTACACAGACAAAGCCGGACACATCCATGGAGCTGCTAAACTAAGCGCCTTAGTCCCTGCGCCTGTACCACCCAGGCAGCCACACTGTGGTCTCCTGGTATGTGTCCTAGTCGGCCCAGGATGGTCCCTGGGGCCCCCAGTTAAGGGGACTGGGGTGCATGTGGTAGACGCTCCAGGAGCTGGGTGTAGACGGGTTGTCATCTGGGTGCAGTAGGTTGTGGGAAGGTGCACACAGAAGGGGCAGGAGGCTGGACGGACCGGTGGACACGGTTGCCGTGTGTGCTCTGCCCACAGACGGCCGAGGAGAAGGTGCCAGTGTGGTACATCATGGACGAGTTCGGCTCGCGCATCCAGCACTCAGACACGCCCAGCTTTGCCACGGCGCCCTTCTTCTACATGCCCCAGCAAGTGGCCTACACGCTGCTGTGGCCGCTGCGGGACCTGGACACGGGCGGTAAGTCTGACACCCACCCACCCCGAAGGACACGCCCAGGCCCTGGTTTCCTGCTGCCCCCTCATGGGCCACGTGTCTTGATGCAGAGGAGGTGACCCGGGACTTTGCCTACGGAGAGGCAGACCCTCTGATCCGGAAGTGCATGCTGCTGCCCTGGGTCCCTGCCGACATGCTGGACTTCAGCTCCTCCACGCCCGAGCCACCCGATGAGCACTACCAGGTGTGACCATCCGCCTCCGACCTCGGGCCTTTTGGCCTGGTGGCTTCTGGAACGTTCTTCGGTCACCCAATATTATTGAACGCCACCTGGCTACTGTGGGAGGTAGCGAAGAGTTTGGGAGCATCTGAGAGACGGGGCTCAGAGCTCAGGCAGTGAGCCTCAGGGAGGTGCTTGTGGCCACCCGGCTCGGGTGCCAGCCCTGAGCCCAGACCCCAGGGGCCTGAGGCTAGGAACCGTGCCATCAGGGTTGGAGCTGGGGGGCACAGTGTAGCCTATGAGGCTTGGTTATGAATCCTGACTCAGCACTGTTTCCCCCTCTCCTGCCACGTCCCTCACCAGGGATGTGGAGACACCATTCAAGCCGTGTATGGTGCGTTCCTGGGCACACAGTGGGCCCTCAGCAGGTCATCGTTAGTGTTGCTGTTATAGGCCACAAGGGTGCTTTCATCTGGGGCAGCCTCCTCTCGGGCAAATTCGGGAGCCAGGGTTCAGGAGGCCCAGGACAGGGAAGGAGGTGGAGCCCCTGGGAACGGAGCCACTGGCAGACCAGGCTGGACAGGGGCAGGTCTGGACAGGGTGCCTTCCTCCTCCCTCCCCACCCTCGGATCTCCTGCCACTACTTCCCGTTGGCAGGTCCCAGTTTGGAAGCAGGCCGCAAGTGAGCCTGTGGTTAGTACCTCTGGCCATGCTTGACTCTGATCCTTACAACATAAGCACTTAAGGTCCTATCTTTGTCTTTATTTTACTGAGGATGAGGAAACAGGCCTAGAGGCATTAAGTAACTTGCAAAAGTCAGGCAGCTGGCGGGACAGCCGGGGTCCAATACCGGGTGGCTGACAGCTGGTGGGCGGAGGCTGCAGGCTTTGTCCCCTTGTGTTGAAATTCCCGTGCCCCCCCCCCCCCCCCCAGCACATCAGACACTGGCTGAGTGTCTCGGGGTTGTAGGAAGGAGTTAGCTCCAGGGAGAATGGAAGCGCCGTGGGTGTTGGCCGTCCTGTGAGTGCTGTGGTTTGGGAGAGGCTGGGCGGCGGCAGTAGTGATGATGGACCCCCTGGCACCCTTCCTGTGAATTCCATCTCTGCCAGCAGTGATTGAACTATCTGTGCAGGAAACCATGTGGTCACTCAACGTGTTTCAGAGCCTCATAGAGCACTGGCACCTAGTAGGTGCATATTAAATAGAGTGTGACTGCAGAATGGCTTAGGGACAGGGGCTGATCTTGGGGTGCTTCTAGCTGGCAAGCAGACAGGCTGGGCCAACCCTGGCCCTCTGACCTCAGGACCGCGGAGCTGGATTTACACTCTTGAATTCAAGTTAGTTGTGTGTGTTTTTCCTCTTGGGATGTTCTCTGCTGTCCAGAAGGAGGATCTGAGGCCAAACTTGGGGTGTCCCTGGTTGCTTTTCCTCATGTGACCCATCTAGGCCGGATGTGCTCGGGCCCCTGGGGCCACCAGTGTGAGTTAGCTATTACTGGATAAGAAATTACTCCAAAACAGAGCAGCCTCATACAGCAAACGTTTATCATCTTTTCCACTTTCTGTGGAACAGGAGATGGGGGTGCTTTTGACTCCAAGTCCCTCTCAAAGTGTCACCAGGCTGTCAGCTGGACCGCATCTCTGAGGCCTGATGGGACTGAGGTTCTGCTTCTGTGTGGTGCTCACACACCTGGCAAGGTGGCAGTGGCTGTGTTGGCAGGAGGCCTCAGTTCTGGCCCACCTGGGCCTTTGCGAGGGGCTGCTGGGCATCACCATGAGTGCTAGCTACCTTCCCTTAGAGCCCATGATCTGAGAGAAAGCAGGAGAAAGCCAGAGGGCCTCTTCTGAAGCAGCACACCCATCCACACTCTCCTGTGCTTCGGGAGCAGCTCATTCACTCCAGCCCACACCCAAGGGGAGATGAGTTAACTCTGCCTTTCGAAGGGAGGGGCACAGAATTCTTGGGTGTGTTTTAAACCAGCACACGCGGGATCCCTAGGTGGTGCAGCGGTTTGGCGCCTGCCTTCGGCCTAGGGCGCGATCCTGGAGACCCAGGATCGAATCCCACATCAGGCTCCCAGTGCATGGAGCCTGCTTCTCCCTCTGCCTGTGTCTCTGCCTCTCTCTCTCTCTCTGTGTGACTATCATAAATAAATAAAAATTTTAAAAAAATAAAAAATAAATAAAAAATAAACCAGCACACGGCTTACGCTCGGCACAGCACTTAAGGGCTCCACTGGAACCAAGCAGCGCCCTCCCAGGACAGGCTTGCCACCTTCTTGGCTGCCTGGTATTGAGGTTTAGAACAATGTTTATATTTTCCTTTTGACACAGATGGGGTTGCTCAGCACCTGAGGAGGCTTGAGCCCCAGAATTCCAGGGGCGGGGTGGGGGGGTACCCAGAGGGCTCTGGCCATCACTGCACCTGTCGAAAGGCTGTGCCTGGGGTCTGGGTATGCCCCATGACGTGCCAGGACGAAAGAGGCGTGTGTTCCCCGTCTTGAACGTCTGTTTCTACCCTCAGTGCTTTTCCTTCTAGGCCATTTTGGAGGAAAACAAGGAGAAGCTACCACTTGCCATCAGTCCAGTGGCGTATCCCCGTGACCACGTCTTCAAGTGCGTATACCCCTTCTCAGCCCTTGAGGTGCCTCCTCGCTCCCCCAGGTTCCCTCGGCTCCTAGAACAGTGCCTGGCCCAGGGAGGGGTGCTCGGGGAGCCTGCTGGCTGCTATGGCCCGGCAGTGACGAAAGTGCCAGTCTTAGGATCATAGAGGGAGTGCTGTGAAAGTGGGATGGGCCGGGGCTCATCTGGTCCTGGGGTGAAAACGTAGCCAGGCCTGTGGGCAGGGAGTGGCTCCTCCTAAGATAGGGGCCTGGGCTGACAGTTAATGCACTGGGCGGCCAGGCTGCCAGGAAAGGCCATTCCCAGGTGTCTGCAAGTATGGACTGGCAGGTTATGTAAGGCCGGGCAGGTGAGCGCAGGCTGGACGCCAGGTGGAAGCAGACGCTCCATGATACAGGTGAGGGAGTGGGCGTGCAGTGCTGTGCCCCCTGGATGGAGAGCAGGCCCAGAGGCGGGCCCCCCTCTCCCAGGGCAGACTGGTGTCTGCCCCCATGAAAGTCCCTCCCCCTGGCCACCCAGACCCGGTTCAGCCCAGGGGCCCTTCCCGGTGCCCATGCCCACCGCCCAGGGTCCCTCCTCAGGATCAGGGGCCCACTGGGTCTGGCCCTCCTGCTCATAGTCCTGCCCTGTGCTCCGGCCACGGACTGAAGGCTTCATGCAGGCCTCGTCCTGGGAGGTCCCCTTCATCTCCTCCCCTGGACCGCTGTCCCACGCTGGGCCACCCTCCTAACTTCTGTCTCTGCCGCCCCCAGCAGATGTGCTTCCAGGCTCTGTCCTCCCCTCTGTCCAGGGCCAGCGAGGGCCGGGCAAGCAGCAGTGAGCACTGGTGTGAAACGAGGCCACATCTAGACCACTTGTCTTGGCCACACTCCCTCCCCTGCAGGCACCTGGGCACCAGCTGCCTTCTCTGAGGCCCGGGTTCTGTATCTCTGGGGGGGTGGTTGTGTCGGTCCTTCCTGTTCCCACGTAGGAGGCAGGCCTGTGTTTGTTAAACACTCAGGGTACCCCATTTCACCCCAATGACAAGTGTGTGTTGGGCTGTGACCCCATCTTACAGGTGGGGACCCTGGGGTTAGAAGAAGCCCGGTTGCCCCCCGCCCGGCATGCAGACAGAGGGCTGGGGTCCGCAGAGCTAGGACTGCAGAGTGGAACTTCTACTGGCTTCATCCCCCTTAATTAACATCTGCCGGGGTGGGGAGCATCTGAGGCCCGGGGCCATGGCGGGCCTTGGCGAGCGCAGGTGGGGCCCCAGCTCAGCCCCAGCTCTCCCTGCAGGGTCTACACAGACATCCAGCAGGTGCTCAGCCACCTCAGCCACCCACGCTTCACCTTCACCCAGAGTGAGGCCGACGCCGACATTCTCTACAACTTCTCCCACTTCAAGGATTACAGGTGAGCATCGCCTGTTGCCCTCCCTAGAGGCTGCAGGACGCCCCCCTCTGCTGCTTATACCTGCCTCGGCCCTGCAGGAGGCTCAGCCAGGAGAGGCCCAACGTGCTGCTGAACCAGTTCCCCTGCGAGAACCTGCTGACGGTGAAGGACTGCCTGGCCTCCATCGCGCGCCGGGCAGGGGGCCCCGAGGGCCCGGCCTGGCTGCCCCGCACCTTCAACCTACGCACCGAGTTACCCCAGTTTGTTAGCTACTTCCAACAGCGGGAGAGGCGGTAAGGGCTCCCCTGGGCCCCCCTCACCACGGAGCCCTGCATGGGGGGACTCCTATAACTGTCACACTCCCCCTGCCCCCCCACACCACTCAGCCGGCTCCCCAGCTTCATACCATCTATGTGCCAGCCTTGGTGCTAGGAGCCACAGAGTTCTCCGTGCCTTCGCTCAGGCTTTTCCTGGCTCCCCGGGGCCCAGCCCAACATCCCCTCTGCCACACCTCCCACTACTCCCTTGGAGAGTTTGGGTGCCCCTCTTCTAAGGCTGCCATGGTCCCAAGAAGGTGGGAGCAGGGCATAGCCTAGCCAACCCCATGTGCTCTCAGGGGCCAGGATAACCACTGGATCTGCAAGCCCTGGAACCTGGCCCGCAGCCTGGACACCCACATCACCAGGAGCCTCCACAGCATCATCCGGCACCGCGAAAGCACCCCCAAGGTGGGCCTTGCAGCTCTGGGTGCGAGGGAGTGAGGGAGGTCGGGACCTGTGGGGGGGGGGTCACTCAGCTCACAGGTGTCTCTGAAGCCCCCACCCTACTACTTCTGGTGTCCTGGCCTGCAGAGGAAGGCTGTGTGGCTGTCCAGGCAAGTGGGGAGCTGTTCTCGGTATGTCTGACCTGAGTCCCCACTTGTTGCACCATGCATGACCACCCAGCAGGTGGGAGGTGGCCGGGCCAGGGAGCCCCTAGACATGGGTGCTGTAGTGATCCAGGACACGTCAGAGGTGGAGAGGGGGTACTGCAAGACACAGGGCACCTGGGCAGAGGTCAAGGAGAATGTACCCGTGGGATGATTGCAGAGGCAAGGCAGCAGGCGAGTCACTGGGATTATGGCTAAGAATTTGGGTTTTTGGTTTTTTTTTTTTTTTTTTTTTTTTAATTTTTATTTATTTATGATAGTCACAGAGAGAGAGAGGCAGAGACTCAGGCAGAGGGAGAAGCAGGCTCCATGCACCGGGAGCCCGATGTGGGATTCGATCCCGGGTCTCCAGGATCGCGCCCTGGGCCAAAGGCAGGCGCCAAACCGCTGCGCCACCCAGGGATCCCAGAATTTGGGTTTTTGTTTTGTTTTTTTAAGACTTTTTTTTTTATTTATTTGAGAGAGAGAAAGCATGAGTGAGGAGAGAAGGAGCAACATACTCCCCACTGAGCTGGCGGCCTGATGTGGGCCTCAATCCCAGGATCCTGAGATCATGACCTGAGCTAAAGGCAAACACTTAACTAACCAAGCCACCCAGGCGCCCTTATGGCTGAAAATTTGTATGCATTTTTTTTTCTTTTTTTTCTTTCTTTCTTTCTTTTTTTTTTTTTTTTTTAAGATTTTATATATTCATGAGAGACACAGAAAGAGAGGCAGAGACACAGGCAGAGGGAGAAGCAGGCTCCATGCAGGAGCCCAATGCCTGACTCGATCCCGGGACTCCAGGATCACACCGTGAGCCAAAGGCAGATGCTCAGCCACTGAGCCACACAGGTGTCCCTGTATATAGTTTTCAAAAACCTAAAATCTGGTGGGACCTTTTCATTTTTTTTTAAGATTTATTTATTTATTCATGATAGACATAGAGAGAGAGAGGCAGAGACACAGGAGGAGGGAGAAGCAGGCTCCATGCCGGGAGCCCGATGCGGGACTCGATCCCAGGACTCCAGGATCGCGCCCTGGGCCAAAGGCAGGCGCTAAACCGCTGAGCCACCCAGGGATCCCCTCATTTTTTTTTTTAAGATTTTATTTATTCATGAGAGACATAGAGGGGGAAAAACAGAGACAGAGGCAGAGGGAGAAGCAGGCTCCATGCAGGGAGCCTGATATGGGACTCGATCCTGGGTTGCCAGGATCCCACCCTGGGCTGAAGGCAGCGCCAAACCACTGAGCCACCTGGGCTGCCCTGCTGGGACCTTTTCAAAGTGAAGGTTGCAGAACTTGCCGCAGCCTAGACAGGGTTTGAAAAGACAGAGGAAGGAGCAGGTGCGGGCGCAGGTATCTCTGAAATGGGCAGGTGTCCCTGGGACTGGGCAGGAGTGTGCCTCTTTCTCCAGGATGCAGTGACAGTGTCTGGATGTCCCACAACATGAGCCCGTAGCCAGTAAAGATGGATCAGATGGGGCGAGGTTGGGGTGCCTCCGGGCGCTATGTCCTGGCCCAGGTGAGGGGAGAGCTGCCTGCAGCCCTGCGTCTGTATCTTCCAGGTCGTGTCCAAATACATTGAAAGTCCCGTCTTGTTCCTTCGAGAAGACGTGGGGCCGGTCAAGTTCGATGTCCGCTATGTCGTGCTTCTGCGGTCGGTGAAGCCCCTGACTCTGTTCGTGTATGACGTGTTCTGGCTGCGGTTCTCCAACCGGTAACCAGGGGACCGGCTGGGGGGCAGGCAACAGGGCCCCCCTTTATCTCGGGATCAGAGAGCCTTGCCCTGGAGCTCCTTCTCCAGCACGCACCCAGCAGGCGGCCCCACTGACTTGGGATCTGTGACCTGGTGGCAATTCTGGCCCTGCTGGCGTCCACCATGAGTGGGGACGTGAACAATGCTCATCACTGTCAAACGAGCATTAGCACCTGCGGACCTTGGTGACGTTGATCCTCCGTCAGGTGTCTTTTCAGTTAGCCAGTCGCTCACTCCAACCCAAGCTCTCTGGGGCCTCCCCTCACACCAATGTGGGGAGTGACGCCCGATGGGGTCCCTGTGGGGACACGGCCGTGCTCAGGACCCTCCCATGTCTGTGCGCTTCTCCTGTAGGCCCTTCGCACTTGATGACCTGGACGACTATGAGAAACATTTCACTGTCATGAACTATGACCCAGAAGTGGTGCTGAAGCAGGTAAGGACCAGGCAGGGCCCGGGGAGCAGGTTCGTTTGGAGGCAGGTGCAGACCTGGTCCTCACACCTATCGGCTTGTCTCCTGGGCAGGCAGTGTAGACCATCAGGAGCTGCCATCTGGTACCTGTGCTAGTCTCAGAACAGCAGCCCCGCAGCTCTGAGAGGCACACGCTCTGTGTGCCTGCGGCCTCCCCAGGTCCTAGGACAAGTCAGAGCCGGGTAGGGGGCAGGCCTCAGCTAGAGGCACGGAGCTTTCCGTTCAGTGCCCACCGGAGCACAAGGACAGATGGGGGTGGAGGCATACGGTGCATGTCCTGGCCCCCCCGTGACAGGCTGCCGCTGCTGGCCCATGACCCTGCCTGGATCCCGGGCACCTTGGGCAGAGGGCATCAGACCCCTGCTGGCCAGCAGTGCACGTGGACCAGTAGGCTTAGCCTGGGCCGAGGCCGAGGCCGAGGCCGCCTCTGGGTGGAGGAGGGAGGAAGGAGAAATAGGCTCCCTCACGCCTCCTCCCTAAAGTCCTCCCTGGCCTGTTGGCTGTTTCAGGCCAACGGGAAGTCAGGCACACACACCCATCCCCTCACCCTCCCTGCTCACCCCAAGGCCTGCAGGTGGCCTCTCCCCAGCCTCCCCCACGGCGGCCACTCTGCCTCTCCAGGCGTGTTCTGATTCTATTCAGTATGAGGACATCCCAAAACTCTGCAGATGATGGTGTTGCATGTATATATATGTTTTTGTGTAAATGCTCTCATATGGAGCAGATCCCTCTATGGCTTTTTTTGCTGAGCCTCATGTATGTAGATTCGTCATTATTGCTAACTGTGGCTGGAGGCGTCCCTGCCCTGGGATATTCTTGTCATTCACCTGGTAATAGGCACACAGGTCATTTTTGGTTTTCACCATTAATAGATGTGCTTCATTGAACCCTCGCTGTGCCCGTCCTCAGGCGGGGAGGGGTGGGGGGCTGTGCCCACACGCAGCTGTTGCTTCTTGTCCTGGGCTGTGTTGGAGGCCAGTCCCGAGGACCCAGCGGGGCCCGGGATGTGGTTGGAAGATGTCTCTGAGAGAACTGAGTGCTTTCCCTCTGTACTCTGAGTGCAGCACCCCAAGGGTCGCGTTTCCCCTGAAGCTCCTGTGTGTGGGGACGCCTGTCCCACAGCATGTGAACATTGGGCTTCCTAGGGAGCCCATGCTGGCTCGGCCTTTCAGGAAGAAACCCGAGCTTGCTGCCAGCTGGCACAGGTGTGTTTGGATGAAGTCTTGGCCCGAGGAGACCTTGCCATCCTCAGGCACTTTGCGCTGGTGCTGAGCGGTGAGCTCAGGCCCAGGCCCTGCAGTTACGGTCCAGGCTCTGCCTCCAGCACGCTGTTCTGAGACCAGCGTGGTGCTGTGTCCGCCGGGCCTTGCAGCCTGCTGACCCCTCAGCATTAAGTACTCGAGCCACAGTAGCCCTGCACAGAAGCGCTGGGCAGGGAGCGTCGTCCCAGTTCAAGGATGATGACACTGAGGCTCTGACAAGTAAATCCACCTGTCCTGAGTCACATAGTAAGATCCAGAGCTCAGACTCCGTCTCTCGTCTCCCATTTGTGCCCGTGATGGGGGTGCTGGATAGGCCATGGGCACCCTGAGGCTCCACATTAAGGCCAGGCTGGCTTTCCTGCTCCCTGGCCAGATGAGGCCTGGGCAGAGTTTGACAGGCCGTGTGTCTGTCCTAGGTACACTATGATGAGTTCATCCCTGAGTTTGAGAAGCAGTACCCAGAATTCCCCTGGAAGAGCGTCCAGGTGAGTGCTGAGCCAACTGCGGAGCTGGGGCTTCCCTCCTGGGCTGGCACTGGGCGGGTGGGGGTCTTGGCTGCCTCAGGATGATTCTGCTCGTCCCCCTGAGGCTGGCTGCAGTCCTCCCACGCTGGGCCTTGGGAGGTGTTGTGGAGGGGACTCGGAGCACTGTTAGAACAGCCAGGTGGCAATAGGCCCCACCTGTCCCAGAAGTTGCAAACCTGAGGGGACAGCAGGGCCACAGCTGGAAACCCAGGCTGGCCTCCGCGTCCTGGAGTGAGTGCCTCAGGTGCTGCTCTGGACCCCTTCATGCAGGGGGAGCTGGGGGCCCCCGAGGCAGGACCCAGGCAGCTCAGCAGTAGTCTGACGCCAGGAGGGAGAGGCAGGTGTCAGACGCTCTGGGGGCTGGTCCCAGCCTCAGCCGTGCGACCCCTGACCCTGCCTACTCCATCCCCAGGGTGAGATCTTCCAGGCCTTCACGGAGCTGTTCCAAGTGGCCTGTGCCAAGCCACCTCCCCTGGGCCTCTGCGACTATCCCTCATCCCGCGCTGTGTACGCTGTCGACCTCATGCTCAAGTGGGACAACCGGCCAGATGGTGAGGGGGCTCCCCCGCCCTGTAATCCAATCCACGCCCCCCTCCACCTGCCCAAAGCCGATCATCCAGCCCTGGCAGTGCCAGCCCCGCCCCCAGGGGACAGAGAGGCTTCTCCACTTCCTTCCCCTGGTCAGGGCTGCATAGATTATCCTTTGAGCAAATTCACCAGGGGATCTGGTCTGGGACGCACACCGTTAGGGGCAGCGACCTCCAGGGAAGGGCAGCAGCTGCGGCCGTGTCAAGACAGAGCTCAGGAGGGAAAGGACCGGCCCCATGCCCTGGCCAGGCGCCCGGGGCCCAGCCCACCCCTACGGCCTGCTTCCTGTCCACCCGACTTAGCACCCGGGACGGGGGTGGGGGTGGGGGTGACTCCCGGGCCCTGAGCTCAGCCCCTCCACCCCCTGGGCCCCTCCCGGGAGTAAGATGCCCTGTGCTCTTGTGCCATCAGGGAAGCGAGTGATGCAGCCCCAGATCCTGGAAGTAAACTTCAACCCGGACTGTGAACGGGCCTGCAGGTACCACCCAAGCTTCTTCAATGACGTCTTCAGCACCCTGTACCTGGATGAGCCCGGCCCCTGCCACGTCACCCGCCTAGTCTAGGTGCTTGTGGCTCTGCTGGGGCCGCCCGGCCGTTCCAGCCTCAGCTCCCGGAGCTGCTTCTGCAGAGCCCCCTCCTCTCCTCCCTCAGGCGCAGCCTCACCCCGGAGCTGTCATCCCGGCTCCACCTCTGGGAGCTCAGGGTCCTCAGGGTCCTCCCCTCCCAAGGTCAGCAGCAGGGCCAGTCACCGTGTCCCCGGGGCTGAGCGCCAGGCCCTGCCCCTCACCATCTTCTGTGCTCAGTGAAGGGCTTTTCCAGAGAGTCTGATTCCTAGGCTGCTGCACGTTCTGGGGTGTTGGTGGGAGATGGGCTCTGGGGAGCACAACAAGTTTCCCCAGCAACACCCCATACATGAACAGGGACCAGACAGGCTGCTTCTCCAGAGTGCTGCTCGTGACTCCCATGGGGCAGGGGGTTGGGGTCCCACCCTGCACCCCCAGAACATCTGGGAGCCCCCTCTCCCAGACCCAGCCACCTTGTTCCCAATCTCGACCAAAACCTTTACCAGCAAGCTTCCCGTGGAGTTTCCAGGTCAGGAAGCCTGTGGCCTTTGGCTGCTGTCGCCTTAGCATTCGGCAAAGCAGGCCACCCTCCTGCCTCGGTGGCCCCAGCAGCCCCGGCCACTCACCGGGCACGGAAGTATCCCCACACACACCTGATGTCCCCTGGGGCCTTGGTGATGCGTGTGGGGGGCCAAGCGCCAGGCAGCGCACAGCTGAGGAAGAGACGATTCCAGGGAAAACTTGACGTTACAGGCAGAGGCCACCTTCCACGAGAGTCTAGAGTCAAATGTTGGGTTCTTGTTAATTTTTCATTTATGGAAGGAAAATATAAAAATTATTTCTGTAACTTTGTTTCTGAAATGTGGAGTCAGATGCCAGTGCGTTTTGTGTAGCCACAGGGTACCTGAGCCCAGGTAACAGGCCAGGTTGCCTCCCGTGGGGGGAGCTGCCTGCAGACGGAAGGCCCTTCCTCCGTCCTGGAGCAGGGGCAGCAGGTGTGTCTGTCGGGGCCCTCTCCCTGGTTCACAGGTGGCCGTCCTCGTGTGGGAAGGGGCCCGGGAGCTTTGTGGGGTGTCCTGTAAGGGCACTGACCCCCTCGAGAGGGCTCCAGCCTTGTGACCTGAGCCTCCCGAAGGCCCAGCGGGGCCTGTGACCATCACATTGCGGGTAGGATTCAAGCTAGGGATTTGGGGAAACACTCTGGCCACAGCAGGTTCCTAACCCAAAGCTGGAGTCCCCGGCACTGGTTCCATTCCAGAGCAGAAGGCAGCGGCACAGATGTGCGTGAGCGAGGCCCGCTCAGCATCGCGAGCAATGCCCAGGAGCCTTGGCCTCAGGAAGCCCTGACTGGCCCAGCACGCACTGCACTTCGGGGGCCTCAGGGAATGCGATTCTGGTTTGCTCACCCTGAGGATGGGGGTGATGAGGCGCGCCCCCTGGTGGTGACGGAGCTGAGAAACGGGCTGAAGCCCCACAACCTGCGGACGGGGCTTCCCCTGCAAGGCACGTCCTGTGCCCCTGGACGGTGCCCACTCCAGCGTATTCATCTGGAGCTGATGGTCCTGCTCATCCCCAGTTCAAACCCAATTAGTCAGGATTCTCGGAGCAGGAATGGCTGGAATCAGAAGACCACATGATCCCGGCTTTCCTTATTTATAAACATCCTTTTCCCCAATTCTAGATGTCCTTGGACCTCTGCGAGTGGACATCAGATGCCCTCCAAGAAGGGCATCAAGCAGGGCCCCCACCATCTCTGAAGACCAGGCCACTTGCAGTGGTGATGGTTCTTATCTGAGAGCACAGGAGCAGGGGGAGGAAGGGCATAGGGAGAGGAAAAGGCAGGTTCCTGCTGAGTGGAGAGCCTGCTTGGGACTTGATCCCAGGACTCCAGGATCATGACCTGAGCCAAAGGCAGACGCCCAACAGCGAACCACCCTGGCCCCCCTGTGTTGAGAATTCATCAAAACACAGAATTTGTAAGAGTCGGACATCTGGAGTCGGCCAGGGAGTCACAGCCACAGTATTAATTGTACCAAAGTTCTCCAGAAACAAACAAACCCAAAAGGTAAAGCTTGAGCTGCAGATGGTGAAGTTTATTAAGATGCTCTGTGATGGGGATCCCTGGGTGGTGCAGTGGTTTGGCGCCTGACTTTGGCCCAGGGCGCGATCCTGGAGACCCGGGATTGAATCCCACGTCGGGCTCCCAGTGCATGGAGCCTGCTTCTCCTTCTGCCTGTGTCTCTGCCTCTCTCTCTCTCTCTCTCTGACTATCATAAATAAATAAATAAATAAATAAATAAATAAATAAATAAATAAATAAATAAATAAAAAGATGCTCTGTGATGATCCCCTGGGCATGGTGGCTCCTTCCTGGAGGCACCAATGTAGTAGAACCTCTTAGTTCCGGAGTCCACAGTGGCTGATGACCATGTTATGGAGAATCGGCACGCTGGTGAGTCACGCTGCCACCCTGCTGTGACCTCGTCTTATTTACCTTATGGCCAATCAGCTACAGAGGGAGGCAAATGCCCAGAGTTAAGAAGATTCCAGGCAGCCTGGGTGGCTCAGCGGTTTAGCGTCGCCTTCAGCCCAGGGCGTGATCCTGGAGACCCGGGATCGAGTCCCACGTCGGGCTCCCTGCATGGAGCCTGCTTCTCCCTCTGCCTGTGTCTCTGCCTCTCTCTCTCTCTCTCTGTCTCTCATGAATAAATAAATTTAAAAAAAAAAAAAAAAGAAAGAAAGATTCCAATGGCACAAAGTAGCTCCAGGAAAGAGCAAAGACCAGAAACACGGGACATCCGCGAGATATGTCCAAATCCGCGAGATTTTCCTATTAAACCAACATGGACATTGTCAGGAGCCTCACGTTCCTAGTGGATGACAAAGCTCAGAAAAGGAGAGAACGCCGTCTACTTATGAAGAACGGGAGAGTAACAAGGAGGCCGGCAAACAACGGCAAAGTACACCTGCCACTCCATCTTTCCAGCCATTCCTGTGGCCAGGAGGAAGTATGTGGGATGTTGCTAGAGATGAACAAATCCACAAGCAAATGGAACAGACAGAAGCAGCCAGCCCACCTGAGCATCATGGAAAAGATTCCAGAAGTCTCAGCAGGCGCACTTAAGTGCCAAGGACGCCAAGTGCTAAGGACACAAAGTACTGAGTGTAGCACGTTGGGCGGGCACACAGGGACCTGTGATGACACTTCAAGGGCCCCCTACCATCTTAGAGAACCTCAGAAATGATTAAAAATAAAAAAAGATGTCAGAGTCCCCCTCGGATGCCTCTGCTCTGATGAGCATGAGGAACGGCACGAGGAGCCGGCTGAGGCGGTGAAGCTGCCGGGTTCCCGCGGAGCGTGGCCTGCCGGAGGGGAGAGGGCAGGCAGCCAGGGGACAGCCCCTGGGACAGAGTCGGCTGTCCCTCCCCGAGCTTTCCCAGCATCGTACCGTGGGTCCCGTCTGGATGCGAGGACGAGCAGGGGGGGACACGGGCAGCAAAACATCAGACCTGCTGAAACAAGTGAGCGAAACACAAAAGTTTTGCCAACGTGAGTGATCAGTGACCAAAAACCAAACAAGCGACAAAAGGTGCAGCAGGTCCCAGCGCCCCGGTGCTGAGCACACAGTACGGGGGAGCTCGGGGCTGCGGCTGAGGTGTCGCCCCAGGGGGAGCCTGCCCAGCGGCTGCCTGCAGAAGACCCGGAGAGCCCACCCCAAAGCCGGGGGACATCTCCAAACCTGGGCCAGTGAGGGGCTGTGGTGGCCAGGGCTGGGACACCCACCTTCTGGCCTCTGACCTGCCCATCTGGTATCCCTGGTGGAGTGAGGCTGGCACGCGGGGGGCAGGTCGGTGGGGAGCCCAGCTCTGGGCCAGCGCCATCCCAGCCGGGGCAGCTGAGGGCCTGGAGGCGCTCCCCACCGCTTCCTGGGGGCCCAGAGGGGGAACGGGACCCAGGCCTGGGCCTGCTGCGCGCCAGTCCGGCAGCAGCACAGTCACAGGCTCGGGCCGGGCGGTGGCCTCACCTCCTGGGGTCTTGGGAGGGACCCGTACTGTGGGGAGCGCTGACCTGGTCCAGCCTCCTCTGCACGATGTGGCCCAGACAGACCCAGCAGTAGGATGAGCCCCCCCCCCCGCCGGCCCCCCAGCCAGGGACCCACCCAAGTAAAAAGGCCACTGCCAGGAGGTTAGAAACTTTATTTGCTGCTAACATTCCGTGTTCCGAGAGTGAGAGCGAGCTTGGAGCGGGGCAGAAGGCGCAGGACGCTGTTCCCGGGTCGGGGCTCGGCCTGGGGGCACTTCTGAAGCTGCGGTGACCCCGGGCTGAGACCCCACAGACCTGCAGGCCTCGCGGCCACGGGAGCACAAGGGTCACCACCACGGACAGCACCTGCCGGGCAGCAGCTGTGGTCCTCAGAGGGCCGGGCTCTCAGTCTGTGAGCCGACGGCCACCACGCCAGCCCTGGTTGTCCCGCCAGACACAGTAGTTGAGTGCGGCCGCGAAGGCCAGCCAGGCCAGGTACGGGTACAGCAGGCGGGCGGCCGGAGGGCTCACCCTGTGCCAGGCCACGGCCGTGGCTCCTGCCAGCCCACCCGTCAGCAGGAGGTCCACCAGGGCCTGCGGGGACACAGGGGCGGGGAGGACGGGGAGGCCTGAGGCTCGCTGTACTCACCGGACGTGTGTCCCAGCTGGCCAGTCACGGGATCACTCATGGGAACGCTCCTTTCCACCCCCAGGTGACCCAGCCAAACCCCTCCCCCGTCTGCTGCCTCAGTTTCCCATCTGTAAAATGGGAACAATCACCCCTGCCTGATCCACGCAGTGTGAGGGATGCACAGCACCAGGCATGTTTTCCTATACGATGGCCCCTCAGCCAAGCCAGCAAGTCCCTCTGCTGCCATCAGAACCCTGCAATGCTTCCTTCCCCGGAGGAGAAGCAGCTGGGAGATCCCCAGGAGGCCGCTGGTCCCCTAAAAGCTTCTGAGAGATGACCATGAGCCATGTGCCCTCCCCGCCCCCATCTTTAGACCCTCATCCCATCTGGGATGTGATGCCCTAGGTCCCCAAAGAAAGGCCACTCCTCCAGGGACCAAGAAGACCAGCCAAGGCCACACTTACCCAACCCATTTGTCGGGTGCCAAAGAAGAGGGGAGGCCAAGCCCAGTTCAAGGCCAGCTGCCCAGCATAGAGTCCCAGGGGAACCACGGCCTCCTCCGAGAAGCCCCCCAGCTCTTTCCAGACCATGTAGGAGCCATACCTGAAACAGAGGCCACCGGTCAGGACAGCAGCAGGGAAGGGACCAAAAGCCTCTCTGCAGGGCAGGGACGACACAGTGGTGGCTCGGGCACGCTCTGCCACTGACTGTTGCCTGACCTCAGGGAAGTTGCCTGACTTCTCTGGGCCTTCGTTTCTCACAGGATGGCTGTAGGGATTTAACACACTGGCCGTGCCTAGGTCAGTGCCTGGCACATGAGACACTTAACGAGTATCTGCCATCATCCTCATGAGGGTCTGAAGAAAGAAGCCCATGTGTGTGGCCACATCACCCTGAACGTGACCGATCTCGCCAGAAGAGGAAAGCACATGCGCCTTGTGGGTGGGAAAGAGGCCCCTAACCTAGCCAGAGGCGCTGCACAGAGCACAGGACCTTAGTGGGCGAGTAGGAGTTTTCTAGGAGAAGAAAACAAGCATATGCAAACGCTTACCCACGCGCTCCGGCTCTTTCCTAGTGCTAACTCATCTCATCCTGATGGTAATTCGCGGAGGTGGGCAGTATTATCACCCCCATTTTACAGGTGGGGAGGCCGAGGCCCAGAGAGGCCAAGTGACTAAGATCTCTTGGCAGGCAACCAGTAGGTAAAGGCAGGATTTGAACCCAGGTGGCCGGGGCCAGGGCCCGAGCTCTTTACTCCATGAGAAATTTGACCTTCTCGGGGTCACAGGGCGTGTGCTTTGTCAGGATCTCACGGGTGGAGGAAGGGAGTGGGGAGGCCTGGAGGCTGAAGCAAGGGGAGGCCAGGATGGGGAGGAGAAGGCAAGAGAAGCGCCGGAGCCTGACAGGGCAGGGCCGGGACTGGCTGGGGGTGGTGCCCACGCGACACCCAGGTTGCAGGGACTTATTCCCCTCAGAACCCGGGGGGCAGGGATCCCTGGGTGGCGCAGCGGTTTGGCGCCTGCCTTTGGCCCAGGGCGCGATCCTGGAGACCCGGGATCGAATCCCACGTCGGGCTCCCGGTGCATGGAGCCTGCTTCTCCCTCTGCCTGTGTCTCTGTCTCTCTCTGTGTGTGACTATCATAAATAAAAAATAAAAATAAAAATAAAAGAACCCGGGGGGCATCCAGCCTGGCTTCTGCTACCTGCACCCTGGGCACCTGGCATCTGCAGCCCCGCCCTGCACTGGGCTGGTATAGACTCAAGATGCAGGGAACATTCCAGAAGGCGGGCAGGGAGCCGGCCTCCTCCGCGGGATGCAGTTCCCACTGGAGGCACCAGGGGGTGCCCTCCCCCGGCTGGCGCTTCCCTTCCTCTGGGGCAATTCAGGGGTGTGTGTCCTCACCGGTTTCCTGCAGGAAGCCCCGTGCCCGGCCCGTGGTTTTGAAAATTAACCCCGTCGCGGCCAGCGAGGAGCAGTGCTCGACCAGTGGCAGCTGCGAGACTTGTTACTGTTGCTGCCACTCGGCCTTGGAAGGGGCCCAGGCCTGGACCTGGCGCACGGAGCCAGCCTCCCCCTGGGGTTGCGAAAACAGCCAGGGTGCCAGCTTGAGACCGTGCCACTGGCCCGCCCCTCCCAGGAGGCCTTGGGGGGAAAGTTCGGGCAAGGAAACAGAGCCTGCTCCCCGCGGAGAGCACGCGGGGGAGCCCTGCCCCTGGGCCTCCGGGGGAGGATGGCCCGGCCCACCTACCCCATGGCCGAGTACAGGGTGCCCCAGATGGGGCCCAGCGTCCAGCGCGGCGGGTGCCACGAGGGCTTCTGCAGGCTGGCATACCAGCGGAGGCCCTCCCCGCGGACATAGTACGAGCCCAGGAAGCCCCCCAGGCTGGGCACCAGGGTGAAGCCCACGGCGGGCACCCAAGGCGGGGCCATTGCTGCTGTGGCGGCTGTTCTGGAAGGTTCTGAAAGAGAAGACAGGGATGGGGTGAGGGGGGTACTGCAGAACCGGGGCGAGGCTTCCCCAAGCACGGGGCAGGGAGGGGGGGCTGGGGTGACCCAGGCACAGCCCCCGCCAGCCTGGGCAATGGCTCCAGGGAACACATTTCCACCCAAACTCCTGTCCCACGCAGGGGGCCTGCCTGACTGGGAGGAGCCCCCGGGCCCCCCCCACGGCTGGTCCTGCCCCAGCTCCCGTCCCAGCCGCCAGCACCCTCACCCTTGACCTCGGGTCTCCTGTCAAGTGACCCCTCGTCACATTCCAGGCCGGTTCGTGTCCCCTCCACCCAGGCTTCCCGGCCCCTCCTCCCCAGGCCAACTGACAGCCCAGCGCTCTGAGCGCCTGTTGATCAGTCCATCCCCCAAGCCGAAAAGACTCGAATCGAAAGATTCGAATCGAATCGAATCGAATAGAAACGAATCGAAACTATCGAATCAAAACGAAAAAAATCGAATCGAATCGAAAAAATTGAATCGAATCGAAAAGGATCGAATCGAATCGAATGAGCCGTACGTTCTAGTACTTCTCATTCACTCATTCATTCATTCATTCATTCACCCATTCAATAACTAGTATCACACAGAGCTCGGCTAAAATCCTGGCTCCCCACTAACTCACTGTGACCTCAGGCAAATCGCTTCAATTCTCTGGGTGGGCCTCAGTTTCCCCTCTGTAGAATCGGATGGCAACACTGTGCCCAGCCCAGCAGGGGAGCACACAGGTATTTTACCAGCACCCTGCAGGCCCAGCCTAAAATCACCCTCCCTTCCTCGTGTGTCAGAGAGGGAAAGCAGCCGGCCTGGAGTCGCACAGCATTCTGGGGCCAGGCTTTGCCCAGCCAAAAAGCTGTTCCCAGCCTGACTCGCAGGCTCACTGAGGCAGTGGGTGGGAAGAACAGGAGTGAGCAAGAGCTCACGGCTAGCAAGGCCCCTCGGCCACCCTGAGAGGCTGGCAGGACTCCGGGCAAGGAAGGTCCCCGTATCAGGCCTGGATGCCGCCAGCCCGAGCGCTGGGGACCCAGTCATCAGGCCTGGCCCTCGTGCTCATCAGCTGTGTCCCCTTCCCCAGCAGCCCCAATGCCTGTCCTGAGCACCTACTAGGTGCCCAGCAGCATGTGAGGCTCCCAGCAGGTGGAATTGCTCACTGGGGCTGAGAGTCCAGCAAGGAGGGGCGGCGGTGGTGAGGCCTGGCTGGCATCTTGGACCAGCTCTGACTGCCCCTGCTCTGGGACCCAGGACTGTGAGCACCTCAACTGGACCTCAGTTTCCCCACATTAAATGAGGGGGCTGGGCTCCCACGGACACACTCTGATCCTAACTGAAGAATCTGGAGTGCAGGTGTTTGTTTGCAGGAAATAAGAAGCCACACAACCAGACTGAGCTCAGCAAACCTGCAGCACGACCTACTAGCGTGGGGGCTGGGGACCCAGGGTAGATGGGACAGGAGCGTCCCTGAGGGGGCACAGGCCTCAGAAAGGGTGCCCCGACCCACGATCAAGGAAAAGATGGTCCTGGCAGGACAGGGAGCACTTCCTGAACAGAGAGGGACACAGGGAGGGAGAGAATGACAGGCAAGTGTGGGCGGAGCGTGTCACCTGCCTGTCAGGGAGCAAGTGCAGAAAAAGGCTGTGCTCGCTCTGGGCGGTGGGGAGCCATCAGGCCTTCAGAGCAAAGGGTCAAGGGTGCCCTGGGGAGAGGGGACAGCTGCCGGCCTGGGGCTCCATGAAGCCCCATGAAATGCAGACGCAACTTTCCCAACAACCAGGGACCATTAAGTCCTTGTCAACTTCCAGCTTTTGAGGACTCTAATAATGTGAAAATTGTTCTCAGCACATTTAGTGAAAAAAGAGAGAACGAAAGTGCAGGGGTGGGGAGGGGTGGTGGAGGGGCAGAGGGGGAGAGGGAGAGAATCTCAAGCCGACTCTCCACTGAGCGCAGAGCTGACTCTCACAACCCTGAAATCATGACCTGAGTGGAAATCAAGAGTTGGACACTTAACTGACTAAGCCACCTGGGCGCCTCAGAATGATAAAAAAAAAACAGATGAATGACATAGGTCGGCATTTTAAAACTGTAAACAGATTCACGAAGGTGTCATAATCCCACAGCTAACACCGCTGGGGAACGGCTGTCCGCCCACCGCCCTCATCCTCGCCCTGCGGGGAACGACCCCATCTCATCCATCTGCCGGTGAAGACCCGAGGCACGGAGCCGGAAGGCGTCGGCCCAGGGCCCCTCTGCGAGTGGGCAGCCGGGGATCCTAAGGGCTGCCCTCGGCAGTGGGGTTATGACGCTATGTTCGTTCCATCTTTATCGTTTTCCAAAATGTCTATAATAACCATCATTTTTAAAAAGATTTTATTTACTCATCTGAGAGAGAGAGGCAGAGACACAGGCAGAGGGAGAAGCAGGCTCCATGCCGTGAGCCCGACGTGGGACTCGATCCCGCTCAGCAATTGAGCATCTGGCTTTGACTCAGGGCCTGATCCTAGAGTCCCGGACCCACTCCTCCCTCCTTGGGCCTCGGGTTTTCTCACGGGTGGAACTGGGATGGTCCCTCCATCCCCCTAGGTCAAGGCACAGGTGTGCCGCGAGGATGCCCGTCGATGAGCCCTGGGCATGCGATGCGGGGCCTGGCAGTAGGCGGTCCTGCGCGTCTCCTTCCCCTGCCCTCCTGCCCTGCCCTCTGGCTTCCAGGGTGCACACAAGTGTTCCCGGGTGAGCAGGACGGTCTGTCTCACCGCCGTCGGGAGGATGCTGGCCCTGTGCTCCTGCCACCTGGGTGTGGACACAGAGCCCTGGGACCTGGCCACTCAGCTGGGCTCACCAGCGCATCACCCAGCAGGGCTCAGGCCTCCTCAGCTGCTTTCTCATCTGTGGCCCGGGGACACAACCCTGCCCAGTCCGCCTAATAAGTATGTTGGATACGCAGCAAAGTGACAGTGTTTGGGCAGCCACAGGAGCTGTGGTGAGGACACCAGGCCTCCCCTGGAACATGACATGGCTGGGCAGGTGAGAGGCCTTCACACCATACTGACCCTCACATGCAGATAGGGAAACTGAGGCCCAAAAGTTGAGGGGAGGGGCTGGGGGGTCAGGCACTGAACTGGGCCTGACCTGGAGTCTCCTCAGTGTGACCCTTCGTGCCTTTTCTCACGGCACGGGATAGTCCCAGCTTACACCCACTTTGTTTCAAGCCGATGGCCGCCCCCTCCCATAAGTATCTCTCCTACGGGTGCTCAAGGTTAACGCCACCAGTACCAGACACACGGGCATCATGAACCCCTGCTATGATTCGCAGAGGCGGACACACCTGCTGTAGTGTTCTTGCCCCAAACACAAAACCCCAGCCTAACCGTGAGAAAACCCCAGAGAACCACAAGTGGAAGAGCATTCTACAAAACAACGGACTGGTACTCCTCGAAGGTGCCAAGGTCACAGGAGACAAGCAAAGACTGAGGGAAATGTCGCTGAGTGCAGGAGGCTCCAGAAGGAGTAACAACTAAACACAATGTGAGATCCGCATGGGGTCCTGGGGCCAACGTGACAGTTTGCGGGACAGGGCTGCGGTTGCGAGCACCACACCACAGTGACTTCCCAGCTGGGGGGACGCTGTCTGGGGACTTTCTGTACTACTTTTGTACCTTTTCTGTAAGTCTAAAATTAGTTCAAAATAGAATATTAAAAAATAAGTATCTTGGTTCAGATAACAGTTTGCACTGTCCCTCACTTCTGCTCAGTATCTGTCACTGTATCAGACCCTGACCCCAGCCCCGGCCCGGGCCCCCGCTCTGTCTCACCAAGGCCCTCCAAGCCTCCATTCCCACCACATCACTCCTGCTCTGAGACTGTCACTGCATCCTATCCTGGTTTGTTTGTTTTTTCCTACTTTTTTTTTTAAATCGAGGTAAAATTTACATAACATAAAATTAACCATTTAAAGTGCACAATTCAGTGACATTTAGTACACTTCCAATGTCTCGCCATCACCATCCATATCAAGCTCCAAAACATTTTCATCACCCCAGATGAACCCCACTACCCACTGCAGTCGTGGCTTGTTCCTCCCTCCCCCAGTCCCCGGTAACCAGTAATCTGCCCTCTATCTCTGTGGATCTATCTTTTCTGCACATTTCATGTAAATGGAATCATACAATACGTGGCCTCTGGAGTGTGGCTTCTGTCACCAAGCATGTTTCTGAGATTTACTCACATTGCACCATATGCCCATGCAGCTAGGTTCTGTGGGCAGGGGCACTCACGTCACCCTCCCACAGCACCCAGCCCATGCCCAGGAAATTCCGCACAGGACTTGCCCACGGTGCCAGCTGAGTGGGTCCTAGAGCCCATCAACCAAGCCCCCTGCTGTACAGAACAAACCACAGCCCAGAAGAGGGTGGTGGCTTCCCTCAGCCCTCAGTGGCAGAGTAGGGTCTGAGCCCAGTGTTCCTGCCCCCACTCCTGGCTGCCCCTTCCAGAGCCTAGGGGATCAGAGAGTCTGCCCAGCTCCAAGGTCAGACACAGAAAGGGCAGATGCCTGACACAGAGAGAGCCCAGACAGGTTGCTTCCTGTGGCCTCTGGGGGACTGCCCAGCTCCTGAATCACCCAAACTAGGGGACCCACCAGGATGAGTCACATTCGGCTGGGCTGGGCTGGGCTGGGCTAGCCAAGGCAGGCCTGAGAGGGATCTGCTCTGGGATGGGGTCCCAGGGAGGGCTGAGGAAAGTCAGGGAACACCCAAGGCTGGGAAAGGACTTGGGATGGAGGTAGAAGGGCAAAGCCACCTACATACCTTTTATTTCCACCAATGTCAGACAGTGACTAAGAACCCAAACACGTTGGTTTGCCTCCAATTTGCTTTGTAATCCTGGGCCAAAGTGCCTCTCTGGGCCTCAGTTTCCCTTACACCGGGCAGGTATAACCTGTCCTGCCTGCTTCATGGGGTCATGGGGAGGCTCAAGTGAGGACCAGACAAGTGAGGGGCTGTGGCTGTCAATGTTGAGGCCGCTCACCCCCTCTCCTCCCGGGATGGGGGGAGGGGGGCGGAAAAGTGGCCCCGGGGCATAGACCCAAGTCTGAGAAGACATTGCCAGTCAGACACTGGATGCTAAGTGGGGCAAAAGGCTAAACAGAACGCTCCACCCACAGGCCTGGGGCCACTCACAGAGGAGCACTTCCAAAACCACCGAGAAGGGTCAAAGCAGAGGGCTCAGGACCTGGGGTCAGGAGAAGGTTCTAGATCTCTGGGGAACAAGTGATGGACGTGGTGCTTGGTGGCTCATCCTGATGCTCATTACTTCACTTACTCTTCACAGCAGCTACGGGTGGGGGGGCAACCAGCTGCCTCTCTCCTGGGGGCCCTGAGCCACACCCTCCTGGCCTCCATAGTGGACATTACTATTCCCACCATCCAGATAAGGAAACTGAGGCACAGGGAGTCCCAGAATTTTCTAGGTCTGTGTGACTCTGAGGCCCAGAGCACCCCCTCCCCTGAGCTGGGAGTCTGCTGGCCTCAGCCTTGGGCCACATGGTCACTTACCTTGTGTCACCTCCTTCTCATCCCAACATGGCAGGTAAGGCCTGCGCAAGGCCTGGGGGGCCGCAGGGGGCTCCCATCCTACCTCAGGGGTCCCACTCTCTGCCCAGTGTAGAAGACTATCTCGGAGCCAACAGGCTCACTCCCTCCAGCCCCAGCGCTAGTGTTGCAGCCCCCCCAGAGCATGAGACCCCCTCCCAGGCAGGAGCAGCAGTTACAGGATGTGAATCCTCCCTGTCGCCCCAAGAGTGGGACTCAGGGAACTCTTGTCCTTAAGATGCTTCGCTCCTGCTCCCCATTTCTGGCCCTGAGATCTCACCTCCCAGGCCTCTCTGTCCCCATCTGTGAAGTGGGGGCTGAGCTAGAGAGTCTCTGGGGCGTCCTCTTGTTCCCCGAGGCCTTCCTACAGAAGGTGGCAGGAACTGCTCCCCAGAAACAGAATAGTGTTGCTTTTGAGAGCCCTCCTCCTCCTCCCGGTGGCGCCCCGCCCTCCTCCACCTTGTCGCTCACGCGCCACCGCTGTCCTGGGACTTGTTTTAAGGTTCCTTCCTTTTCTAACGTGACTTACAGCTAATCTTCCGCATTACAACCTTCGTGAATCTTTTTCATTATGAAAGCACAACAGACAAGTTGGGGAGGATCCACATCCAGCTGGTGACCAGGAGGGCTGGGAGTGACAGGGGAAATGTGCTCCATGGAGAATGACTACTTTTGTAAACACAAAGGGCATATTCAGGCGTGGCTTGTACAATCAGAAGAAAGTACAAATCAAAGGAACACAGATTCCAAAATAAACTAATGAAAATGGCGAAAGTGTAGTTAGGAAAAAGGAGGCTCCCTCCCTCCAAGCACCAACCCCCCCAGCAACCCGCTGCCATCAGTGGTTTCCGGCAGATCCAGCTACGATTCGGTCACTGCCAGGCACAAATGTGGGCCCCAAATGCACGCACGTGTGCACACACACGCACAGAAGGACACAGTGTACAAAGCAAGGCCTTGAACGGTACTGGTTTGAACCCCAGCTCCAGCGCTGCCACGATGTGCCTGCCCAGGGGCTCCTGGGTGAGCCTCAGTTTCCTTTAGTTCAAAGGACTCCCTCTGCGCCTCCTTTTGGGTCCGCTGAGCAGCCGGAGCCGGGGACCCCCGCGGGAGGCGCTATCCCCCGCCCCGAGCTCCTTCGTGCCTTTCAAGGCAGCGGGCAAACCTCGGGCTCCACGAAGCAGACGTGTCCCCTGCCGTGTCCCCCGCCGCACAGGGCTCCCCACCCACCTCCCCTGCGGGGCGCCGCAGCTCCAGGCCCAATCTGCCAGCTGAGGCTTTGGGTCAACGGCCCGCGGGAGGCCGGCACCCTGGCGCCCTTCCGGACGCAGCCCCTCTGCCATCCTCCCCAGGCCCCGTGACCCTTTGGGAACCGCCTCGGTCAACTGTCCTGTCCCTAGGGGAGGCCCCAGCCCGGCGCCCCTGCCCTCCGCTGCAGAGCGCGGGCCGGGACCGGGACCGGGACCGGGACCGGAGGGGGCGCTGCGCCGGGCAGGCCAGCCGCCGGGTGGACCCCAAACCCGCGGCGCGCTCACCCCTGCCGACGGCTCCGAGCTCCCCTGCAGGGGGCACTGCGGACAGGCGGGTCCCTGGGGCCCTTCTGCCCACCCCAGGCCCCTGTCCGGGCACCGACCGGGAATCTTGGGGCCCGGCTCTCAGGCCCGCTGGGGCCCGACGTGGCTGCGTGCAAACACCCCCAGGGGCCCGGGTTTCCGCGTCTAGGATGGAGCGTTTCAAGTGGACCGCCAGGCGCTTCGATCCCCGCGGCACCCCGCCCGGCCACTCCCGCCCCGGCTGGCCCCTCTGCGGAACCGGACCGCGCCGGGAGCCTGTCGGGGCCCTCCCGGGGGCTCCGCTTCCCGCCAGACCCGAGCCGGGGGCGGGGCGCGGGGGCGGGGCGCGGAGGGCGGGGCGGGGCGGGGCCGGGCTGCCCAAGTGCCCCCAACCCCCCGCTCCCCTCGATCCCCGCTAGCCGGGCGGAATCCCGCCGCGCAGGAGCCCCGACTGCGGAGGTCACAACCCCGGCCGCCCGCCGTCCCGGCGGCTGAGCCCCTAGTGCCGCCCCGCAGTCGCGCCCTGGGGCCCGGCCTATCCCCTCCTGCCTCAGTTTACCCTCCGGCGGCGCGGCGGCGGGCGGGCGCTGTCGGGGATCGGCCCTGCGCGGGGCCGCCCGCCCGCTGCCCCTCGGCGCCCGGGCCCCACTCACCAGCGACCAGGACGCGCTCCGGGAAGGCACTGCGCGGCGCGGGGTGGTGGCCCAGGTCCCTGCCCCGCCCGCCCCGCCCCGCCCCGCCCCGCCCCTGCCGCGAGGCCCCGCCCCGGCCCCGCCCGCCCCGCCCCGGCCGCGTCCCCGCTGTGTCGCTGGCAGGTCGCTTCTCTTCTTGAGCCTCACCTTTCCCGTCGGAAAATTGGGGCAGCGGGAACCGACCTCAGAGAGGGGAATTACGTCGCCTGACAGCAAAGCCCCGAAAGGCCTCGCACCCAGTAGCTGTGGCCCCCCCATCGCCGGAGGAGCCCCCCCGCCGCGCCCCCCGCCCTCCCGCCCCCCCCCCCTTTACCTGGCGCCCTGGGGCACAAGGCCGGCTGGACTCGTAGTCCTGGCTCAGCCACTTTGTGACTGGTTCTGCCTCCATCTCCTCATCTGTAAAATGGGCACAAGATCGTGGGCCGGGTGAGGACGCCGCAGGGCAATGCAGGCAGGGCGCCGTGCAGACGCTGGGCTCTCACTGAGCCGGGACTGCAGCCAGCACAGCCCGGAGGTGACCTCCAGTCCCAGACGCACCCTGATGGGCACAGCACGTCCAGCCCCGGGCCTTGGATCCCTCACCTCCTCTGAGTCTGCGGGTGCCGCCTTCTAACTGCCGCCCAGGGTCTGTCCTGGCCACCTCGGGCTGACTGGGCCAGGCAGGGCCCCTCAGCCTACAGGAGTCCAAGTTGCCAAACTTGGTACTTGGAGGACAACGGTGACCTACAGCTTCTTCTGCCCAACGATCGAAGCTTGGAGCCTCCCATCCGAGCTACCCTCCTGCCAGGTGGGCTTTTGTGAGCCCCTCCCTCCTTCCACTGCTTCGATATAAAAACAAATATAATCTGGGCTGGATTGCTTCTTTTTCTTCTAATTTTAAAAGAAATTAAGACGTGTTCCTGGGTCCCTCAAGTATTGTGGCCCCAGGCACTGTGACTGCCCTTCAGGAAGAAAGGGGCCACACCTCCCAGGGAGCTGCCAGCCCTCGCCCTCTTCCTGCAACGAAGTACCTGTGGCTTGGCCAAGTGACACATTCACCTCCCCCGGAAGAGCCAGCCCTGGAGGAGACTATGCAGCTTCCCTCCCTCTAGCCTCACCCCTACTACACATGGAGCTCAAGGCTCAAGAGATTTCTGCCCCCAAATATCTGCAGCAGGCCAGGGCCAAAGGGTCAGGCTGAGAACAGTCACACACACACACACACACACACACACACACACACACTCCTGAAGCTCACAAGCTTTTCACAGATGCGACCTACAGTTCCCAGGGGCCAGTTGCTGCCCGAGGGATTCACCCTGCAGTCTGCATGCGGGTGCTGCACCTGCTGCCCCTGGAAGCCTCCCATTACTTCTGCCACCCTCCTGTCCAATCCCACGGCTGCCTTCTGAGCCTGAGCAACAGTCACATCCCTCCTCTGACAGCAGCCGCAGCCCCTAGCTGGCCCCCAGCTTCCTTCTCGGGCCTTCCACTCCTCCCCTCTGCTGAGGATCCTCCCGCTGCTTAGGATCCAGTCCAAACCCTTTACCTGGCACCGGAGGCCCTGCCAAATTGGGGTTAAGCTGACTACCCCACCCTTTCTCACCCCTGTGTCCCCGCCTAGGGCACTCCCCAGCCTCCCACCCTGGGCATCTCCATGTGTCCGAGTCTGACTGCTCTCCAGTGTCATGCCAGCAAGCTCTTCTAGAGCTCCAACTCTCTGCCACCCCCCTTCTAAGTGGGCTGTGACTTCTTAGCTTCACGGCACCGAGCTCAGAGCTTCTCTTGCGCATCTGGCATGTATATGGAACACTTCAAGGTACCCAGCTCTGGGCCGAACCCTAGAGGATTCAACACAAGCAAAACCTACCTCTGGGCTCAGTTGATCCAGGAAAGAGGACTAGAGACATCCCCCCAAGCCCCAGAGGATTAACCCCACCTCACAGGCTCAGAGCTGTGAGGGAATATCTCAAGGTCACACAGCTGGACAGCGGTGGAGTCAGGATTCCCACCCAGAGGCTCTGAGGATTTGCACCCTTAACCCGTGTGTCATTCAGCTTCCCAATTCCAAGTGTGACTCAACCCAGTATATCCTTGTATTTTATTTATGTGTTTCCTTTATTACATGAGTAATCCACTTTTATTGCAAAGGAACTGGAAAACACGAAGGAAAAAAATAAAACCACCTACTTTCCCATCGCCTAGAGCAAAGCACTGTCAACACTTCAGTGTTTCCATGACTTTTTTTCAAAGCGTATCATACCTTCCTTTTACAAGAATGCCTTCATGCTACCAGTGGTTTTATAATTTTTCTTCCTCTTACAATAAATCAGACACCTCTTTCTACATTAATAAACATTTGTCTACATTGTTTTTTTAAAGGTTTTTTTAAAGATTTATTTATTTATGATAGACACACAGAGAGAGAGAGAGAGAGGCAGAGACACAGGAGGAGGGAGAAGCAGCTCCATGCCGGGAGCCTGACGTGGGACTTGATCCCGGGACTCCAGGATCGCACCCTGGGCCAAAGGCAGGCGCCAAACCGCTGAGCCACCCACCCCCCTACACTGGTTTTCTTAATTGTGAAATGTTGCATACAGAGATGTACTTAAAACCGGTGTACACTTTAAAATAATAATAAAAAGAAACTTCAGCCCCAAACAGTCAGAAGCTTGGGCTTTTCTGCCTCCTTGCTTCTTCTTCCTTTTTTTTTTTTTTTTAGACTTTATTTATTTTTTTTTTTTTTTTTTTTTTTTTTTTTAATTTTATTTATTTATGATAGTCACATAGAGAGAGAGAGAGAGGCAGAGACATAGGCAGAGGGAGAAGCAGGCTCCATGCACCGGGAGCCTGACGTGGGATTCGATCCCGGGTCTCCAGGATCGCGCCCTGGGCCAAAGGCAGGCGCCAAACCGCTGCGCCACCCAGGGATCCCTAGACTTTATTTATTTATTCATGAGAGACATAGGCAGAGGGAGAAGCAGGCTCCATGCAGGACTTGATCCCAGGACCCCAGGATCACGCCCTGAGCCAAAGGCAGACACTCAACCACTGAGCCACCCAGGCGTCCCTCTGCCTCCTTGCTTCTGAGCTGACTGCACCTGTATTCAGATTTCCAGAGTAGGGGTGCAGGGGTGCACACTTCTGTGAGCTGGAACAGGTACCCTCAGCTGAGCCAGGCAGCAGGGCATGGACAGGGTCTCATCAGGCCGTGATCAAGACTAGTCAAGTGGCTGACAGGAATCTGGGCCTGGCTCACTGGGGATTCTGTTCCTAAAATAAGCAGTAGAGAAACCGGTAGGATCTTGGGGATGACAGCCCCGGTAGGGAAGTGCACACACCATTCCGGGGTCTCTTCTCACCACCACCCCGGGGATGCCGTTGCCCCTCTGCTGGCTGGCTGGCTCCTCACTTCCTGGACTGTCCACCCCATGTTTGTGATGAGCCCATCCTCCAGGAGTTCTTGAGAATGACCCCAAGGAGGTAACATTCTGAAATCTTGCATTCTATCTCATGGTTGACTGATGCTTGGCTGAGTAAGAATTCAAAGTTGGAGACTCTTGTCCTCATGCATCATGAAGCCACATTGTGAAGCCTGGCTGCTACAGTGCTCACAGGCAGGCTGAAGCCATTCAGAGTCTTGAGCCCTATTTTGTCACTAGAGTTCCGGAATGTCACCCTGGTAGTCCTCTTTGTGGGTCTAATTTCATCCACCGTGCCAGTACGCAGGGGGCCCTTTCCATGTGGGGAAACTCATATCCTTTATTTTTCAGAAATTGGATTTTTTTTGGGGTCATTTCCTTCCTTCTGTTTTCTCACTTCTCATTCTGAAACCCCTTTTACTCATCATCCTGGACCTTCTAGGCTGGTCTTCTAACTTCCTTTTCTCTCCTATTTGTCATGGGATTTTGTTTTGGTTTAGTTTTTAGTTTTGCGGAGGGATTTCTTTGTTTTGGTTTGGTTGGGTTGTTTTTGTTTTTGCTTTACCCTCAACTTTTCCTTCCTGGCCTTCTGTTGAGGTTTACAATTCTGCTATCCTATTTTTAAAATTGTATTTATTTACTTATTTATTTGAGAGAGAAAGAGAGCACGAACAGAAGAAAAGGGCAGAGGGAGAGGGAGAAGCAGGCTCCTCACTGACTGGGGAGCCCGATGCAGGGTTCAATCCCAAGACCCTGGGGTGATGCCCTAAGCTGAAGGCAGACAGTTAACATACTGAGCCACTGAGGCACCCCACTGCTATCCTATTTTTAATTTCCAAGGTGTTCTTATTTGTTTTCTAAATGTCCTTTTTTAGGGGCACCTGGGTGGCTCAGTCGGTTAAACATCTGCCTTCAGGTCAGGTCATGATCCCTGGGTCATGGGGCTGAACCCCGAGTCCAGCTCCCTAATCATCAGGGAGTCTGCTTCTCCCTCTCTCTCTCTGCATCTCCCCCTGCATGTGCTCTCTCTCTCTCAAATAAATAAAATCTTTTTAAAAATAGATACCTTCAAATAGTCCTCTTTATTTTAAATTTCTTTCACCCTCAAATCTACAAGCAGTTGATGCTGCCCAGTCCTAAGCTTTGGAGGAGGCTTTTGTATAAATGAGGCTTGGTCAGCTTTCCCCACTGTCGGGAGGGATCTGGCTGTCTGCAGTCGGGCAGGTCAGGTAATACTGGTCTTCCTGCTTTTCGGCTTCCAGGGGTTCTTTCCTTTCGTGTTCTCCTTGTCCTTGTGGATTTATGGGCTTCTGGAGGCAATGTGTGCTCTATGCATGTCTTAACCTGAAAATCTCCTCCGTATCTTTGATGACCACAGAGTTGTGCAGATTTGCCATATAACCCATTTAAAGAGTCTCCTCTAGTTAACTATATGGCTTCTTTTCCTTTCTTTTTTCTTTTCTTTTCCTTTCTTTTCTGTCTGTCTGTCTGTCACAAGCAAGGCTGCCTTAGATGCTGAGTTTGGGCTTTGCTCATTCGATTCTCAGGACAAACTCACTGAACTAGACTTGCTGATGTAATTCCACCTAGATCTTTCTCATGGGGCGGGGGTGGGGGGGAGGTCTGTGTGTCTGTCTCCTGGGCGCCTGGCAGGACACGAGACAGGAGCAGAGGGCAAGTGCGGGTGAAGTCAGGCCCTGGCCCGGCCTCACCCCAGCGCTCAGAGGCATCCCACTCCCCTTCTGTCTCGGACCACCTGTCACTCCAGCCTTGGAGCCTTCCACGGAGGGTGGAGGGTAGCAGCCCCTGGCCGTGACAGCGCGGTCGTGAGGAATCCAACAAGCCAAGGTCTGAAACGCATCCAAGGCTCTGATCCCGTCAAGGGAGCTGATAGCGATCGGACGCTTCTGCGCGCCTGCCTGTCTGGTTTGGAGGCACGACTGTTGCTCCCTGCACCGCGCCTGGGCTGAGAAATCAAACAGAAACCACGTGGGGGCGTCCCAAGCCCCCGCACCCGCGAGGCACAGCGACGTCTACACTGCGTCGCCGCTGGGTCACCAAGGTCGCGGGCTAGCGGCCGCGGGGCTCCGCAGGCGCCCGGGTCACTCCCGGCCCCGCCGCGCAGGCGCGCGAGCTCCCGGAGCCCGGGCGGAACCCGTCCCCGCGGAACCTTTCTCCCCGCGCCCGGGGGCGGCCCGCCCGGCGGGAAATGCGTGAGGGGCCGCGCCCTGCGCCTCGGTCGCCCGGGTAACGCGCGGCCGGCGGCGGCCTCACCATGAGCCTGCGGGGCGCGCGGGCCGCGCGGGCCGCGTGGGCTCGGGGCTGGGGCGCGGGCTGCCGCCGCGGCGCCTCGGACCTCCCGCGGCCCCCGCCGCGCGCCGTGGACGTGGCGGAGCTGCTGCGAGACGCCACGGTCGCGGAGGAAAGGCCGCGGGCGGCGGAGGCGCGGCGGCCGCCGGGCCAGTGCTCGGTGCTGCTCTTCCCGGGCCAGGGCAGCCAGCTGGTGGGCATGGGCCGGGGGCTGCTCCGCTTCCCGCGCGCCCGCGAGCTCTACGCCGCCGCCCGCAGCGTGCTGGGCTACGACCTGCTGGAGCTGAGCCTGCACGGGCCGCAGGAGGCCCTGGACCGCACCGCGCACTGCCAGCCCGCCGTCTTCGTGGCCTCGCTGGCCGCCGTGGAGAAGCTGCAGCACCTGCAGCCCGCGGTGAGGCCCGACGGCCCGCGGCCCGCGGGCGGGATGGGCGGGGCCGGGGGCTCCAGGTGCATCGCCTCGGGGAGGCCTCGCGGTTCGCACTGTGCGGGGGTGGCGGGGCGGTGGGGATGCGGCGCTATGAAGCCTGCGTGTCGGGGGAGGGGCTTGGCAGCCCAGGGCTGGGCTCAGCTTTGATTTATATTATTTTTAGAGATTTCATTCATTCATGAGAGAGGGAGAAGCAGGCACCCCGCGGAGAGCCCCTGCAGGACTCGATCCCAAGACCCCGGGATCACGCCCTGAGCCAAAGGCAGACGCTCCACAACTGAGCCACGCGGGTGCCCTGATTTGGTTTATTTTTTAAAGGTCATTCATTTTTATTTAATTCTTTTAAAGATTTTATTTATTTATTCATGACAGACACACAGAGAGAGACAGAGGCAGGGACACAGGCAGAGGGAGAAGCAGGCTCCCTGCAGGGAGCCCGATGCGGGACTCGATCCCGGGTCCCCAGGATCATGCCCTGGGCCAAAGCAGCGCTAAACCGCTGAGCCACCCGGACTGCCCCAAAATTTTATATATATTTATTTGAGAGACACAGAGCAGGAGTGGCAGGGGGAGGAGGAGAGGAAGAAGCAGATGCCCTGCTGAGCAGGGACCCTGTCACCGGGCTCCATCTCAGGACCCCGAGATCATGACCTGAGCCAAAGGCACACCCAACCGACTGAGCCTCCCAGGCCCTGCTGTGTGTCCTCTTCTAGCCAGAGCTCCAGGCCAGTGGCTCCTGGTTCCTTGAGCCTCTGAACACCCTGTCAGCTCTCACGTGCAGAACCTGGGACCGAACACCCCACCCATCCCCTAAAGAACTTGGTCTCATGTCCCACATCTGTCACCACAGGTTATTGAGAACTGTGTTGCTGCTGCCGGATTCAGTGTGGGAGAATTTGCAGCCCTAGTGTTTGCTGGAGCCATGGAATTTACTGAAGGTACACAGGAAGGGGTTTGGTTTTGTGCCAGGGTGTTCTCTTGCTGGGCTCACTGGGGACCAAGGACACTCAAAAATAATTCTTGGAGCCACTTGGGTGATAGAGAAGGGAGCACATGGATGAGAATGACATTGGAACCTGAAGACCAGACTTCACCTTGATTCCCTTTTTTGTTGTTGTTGTTCTTTTTTGTTTGTTTGTTTGGCTTTGGTTTTTTTTTTTGTTTGTTTGTTTTTATTCCCTTTAAAGCCTGATGGGTTCATTGGAGATTTTCTTTCTTTTTGTAATCTCCTGAACTCTGCTTGCCTGTCTCCCACACTGTCCTGGGTGCCTCAGTCCACTCCCACATCACCAGTGCCTGTGACCCTATCAAAGGCCTGCAGATGGTCACGGAATGAAAAAGTAAATGAATGTTTGATCTTGAGCATATCAGTTTCGCTCAAGATGTTTGCTCCTTAGTGAAACCAGTTAAACTGTTTTGCTTATAGTTAAATATGGGCAAAGGATGTGAACAGACCTTTCTCTAAAGAAGATGTACAGATGGGGATCCCTGGGTGGCGCAGCGGTTTGGCACCTGCCTTTGGCCCAGGGCGCGATCCTGGAGACCCGGGATCGTATCCCACATCAGGCTCCCGGTGCATGGAGCCTGCTTCTCCCTCTGCCTGTGTCTCTACCTCTCTCTCTCTCTCTCTCTGTGTGACTATCATGAATAAATAAATTTTAAAAAAATTTAAAAAAAACAAAGAAGAAGATGTACAGATGGCCAACAGGCATGTGAAAAGATGTTCAATATCACTAATCCTTAGGGATGTGCAAATCAAAACCACACTGTGTGGCAGCCCCGGTGGCGCAGCGGTTTAGTGCTGCCTGCAGCCCGGGGTGTGATCCTGGAGACGGGGATCGAGTCCCACGTCAGGCTCCCTGCATGGAGCCTGCTTCTCTCTCTGCCTCTCTCTCTCTCTGAATAAATAAATTAAAAATCTTAAAAAACAAAACAAAACAAAACCACACTGAGGTACCACTTGATTCCCAATAGGATGGCTTCAGCTAAATATATAATGGGGCACCTGAGTGGCTCTGTCAGTTAAGCATCTGCCTTCGGCTTAGGTCATGGTCCCAGGGTCTTGGGATCAAGTCCTGCATCACAGGGCTCCCTGCTCAGTGGGAGTCTCTCCTCCCTCTGCCATTCCCCCTGTTCAGGCTCTCTCTCTCTCTCTCTCTCAAATATTTTTAAAAATATATAATAATAATAAAAAATTTTAAATTAGTAAGTGTTGGCAAGAATGTGAAAAAATAGGACCCTCAGACACGGCTGGCGAGAATGTAAAATGGTGCAGCCACTGTGGAAACCAGTTTAATGGTTCCACAAGAAGTTACACATAGAATTACCATATGGCCCAGTGGTTCTGTCTGCAGGTATATACCTAAAAAATGAAAACATATGTTGATACAAAAAAAACCTGCACACAAAAGTTCATAACAACATTATTCAAAATAGCCCAAAGATGGAAACAATCCAAATGTCCCTCATCAGATGAGTTGGTAAGCAAATTGCACTCTGTCCATGCAATGGAATATTCTTCAGCCATAATAAGGAATAAAGTGCTGATACATGCTACAACATGGATGAGCCTCAAAAGCATGCTCAGTGAAAGAAGCAATCCCTTTTATATGAAATGTCCAGAATATGCAAATCCACAGAGACAACAGATTAGAGATTATGGGGGCAGAGGAAAGGAGAAATGGGGAGTGGTTCCTTCATGGATATGGGGTATTTTATGGAGGGATGGAAAGTTTTGAAACTAGAATGAGCTGGAGGATGCATATTATAAATACAACAAGTACCACTGAGCCATAGACTTAAAACTCATTCTATTTTTTTTTAATTTATTTTATGATAGTCACAGAGAGAGAAAGAGAGAGGCAGAGACATAGGCAGAGGGAGAAGCAGGCTCCATGCCCCAGGAGCCTGATGTGGGATTCGATCCCGGGTCTCCAGGATCGCACCCTGGGCCAAAGGCAGGCGCCAAACCACTGCGCCACCCAGGGATCCCCAAAACTCATTCTATTTTATGACTTTTACTTCAGGGTTTTGGAAAACAGTATTATAGCACTGGTAAGGAAACAACTAAAAAATGCTGCATATTCACACCTCCTAGTAAAACTTTTATATACATAGAGTTTTCTGTGCACATAATTTGCAGTTATAGCAGATGTATATCCTGTGTTTTTTCACTTGACATTTTGCATAGTTAACGCCTGCACGGGAAGACTTCACGTGCCCTCTCCACTTTTCCCCTGTGTTCTTTGCTACTTCCTACCTCAGGCTCTCAGTGGATTTGCTCCAAAGTTTGCTCCCTACCTGGGTGAGGGCCCCACAGTCCAGTACAACTGTATGGACATGCAGAGTGAAGGAAGATGTATTAGGAAGGGTGCAGGGTGTGCTCCTCAGACCTTCCCTGTGGTCCCAGGAAACCCTGGACGGCCCCTTAACTTGTCCTCAGTCCACTCATCCCCTCCCCCAGGGAGAGGACCCAGGACCAGGATGACAGATGTCCAGTCATTACAGGCCATTCTTATGTCACGGTCACTGGAGCCACCTTCCCCGGGCACAGCCCAGGCTTTTCACCTAACACTTGAGCTGCACTGAGCCAGGAGCTCTGCATTTCCGTTCATCTGCCTTGGCAGTGTCAGCTTCTACAGCTCCAAGTAGGGGCAGTAAAACTTGATTTATGAGAATCCTATGTTACTGAAACTGATTCCCAGTTTTTACAACAATCTAGGTAGATTAGATATTATCCTCATTTTATTAACTGAAAATTTGACCCGAAAGGTCATGACTTGCCCAAAACAGTATGGCTCAAGGTCTGCTCCTTGGCACCCTGCTCCCTGCCTCAGGGTTTCTCAACTGCAGCACTGTTGACATTTTGGACCAGGTAGTAACTTGTTTTGGGTGGAGCTGTGCATTGTGGGATGTGGAGCAGCATCCCTGACCTCTACCACCAGATGTCAGTAGCGAGCACCCCTCCCCACACGTGCACAGGCTTCGCGATTGCGACAGAACCACCAGCCTCTATCAAGCCGGCTTTAAAGCTGGGAGCTCCACGGTTTCGTGTGTAGAGCGCCAAGGACAGCGCCCCCTTTCTCAGGATGGTGGCGCCATCCCCATGTGCTAGATGGAGATGCGAAGAACGGAAGAACCGTGGCCTTGTGGACTGGTGACAAACACCAGTGTCCGCGTCTCCAGCGTGCAGCGCAGAGCTTGTGCTTTGTCTTTCAGCTCCAGGCTTCCCTCCTTTGTTCCGTGCCCTGATTTTTCCAAATGCGCTTCTCTCTGGATAGGTCTGTATGCGGTGAAAATCCGAGCGGAGGCCATGCAGGCAGCCTCGGAAGCTGTCCCCAGCGGGATGCTGTCTGTCCTCGGCAAGCCCCAGTCCAAGTTCAGCTTCGCCTGTTTGGAAGCCCAGGAGCACTGCAAGACTTTGGGCATAGCGGACCCCGTGTGTGAGGTGGCCAACTACCTCTTTCCTGATTGCAGGGTGATCTCAGGACACCTGGAGGTTGGTGCCAATGGGAACAGCCTTCCGAGACAACCAGGGCGTAGGGAGGGTTGAATTGTCCCACCCACACTCGGGGGAGGGGAGGGGGTGATGGGTGCTCTGCCAAGCCGTGATCTTTGGGAGGAAGTATTTGAGCAGGGGTGGGAGGGGTGGGGTGGCAGGAGGCCAGGATCCGGTCTCACTCCACGTTGCATAGACAAGGACCCTGGGCAAATCCCCTTGCCCTCTTGAAGGTAAAGGTGTTGGGCCAGATGATCCCCAGGGCCTTCCTGTAGTAAATTCTGGGGTTCTCACAACCTCTGATCTGGTCGCCTCTTTAGCAAGAGGAGAAGCCATTCCTGCTAGGTTTTCCCACCCCACTGTGCCTTTTCTTAGGTGTCTGTTTTTACCCCTTTTCTTCTGTCCTTCCTTCCATTCACTGCTTCCCTAGATGTTTCTAAAGCAGCTCCTCTGTAACCAGCACTGAGGGCACATGGTCTGATAAGCTGGGAACAGGGACCATGGGTTTGGGGGCACAGTAAGGGTTGGGCTGGCTGCCAGAAGGCCTGAGGACGCAGCACCAAGAGTGGTGCTTGGAAGTAAGTCCGCCAGGAAGAGGACATCCCCAGCAGAGAGGCAGTGAGCGGCCAATGGAAGAGGGCAGGTCTGTACCGAGGCCGCGGCCCCGGAGTGCCAAGCGGGTCCACGCAGGGTCTCGCCTGAGGGGCTGCTGGTGCAGGGCCAGCGTCTGCACAGCTCATGTCACCTAGGCCTTGCAGCCAGCCTGTGCTCCCCAGAAAGGAGTCCCGTTTTACACACAAGGAAGCTGAGGAAGAGTGAGAGGCCAGTGCTTAGAGATGTGGAGGTGGCCTGGAGGCCTGGCCTGTCTCATTCTAGAACCTTCTGTCTCCACTCAGCTGCTCTCAGTCTATCATCCCCTGTGAGGCCTTGACAGTATGCCAAGGGTCTGTGTGAATCTCCCTTGAACCAGTGAGTCTCTCCTGTGACAGTTCTGAGAAGATAGGAAGATCAGTGACAGTGGCCCTGTGTTGATCGTATTGCTGGTTGCTCGTTCCCATTAACAGCCTTGGAACAGCCCAGAAGTGAGTGGGGAGGGGCCCCAAACCAGGGCAGGCATCTCCCCACACAGCTCCCAGACAGGTATGCAGGATGACAACTGCTGGGATTCCCAGGGGGGTTAGCCTTCTGGTGCAGTTGGAAGTGCCAAGGCAAAGAGCTCAGGTGAGGGCACGGCCTTCCCGGAGCAGGACAGTCCCTTTGCAACAGCTGATGTGACATAAACCCCTTGGCCTCTGCTAAACCAGAGCCTGGGCTGAGGGCCAGCCTCCCACACCCTGAAGCTGTTGGCTGGGCTCCTGTGGCCCCAGCCTGGGACGAAAACTGACTCTGAGATGCTGAAATGATGCTGCAAGTGCCACCGAGTAGCCACCCATGCAGGTGCCGCTGACCAGACAGTCCAGTCATGGTGGGGAGGGTCTGAAAGGCCTGTGATCAGAGGGGCTCCTGGGTGCCCCTCAGTGAGATGGGGATGGAGGGAGGTGGTAGGGTAGTGACGTGAAGCGTCAGGACAGGCTGGACTCTGCTGCAGTGACAGGCGGCCCAGACCCCTCTGTGCTTCCCACAGGAGTGGGTCACACTGCCGTCACACTTTGCTTCCCTATGCTGAGCTCTGCTCCACTTCGCTTTCACCAGCGCTCGGGCCACTGCAGCAGCCTGTGTGGGACGCCGACAGACTCGGCTCAGGATGGTAAGACGTGGTGAGCCACGGGCTGCGTTGGTGATGCCCAGGTGGATCTGTCCACCTGCAGGGACGGGCCACAGAGATGGGCGACAGGTGCCATCTGACCAAAAGTAGGAATCCTTCCTACCCTTTGGGGACACAAATAGCTAACCTATTACAGACTTTTTATTTTAACACTTTTTAAAGATTTTATTTATTCATGAGAGACACAGAGAGAGAGAGATAGATGCAGAGACACATGCAGAGAGAGGAGCAGGCTCCCTGCGGGGACCCTGATGCAGGACTTGATCCTAGAACCCCAGGGTCAGACCCTGAGCCAAAGGCAGACGCTCACCCACTGGTCCACCCAGGCGTCCCAGGTTACAGGTCTTTTAGTGTACGTGGCTGGGCTCGGCATATGAGGTCATTGCTGACCCTCATGTAGTGCCTGTGCGCCAGGCGGAGTTCTCCTCCATAGCCTGAGTTAACTGTTGTCCGCCTTTTATAGATGAGGGAACCGAGGCCCAGAGGTGAGACAGAGGGAGACAGGCTCGTCCAAGGTCATGCAATTGCTGGGACCTAAACTCACCCTCCATCTTCCAGGGAACAGCAGGCTCAGCCTCTGCGTGGCTGTAGATGGTGGCGGACCAGAGACGGGGCCAGAGACAGGCAGACAGACCATGTAGTGCAGGAGAAGCCCTCGGGCAGAGCTGGTGGAGGGCTGGCAGGGGGGCAGGCCTGGCTGTGTCCTGAGGCCATCTGGTCTCTGAAAATGTCTACTATTTTTAAAATATTTGCAAATTATGTTATTTGCAAACAGCTCTGAGGTGGAGCCTGTTAGCTGGGAGGCCCTTTCTAGGCTGAGACGCCCTTCAGGGGAAGGGTTTTGGCTTCAGGGACAGAGCTCTTGACTTCTCGAGAAGTCAAGACGAGGGGGTTCTGATAGAAATGACGCCTGGAGTCTCTTGAGTTCTTATCTTGAGGGTTATGGAGCAGTAAGAAAACGGGCCTATAATTGAAGACTAGGTAGCATGTTCTCCTTTATCCGACCCTTACACCTCCTGCCTGACCGCGTCCCAGCAACCTCGTGAAGCAGCTGAAGTTGTGCCCACTTTGTGGATGACAAGAGTTCAGAGGTTGAGTGGTTTGCCCCAGGCGCCCGGGCCACTGCATGAGGCGCTGGGGTGGACCAGGCTTCCCGGCCTCCATCTCTCTCTAGCCACCTGCCCAGCTGGGGGTAGGAATGGTCATAGCCCCAGGGGAGGACTTCGGGGCCGCTGAGTACACAACTGATGTGTTCTGGAACAAAGAGGTGAAGTGAGCCAGTCCTCGCGGCTGTTTGCAGGATGAAACAGGCAGATGGGTCAGAGCTGGTGCCAGTGGTGGCCGCCTCGCCGTGTGGTGCCTCCCCTAAGATGTCCTTGGCTTAAACGTCTTTCTTCTTCTCCCAGGCGCTGCAGTTCCTCCAGAAGAATTCCTCTAAGTATCACTTCAGGCGCACCAAGATGCTGCCCGTCAGCGGTGGGTTCCATACGCGCCTCATGGAGCCAGCCTTGGAGCCCCTGACCCAAGTCCTAAAGTCGGTTGGTGTCAAGAAGCCTCTGGTTTCCGTCCACTCAAACGTCGATGGGAAGAGATACATGCATCCAAAACACATCCAGAAGTTGCTGGTGCAGCAGGTGGTCTCCCCGGTGAAGTGGGAGCAGACGATGCATGCCATATACGAGAGGAAGAAGGGCGTCGAGTTCCCCAAGACTTTTGAAGTCGGACCTGGGAAGCAGCTGGGAGCCATCCTGAAGAGCTGCAACCTGCAGGCCTGGAAGTCCTACCAGAACGTGGAAGTGCTGGCGGACGACGATGGCGGGGCCTAGAGCAGGCCCCAGAGCAGGCCGAAGGAGTCTGCGGTGCCGGGGGAGGGGCGGGGGGCCCAGGGGGTGCTGCTCTGGGCCTGGGCCGCTTTCTCCGAGGTGATTGGGAGGCTCTGTGTGCAAAGTGCTTTGACGGCCACTTGAAAGGCACTGAGAGGATTTCTTTTTTTTTTTTTTTTTTTGAGAGGATTTCTTTTACTGGAACAGGTCCGGCTCTCCCACTCGCCCCCGCCTCCTCCAGGCATGTTCCGAGGCTCGGGCAGCAGCCCTGCTGCCAGAAGTCTTGGTGAGGACCTGCTCCGCCTCCCCCAGCTCTGGTCTCAGGTGGCTGCTCTGTAAGGGGCTGAAGGCACCTGGCGGGCGGGCATGTTCCAGGGCCTGGGAAGGCTCAGCCCAACGCCTATCACGCCCTGGTGTGGCCATGAGGCAGGCCAGAGCCAGAGCAGCTCCTCCACTGCCCCGCTGGCCTGTGCACACCCACGGCCAGAATCTTAGCCCCATGGTCACTGAACGCAAGGGGCTTTAAGACACAATTGGCCTTGGCGGCCGTTCTGTCCACCCCAACACTCAACAGGTGGGAGACCCGGTCCCACATTTGTTTATTTCCCAACAGTGTTGAGTGTGCCTGCTGTATGCCTGTGAGTGGCCTCTACCCTCTGCTGGGGAAGAGGGTCCCGAGCAAGGCGGGAAGGGTTTGGGGAGGCTGGGCGCTCGGTCTCCCCACGCCCCTGGCATCCCCTCAGACGGTGATCACGGACTGTCTCCCGTGTGCCCGGGACCTGCTGTGGCACAGGCTGCCCTCAGAGCTTCTCAGCCAGCTCCACACTGGGAGCAAAGCGCAGGTTCTCTGTGGATGCCGCTCCTGCCCTGATACTAAAAACGAGTAATTCTAAGCTTCTCGGGGTTTTGTCATTAATCCGCAATCGTGGGAAAACCTCACAGTACAGAATCTCTGCATCTGTCCGTAAATGTGGCTGTTGTGTAGACTCCTGTCAAATCCTGGGGAGCTTCCTCATTTTTAATTCCACGGTGTCTCTCAACAGGGGCCCCGTTGGCCTCTGGGCAGACCTGTTACACACACGGTGCGGGCAGCCGCCCTGGCTCCTGGCCACTCCGTGCAGGTAGCTCTTCAGGCGTTGTGACCCCCGGACAGGCCCCCGTGTGTCCGCCGCCCCGGCCGAGCCCCTGCACATAGGGCCATGGAACCCGATCTTCACCACGGCCTGACATGGAGGGTTCTTTGGAGTTCAGTGACGAAATAAGGATCTCTTCAAAATCTCTTGTAGAAGTTCTCAAACATTCACAAAGAACCTTGCTAGTATCTTTAGAGTGTGGATCCTGTCTGAACCCCCTTCTCCGAGCGCTGTAGTAGCAGGAAGCTCTGAGAGGAGACTGGCCGGGCTCCCCAGTCTGGGCTTCCGTTCTCGCCGTGCTGCAGGCTGGATGGTATCACGGGGCCACCCTCAGCTCGAAGGAGCATGGTCCACGGTCCCACGTAAGGGAGCTGCAGAGGCAGTGGAGGGGGAGTTCCCACGTGGCAGGCCTTGCTGCTTCTATGGGCACAGCCCTTTACCTCAGGGCCCAGGATGGCGCTCTCAGGCCCATCCCTACTCGAAGGCACAGCAATTGAGGGACATAGGGTGCTGTCCTAAGGAAGGTTCCAGAAAGCTGGCCACGTCTCTGCCTGCACTGCAGGGGCTTCCTAGTTTGGGGAACCCAGGGGTGCAGGAGCCCTGGGAGCCCGGGCCAAGGTGGATGGGGCCTCCTCCTGCCCCTGCAGACTGAGTTGGGATGAGTGACAGAGGCATAGGGTGCTGAGGGGAGTTATGGGGAGCCCAGGGTCTGGGGTGTGGGCCTTAAGGGTGGTGGTGGATCCTACATCCTGCTCCTTGGCAGGTCTGGGCTAGTTCCTGCCCCCTGAGGAAAGTAGCCCACGCCATTGCTCCCACGGTGCTGGAGGCAGGAGTCCCACCTTCCACCACATTTGGGTCCCGTGCCAGTGGAGGCCCTGGGCCTGTTTCTCTCCAGCAGCTCGCCTCCCTCAGTCCGCCTGGAATGGGGTGCTGCTTCCCTGCCTGGCAGAAACGGATCTCCCTGGGCACCTTCTTCCTAAGAGAACAGATCTTGCCTCTTCATTCCTAAAAATCTTGACTGGCCCAAGGGCCTTGATCAAAAGCCTCTGAAACCGCAAAGGCGATAGGGCCCCTTGTGCCCTGGCAGCCTTGTTGCCTCCTCTGGGAAGGCGCTTCGCTGTTTCCAGCAGCCTCCACCCCAGGGGATAGGGGCTGTGTCCAGGCACTGCCCCTGGGACCTGCTGCAGAGGAGCCGCAGGAGATGGGGGCCTCATGTGGAGGTGACCGCGTCACCCCTGCCCCCTTCCTGGGAGGGATGGGCCTCTAGTCTTTCCTTTCTGGGGTTGGACAGTCAAGATTTCTGGTATCGCTGTTGCTTAAGCATCTGTCCGCAACTTGTGCAAGTTGCCACGTGGACCAGCCAGACTGGGTTTGACTGTGACCCCTCCCCGTGGGCCTCAGCATCTTACTGCCCCATGCGGCTGGACTGGCCAACGGTGACGGTCAGAGGATCCCACTGCCCCTCTGGTCAAGCCCCTTACTTCTCTGCTTTGAGCAGATGAGTGAAGTGGCTGCAGCTGGCACCTCCTGTGGGGGCGCAGCAGCAGTGGGCAGCTCCTCACAACCCCAGGGTTGGCATGAACCGGCAAGACAGGGAGTCACACCTCCATCAAGCTCAGCCAGGGCTCCCACCCCAGGGCCTTTGTATGTGCCACTCCCCCTAGCTAGGTGACCCCTTCCCTCGTCTCCTCCACAGCAGCTCCTCCAGCCAGCCTGGTCTGTGTCCCATCCACCCCAGCCCGTTTCTGTCCTGTTGCCTCCAGAACACAGCCCACAGCTCTTCTGTGCTTTTTTCCCTCCCCCAAAAACAACGATTAGAGGGGCCAGGTCTTCACATCCCCGGAACTTGTGCCCAAGCCTAGCACAGTAGGGGCTCCCCTGACATCCATGGGTGGGGAGAATGCTGCAAACCCTAGAACACCTGGGGAGGGAGGTCCCCAAATTCTGCAAGGAGAAGCCTCTGCATCAGCTGCACCAGGGGGCTCCATAAACAGCATTCCCCTTCCCTCTTCTCACTGAAGCCCAAGCTCCTTGAGAAGCTGCAGGCACCCCCGGCCACATCTAACACCTACATGGTCAGGTGGGCAGTTCTATCCCGAGAGCTTAGGAGCAAGCTGGGGCTAGATGGTTAGGGAGGACTTCCTGGAAGAGGTGCCTCTGGATCTGGCCTTGCCGCTCCCCGGCTTGCCCTGGGTGGTTTTGGGATGGCCTGACCTTGCCCCAAGGGCCGGGTAGTCAGGCCCCAAGCCGTGAGGGGCGGGACCTGGAGAGCTGTGGCACAGGAGCCTGGTGGTGGCCGGGAGTACGCGGGACCTGGCCAGCCTGGCCGGAGGGAGGCATGTAGCTGCACATGCCAGATGGGCTTTCATGGGCTCTGGGGCTAGCGGAGGGCAGGCCCCGAAGAGGCAGCTGCAGAGGACGTGGGCACGGGGCTGGAGCAAGGGGGGGCCCAGCCCAGGGCTGGCATCTGAGACGGGAACTGTGGTGGGGCAGGGGGACAGTCAGAGCCCAAGTTCCAGAAAGAGGACCTGACTGGGTCTAGAAACAGCACTGGGCCCAGGTCTGGGGCAGGCTGGACCCTCACGGGGGTGCCCCTCATCTAGCCCCTTCTCCCTGCAGGCCGCACTGTCCAGCGGGGAGTGCTGGATGAGCAAACCTGGGGAGGGCAGGCAGCCCAGCTGTAAGACTGAAGGCCCAAAGGAAATAATCCCTAATGGTAGATTCAGGCACCAGGCACGACGAGAGAAGGCATAAACCTGATTGTGTTGGGCCAAACTTCACGACAGCAGGTGCAGGAAAGAGCCTGCAGGTGTGTGATCACGTACAGGTGCTTGCACACGCCCGCCCTCTCTCCCCCTCCCCCTTGAGTCTCCAGCAAGGGGCCAGAGCCGGGCGGCAAACCCCAGAGAGGACCAGAGACCAGCTGGAAACAACATTTTATTGAGCTCTCCTCAGCCATCAAATCTATTCCAGCAGATTTTCTCTTCGCCCAGGGGCCTTCCCGACATGGGGGTGTGGCCAGCACTCCCCCCCCAACCCCCGCCGCCAGAGGAAGGCTCCAGGCTCCTTCCCTGCCGGGTGGTGGTGGCAGTGACAGCACCCAGGCCACCTCAGGGGCTGAGGCCAGGAGAGCGGCCCAGCCAGGCCTTGGCGCGGGCAGTTAACCAGTAACGACCCCCGAGGTATAATGAATTCATTTCTCTTACAAAAAAGAAAGAAAAAACTAGTATGAAACCTCAGTAGTGTCCCAGCACTCGGAGTTTAAATATAAAAAAAGGGATCAGCAGAAAACAGTTAAAAAAGACAACAAAACCAGCAAGGCCACCTCCAGGGTGGCGGTCGGGCGGGGGCGAGGCCAGCCCCGTCCCCAGCGGCTCCAGCTGGTATCACTGGAGGAGGCGGAGGCCCCAGCCTAGTAGCAGCACCAGCAGCAGCAGCAGCGACAGCACCAGCCCGCGCCCCGGGTTGGGGGACACCTGTGGGATGAAGGGCGGGAGAGGTGAGACCTCCAGCCGGGGCCGGGGGTGCTCAGGTGCCCCCCACGTGTGCTCAGGGGCACGGGGTGAACCAGGGTGGCTGAGAGGGTGCTGGAGAGTGGGTCAGGGAGGCGGGGACACAGGAGCGTCTCCGGACAGCACAGCTCACAGGTGGGGACAGCACCCAGAAGCCAGAGCACAGGTGGGCCGGGGAGACGGCCCGGGAGGCGGCAGAGGAGAAGCCTACCCAGGCCGCCGTGGGCACCAGTGGGGGCTGAGCTAGGGTAAGGGACGGTCCCCGGTGCTGCTGGGACAGACAAGGAGGGTCGGGAAAGAGGCTCAGGAGAGGCACCTGCCGGGCAGAGGAGCGAGGATGGTTAGGGAGGCTCACGCGGGGCTGGTGAAGGTGCTCCCGGGGGGTGGGTGGGGAGCCGGAGCATGGGTGTGGGAGCAAACACGCCTGAGAACTGGAGCATAGGGTGGGGGGCAGCCCAGGAGGCTCAGCGGTTTAGCGCCGCCTTCAGCCCAGGGCATGATCCTGCAGGCCCGGGATCGAGTCCCGCATCGGGCTCCCACACGCACGGAGCCTGCTTCTCCCTCTGCCTGTGTGTCTGCCTCTGTGTGTGTGTGTCTCTCATTAATAAGTAAATAAAATCTTAAAAAAAGAAAAAAAGAACCGGAGCATGGAGCTGATAAACCAGGGGTCTCCAAGCTGAAAACCGGGAGAAACGAGGGCAAGCAGGCACCACAAGACAACGGGGGGCGGGGAGGAGCAGTCTGTGGCACCCGAGGACATGCTCTGCGGGGCAGCAGCTCCGTGGCTGCAGGTGTCACCGCAGGCAGGCGGGTAAGTCAAGGTCACAGAGTTCACGGTTCATTTACCCTGTTCCGGAAGGTCAGGAAGCTCCAGATGCGGATGTTCTCCCTGAGGTTAGCAAGACCATCCAGGAAACTTCTAAGAACACCTCTCAGGCCTGTCTGGTTGTAGGTAAAAGCCAAGCTGTAAGACAAATGGGCAGGGAAGCAGGGCCATTACTGCAGGGAACAGGGGCGGAGATGGCCTTTATTTCAGGGGACCCCCGCGGGGAGAGGAGGGCGGCGTCCCCTCCCCCCCACACCACTCTACCCCCTTCCCCGGGTGGATCCACCAGAGGTTCTCTCTCCACGGGCCATTTCTGGTCCTAATGCATCTGATTTCCTGTTTCCTTCCCCTACCCACCGGCCTACCGGGGGTTTTGGTCTTGGGTTCTGGAAAATGCTCCACTGCTCACCGGCCCAAGGACCTGCCGGTCCTCCCTCCGGAGGATCTTTGCTGTGATGGAGGCCCAGGCACCCCAACAGAAGGCTGCCTCCCTGGGGACCAGGAGACCACAGTCGCTCTGGCTTAGGGGGAGGGTTTCCACATCCCCACCTTGAGAACCCAGAGATGCTGGCAAATGGTGGAAGTACACAGTGTGCTCAGGACAGATGCCTCCCGGCAGGACACACGGCTTCGCCAAGCTCACCACTTCCTACCAGCACTTTAAGTCAAGACCCTTTCGGAAAAGCACAGTCTTGGCTTGATGAAGAGGCAGAGGAAGGCACTGGGTTGTGCTTAGTCTGTGGCCCAGGGGCAGGGGCGGGGCAGGAGGTGGAGGGCTGGGGGGGGCACCACCTGTACATGGCCATCCCGGGCAGCTCGCCAACGCGGGGAAGCATCCATCTCACTTCCATCTCGTCCCCGATGAAGGCCAGCCGCATGGCCACATCGTCGGGGTTGTTGCTGTGGGGAGGGCACAGGGAATTAGGGGTGTGGCCGTGTGGTGACCCCCATACACAGGCCCACCTGGCCCACCGGGCCCCGGATTTGTGGGAGGCAAGGGGCGGCACAGAGCAAGGTGGGGGGCAGGGAACCTTCACATGCCCCTCCCCTGGCCCCCACTTTGCTCCAGAAAAAGCCAGCGAGGGCCCATCCCCAGGTGGGTTCCGTGTAGCGCAGGCCCCGCTTGTGGGAGGGCAGAGACACAGTTAGCGCCGCCGCTCCTCCAAGGAAAACCCAAAGCTGGAGAATCCTGGGAGAGGACATCCACCGGGAGGCTTGCCAGGAAAGATGACGAAGGTGGGCAGCGGGGCTGGGGCTCTGAGCCCCCACCGGGTCACTAGGACTGGCTTTCCCCGGGGCTCCACCTGCCAACCTGCCCTCCTCCTCGTGGGGAGGGATTCCAGGACCTGTTCCCTGCTCCCCCATCCTGAAACCACCTGTCACCCCCTCCAGTTCCCTCCTCTCACTGACCGGAATCCTGGATGGAAAGGAGGTACATGCCATCACACCTGATCTCCAAATCCAGCATCCTCCCCTCCCCTGCCCTCCCCTCTGGCCGGCTTCAGCCCTGCTCTCAGGGGTTTGCCCACACATTGCATCTGGGAATTTCCAGGCTCCCAGCTCAGCCCCAGCCACCTGCCCAGTCTCCCCGGGGTCCCTGCTCTCCATCCCAGGGATGATGGAAGGTCGGGTGGGAGGCTGAGAAGGCCTGGCTGGCAATCAAGGTCGGGGGGTGGGGGGGTTGAGGTCTCACCTCTGTCCCAGGCAGCCCCAACCCCCAGGTTGGGGACCTAATGACTAAGAGAATCCTGAGGCCTAAAGCAGAAGGGAAGCACCTGGGCCCGGTCCTGGGAAGATCCCCTCTCCGCCACCCCGACAGCCGGGCCAGGCACTGTGTGCCGAGTGGCTTCCTCAGGCTACTTCTGATTTTCTAAAATTAGAACCATCTCATCAAGAGGCCTTGATGAGCTGATCACGGTCACCGAGGGGCAGGAGTCAGCCCGTCCTAAAGCCACGAGTTTGAGTCATTTTGGTGGCAGCGCCAAGGCCCATCCCGGGAATATGCTGGACGCCGAGGGCCTCTGTGGGCTGCTCCCCGAGGGGCCGCCCCGCCCGGGCACAGGCCTCCTGGACCACGCCTGGGAATTTCCACCCTAGAGCCCTGCCCGGACAGCCCCGAAGGCTGCTCCCCTAAGTATACCCCCGAGCTCACTCACCAGAGATGGGGGTGGGTGGGGCCCACAGAGTGTTACTGGGACCTACCTGTTAGGGGAGGGCCCAGGGTCATAATACTCCACGAGATCTGTCATGCCCGGAACCTCCAGAACTTCTGGGCCATGCTCCTGCAGGAAGGTGCTCAGAAAGAGGTTCCTGGAGAGGGGTCCTGAGTGAGACATTTCTTCTCTGGGGGAGAAAGACACAGACTGAACCCTTGTTCATTGAAGCTGGGACTCTCCTGCTCACTCTCCCACATGCCTTGCAGCCGGTGGTGGGCGTGCGACCCCCAGTTCTGAGCCATGAGGTCTCAGAGCTCTGACGCGGGAGGAGGAAAGGGAGCAGCCTCGCCCGGGCAGCTCTTCTCCCTCCTTGCTGCCTTCAACACAGGAGAGGGCTGGAGCGGCAGCAGCCACTTTATGACACCATGTTGGTGCTCAACATAAGGATAACCAACATGCTGGGTGCCTGGGTGGCTCAGGGGGTGAGGCCGGGGGTCCCAGGATCAAGTCCCACACTGGGCTCCCCACAAGGAGCCTGCTTCTCCCTCTGCCTGTGTCTCTGCCTCTCTCTCTCTGTGTCTCTCATGAAAAAATAAATTTTTCTCTTAAAAAAAAATAAAATAAAATAAAAGAGGGCCAGCCTGGGTCTCTTTAAAAAAAAAAAAATTTATTTATGAGAGAGAGGCAGAGACACACGCAGAGGGAGAAGCAGACTCCATGCAGAGAGCCCTATGTGGGACTCAATCCCAGGTTTCCAGGATCACGCCCTGGGCCGAAGGCGGATGCTCAACCGCTAAACCACCCAGGTGTCCCCCACTGAGCCACCCAGGTGTCCCTCTGCCTGTATCTCTACCTCTCTGTCTCTCTGTTTCTCATAAATAAATAAAATCTTTAAAAAAATTAAGCAACATGCCAAGGACAGAGGAGAGAGGGACAGAGCCTGCCTCTCTGATGGCATTCTTAAACACTTGCAAAAATACATGCCACAGCCAGCCTAATTGTGCAGGAAAAATAAAACCCAATTCATTCAAATCACCCTTCATTGAGTTTCCAGTTCCTTGTAGCCAGAGGCCCTCCCATTACGACCATGGATTCCCACATCTTAAAGTGTCTACGTCCCCCCTTGGGATAGCCAGTGGGATCCCATGACCTCATTCACCACAATTCACCCCACATCGTAGGTCCGGAATATAATGGTGAAGAATGTGGAACTCAAGGACCCGAGTTCAAATCCCAGCTCCGTCACTTCGTATCTGTGTGATGCTGAGGGATGGGACACCAACCCTTAGGGTTTTTGCACCTCAACTCCCCGTCTTACAATAATGTCCTGGGTTTTAAGAAATTTTCTAAGTCTTCACATTAGCCTGCTGGTTGCGGAGAGAACCCTCTTGCTAGCTTGTTGGGTCCCTAACCTTCCAGGTAGGTATTTAATTAAGACGACACTGGGGGCTTGGAGAAGCTCATGATTAAGCCAAGAAGGGACAGAGCCACGTGTCCCCGGTCCCCAGCCCAGCGTGGACGGTGTTCAGCCCTGAAGCGGATCAACTGTCGGCAGGACGTACACGGGCAGCCTCCAGGGGACCCCGAGTTTGGCAAGAGCACACACAACTTGCTTTCAGCATCAGGAGTGGGGACGGGAGGCCCAGGGCGGGGCGCAGGGTGGGCTCGTGGGCGCGCATCCCCCAGGTGTCTCGGGGCGAGTCTAGACAGGTTACTCTCAACACGCGGTCAGAGATGGACACGCTGTGATGTCCTGCGGGGCGCGGACAGGTATTTGAGGGTCTGGGCTCTCTGGCCTTGGGGAAAGGAAACCACAGAAGAACAGCGTTGTTCTAGAGATTGAGTGCCCAGAATGTGTGTCAAGGGGGCTGTTCCGGTTTCCTAAGGGAAAGCCAGGAGAGCCTCTGGTCTGTTCCAGGTGAGAGCCCAGCTTGAAAGGCAGCTCCAGCGGGAGCGAAGCCTGGAGAAATCAGACGTGTAAACACAGGCACGACCGCCACAAAGGGCCCGTGGCCTGACATATGCCACCTGCACCTGCCAGGGCAGCACCTTCCCCTGCGGGCTGACAGGAGCGGTCGGGTCCTGGGTGGGGGCTGGGGGGCGGGTGCTGCCACCTGCTGACGGCACCTGCAGGCAAGGTGTGAGGGCACACAGGCCTGGGACCCAGTGTCCCCCCACCCCCTCCCCCCGCCGCCATCAGGCCAGCAGGCGCCCAATGGGGAGGACCAGGTGCTATTTCTAAGAACCCGAAAATGCTGCTAGCAGCTCAACAGCAGCTCAGGGACTGCTGAGTGCCCACTCCTGGTACACCTGTTCCAGGGAACACCAGGCAGCAGGCACAAGCTATGAGGTGTGGGGACCCCTGGCTGGCTCGGTTGGTGGAACACGAGACTCAATCTCGGGGTCGTGAGTTCAAGCCCTGCGGTGGGCATTGTGCTTCATTTAAAAAAAAAAAAAAAAAAGCAAAAAAAAAGCTATGAGGTGACTCTAGTTCCCTCTACAATGTAAAGCTCTTCAACCAGACTTTTTAAAAAAACTAGATCACAAAACTAGTCCGGTTGGAAGGCGCTCTGAGCCAGAGACAGCGAGGCTTGCTGGAAGTGGTGGACCCAGTCCCAGGGAGCCTCCTCCAGCCACACCCTGGCGCCGACCCCGGATTCAGCCAGCAGCCGGACTCCAGCGCTGCGTGCTTAAAAAACCAGAGAAACAGGGCGCCTGGGTGGCTCCGTCGGTTAAACATCTGCCTTCAGTTCAGGGTCCTGGGATCAAGTCCCACATCGGGCTCCCTGCTCAGTGGATAGTCTGCTTCTCCCTCTGTCTGCTGCTCCCCCTGCTTGTGCACTTTCTCTGTGTCAAATAAATAAAATTAAATTAAATTTAAAAAAGAGAGAAAGGAGAACATTGGGGGGTGGCGGACAGCAGCACAAAAGGCAACTGACTCGTTAGATGGAGTCTCAACAACGTAGAGGAAACATTTCAGAATAAAAGATGGGGAGCATTGGGATACCTGGGGGGCTCAGCGGCTGAGCGTCTGCCTTCGGCCCAGGGCGTAATCCGAGGATCTAAGATCGAGTCCTGCATTGGGCTCCTGCATGAACCTGCTTCTCCCTCTGCCTGTGTCTCTGCACTCCCCACCCCCTTGTCTCTCATGAATAAATAAAATCTTAAAAAAAAAAAAAAAAAAGATGGGGAACATTGAGGCCGCCGAAGAAAACGTGATCATTCCAGTGACACAGGAGACGGAAGATTTCTAGCAAACATGAAATGAACCTCTATGCAGAACCACCTCTTGGAACCACCAAGAGGTTCAAGGTTGCTGGACACCAGATCAACATATGAAAATCAATACCCACAAGGCAACCAGAAAATACAGCAGCAGATAGATACCTATTTACAGACACATAAGGCTTTTAGGAAGGAAACGTGATTTAAAAAAAAAAAAAAAAAGAGGGATCCCTGGGTGGCGCAGCGGTTTGGCGCTTGCCTTTGGCTCAGGGCGCGATCCTGGAGACCCGGGATCGAATCCCACGTCGGGCTCCCGGTGCATGGAGCCTGCTTCTCCCTCTGCCTGTGTCTCTGCCTCTCTCTCTCTCTCTGTGTGACTATCATAAATAAATAAAAATGTTATAAAAAAAAAAAAAAAAAGAAAAGAAAAAAAGAGTCGGGGGGGGCAGAGCTTAAAACTTTCATGGAGAGGGAGAAGGACGCCTGGGTGGCTCAGTGGTTGAGCATCTGCCTTCGGCCCAGGGCGTGATCTTGGAGACCCGGGATCGAGTCCCACAACGGGCTCCCTGCAAGGAGCCTGCTTCTCCCTCTGCCTGTCTCTGCCTTTCTCTCTGTCTCTCATGAATAAATAAAATCTAAAAAAACAAAAAAAAAAAAAAAAAAAAACTTTCACGGAGAAAAACTAAGAACTCCACTGAAGGGCATAAAGAACCCAGATACCTGGAACCAGCTTTCACAGACGAGATATTTTAACGCTGCAAGGTTGTGAGCACTCTGCCTGTGTAAGGATTGTGACCCAAGGAGCCTCTAGCCGCTGCCAGGCCCCAGGGAGCTTGGTGTCCATGCAAATGACAATTTCCCAGGAAAAGCAGTCCCAGCCCTCATTTGCATGGGCCCCCAGCCCCCCTTCCCCTCCTCACCACGCCCCAGCAAGGGGCTGCTCTCTTCCCAGAGGCTCCTGTGCACTCCCACGGAAACCCCTGCCTCACCGCAGCCAAGGGGCCACAGTGGGACTTCGGTGGGCATGTGGCCTCTGAGCCTCACTTTGACCCACTGTCCCCACATCCCTCAGCCTCCAGCAGACACTCCCAGAATCCCTGGGCACCAAGTGGGAATGCGGCCCATGAGCCCTACAGGGGCATGCGCCTGACCAGGGACAGTGACCACTGGGCAGCCTGGCCAGGGGGAGGTTGAGGCCTGTGTCTGATTAGCTCCGGGGTTGGGTGAGAGCTGGGGTGGTGCCTCCCCTGCAGACAGGTGGCAGAGTCTTGGGTCACCTAACTCAACCACTCACTGCAGTACAGTGTGATCTTAGGCAAGGGCTTCAGTTTCCTTATCTGTTAAATGGGGGATAATGATCCCACACTAACAGGGTTCCTTTTCCAGGCAAGAACCGGCACAAACTGCCGGTTAGAACCCCAGCTGATGTGTGAGCACCGACCTGTCACGGCCCGACTCCAGCCCTGTGTAAGGATTCTCATTAAATGCTCACCAACCAGGCCTAGGGGCTCTAGATCTGAGCAGCAGGAATCAAGAGTGTGGCCAGGGACCTGGGCGCAAGTTCCCCACAGCAGTCCCCCAACGCTTGGGGACTCCAGCGCTGGTCACTTCCTGTCCACTCTGCTGTCTAGCTGCCCGGCTGCCCTCCAGTCTCTACTGGGCCCTCTCCTAGCTGATCTGCCCCCAGCAGCCTCAGATCCCACCCAGCCACTGCTCCACTCAGCTCCCCCGGCCCGTCGGGGGTTGTGCACACTGCTATCAGGGCCCTCTTCTGCCCCTGGCCACCTCACCAGCCCCAACCCTGCCAATCCAATCTCAGGCCCTGCTCCCGCCCCACTAAAGACCACGCGCTTCTGTGAACGGTGCGCTGACACATCAGGCCTCCCCCAGTGTTTGCAGGAGCAGGGCCCGCGGGCTGGCAATCCTGACTCCTTTGACCGCTCATTCCTACTGGTCCCCAAAGAACTCAGCCCTGGCATCGCCTTCCTAGATGCTCCAAGGAGGCTGGGGGGCTTGGGGAGCCCACGCAGCCCCTGCCTCTGCTCCCTTCTATCTCTAACCACCCACAATGGGGGCTGCTGATTCTTCATCTGTGGTGTGGACCCCGCGCCCCGTTCCTTCCCTCCTAAATGAAGATACTAGTAATGTGTGTCTCCCAGGGCTGCTGTGAGGACAAAAGGATGGAATCTGTGTTAATGCCCCAACACAACACCACAAACCAGGAGCTGCCATTGTTCTTAATCTTTGGTTCCCAGCCGTGGCTCAGAGCACGTGGTTTGTCAAACAACCAATCACAGCCCAGTACTGAGGAAGCTGCAGGCCCAGGAGCCTGGACTGGTTTTTTTAAGAATCTATTTAAAAAAAAAAAAAAAGAATCTATTTTTTTTCCAGCAGATTTGCAAACAAGTAGTTTCAAACCGTTCCTGGGTGAAAAGAAGGCATACCTAGACACCCAGCCCCAACCCAGGCTGCAGCCCACACGCTCACCCTCCTACACACTCCCCAGAAAAAGCCACTAGGAACCCTCTTTTGCTCGCAGAGCTTGGATGCCAATGTCACCTGTGGGCAGAAGATGCCGCCCTCACGGCCACAGAGACACCTGTGGGGCCCAGGAGATGGAGAGAGGGCAGTCTCCCCACCGCCCAGGTGTGGTTTCACAGGGCTGGACAAATGCTTCCATCTGCATAGATCATCTGCAGAAGAGGCAAGGAGATTAATAAAAACAGGTAGGGGTCTCTCTAGGACAGACGTGGGAAGGGGGCTGAATTTCTTGTGTTCTACTACAGTGCATGTGCTGGGATGGCTAGTTCAAAAAATAAAGCAAAAATCACTGTTTTGAGGCAATAGCTTGAATTTTCCTTTAGTGGAAAGGTTTGTCTTAAAGGTCTATTTCAGAATGGAGCCTCCACCCCAGCCTCCCCACCTGGCGGGGAAGCCCCGCCCCCAGCTCCCCTCCACTCACGGCCCCCTCCTGCCTCCACCCTTAGGAACCTGCAGATGCCCCAAACCCAGCTCCTTTGCAGTGGGCAAGACTCGCTTCCCCAGTTATGGAAAAGTGATTGGGGAAAAGACAGGGCGTGAGAAACGGGAGGGAGAGAGAAGAAGAAAAAAAAGTGTTTCAGGTAAAAAGAAAGTTGGAAATAGCCATCCATGGGGAGGCGTGGGCTTGGCCTCTGCAGCCTCGGTCTCCTTTGTCCCCTCTGTCGCTGACCACGTCCTTATTTGCATCTACTGAGTCCAGCCTCCTCCAGAAGGAAGGGGTGTCTGCCCCACTTCACAGGCGGGGACCCAGGAAGCTTGAGGATGGAAATTCAGAGCTCCTTGGCCATGCAATCACACCCCACCTCCCACCCCCACCCTGGGGCTCCAAAAATACAGCGACCTAGCAGTGCAGGCTGCCCGGAGAATCAAAAGGAAGGCCACCTTGACAATCACACACTAAAGTCTTGCTCTGAGGCCTGAAATCCCAAATAGTTTCCATTGAATTCGATGGTGATGGAACGAACAAGGCGGGGGCCCTGTATGTAGGGCTCGGCCAGCGCCGATGATGTCAGCAGCGTGACTCAATGATGCCTTCTGAGCCTCCACCACAGAGGCCCATTCAGGTCAAAGTTTGGCGGGAGTTGCTGAGGCTTGATTCAGCGGCAGGTCCCCCAGGGAGGCCCCCCTCTGGGCCTGGCTCGGGTCGCTCAGGTAGGTTAGTGGAAATGATGCAAAACCAGCGTCCCCTCCACTGCCCCCCCCCAGAATCCACATTAGGACAGACAGGTCACCGCAAAAACGGAAAGAGGTGGGTCTGTAACAACGGGGAAAGAAGTCACGGTGAGGTGAGCTGCTGCAAGGCCCGCAGTGATGCGACGTATGCAAATGTCCAGGTCTCACCGCCTCTGTTCACTACCTGCCTGTGGAGGTGGAAGCTGTGCCAGGGGGTACTCAGCCACTGGGACACCCGGGTCCTGGTCCAGCCTGGCCGTTTGGCCCTGGACAGGTTCCTTAGCCCCTCTGGACCCCTAGTTCCATGTCTGCAAAACTACCACTGGGGAGACTTTATTTCTGTCCTTTCCTGCCCAAGTATCTATAAAGATCCTCCAAACTGGAGAAAGCAGAACAGATTAATAATTTTCTGGATGGGGGCGCCTGGGTGGCTCAGTCGGATAAGCATCTGCCTTAAGCAGATCAGGTCATGATCCTGGGGTCCTGGGATCAAGCCCCACATCGGAGACCTGGGCTCCCTGTTCAGTGGGGAGCCTGCTTCTCCCTCTCCCTCTTCCCGACTTGTGCTCTCTCCCTTGTTCTATCTGAAATAAATCAATACATTAAAAAATTCTCTGGATGACTGATTTTGAAATTGGCTTCACACCAGTTTGCTGTGGCCTGAATGTCTGTATCACTCCCAAAATCGTAATGCCCAGGGTGATGGTATCAGGAGGTGGGGCCTGAAAGAGGCAATGAGATGCTGTCGGCTCCACTAATAGGCTTAGTGCTCTTCTAAGAGACACCCAGGAGGGCTCCCATCCCGTCCCCGGTCCCCCACTCAAGGATACAGGAGGTCAGTGGCACCCTGACCTTGGATTTCCAGCATCCAGAACAGTGAGAAATACATTTGTACTTTATAAGCCCCCCAGTCTGTGGGGTTTTGTTATCACACACAGTTCGACGGCGGAGTGAACGGAACCCACGTTGGGGGAGGAGGAGCAAGGAAAACCCAGGGGGATCCCAAAGTCCTTGTTGACACCGAAAAGGGGATCCAAGGGGACCCCTATGCTCTTCTATCCCCATCAGGAAGGACAGGGTGCCAAGATACTATGTAGGCCTGCAGTTTTTAAGTTTAAAAAGCATGAATATCAAAAGAAGTTTTTGGGGCACCAGGCTGGCTCCATCGGCACAGCGTATGACTCTCAATCCCAGGGTTGTGAGTTCAACCCCCACGTTGGGCATAGAGATTACTTAAAAAAAATATTTAAAGAAAAAAAATCCATAAATGAATAAATAAAAATATGTTATTGAGAAGTATTTAAAATAAGTAAAAGATTGTGCCCCTTCCTCGCTGGGACAAAGTCCTCAGCCCCCCACCAGACTCGCCCTGTCCCTCCCGAGCTCTCAAGCCTGACACTCTGGCCCTCGTCTCCTTCTCCCAGGCTGGTACAGGGGGCCTGCTTCTTCCTTCAGGCCTGGCTCAGACCCCACCTCCTCCCCGCCTTCCCCAAGACAGAATTAATTGTTCCTCCTCCATGTTGTCCCAGCACCTTTGGTAAACAGACCTGGATTGGGCACTTGGCCCATCTGACTCTCATGAAATGTTTACCTGTCTGTCTGCCCCGCTCAGAACAGGGGCCTAGCGATCGGGAACAGTGAGGGGGCAGGAGGGGCAGGTGATATACTGCGAAACAGAATAAGGGAGCTGGGCTCACAGGGACAGGAGACCCCGGACTCGACACACCCTCGCCCTTCAAGAGCCCAGCAGGAAGTGCTGCTGTGAGGAGGAGGCCGCAGAGGCTGCGCGTATGGTACGCAGTAGTGCCCACTAATGGCAAACTATTACGAGTCTGGAGCTCAGAAGAGGCGCATACCATGCTGACCACCTCACAGAGCAGGGATCTTCCTGATGTGTCATCGTCCATACACGGGCAACTCTGCAGATCTGTGCTCACCTTGATCTGGCTTCTCCTGAGCTCCAAGCCACAGACACACAAATGCTAACTTCTTAGGGGCAGGGGGAGGGGCAAAAACTCTCAATTCTCCCTCTCCATATCCCAGTGATGCTCCCCAAGGAGCCAGGGGGGCTGCTCTGGGCTCTAGAGCCCGTGCTTCCTCTCAGTCTGGGTGACAGGCCATCTTCGCCCACCTCCAGAAAAACAGGTTTACCCATGCAGTGCCCGGCAAGGCCCAGCGGGTGTTTTGTATTGTCACATCCTAATATTGACACTAGGAAAATCAGCTGTCCTCTCCAAGCCCGCCTCAGGGCGCTGACCACCAGCCCTGGCCTCTCTGCTGCCAGCCTCAATGCCAACGAGGAACTGGGGGCCGTGGCCTCATTTGCTTACATTCTGTATTTCTCCCAGGGCCTGGCCCCGGCCAACCAGCAGCAGGACAAAGAGACCAGGGAGCGGCTCCACATGTCCACTCTGGACCCACTGCAGGCTTCCTGGTGGCTGCCAACAACAAAACCCGAGCGTGCCGGCAACTTCCTTGAAACCTCTTGGAATTGTTCTGAGCCGAGAGAAAAAAACAGCCGGACTCTCGTGGGATCCACTATGTTCGAGGCAGGGGAAGCAAGAAACCATTAATTGTCTACAAACTTAATAGGTCCACTACAAACAGGATGCTTTCCAGGGAGAGGGGAAAATACCTCCGAGGTCAGCGTGGAGACCCAACCAGCGGATGGAGCCATCCTCCGAGCACCCCCTTCCACAACCTAGCCCAGCAGGAGAGGAAAAGAACGGGCTAATGCTGCTCTCTTGGTTTCTCTGCAGCTCAGCAAATCCAGCTTTTATACCTGCCAACCGCCTTGTGAAACTTGGGGTATGTAACAGGCATGCAACCCTCCGTCCAGCCTCTTCCCAGTGGGCCCTGGCTGTGCCACCTGCTGGGGATACTCCGCTGAGTGTGACATAGGTCCTATGGTCCTCATGGAGCTGCAGGCGAGCGTCATGCTAAGTGAGCACAAATGGGTAATTTCAATCTGTCTCCAGTGTCCTGAAACAGTACAATGAGTTCCTTGCACAGAGGATGGGCTGCACCTTTATAGAGGAGGTAGTCAGGGAAGACTTCTCAGAGGAGGCAAGCAAGCCAACGGAGCCAGGGAAGGATGACACCCGCAGGGACGGTGCTAAGTGCATCACTCCATTTGTTTTAGGCCTCACGGGATCCCTGGGGCTTGGAGAAACACCCTTGCTGACACAGTTCCCACCCTACCACCACCACCACCCCAAATCGCCTGGCAACCATCTTAGAAGGTTGATTAAATAGGATTCCCCTGTGGTGGGGGGGGGCACATTCTGAGGCACTGACTGAACAGCCACATCCTGGAAGCCAGTCTCCCCAGGTGCTTTAGACACTTCAAACCAAAAACAAGCATAAAGAAATTTGTAGAGCATTGACGCTGGTAAGAGCCCTACCCCACAGCTAAAGCCGGCAGTGACAGCCCTGTGACCTTGAGGTTCAAATGGTGGGAAATCCCCAAATCCTGGAGCGGGAAGGGAAGGGTGGAGGAGAGGCCAAGCTGTGGGCAAGGGCAGCACCAACAACCAGCGCTGAGGCTGGAGTCCCCGCCCAGCCATCGCCTGAGACAGACCACTTAGGGAACTAGTGCAAAAACCACACCAATCAACTCCTGAAAGGTGCCACTGCCAAGACGTTACCCCAAAAACATGCCCAAGAGAAGCAGACACAAGGTTAAAGCATTTGCGCTGAGGGAAGCCACTGAAGAGCCACCAACACCAAGTGGGTGTTCACAGCTGGTGGGGACCTCATGGACCCATTCTAAGGAATGAGCAAACTGAGGCCCAGAGGCGGGAGCAGCCCCTGTAGGACAACACAGCTGGACAGTGGCTGGGTGGAGAGCTTTGGCCGCGCTCCCAGAAAACAGCTCCGGGCTCTTGGTTTGCCGGCGTCTAGGCGGCCTCCTCCTGGAAGCGAGTCTCACTTTGACCACCTGTGAAACGAAGCCTCCAGTCTCCGGAGAGGGCCAGGATGCGGCTCACAACCCTCCCTTCCTGGGGAGCGGGCGAAGCCTCGGGGAGCAGGCCCGATCGGGGCCGGGCCACAGTGGGTGCGGGGCGGGGTGATGTGCAGCGGCGCCCCCCGGGGCGGCTCATTCCAGCCAAAACTACACTGACGACCAACGACCCACGGCAACACGGCGGTTTGGCGCCCAGGCGGCCGGCGGGTTCGGCGGCGCGGGGCTCGGCGGCGGGAGCCCTCGGGGTCGCGGGAGGGACGCGCCCGCGGCCGCTGCGGCGGGTTTGCAGGGCGAGGCGGGGCGCACCTGCGCGGGGCTGGAGCCGGGGCCGGGGCCGGGGCAGGGGCAGGTGCGGGCGGCGGCCGCGCCCCGCTCGCCGCGCAGTTCCTGTTCCGGGCGCCCCCGCCGCCCGCGCCGGAGCCTCTCCCGGCCCTTCGCAGGTGCGCGGCCACTCGGGGCGCCCCGGGGCCATCTTCCCGGTTTCGGCGGGGGGACCCCCTCCCCCGCGGGGGCGGGAGCCGGAGCCGGAGCCGATGGCGGCGCGGGGGGGGGCGCCCCATTACGCGGATGCGGGGACGGAGGGCCCGGGGGCGCCGCGGCCGGGACCCTCGCAGGCGGGGACCTGGACGCCCCGCCGGACAGGGGGCGTCTCGGAGCCGGGGGTCCCGGGAGTGACACACCCAACAGCGGCCCGGGACGGAACCACCTGGGCACAGGTCCCTAAGCAGCCCCCGCTCGGCACCCTGGGCGCCCATCTACCGGGCTGGGCGCGGGGGCGCGGGGTGCAGGGGCGCGGGGCAGCGGGGCAGCGGGGCCGCAGGGCAGCGGGTGAGGGGCGCGGGGCGCAGGGCGCGGGGCGCAGGGCGCGGGGTGCAGGGCGGCGGCGGGACCTGGACTCACCGCGGGTCCGGGGCGCTGGAGCCGGGACGCGACTGTGTGCGGCCGCCGCGGGCGCGCGAGCTTATAAACCGCCGGTCGCGCTCGGGCCCGCCCCCGGCCGCCTCCCCGCCCCCAGCCCGATCCCCGACCCGGGCTCGCCGCCGCCGCCGCCGCCGCCGTGCGCTCCGTGGCCAGGGTCTCCAGGCGGGTGGTCCCATTCGCCGTCCGAGCGGGTCCCGACCGCCCGGGGCTTTGGTCCAGGCCATTTCACCAATGTGGAAACTGGGCGTCGGAGAGGACCCAGCGACAGCGGGGACCCCCCCCCCCCCGTCATGCTCTCGGTGCTAGCAGCTTCGGGAGTTAGGTTTTGTTTTGTTTTTCTCAATTTTCTTTATTGTGGTGAAATACACACGACACGATTTACCGTATCAACCAGTTTTAAGTGTGCCGCTCAGTGGTGTTCAGCGCCTGCATAATGTGCAACGGTCGCCACCTCCCATCTCTGTGATTCCATCTTGTGAAAACAAACTATAAAAACTCCCCATTCCTGGGGCGACCGGCTGGCTTAGTGGGTGGAGCCTACGACTCGCGACTCTCGCTGTTCTGGTCATGGTTTCGAACCCTACTTTGGATGTAGAAATGACTTAAAATAGATATATGTATATATACATATATATATATACATATTTTTTATATATTTTAAATACTTTATTTACTTATTCATGAGAGACACAGAGAGAGGCAGAGACACAGGCAGAGGGAGAAGCAGGCTCCATGCCGGGAGCCCGATGTGGGACTCGACCCTGGGTCTCCAGGATCACGCCTGGGCCAAAGGCGGTGCTGAACCGCTGAGCCACCCAGGGATCCCCTATATACATATATTTTTAAACCTCCCCATTCCCTCCTTCACCCCTCGGCCTTGGCACCCACCTGGAATTAGGTATATTTCCGCCTATTTCACAATCGTGAAAACCAAGAGTGAAGCTTTGGCAGAAACAGCGTCAGCAGCATCCCCCTCCTCCAACGCCCCATCCTTCCACCTGTACCACCCACTGCACCCCCATCCCAGCCTTCCTCGTGGGAGCAGCCTGTAAGGGAGGAGCCCTTCCGTTCCTGCGCCTAGGGAGAAACGGGGGTGCAAAGCCCCTAGGGAGGAGGAGAATCACAAAGGTTCTAGGTAGGGTGGGCCCCAGCCCTGGGGCTGGTTAGGGAGGGGGTAGGGGCAATCCCTGAGGTGGAGCAGGGGAGTGTGGTGGAGGCTGAGGCAGGCAGAAGCCTGGCTGGGATTACAAAGTAACCACTGTCCCAAGAACACAACAACAAGACTTGTTTACCTTAGTCCAGCTCCACAGTGTCTGAGGGCAGAGGAACAGCAGATCCAGGGGAGCTCCCCTCCCCCTAATTGTGCCACTTGCTACCTGGTGGGGCCCCTGGCCCCTTCTTCCCATTTCTGGAGTGACTGGCAGTGATGCCCTCTTTTCCTTCCGTGTTATCTCTGAAACGGCTGACCCCACCCTACACCTGCAGGGCTATAGGGTGGATCAGAGGAGAGATCAGGATCTGTGACCACCAACAGATAATCCTTGGTAAACACCAACAGAGTTTAAACTTCAGGGCCCCCTGGTCCCTCGTCCCTCGGGCCTCCATCTGGCCTCTTGCAATTTTGTAATCCTTGGAGGACCCCCACATCACACCACCTCTAAGCCCCACAAAGGCTGGATCATCCTGACCTCCTCTGAAAGCCACAGGTTGCCTCACCGGCAGGAGTGAGGAGCCCCTCTCCAAATCTTTGAGTCTCGCAGAAGGGAAACAATGACACCGGGTCTCACCAGCCAGAAAAGCCCGACATGCGGGAGAATGCCTCCAGAGGGGTCTCGAGGCTGAAGGCACAGTGCCCGGCACATAGTAGGCATTCAACAAACACTAGTGGAACAGATGAAGAGGGACCTTTGGGTACAGATAAGGGATAGAAGTCCTCAAGGGAGGGGTGGGTGAAAATATTTGTTTTGGAAGGTCCTAAGATAATATGCTGATCCAATAGTTGAAAAGGAGGCAAAACCTTTTGAATAAGAATGGGACCTGTTGGAGGCCTTGGCTTCCTATTAGTCCAAGAAAAAGCCCTGGGCTAGACTTGGAAGCATAACAACACCAAGGAGAATGTTGACAGGCACTGGTCCCCCAGTCCCAGGGCTGACTACCCTGTAATTCCCACGACTGCCTCTGGCACCAGGAGTGGCCATCCTGGTGTCACAGACACCAGAGCACCCACCGAAGGTCCCAGGACAGGCCAGAGAAAACTTATGGTCCCATTTTACAGATCCCAAAACGGAGGTTCTAAAAAAGGAGAGGGACTGACTCAGTCAGAGGAGCATGTGATCACGATCTCCAGGTCCTCGGTTGAGAACCTTATGGGGTGTAGAGATCACTTAAATGAATAAACTTAAAAAAAATAGGGGTGCCGGGGTGGCTCAGTCAATCAGGCGTCTGACTTTGGCTTAGGTTGTGATCTTGGGGTCTTGAGACGGAGCCCCATGTTGGGCTTCCCACTCAGCAGGGTGTCGCTTTTCTCCCTTTCTCTCTGCTCCTCCCCCCATCCTCTCTCTCTCTTCTCTCTCTCTCTCTCTCTCTCAAATGAATAAATGAAATCTTAAAAAAAAAAAAAGCCAATTGCTAGAGATCACCTAGCCAGCCCTTAAGCAACAGAGTGTTTGAAGCCCAGGTGCTGCAGTGACCTATTTCCCCTCCACAGCTGGGTTCAAACCTCCTGGGCCTCAGTTTCCCCTTCTTCATAGGGATTTGCTGGCCTGTCCCAGGGCTATCAGGCTGTGGATCCTGCTCTCTAAGAGAACCCCATGACCTAGTGGGCAGCCCCTTCATTCCCGGGGCCTCCATCCCAAGGAGCTGCCTCCAGGGGCCTGGGGATCCTCCGAACCCCTCCTGCTGAGGCTATGACCCCCTTCTCTCAGTGATTCAGGGATCTGCTGTCCAGTAGAGCCTCTGGCACCAGCTTAGGGTTGAATTCTGTCCTCGGTATGACTTTTCTTTGGATCATTCATTTAACAAATATTCATTGACACCCTATTCCAGCAGGGCGATAGCTGACGGGGATCTAGAGATGACACGTCTAGCAGGGAGCCCCCCATCCAAATCGGGGAGCCAGTGGAGCAGAAAGCAGCCACCGGGAAGGTAAAGCGGCGGGCAGCTCGGCACACACAGCTGCTCACGGAGGTGAAGCCAGGGACTGTGCGGGGGAGTGGGGAGGACGGCCACAGCTAGGTGAGAGCATTCCCAGCCCCAGGAGGGAGAGGGGAGGAGGGGGAGAGGGGAGCCCCGGGAGGGCCCGCCAAGTGTGCCTGCCAAGCTCCAGCCTCAGCGGCCGGGGCCCACCAGGGGGAACCAGGCGCCAGTGAGGTTTTCAATGGTCCTGTCTTTCCACTTGCCATCCCAGACTTTTGTCCTAGCCTTAGGACACCTTATCTGGGAAATCCTCCAGCTTTGAGAGGCTTTGTAATATCGGGAAGGACCCTTCAAAGGGCTTTGCTGTTCTCTCCAGAGCTGTCTGTGCCTGAGCTCCTTGTGTGGAGCTCCCGCAGCCTGGTGGGCCAGCTCCTCCGCACCACAGCGTGTCACCTGTGCCAGCCCAGGGGACGTTTTGCGGGGGAACCTTCTCGGGGCGGGAGGCTGTTGAGAGCTCTGTGGTCAGGGCGTGTGGCCTGGGTGATTTCATATAAGCCTCCTGCACCCCTGCGGGGCAGGTGTCTGCATTGCACAGGTAAAGAAGCTGAGCCACAGAGAAGGGTCCTGACAGGTCCAAGGCCACAGAGCCAAGAGATTGGAAGGCTGGGGGTTGAGCCCAGGGCCCTCTATTCCGCCTGACTTGGGGTTTGTAGCTACGCTTCAGGAAGTCTATGAACCCCTTCACATGGAGAATTTCACTTGGGGTATAAGCCTTTTCTGGAGAGGGAGTCTGCAGCCTGGTGAGTGAGAACCAGGACTCTGGAGTCACCCAGCACTGAGCTTGGATCCTGACTTTATAACTCGCATGGTCACAGGCAATTGCCTCTATGAAGTTTTCAGCCTCCCAAGGCTGCTGAGAGAGTAAAAGCATCAGAAGCCCTTCGTGTGGTGCCTGGCACACAGCAGGTGGCCAGTAAACCCAGAGGCTGTTATTGAAGGAGTCAACATGACCGTGCTGGCAAAAGAAACTGTATCTTGGAGGTGCATCTTCTGTAAAATGAAACAACACATGTTTACAAATCCTTACGGCCGGTACACTCCCACATTTTGAAAAAAATCCATATAGAAAAGACTGGAAAGAAATATAGGATTGCAAAATGGAAATAGCGGTCATCTCTGAGCATAAGGATAAGTAGTATAATTTTCTGCCTTGTGCTTTTCTGTACTTTTCTGTATTTTCTAGATTTTCTCTACAAATGTGTATTAACTTGGTAATGATATGAATAAACTTTTTTTTTTTTATGGCAAGAATGAAAACTGTGTTTAGTCTTGTCTCAGGCTAGAGGAGAGCCAGAGACAATGGCAGATTCCCTAGCTCCAGGGATGCCTGGGTGGCTCAGCAGTTGAGTGTCTGCCTTAGTCTCAGGTCGTGATCTTGGGGTCCTGGGATCAAGTCCTGCATCGGGCTGCTCCCTGCATGGGGCCTGCTTCTGCCTCTGCCTCTGTCTCTGCCTCTCTCTCTCTGTGACTCTCATGAATAAATAAATAAAATCTTAAAAAAAAAAAAGAAAAAAGATCCCTAGCTTAGCTCCAAGTGAGACAATACTGGGACGAAGTACATAATGGGTTTCAGGCAGAAAGTGCCAGGCCTCAGGAGAGAGAAAATTGAACCAGCTCCTTCTAAGGAGACTCAAATGTATCAGGAAAGGCTTCCAGGAGGAGGAGGCCTTTGAAGGGCTGAATTTGAGGGCTAGGAGAAGGGGCTGGATTTTGACCAAAAGGGAAAGATGGGTTTGGTCCTCTTGTCCTGTGGGTACTGCGGAGCCATAGAAGGTCTTTGAGCAGGAGAGGGACTAGATCTTCAGGAATTGGACCTGGCAGCCACGTGAACTGGATTGGAGGGGAAATGAAGCCCGGAGTCTGTGAGAGGGCCTAGCCTCCATCCAAGTAGTAGGAAGGCCCAGGCTGCCCTCTCTCCCTGCAGCATCTCCTCCACTTTGTTCGGCACATCTGGCCTGTACTGTACTCTCTCGTTAGTGAGGCAGTGAGGCCCTCTCTGGATGGAGCTGTTGGGGAGCCTCTGGGAACCTCATTATGTTCCCATTTTGCAGGCCAGGAGACTGAGGCTCAGAGAGACCAGCTGAGCTGTGGCATAGAGGGGCGTGGATGTACTGGGATGGGCGGGGGGTGGTGGTGGTGGCTTCCCTTCCCAGCTATGTGAGCAGGAACACAGTCTAGGGAAGGCCTGGAAACCTCAGTTTCTCTCACTTTCCAGGAAATGGGGACAGCGACACCTAGCTCATCCCTAGTTGCTGTGAGGAAGGCAGTGGTGCCTGAAGCAGTGTTCATTACTATCCGAGGTGACTCAGTGGGGCTGCTTGGGCCCCTGGTTACCTGGTCTGCTTTACCTTCTCCCACAGCACTGGCTGCTGGGTCGCATATTTATTTGCAAATATATTTTTGTCTATTGTCTGACTCCCCGCTCCCCGCGGAGACTAAGCCAGGCTCAGTCAGTACTTGCTGAGCAAACAGGTGCAGGAGGATGTGCACCTTCAGGCTTCTCTCTTTTAGGTCTATTTCCTCCCTCTGTCCTTACATCATTTCTCCCCCTCGAGCCACATTTTTATTTTTATTTTTTTTCGAACCACATTTTAAAATAGTTTCTATGGCAGCTCACAGCTTCCTTTTCTTCCTTACATGAGGGCAGGGGGAGATCCTGCTGCTTTACAGCCTGGGGTGGGGGAGGTATGTGTGCATATTCACACTGTTGTATGTGAGCTGGGGGTGCGGTAGGGGCATTCCCAAGAAACCTATGGGGGGCCTGGTCTCCCTGGAAGTCCAGTGACCCTGGGTGAGGGAGTCCAACCTCTCTGCACTGAGGAATTTCCCCTGGGCATTGGGTCAAGAGACCCCCCGCTCCCTTCGCAACACACATCAATCAGGCCAGGCCTGCCTGAGTTGCTGCTGGGCAGGTGTAGGCAGAGTCTAAGCAAGTCAGGGTAGGGCCTTGTAACAATGAGGCCAGGGGAACCAGGGTGCGGGAATTTGGGGTCCAGGATGTGTGACAGCGGATGACACTTGGCTTCTCTGGGATTTCCAGGAAGCTTTAGGAATGACTGGGATTGTGGTCAATGGCCAGAGCCCAGCATCCATGGATCCTCAGCTGGGGAGCTGCTGGAGATTGAGGGGAAGTTAGAGGTGGGGGAGGGTCTTGGGTGCTTGGAGCTGGAACCAGGTACTTCTCCAGGCCGCGGGGAGGCCTGTAGGGGCAAGAGTCAATGGTGGTAAGATTATTTTTGAAAGTTAAGGCTGGTTCTTTTTTTTTTTTTTTTTTTTAAGATTTTATTCATTTATTCATGAGAGGCACACAGAGAGGCAGAGACATAGACAGAGGGAGAAGCAGGGAGCCCGATGCGGGGCTCAATCCCAGGACCCCGGGATCACGACCTGAGCCGAAGGCAGATGCTCAACCACTGAGCCACCCGGGGCTCCAGTCAGGGCTGGTCCTTACCTGCTTGGGTTACATCCTGGATACCTGGAGAGCTTACTTACCCCAGCTGCCCCCTCCCTCCCAGCTCTCCCAAGGCTGGGGCAAGAGCCTCCTCTGAATACACAGAAGGATATCTGCCCTTCAGCCTCCCGGGGGCCTCTATTTATTGCAAACCTCTATTTATTGGAATGGGCAGAGCCCCAAGACCTGCTCCACTGCCCTAACTCTCCTGGCAGCAGATCTCCTGAGCCTCTGCCAGCCTCATGCCCGCTCAGCTCAACCAGGACCCCCAAGGGTGAGGAGCTGGCGTGGGCATCCAGTGCCAGCCCCGGAGCCTCAAGGCCTGGGAGGGAGGCCACCACGCTAGGCAGGACCATAGTGCCACCAAGAGCTGGGACAAAGGTGGCGATGGAGGGCCGAGGCCCCAAGGAACTCGAATGAAGAACAGAAGTGGACAAGCCATGGACTTCAAGGAGGCTGCTCCGTACCTCACCCAGGAGGTGAGAGACACCACAGGCCAATGCAGCCAAACTAGCTTATCCCATCCCACACTTGCATCTGTCACAGTCTTGGCTGATGACAACCCTGTCCTTCTAGATGCTCAGGCCAAAGACCTCAGAGTTGTCCTCGACTGTTCTTTCTCTCACTCCTCCCTCCCTGGACGTGGGCCAGGTTCAGGGACTCCTTCCTTTCTACCTTTCTTTACCTGCAACATGGGGCTCGAACTCTCAACCCCAAGATCAAGAGTCATTTACTCTACTGACTGAGCCAACCAGGTGTCCCTCTTTGGGGACTCATTTCTAACGAATATAATGTGGTAGAAGTGATGCTGTGGGATTTCCAAGGCCAGATGCTAGCAGGATAGCTCTCCCCTGGCGCTTGCTCCGTGGGTCACTCACTCTGGGGGAAGCCAGCGGCCAACAGCTGGCACCTCTGAGTGCCCCTGCCCTCCAGGAAGTGAATCCTCAGACTGCCTTCCTCCACTGCTCACATTTTCCTTTTTTTCTTTTTAAGATTTTTTATTCATGAGAGGCACACACAGAGAGAGACAGAGACACAGGGAAGAGGGAGAAGCAGGCTCCATGCAGAGAGCCCGATTCGGGACTCCATCCCAGGACCCCGGGATTACACCCTGGGCTGAAGGCAGACGCTTAACCACTGAGCCCCCGGGTGTCTCATTTTCAACGACTCACCTCATTGCTCATTCCATTCTGGCCACACTGGTTCCTTGCTATTCCTCAAACCCGGGTTCACGGCTGCCTCAGTGATTTCAGACCTGCTGTCTCCTCTGCCTGGATCCCTCTCCCATTAGAAATCTGCAAGTTTGTCCTTAAGTCTCAGCTCAAATGTCACCTTCGTCAGGGAGGCATTCCCTGACCCTCCCACCTGACACCTCATCCTTGACTCCCTGGAGATCTTTACAGCTCTGTCTTGCAGTTATTGCCCCTTATACGTGACTACAGTTCTTTTTTTTTTTTTTTAATATTTATTTATTTATTTATTCATGAGAGAGAGAGAGAGAGAGGCAGAGACACAGGCAGAGGGAGAAGCAGGCTCCATGCAGGGAGCCTGACGCAGGACTCGATCCCGGGACTCCAGGATCAGGCCCTGGGCCAAAGGCAAGCGCCAAACCGCCGAGCCACCCAGGGATCCCCTGTGACTACAGTTCTTAATTTTGTTTATTGTAGGTCTCCCCCAACTGGCATACAAGCTCCACAAGATCAGGGATCTTCGTCTATCCTTTTTCCTTTCTTCACTATGCATCCTCAGAGCCTAAGAACAAGGCTTATCATACAGGAGCCATTAAAAAAATATGTGTTGGGACGCATGTGGTGGCTCAGCAGTGGGGGGGTTCTGCCTTCGGCTCAGGACGTGATCCTGGGGTCCTGGGATCAAGTCCCGCATGGGGCTCCCCACAAGGAACCTGCATCTTCCTCTGCATCTCTCTGTCTTTCATGAATAAATAAATAAAATCTTTTTAAAAAGTGTTAAAGACAGTAATAAAATACAAATAGCTGGAAAATGAATGAAATGATCTCCACCTTTAAGGGTAATCACAGAAATGTAATTTAAAACATGGGATCCCTGGGTGGCGCAGCGGTTTGGCGCCTGCCTTTGGCCTAGGGCGCGATCCTGGAGACGCAGGATCGAATCCCACGTCGCGCTCCCGGTGCATGGAGCCTGCTTCTCCCTCTGCCTGTGTCTCTGCCTTTCTCTCTCTCTCTCTGTGTGACTATCATACATAAATGAAAATTAAAAAAAATAAAAATAAAAATAAAAATAAATAAAAAAAAATAAAACTTGATGGCAGGGGGCATCTGGGTGAGTCAGTCAGCTGAGCATCTGCCTTTGGCTCAGGTCATGGTCCTGGGGTCCTGGGATCAAGCCCCATGTTGGGCTCCCTGCTCAGTGGGGAGTCTGCTTCTCCTCTTCCTCTGCTCCTCCCCCTGCTCGTGCTCATGCTCTCTGTGTGTCTCTGTCTCAAATAAATAAAATCTTAAAAAAAAAAAAAAAAAAAACTTGATGGGGGGTGGCTCAGTCAGTTAATCATCCGACTCTTGATTTTGGCTCAGGTCATGATCTCAGGGTCATGAGATCGAGCCCTGCGTCAGGCTCTGCCCTGGGCATGGAGCCTGCTTGAGATATTCAGTCTCTTCCCCTCTCCCTCGGCCCCTTCTCTCCCCTCTTGCATGCATACTCTCTCTCTCAAACAAAATGGGGATCCCTGGGTGGCTCAGCGGTTGGGCACCTGCCTTCAGCCCAGGATGTGATCCTGGAGTCCCAGGATCCAGTCCCACATCCGGCTCCCTGCATGGAGCCTGCTTCTCCCCCTGCCTGTGTCTCTGCCTCTCTTTCTGTGTGTCTCTCATGAATTAATAAATAAATTATTTTTTAAACTGTTTTTTTTGTTGTTGTTGTTATTTTTTTCAAACAAAACACCGCTAATGAGATGTCCCTTCTCACCCAACGGGGAATGTTTCAAAAGCACGTGGTAACTGCGTGAGGTGGGCAGGACGAAAGTGGCCACGGGCCTTCCCAATACGTGGGGGTGTACATGGACTCCATTTACACACAGACTGCTCACCGCTGTACCTCTAGCACGTGGGACAGTGTCTGGCACAGAGTAGGTGTTCATTAAAAATTAGTAGAGTGAACACAGGATTAGACAGATCTTTCTGGAAGGTAATTTGGCTATTTTTTATTTAAAAAGATTTTATTTGGGATCCCTGGGTGGTGCAGCGGTTTGGCGCCTGCCTTTGGCCCAGGGCGTGATCCTGGAGACCCGGGATCGAATCCCACGTCGGGCTCCCGGTGCATGGAGCCTGCTTCTCCCTCTGCCTATGTCTCTGCCTCTCTCTCTCTCTCTGTGTGACTATCATAAATAAAAAAAAAAAGATTTTATTTATTCATGAGGGACCCAGAGAAAGAGGTAGAGGCATAGGCAGAGGGAGAAGCACTTTCCCTGCTTTGGCAACTTAGAACAACAACAACAAAACCCCCTAAGAACATGTATTCTTTGTGGGCCAACAATCCCAATTTTAGAAATTTTCTTGCAAACATAATCAAACTAGTTTTCAGAGATACGTGTACAAGCGGGTTCACTGCAACTTGGCCGTTTGCTCACTCAGTGCTGGGGAGACAGCCCACGCGGACGGGTAAATTTTCTGTTCTTACGAAGCATATTGTCCAGGGAGCGAGAGAGATGGATAAACAAGAGAAAATCAAGTGTGGGAGCCAACCTGAGTCTGCATCAGCAGGGGATGAACAATGTGGCACCACGCAGCCACGGAGAGTTTGAAGTAGGTCTACATGTGCTAACACAGAAAGACGTTGTACCTCTGCTGTGCTGAATGAGAAAAAAATGTTATAGTAAGTATCATATGGGTTGATTTAACTTGAAAAATATTTTTCATTTGCCTCGAAAGGCCTATAAGGAACATTCTAGAAGGTCAGGAGTGGTTAATGGGTGTGGATATCATCAAGCATTTTTTTCTTCCTTTTGTGCATTATTTGCAGGTTTTCCAATGAACATGTATTATGGGGCAGCCCTGGTGGCTCAGTGGTTTAGTGCCACCTTCATCCTGGGGTGTGATCCTGGAGACCCGGGATCGAGTCCTACATTGGGCTCCCTGCATGGAGCCTGCTTCTCCCTCTGCCTTTGTCTCTGCCTCTCTCTCTCTGTGTGTGTCTCTCATGAATAAATAAAATAAAATCTTTTTTTTAAAAAAAGCTTACTTAAAAAAACAAACATGTATTACGTTTCTGACCATAAAACAATAACTTTTTTTTTTAAACAATGACTTTTTAATAGTCATCCTGATGAGTGAAAGGAGCCAGGCATAAGAGAGAACATAGTGTACAATTCCATTTACATGAAGTCAAGAACAGGCAAAACTAATCTATGGTGATAGAGGTGAGAGGAGCAGCTAAGTCTGGAGGTGGGGGCGGGTATTGTCTGGGAAGGGGCACAAGGGAACATTCTGGGGTGGTACAGATGGTGGTCGCCAGGTACATAGGTATGTAAACAGACACCCAGCTGAATGCTTAAGATCTGTGCACTTTCTGGTACATAAATTAGAACTCGATCCTACAAGATAAAATTAAACGAAACAAAGCATCATTGCATCAGACTCAAAACAGCCAAGAGCGAGGATCCTAATTAAGACCCAGATTTAGGGCTGCCAGGAGTCCTTGGTTGGCCGAGCCCACGGTGGAACTGGAGGGGCCAGTTTGCTAGGGACAGGGATAGTATCACAATTGAAAACAGGACCGGTGCATTTCAGAGCAGATTATGGAGGCTTAACCAGCCAGGCCCCTCAACTCAGTGCCACAACAATTTAATAGACACGTGTTCGGGCCAAAATACCATACGGCCCGGGTGACCAAAATAACCTAATCTCATGCAACCTGTCAGAGGGATGGAGAACAGGCCTCCACTCCATCAGACAATTCCAGGAATCCGGGGTCAGGGAGGAGGTGATATCTGCTCCTGAAGCATTGTGGGGGCCTTAGGCAGCAGGCCGTGGACATCCTGCAGGGCTGGCCACGGCTGTTCCCTGCCAGGAGCAGGTTCAAGGCCCCGGGTTATCACTTGAGTCAGGTCTGGCGGGAGGGACCAGGCCCACGTGGCTGTGGGCAGGAAGGAGCCCTGGTCCTGCAGAATCTCCTTTCACCCAGAAATAACATCCCTCCTGACAGCTGAGTTTATCAGTGTGATAGCAGATTTTTTCAAAACAATAACAGCAGGTTCTAGCAGCTTGCACACCCGCACTCCACAAGGATGGGCTGGCCCCGGTGTCAGGGCGGCTGCTGTCCACACCTCTGCTCTGGGGGATGGGGCACCCCAAGAAGGACCTCTCCCAGTCTGGCTCCCTGTGGTCTCTACGCTCCGAGGGCGAAGGAGGGCCCAGGTACATGTTCACTCCCTTGCACCCTGCACAGCAGGCGCTCAATAGATACCTGGTTCACGGACAATGAATGTCCCCTTCCCTAACCCTTCCCATCTTCACAACAACCCTTGGACAAGTACTGCTGTTCCCATTTTCCAGAGGAGGAAAATGAGGTCAGGCAGGTGATGGGGGGCCCCCCAGAGGGACCTCATGTCTCCTTCCAGGCCCGCGGTTGCCCTGTCTCAGGATGGCTAATCACAGATGTCTCAAACACCCCCCGCTGCAGCCTCGAAAAATGAGGAGGACCCTAGGGGACCACAGCATTTTGGGAATTTAAAGAAAAATAATTTCTTTTTCCTTAGAGTTCTGTCGTCTTATCCTCCCTCCTGAGGAAGTGCATGTGTTACTATTTCCCCACTAATAATGAAAGAAATGCAAAGTAAAGGGGCGGGGAGCCCGATGTGGGACTCGATCCCAGATCCCTGGATCATGCCCTGAGCCAAAGGCAGACACTCAACCTCTGAGCCACCCAGGTGTCCCCCCTCTCTGGTCTCCTTAACAACACCCCCTTCCCGTCCCTGCCTGCCCCCCGCAGACACTCCCTTGTCTGGTACAACGGCCTCTGGTACAGTTGTGGGGAGCGAGGGGTAAAGTCCAGCGGGGCTGGAGGGAGGAATGAGGGCTCATCACATTAGGGCCCATTCGCTCTCGCAGTTTTGTTAAATTCCATCTTGAAAAGCGCTGCAAGGCGAGGCGAGGCGGGCAGACCCTTTGCGATGGAGAAACCAAGGCCCAGGAGCCCCGAGGGCTGAGCCCAGGTCCCGAAGAGATGATCAAGTACCCAGACCTCTTGTTGGGAGAGAGCAGAGTGCAGGGCTGGGAGCCCTCCGGGTGTTTGCGCTGCGCACTCCTACGGGGAGCTGTTCTTTTCTCCTTGGCCTGGTGGTGAGGGGCCCAGACGTGGGTGCTCACGGGCAGTGGGAGAGGCACCCAGGTGACTGGCCAGCCCCTCCCACGGGCTCCCTGAGCTCCCTGAGCTGCACCCGCGCCTCTCAGCCTCCCCCACCCCCAGCACCCCCCAGGGCCCTCTGCCTTCCCCCTCTGCTTGTGCACAGCCTGCCCACCTCCAGCTGCTACAAAAGAAAGAGCAGCAAACCCCGAGTCCCCCAGACCTGGGCTCAAATCCCCTCTGGCATCTGGCATTCCCTCCCTCCATCCCGCAGGGCCCCCAGCACAGGCAGTATGGGGGACTTTGGATGCGAGTGTTGGCACAAGGGCTCCATTTCTGGGCCTCGTTGGCACTGGGGTGGGGCGGGACCCCTGCTCTTGGGAGATCAACCCCCCATCTCTCTCTCTGGCTTTGTGTCTGTGCTCGGGCGCCCTTCACACAGGGCGGTGGGCTGGGGAGGGCGATTTCCCATGAATCTCAGATGTGTCTGGAGAGAAGGTTTGGACTCTACTGGACTCTAGACTCTTCCCTCCAACCCTTCAACCCCCATCCCAACCCATCACCCATCAAACCTCGGTCCTGCCATGGAGTGAACACACACACACACACACACACACACACACACACACACACACAGCGTGTGCTCGTCATCTGAGTGCTTCTCTTTCATTAATAATGAATAATAACAATAACATGAATGCTGCTGGAAACCACCCCCTGTGCCTGGCCCCTTGCTGGACTGTTCCACGGGGCCCGCAAGCCCCCAGCTGGTTCTATTTTAAAGAGGAACTGAGCAGAGAGGCTAAGTATTCAAAACCACAGCTTGTGGGCGGCTTTCAGGGACAGAAATTTGTTTTTCCCCCACCACTGACTAAACACCTACTCAGCTTTACCTGGTGGAGGGTCTGAACACCTGGGACCCCCCAGGGCCAGGGGACAGTCAGGGAGCCCAGCAGGAGGGTAAAGGGCTGGGGTCCCTGCAGGCACAGGAATGGGAGAGAAGGCAGGTGGGTATGGGGGCCCAGATTGGAAGCACAGAAAGGGCTCACCCAGCTGGCTGTTCTTGAGGAGCAGCAGGTGAGGAGCAGACCATTGCCTCCCACCAGCTCCAGGCACCCAGGAATCTCTCCAGAGGGTCACACAGCCCTGGGCAGGGACTGTTTGCATCTCTGAAAGGCCCTCTCAGGCCCACAATTCCAGAGAATTGTCTCCACCCTCTGCTGTGTCCCTAAGCCCCCCCCCCCATCACCTAGCCAGATGAGGCTGAAGGGGCAATGTGACCCAGGTATCCCCAACCCCCAGCTCGGGTGTCCACCCTGACCTGGGGATGGCAGGAGGCTGGGCCCAGCTCCCAACAGCTCAGACTCCTGGACAGCACCGCGTGGCATTCTAGGCCTTTCTTACTACCCCTGGGCCAGGTCCCCTGCTGTGTGCCAGACCTGGGACAAGGTCCTGAGATAGGAAATGGAGGTGCTTGGGGGTTATGTTTTCTGCCCAGTGTTGCACAGCCAGAGGGCTGGCAGGAGGGAGATTTGAGGGCAGGCCCGTGGGACTCCTAATCCAGTGCTCTCAAGCCTGCTCAACCATGTGGAAGGTGAGGGGGCCTGGGTGTGTGGGAAAGGAGGTAGAGAGGCTCATGGTGGAGGATGGCAGGAAAGGACAGGTGTACAAAGGGCCTGGCCCAGAGAAGACACACCATTGGTTTTGAAGAAAAGAGGATGTAACAGAAGAAACTTGTAGACAAAAAGGTGGAATGAAGGCCCTGGTGGCAGGCGTGGGGAGGTCAGAAGTCACTGGCCCCGCGGAGCCTGTGTGTATTTTCTTAAAATATTTTATTTATTTGTTTGTTTGTTAGAGACACACAGAGAGAGGCAGAGACACAGGCAGAGGGAGAAGCACGTCCCATGCAGGGAGCCGGACGTGGGACTCCATCCCAGGTCTCCAGGATCATGCTCTGGGCTGAAGGCAGGGCTAAACCACTGAGCCACCTGGCTGCCCAGGTTCTCACCATTTCTGAGCCCCCAGGGACTCCACTCCTTTGGCCCCAGGCCAGGCAGCCTGCCCTCTGGACTTCAACCTTATCCCCCACCCCCACCCGCCACCAGAAATGGGCATAACAAAGCCAGAGCTGGGCCCCAGCGTGCAGCCCCTCCCATCCTGGTAGGTGTTCAGTCTGGATCCTGGTTCTCTCATCCCCAAGCCCTGCCTCTGGCCTCGGTGCTGCAGGGTGCTGAGGTGGGGATGCTAGAAATGGCGGGGGGGTAGTTGCTAGAGGCTCTGAAGGTGGGGCAGCCCGCCTGGGTGAACATAGGTCTGTGCCTGCTGCAGGGCAGGACCTGCTGGGCTCTCGGAGCCTGGGCCTGGGATGCATGGGGGTCTGGGTTCCACAGTAGCCTGTGAAGCCACTGGGGATTCACCAAAGGCCTCAGGGAGCAGGGGGCTGGGGGGGCTCCATTAAAGTTCTTGATGGTCCTTTTTTTATTTTTTTATCATATCTATTAGGATGGCTGTTGTTTAAAACAAAAACAAAAACCCAGAAAATATATATTGGCAAGGATGTAGAAAAAATTGAAATCCTTGTGCCCTGCTGGTAAGCATATAAAATGGTGTAGCCACCATGGAAAACAGTATGGCAGTTCCTCAAAGAATTTAAATTAACTTATCATGTGATCCAGCAAATTTACTTCTATATATCCAAAAGGACTGGAAGCAAGATTTCTTTTTTTTTTTTTAAAGATTTTATTTATTTATTCATGAGAGACACAGAAGGAGAGAAAGGCAGAAACACAGGCAGAGGGAGAAGCAGGCTCCATGCAGGGAGCCTGATGTGGGACTTGATCCTGGGTCTCCAGGATCACACCCCGGGCTGAAGGTGGCGCTAAAACCGCTGAGCCACCACGGCTCCCCAAGATTTCTTTTTCTTATTATTTATTTATTCATGAGAACCACATAGAGAGAGGCAGAGATTCAGGCAGAGGGAGAAGCAGGCTCCATACAGGGAGCCCAATGCAGGACTCTATCCCAGGACCCCTGGCATCACGACCTGAGCAGAAGGCAGATGCTCAACCATGAGCCACCCAGGTGCTCCCAGTAAATAAATCTTAAAAAAAAAAAAAAACAAAAAAAAAAACGTTAAAACCACCACTCACCGGGCAGGATTCTTATGAGGGTTCAGTGAGAGGAGTTCTGGCCCACATCTTGCACGCAGGAGGTTGGGCTTTGTGGGGCTGTTGCCTGGGCAATCATAGAGGGCCCTGAGGTTCAGACCAGCCCCACAACTGGCTTAATGCTGCTGTAGCTACCTTAACATTCTCTGTACTTTTTGAACAAGAGTATCTGCATTTTCGGGACACCTGGGTGGCTCAGCAGTTGAGCGTCTGCTTTGGCTCAGGGCGTGATCCTGGAGTCTTGGGATCGAATCCCACATGGGGCCTCCTGCATAGAGCTTGCTTCTCCCTCTGCCAGTGTCTCTCTGTGTCTTTCATGAATGAATAAATAACATCTTTAAAAAAAAAAAAAAAGGAGTATCTGCATTTTCATTGCACTGGGCCCCTCCGATTGCGTAGTTGGTTCTGGCCCTCGGCCAATGTGAACCTGCTGGTATTTAGGAAAAAGGACCCCAACTTTGTGCAGGAAGAGCTCAGAGCAGGGAGGTGTACAGCGGGGGCAGGGAAGGACATGGGGGCCTGACGGGGATGGAGGAGCAGCTGGGTCACCTGCGGAGAGGGGAGAGGGCCACACCGCAGAGGTGGAGGAGGGGCCCTGTCCACGCCCAAGTCAGTATTTCAAGTGTCCCCTGGCGGAACCTACCCCAAGGAAAGGAAACCTGCAGTTGCTGATAACGTCTCATCCAGGGATGATGTTTCTTTTTTTTTTACTATATGTGCTGCCGAAGCGAGCACCAGGGGATGATGTATCTTGAGCACCTAGGAGCCCGCGGGGCGAGGCCCGATGCGCATCACCGGCGTGGCCTTCCTTCCCGGTCTCATTCCCCTCGGTGGTTTAGGGTGAGAACACAGAGAGCGGGGCGGGGCGGGGCCAGGAGGGGCGGGGCGGGGCCGTAGCGGGCCAGGCTCCCCTTACTGCTGGGTCCACTAGATGGCGCTAAATGGAAGCGATGAAGAAGAACCGCTCGCAGGGAGATTTCGGGAAGCCTCCAAAGCAAAGCTCAGAGCTTCGCCTAGAAGATGCACCTGTCTCTCCAGGAGGCGACCCTTTATCTTCCAGGGAGGCAGGAGTGTGAATGGTCAGGTTCTTGGGGTTCAGATCCAGACTCTGCCACTTGCAAATCATACAAATTTTCACTTTAAAAAATATTTTATTTATTTATGAGTCACAGAGAGAGAGGCGGAGACACAGGGAGAGGGAGAAACAGGCTCCCCGAGGGGAGCCTGATGCAGGACTCCATCCCAGGACCCCGGGATCACGACCTGAGCCGAAGGCAGACGCTCAACCACTGAGCCACCCATGTGTCCCAAATTTTTACCACTTTTTAATTGAAGATAAAAAGATAACTAAGTATCATTTTGTTGTTGTTGTTGTTGTTGTAATATAGGTCTACTCATGAGAAGGATGGGATTCTTTTTTGGGAGGAGGTGAGGGGATAGATTTCACTTAATTGGGGTTCAAGTTAGTGCGTTCTTCTCTGTTGTCCAGTCAATTGCAAATGATCAGAGGTATAAACCATTCTCAGTTTTCTTAAGTTGTAAAAAACGTGGCAGGCTGGATTGGCCCAGTGGTTTGCTGTCTCCTGACCTATAGTCAATAGCGTACTGACTGGCAGAGGGCTGGCAGAGGGAGAAACAGGTTCCCAACCAAGCAGGGAGCCTGACGCAAGGCCCAATCCTGGGACTCCAGGATCACGCCGAGCCGAAGGCAGAGGCTCAACCACTGAGCCACCCAGGTGCCCCCAGGAAGTGGATTCTCAGCACACACCAAACCTGCTGGTACCCTGACTCCCCAGCCTGCAGAACTTTGAGAAATAAATCCGTAGTGTGGATGGCAACCAGTCTCTTGTTATGGTGACTTGTTATGGTGGCCTGGGCAGGCTAAGACCCATGGGTTCAGCCAAAATGTGAGACCCCTCCCTAGGGAGACAGACTACTCATTAATTCCATTAGTTAACTTTCTGGCCAACCATCTACACGTGTATTTTCCTACACTCCCTTTTGCTTCTTATCTCAGGGGCATTCCAGGGTTTTGTTTAGAAAATGCACCTTTTTTGGAGCTTCTCTCTTTTGCTTGGTGGGGAGTATTTGTCCTCATTTTACTGGGGATGGCCCCATTCATCTATTCTTACCTTGTAAGAATTCCTCACTGTTTTTGTCTGTTGGGAGTGTCTCTTCTAGTTTTCCAACTATGTCACAGATTTGTAGCAGATGGTCATTTATGCAGAAACCAAGTCTGGAAACTGATCCATTCTGGGTAAAGACTACTTCTGTAATTTAAATATCTCAGCACATAGAGTAATGTCCTTGAAAAGAACTTACACCACTGTATTTCATTTGCACCATTTTTTAAAAATTTTTATTTACTTATGATAGTCACACAGAGAGAGAGGCAGAGACACAGGCAGAGGGAGAAGCAGGCTCCATGCACCGGGAGCCCAACGTGGGACTCGATCCTGGGTCTCCAGGATCGAGCCCTGGGCCAGAGGCAGGTGCTAAACCGCTGCGCCACCCAGGGATCCCTCATTTGTGCCATTTCAACTTAGTCCTTTATACAATTATTATTATTCAAAACATACAAACTGGGATTTGCCATAACCTGTGCTGTGACATCACTAGGTAATTTCTCCTTTGTCACTCTACCCACGGGCACTACCTGATGTGGGCAATGCATCTTGCCCTGTTTGCAGGATCTTCCAGCACCAGTGATGATGTGATATAGTGAATTGATCCTCAGCACTTACAGAGGCATGAGTTGGAGACAGATTATTTTTTAAAAATGTATTTTCTTTATTTGAGAGAGAGGGGGGAGGGAGAGAGAGAGAGAGAGAGAGAGAGAGAGAGAGAGAGAGAGAGAATGAGCAGGGAGGAGCAGACTCCCCGCCAAGCAGCAAGCCTGACACAGAGCTTCATCCCAGATCCCTGAGATCATGACCTGAGCCAAAGGTAGACACTTAACCAACTGAGCCACCCAGGCGCCCTGAGACAGATGTTCTTCAGATGTTCTTTTTTTTTTTTTAAAGGTTCCATTTATCTATTCATGAGAGACAGAGAGAGAGAGAGAGAGAGAGAGAGAGAGGAGAGAGAGAGAAAGGCAGACACAGGCAGAGGGAGAAGCAGGCTCCATGCAGGGAGCTCCACGTGGGACTAAATCCCGGGACTCCAGATCAGGCCCTGGGCTGAAGGTGGCGCTAAACTGCTGAGCCACCAGGGCTGCCCACAGATGTTCTTAAGGCAAATAGTTTCAGAGCAATTCTTCTATTTAGATGCTTCTGGTATTTAGACTCCCGAATGATTAGTCTTCTACTGTATTTTTCTATTTCTTTTGTCTTTTCAGTGAGATTTTGGGTTATGAAGAGAAATACATATGTTGGGTAGCTCTGGTGGCTCAGCAGTTTAGTGCCTGCCTTCGGCCCAGGGCATGATCCTGAAGACCCAGGATCGAGTCCCACGTCGGGCTCCCTGCATGGAGCCTGCTTCTCCCTCTGCCTGTGTCTCTGCCTCTCTTTCCTTCTGTGTCTCTCATGAATAAATAAAATCTTAAAAAAAAAAAAAAACTAACTAAAAAATGCTAAGTAGTCTGGTTGTCTGATCCCCTCCTTGAAGACTTTTTAAACTAGATTTACATGGTTAGATAAGCAAGAAGAGTCTGTTTTCTTTTTTTTTTTTGAAAACTTTTTTAAAGATTTTATTTATTCAAGAGAGAGAGAAAGAGAGAGAGAGAGGCAGAGACAAGCAGAGGGAGAAGCAGGCTCCATGCAGGGAGCCCGACGTGGGATTCGATCTGGGGTCTCCCAAGATCACATCCTGAGCTGAAGGCCGCGCTAAACCACTGAGCCACCCGGGCTGCCCCAAAAGTCTGTTTTCTGTCTTTTCTTTCTGGGGACTACCTAGCTCCCAGTTGATTCTTCACATTGGTCCCAACTCTTTTTTTTTTTTTTTTTTTTTTTTTTACTATTTGCTCTTCCCTGTTAGGTTGATCTCCCCCCACTGGCTGTCACGAAGCCTTCTCATACTTTGGGTGCTGGTGATGCTCTTTGGAATGGCATGTATGGGGATCCCTGGGTGGCGCAGCGGTTTGGCGCCTGCCTTTGGCCCAGGGCGCGATCCTGGAGACCCGGGATCGAATCCCACATCGGGCTCCTGGTGCATGGAGCCTGCTTCTCCCTCTGCCTGTGTCTCTGCCTCTCTCTCTCTCTGTGTGACTATCATAAAAATAAATAAAAATTAAAAAAAAATTAGTGGAATGGCATGTATGCTTCACAAGGGCAGGGTGTGGTAAAACATACACCTTCCTTGGTGCTGGTCAGCAGGAATTTAAAATCTTTTCCATCCCCTGAGTGATGGAGATTATGACTCCCATTTCTCTGGGATTGTAATTGAGAGGATGGGATGTGCTTCTGCCCAGACAGCCAGGATGTATCAAAGCAGGGAGGTAATATTCTGTTTCTCCTCTTTCGTGCTGCTTCTAAGTGCACTCTTGTGGTTGACAAACATCTGGAATACATGCTCTTTCATTTTGAATTATTTCAACAATTTGAGCAGTTACTATGTGCTACACAAAGTGCCTTTCTTTTTTTTAAATATTTATTTATTTTTTTTTTAAACTCTTTTTTTTTTTTAATTTTTATTTATTTATGATCGTCACAGAGAGAGAGAGAGAGAGGGGCAGAGACACAGGCAGAGGGAGAAGCAGGCTCCATGCACCGGGAGCCTGACGTGGGATTCGATCCCGGGTCTCCAGGATCGCGCCCTGGGCCAAAGGCAGGCGCCAAAGCCCTGCGCCACCCAGGGATCCCTATTTATTTATTTATTATTTATGATAGACATAGAGAGAGAGAGGAAGAGACAGAGGAGGAGGGAGAAGCAGGCCCCATGCATCAGGTGCCCGACGAGGGATTTGATCCCGGGTCTCCAGGATCGCGCCCTGGGCCAAAGGCAGGCGCTAAACCGCTGTGCCACCCAGGGATCCCAAGTGCCTTTCTTTTTAAAAAAATAATCTTCCTGGGGATCCCTGGGTGGCTCGGCGGTTTAGAGCCTGCCTTTGGCCCAGAGCGTGATCCTGGAGTCCCGGGATGGAGTCCCACGTCAGGTTCCGGCATGGAGCCTGCTTTTCCCTCCTCCTGTATCTCTGTCTCTCTGTCTCTCTCTCTCATAAATAAATAAATAAATAAATAAATAAATAAATAAATAAATAAATAAATCTTCCTAATAACCCTTCAACGTCAGCGCTTTTGGGGCACCTGGGTGGCTCAGTTGACTAAGCATCTGCCTTCAGCTGGGGTCATGACCTCAGGGTCCTGGGATCCAGCCCCAAAACAGGCTCCGTGCTCAGTGGGGAGCCTGCTTCTTCCTCTCCCTCTGCCCCCCCCAACCTGCTCTTGTTCTCTCTCTCAAATAAATAAATGAAATCTTAAAACACACACAATGTAAGTGCTATGATCCCCAATTTGAGATACAAAACTGAGGCTTAGATAAGGGAAGTGACCTGTCTAAAGCCACACAGCTAGTGGGTTTTGGAGCAAGGATCCAATCCAGGTCTGGCTCTAGTTTTAAAATTCTCACCGGGGGATCCCTGGGTGGCGCAGCGGTTTGGCGCCTGCCTTTGGCCCAGGGCGCGATCCTGGAGACCCGGGATCGAATCCCACGTCGGGCTCCCGGTGCATGGAGCCTGCTTCTCCCTCTGCCTGTGTCTCTGTGCCTCTCTCTCTCTCTGTGACTATCATAAATAAATAAAAATTAAAAAATAAAATAAAATAAAATAAAATTCTCACCGGGCTGAGCTGCTTCCTAACAGTTTACAAAATACAGCTTGAGAAACTAGACCCGCGCCATGCTCAGGGGACACTTGACAAAGGAGTACGTATTTTACCTTTACTGATTATTACAAGCTGAGCACATGTCACCGGAGAACAGCAAGCCCCGCGATGTGGGCGCTACCGGCGGCCCCAACCTTGCAGACACCGAGGCCCAGCAGCAGAAGGGACCAAGGTCGGACAGGACCCAGGATCTATAGTCATCACCCGGCTCTGCCCCCCACCGTCAGGCTCAACCTCGCGCCCCGACCCTTCTCGACCTCATTTCTGGGCCCTGAAGGCTGCGAGCCGCCCGGGGAGGGACCGCCAGCTCATCCTAGGACCTCCCCTCCCTGCACGTGGGGCGGGGAGCTTAGAGACCCGCCTTGAAAACGTGACCCGGAAGCAGTCGCGGCGCCAGCGGCCGCGTCCTCGGTTGCCAGAGCACCGCCCCGGAAGCAGAGCGCGGCGCGCGGCGGGCAGGTCCGCGGGGCTGCGGGTGGCGTCCTCCTGCCGGCGCCGGAGCGGGGCTGGAGGCAGGGCCGGGGCGCGGCGCGGGGCCGCGGTGCTCCGCGCTGCTCGGCGCTCCTCCGGGCTCGGCGCGCACAGGTGAGGCCCCGCCGCGGAGGCCGCCTCCCGGGACGAGGGTGTGGCCGCTCCGGGGCGGGCGAGTGCGCATGCGCGAGCGAGTGTGGGCGCCCGGGTTTCGGTGGCCGCGGCCCCGTGGTTTAGGTGCTGCTTGCGGGACCCGCGTCCTCCAGGAAGCCCGCGCTGGCCACTCTGCCCGTTATGCCTCCGAGCTCCTGTGACTTTCCCTGTGCCGCCCGCTTGTTGTAATTGCATTCTTATTAATACTGGTTAGCCCGGAATTGCATCGCTCTGGGCTCCCCCCGCCCCATTCATTTGCAGCCTGTATTGTCTCTATGGGCATCTTTTGCAGGGCGCGGTGTACCTGTGGCGACAGCTCTGGTCTGGAGACAGATTCGTGTCCCCCGCCCTGCTTGCCCTTCTCAGCGGGATGGGACCAGGGCAATGGGACCAGGGCATTTCCCCTCCCTGTTTGTCAGTCTAAAGGGGGTGGGGATGCGGAGGTCGCCCTGCAGCGCATAGAGTAGCTGGGGCTTTAGGGGGGCTCGTTCTAGAAGTAAACGCATCTTATTTGTTGTAAGCAGTGTAGGGTTTGCAAAGAGGTTCTTTGTTCATAAAAATATTGAATGAGCACATTTTGGTGCTGGGTTGTGACGGTTACAAAAAGATTGGACTTACTCTGTGCCCAAGGAATTGCAAGCATTGCTAAATAGTTGCTGTAGAGCCTGACAGTGTCTCCCAGGGGGGTGTGGAGATAGATGGTGGCCATATAGTTGTGCAGAAGTTGTCATTTACGCTATTTTTCTTTTTCTTTTCTTTTTTAAATTTTTATTTATGATAGTCACACAGAGAGAGAGAGGCAGAAACACAGGCAGAGGGAGAAGCAGGCTCCATGCACCGGGAGCCCTACGTGGGATTCGATCCCGGGTCTCCAGGATTGGGCCCTGGGCCAAAGGCAGGTGCCAAACCGCTACGCCACCCAGGGATCCCTATTTTTCTTTTTTTAAAAACAGATTTTATTTATTTATTCACAAGAGACACATAGAGTGTCAGAGACACAGGCAGAGGGAGAAGCAGGCTCCCTGCAGAGCCCCATGCAGGACTCGATCCTAGGACCCGGGGATCACACCCTGAGCCAAAGGCAGACGCTCAACCACTGAGCTACCCAGGTGCCCCTCATTTATGCTATTCCGTATTATTTTCTTTAAACATGGTACTTTTTCCTTTTCAAGGAAGACTAGGTGGAAAGGAATCGAAATGCCCTAGACTCCTGGCCTAGTTGGGACTTTATTGAAAGTGATAGTGAAGTGACTTAAAGTGTTTGGGATAGCAGGGTTGGGGACAGAGAGAGCTCCTGTTGTTTATGGCTGGACCCAGAAAAGTGCATGGACTCTATGAATGTCACCCCTTCTCTCTGTTTGCCATTTTCCCTGAAACACTGTCCTGGCTTTTGTCTGGAAGTAGTCATAACTCTGGGAAGTGAAAGGCCTTTTGGCAAAGGTTTGTCCTCCTGGGGTTGTAGGTGTCGATATTCCCTGTGGTGTTCCCTCACTCAGTGGAGATTCACTGAACCCCATCCTTGTCTCCCAGTTCAGGTCCCTGGAAAACACTGTGAAAGTCTTGGAGGGTGTGCCTGTTTACCGCTTTCTCTCGCCGGCAGGTCTAATAGCCCCTGTAGGGCTAGGCCATGCCTGATTCACTGCTTGGCACAGACAGCTCTTGTTTGATTGGTTCTGGAGGGAATCTACGTCTTTATTTTTGTTAATTCATCAAATATTGATCGAGCACCTGCTATTATTAGATGCTATTCTGGATGCTGGGGATTCAGTAGGCAATAACGCAGAACGACATCTCTGCTCTCCTGATGTGAGATTCGTGTGTCAAAGACAGGTAATCACCAGGGAACCAAATAAGTGAACTAGACCAGTTCTTTTCAAACTTGAGCAAAGGTAGGACTCTCACCTGACAGCTTGTTAAGATACGGATTCCTGGGCCCCACTCCCAGAGTCCAAGGGTATATATCCACATAAGGGGTTGGGGGAAGCTCAACAATTTGTTTTTTTTTTTTTAGTATTTTATTTATTTATTCATGAGAGACATAGAGAGAGAGGCAGAGACAGGCAGAGGGAGAAGCAGGCTCCATGCAGGGAGCCTGATGTGGGACTTGGTCCAGGGTCTCTAGGATCACACCCTGGGCCAAAGGCAGGCGCTAAACCGCTGAGCCACCCAGGCATCCCAACAATATGAATTTCTAATGAGGTCCTGGTGACGCTGGTATTGTGGGTTCATGGGTCATGTCTCAAGTTGGCGCTGGACTAAACAATTTTGTGCAGCCTGAGTGCCACGGAGAAGTAAAGTGACAATGTGACAAGTAGGGGGCATTAAGATTGGGATTGGGAAAGCCAGACTGAAGAGTTCACCTTCGAGAAGGGGCCAGATATCGGGGTGAGCAAAGCTTTCAGAGGATGCAGCTTGGTGGTTGTGAGGAGCTAAAGGGCGGCCAGGAGCTGGAGGGCTGATGGGTGGGGAGGGTGCTGGAGGCAAGACCTGAGAGGTGATGGGACCCCAGATCACATGGGGTCCACCTTGTAGGTAACGGGCAGACTGGGAGTTTTGTTTTGTTTTAAATATTTAATAATTTATTTGACAGAGAGACAGAGCACAAGCAGGGGGATGGGCAGGGGGAGAAGCAGACTCCCATGGAGCAGGGAGCCTGATGCCAGGCTCGATCCCAGGACCCTGAGAGCATGACGGGAGCTGAAGGCAGACACAACTGACTGAGCCACCCAGGTACCCTGATAGTTTTATTCTGGGTGCAATGGAAGCTTCTAGAAGCTTATGGGCAGGGTGACATGATTTGCTTTGTGTGTGTGAAAGGGTCAGTCTACTGCTAGGCAGAGAATGGGTGCAGTGGGGTGAGGGTGACGCTAAGGAAACCAGTGGTAGCCTGTCACGGTCGTCCGGGATTACGGGGATGCTGGGGGGAGACACAGACAGATCTGGAATCTTCTGGAGTAGAGCTGGCACAATTTGCTGCCAGATGAATCAGTAGTCCCTTCCCCATCAGGACCACGGCTGAGCTTTGTTGGATTGCTAAGGCACTTTGCTGCCGGGGCTTCCAGCCTGTGGAGTGCCCCTCTTGCCTCCTTGGAGCAAGGCCACGAGCAGCTCGTCCCAGGCAGCTTCGTGTCTCCTGCACGGACCCAACACTGAGTGGCTGTCAGCGCTGAGTGGCTGGGTGAGAGGCTAGGCTGTGGAATCCTGTCCTCAAGCGTCTGAAGGTCCTGCCCCCGGCCCGGGAGGTGGGACCCGCATCGTGTTCTGAGAATAGCCAACTCCCTGGTTTGCGAATGACCTTGCCCCGGCTGGCATAGCTCAGGTGGTGACAGCCCACGACCCTCCGAGCACCTGCAGTGTGAGATCAGCACACAACTAACTCTGTTGCTCTGGGTTTGGTTTTATGGTGCTCAGTTTGGGTTTTTAAAATTTTTTTCAGATTTTTCTTTAAATTCTAGTCAGTTGACATACAGGGCAATATCGGGCTCAGGAATAGAATTGGGAGATTCGTCACTTAAGTACAACACCCAGTGAGCATCCTGACAAGTGCCCTCCTCTGTCCCCATCCCCCATCTCCCCATCCCTCCCCAGCAGCCCTCAGTTTGTTCTCCGTCGTTAAGAGTCTCTTATGGTTTGTTTCCCTTTCTCCCTCCTCCCTGTAGGTTCACCTGTTTCGCTGTTCGCTTGTTTTGTTTCCTAAATTCCACATATGAGTGAAATCATATGTATTGATTTCGTATTTGTCCTTTTCTGACTTATTTTGCTTAGCATAACAACCTCTAGTTCCATCCATGAGGTTGCAAAAGGCAAGGTTTCATTCTTTTTGATGACTGAGTCCTATTCCATTGTGTATATACAGCACATCGTCGTTACCCCTTCCTGTGATGCTCGGTTTTGAAAGTAGCTGACCGAATGGCTTATCATTTCAGTTCACGTGAACCACTAGAGAGGTAGCCTACTAAGTTCATTACCTGGTACTGCTAACTTCACTTTTTTTTTTTTTTTTTTTCTGTTTCACGAGGAAGTAACAGGACAACGATCAGACATCAGGTATTTCATTATTGATTTTTCTGAGGGAAAGGGCTTAGTATTTCTTAGGGTTGGGAAGGAGCTGGTCCTTGGCCAGCTGGTCCCTTTTTCTGTTCTGCAGACCATTTCTGAGCCCCCTCACTGTGCCTGGCCCTGGTTGGGTGCTGGGAAACAGACGATCAGCGCCCCCTCTCAGGGTCACCAGACAGCTGACACAGTGGCAGGGGAGGCAGTGTCAGTGTCCTCAGGTTGCAGTGTGCTCTGCCTATTACCCTCTGAGCGTCACTTTCCCCATCTGTAAATGGGGAGAATACCTGCCTTCTGGTAGCTCGTGAGCCAAAAGGATGCATGTAGTAGAGGAGAATATGCACAAACTGCCCAGCCCTGTGCCTGATGGATTCTAGTGCTTCATAAGTGGAAGCTATCGTTTGGGTGATAATATCAATATGTAATTACCTACCCCGCGAGGGCGGGGCTGCTCTCCAGCACTGGGCTAGGGGCCTGGGAGGCCCGCTGGGAGAAGGGGCTGAAGTGCACGAGTGTGCAGGGCCGAATCGGGGAAAGTTTCAGGGCTCTTCAGGGGAAGCTAGTACACTTGTTTCAAATCCAGTGAACTGTTTGGCGTACTGATGGTGTTCCAGGGACACACCTGCCTGACCTTGCAATAGTCTTCAGCCATACTGCGAGGGACCTGTGGCTTTCATGCCTATTTTTATCATGGGGGAGACTGAGGCCCCAAGAAAACTTGCGAGTACCCATAGACAGGAAAGCACTGGAGATGGACTGAGTCTCCAAGCTTCAGGTGCAGAGGAACTGCAGTCCCTCTGGCTCTTCTTCTTTTTCTTTTTTTTTAAAAGATGTTATTTATTTATTCATGGTAGACAAAGAGAGAGAGGCAGAGACACAGGCAGAAGGAGAAGCAGGCTCCCTGTGGGGAGCCCGATACAGGACTTGATCCTAGGACCCTGGGATCACAACCTTAGTCAAAGGCAGATGCTCAACCACTGAGCCACCCAGCTGCCCTCCTCTGGCTCTTCTGAGGCTGCCTTGTCATTGGTGCTCAGTAGTGGTCATCATGCTGGTTTGGTGCATTTCTGGAAAGAGGTCCTGTGTCCCTTTAGGGGACAGGTGGCCTTAGTTCATTTCTTTCCTTTTTTTTTTTTTTTAAGAGTTTTTATTTATTTATTCATGAGAGACAGAGAGGCAGAGACACAGGCAGAGGGAGAAGCAGGCTCCCTGCGGGGAGCCCGATGTGGGACTTGATCCCGGGTCTCCAGGATCACACCCTGGGCTGAAGGCGGTGCTAAACCGCTGAGCCACCTGGGCTGCCCCGTTTTCTTCTTTTTTAACCATAAGTAACTGTTTTGTCCTTTTGTTCACTACTTTATTGTGCTCTGTCTCCCTCACATATATTTAAAACTCTCTATAGGTTCTTTTTCTGCTGGTATCTAGGAAGGTTGTGTCTTGTATTAGTTTCCAAGGGCTGTACTATCAGATGCCATGAAGTGAGTAGCTCAGTAAGGCCAGAAGTCTGAAATCAAGGTGTTGGTGGAGCCGAGCTGTCTTTGAAGAATCTAGGGAGGATTCCTTGCCCCTTCCAGCTTTTGGTGGACCCAGACTTTTCTTGGCTCATGGCAGCATAGCTCTGATCTCTGCCTTCATGTTCACGTGACCATCTGTCCTGTGTGTCTGTTGTACCTGTGTCATTACATGGCATTCTCTGTCTGTGGATGTCTCTGTCCAGGTTTCCTCTTCTTTCTTCTTCTTTTTTTTTTTTTTTTAAGTAACATGCACACCCAATGTGGGGCTTGAACTCATGACCCTGAGATCAAGAGTCACATGCTCTACCGACTGAGCCAGCCAGGCACCCCTCAACATATCTTTTTTGAGAATACAGTTCAACCCATAACATTTACAAGGAAGTGAGTCTTGTAAGCAAAGAGTTGAATCAAAGGACTGATCCTTGAGGATGTGTCTGTTTTCTCAGTTTCACAAGGAGTCGGCATTGACTCCCATGTGCCAGTGGGCTGGGTACTGGAGCTAATGGGGCTGGCCACATGGACTGTGAGGGTTGTTGCAAATGCTCACACCTAAATCTAGAAGGAGTCAGTGCGATGAAAAGGAAGCAGGTGACAGAGTCCTCACCTTGCACACTCATGCAAGTAAAGCTTACTTGAGCATACTCAAAGAAAGTATGCAAAGAGCTAAAACGCAAGGTAGGAAGTTCTGTGTGCCAACAAAAATAGCAGGAGATGTATTATAACAGAAGCTTAAGTGGAGGGAAAAGGTGGGGAGAATGGCTCCCTGGGGTAGGTGGCCTTTGAACTGCATCTTTGTGATCTCGGAGCTGGATGAGAAGCGGTGGGGTGGGGAGAGGCCTGGGGTGGAGGGTGGACAGCCAGCAGGTGGAGAGCACGGTTGCGCATGCTCATGGAGCAGCAAGGAGGTGGGATGTTCCGCCGAAGCAGGGGGCATGTGAATGAAGAAGTGGCAGGGCAGCTCGGGAAGTCCAGCAGGACTTGAAGTGTGATAGAATCAGAAATATCTATCACAATAAGGAGAGCATCTTGTGGCATGCAGCTGTTCAGCAGAAGATGCCAGCCACTGAATACAGCAGCTCCTCACGGTTTCGCTGTGTCCACAGAACTGTCTCTTGGTCTTGTGCCGTGTACATTTTGTCTGTGTGTTAATTTTCTTTTAGGCACGAGGAGTCCCTGACGCTGAAGCGAACTTGGATGTTCCTGTTGGCTCTATGGTGGGTCCGTCCAGCCTGAGAGGTTGGTTTTCCTTAGTGCCCACTGTTCCACAGCAGAAGGAAAGGGCCGGGGGGAGGGTGGGGGTTGACCAGAAGACCTCACCTCGGAGGCTCCATGTCCTCAGTAAAGTGAGGATGAGAATACCTGCCCTGTCTGCCTTATTGGTTTTGGGGATCATACCTGGGAAGCATTTTCTGACAGGTAAAGCATAGGGCACAGATAAGGCTCAGGCCCCCTTAGTACCCTGCTGGGTCACTGCAGGTGGGATTTCAGTGGGGGGTGGGGTGGGGGGGTGCCTGCCTGGGGGGTGGTTCTCCCTCAAAATTCCGGGTCTGCAGTTGGACTCTAGGGGGCAGAGTTGGAGCAGGATTGGGCAGGGATGCAGACGCGGAGGCTGAAGTCAGGTAGAGAACCGTAAACTCCCTAGGGCTCCGCCTGGGTTTTGACACCAGGTGGGGTTTGCTGGTGAGGGCTGCGGGGTAACAGCATGTGGGGATTCAGCTCCTGTGCGGCTTCTGCCATCATTTCTGTGCGGTGGCTGCTGACTTCCCATGTTAACAGCCTCATATTGTTATACCGCAGCTTCTCGCTTCTTTGCACAGGGGATTCTGTTTATTCCTTACCTTACCCATGGGCATGGACATCATCCAATGAGGGCCAGGTTCAGAGGAGGCAGCAGACTGTGTGAAAAGAGGTGGCCCTTCGGAGTAGAGTCACCCTGGGTTCAAATCAGGGCTCCCTGACTCCCGTCAGTCTGTTTCTTCTTCAGGCTCCTAACTTTTGAGGCTTAGCTTCCAAATCTGTAAAGTGGGGATGATGGCAGCAATAATACCAAATATTTCTTGCGTGCTTTCTACGTGCCAAGCACTGTTCTCAGTGTTCACTCGTCGGATCATCACTGTAACCTGGTGAGATGAGTAAATACTGTTGTTAAAGGTAAAGAAACAAGTTTAGAGAGGTTAAGTAACCTGCCCAGAGTCACACAGCTAGTGAGTGCTGGAATTGGGGCTCGAACTAGAGCCGTTCTCTACCACAGTTCCACCTCTGTGACACCGCCACTGCTGGGCAGGGTGAGGAGGCAGTGGGCTGATTTTGTGTGAAAGCTCACGGGAGTGCCTTCTCTTTTCCCTCTCCCAAGGCAAGGCAGACCTGGGTGCCCATCTTTTTTTTTTTTTTAAGATTTATTTATTCATGAAAGAGAGAGGCAGAGACACAGGCAGAGGGAGAAGCAGGCCTCCTGTAGGGAGCCCGATGCGGGACTCAATCCCGGGACCCCAGGATCACGCCCTGAGCTGAAGGCAGGTGCCCAGCCCCTGAGCATGCAGGGATCCTTGGGTGCCCATCTTTTAACAGACTTGGGGCCACAGTCAGTCAGTCTGAATGGAGCATGTACCACATGCCAGGTGCAGTGCTAGGCCCTGGGCCCAGAGCAGCAAAGAAGAGCCAGCCCCCTGCCCTCTAGCAGGGACAGGAGTGTAGGAGTGCCGAGCAGCTGTGTACCAGGTGGGGAGTCAGGGAGGCTTTGTGGAGGAGGTGACATTCACCTATGCTGGCAGATGAGTGGGCTTAGCCAGGCAGAGAGGGAGGGGAGTGCCTCAGGCACAGACACCAAGCACGTTCTAAGGCCCTGAGGTCGGGTATGGGCAGAGAAGTCCGGTGTGGTGAGAACACAGCAGGTGAAGGAGAAGCAGGTGAGGGCCAGGGGTTTGTGAATTTTTTTTTAAAGATTTTATTTATTTGAGAGCGAGCTTGTGCATGAGCTGGGGGGAGGGGAAGAGGGAGACGGAGAAGCAGTCTCCCTACTGAGCAGGGAGTCTGATTGGGACTCGATCCCAGGACCCAGGGATCATGACCTGAGCTGAAGGCAGATGCTTCACTGCTTCACCAACTGAGCTACCCAGGCACCCTGGTCTGCGTATTTCAAGTGTCCTGGGGAACCAGAGAGGCTAGTAAATGGGAGTGTTGTGGTCAGATAAACACTTAAAGGTCACCTCACTTACAGAGAGTGAGTTGGAGCAGGGCAGGGGAGGAAGCAGGGAAGCAGCAGCCCTTGGTGGGGGAGGTGCTCCCATTGGGATAGGCTCCACCCACCCTTGGGAAGCCAGCTCCAGGGCCCCCTGGTCAGGACAGTCTTCCACAGCTACCCTGCACAGGCCCCCTCCTGTCTCTGCTTTTGCAGCCCCAGGTGCTGCCTCTGCCTTGTGGCTCCTGTCACCATTGCAATGCATGTCGGGTGGTGACCAGTTGCTGCCTGTCTCTGCCCCCCGCCCCTGCCCCAGTAGGCCAGGATCTCATAGTCTTGGTACAGCTGACATTTTGGCCTGGGTGACTTGCTATGGAGGGAGGGGGGATGGTGTCTGTGGGCAGCACCATGGCCTCTGGCCTCTACTCACTAGAAGTATTCCTGCCCCCAGTTGTGACAACAAAAGACAGGGCCCGATGTCCTCTCAGGGACAGAGTGGCCCCTGGCCAAGAACTGCTGCCCGGGCAAGTGGAGCGTAGGATGCACCAGGGGAAGTTTCTTGCTCTTGACATTTCAAAGCACTAACAGGTTGACCTCTTCCAGGATTATGGCAGGAAAAGTGAAATGGGTCACTGATATCGAGAAGTCAGTGCTGATAAATAACTTTGAAAAGAGAGGATGGGTCCAAGTGACAGAAAATGAAGATTGGAATTTTTACTGGTAAGTATTAAAAAGCAGGATCTGATTGTTTTTCTGAAGCCGACCTATCAATCTTGTGAATGCTGGTATCCCGGGTGCAGGCTGCATTCTCAGGGGACGCCTCCCGTTACACATCTTCCATTCCCAAGTCTCCTCCACCGCACACGACGAGAAAGCCCTTGGCTCGTACACATTGTGGGGTGTTCCCATGCTCCTGTTTATCAGCCTGGTGGCAGAAGTGCTGGGATGGTTCTGCACACAAGCCAGCATGGCTGAGACTGCAGGGCTCTGGGTGAGAAACCAGAGGCCCCCCTGCTTAGCATTCTCAGTGCCTTACTGCCAGGCGCTGGGGAAGGCACCTGTGGGGAAGGATCTGTGCCCTCTTCGCTTCTTCTCACATGGCAGAGGCTGCCAGTAGGACTGGTCCACAGCACTGAAAAGTGAATGACAGGAGGAATAAAAAAGAAAGCAGCGTTTGGCGCTGACACCCTGGTGGTGCTCCCTGCAACTGGAAACATGAGCATTGCCATAGACTCCTGCCCTTGTCCTGTCTGCCTTCACAAGGTGAGGTCCTGTGTCCTCCCCTGTGCAGGCCTGGTCTGCCCCTGCCTCAGGGCAGCCCCCACACTCTGGCAGGGTTGTATGCTGAAACAGAGCCATGAGAGCCTCCTCTGCTGGGGCCTCCCCATGCCTCTGCAGCTCCTGGGCCCAGAACATGGGGTGAATCTCCAAGGGAGGGGGAGTTGGTGGCTCTCTGGAGGCTTTTTTACTCTATGCACCTGCCCTCCCTGAGACCTGCTCCCCGCTGCTGCCTTGAGAGATGTTACTTGGCCTCCTTCTCGCCACTTCTTTCTCCCCCAGGCCCCAGAGCAGTTGGCACCTTTTCTCCTGTTGACCTACTAAAACATTCTTGCTTCTGCACCTTTGTCAATGGTGTGCTTTCTGTCCTCTCAGCCCATCTTTGAGAGGTGCGATGCATCCCGCGGTTAGATGTCCAGACCGCAAAGCCAGGTCATGCCTGGCCTCACACCCTGGCTCCCGCAGTGCTGTCTGTGTGGCCATTAGCAAAGGACTTGACCTTTCTTTGCAAATATGGTTGTTTGAAGTTTGAATGAGTCAGTAAAGCAAAGAGCTTGGCGTGTGATGGGTGCTGCATAAGCACGTGCTGTCTCCGTCCTTCATGCACCAGCTCACAAGCTGCCCACCCCAGAAGCCTCCTGTGCTTCCAGACGCTCAGCCTTTCTTTGGTGTCAGGCGGTGAGTGCTGTGTGCCATGATTTGTGATTTCCCTGCCTGTCCCCTCTTTTCATGTTACTGTGAGCCCCGTGACAGCGAGGACCTTGTCTGGCTTATGCCAGCATCCCAGAGCCTGGCCCTGGCTCAGATGCAGAGTAGGCTGGAATGCAGCTTTTGTCTTCAGCAATGATGGGAGGGATGACCCTTTCTTTGCTTGTGTAGCAGTTTAAGGTACCTGTGTTTTAAACCACAGCCTAATTTTCCTTGAGGAGCATGGAATGCAGGCAGAGAAAGCATTTTCAGAGAAATGCAGCACCCATGTGTGGCTTGGCATCACGTTTATATATTTCTCTAAGGTAGAATGAAGTAATACAGCCAGAGCCCTGCTTCCATGGGACTCTGGGAGAAAGGCTGAATACAAGTATTTTGTAGGGGTGCCTGGGTGGCTCAGTCAGTTAAACAGCTGCCTTTGGCTCAGGTTATGATCCCAGGGTCCTGGGGTCGAGCTGCCCCACTCCCTGCTTGTGCTCGCGTGCTCTCTCTCTCTCTTTCTCTCAAATAAATAAATAAAATATTGAAATGTCATTAGAGAAAAAGAGTGTTTTGTACTTACTGCTTTGTGTCCCATGGCTCCGTGCCATGGGTTTAGCCAATACTCAGTCCTTTTGGCTTCTCTGAGTGATTAATCAACGCTTGGGAGGGTGCAGAGCGCCTCCCTTCTTCGTGCCACATAAGAAGCATTTCAGAGCTAGTCTGAACAAGAGAGAGAGAGAGAGAGTGGGACTGTATAACTTTGGATATTAGCTCTCTTGAGAGCTGTTTTAAGCAGTGTCTTTAAGCAGTTTTTAACTAAGTCTTAAAAACTGATCAGCGTAAAATATTGGCGGCTAAATGTTAAATGGTTTGGGAAAGGTAACTGTTAACTGGGTAGATTATGGGATAGCCATTAAAATAACTGTGACAATTATAAAGCAGCTCAGAAAATTGTATAACAATAAGTGTGAAGAAAAACATACTATGAAACTGTTCTGATCACGGCTTGCATATGGGCAGGAAATAGGAGCAATGAGAAACGCGAAAGCCATGGCTGTGCTGGAGGGGGTGTATTAGTTTTTTATGGCCAGATTGATGGCGTGTGACAAACACCACGAAACTTAGGGCTTAAAGCAACTTCTTTGTTTTTGAGAGCATTTTTTTTTTAAGATTTTATTTATTTATTCATGAGAGACCCAGAGAGAGGCAGAGACACAGGCAGAGGGAGAAGCAGGCTCCCTGTGGGGAGCCCAATCGGGACTCGATCCCAGGACCTCGGGATCATGACCTGAGCCAAAGGCAGACACTCAACCACTGAACCACCCAGGTGCCCTGAAACAACTGTTTCTACAGCACATGCATTTATAGGTTTGGCTAGGTGGTACTTTTGGTCCCGCAGGACTTAGCCGATCCTGCCTGGGCTCACTGGTGCATCTGCTGTCACCTGGGGGGGTCAGCTGGGGCTTGTCTGGTCTTGGATGCCCTCGGCTAGGACAACAGTGGCTTCTCCGCACATCTTTCCCATCCCTCCAGCTGGCTAGCTGGGGCTTGTTCTTCTGTGGTGGCTGGGGTCCAGGAAGGCGGGTGGAAGCTCTGAAGGCCTTTCAGGGCTAGTCTCGAAGTGGCACAGCATCGCTTCTGCCACATTTTTGGCCAAAGCAAAGCCAAAGTGAGACATGTCTGGGCCTAGGCCTTAAGAACCTAGCAGCTTCCATTTCCTTTATGGGAACCTGTTACGGGAGCCACAACTGACGTGTGAGAAGCCTGACGACCCGGCACTGTCTTGCCGGAGGAGCTTGTATAGGTGTCGTGTGCGCCAGTTGCAGCCACGTCTGGCCTTCCAGCCATGCCTGCCAAGGTGCCAGACATAGGAACAAACCCGTCTTGGACCCTCCAGATTAGATTAGCCACGGCCTGAATACCACTGAGTGACCTCAGTGGGTGCCACATGGAGCAGAAGCATGCTCAGCTGAGCCCTGCCCCAAATCTTGATCCACAAAACCATGATATGTGATGCAATGGTTGTTGTCCTGAGTTGCTAACACTGGGCAGTTTGCTCTGCAGTAATAGAGACCCAGAATATATGTTGTCACATACCTCAGGATGGTAGGAAACGAGCTCATTATTTTGAAAACCAATAAAGGGAAAGAATTAAGCATTTTGTTAGTCTCTCCTGTATGAACTATGTTTTGGGTGTTCAAGTTGATGATGAAAGAAAATTTCTCCTTGTGGAAATTTTCCTGCCAGTACTTGAAGGAGAAACGAAAGCATAGAAGACACCTGTTTGCCTCCCTTAATGACATAAGGGTCTAGGCCTGCCCGGTATGGGAGCCACTAACCACAGGGCTGATGAGCACGTAAGTGTGGCTGGTCTAAATGGAGATATGCCCCCAAATTGACCTGCAGCTCCTCAGGCCTTGCAGTCTGACTGCTGATTTATAGGCAGGATGTAGGTGGAGGGGTACCAGTGAGGCTACACTAAGTAAGGAACCTGGGAGGACCCCTAGGAGGACCCCTGGAGGCCCTTGGAGGATGGGTGACCCAGGGTCTTCATTTTTTTTTTTTTAAGATTTTATTTATTTATTCATAGAGACACAGCTAGAGAGAGAGAGGCAGAGACACTGGCAGAGGGAGAAGCAGGCTCCATGCAGGGAGCCTGATGTGGGACTCAATCCGGGCTCTCCAGGATCACGCCCTGGGCTGCAGGCAGCGCTAAACCGCTGTGCCACCGGGACTCCCCGACCCAGGGTCTTCAACAGACATAGCATAGAAAAAAAGGAGGGAGAATATAAAGAACCATGGGAGAGAGGGCAACTCATCAGAAGGCCTGGCCCTTGTTTGTTTACAAGCTGTAAAAAATGTCAGACAACTTGGGAAATGTGAACACTGATTGACATCTGATGATACTCAGAAATTACTGCTTTTTATTAAGTTGTGCTAACGGTCTAAAGTAGGATATCGTATAATATAATAAAGAATCCTTAACTATTAGAGATTCTTACGGGAATCCTTTGGATGGAACGCTGTATCAGGAAATTGCTTCCAAATAAGCCAATGCTGTGAGGCATGGGTGGGGTCCAACCAAACACGTCTGGCTGCATGGCCATAGCCACTGAAGCCTGTAACGGGGCTCTCTTTCGTAATGGGCTTTTCTCTCTGCTTTTGTATATGGTTCAGCTATTCCATGATAAAAAGTTTTAAAACTCCCATTCTGGGCAGCCCTGGTGGCACAGCAGGCGCCGCCTGCAGCCTAGGGTGTGATCCTGGAGACCCGGGATCGAGTCCCACATTGGGCTCCCTGCATGGAGCCTGCTTCTCCTTCTGGCTGTATCTCTGCCTCTCTCTCTGTGTGTGTGTCTCATGAATAAATAAATAAAATATTTAAAAAAATAAAAATAAAACTCCCATTCTTCTTCTTCTTCTTTTTTTAAAATATATTATTTATTTACTTGAAAGACAACAAGAGAACACAAGTGGGGTGAGGGGCAGAGGGAGGAGCAGACTCCCTGCTGAGCAGGGAGCTGATGCAGATGTGGGGCTCTATCCCAGGACTCTGGGATCATGACCAGAGCTGAAGGCTGACCACCCAAGGGGCTCCTAAAACTCCCATTATTCTAATGACTGTAGAGTCAAAAGAAATCCTTGGGTGCTTGAGGCCCTCTGTAGGTTGGTGCCTGGGGTGGAGTGAGGCTGGGCCAGGAGCTAGAAGCCACAGACGGCCTGCCTCGCCTGTAGCTCCCTTGTGAGTGCCAGTCCCAGTCCTTCCTGCCCCCTCCCTGCTTCTCTGTGGGGCTAGGAGGGCAGAGGGGTGTGGCAGGGAGACTGGCTTTCTTAGAGGATTAGAAAGAATCCCTTTCTCTTTCAACCCTCTCATTACACTAGAGTGTGGGGCCATCAGAGGTCTCTGCTAGAATATGAAGTACTGACCCAGGGCCCTTAAATCACTCTGTGATTCTTATTTAAAGTGGTCCCTGTCCTTGACTTTGGGTGAAAATATTGCGTAAATGATTTTCCTGATTTCAGAGACTGGAGGAGGCTCTTTCATTAGCTTGTTATCTGCAATCAGTGGTATCATTAATCGATAAGGATTTATCAAGCATCTACTCTGCTGGGGAGTGAAGCCCTCCAGTGTACACTCAGAACAGCCCATGCCTCCAACAGTTCCGGTGACTGGACACTGTGCTGTGCCGCAGTGGGCCAGGGAGTCTCCTGGCCTGGGGGGCCGGGGGTGGGGGAACGGGTAAGCGTCTCTGGTCATGAGCTTTCACGGGAACTGCCACCATGTGGACCTGCTCTGAGCTCTACCCTGCATGCCTCTTCTATGCTTCTCTTTTAGGATGAGTGTGCAAACCATCCGAAACGTTTTTAGTGTTGAAACTGGCTATCGGCTCTCAGATGATCAAATAGTCAACCATTTTCCGAACCACTATGAACTGACCCGGAAGGATCTGATGGTGAAGAATATTAAAAGATATAGGAAGGAGCTGGAAAAGGAGGGGAGTCCTCTAGCAGAAAAAGACGAAAATGGGAAATACCTCTATCTGGGTTTGTGCCTTTCTTGCTGGCCCCACGTTTTTTTTGTTTTCTTTTTTCTGCCGCGCCCCCACCCCCAGCCCCACGTTTTAAATCAATCCCTAAATCCTCTAGCGAAACCAGGTACTGAGATGGTGACGAGCTTGTGCCAGCTGGGCTGGGCACTTCTTTCATTCCATGTGTCTCCAGAATGGGCCAGGCGGGGGCTCACGTTTGGATCTGAGTTTCTAGGAGCACCTTGGGCACATGGTGCATGTGCAGGAGAACATCTTCAGTGCGCAGATGGGGAGAGTCCCGTCCTGAGCTGCAGGCTGCATTTTATAAGGCGGCCGCATTACTGCATCTGGCAGTTCCAGGGAGAAGCTTGTCCCTCTTGCAGTCTGGTGGTAAAAGCTGGACTGTTGGGTGGGTTCAGAGTCCCTTTGTATACCTGGGAAAATTATATAGCCAATCTCTCTGGGCCTCAGGTTTGTCATCTGATAAATGGGAATGATAACAGGACCTTAGTCCACAGGGTGCTGTGGGGATTAAAGGTTTGCAAAGCACTTAGAAAACAGGTGATAGGTTTATCGGATAGGAATTGAATGGCAGAGGGGCTTATTCTCATGCTGGCTTGGGGCGGAGGGTTGTGAAGCAGCTCCAGAAAAGGCAGTGGCAGTGTTTTCCTGTCTGGCCACATTGGCTTGGCTCACCCACTGCTGTCTCCTCTATTTCACCTTTCAGACTTTGTTCCAGTCACCTACATGCTGCCCGCCGACTACAACCTGTTCGTGGAGGAGTTCAGGAAAAGCCCCTCCAGCACCTGGATCATGAAACCTTGTGGCAAAGCCCAGGGGAAGGGCATCTTTCTGATCAACAAGCTCTCACAGATCAAAAAGTGGTCCCGTGACAGCAAAACGTCTTCGTGAGTGCAGGGCCCGCCCATCCTGTGGGCTTCTCAGTTAGGAGTTCCAGGCCACCTGTCAGTCTTGGCCGGGAGCTAGGGGCCCTCGCTTGTTATTGTTTTTGTTTTTGTTTTTAAGATTTTATTTATTTATTCATGAGAGACATAGAGAGAGGCAGAGACACAGGCAGAGGGAGAAGCAGGCTCCATGCAGGGAGCCCAACGTGGGACTCAATCCCAGGTCTCCAGGATCACGCCCTGGGCCAAGGGCAGGCGCTAAACCACTGAGCCACCCAGGCTGCCCCAGATTTTATTTATTTATTCATGAGAGACACACACAGAGAGAGAAAGAGAGGCAGAGACACAGGCAGAGGGAGAAGCAGGCTCCATGAAGGGAGCCCGGTATGAGACTAGATACGGGGACTCCATCCTGGGACTGCAGGATCACACCCTGGGCCAAAGGCAAGTGCTAAACCGCTGAGCCACCTAGGGATCCCCATCTTCTCCTCTCTTGCTTTTGTAGGCGTATGGCATTTGCCACATTGCGCCAGGGCAAGGTTCTGTGGTTGCAGTCCTGTGACTGATTGTAGGATCCCACCTGAGGCCAGTTGCAAAAGGAAGTGGTATATCAACCAGCATATGGTCCCAGGAGCAGGGACCCTTGCGAGCGGCTCTTTGTTTCTGAAAGTTACTGTGAGATCCACTCAGTCCTGGTATTTCTGAGGCAGTGAAGCACCTGCTTAAGATCTGGGCCCAGGGGGGGATCCCTGGGTGGCTCAGTGGTTTTGCACCTGCCTTCAGCCCAGGACATGATCCTGGAGACCCGGGATCGAGTCCCACATCAGGCTTCCTGCCTGGAGCCTGCTTCTCCTTCTGCCTGTGTCTCTGCCTCTCTCTTTGTGTGTCTTTCATGAATAGATAAAAAAAAAAAAAAAAAAAAGATCTGGGCCCAGGGTATGTGTGTTCAAATCCCTGTCTATACTTGCTGAGTACATTTTGTTTCTGTAGACTCTTACATGCTTCATCTGGGTAAATGAGGGGCGCCAGTAGCACCTCATCGGGGCAAGATGGGGAGGGAACAGGTGAATCTGTGTGAAACGCACGGAGTGTGTGCGATCCATAGCAGGGATTGCTCTCGGCAGTCTCAGGTCAGGTCTCTGCCCAGGGTTTGAGGACTCCTTGGAACTGAGGTTAGATACCAGGCCAGGGGGTTTTGTCTGGGGCTCACCCTGTCTCTGAGGGCCCTGAACTGCTCAGAGATGTTGGAGTGTGATTCTCTCCCGGAGGGCTGGTGGCTCAGTCGGGGTTCCCAGGAGGGGCAGAGTCACCTTCTTGTGCAGAGCATTTAAGTCTGAGTGCACACTGCCGACCCCCTGGTGGGTTCCCAGGCACTGCTGGCACTGTCCTCTGGGGCAGGGGCACAGAGTGGATGCCACCTAAGCTCCATTTTATCCCCCACACATCAGCCTCTCAATGAGAGGCAGAGAGCTGATTACCAACCTTGGGTCTTTGCCATCTAATTTTGACTTTCTCTGATGCGTTTAGGTTTGTGACTCAGTCTACTAAGGAAGCCTACGTGATCTCTCTCTACATTAACAACCCGTTGCTAATCGGTGGGAGGAAGTTTGACCTGCGCTTGTATGTTCTGGTGTCAACCTACCGCCCGCTGCGCTGTTACATGTAAGAACCACTGGAGTCTTGTCTCGTGCTTTGACACACCCAGAATAGACAGCTCTTCAGAGATGGAAAGTAGATTAGCGTTTGCCCAGCCCTGGCTCGGGGAGTGACTGCTAACCGTCACAGGGTTTCTCTGTGGTGACGAACCCAGGAGATGGAGTGCGGCGGTGGTCGCGCACCTCTGAGTAAGCCAAGAGCCCCTGAGCTGTACACTTTATGTGGAGGTTCTGCGGCATGTGGATTATGTGTCAGTATGCCTGTTCTAAAAAAAAGAAACATAAGTGAAAAAGCAGCTCTTTTAAAGGCTTAAAAACCAAAAATGGGTTTTAAGGGAACAAAGTGTTACATATATACATATATGTTTTTTAAGATTCCGTTTATTAGAGAGTGTACAAGCAGGGTGAGGGGTGGAGGGAGAGGGAAGCAGAACCCCACTGAGCAGGGAGCCTGACATGGGGCTGGATCCCAGGACCCTGAGACCATGACCTGAGCCGAAGGCAGACGCTTAACTGACTGAGCCTCCCAGGTGCCCCCCCGACAGAGTGTGTTATATTTTATTTGTGCTTCTCCTCAGAGTGTTGAAGTAATCTAACTTCCCACATAGGTATAAACTTGGATTTTGCCGTTTCTGCACAGTGAAGTACACCCCAAGCACCAGTGAGCTGGACAACATGTTTGTTCACCTTACCAACGTCGCCATTCAGAAACATGGGGTGAGCGCATCCTTTCACTTGGGCTGAAGGAAATGGAGCGATTTTGTGGGTTTCTATTTGCGGCGGGGAGGGGCGCGAAAGGAGCAGAATTCGAGATGCCCTGGCACTCAGGAGGAGTGGGGAGGCCTAAGTATCCAGTGTGGCTGTCCCAGCGCATCAGCTGAGCCAGCCTCGGGTGGGGTGGCTCGTGCAGAAAGAAAGCCCCAGGTTCAAGCCCTGCCTTTCTAGTTCCGTGACCTTGAGCGAGTTTTAATATGACTCTCCGAGCCTCGATTTCTCATTTGTAAAAGGTGATAATGTCACCCCCTCATGGAAGTGGTGGAAGAACCCATGAGAGGGCGCATCCTTGGCCATTCATGCCTCAAAGACTCATAACTGAGCACCTGTCTTGTCTGGGTTGGTCCCGTGCTGAGGAATGTGTCATCTCAAACTGAGGTGCATGCTCTGAAGCTAAGGAGTGCAGATCTAGAAGAGCATGGGATGAAGGAGTCCCTAGTCCAGGTGGCTGGAGAAGCCTTCTGTGCAGAAGTTGTGCTTGAGCTGAGATGTCAGATGTGAGCAGGGATTACCCAGGTACGGAAGGAGCGTTCTAGCAGAGAGTGCAGCGTGTGCCAGGGTTCCATGGCAGGAAAGAGCACTACAGGAACTGTGAGAAGGGCAGGGTGGCCGGAGCTGCCAGAGTGAAGGTGGTGGGGTGAGAAGTAGCTGGGGAGGCCACCGAGGGCCAAGACACAGGACATCGAAGGTTCTGTGTGGGCTTTGGGGCTTTACTGTCGTCCTTACAAGAATGTTCAGAAAGTCTCATTTCTTTATGAGAGATTCTTCCGTTTGGATCTTGCTTGATTGGAAGCTTTGGGTATTTTTTTTAATGTAATTTGAGTGGAAAGAGGGTCAGTGTTGATAGAAAACAAGCTTTTTCTGAGCAGCCTACTGAGGGGTTTGGTCAGACCAGCCTGAGCTCCAACCTCCGTCCATCACTTACCCTTTGTGTGACTCGGGCTGGTCACTCTGACCTCCCTGAGCCACCTCGTCTGCAAACAGGAACCCTGGTATTACCTGGCTGGTCATGAAATGACAAGGGCTTCCACTTACTGAGGGCCTTGACAGTCCTCTGTGTGAGGCCGACCCTGGTTCACCACCCAGCAGGTTTCGCTCAGCAAACTGGCGAGCCTCGCTGTTACATGTTCAAGGTTAGAGGATCAAGGATGGCTTGGCCAGAACCTTATTCATAATAATCAGGAGAATGAGCCCTCATGGGATGCAGCACAAAACTTATGTCAGTCGGAGAAAGCTGAGCCATGACATCAGGCACTTCGTCGCCAAGTAGCACAATTAGTGAGGTCTGGCGATGGGCTGGGAAATGGCCATGCTGACCTGAGACCACTTGGTGTCCTTAGGACAGTGCGGAGCATGTCGGCCTGCCAGGCCGCTGGGGGCTGGGAGCCACACTGCAATCGGGAGGGCTCTACTCGATGGGCCTTCTCAGGACACCAGTCAGCTGAGTCACTATTTCATCTATAAGAAACAGAAACCGTTTTTGTTTTTTTGGGTTTTTTTTTAATCCATAGAAGGAGAAAGCAGAAGGCAGGACTTTTGGCGTGGCATCTCTGCAATGCACCAGAAGCCTCTGTGCTTTCTCTCTGGGTTCTATTTGTAAATGCTTCGCTTGTTAACATGAGAAAGTGCTTACTCTGAGAAACCTACATTTCAGTCTCAAATAGAAGCCTGGCATGGCTCTCGTTTAGAAATGCATGAGGGACAGATGTTATACTGGGCCCTGAAATGTTAAAGCAGTCTGTCGTCGGGTGCATCTACCGAGAGTCCCTGGGCCCAGGGCACAGCCTGGCGCCTGGGACAGAGATGGTGAAGGGGCATCCCCGCCCTCAGGCAGCTCAGGGACCAGTAGCGAAGGACTGATGATGAGGGAGGCCTCCAGGGGCTGCAGTGGGAGTGCAGGCATGTGGGAGGGGGGCCCACTGGGAGGCAGATTGATAAAGGGATGGAAAGAGGAGGAGTGCATCCTACACGGGCAGTGTTTGCAAATTGCCTTGGTAAAGTGTTCTGAAATAAATCTGATTAAATAATGTTCCTACAGTCCAAAAAGTAGGTGATACTTCCTGCTCTTTATACCAATGCATGTGGAAGGCAGCGTTTTGCCATGGATACTTTATACATTTATAACTTTTTTTAAGTGAACTTTTCTTGAGAGTGAAGAGACTCTGTAACAGGGAAAAGAAAGGTATCAGTGGGCAGCAGCCTGGTCTCCCTGTAACTTCTCAGAGTCCCTGTTTTTAGGGATACAAAGGCTGAGTTATTGAGAGTCTGTCTGAGGTGAGCATGCTTGGGTCCCTCATCTTATAAGGTATTTTAGTGAAACTGATGTGTAAATTTGTCTCTAACCTCAAAAGGTATCTTTTTCAAACTGTGGTTAATTAAACTGTGGTTAATTCTATTAATATGAAAAAAAAAAAGTTTGGTTTGAGTCAGCAATATTTGTCCTTTCTTAGACTGGTTTGATTTTCATTCTCACTTCTCAGCTTTATACTTAAGAAAACGAAACCTGGCCTCATAACGTCCTGATGTACTTGAGGATTTTCTAGCTTCTTGGCTTCAAAAGAGAGCATTGGGTAGAGAGTCAATGTTCAGGGTCAGAGGTATAGAAAGAGCTATGGATGAGGGTGAGAAAGCCGGGCTTGGGTGCCAGCTCCTCGCAGCCCAGGTGGAAGCTCAGGCACATCCTGTAACCCATCTGAGCCTGAGGCTCTTACCGCAGACGAGGCGTAGTGAGGAGTTACATGTGTGGTGTTCTTGGACCACAATGCCTGGTGCCAGCATGTGGCCCCTCTGGAAGCAGACTCGGAGGCAGAGATGAGTGTGCAGGGGGTCTGCTGGGGACCGTGGGGATGGGCGGGGGGTCTAGATAGGGCAGAGGGAGAGTCAAACTGGGATGCAGTGGTGGCGGGGTACCTGGAGCTGGGTGGTCTGTAGAACCACCTGGGATGGAGCCACCAGGGACCGAGATACCCCAGTATTAGCCTGTTGCAGGTGGCCGGCTGCCAGGGTAGGGATAACGTTGGACTGGGCTGCTCCTGTTAGCCAAGGGTAGCCCCCAGAGAGGGTCTCTGCCAGAAGAGTGTCTTGGGCTTAAAGTGGGGGGACTTGGGGCCACTGCAGGGCATGAATTACTAATTGTGAGTGTACTATAGAGGTGAGTATTTTCGAACGTGCCTTATGGGGGATCCAGATCCCCACAGGGCAGGGGCACCCCGCACATGTTCTAGGGTGAGAGAGCAAGTGCTAGATTCCTCAGGGTGCATTGCCTGGGGGCCTGTGCCCTCTGCCGTCACCAGGAAGACTACAACCACATCCATGGAGGCAAGTGGACCGTGAGCAACCTGCGGCTCTACCTGGAGAGCACCAGAGGCAAGGAGGTGACCAGCAAGCTGTTTGACGAGATCCACTGGATCATCGTGCAGTCGCTGAAGGCTGTGGCGGTGAGTGCCGGGGTGAGGGGTGGGGCTGGGGCCTGGGAGCAGAGAGCCACTGAGTGACCAGTGGGGGACGCTTGTTCTTTTGCCAAAAATGCTTGTCTTCATGGGCTCACCTTCCTCATATCCACATGTTTGCCAGAGGCCGAGGCAGTTGTGGTGAGGCGGAGGGGCCAACTTCTGGCTATGTGCTGCCCAGGGCACGCCAGGTGCCCAGACAGGTCCTGCTGACGTCACCAGCAGCTCTTCTGTGCCACTGGATCGAGGGGGCATACTTTGCAGTAAGCTGATGGTCAGAGATGGCCTCGCGGTGGCCTCCCCATGTTTAGGCCTCCCTGTCTGTGATGTCACGGACACACAGGCTGCAGAAAGCCACCTCTCTGCTTGTTGCCTCAAGTCTGCTGTTTGTTGGCTGGTTTGTGGTTTTTGTTTGTTTCGTTTTACTGTTCCAAAGCAGGTGTGCATCTATTTTTGAGGGAAAGGAAAGGAAAGGAATAAACACCGACCACCAGCATGTGGGCTGCTATGTTCAGAGCTTCCCACGTAGGCTCCCAGATGCGCATCACCCCGTGACTCATGAGCAGCATGGAGGCTCAGCCCTGGAGTGAGGAAGTACAGGGACCAGCACAGGGGCCCGGGCCTGCCAGGGGGCTCCCAGCAGACTGGCCCACTGGCCATGGGACCTGAGGGCACTCGGCCTGGCACTCGGAGTAGGCTGCACGTCCCGTGGAGAGTGTATGCCCAGCCTCTCTGCGCCTTGGAGGCTGTCTCTGAAATCGGGAGACGGTGGGCGGGGGGGGCAGTTGGAGAATTAGCAGCTTCCTGTCCTGCAGAGGCTGCTGGAATGGTGGTATGGGCAGTGGCCCGGGCTTGGGCCCCAGGCTTTCTGGGGAGGTGCTGTTCTATTGACTCCCCTGGGAAAAAAAGTCCCTCCCCCCACCCCTACCCCCAGCCTGGTTTCCCTCCAGTGCGTGAGATTGGACTGGCCCATCTCCCCACAGGAGTTTGGAGTTTGGGTTCTAATTTTTTTTTTTTTTTAGGATTTATTTATGTATTCATGAGAGACACAGGATAGAGAAAGGGGCAGAGACACAGGCAGAGGGAGAAGCAGGCTCCATGCAGGGAGCCTGATGTGGGACTTGATCCTGGGTCTCCAGGATCTCCTGGGCTGAAGGCAGTGCTAAACCACTAAGCCACCCAGGCTGCCCTGGAGTTTTGGTTCTAAATCCATGTTTGAAGTAGCGTGCACACACCCACTAGTGTATAAGAAGGCCTCACTCTCGTGTGTGTGCTTCGCTCGCTGTGGGGTGCACATGGGTCCCCAGGGCACGTGGGACAGGGCTGCTTGCTGGGGCCTTCTCATAGGTTTTGAATGAGGCAGCCTGGGCAGGGCCTGGGAATCTGAATTGTAAGTGAAACCCTGGCTAGCAGGGTTTTTTTAATGCCCCTAGAGAATAGTTTATGAAGTGGAATTGAAAATTAAAAAGAAAATCCAGAAACATTAATAAGTGGATCAACTCTTGTCACAGAACAGAGGTTCATGACCTAGCAGCCCGCATCCCCAAGAAGGGCCCAGCAGCCTGGCGGACAGTGTCTGTGACACAGCTGTACAGGCCTTAACTCTGTGCCGGGTGTGGAGTGGGACTTTTGTCCACTCTGAAGACAGCCCCATGCGGACAGAGACGCTGTTGCTGTGATCAGGTCTCTGATGAGGAAGGCCCGGAGACACTGGGGATTGATTGCCTCATGGGGTCCCCTCGGAGGCTAAGGGACGTTTCTGTGTCTGAGCCCAGGCAGGGAGGCCCAGCACGGCCAGGCAGGCCTCCATGGTGGGCGGTGGTGTCAGCTGGGCCCTCCCCGAGGCCGGCTGTACAAGCCCCTGGCGGGTTACTCTCTTGCAGCCGGTGATGAACAACGACAAACACTGCTTCGAGTGCTATGGGTACGATATCATCATCGACGACAAGCTGAAGCCCTGGCTGATCGAGGTAACTGCACTGCAGCAGCCCGTGGGGTCGGGTGACAGGGCCGGGGCAGAGGGGGTGTACGGGGACAGTTGGTCAGGAGCGACAGGCTTGCTGGGGGTGACCAGTGAGCACGCCCCCAATGTCTCCCCTCTGAGCCCAGCCCACACAGCCACTTCCCTCTTCTGGATGCATCTGTGCCCTGGAGGCCCTGCCCTGTCCTCATGGGAACATGGCTCCCGTTCAGGAAAGGAGCGTCCAGACCCCGAAGCCTGTGGGCAGCGGTAGCATGCTATCCAGGGATAAGCAGTATTCTCTTCTGACCAAGGCATAGTGTGGGAGTGGATTTATCTGCCTGTTTCAAGGCTTAGATGGGATGTAGCGGGGGCGGTCCTAGTGTGCACAGCCTTCCTCTGGTGACAGGCCTGGGTGACGCTTACACCAGGCGGCACTGGCCTACTTGCCTGAGGCCCGGATATTGAGCCTGACTTGTTGGGTTGCCCTGCTTTGCTTTGCAGCCAGAGAGAGGAGCTTGGGCCTCAGGGGACGTGGGGTTGGACACGTTCTGTTGGCCCGTTGGTCTGTCTCCCTGTGTGTGCCTCTGAGCATCAGCGGAGGCACACGGCTCAAGCTCTTTAGCTCAGTCCTGTTTTGAGCCAGGAAAGCTGAGTCCCAAAGGGAAATTGTAGTGAGAGGGAAATTCAGTGGAAGCCCTTACAGGAAGCTGCTGGGAGAGCCAAGTTATCAGAGAGCAAACTGTTCCAGAACAGTGTTTTCCAGGTTACTTATTATACTGCCAAAAGGGTGTGCACACATGCGTGTGTGTGTGTGTGTGTGTGTGTGAGTGCACACAGAGATATACATAGATGTATACAGAGATCTACAGATGCATGTATAAAATATTTATGTTGTTTTTCCATTTTAGAAGTCCTGTGTACTGTCCTTGGAGCTACAGAATGTTTTTTTCCATTTTAAACAGAGTAACTCAGGGGCGCCTGGGTGGATCAGTCAGTTAAGTGTTTGCCTTTGGCTCAGGCCATGATCCCGGGGTCCTGGGATCGAGCCCTGCATCAGGCTCCCTGCTAAGTGGAGTGTCTGCTTCTCCCTCTCTCTCTCTCTCTCTCTTAATTATTAAAATCTTTAAAGAAAAAAAAAAGTAACTTGAATGGAAGGCAAGTTTTCCTTGATGAGCTAGGATCTTAATTGCAAATATTACTTTTAGCATAATAACAGATTGTAGTTTTAGTGTATTTAAAATAATTACGGCATCATGAAACACTGATATCATTCCAAGGGCCCCCAGGGATCACATGGCCTCTTTCACTGCATACGTTAGATACCTCGCTAGCAGCACGGGGTTTGGGAGAAACCTGAACACCTTGCCCACTTGCTGCCTCCAGTCTCACATGGCCCAAGGAAATGGCTAACCAAGGTCACAACTGTGTCTAAAGTAGGAGTAAACATGGGGCGCCTGGGTGGCTCAGTCAGTTAAACGTCTGTCTTTGGCTCGGGTCATGATCCTGGGGTCCTGGGATCAAGCCCCGCATCGGGCTCCTTGGTCAGCAGGGAACCCATTTCTCCCTCTCCCTCTACCACTCCCCATGCTTGGCCTCTCTCGCTTGCTCTCTCTCTGTCTCAAATAATCTTTAAAAAACTAAAGTAGGAGTAAACAGGCGATGACTGAGGGCCATTGGGACTTCACAGATGGTGAATAGTTGCATTTTAACCTGCCCATCTTTGACATTGCTTAGCTTCATGGGACTAACTTTCTGTCTACCAGATGGGTTCCTCATTTGTCAGAATATTGCTTTGTTGGTGAAGTATTACTCTCATCACCAGAAAGGGCCCACTGGGGATGCCCTGCTGGCTCAGTCTGTAAAACATCCAACTCTTGGGATCTCTGGGTGGCGCAGTGGTTTGGCGCCTGCCTTTGGCCCAGGGCGCGATCCTGGAGACCCAGAATTGAATCCCACATCGGGCTCCCGGTGCATGGAGCCTGCTTCTCCCTCTGCCTGTGTCTCTGCCTCTCTCTCTCTCTCTCTCTCTGTGACTATCATAAATAAATAAAAATAAAAAAAAATTAAAACATCCAACTCTTGATCTTCAGGTCATGAGTTTGAGCCCCATGTTGGGTATAGAGATGACTTAAAGGGGGGGGGCATTACTTTTTACTTCAACTCAATGCTATTTGGTTCACTGGTCCTAGCAAAGCTCTGCAGGGCAGCTTTCCTTTCCTCCTTTCCTTTCCCCTTTCCCCTTTCCCCTTTCCTTCCCTTTCCTTCCCTTTCTTCTTTCCTCCTTCCTTCTTTTTTTAAAAGATTTTATGTATGTGGATGCCTGGGTTGCTCAGTGGTTAAGCATCTGCCTTTGGCTCAGGGTGTGAATCCTGGAGTCCTGGGATCAAGTCCCACATTGGGCTCCCTGCATGGAGCCTGCTTCTCCCTCTGCCTGTGTCTCTGCCTGTCTCTCTCTCTGTGTGTCTCATGAATAAATAAGTAAAAACTTACAAAAAAAAAAAGATTTTATGTATGTATTCATGAGAGACACACAGAGAGAGGCAGAGACACAGGCAGAGGGAGAAGCAGGCTCCCTGCAGTCCCTCCCGGGACTCTGGGATCATGCCCTGAGCAGAAGGCAGATGCTCAACCTCTGAGCCACCTCAGCATCCCAAGCGGGGCAGCTCACAGTACTTGGTTCAGAGCTCATCACACAGGTAGGTAGACACTACGGTTATGTTTATGATCTGTGTTCACTTAACATTTTTATTTATGTGATGAGTGATTTGTAGGTCATAATCCCAACTGTTTTCAGTATTATTTATATTTCATCCAATAGCTAATGGAAGCAGATCCTAAAACGCTTCCTATACAAAGCACCTGAGGATATTAGATATGAACAGTATGAAATGACAGCTGGACCTAAAACATGTGGTAGCTGGCATTTCCCTCTGCAGCATGTGTGTTCGTGCCATGGGAATCTGTGATCCAAGTGAAGAACGTGGTTCCTTTTCCTCTCGTAGGTGAACGCGTCCCCATCTCTTACCTCCAGCACTGCCAACGACCGAATCCTTAAGTATAACCTGATCAACGACACCCTCAATATTGCCGTTCCTAATGGCGAGATTCCGGACTGTAAATGGAACAAGTCACCCCCGAAGGAAGTTCTCGGCAATTACGAAATTCTGTAAGTCTGTGTGCAGACTGGGCAGCCATCCTTGTGTGTTTCAGACTGAGGGGCGCCAGGGCCCAGCTAGGGGTTTCTGCCTGTGTGTGGACTTGTCTTGTTTGGGCTGAGTGTTTCACTTATTAATGACATTATGGGAGAGATCCTGTTGTAGTGGAAAAACGGGTATTAAACTAGGTCTTTGGATCTTGTGCTTAACCAATATTGATGAAGCGTTTGCCACCTGCTGGGCACCATGTGAGCCGCTGGGGCAGGTGCAGCAGGTAGAAGCAGGAGAGCTCTGGGCCTTACCTTCTCCCTGGCCGCCGTGGAGCAGAGAGGCCCAGCTCACACCCTGGCCCCGCTGCTTGGAGCTGTGGGACGTTGACAAAGTCTCTGTAACTCTTAGAGCCTGCTTGTCTATCTTGAGTGGGGGCTAATGTGAGCTATCTTGTAGAGTCAGGGAGACGGGAAATGCTAAAGATAAGACCTGACAGCCGAGGGCTGACCATGGCGCCAGAAACCGTGCTGAGTGCCTCCTGCGTGTTATCATGCTCCATTTCCCCAGCGACCTCCTGAGGTCAGTATTGTCATTGAGACTCATCTTACACATGTGGGAACAAAGGTTTAGAGGTAAAGTGGCCTGCTGGCCGTGACAAAAAGTGGAAGCAGCGTGAGAGCCTGTCAAGGGGGCAGTGGTTGAGCAAAGTACTGTTCATTCATACCCTGGAATAGCGGGTGGCCATTGAAAACATGGCCCAGGAGCTCTGCATGGGGCCTGGGAGGCTGAGGAGGAAAGCACGTTGCAGAAAAGCCCACGTAAAGCAAGCAGAGGCCTCTGCCCTCCCTCAGTGTGGACAGACATCTACATGTGGGATTGCTTACATGAGTGCGGAGGGATGCACATTAGCTTGTCCGCGTGGAAGCGACTCCTGTGGGCCGCGAGGTATGGAGGGGGAGCTGGCTAAGTGAGGCAAATAGTGCCCCGAACTGGGAGGGGCACGTGTGAGGATCACGTTAGTACTTCTATAAGAGTAGAAATGCTCGTTTAACGTTTCAAGGAAACAAAGGAAGAGATTTGTAGTGAACACTGCACATGGATCCCAGGCCCACACAGGTAGGCTGCTGGCGTGGGGGCTCAGCCTCCAGAGCCCACGCTGGCCGCCTCGCCACCTCTGCCCCTGCATGGCATTGACGTCTGTGTGCAGCACGGGGGAAGGTGGAAGGCTAAGTCAGAGGGAAGTGGGGCCTCCGGGGGCAGCGGTGGTGAGCTTCAGGTGAGCTCGGCATGGTTAGTTGTTGTCTCCAGCTACGGTCAGCTGCCTGGGCTGAGTGCGGGGTCAGCAGACGGTTGGAAGTGATCAGCGCTGGGGACCTGTCAGGTAAGGAGGAGGGTGAGAGGGTGAGGTGCTGGGAGACCCAGTGGTTGTGGGTTGTTGGGGCCGGGGCACCAGGGAAGTCAGCTGGGAAAGAAGAGGCAGGGGTCAGAAGGAGTGTCTACCATCCGGGTTTTGCAGGGGTTGTGGTTACTGGACATGACAAGGTTGGTGGAGGGGTGTGTTGGAATGGACCTGAACGGGGGCAGAGGACGGGACATTGGGGGGCACAGGGTCAGGGAATTGGGGTCTCCTGTTTGGTCACCGCAGTTGCCTACAGCTGTGAGCCAGGAGCCTGAATCGTAAGGAATTGGGGTTACAGGTAACTGCACGAATGGGAAGGGTGGTGGAAGAAGGTTTTGAAGAGGGGGGCTCCCTCCAGGCCCAGGGGCATGATGGGTGGGAAAGAAAGCACCTGCATTTGAGGGGCTGCAGGGAAGCAGCGTCTTCGCGGAGAGCCAGGTTTTAGCGCAGGAAGGTGCAGGGGATGTTCTAGGATGAGGTGGAGGAAGGACTCGGGCTTGCTGGTGACACACGAGTTCTGAGTGCGCTGAGGAAGAGTTTGGGGTGGTCAGACTGGGGCGTGTCCAGAGCCTCTGGGCGGCAGCGTGGGAGGTGCGGGGTGACGTGAAGGAGATGGTGGCTGAGCCCTGACAGCCTCTGCGACAGGGACGGGGTGTGTGGAGGAATCTTGCCTCCTGCCAGGAGTCTGAGGTCCTTGGTGGATCTCCCTCCGACCAGCCAGGGTGGTGGGCAGGCGGGGCTGTCGGGAGCCCGTCGGGGCCTCAAGGGAGGCCACAGACACCCTATTTCCAGTATAAGACGCAGAGGTCAGAGCCTCACTGCTGTTGACGAGACAAAAAGGTCCCCCCCACCCACTCAGCTGCCCTGTCCTCACTCCTGTGAGTAAAGAAGGCTCCAGTCAGAGCTGATAGTTCCAGGCACTTCCACTCAGGACTCCTCCCAGGGCTTCAGATGACCTCATCGTCGGGAATCCTGCTTTTGGCTCACAGCCACGGCCTCTTGCAGCGGTGGCTGTGCTGCGTGGGGAGGGAGGGCCCTGACTCCACCATGTTGGGTGCTCGGCCTTCCATGGAGAGCTCACAGCAGTCTCCAGAGGGTGCCAGCAGCAAGAGGAGGAGGCCAGGCTGCCACTTAATGGCCCAAGGTCACACCACTGGTGCTGGCCCCCAGAAACAGGCACTCCTGTTGCCCTGATGGCTGTCCTGGCCATCAAGCCATGAATCCCGGCCCTCTGCGCCTGCAGCCTCCAGGGCCCTGGTCTAAAGGTGCTGGGTAAAAATAAATAAATAAAAATAAATAAATAAATAAATAAATAAATAATAAAATGAATGTATGTATGTATGTGCTGGGTATGGTCGTACAGCCTTTGAGACACTCGTCCAGGGGCGCCTAGGTGGCTCAGGCAGTTAAGTGTCCAATTCTCGGTTTCGGCTCGGGTTGTGATCTCAGGGCCATGATCGTGAGATGGAGCCTCATCAGGTTCCGTACTTAGCACAGAGTCTGCTTGAGATTCTCTCTCTCCCTTTGCCCCTCCTCCCTCACACTCTCTCTGCATAAAAAGTAAATAAATCTTAAAAAACAAAACAAAATGCTACTATATGAGCCCTGCCAATGAGTGCAATCTGCTTGTCAGAAAGCCAGGAGGAAAGCCTGCTAGAATGGGAAGGGGCCTAGACGGCCATCCTGCCTGATTCTCCTCCACATTAGCTCAGTGGGGGGCCACTCTGCCCCTGGGAACAGCCCGTCCCAGATGCCAGCCGCTTGCCAAACCCACAATGAGACTGGTAACCCTTTGTGATCCTTCCCCCCACCTACCCCCCATCATTCAGGAGATCCTTACTGCACACTCACCCAGGAGTGCGGTGCCGGGGGCAACTGTAAACCAGACAAATGGGGTCACTGCAGTCCTCAGGTCAGCTATGGAGACGCAGAACCAGCAGCACAGTGCTAACGGGGGAGTTGCTAACATGTGAATGGGGAGCCCAGGGGCTCTAGCAGTCCTTGGTGTGGGGAGGGGCCCCTACAGGCAGACCCTCCAGTGTCATCTCTCCTTGGGGAGGTGGGGGGAGGAGGGCCCTCTGTTGTTGCCCTGATCCCCACCTGGCAGAGGGAAACCCCGTAGTGCCTGCCGTGTGCATAATGGTCAACAAGCTGGCCTCCTGCCTCCTTGCCCTTCCCTTTTGGCCCCCCGTTTGCCACCAGAAGTACAGTGCAGAAAATCTGGCGTCACCTTCTAAAGCTTCTATCCCACACCACACTCACCCTGCAGATTATAATTCTGGGAATAAATGTCTAACGGAAATAGACCCTTTTCTAGAAGTCAGCAAAACTCAGCCAGTGCAACATAACTGAGCATCTTAGTACCTTTTGCATTTGACATGAATGTGCTCTTCAATGATCCTCATTCAAGGTGTGGCCACCAAATGACACCTCGGAATGACGTTTCATAGTGAACAGAAAGGCTTTTCACACTCCTGATCCACAGGGTAAAAAGTTCCAAATTAGGAATCTGAAGTTTTGGGTTTTACTTGACCCCACGTCTGCCCCATCTAGGAATCTGAAGTTTTGGGTTTTACCTGACCCCACGTCTGCCCCATCTGGGCCCTGTGACCTCAGGACACCGAGTAAACCTCTCCAAGTCTCAGATAGGAAGTATGGATCAGTCAGGAGGTTGATGTGAAGTCACCGTGGGGACAGGGGACTCCATTCGCCAAAGCCTGCACCTGCCAGGGCCTACAGGTGGGCAGTGATACTTCTGCACCCTCATCGGCCCCATAAGAGGGGGCTCACCGTGGCGAGAGAGGCCGGGGACTACCCAGGTGCCATAATCAGGCAGGGGCACCCCAGCCTCCTGCTCCATTCTTTCTGAGGCAAGAGCCCAGGCTGTTTCCTACGCAGGTCGTGCCTTAACACTCCACAGGCCGGGGGCATAACTTAGTGGGGAGGGGCAGCGTGGTCCTCAGCTGGTAGGGGCTGGATCTGGCCTTTCTTGTGGATGAACTGCTCTCCCTGTCCTGGCCCTCTCCTCCCGGGTGGGTCATTCACACCCTGTTCCCCATCTGAAATGGGGTCAGTCCTACCCGCCCGCAGATGCTGTGTGTAAAAGTATTTCCAGACGTCCGTTTATTTCCACACCACCCTGGTGTCTCATTCATGTTTCCTTTGGGGTCACTGCCCACTTCCATCTGGTAGCCTTTATAAAATGTCAACCAACTGTGGGAACCGGGGACAGTTCATGAAAATACTTTAACAAGGCTGTACCAGTCAGCTCTGTGGGCTCAGGCAGTGTTTGGTGGGCTGGCAGGCTGGGGGCATGCAGGGTGGGGGCCGGGCCGCTTCCCTGGGCGACGTGGGATTTGCACACTGCAGCTCGGCCTGCCCCTGCCACTCCCAAGTCCTGAAGATGTTCCTCTGTTTCCAGCTACGATGAGGAGCTGGCGCAAGGTGACGGGGCCGACAGAGAGCTGAGAAGTCGTCAGGGCCAGTCGCTGGGGCCCAAAGGGGGCCGATCAAGAGACTCGGGGAGAACTGTCCTCACAACCTGGAAGTGACCACCAGTAAGCGCAAGAGACTGCGACCCAGACCCTGCCAGATACTGCACCTGGGCCTATTTTGGAATTTCCTTTTTCTAGAGCTTTTTTTTTTTTTTTTTTCCTTTCCTAAGCCCTGTAAATAAATAAAGGCACTTCTTTGGAAGGTTAAGGGAGTGTCTTACAAGGGAAAGCTGCTACCTGGGAGCTACAGCCACTGGTCAGCCCTTAGCACAACCTGGCTTGGTGGCAAGCAGCTTGTTAGGAATCATGGAAGACGCCCCCTTCTCCTTTACTACGTGGAGCTATTTCAGGAACTGGGAACAAAACTAAACATTATAATGAAAAGCTGTCCCTGTAGCTCTTGGAAAGCAAAATTGTTTTTCTGTTTAGTGGGCAGCAAAGTTTATTGAGCGATAGTACAAAGCTCCCGAAGAGAGGGGACCCGAGAGGGTGGCCCTCTTGGAACGGAACTTACAGGGGTTTTAGGAACTGCGTGACAGGAACGGGGACAAAGACCCAATCTATATTTCTTATTCTAAATCACAGCGTCACATTTCTGTTTCATCAGGGCCGGAAGAACTGGTTCACAAATGTACGAAACTAGCTCTTTCCGCAGAGAATAACAGCCTCAGCGTGTGACGTAGGTTATTACGAGGTGTTCACCTTTTAAAACACGATTGCGCCGACTTAAAAACGAAACCTGAAGATCTTACAGAGTCACACTGCTGTGGGAAAACGAGGTATCTCACCTGACAGCCGTTGTGGCGCCGTCCCCTTTCCCTGGACAACGACTCTGAGGAAGACCGGCAACTGGAAATGTTTGTCGGGAACTGGTCTTTACAGAGGCCTCTGTGTCGGTGCTGCCAAAAGAGACCAGCCTCTGTTCCATGACGTCGCTTTTGTAGCTGGGTCTGTCAGATGAGCCCAGACAGTTCCCGCCGTGTGGCTCATCTGACGTCAGCATCTGGGTTTGCTGCAGACCAGAGGTAAGCGTCGTTGGCAGCCGGCAGCCGGGCCCAGCTCCTGGGGTGGGGGGGTGTTGACGTGCAGCCGCCCTGGACACTGAGTGACCTACAGGAATATTGGGAAGCCCTGAGTCAGTTGGGGAGAGTGACTGAGCAACCACAACCCCTGAGAGGCGGGCTACTTTTAGTAATAGCTTTTTCCTGATGGTCATACTTGACGCTACTGTTCACTGATGCTTCAGTCACTGTCTTTTTTTTTTTTTTAAGATGTTATTTGTTCATGAGAGACACAGAGAGGCAGAGACACAGGCAGAGGGAGAAGCAGGCTCCATGCGAGGAGCACGATGTAGGACTTGATCCCGGGACTCCGGGATCACACCCTGGGCCGAAGGCAGGTGCTCAACCGCTGAGCACCCAGGTGTCCCTAGATCGCTCCGTCCTAATGACCTGATCTGTGCAGCCCTTGATTTTAGGTCCAGTGTTGATGGCGGGTGTGGCCCTGAGTTTGAGTCAGACCTGGGCTGGAGGCCTGGCTTTGCCATTTATTTGTGTGTCTCAAGGCCTGTCCAGTGGATCTTTGGATTCATTATATCTGCCTCAGAAAGAGCCAGTGCCACGGCACCGGGTCCGGCCTGCCCCGCTGGCACCAGGGCTCGCCTGCGTCGTCTTACCCAGGAGGGCAGAACCCACGTGGTCGATGGCCTCCACCCCTGGCTTCTGCACACAGCTTTTCCACCCACTGCTTCCTACATCCCAGTGTCTCAGTCCTGTTGCTTTAGTTTGGTTCTCAGTGTCTCAGTGTCTCTGGGAGAAGGGTGGAGTCCCCAATTGGGAATTCCTTGTTGACCTCAGTCAGAGCACGAAGGGCAACTCCATTGTCAGGAGTGAGGTGTTCCGTTTGCCGATGAGCGGGTTGCTAGGTGAGAGCCAGCGTCTGCTAAATAGATTTCTGTCAAATATTGACTGTTACATTAGTGATGTCATGTTCTGGGGCAGATGTTTCCTCTGAACGCTTCCAGAACACACATGAGTGGGAAGAGTGCGATGGCCGAAGCAGGCCATGGAAATTCGTGGATTATAAACGCTGTTCGTCACTGGGCCCAGGGCTCCAGAGCAAATTCGTCATTTGCCTGCTTGCCAGGTGGGCTGTTCCCCTGTATTCCTTGGTGGCTGCTCAAGCTGGGAACCAAGGTGTCTCCTAAGTGTCCCCCTTCCCCCACTCCACGGCCCCAAAGCCTGGTGACAGCCTCCTCACTCAGCCTCCTTCTTCCCCTGGGCCTCCCCCCTGGACTCCTGACGAGCCCCCTCCCACCCAGTCAGGCTCCAACCTCAGGCCAGCAGGATTTTTTTTAACTTGGGGCCATTTCTCCCCAACGTGTGGTGGTTCTTCAGCTCACTCCCCAAAGGACAAAAAGCCTATTGTCCTTGGGAAGATTCGGGAGGCCCTCCGTACACACTTTGTCCACCAGCCCTAGATTCACCTGACTTTTCCCTGCCTGGCCATCTCTCTTCCCTCTGAGGACCGTTTCCAGCTCTACTGCTGGCCATGGTGCTTCCTCCAAGCCACCTGGCCACCTGGCCCTTGGTCTCCCCATCCTCAGCCTGTCAGCCTCCCCTGGGCCAGGGAGGCAGCGGAGGGTCTGCTGTGGGGACCCAGGCCAGCTTGTCTTTGGGCCCAGCACCTGGTTGGGCTCAGCACCTGGGACCGCTCAGCGACCAGGCACCCACAGGGTGTCCACTGTGTTATTTAACAGGTGCTGTGCCTAACCAGAGTGCTCTCTGGGCATTTCAGGTTCCATTATGAGGCCACAGGAGCATCATCCAGTTTTGTTTCCTGTTTCTCATTTGGGGAGATGATGTATTATTATGTCTTCTGACTTACCCCAACTGAACTATATTGTATCTCATACGCTTTTAAGTTAAAAATAGCATTTCCATATTTTTGTGCCTGGGAGCTTTCAAAGCGGTCCGTCTCATGCTCACTCCCCTCATGGCTGGTGCTTCTTGAGCAGAAACAGGGCCTGGGGGTCTGAGATGTCCCCTGTAGGGAGCCACAGGCTTCCCCTGCCTGCCACTTCCTTTTGTCCTTTTTTTTATCCTTTTTCAAATTTAGCTCCCTTGATTTTTCTCATATAAAAATGCTGCCCAATAGCTCCTTTTAGAGCCCACATTCTCTTTCTGAGTCCTCAGGTGGATCTTCAGAGACCTGAGCAAAGTCTCCTTCCAGGATTCTGGGGTGAGGAAGCTGTAGCTTGGAAGGGGCTTCAGAGGTGGCTGGGCAGATGGCCCAGGTGACCATGTAGCCCTGGTGGCCGTGTAGCGGGCCTCACTGACCACCCCTGGCAGCAGCTTCTTAGGCAGGGACACCAGGCATCCCCATAGAACTCTGGTGGCAGGGGCCAGTGGGACCTTGCTGGCCTTGGTCCTTGTGGCCATCTATCCTGGGATACTGGAGACTTGACCAAGATGGTAGCCCTGTGGGTGGCAGCAGCAGCTTCCTTGGAGCACCTGACACCCACTGAGTAGCCCCTAGTGCTACTTAGGGCTTCAGACCTGGTCCCTGGGTCTACTTCATCTTTAGGACCTCACCGTCGAGCAACATCAGTGGTGAGACTCCTTGACGGGTGCAATGGTTTGGTTAGTGTGCCTCCAAAATTCGTGTCAACCCGGAAGCTCAGAAGGGGACCTTATTTGGAGACAGGTCTTTGTAGGTGTAAGTAATTAAGGATCTCAAGATGAAACCATCTCGGGTTAGGGTGGACCCTAAATCTAATGACTGGCGTCCTTATCAGAGGAGAGACACACAGACACACAGGCCATGTGAAGATGAAGACAGAGGCAAGGGGTGACGCAGTCACTAGCTACAGAGCGCCAAGCAAGCTGGCAGCCACCAGAAGCTGGAAGAGAGGAAAGAACACTCCCCCAGAATCCTCCCTCAGGAGGAACCTACCCTGAAAGCACTGTGATCTCGGACCCTGGCCTCCAAAACTGGGAGAGAATAAATTTCTGCTGTTTCAGGCCACCAGATGTGTGGTAATTTGTTACAGCAGCCCTAGAAAACCAATACAGGGGGTAAGGGAGGAGAGAGCTCCAGGGAGCTGGCACCCTGTTCTCTCTCAGGTTTGCTGCCTCAGCCCTCAGCCTGCCTAGCCTTACGATGAAGACTCTTAGCACGGGTGTCTTCTGGAGTGTGTTCTTGGAGAAGGGTTATGCCTCACGCCCCCACTGTCCTAGGCTCCCGCCTCCCCACCTGGTGGCCCAGCCCAGCTGTGAGCGCCCCTGTTCTCTGGTTAGCTCTCACCTGAGCGTCCCACCAAGTTAGACACTTCGGAGAAAGAGTGTTCTGGGGGGTGTTTGGTAGTGTGATCACTATGTGTGACTATGATTGCTGATACTATGGGGGGTGGGGGGACTTCCTGCCTAAGTGACAGTAATGGCACCATGCCGCCTGCAGCTGGGACTAGTCCACTGATCACTGGTGCTTTTGTGCTCTGGTGTCTGACTCAGGCCCATTCTCAATGCTTCCCCCTCCCTCACCTTTGTTTTTTTTTTTTTTTTTAAGTTTTTTTTTTTTTTTTTAATTTGTATTTATTTATGATAGGCACACAGTGTGAGAGAGAGGCAGAGACATAGGCAGAGGGAGAAGCAGTCTCCATGCACTGGGAGCCCGACGTGGGATTCGATCCCGGGTCTCCAGGATCGTGCCCTGGGCCAAAGGCCGGCGCTAAACCGCTGCGCCACCCAGGGATCCCCTTCCCTCACCTTTGAATTCCAGACGGGAACGGAGTCTTCGTGATTTTTCTGTCCTGCCTTTGGTCCCCACTGTCACCTCTGCCCCAGCTCATTCCCCCATCCTCCACTGCCTCCAGCCCCTCTCCTCCCGTCCCCTCCCCCTAGAGCTGCTTTTCCCAGGAGCACACGTGAAGCATCAGGTGAAGATACCCAGATGCCTCCTGAGAAGAGGGATCGTGAGGGCTCTCTCCTGCTGGGGTGTCTCCCATTGTCGCCACTGCCGCAGCTCACACCTGGCCTCACTCCTGCTCTGGCTGGAACAGTGAGCTGGCCCGGCACGGAGTTCCAGGAGTGCCCCCGGCCACCCCCGCACGGGGTAGAGGCCCGTGGCTGCCTCATTCACGTTCTGTCCCAGGCCCCAGGCCCTGCTGGCCTGGGCGGTCCCCAGCCAGTCATCCAGGGGTGAGGAAGGCGGCAGCAGGAGCTATTCCAGCTGGAGGGAGCGGAGGCCTTCTGTCCCCTGACGTCATCCCCAAGGGTCAGAAAGTAGCCCTGGCAGCCAGGGGTTGGCTTGTCGTCACAGCCCAGTGTCCTCATGTGGAACGTGAGCAATGGCACAGAATATCAACATTGGACAAGGCCCCTCTGACAATAATCAAGGCAAAGAGAAGAGGCCTGGTCATCACTGAACACGATGACAGCACGAACATTGACCAGACCTTCCCCGCCCTCCCGGGCCCGGCTGCAGGCTCTGCTTCCCCAGCCCCAGCTCCAGCCGGCTCCAGGCCCTGTGGACTAGGGGTTATTGATTTGTTTGTTTTGAGGAAGCTCTGTGCCCAGCGTGGGACCCGAACTCGCGGCCCCAAGATCAGGAGTCACACGCTGTACCGACTGAGCCAGCCAGGCGGCCCCGGGCCAGGGTTATGGGTTATCGAGAAGCCCCCTTCCCGACGGCGACGGCGTCCAGTCCGGAGCAGAGCCTGCCTCCTCAGGCCCCCCCACCCCACGGCCCCCAGCCCTTGCCCAACACCCCATGAGTCCTCTGTAACCCTCCTGCTGTGCGCCCCGCTGCCGTGGTGGCCGCCCCTCCAGGCCTGGTGGGGAGAACAGAGAACACAGAGACGTGGAACCGTCTCACACGGCAGATTTCATCAGTCTCGAGGTGGCGAACCATGGAGCCTGACTTCTTTCCCGAGGTCGGCGGAGGCCCTGTTTCCCTAAATGTGTTTACACATTTAATGTGCTAAACACATTTTCCCCTCCTCTCGGGTGCTGCAGGGGCGCTGAGCAGGGAGGGAGGGACGAGCCAGGGGCTGCCCTGCGCGGGGGGGGGGCTCCACGCCCCGCTCTCTGTGGGGACGGCAGCCGAGTAGCCACTTAGCTTACGGATTGTTTTCTCGCAAAGTCTTAAGGGCCTGTTCCGAAAAATAATAATAAAAAATATCCCAGCCCGTAATCTAAGAGCCGCGGGGTGCGGCCCAGTCCCTCCCTGGGGTCGGGGGGCTTCCCAAGGTCACACAGCTCTTGGAGGCCAGAGGCTCCCCTGGGACCTGGCACGTGGACCTCCCGGCAGCTCTTTCCAGCACAGGGTGCTGCCTGCCGTGGGGGCACCGGAAACACCAGGTCACTATGGCAGCGGGACAGTATCGGGGGGCTGATACTAAGGATTATAATCGATAGATACTGGCTGTCGTGTCACTCTCCGTGGATAAGGTTTGGGACGTGAGAAACGCACAAGGGAGGCCGCGAGGGTCAATGGAGCAGGACGGCAGCAGGAGAGCCGGGCCTCCTCACCGGCCCCGCCGCTAGGCTGCTGTGTGACTGTGAGGAACTCCTGCAGCTTCTCGGAGCTCCGTTTCCTCCGTTTCCTCCGGTGGCCGCCGCAGAAGTCATAGCCTGTGGCCGCCTACCTCACGCGGCGTCAGGAGGAAGGGAAGGTAATGGTTGCGAAAGTGCCAGAACACCCGTAGTTCACATTTCTGCTACAGCTTTTGTTTGAAGAATTGGTGGCTGCCCTCGAGGAGCTCACAAGCTATTTCTCCTAAAGACTAGGCACGTGCAGCGATGATAAAGACCGCATAGGCTCCGCGCCAGAGAAGCGGCAGGGGCCACACATGCCCCAGGAGTGGTGATCCCAGGTGGCTTCCTGGAGGAGGAGCAGCTCGAGCTGTACCTTGAGGAGTGGGTGGAAACTGCGTGGAAGGCAGGGGAAGAGTGAGACGTAATTTCAGAAAGATGGTTCGGGGCCGTATTATGGAGGGTATTGGATGCCAAGCTAAATAATTTGTTTTTGTTTTTGTTTTTGTTTTTTGTTTGTTTGTTTGTTTTTAAGAATTTGGATCAAAAAAAATTTGGATCAATTCCATAGGTACTAGGGAGCCACTGAATGTTTTTGAGGAGTGACTAGATCAGTGTTCTTAGAGACATGAGTCTGGGGGGCGGTTCAGAGGACGGTCGAGGTGGGAAGAGGCTGGAGGGAAGCCCAGCAGCGACAAGCTGAGGACGTGAATGCAGGCTGCGCGTGTGCAGGTGGGAGGCTGGGGTGCAGGAGTGGCCTCCGCACACCTGGGATGGGGGAGGTCTTCAGAGCCTGGAGCAATTCCCAGTTGCCCAGCAGGGGGCGGAAGTGTGCAGGGGGCTTGAGCCTTGAAGGTGGAGTTAAGTCAACATTAGGAAATGGAAAAAAGAAAAAAAAATATTAGGAAATCGAGGAAAGGAAAGTACAGCTGACCCTTGAGCTGTGCGGGTCCAATTACAAGGGGCTTGTTTTTCGGTCTATACATTGCGTGTTTTCTCCTGTGGTTTTCTTGATAACGTTTTCTTCTCTCTAGCTGACTTTGTTGAAAGAATACAGTATACATATATCTGTGTGTGTATATATATATATATATATATTTAAGATTTTATTTATTTGATGGAAAGAGAGCACAAGCAGGGGGAGGGGCAGGCAGAGGGAGAAGCAGACTCCCCGCTGAGCAGGGCGCCCCACAAGGGACTCCATCCCAGGACCCTGGGATCATGACCTGAGCCAAAGGCAAACGCTTCACCGACTGAGCCTCCCAGGCACCCCAAGAATACTGTATATAAGACACGTAACAGAATAGGTGCTATTCAACTTGTTTCTGTTACTGGTAAGATCTCTGGTCAACAACAGGCTATAAATAGTTCAGTTTTTGGAGAGTCTGAAGTTACAGGTGAATTTTCAACTGCATGGCAGGAGGGGGGTTGTCTGCACCCTGAGCCTCCGCATTTTCAGAGTCAGCTGTAGGGACCCCTGGGCGGCTCAGTGGCTGAGCATCTGCCTTCAGCCCAGGACATGACCCCGGGGTTCTGGAATCGAGTCCCGCATGGGGCTTCCCGCAGGGAGCCTGTTTCTCCCTCTGCCTGTGTCTCTGCCTCTCTCTCTGTGTCTCTCGTGAATAAATAAGTAAAATCTTGTAAAAAAAAAAAAAAAAAAAAAAAACCTGTATTTCCCAGGATATGTTCAGTGAGGTCCTGCTACCATGGCCAGGAAATAACACTGCCACCGTGTCACGGTTCTGTGTAGGGAGTCGCGAGAAAGTCACTGCTTTCTGAACCCCAGACTGGTTAAACCAAAATCAGGGCTTTCAAGATGAGAATGAAAACAAGCCTGTAGGAAAGCTGACTTACGGGCAAACCCTCGTTCGCACACGGGGGCCCCAGCCAGGCTGATCCGGCTCCCCGGCCAGCGGCGCCCCCTGCTCTCCCACTGAGCCACCCCATGTTGGAGGTGCTCAGGTGCAGCTGCGTCCTGCGGGGGACTGAGCAGAGCGGGGCAGCACCCAGGCCAGCGGGAAACGTCAGGACCCTTGTGCCTGGACCGCTGTTCAGGATGAGGGGAGCCCTGCGAGCTGCTCGGGGAGGGCCACGCACAGGTGGTTTCCCTCGGGTCTGGAAAGAGCACTGCTGCTGCCAGCGGGCCCGTCACCCAAGCTGGCCCAGTCGAAACCAGAGCAGAGAGGCTTCGAGACTGAGTTGCTGAGGTGGAGTCCCCTTGAGAGAAGGACCATGAGCTCCAAGGGCTGGGTCTGGGGGCTGCCCAGTTGCTCTCTTTCCCTAGGCCCAACCGTTCAGGTCTTCCTTCCACTGCACGGAACACCTCTGATGCCCTTCCTCTCTGCGCTGTTAGCCTGAGCTCCCCACACCTGGCTTCCGATGCTGCGACAGACAGCATTGTAACCTATAAGAAGTCACTCTGGGTACAGCAAGGAGAACCGAGAAGTGTCATCTAGATGACAGAAGGCGGTGGTCTGGAGAGAAAAGAGATGCTTAGTAGTAGCATCAGCAGGACTTGTTGGGGGGATGAGTGAGGAGGAGGTGGGAGCGAGGTGTCAAGGGGGATGCCCGTGTTTCTGGAAGGTTCTTTCATGGCAGGGCTCTGCAGGGGAGCAGGGCTCAGGGGAAGGAGGACCTGTAGTTTTAGAGATATCAAACTCGAGGAGTCTTGGGGACACGCCAGTGGGCTGTCACACCGGGAGTCAAGGGGCTGAGGCTGGACTATGACACAGAACTGAGGGCCCTCGGCAGCGTGGAGAGGCGTGGAGACGGGAAGGCTACCCCAGCAGGTGGCTTGAGGGCAGAGGTCTGCCATCCCAGGCTAGCCCCCAGGAACAGGCGGGGCACAGCGTATCATGGAAGCCAGGGGTGAGTGTTGCATGGGGTCATGGAGCTGAGACCCAGAGGTGCCCTGGGACTTCACAACCCTGAAGTGCAAGGTTGCAGCGTGGAAGAGAGACCCACGAGGAAGCAGATCAGCCGTGTAGGCAAGTCTTTCAAGTAGGGGGATGAGGGAGAGAAAACAGGGAGGGAGCTCCCAGGGGGCTGCGCACCCAGCTAAAGGTCATTGCTTTAATGGCTTCAATCATTCGTTGCACCAGAGTCACTGGGTGCTCACTGGGTGCCTGGCTGCTCTGGGTGCTGGAGACACTGCTAAAACAGAGGGGCCAGTCCCTGCCATGGTGGAGCACAAAATCCAGTAGGTGCTGGAGGAGAAAGCACCTCCTTGAACAGTTTTGCTGAGGTGTAACGCACATACCACGAACGCTCATTGTGAGTGTACACTTGGGTGATTTTTTAGCAAATGTGCAGAGCTGTGCAGCCACCACCACAAGCCAATTTTAGAGCCTCTCCGTCCCCCACCAAGATGCCTCATGTCTGTTTGCAGTAACTCCCCCTTCCTCCTCCCAGCCCCTGACAACCACTAACCTACTTTCTGTTTCTGTAGATTGGTCTTTTTTGGACATGTCATATAAATCCTACAATATGTGTGTTTTTGCCTGTAGCTTCTTTCACTTGGCATGTTTCTGAGGTTGTAGCACGTGCCAGCGTTTCATGCCTTTTTCCAGCTGAATGCTATTCCTGCACACAGGTGGAGAGACCACGCCGTGTGTGCCCACCACCCAGCTAATGGCCCGCGAGTCGTTTTCACTCTGTAGCCACCGTGAGTAACGCCACCAGGAGCATATGTGCAGTCCTTAGGGGGACCAATGTTTTCATTTCTCACGGGTAGGTATCTAGGAGAAGGATTGCTAGATCACAGATAAATCAAGTTTTTTTTTTTGTAAAGATTTTATTTATTTATTCATGATAGATATATATATAGGGAGAGGCAGAGACACAGGCAGAAGGAGAAGGAGGCTCCATGCCGGGAGCCCGATGTGGGACTCGATCCCGGGACTCCAGGATCGCGCACTGGACCAATGGCAGGCGCCAAACTGCTGAGCCACCCAGGGATCCCCTAAATCAAGTTTTTAAGAAACTATTCCCTGAAGCAGGTTGTGCCATCTTGCATTCCCACCAACCTTGTGTGTGGTTTCGCTCTCTCTGTGTCCTCACCAATACTCTTTTTAAGGACAGCCACCTTCGTGGATGTGAAGTAGCATCTCACTGTGGCTTTTTTTTTTTTTTTTTTTTTCTTTTCACTGTGGCTTTGATTTGTATTTCCCCGATGACTTAATGATGACGAGCCTCATTTCCCGTGCTTGGGGAGCATGCACTTGTCTTCTTGAGAGAAACCATATTAAAGGGATGCATTTTTCACTGCTGGTAGGAGATGGAGACTTACCCTTGGTCCTGTGGTAGAAGGTTTCATTGACTCTTCTGTGAAGCCTTTACTGACTGCCCTTGTCTACGCTGGTCTCTCCATTCTCTTAAAATTTAAAGATAAGTCAGATCATATCTGAGGCTTGATGCCCTCCAAAGGAACTGCCCCTGGATCTTAGAATAAACTCGAGCTCCCCACCTCTCTGACCTCCTCTCCCACAGCCCTCTCCCTTCTGCACCTGCTCATTTTGCTGGAACCACGAGCCTCTGAGTGTGCCCCGCTCATCCCTGCCTCAGGGCCTTTGCACTGACAGTCCCCTCTACTTGGAATTCTTTTCTCCTTGCTCATTGTGGGCTGGCTCCATCTTACTGCTGTTTGGAACAGTCTAGCCCTTTCCTCTTTGAGAAGCTTTCCTGACCATCCTTTTCTAATGAGCCAAAATCTTTTATCACCTTCTGTCTGTCTGTTTCAAAGCATTTATCACTATCTGGAATTATCTGAATAAGGTGTTTACTAATTTTTTTCCCCCTTTCTCTGCCACAAAGCCATCAGCAGGGCTACCCCAGCATTCAGCTGGCACTGGCCCGGCAGTAACAGGCCCTTCATAAATGACAACTGGATGACGGGCCAGAGGGAGACTCAGGTGTCTGCTCACTTGTGACTGTCCTCACCCTCCACTCCTGCGGCTCCTCCTGCCCAGGCCTTTGCCATCCGTCCCCAGGCTGAGGTGAGGCAGAACTGGAGACCCAGGTGACATTCTGGCCTGTGTGTCCTCAACGGTCACCCGCTGAAGCATTTTTGGAGGGTGCTAGAGTGGCAGGTGCTGGGGGCATCGGCAGGCCAGGGCAAGACCAGACCGTGTTTGAGGAATGGCTTAAAATCTGAGGAAATTTATTCCTAGGAAGGGATTTAAGGGTAACACAAAGTATTTGAGGGGGTGCAAAGTGAAGAGGAGTCATAGGCAATGGGATATGTAATGGGGGTGCCTCGGGGCAGAACAAGGAGCGGTGGGCAGAAGAAAGGAGGAGATAGATGTTGGTTTGGCTTAAGGAGGCCCTTTCCGGGGGCACCTGGATGGCTCAGCAGTAGAGCATCTGCCTTTGGCTCAAGGTGGGATCCCGGGGCCCTGGGATCTGCCTCTCTCTCTCTCTGTCTCCCATGAATAAATAAATTATATATATATATTTATATTTATAAATTATAAATATATATATATATATTTTTTAGGAGGGCCTTTTGGTTAGCACTGCCTAGTTCTGGAATGGTTCCTCTTGTGAGGTAGTGAGCCTCCTGTCCCTGGGAGAGTACCAGTCCCCGCGGTGTGGTAGAGAGGACACACCATGGAGGAGGCAGCTGGAACAGGTGGCTTGCCAGGCCTCCCCCCTCCCCCACAAGCCTCTAGGAATCTGCTCGGCTGAAGGTGTGAGCTGCACTGTCCCAGCATTCAGAGGTGCCCTAGGACTTTGATCTGGTGCTCCTAGAAAGGGAGAAAGCGCCCTTTCAAGGCAGGGGGAAGACGGCGAGCAGTGTGCATGTGCCAGCCCGGGCACTGGGCAGCATGGAGAGGATGTGCCCTGTGCCCAGGCCCTGAGAGTGAGTTTTCCACCTGCCTGCTGATTTGTGGAGTATCCCCCTGCCCCCGGCAGGTCGGCCGTTGAGGGCAGGGGCTTGTCTCATTCACATCGGCATCCCCAGTGGTGCTCACAACAGTGTCCAGCACTTAGCTGGTGCTCAATAGACCTGACTTCCAAGCCTGGCTCTGGAACCCGAGTCCTTGGGAGAATCCATGCACCTCCCTGGCCATGTGCTCTCAGCTCCTTGAGCTTTCCCAGTCGGCTTCCTCGGTCCCTCACTGTGAGTGGTGATGTGAGGGTGACAGTCATCCCTACCAGCCAGCTGGTGTCTCAGTGGGGATGATCACATGTCGTTGTTGGTGGGCCCCTCCGTTCCCACTCTCCCCTGGGCAGGGAGTTGCCAGGTCCCACCCAGTGGCCTACGGAGAAGAGTACTCTGGCAGGTGGAGGCAGGTGGTGGGAGGGCAAACTCTGGCTGGCAGAGGGCTGGGTGGGGTGAAGGCTGAGTCACAGCCACAATAACTGAGGGGTGTGTCCTGGTGATCCAACACTCACTTCCACTCACTTCCGGCCAGGAGGGTGCTGTGTGGCTCATGCCTCCAGGCAAGGGAGCCCAAACAAAGAGGCTTTGAGAAAGAAAGCAAACAGGAGGACAAGTGGAAAATTTCAGCCACCAGCCACCTGGGAACCCCCTTAGCTTGAGAAGATCTTCAGAGCACCAGCTCCCCACCGACACGTGGCCCAGCCTGTCCCTGGCCTAGAGTGGCGTTCTGGTCTGCGAATCCAGGTGACCCTCCAGGTACCCCCTTCGCAGCCATCCATGCCCCCATGGCCCCGCACTGTCTTCTCCAGGACCCCAGCTCAGGCTGTTCCCACAACCTGGCATGCTCTTCAGCTCGCACGTCCACCTGCTGAAATCCTGCCCCTTCCCAAGACCCAGTTAAAACACCATGTCCTTGAGACTTCAAGCCGTTTTCTGATGCAGCACCTGCCCCGTCCTCTGCTGGCCCTTGACATTTCAGGCCTTGGGGAGCACGCCCTGCAAGTCTGTTGGTGTTCCACACTTCCCTTCTGCTCCCCTCTCTCTCCCACACTGGATCGTCTTCCCTTCTCCCCTCTCCCGGCTTGAACATGGCTCTCGTAGCCTCAAACATCTTCATATAACTCCACACATATTTACCCAAATATGTCACAGGTGCTTTTTCTGATCTCACAGTTCTATGACACAAGAGTCTGTAAATACGAAATGATTGCCCATCGAAAAAAATACATTGCTGCTTCTTGGTACTTATCCAAACGAGCTGATGGCTCAGGTCCACACAAAAACCTGTGCATGAACGCTCACAGCAGCTTTACTCATAATTGCCAAAACTTGGAAGCTACTGAGATGTCCTTCGGCAGCTGAATGGATACACTGTGTTGCATCCAGATAACGGAATATTATCACAGATAATAAGAACTGAGCTATCAGATCACAAAAAGACATAGAGGAGACGTAAATGCACCTTGCCCAAGTGAAAGAAGCAAATCTGAAAAGGCCATACACTGTGTGGTTCCCCTCCATGACATTCTGGACAAGACAGAACTCTGGAGACCGTGAAAGACCAGGGGTTGCCAGGGGTTGGAAGGAGGGAGGGCTGGGCAGGCGGAGGATGCAGGATTTTTAGGGCAGTGAGACTATTCTGTATGACATGGTGAGATGGACACATGTCATTGTGCATTGGTCAGAATCCATCGAATGTTCGACAGGCTGAGTACTACAATCTGCAGTTTGGTGGGTAGGGATACTGGTGCATCAGCTGTAACAAATGCACCGATACGGATGTAAATAGTGGAGAGATCTCGGGTGGGGGAAATGTGGGCAGGTGGGAACTCCGTACTGTCTGGTCAGTTTTTCTGTAAACCTAAAACTGCTCTAAAAAAGTCTATTCATTAAAAATAAAAGAAAGCACCACTTTTTTTTTTTCTCTCTCTCTTTGGCACTGATGTGAAGATGTTCCTCCTTCGGAGACCGCTTATCCCCCCTCCGTGTGGTTCTTCTCTTTTTTCCCTGAAGACCTGAGCCACAGGAAGAGCTCCAGGAGCTTTGGCTGTTTCCTTCCAGGCCCGGTGCTGTAGGCAAGAGGTTTGCACATCTGCACATCCAGGGTTTGGGGCGTAAACAGTGTCTGAGTCCCAGGTAAGGGGCTCTGGGGCCCTGGCAGCCCTGGTTGGGCCCATGGAGCAGGGCTCTCACAGCCACAAAGGCGGGCAGAAATGGCTGCTTCAGATCCTGCCATCATCCCTCCCTTCCTTGAGCTTGGTTTGTCACTTCTCTGAACCTTGATTTTCTCATCTCTAAATGGGGAGGATCATTCCTACCCCACAGTTGGGAGGATTAAAATCCATTCCTGGACCACTCCCTACTGTCAGGCATGGGCATGGCTCCTGGCCTCTGGTCGGGACGGGAAGGCCCATGTACTTAAAACATGTCCAACCTGAGATTTGACAAATGAAGAGAGCAGGAGAGTTGCAGGAGACGACTTCTGTGTTCTCAGGAGGCGGTTTCCACATTGCCTTCTGGAAGAGTCCAGAGTAGGGCCTCCAGGGAGGAGCGGTGTCTGGGAAGGCACGTGAGCCATTAGTCGGCAAGGAATAGACAGTAGGAACCAAAGCAAAAAGTTGGAGAGAGCACAGCAGGGCAAGTGCCTGGAAGCCGCCTCCGACGCCTGCAGGGCTCCAAGGCCAGTGCTCAGACAGGCCTCCAGACCAAGGACACCAGCCAATGACACAGCCCCTGCTCCCCCTGTGCCCTCTCTGCTGAGAGGCCCAGCATGGTCTGGGGGAGTGCGAAGCCAGACAGAACCGTGTGACCTGGGGAAAGTCACTTTACCTCTCAAACCTCAGTTTCCCCAAGTGCTCAGTGGGATTGTTGTGAGTTGCTATCCATAAACCACCATCATGGGGCCTGTCACCACGGAAAGGGGTCATTTGGGTGGCAGCCATGATTCTTATTGGGGGCCGGGAGAAGCCAGGGCCATTTGAACCCCTTGGACCTTCCCTGGGTGCCTCAGTCGGTACCCATCATAGGCTGACAGGAGGCCCCACCAACTGCATGAATGAGGGAGTGGCGGCTCTCTCCCAAGATCTGGTCCCAGGGAGGGCCTGGCTGTGGGTGCCACTCTGGGCGCAGAGCAGGAGTGCTGTGACCTGTCGTTAACCCAGGCCCGGCTAGGCGGGCAGGCTCTCCCAGGAGCCCCCGTGATACTCTGGTGGGCCTCCGTGGGTGCACCTGCCCCAATCTGAACCCCCAGCCACAGGCTGGAACCAGCTGCACAGAGAACAGAGTCGTCACAGCAGGAAGGGTGTGTGTGGAGCCTGCCAGAGGGACCGCGGAGGGGGCCTTGGCCCTGCTGTCCTGCACCCCAGCCCCTCAGGAGCAGCTGGGCCCCGAATGCCTAGAACGTGGCTACCAGGAGCGTGCGCTTGGCAGGATGCTGGATTCAGCCCCGGCCAGTCGCCCCTGACCTTGGTCTTAAACCAAGGGGGGTTGTTCGCCCACAGCCTTGAGGAATGTGTCTGCCGCTGACCTCAGGCCAGCAGCCCCTCACTCCCACTGCCCCCGTTTCCTGCCCCTGAAATGTGTCCTCCCAAGGCCTGCTTCTCGTCTTCGAGGATCTGCTCAAACTCTGCTTTGCTCAGGAGCGACCCAGGACCCCCAAGTGTTTGCCCGGGGCCCTCAGGAGCCTTGCTCGCAGCCTGCCTCCTCTGGTCCGCCATCAGCAGGAGGTGCTCACAAGTGGGGAATGCATATTTTTCATTCATGCCTCACTTGGTCCCCAGTATTAGGTGTCTGCTGTGTCAGAGGGAGAGGTAGGGATAGTGTGGGGACAGAATGTTGGAGAAGGAGCCCTGACCATAATGACTGGAAAACCTGTACAACTCACCTGACTTTCCTGGGCCTCTGCGTCCTCACCTTACATGGAGGGTAGGACTCACCTGGTCGTCCTTTGGGGTTTTCTGGCTTTGATCCTCTGTGGTCCAAATGCTCTCCCCAGCCTCTTCCTGCCAATCTCTTCCTGCCCTGCTGCCTGCCCAGTACTGCTCACGTGAAGTCATCACCCCTGGTGCTGACTTCTTATTCTCACTTTCTCGTTTCTCGTCCATCATTCACACACCTGGGGAAAAAAAGGAATATTCCTGAGTCACACACACTTCTGAGGCTGTGCCACATGGCGTTCATAGCTCTGGGTCTGTTGATTCAAAACATTTGTCCTCACCCTGGCAGCCCCTGGCTTGGATCTCTCCTCTGCCACCCAAACCCGGAGAGAAAGTGGCTGCCGTGGGCAGCCCACCAGGCAGAGGAATTGCTTGAACTCGGCTTGGAGGGTCTTGGCCTTGCCCACCTTCCCCCCCAGTGGGGCTGTGTGGATCGGAGGGTGGTTCTGAAGTGCTGTTCTCAGACTCGGTTGGCGGCTCCCACGGAGGGAGAAGGGGGACACGGAGATGAGGCGGAGGCAGGAATGGAGCTCGGGAGGAGCAGAGGGCCGTGGGAGTGGGAATGCGGTCGGCAGGGTGGGGTGGCCTGTGAGAGAGACGGCGCCCACATTCCTCCGTGGGTGCTAACCTGAGCGAGCGAGGCCACCTCCCCTGGAATGAGGTCTGCTCTCCCGAGCAGCACCCTTTGGCTCTTCTGCTCTTGGGCCAGGGGTGCGGGAGACGGAGAAGCAGCTCGCATGTCCCTTTGGGCCTGCCAGGCTCCCACCCGCCCACTCTCCCCTTGTCAAACCAAGGCGTGGATCTGGCGAGCAGGTGCACGACGGCGTGGGCCAGTACCAGCTCCGTGGAGATGGCGCCTACTGTGTGCTGGGCACTGTATGAAGGATTTTTCATCTATTATTGAATTTATTTATTTTTAAAATATTTTATTTATTTATTCATGAGAGACAGAGAGAGAGAGAGAGAGAGGCAGAGACACAGGCAGAGTGAGAAGCAGGCTCCCTGGGGGGAGCCCGACATGGGACTCGATCCCAGGACCCCGGGATCATGCCCTGGGCCAAAGGCAGACATTCATCCACTGAGCCACCCAGGTGTCCCCGTCTGTTCTTGAATTTAATTCCCTAGTGGCGGGATCCCTGGGTGGCGCAGCGGTTTAGCGCCTGCCTTTGGCCCAGGGCGCGATCCTGGAGACCCGGGATCGAATCCCACGTCAGGCTCCTGGTGCATGGAGCCTGCTTCTCCCTCTGCCTGTGTCTCTGCCTCTCTCTCTCTCTCTCACTGTGTACCTATCATAAATAAATAAAATAAAATAAAATTTAAAAAAACAAGAGAGAAAAAAAAAATTCCCTAGTGGCCATCTTGTTATTGGGGGTGAGCCAGCACTCCCCCGTCCAGATGAGGACACTGAGGCTGAGAAGTGAGCTGACTCGCCCAAAGCTGTATCCCCAAAACTATGCTAAAGAATGAAGTCTGTCAGAAGGCAAGCAAAGCAAAATGCAAAGAATGAGGAACCTCTGAACCTGTGACTGAGTCCTAGGCTTTCCTAATTGCTGGTGGAAAAAAAAAAAACAAAAAACTTTTTAGTAAAAGATTAAATAGCCCGTGTAGCGCAGGCCTTTCCTCCTTTCTTCTGACGCTACCGAATGACCAGGACCCAGTTACACATTAACCAGAGTGGTGGTTCCTTGGGATCCTGCCCTCCGCTGACATTTCTTGTACTACTGCCGTGATGGGGGTATTCTGACACATAAAATCCTGGGCCCGAGACCATTCCACCAAGAAGTGCTCCACCCACCCCAGGTGAGGAGGTGTGGCCACCTCTGAGGCAGAGACCTGGCCCCCACTTCCAGTGTTTCACAGATGGTGATTGAATGAATGTGTCAAGGACAGACACACGGACACAGGTCCTCTGGTCACAGCTGGTCTGGGGGCCAGGAGGAGCCCTCGATGCCTCCCCACTGTCTTCAAGTTGCGTCTTTATCTGTAGCACTCTCCATGAATCTTACATGTGATCAAGAGCAGCATTTAATGGGTGTGCTTTTGTTTTATAATGTAATTATGGTATACACCTTCCTTTACAAGTTGACATTCATAACATTCATCTGTTACAAAAGGGCAAAGTCACTTTTTTTTTTTTTTGGAGGCACATTTTGAGACCAAGGTTTTTAAAAAAATTAGCTTGGGTGTCTAGTTTCATTTTGTATCAAGGAAATCTGGAATCACAGAAGTAGTTGCATATGGTAATACTGTGAAACAAAATAAAACAAGATTTTGTTTTACAATCACAGGATGCCCTTTCATTTAGCTGATCCGGGAGCCCGCCAAGGGAAAGATGATACTTTGGATTCAGAGTGGAATCACTGTTGGCATCCAGAACTTTCTCATCCTCCTGAACTGTGGGAACTCAAAGAGGGAGTGTGGGAGTGAGTGGATATGTTCATCTGAGGGGAGGAAATACTTTACGATGTAGTACATAAAGTCTAGGCATTGTTAAGTCCTTCCTTCAAAGTTTCAAAAGGTTCACTTTCATGGATTGGTTTCCTTGTTGTCACCTGTTCCATTTTGGTATGAATGGCGACACTGTAACCTTGAACCCTCTTCCCCCCAAAAGAAACCCACGAGCCTTGGCACTTAGAGAAGAATCCTTCAGGAATGGTGCTTTTAAGCCTTGGGAGGCATAAGAACCAATTGAGGAACTTGTGGAGAATGGCTCCTGATGCAGGGTGTCCTGGAGCCCGGTTTGGGAGATGCTGTCCGGTTGGTGTGACCACATCCTGCTGGCTTTGTGTGGGCCCAGGCTCCAGGCCTGAGGGTCCTGCCCAGCAGAGTTGTCGCAAGTGCAGCTGTGAACTTGATGGTATAATTGTACGAGAGCAGACGTGCACAGGCCAGAACGAAATGAAACAAAGCGAAGCAAGAAAGGCCAGGATAATTGCCTCCTAATCAATGACACATTTGCAAGGAATCCAGATCTTTCTACAACTTGGCAGGGAAGCGCTCCATTCTGAGGTAAATCCAGACATGTGCTCCTCTAGCCACAACAGTTAACGCTTTGGTGGCTCTAAAGTATTCATAGTTGATACAGAGGACCTCTTGCATCTGGCTTATTTGATCACAGTTAAAATTTTTTATTTATTTATTTTTAGTATTTAATCTTTTTAGATTTATTTACTCATGAGACACACAGGGAGAGAGGCAGAGACCTAGGCAGAGGGAGAAGCAGGCCCCCTGCGAGGAGTCTGATGTGGGACTTGACCCCCATCCCAGGACCCTGGGATCACAGCCCAAGCCGAAGGCAGATGCTCAACCACTGAGCCACCCAAGTGTCCCCATAGTTAAAATTTTTTAAATGATCAATATATCCTGAGGCACTCTTACAAAATGTGTGTGTGTGTGTGTGGGGGGGGAGAGTTCCTTAGAAACACTCAACAAATGATAACTATGCCAGGATCCATCCTAAGAGCAAGTATGGTCTCCCAAATCTTTGAGGTTTCCCTGAGCACTGGATTCTACGTTTATCCCTATTTTACAGTTGAGAAAACAGAGACCTGGAATGGCAAAGTAACCTGCCAACACCCATAGCTATTGGCTGCTCAGATGCCTTCCCCACCTTATTTCCCCTCATGCCTGCCATGCTCTGGCCAAGCAGAAACCTCCTCTCTTCCTGGAGAGCAGGTTTTCTTGCCTCTAGGTCTTTCCTCGTTTCCGTTCACTTTGGCTCATTTAAATACCACTGCCTCCAATATTGTTGCCCTCCCCCTGGAGGGTTTCTGGTTCTCGAGGATCCCTGCTGGCCGTCCATGGGGAGGTTTCTTCTAGACTCTGTGTCTTTGCCCAGTCTTCTCAGGAGGAGAAGCAGGACCCAGGTCCATCCCTCCCTGAAATGCCAACTCCCCCCTCCCCTGCCCTCCATAATCTAAATACTGGGGTGAGTGAATGTCTGTGGCAGATGTTGACTTTTCTTCCTGAACAAGGAACATATATGTGAAAGAAAGACTATTTTAGGGACACCTGGGTGGCTCAATGGTTGGGCGTCTGCCTTTGGCTCAGGGCGTGATCCCAAGATCCAGGATCAAGTCCCACATCGGGCTCCCTGCGTGGAGCCTGCTTCTCTCTCTGCCTATCTCTGCCTGTGTCTCTCATGAATAAATAAATAAAATCTTTTTTTTTTAAAGATTATTTTACCAGCAATACAGATGTATCTGGGTGGCTTTTTTTTTTTTTAAGATTTTATTTATTTGAGAGAGAGAGAGAGCATGAGCAGGTGGAGGGGCAGAGGGAGAAGGAGAAGCAGACTCCCAGCTGAGGAGTGAGCCTGATGTGGGGTGCAAGCAATCCCAGGACCCTGAGATCATGACCTGAGCCCAAGGCAGATGCTTAACCGACTGAGCCGCCCAGGTGCTGGAGAATGTTTTCACCTCAACAAAAATGTTTTGACTTGGGCTGTTTATCCAGGTTGCTTAGTGGGGAAATGGCTGATAAAGGACTACCTGAGTCAGCCTTGGTCCCAGACTCCGGTAAGGCATGTTTTGTGGAGAGGAGGGAGCAAAATGGCAGTTGGCAAAGTGTGACCACATGTTAACTGCTGAGATACTGAGCGCTCATACCTGCTCTCCACACTTTTGCTTTTTTTTGCAAAAAAAAAAAAAAAAAAGAAAAAAAAAAGCCCTGTGGGATGGGCTCTGTTATCACCCCCACCCACATCACAGATCAGGACAGAGAGAGGCAGACTGCTATAGTAACTGGGCCAGGACCCTTCAGTGGGGAAGGGGCAGAGGCAGGATTGGGCTCCAGGCCAGTCTGAATATCACTGAAGGAGGCTGGACACAATATTGTGAAATGTTTGTGGGGATCCAAGTTGGGATGATTACAGCTGGCAAAAGCGGAATTCTCTGGAAAAATACCCAGATAAGCTGCTGGGATGGAAGGCAACGGTGTCAAATTGCTAGGTGCAAGAAAATGAGAGAGGAATTTTGGTTTTGTCCTAATGTTAGGAGTGAATTGGACAGTTAGGGAGTCAGGGCCAGGGTCCCCAACAAGAAAATATAGAGTCAGGACAGCTAAGATAATACAGCCCTGACACCCTGCGCTGCAGCTTAGATGGGACCACACTCACATTCTACTTTGCAGCCCTTGCAGAAATGACTTCTGCAAAATGTCCTAAAATAAGACAACCACAAAAGCATTTGTCAATATCTTGGGCAGTGGGCAGTTAGGACCTAAGCACCCAGATGTCAGGGAAAAAAAAAGTGGACATTGACCTAATAGGTAGACAGATTCATGTCCAAAGCCCTGATGGGCATGACTCAGCACACACCTGATTGCTTAAGATAGTTCTGCAAAAGAGCTCATAAAACCCCCTAAACTTAGAACTCCTCTCGGAGCAACCCTCTCGGGGGGCCACCCTCTCTCCCTCTCTGGAAGTTTTATACTTTCGCTCAATAAAATTTGCTTGGCTGCCCCCCACTCATTGTCTGCTCTACCTCTTCATTCTTCGAAGCAGGGAGACCAAGAGCCACGGGTGTAAAAGGGAACACAAATCCTTTCCTAAAAAGGAAAGAAAGAGACAAGAAAGGAGCCGATGTGCAGAGGCTGGAGCGCTGCCTGGGTCACATGGCAAAGAAGTGACTTTTGGGACTAGGATGCCAGAAAGGCTCAGGAGGTGTCTTGTTGCTGGGCAGTGCCAGGCTCGCTGCCTCCCTGTGGTGCTCGGTCTGCGGGAACCTCCGCCAGCCTCACCAGTGCTTGGTGGGAAGGGGCATGTGTGTGTGTGCGCGCACACGCGTACCAGGAGAAGGGGATGGGGGCGAGTGTGTGGATTAACCAGTGTGTGGGGATGAGCAGGAGGCTGGAGGCTCAGGTGGCCAGCACCTGTCCAGGAACCTCTAACTGCAATTGGATCATAAGCACGATCGAACAACTTAACATTTGTGTCCTGAGCTGCGGAACAGGATGTCAGGGCCGTATTATCTTAGCTGTCCTGACTCTGTATTTTCTTGCTGGGGACCCTGGCCCTGGCTCCCTAACTGTCCCACCAACTCCTAACATTAGGACAAAACCAAAGTTAACAAATTAGCAACGCTATTTTCCAAACAGTTTGGAAACTGAAAAACCACTCTCTTTCTTCGTGGACTCTTGCAGTTCCTATCCACAGGTAGTAGAATCCTACAGTCCTCACCATGCTGTGTCCTCCTTTCCCTCTGACCACGGTAGTTTAAGCATTTTCCGGTATCGCTGCACTGTGCTCCTGACTACTCTCCAGGCAGGTGATGTGGAACCAGCATGGGCCTGGGTTGGAGGGACCTGGTTGGTTGGTTTGTTTCTTTATTTTAAGGACTTGATTTATTTATTCATGAAAGACACACAGAGGCAGAGACACAGGCAGAGGGAGAAGCAGGCTCCGTGCGGGGAGCCCCGTGCAGGACTCACCCAAAGACCCGGGTGAAGGCCCTGAGCTGAAGGCAGACGCTCACCCACTGAGCCCCCCGTGTGCCCCCCGACCCCGGACCTGGTTTCTGATCTGGCTCTGCCGTTTGCTCTCTTTACTCCAGCCACCCCCCCCCCTCCCGCCCCCCAGCTGCCCGGGCTCAGGCTCCAACTCCCGCCCCCCTCCCGGGCATAGTCTTCTCATCACCTCCAAGAGGACGGCGGGAGGCAAGGCTTGGAAATGCTAAGGGCAGGGCTCCGCGAAAGTCAGCTATTTTTTTACCCCTTATTCTCTCTGTAGAATGGGGCTAATACTTCATCAGTCAAGGTCTGGTAAGAACTAGAAGTAAAGTCCATTGTGCCGTGCCGGGCCCTCCTATGCCCTCCCTGGCGGCCCCGTCCACACACACTGTCCGCCCGGCTTAGAATAAGCGGCTTAAGAGGGATGGACGCTCGTGGCGGGAATCTAAGGAAGCCCTGTCGACATCGGCTTCCCCGAGTGCCCCCAGGAGAGGAAACTTTCAGAACGACTACTTCCCCAAAGTCCCGGTCAGGTGAAGTGCTGCCCTTCCGCGCTCCCGGCGCCTGGGTACCAGCAAAGCCGCCCGCCTCCGGGCCCACGGACCGAGCCCCAGCCAACCACCGCCCGGGAGCGACCCGGGGACAGTGACCCCCCCCGCGCCGCATCGGGCGGTTAAGTAGGCACTCCCTATTTGATGGACAGGAGGCTCAGCCAATGGCGCTCGGGAGGAGGTCCTTTCGCGCGCCGGGGGGCGGGCCGCCTCCGAAAGCCCTGGCCCAATCAGGGGAGCCGAAGGGGCGGTGGGGCGGGGCCCGGCGCCCAGCAGCCAATGGGGCGAGCGCGGCGGGCGCGGCGGGGGCGGGGCGCTCGGGGCTGGCGGCAGCGGCGGGCGCGGCGGGGCGGGGCGGGGCGGAGGAGCGCGGCCGGAGCGAGGGAGGGAGCCGGAGACGCGGTCGCGGCCGGAGCGGGGTGCGCGGCGAGTCGAGAAGCGAGCGGCGGCCGAGGTGAGGGGCGCGCCGCGACGGTTGGGCGGCGCGGGGGCGCGGGGGCCGAGCCCTGTCAGGCCGCCGCGCTCCGCGCCCGGCGGGGGGAAGCCTCTGCGGGCGGCAGCCTCTGCGGGCGGCGCGCGGACTTCCTGTCGCCGTGGGAGGGGGCGTGTCCGGGGCCGCGGGGCGGGCGGGGGTCGCGGGGGGAGGAGGCGCGGGCGCGCCCCGGGGCGGCGGCGAAGCCGAGGGGCTCCGGGGGCGGCTGCGGGAGCGGCGCGGGGGCAGCGGTGTGGCCGGTAAGCGCCCGCGGGCGGGCAGGGCCGGGTCCGGGGGGCGGCGGGGGCGGGCGGCGCACAGCCGCGGACGAGCCTGTTTGGGGCGCTTTGCCGGCCGCCCTCCATTTCCTTCCTCCCCTCGGTCGGCGCGTCCCTCCTGGCGCCCCGGGGGTCGGGGCGGCGAGGCCTTCCCGGCGAGCAGGTCCTAGGGCCGGGGGGACGCGCAGGAGAGCTGGGGCCGTCGGCCCGTGCCGCCCTCGGAGTTCCCCAGACTCCCTGATGCTTACAAACGCGGGCGCCTCCTCTCCTCTGGGGTTTCGGAGCCTGCCAGGGCACCGGAGGGGGTCCCGGGCTGGAGGGGTAGCGATTGCCACTCCGTAATTTCAGTGCTTGGGGCTCCCCCCAGAGAAGGGAGAGTTTCGTTTCGGAGGGAGTTGGTCGGGAGAGCAAGCGCGCAGCGTCCTTGGGGCCCGCACAGCTGCAGGATGCTGCTCTCCGGTGGGGTGCCCAGGGAAAGATGGCCTTCAAGGTGGGGTGCGCGTAAGCACTTGTGGGTCTACCCTCCTCTACTGCAACTGCCCTCTGTGTTTTTGCGGTTAAGGGAGGGTAGGCTGCCCAGAATCTCCAGGGCTACTCATTACACTGTTTACCAAACACTCCCTGGCTATCCTGATGAAAATCAAGAGAACAGCTTAAAGAATTCAAACCTGAGCTGCTGATGGTGAGCTCACAGCTTCCTTCGCTCCTCTGCAGTTATATGCCCGAGGTTCTGTTTTAAACCTCCTGGGGCTGCCAGCCTGGAGCCCTGGGCGTGGAGACCAACCAGGTAGGCGCTGCTGAACGCCAGCCCTCCTGTTCTTGCCCCAGATGTTCTTACTCCACTTGATTCACAAGCCTGCTTGCAGTCTCCACGTACAGGCATTGAATAGGAGCCAGTGCAACTTGGGTTTCTCGTGATTCACACGGGAAACTCATCTGTGTGCATTTAAACTTAATTTGGAGCTTGGCAATCAGTGTCCTTGATGAGGTTATACTAGTTCAGATATGAGGCCACTACATCGAACACTTTTTTGCGGTGTGTGATTTTCTTGTGGCCATTGTCTTCAAGCTTTAAAGAAACTGACCAGTAGGCTGCTGATATTTATTACTTGGGAAAGTAACATAACACAGAGGAGTAGAAGAGCGATTAAGTCTGCACTCTTTTTTTTTTTTAATTTTTTTAAATTTTCTTGTTTATTTATGATAGTCACACACACACACACACACACACACACACACACACACAGAGATAGAGAGATAGGCAGAGACACAGGCAGAGGGAGAAGCAGGCTCCATGCACCGGGAGCCCGACGTGGGATTCGATCCCGGGTCTCCAGGATCACACCCTGGACCAAAGGCAGGCGCCAAACCGCTGCGCCACACAGGGATCCCAAGTCTGCACTCTTGATTCACTTTTTGGGAGAAGAATAAAAACTAATTTCAATGGAAAGGGCATGCTCAGCTCATGCTGTTTGGGAACTGGAAGTTTATTACTTTTAGTTTCAAATATATGAGAGGTCATAATGTTTAAATAACCGAAAAGTATGCATATGTCAAAAACAATGGGTTTTGGACATAGCCTGCCACGGGGAGATGAGCTTGTCTTTTCCTAGTCCTGGATGCCCAATGCAGATCTCTGACAGCCAGACCATTTCTCAGGTGGGAGCTGAGGGGCATTTGCTCTTTATCTTTTCATCTTCTTCTCTATTCACTTGAAAGTCTGCGTAGACTGGATTCCTGCTTCTGACAGGGTCATCCGTTGATTCCAGGATGTTATAGAATATCAAAAGATTTCAGTAATTCCTTAATAACAGTAATAGTGCGTTGTGTTTAGAGAATGGGTAGCATTTACCAAGTGCTTTCTGGCCACCCTCACCTGAACCTCCCAGCTGACTCGAGCCTGCTTTATCTGCCATCAGATTGTCATGGCCGCTTTGCGGAGGCCACCTTAGATTATGGAGGTAATGACTACATTCATGTGAGCTGTAGTGCTGGCTCAGTTTTTTTCCCCAATTAGGTTGTTTGGAACTGCAGAGGCATACCTGAGAGCAGTGCAGCAATGCCTCAGTTATGAAGTCAGTTTACATTCCACAGGTAGAGACCTTTCTTTATGGCCCTGGCAATGATCCTTCACATATCTGAAAGCATCGTAGTGGCTGAAACTTGACTCCTGATGGGTCCCAGTGGTGGTCTCTGGGATGGCTCTGTAGGAATTCCTTCAAATATTTAGTATTCAGATGATTATGTTCTGTCTGCTGACCGGAGACAGTCTTAAAAGAGGAATTCTCAAAGTATACTCAGAAGTATTCTGTACCATGCAACATTCTTGGCATATGTGTAGTTCCAAAGATAACTATTTGAAGGACAGTGGCACATGTGTTGGTAGTTTGATTAAAAGCATGTAAAACAAGTGTCTACTTTATGTATTATTATTATTTTTTTTTTAAGATTTTATTTATTTATTCATGAGTATACACAAAGAGGAGAGAGAGAGAGGCAGAGACACAGGCAGAGGGAGAAGCAGGCTTCAAGCAGGGAGCCTGACGTGGGACTCGATCCAGGGTCTCCAGGATCACACCCCGGGCTGCAGGCGGCGCTAAACCGCTGAGCCACAGGGGCTGCCCCTACTTTATGTATTATTGACTTCTTTTTGTTCCCATGATTGCACATTCTTTTTTTTTTTTTTTTTCACATTCGTTTGCTTAATAAAATAGCACCATGTAATCTCTTTTATTTTCTAGAATAAAATCTTTATTTTGTTTGTAGTTTTTTTAAAAAGATTTTATTCATTCATTCATGAGAGACACAGCAAGGCAGAGACACAGGCAGAGGGAGAAGCAGGCTCCCTGCAGGGAGTCTGATGTGGGACTTGATCCCAGGACCCTGGGGTCACGCCCTGAGCTGGAGGCAGACCTCCACTGCTGAGCCATCCACGTGTCCCAAAGGTTTTATTTTTAAGCCCTCACGCAATGTGGAGCTCAAACTCACAATTGCAAGATTAAGAGTCACATGCTCCACTGACTGAGCCAACCAGGTGCCCCGAAATCTTTATTTTTTAATTGAGATATATTTGACATATATTTGTGTGTATTTAATTTCGTTAAGAAAATTCAATATCAGAAAATCATTGGAGTGTTTCTTGGCTGCAGGCACTGAACTAGGTAGAGAGAAGGATACAGAAATGAAGAAAATGCCGTCTCCACCAGCAAAGACCTCAGCAAGAAGCCTTGAGAAAGCTGAGGGTAGAAACTTTGCTATGAGTTTAGCAACTGTATGTGTGGTGGCTTGTGTAACACACTCTGTGGCTGTATGAGATTTGTGTGGTGCTTTTCCTCCCTAGAAATGTGGGATGGTGGGGTGGGAGGATTGTGGATGGAGATGAGGAGCCCTGGGCCTGCCTTTCCCTCACTAACCTCGAGGCCTAGGACAGTCACATATCTTAGGGTCTCAGTTCTTATATTTGTAAGATGAGGGGCTGAGAGGTTCTTCACCTTTTGAGAATCTGATAAAAATTGTGGGCTTCTTTGCAGAAAGCACGCAGTTTCAGAGGCCCGGCCCAGATTGAAGACTCCAGGACTGCCTCATCTCTAAGCTCCCTCTCATCGCTGATATTCTGTAATCCTATTTTCTTGGTCATCTTTGAGCTAATAATAATGATGACTTGTATTTATAGAGGACACATTCTAAAGCATTTTCACCTCTGGGTTTTTGTTCTTAAAACGTCTGAGCAGCATGGGTGGCGATGGATATTCCTTCTTGTGATGATCAAAGGGGTACAGGCAGGGTGGCTACACCTCTGGTGGAATTACACAGCCAGAGGCTTGTCCTGGGACCAGAACTGGGGTACCTGATTGCCAGCTTGGGGTTTTTCCATTAGGTTTTGCTTCCTTGGTGGTTGTTATGAGTTATGTTTGCCAGTGTAAATATCCCAGAATGTGTCACTTGTAGAGAAAACTATTTGTTCATCTGCTGAAAGGGCTGTTTTTTTTTTTTTTTTTTTTGTCTAAATTTGGATCACTAAACACCTTCCTGCCTGATTGTCAAAAGGATACTTATTTTGTTTTTGTTATTTTTTTCTTACCATGTTTTTCATAGGGACATATTTGTAGGAGTTAGGTGCTTTGAGCAGACTTGTTTAATGTTTATTGATTAAAGGGTACATTGAAGTGATTACTTCTCAGTTGCTTAGCACTTGAAGCAGTTGTAAAATAAATGTTAAGTGAAAACTCCAAATGTTGGACTTTTCTATCCAAATGTGTACTTACAGATGAGACATCCCTTGCGGCCTGTGAGGCTCCTCTCTGGGCCTATAGCTGGGTGGGTTTGAGAGTTGGACGTGGATTATGCCAATGACTATGACTATCCAAGAGTGGCTTCTTGTCACCTCTGGCCAGATTCTAAGTATTGTAGGGACTGATTTTTTTGTTAAAGAGAGCACAAGAGTCTCAGCTAGAGCTCATGTATGCAAAAGAACATGGAATTTTAAAGACTCACAGATGTTGGTGGTTTGTTACTGATGAATCATCATAGTAAAGGTGATTTGAATACTCATGGAAATATAGGATGGTGGTATACAGTAGGTATCACTCAATGTGGTGTGAATCTATGTATGGTCTTGTCTTACTGTTATGTTACGTCTGGTACTATTATTCATTGTCCAGACATGGACAAAGGTATTTGTTCATTTCACAATGCACTTCTGTAGGATACCTGCAAGAATGAGGCAGATATGCACGATCTCCCTGACATTGAACAGAAAGCTTGGTGCCATATGTCAGCTTCCTTAAATGCATTGCTCCCCAGCGGGAGGAATTGGTAGAGGCTAAAAGCAGCAGTGAATTCTGAGCATTAAGCAGTTGAAAGTCACCAAAAAAATAGAAGCCTGGTCAGGAAATGAGGCTGTTGGAGGACAAGGCCCACAACGAAGGGTAAGCATTAGGTTGCTGCCACCTTGCTGGGATGGTGTCCAGTTAAACACATGATCTGCCATAATGCCTTCTTCGTTAGCTCTGCTGGTATTTACAAGCCCTACTCTAACCAGGAAACTTGCATCCTTAGATTGGCTCTTCTCTTCCAGTAGCTTCCTGCCTGTGATTTAAATATCGGTAGAGTGGCAGAGCTGTCACTTGTGAACTCCATTAGGGTGCCAATGTTGAAGTGCCTGCTTTTTATTTTAATTTCACTCCTGAGGGGCAGCTCAGGTGGCTCAGTGGTTTAGAGCCACCTTTGGTCCAGGGCGTGATTCTGGGGACCCGAGATCAAATCCCATGTCGGGCTCCCTGCACGGAGCCTGCTTCTCCCTCTGCCTGTGTCTCTGCCTGCCTCTCTCTCTCTCTCCCTCTCTCTCTCTCTATTCATGCGGGAGACAGAGGCAGAGACACAGGCAGAGGGAGAAGTAGGCTCCTAGGGAGCCCGATGTGGGACTCAATCCCAGGACCCCGGGATGATGACCTGAGCCGAAGGCAGACACAACCACTCAGCCACTCATGTGTCTCAGGTAGCTCATTTTTATTTTATTATTTTATTATTTTTAAATTTTTAAAAAAGATTTTATTTATTCATGAGAGGCACAGGGAGAGAGGTAGAGACACAGGTAGAGGGAGAAGCAGGCTCCCTGCGGGGAGCCCGATGTGGGACCTCATCCCAGGTCTCCAGGATCACGACCCGGGCTGAAGGTGGTGCTAAACTGCTGAGCTACCCAAGCTGCCCTCAGGTAGCTCATTTAACAAGGATCACTGGAGGTGCCCCTGGAGGCTCCAAGATTGACGTCAAAGTTTCCAGGAAGCAGTGGCTGTATTGGAGCAGTGGCTCCAATGAGAGGGCTTCCAGAGGGATTGGCAGCAGTCTTGCCTCAGTTTCTTTGCCTGCATTTACATTTTTAGTTGATAATGCAGTGGCTCCTGGGTTCTGCTGCCTTTCCCTCATGGTTTTTGCTCACATATCCATGAAGTCAGTAGGTAACTTTCACCACTGGTTCCTGCAGAAGGTCATGTTGCAGTAAAGTATAGGAGGTAACATGGTTTCAGAGTCACACAGCCTCAGTTTGAGTTCAGCTCTACCAGGAGATAACTGGATGGCCTTCCTTTTTTTTTTTTTTTTTAAGATTTTTTTTTTTTTTTTTTAATTTTTTATTTATTTATGATAGTCACACAGAGAGAAAGAGAGGCAGAGACACAGGCAGAGGGAGAAGCAGGCTCCATGCACCAGGAGCCCGACGTGGGACTCGATCCCGGGTCTCCAGGATCGCGCCCCGGGCCAAAGGCAGGCGCCAAACCGCTGCGCCACCCAGGGATCCCCTTTTTTTAAGATTTTATTTGTTTATTCATAAGAGACAACAGAGAAGGAGGCAGAGACAAGAGACACAGACAGAAGGAGAAGCAGGTTCCTTGAAGGGAGTGTGATGTGGGACTTAATCCCAGGACCCCGGGATCATGCCCTGAGCCAAAGGCAGATGCTCAACCAGTGAGCCGCCCAGGTGCCCCCTAGGTGGCCTTCACTAGGCGCATGCTTTAATGTCTTCAGAACCAGGATACTGACAGCCCCTTCCTCATACGACTGAGGGAGGGCAGTATGGGGTATTGGACCTTGAGAGGTCAGCTCCTGTGCCAGGTCCATAGTGCTGGCTGAGTAACTTTGGTATTGCTCAAAGTACAATGTCTACTTAAGTGAATTTGCTAATTAAGTAAAATGCACTGTTAAAGTGCTTCATTTGATGTTATGTTATCCAGTTCTGTTGAAAATCCTCCTACCATGTGTTCTTCAGCCAAAGTATATTCAATCTATTTGGACCTTTCTTTTGTTTTTTTTTAATTTTTTTTTTAAATTTTTATTTATTTATGATAGTCACAGAGAGAGAGAGAGAGAGAGGCAGAGACATAGGCAGAGGGAGAAGCAGGCTCCATGCCCCGGGAGCCTGATGTGGGATTCGATCCGGGGTCTCCAGGATCGCGCCCTGGGCCAAAGGCAGGCGCCAAACCACTGCGCCACCCAGGGATCCCATATTTGGACCTTTCTTTGGTGACTCAGGGTCGTAGGGATGATGTCGGGGTTGTTGATGTGGGTGAGGCCTCTGGCCCTCCTTGGGATACCTCCCATCCTGGCACTTGCCAGGCCTGGTCCCTCCCCTGTCTTCTCACCACCCCTCTGCTTCTGCTTGCTTCTGCCCTTTCTGGTGGGTTGAGGGCCTGAGGGTGGTCCTATTGTCTTTGGGTTGTGAGGAGCGACCCAGCTTCACCAAAGCCTTGCTCCTTCTGAGTTGGTGATTCTGTGCCTGAGTTGAATGTTCTAGGTTATAGAAATCTTGAACCTGGGATGACAGGCTGATACTGTGACTGGAGGTGTGTGGTGAGGGTGATGATGGCTCATGCTGAAGTGATGAAAAATATCAAGACTTGAGAAAGCAAGTTGTAAGGTGTATATAGACTCCTCATCTGTGTAAAATATTTAAATATATACAGCAATAGTAGTTAAAGTTGCAGAAACTAATGGAAAGTTTCTTTGTTTCCCAGACTGTACCATTACTCTTTTACTTTTAGAATTACTATTTAAGTAATAACTTGATTTCATAATGAAAATAAGTATATAGATATATAAACAGCTTGGTTGTATAGGCATTTACAGTTTACCAGAACTTTCCCATAGCTTGCATTTTGTTTCCAGAGCATCCGTGTTGGTTGGCTTCCCTCCTCCTTATTCAAAGGAGAAAAAGATGGAGGCCTGGAGGGTTGGTGGTTTTGCCTCAGGTGAACTGACCATGACCCCACACAGGCCTCCACCCTAATTTGGGCTCCCAGGCTAGGTATGGGGCCTCTGATGGGGCCTGCAGGCGGTCTTTAATATATAGAATAAACTGTGCTTAGTGTTTGGAAGTTTCCTATTCAGTTGAATGAAATTTTATTATAGTGATGCCCAAACCATAGTTTGTGAACATTTTCATATTTTAAACTGTTTGTGTTCCATTGTACCCAATTATGTTGTCGCCAACTGAGCATGCCAAGTCTGTGTGAGTTGTGGTCTTCAGAGGAACCACAGAGCAGGCTATGCTCCCTGCACAGACCTCCAAGCCCGCTATTAGTGGGTTTTGTAGCTGACTGGTTGCTGGAGGATAGAGCTGACTTGCCTGGGTGCTATTTAGCTTGGACATGACAGTGTTTTAATTAAGCAATTGTGATGTCTGCACCAGCAGCATCAGCTAAGGAGTCTGGCCAGGTGTCAGTGAGGAGGCCTGTAACAGTGGGGGTTGGTCAGGGGTGGGGGGTCACTATCTGGGACAGGCGTCTAGGTTCTAGGATTTCTGAGAGATTGAACAAGAAGCTTTACATTCCTACTCATTCTTGCAATAAGATAGTGTTAACTCTGTTTTACACATAAGCAAGTCAGAGCTCTGAGAGATAAAGTGATCTTCACAGGGTCACCTTCAGAGCTGGCCCTCAGCCTGACTCTGAAGCCACATTCTTTTTTCTTTTTTCTTTTTTTTTAAAAGTAAGCTCCAGGCCCAACCTGGGGCTTGAACTCACAACCCTAAGATCAAGCGATGTGCACTTTATCAGTCGAGCCAGCCGAGTACCCCTGAAGCCACACTCTTGTCAGTTATCTTGCTGCCTTGAATAAGTGGATTCTGGGTCACTCGCCCTTGTATGAAAATACATTTTTTTGAACGTTAATCTTCCTCACCTCTCAGAAACAGAAGAGACAAGTTAAGTGGTCTTTTGTTTTAAGATAATACCTGCCACTAACTTGGTTAAGATAACCTGAAAGTCGTTAGCAAGTTACCCAGGAGGGAGAGGAGGGCAGAAAAAAGGAGCTGCTTCTCAACAGCCCAGCTGCTTGGTGTGTGATCAGCATGGTGGCCATCATCCACCTGTCCACGGTCTATGCGTCTTCTATCTACCTGTCCACCTGCTGCCCGTGTCCTGCTCCCGACTGGTGAGAGGGGGAAGCAGCATGCTCGGGAATTCCAGAGCTCCTGGCTTAGGTGCACCCTTTCCTTACCTTCCACTGGCTGTATTTTGAAAGGTGTCATATGCTGTTCAGAAGCAGCGAGTTGAAGGAGAATAAATTACATTTCTGTAGAGCATTCATTTTGCACTATGAAAAATTGTGAAAGATCTTCACATTTGACATTGTGATATCAAATGAAGATTAGTTGAGGTAAATTATAAATTAGAGCAGAGGATGGTTTTTATGCTTGTGATAATTGTCAAAAGGCTTTTTCCTCCCATTCTTTTATTAACTTTATTATTATCATTATTATTAGTTCTTTTAAATATTGAAGGTGCAATGTAGAAAACAGGATTTTCTGAATAAAGAGCTCTTCGTGTTTTACCTTGCACATGCGTAGAGATTTTTAATGTACCTTAGGTGGAGTAGCTGTCACCTATGAGCTGCCTGCTTTGTTCCAGGCTTCGGTGCATTGTCTCTGTCTACCTCTGAGGTTACTAGTTTGAACCCAAGGACACTGCAGGTAGTGAGACCATGTGCCAAGTCCAAGGGCATTCAGGTTGTCAATAGAAGAGCAGCTCTGAAGCCTGCATCAACTACACACCTCCTTTCACTAATCTTTTGCTGTTCGGATTTTGTATTCAGATCCACTGAAATATTTTATAAGGTATTTTCTGTTTTTTTTTTTTTTTTTTTTTTTTTTTTTACTGTTGTCTTTAATAAGACTTTTAATGATTGCATAATCCTGTGGATGTAATGGGATTAAACCATTTTCCAAATGCTGGCTGTTTTAGGTAACTTCCAACTTTTTTTGCTATTGTAGATGAGTCTGTAGTTTGCAACTTCATTTTCCTTTTTTCATTTATGTGATTAGTTCCTGGGAATAAATTCTCAGAAATAGAAATCCTGGATTAAAGGGTATGAACATTTTAGAGTGTTTTGAATACCTCCTCTGTTGCTTGTGGGTTTATTTTTCTGATGTTTATAGGTGAAAGTATTGAAAGATTCTTTCTCTTTAAGATGCCTTGGCCTCTAGAACTTCCAAGTATCTGTGAGATAAGAAACTTTCATGAGGTTTTCTCAAATGAGTCACATTTCCTTTCTAGGTTTCTGGATATCATTTTACTTGACTTAGATGCTCTCCTTTCATAAGCAAGAAACAGGCTTTGAAAAAGCCTTACTACTGTATTTATAATCACCTGAGCTCATGTTCTACATTCCCAAGGTTATAAATGTGGTTGCATCCCTTCCTCAATCTAGCCATCCTGATACTCAGAACCACAGCATCTCTTTGAACTTTTTTCTTTTCCTCATTTACATATTGTATATCAGGAAGGACACTGTCGGGATGCCTGGGTGGCTCAGCCTTTGGATCAGGGCGTGATCCCGGGATCCAGGATGGAGTCCCACATCGAGATCCCCGCAGGGAGCCTGCTTCTCCCTCTGCCTGTGTCTCTGCCTCTCTCTCTCTCTCTCTCTCTCTGTCTCTCATGAATAAATAAATAAATCTTAAAAAAAGGAAGGACACTGCCAGGTTGTTGCCGCCAGAGTCATTGGTGTGGCAGGACAGCCTGGGGATCAAGGGATCCTGCAGATTTTGCCTTGTGTAACAGCTTCTAGAAGCCCTGTTAGAGACCAACATCTCAGAGAACGTACTAAGAGGTTTATAGCATTGGTGCTTATTATTCTTCTTGTTTTTGTGTTTGTTTTTCTGTTGGGAAGCTTTGCTTTGTCCTTCACTCTTCTTCATGGTGTCCCTTCAGCATGGGCTGGCTCCCACTTTCTCATCAGCCACTGTCCCTTTGGTATCTACCCTCAGATTGAGCAGAGTCCTGTTTTCCTGATGGCTCCTTTTCCAGGGTCCGTAAAAGAAAACATGCTTATGAGGGATGAGGAGGGGCTCAGGTGGGGAGCAGTGCTGGGCCTCCAGGCCTCCTCCTCTGCCTTGGACTCCCGCTGTGCCCCCAGCACATCCTCCCATCAGCTGGGCTTCAGTTAGGCCCGGCCTGCTTCCTTTTAGCCCTCTGGTCTGTGGGGCTGTGGGGGGGGGGGGGGGGGGGGGGACGGACGACAAAGACTTTTTTCTTGGTTCCTCTTATCCTAGTTAAGAAAGGCTGACATCCACAACAAAACAGAAGACATTACTACATGCTAAGGTAGAAATAAGAGGAAATGATCACAAACAACACAGAAGCGTGATGGGAGTGTTGCCTCTTAGACAACACTCGAGTGGTTTTTGCTGTTGGCACTGCATGGAAGCCTGACTGCGTTTGCTCTGCTAGATGCGATTCCTGCTGCCCCTCCCCACCCACGTTTCTTCTGTCAATAAACCCAAATTTTAGAGTCATGCTTTGCTCTGTGCTTGGCAGCCTGTGTTTGAATCACAGGTATGGAAATCGTACTTTGCCCTGGTTTCCACAGATGCCTAAATATGCCTAAGTTGGCTGTTGCCTTGGCAACTGGCTGAGCCTTTTGTGGAGTTTGGTGAAGGCTCTGGCATCCTTGCAGCTTCTCAGCCAAGCTGGATGGTAACCACCAAGCCCTAGAGGCACATGCTCTTAGCTTCCTTTTCTCTTTTCCCACACTTCCTGTCTTATTTCCTGAGAAATGTCTGCTTGGCTGCCCTGACTGGGTGCGTGGCATGTGGGGGACTGATTAACTTCAGGACAGGCCCTTTGATAACTGACCATGAGGCGATTCCTTAGCAGTCTTTCAAGCATCATTCTGGGTTCAACAGGGTGCAGGTTGCTGCCCCATCTGAACTCGTTTTTTTGCTTAATTATTATCATAATGATGTTTAAAAATGTAATATTTATGGAGGCTTATTTTGTGGCAGGTGCCCCACTTTTCATCGCACGATTTCACTTATCCTTACAACAACTTGGTTTGACAGGTGGAAAGTGGGCTTAGGTTAAGTGGCCAGCCTCCTAGCTAGGCCTTGGGGTCTGTGTGTTCCATCAGTGAGCAGCTTGGGGTTGTGGAATTCAGCAAGCTAGGCCTGAGGGCTCATCAGTAATGCCAACAGAAAGTTAAGTGTGCCCATTTTGTCCTGGACACCTCCCTTCTCTGATTGGTTCCCTTAGCAGTCAGAAATGTAATCTTTGTCTGACTGTCACATCAAATTGCCTTGCTCAAGGATGGAAATGTGATTGGAGCCTAGTTTCAGGCCCTCACATGGTAGACATTGTAGACACTTGGAGTTACCAAATATATATGTATTTACTGTTAGCAGAATTGCATAACCTCATCCTGGGTCCCAAACAATTGCCTCGTAAATGGCATTCTAAATGCACATTATTTAAAAAAAATGAAATGCACACTATTTAGTACTAGGCTTAAAGGAGGAGGAGATTTAGGGCACTCCGGTGGCTCAGATAGTTAAGTGTCTGCCTTCAGCTCAGGTCATGATCTCCGGGTCCTGGGATGGAGCCCCGCATTGGGGCTTCCAGCTCAGCGAGGAATCTCCCTCTCCCTCTGCCTCCTCTGCCTCTCTCCCTGCTCATGCGTGTGCTCTCTCTCTCTCTTACTCTCTGTAGCAAATGAGTAAATAAAATCTTTAAAAACAAGAAAAGAGACTTATAGGCACACTGTTTTTCCCACATCAGACAGTTGTTTTCTTGTTTTAATTTTTAAGGCCCTGCCCAGTGGACAGAGTAAGTTGCTTTTAAAGTTTGTATCCTCTGTAGAGGGTGGAATGAAATAGCATCTGTGATCTGGACTCAGCCCCTGACATAACAGTCATTATTCTGACTGGAAGTTTGCAAGCTGCCATCCTCCTGGCATCAACAGCTGCTAGTTCTTTAAATATTTACATTTAATAACTTTATAGCTCTGCTTCCTTCTCAGGCTTGCCACAACTTCATGCCAAACACAGAACTGTACCTTTAGGGTTATTCTGAAACATGGCTACATGCCAGGGTTAGGTTTCTCTGCAGCCAGCTCATATCATGGAGGAGCGGTTGGACGGGGTTCTGCTTGTGCTAACTCAACATTGCAGTGTCCAGTTATTATTCCTGGTTAGTTGGAGCAGGAGCAGCCCTGAGGCTGAGAGAGGGAAGTTATCCCCTTGTCTATGCACCTAAGGGATGACTGTTGGAAGTCAGGTCCTGAGGGAGTTGGGGAGGCATTCTAAATAGTTTCTGGTCTAGGGCAGCCCTGATGGCTCAGCGGTTTAAGCACCACCTTCAGTCCAGGGCTTGATCCTGGAGACCCGGGATCAAGTCCCACATCAGGCTCCTGGCATGGAGCCTGCTTCTCCCTCTGCCTGTGTCTTTGCCTCTCCTCTCTCTGTCTCTCATGAATAAAATAAATAAATAAATAAATGAATGAATGAATAAATAGTTTCTGGTCTAAAGGGGTGAGGCAGGGTTGGAAGACTCCAGATGTCCAATAACATGGAGGTTAGGGAAGTGGTAGGGGTGCAGGGAGGTGGGGGTGGCTGATGAGAGAATATGTAGGATTTTTGAGTCGGGGAGGCAGCTGTGTGGCTTCTCTCAATGGTTGGGGGCAGATGTTCAGGGGCTGCAGTGGACCCACAGACCTTCCACATGTGTATCAGTGTTGTCCTATACTGGGTCCATGGGACTTCTCCCTGGGGCTTTCTTCCAATGTGACTCTCCCCACAGGGTGAGGAATCTGAAAGGCCAAGCTGGTAGGCCAAGGGTTGTGCCTACCTGGAACCTGTCCGTGCTTCTCCTTCCAGATCATGCATGGACATAGAGATCCTGGAGTTCCCCTGAGACCCACTTATAAGAACCGTGTGGGCCTCTTCCCTGGCTGGGTCCTACTGAGGGCGGACTGTGCCTCTGAGTATATACGCTTAAAGCTGAGAGGTGGCCAAATGGTTGTTGTGTACAGGTAGTGTATGCGTGGAAGGAGCTGGGGTGTGTTGGCTGGAGTGTTCCATGATTGCATGTGGGGGTCTTGTGGTACAGGGCACTGCTCTGGATTCATTGTATATTTGGTTTCTTGAAATACAGAATCCATGCTTATTTATTTATTTATTTATTTATTTAATTTTTTTTTTAAATTTTTATTTATTTATGATAGTCACAGAGAGAGAGAGAGAGAGAGGCAGAGACACAGGCAGAGGGAGAAGCAGGCTCCATGCACCGGGAGCCTGACGTGGGATTCGATCCCGGGTCTCCAGGATCGCGCCCTGGGCCAAAGGCAGGCGCCAAACCGCTGCGCCACCCAGGGATCCCTCCATGCTTATTTATTGAGTGTGCTTGGCCCTGCCATCTCTGTTGCTCTTGTCACCCTGCAGAGCTGGGAGAGATCCCTCCGTGTTTGACAGCTGGGGTTGGGAGAGGTGGGTTCCAGAGGTTCAGCTGTTCTTGCCACTAAACCAGTCACAGATGGTAAGGATCACTTGTAGTGTTCCATTTTATCTAAGATCTTTTAGGGTTTGACAAGTTGAGATCTTTTGGATTTTGTTAGCATTCTGGCACAGCATCAGAAGATTCCAGCCTATATTGTGGTCTTTTTTAGAGGTCTTATTTTATTTCCACTTTAGTTCAATGGACTTTAGCCTGGAAGATTCCCAGTGAGCAGTTTTAATGTTGACATAAAAAACTTTTCCTTGCAGCAAAACACAGATACTCTGGCTTTGGGGTAAATAGTTCTTCTAGAAACAAGGCATTTCACTTCTTCAGCAGCCAGGCAGTGCTCTAGGAAACTTTTAGGGCACATACTACTACTTTTTTTTTTTTTTTTTAAGATTTTATTTATTTATTCATAAGAGATACAGAGAGGGAGGCAGAGACATAGGGAGAGGGAGAAGCAGGCTCCCTGTGGGGAGCCTGATGTGGGACTTGATTCTAGGACTCCGGGATCACACCGTGAGCCAAAGGCGGATGCTCAACCACTGAGCCACTCAGGTGGGGCACCCACTTCTTGTGTCTTCTTGTCCTCTGGGAGGGGAGGACACAGTGTCTTGTGTCACTGCTCCAGTGACAGTGTCCCACTGTACACATGACTTTTGCCAGTGCTGCTGGAGCTGGGGTAATTCCCCTCCAGGGGCAACTGCTAGGTTGAAGATGAAAATAAACCTGGGAACTACCTGAGGGATTGTTCAGCCTTCCGTGTCCCTAGCTCAGTGGGTCACAAAAGCTGGTTTGAAGTGGTGTTGTCACCAACATGAGAAAAAGAAGGACTGTGTTTTTATTTTAATTAATTAATTAATTACTTTATTTATTATTCATTTATGATAGTCACACACACAGAGAGAGAGAGAGAGAGAGAGGCAGAGACACAGGCCGAGGGAGAAGCAGGCTCCATTCACTGGGAGCCCGACGTGGGATTCGATCCCGGGTCTCCAGGATCGCGCCCTGGGCCAAAGGCAGGCACTAAACCACTGCACCACCCAGGGATCCTGGACTGTGTTGTTTTTATATGTTAAGATTAGCAATTACCTTTCCTTGGGAAGGGCTCTCTTTTAGCAGAAAATTATGGCCATTCTATCTTTTAGTTTTATTTATTTTTTTAAAAGATTTATTTATTTATTTATGATATACATAGAAAGAGAGGCAGAGACACAGGAGGAGGGAGAAGCAGGCTCCATGCCCGGAGCCCGACGTGGGACTTGATCCCGGGACTGCAGGATCGTGCCCTGGGCCAAAGGCAGGCGCCAAACCGCTGAACCACCCAGGGATCACTTATTTATTTATTTAAGAGAGAGAGAGAGAGTACAAGGGGGCAGAGCAGCAGGCAGAGGCAGAGGGAGAAACAGGCTCCCTGAGAAAACAGGCTCGCTGAGCAGGGGAGCCCAACGCAGAGCTCTATCCCAGGACCCTGGGATCATGACTTGAGCTGAAGGCAGATGCTTAACTGGCTGAGCCACCCAGGTGCCCCAAACTGGTAGTTTTAAAAGAGTATTTTTATTTGACAAAATAAAAAGTAAGCAGCTTTATGTTATTCTCCTCCCAAATTTTATTCTCTTTAATTTTAAATAGGCTCCATGCCCAACATGGGGCTTGAACTTACGATTCTGAGATCAAGAGTCTCATTCTCTACCCACTGACCCAGCCAGATGTCCCTATTCCTCCTAAATTCTAAATAGTTTTATTGAGTACAATTAACAAGCAGAAAGTTGGATATGATTAAAATTTATAGTTTGATAGATTTTGACATATGAATATACCTGTTAATACACTATCATCAAGATATTGAACCTATCCATCACCCTCAAAAGTGTTTCTGAGCTTCTTTAGTCCTTTGCATCTGCCCCTCTCCACTCCTAGGCACCTGTTGGTCTGCTTTCCATTTGTATTTTCTAGAGTTTTACAGAAATGGAATCCTATACTATGTACTTGTGTTTTAGTCTGGTTTCTTTCAGCAAAATTATTTTGGGATTCACCTATGTTGTAGCATTTATTAGTATTTCATTCTTTTTCATCTAGTGTGTGGTTTTGCCACAGTTTGCTCATTCATCTGTTGATGGACATTAGGGCTATATGGGGTTTTGGCCTATTACAAGTAGAGCTGCAGTGAGCATTTATGTATAAGTTTTTGTCCATAAGCTGTCATTTCTCTTGGGTAAATACTAGAGTGGAATGGGTGAATGGTAATGTTTAACTTCTTAAAACACTGCCAAGCTGTTTTGTGTTTCTAAAGTGCCACACCATGTCACACACAGCTGTGTGTGAGAGTTCCAGTTCCTGCATGTCCTCACCAATCCTTGCTATAGTCTGTCTTTAATTGTTGCCATTCTTGTAGGTCTGTAGTGGTGTCTCATTGTGGTTTTAATTTGCATTTCCCTAATGACTAATAATATTGGCCACCTTTTCATATTTACCTAGTGCTCACTTTGGCAGCACATATACAGATCATTTTCCCATTTAAAAAAGTTGGTTTGCTTATTTTATTACTTATTTTTGAGATTTTTTTTGTTCTGGATACAAGTCCTTTATCAAATACCTGATTTGTGAATATTTTCTCCTGGTGTGTAGCTTGTTTTTTCAGCCTCTTTTTTTTATTTAATTTTTTAAAAAAGATTTTACTTACCTATTCATGAGAAACAGAGAGGCAGAGACATAGGCAGAGGGAGAAGCAGGCTCCCTGTGGGCATCTCGATGTGGGACTTGATTCCAGGACCCCAGGATCTTGACTGGAGCTGTAGGCAGATGCTCAATGGCTGAGCCACCCAGGTGCCCCTCTTTTCATTTGGTTAACAAGTGTTTTTTGAAGAGCAGAAATTGAAACAATTTGATGAAGTCTCTTCTATGGTTTTTTTTTTTTTTTTTTTTTTTTGGTTCATGTCATAGTTAAAAATCTTTGCCTAATCCAGGGTCAGACACACAGAGAGAGACAGAGACACAGGCAGAAGGAGAACCAGGCTCCCTGTGGGGAGCCCAATGCAGACTCGATCCCAGGACCCTGGAATCACGCCCTGAGCCAAAGGCAGATGCTCTACTGCTGAGCCACCTAGGTACCCCTCACACATATTTTCTTATATCTTATGTAGAAGCTTTATAGTTTTAGGTTTTACATTTAGGTCTTTGATCCATCTAGAGTTATTTTTTGTGTATGGTATAAGGTATGGAATGTTGTTTATAGTTTCACATGTGGATAGATATCCAATTGTTTTAGCACTGGTTTTTAAAAAAGTCCCCCAAATTTTGGGGGAAATTTTTAGTGAAATCCAAAGGTCTAGGAATTGTGGTTCTAGGCACACAGATCTCCTCCCTTTTGTAACGCTTATTAGTTATCAGCTTTATGCAGACTTGCTTTTCTTCATTTCACTTGTGATTTAAGCCCCTTGACAGCAGAGGCCCTCTCACTGGGTCAGGTGTGAGAGGGGCTGGGGGAAGTGTGCTGGGGTCTCCTGTGATCTCTTCCTCTATTCTGGGTTTTCCAGAGCCCTGGGTATAGAGCCTTTAAGGACTTTCTGGTGGGTAGGTTCTGGGCAGTGTCTCCTGTGTAGAGGTGATTGTGGAGGCCTTCTACATACAAGGAGATGAGGGGACAGTAAGCCTTCTGTGCCTGTGTGGGTGAGGTGGGGCCCAGACTAGGGATGTGGGAAGGTGAATGGGGTCATTCACCATCTGTGTGGGCTGGCAGCTGTGACCTGTACCTGTATCAGACTGAGGGCCCTTAGCCCAGTTTTAGGACTGTGTGTGAGGGGTAGGGGTGCTTGCTCTTCTTTGCCCTTCAGTCCCAAAGGGGTCTGAGCAGCCTCCACCTTGGTACTGATATGCAGCAGCTTCACAGGTAGCCAGAAAGTCTTCTTCATCTGCTTTTTGACCTGTGCACAGTTGATCTTGTGTACTGCTGGTACTACTAGTACTGACACTCCTAATACCATCACTAGCATTTAACAACAGGTGAGCTTCTCTTGCGCTCTAAATCCTTTGTATGCATTACCCATTTAATCCTTACAACATCCTATGGTGGGGTGGCAGGGGGGTGGGATCTACAGCCCATTTTACAGATGAGGAAAGAGGTGCAGATTAGGTGACCAGATGTGAAAGGTCTTTGGGCCATGCTTATCATTACATTACTGAATGTTGGAGGAGGGATTTGGTTTAACATTTTTCATTAACCCTTTTGAACCAAAATAGAAAGGGTGTTTTATGTGCTCTTTTCTGAGTCCTTATCAGCAGTGGGAACAGTTGGGCTGCTGTTTGACAAGATTAAAATTCTTTGTGGCTCCCTGTTGCCATCACAATAAAGTCCAAACTTGTGATTTGGCCCCAGGCTACCCCTTCAACCTTATCTCTTGCCATACTGAACTTGTGTGTTTCTCCCTTTCCAGAGATCCTGTTATCTCTGCCACAAGTGCCCTTTTGTCCAGTCTTTGCCTGCCGAACTCCTACTCATCCTTCAAAACTCAGGACTACTTTTACACATCCCATCCCTGGTTCTGTAGAGTACCAGACCCTTACCTGTCCCAGTGCTTCTCATATGTGGTATGATTGCCTGACTACCTGCTGGTCTGCTGAACTGGAAGCTCGGAGAGGTGGAGGCTTTATTATTGGAATCTACCTGCCTTTTATATTGGAATCCACAATTCCTAGGTCTGTGCTGGCATATAAGAGGCAGGTAGACATTTGTGGCATGAACGAATGTGTGAGTAATATGCAGACCCTCAATTCTCAGGGCTGCCTTAAATAGGGGAAGTGACATTAACTGCAGAAATTAGGTGTATTTAAGGGATCCCTGGGTGGCTCAGCGGTTTAGTACCTGCCTTTGGCCCAGGGTGTGATCCTGGCGTGATCTTAAAAAAAAGTGTCTTCTTTTATTTTTATTTTTTTAATAAGTATTTATTATTATTTTTTAAGATTTTAGCGGTGCTAAACCGCTGAGCCACCTGGGCTGCCTGCATCTTTCTTTAAATCCTGAGCTGGGCTTATGTAGATTTTTTTTTTTCCTCTTTGAGATTTTTTTTTTTTTTGAGACTAACTTTTCTATTGTGTTAAGAAACATACTATTTCTTTGACCGTCTTTTAGATCATGGATTTAAGTTTGTGTATTTTTCCCCCCAAATGTTATGATGGCATAATTTTTATGGCAAGCTCAGTAAATAATTTGAATTTTTGAAAATGTTTCTTTGGAATGTTGGAGCCAACATGGATTAAGTGTAGTTTGGTGTCTCTTTTTGAAAGAGAAGGAAGTTTTTTTTTTTTTTTCTTTTTTTAAAGATTTTATTTATTTATTCATGAGAGACAGAAAGAGAGAGGCAGAGACACAAGCAGAGGGAGAAGCAGGCTCTACACAGGGAGCCCGATGTGGGACTTGATCCCAGGTCTCCAGGATCATATCCTGGGCTGAAGGCGGTGCTAAACCACTGAGCCACCTGGGCTTCACCAAGAGAAGAAAGTTTGATGAAAAACGTTAACTGTGTTTATTTAGTACAGAGAGGTATTTAGAAATGTTTTGCCGCATTTCACTCTAGTCCACATGCCATGACTACACAATTTTATTCCTGAGCTGCTGTGTCCTAGGAGCAGTTAGACCTCGGGCCAGTGGACCTTGAGGCTGGCCTCATAGGGGTTGGTGAGAGATATGAACTTTTGAATTAAATTTTCAGTTCATTGCAGAATATATTTTCCCCTTGAGTTACTGGGAGGCAGGGTTCCTCAGTCTCACCTGTCTGGTTTTTTATTTGGGGATGGTAGTGGAGGGAGGTAAGGGAAATAGAAGGTTAAGTTGGATCTTTATGAAAATGAGTTAAAGTTTTATTTGGCTGTGGTCCATTCCTGTTCTTGGCACGTGCCTGACTTCTGAACATGGCACCAGTGGGGTGTGTAGCTGTTGTTCCTAACTCAAAGTGGGTGGTCTTGAGCCACCATGGTGATTGGCCAGTGAGGTTCCTGAGGGAAAAAGCTGGCTGTATTCAGGGATGTCACCTAGGGGTTTGAGTTGGAGTCCTCTGTGGAAAGCTAGCCAGCCCATATGATAACTGTGGTAACTGGTCCAGCACCTACCACGTGGTAGGTACTGCACATACAGTCCATCCAACTCTCCCTGTAGTGCTTCAGGACTAATACCACTATCTCCTTTTTATATATAAAGGAAATGGCTCCAGAGAGGAAAAAGGACCGTGTTCACGGTCCTGTAGCTAGTAAGTACAGAGCCAGGATTTAAAGTTGGTCTCTCTTGGTCTTTGACTTATGCTGTGGGTTTGGTAGATGTGCCACATATTTTTGAGCTCCTTGGCATAGACCCCTCTCTCAGTGTCCAGTGGATCTGTGCCAGGCTGCAGAGAGCAGTGAGCGTAGCTGGGGATGTGAGCATGTGGCCTCTGCTCACACAGCTCTGCATTGGGTTGTCAGTACTGATAAATGTCCTGTGTTCATCTGAATGCTGTGAAGTACATGGCTCTGTCCTGCTCTGTGGGACTGGTGGGGCACGGATAGAGCTGCAGACGCTCCCCAGTCACAGGGCCTCCATGAACGTGTGGTGTGATGGGCAGTCAGGGTGCAGGATCTGAGATGCCGTAGGAGTGGGACCAAGGGGCTCTGCTAGTAGCACGACTGGAAAGGTCTCTCTTTTCAATTTTGTTGAGCCATATTGATGCTGCCCTTGATTTATACTTGTGGGTGTTTCAGCTGGGTGGCCACTGCTCTTTCCTAAATAGCTGGGATGTTTGCCAGACTTGCTGACCACTTCTGTGGCTGAGCTTTGTGGCTTACAACAGCGGGATCGTTTTGCTTAGCTTGGATTGCTTTTCCTTTTCCGTTGGGCAAGTTCTCTTTTGCCAGCTATCATTTCCTTCTTTTAAGTCTCCCAGTGGAGCTCCTAGTCTTTTTTTCATGTCTCTCCTTTGTCGAATACTTCTTTTTTCTGTATCAGTTCTGGGAAAAGGGAAATTGACTTGGGGTGGCTTGATCAAGATTACAGAGCAAGAGAATCCTCAATTTTGAAATGACAGCTCCAGCCTCCTGGCTCTGGACATTTGCAGTGGGCCAGACCCTGAGGTTCAGTCAAGATGACCTAGATGTGTCCTTTGCACTGGTCTTGTGGGTGTGGAGACAGGCAGCCAGCAGCTCTCTGTGGACCCACAGTGGACAAGTCAGTCCTGCATTCCTACAGCAAGGCGGGGCATGGTGGAGGTGGATGTGGGTGGAATTGCTTCAAGTGGAGATAGGGCTGTGGAGCCTGGGGCGGGAACCTGGCTTTGTTTAGTAAATCCAGGGTGGGGGTAGTGTGGGGGCACTTGCCAGATTACAAGGATTTTTTTTTTTTTTTCAAACTCGACTCTTCCTCCAGAATATGATGTGGTATAGAGGTGGACACAGGTCAAATCAGCTGAAGCTGGATAGCAGGTGTGTGTGGGGGTGGTGGTGGGGGTGTGGAGGGTACAATTCATTGTGCTCACTTGTTTGTGTCTGTGAGTGTTTCAAAACCAGATGGACCCTTCTGAGGGGTTGACTGAGGGCTGGTGCATGGTGTCGCTGGTTGGGGGTGCTGGTTAGTATAGGGTGGCCCTGTGGAGCCCTGGAACTGGGTCTGGCTGTGGTCAGGGTCGGGGGAGGGGACCTAGAGTTCCCCCCGTGGAGCCTCCACGTGTACCCATCTTCAGGCTCTACTGAGTGGAGTGTGGAGCCCAGAGAAGTAGCTCTGGGGGTGAGCATCCTGTTGTGAGAGGTGTGCTGTGCTGAAAGAGGAGAGGGCTTCCCTCTGGTCATGTTGTTCCCACACACTTCCTGATTTCATTTTTTATAGGAAGCAGCCGGCTTTCCTGACTTTTGGTTACCTCAACAAACAAACCAACATACATCCATTTTTAGGATTTAATGTAGAATAAGGAAAATGAGTTATTGGCCCCACCTCTGTTTTCCAGCTATCTTCCCCACCCCCACCTTGCCTTTTTTGGGCAAGCAGTTGCCTTTTTTGGAGTAGTCTGTCATAACAGCTTGGCTTTACACTCTCATCATTATTAAATTGGTGGCATTCTTGATGCGCCAAGGGGAGGAGACCTGTGTCTCTGTAACGAGGAGGTGTTCAGCCCTTCCCCAGGTTGTAACAGTGAAATTCTGCCACAGCTTTGCAAACTCTTGACACAGGTGAGGTAAGAGAAATTTAGTTTCCAGTTCTCCTTCTGGTGTACTTTGCTCCTTATTCCTAGATGCCCTAGAGCACTGAGTAAAGGGAGTGGTTTTTCCACTTGGAGCCATCTTTGCAACAGGTGTAGCTACCCAGCTGTCCTGGGTCAGCCATCATGCTTTTGTCCCTGGCAGGTGAGTTCTCACTGCATTCCCCAGATTCATTTTGGGGATATGGGCAAACACAGGCTGGGAGCAGAGTTTTATTAGGCTAATAACATCAACATCAGAGTACCTTCAGGGAAGCCTGGGGCTTTTCTTTCAGATTGGAAATTGAGAATTCTGAATTAGGTACTTTTATTAATTTGACCTGGTCTTTTTTTATTTTTTATTTTTTATTTTATTTTATTTTTTTAAGATTTATTTATTTATGTTGGACATAGAGAGAGAGAGAGAGAGGGAGGCAGAGACACAGGAGGAGGGAGAAGCAGGCTCCATGCCAGGAGCCCGACGTGGGACTCGATCCCGGGACTCCAGGATCGCGCCCTGGACCAAAGGCAGGTGCTAAACCGCTGAGCCACCCAGGGATCCCTATTTTTTATTTTTTGACCTGGTCTTTTTTTTAAAGATTATTTATTTATTTATCTATTTATCTATCTATCCATTCATTCATTCATTCATTCATTCATAGAGACACAGAGAGAGAGAGAGGCAGAGACACAGGCAGAGGGAGAAGCAGGCTCCATACAGGGAGCCCAATGTGGAACTTGATCCCGGGACCCCAGGACCATGCCCTGAGCCAAAGGCAGGTGCCAAACAAACCGCTGAGTCACCCAGGGATCCCCACCAATACTCGGTTTTATCCAGATTTAACACATCCTCCGCTATTAATGCTTTTATTGAAGGCTATACCAAAACACTAGTTTTAGACTCAGAATAGGTAGGAATTATCTTCTGACAATCTTAAAATCTCATGGTTTCAAAGAAGATTGTGCCCTACAACTCTAGGAATCCCTAGGCATTTTATTTTTAATTAAAAAAAACCATAAGTGTATCTCGTGCCAATCATTTATTGACATTTTCTTTTACTTTGAATCTGCAGATCAGAACTATTTTGTGTTCTTGCATAAACCATACCCATAACCTGTTGTCTTCCATATTCAGGTTTTGCTTGAAGAGGATTGAGAACTAATACAATGCATGAAGCAACTTGAGTTGCTAAATTCTAGATTTTTAGATTTTCACCCAATCCTTTATACTTGTCTTATTTGTGTCACCCACATCTGTAATTTAGAGTTTATAAAAGTTAAAAAAAAAAATTTAGCAACTTGTGATTTTCATAGAAACTACTGTGGAGTTATTACATGAGTTTACATAGTTAAGAGAGTGTGTGTGTATATGTATATACATGTATGTGTATATCCATATATGAATGCTTACTTTTATACATAAATGTTTATAGGTGCAATTGGCATAAATACGTTTGGGGCTGTTTACTTTAAAAATAAAAACTCCCAGTTATCTTACCACCAAAAGATGGGTTTATTTGAGAATAAGAGAATTGCAATTTGGGACAGACAGACAAGCTTTGGCAAAATCAGAGGCAAGTCCAAGGGAATGAAGGAGAGGTAAGTGCTTTTTAAAGGAGAAAGGGGTAAGCTGGGAAGGTTGTTATAAACTAAAATTCCATTGGAGTAACCTGGGAGTTCAAAGTATGGTGGTTTTTCATTGGCTGAGCCCTTGATGGAGAAGTAAAGCATCTCTTCCTCTCACTGGAGTAGCACATGTGCCAGGTCAAATCTGTGTAAGGTCAAGTCCATCTCTTGCTGTTGGATCTGCAGTTGACTAACCAGTGGAAGAGCTTGGGAGCTCCCCCTGCCAGAACTTCCCAACTCCATTTTAAAGGAGCTTTTGCGTTATTAATTTACACAGACAAACACTGGCTTAGCACATCGGGCTGCATGTGGGTCTGTTTGCCATGTGCAGTTGATATGCCAAGGGAGTCTTTTAGTAAATTATGAATTAGATCGGAATTCTGCTTTCAGGAAGCTTCCAGCCTAGTGGGGGTCATGTCTGTATTTTAGTAACTAAAACACAAAATAAAGAGTGGCAGATAGGGGCTCCTGGGTGGCTCTGTTGGTTAAGCATCTGCCTTCAGCTCAGGTCATGATTCCAGGACCATGGGATAGACAAACCCTGCTCTGGGCTCCCTCCTCGGCAGGGAGCCTGCTTCTCCCTCTCCTCCTCACTTGTGTTCTCTCTTGCTCTGTTTCTCTCTCAAATAAATAAAATTAAAAAATAAAAAATGGTAGATAATTTCAGAGAGAACGTGTACTCCCAGCAGAAAGGGATCAGAGATTTCATAGAGAAGCAGGTATTTGATCTGTGTCAATCATTTCTTTCTGTATTTAGTTGAATATTTCTGAGTAGAAATTCAAGCAGATGTAATATCATTGGGTCTTGGGAAGTTGTAAGAAAATCTAAAGTAGTTTTGAAATTTCTGTGTCTCAAACCTTTGTAGAGGCACAGGCTGTTTCTCCTAAGTGACAAAACTTCCTGACACCTCTGTGCTCTGCTTTGGGGAATTGGGTCAAGAGGGATGATGTTCCTTTGCAGTCAGAAAACAGTGTATACCAGTCCCGGGTCTGTGGTCCTAAGCTAATGTGAGCATAATGTCACTTCAATGGAAGACAGTGGGTAGGGTGACCCGACAGACTGGGAAGGAACCAGGGGAGGATTGATTGTCTCCAGGGGGGTGGAGGGATTCCCCAAAGCCCAGTTGGAATGCTGTTGCCAGAAGAAGATGTGGGTGCTGGGCAAGGAGCAGCCTGTTTAGAAACACATGATAGGATGTGTAGGGTGTACCATGAAATGGGATAATACACTAACCAAGGGCCAGGATGCACTTTCTTGTGTGTCTCAGATGAGTTCCCCCGAATTTCTATAGGCTAAAAAGTATAGCACATCATCCATAGGAACTCAAGAAGTATTGTGATATATGGGAATTCAGGAAATGTTTCCAGACTGCTTCCCAAAACTTACTGTTGGTATGAAAGGTGAAGGCTTCTTATGCTCTGTTTGTGGGTGGGTGAGTTCAAGTGAGGAGAAACTGTGTCATCTGGATGCAGAGAGCCCAGCTTTCCAGTCAGCAGTCTGACAGAGGGTGGACTCTTGGCTCTGCCACCAACCTGATGTGGACCTTGTGCCCTTCTTTTGTTGTGTGTAAACAAAAGCTGTTTGTACTATTCTTTATTAGATTTCTCAGAGTAATAGGTTATTGCCTTTGTTACTTTATATTCATGCCAAGTGCAACAAAAAGATATACACATGGAGGTGGTAGTAAAGCTCCCGTCCCAACACTGGAGATAAATCAGGACTGACCTGGTGCAACAGAGCCTTCCACAACTTTCTCTAGGCTCTCACCAACATCAGCACATGTTTGAGTAAAAGCAAGAACATTAGGCACCACTCAGCAGCTGGCTGTTCTCACTTCTCTTTTAACTTACTTTGAGTACAAATATCTAACAGTGAGCTATGTGTTGTAGGTGTTTATTGTTGAATGGAGTGTGTGAATGAATCCCTCACTCTGGATGTCTCCCCACGTCAGTAGTGCTTGATAGTTACACCAGATTGAATTGCTTCAGCTTTTTTGTAGGCAATAATTGCACCAACAGGGTGTGAGTTGTGTGCCTTTTCTGGGCATTTCCACCAGCACGAGATGTTGTGTTTGCTAATCTTAGGGGAGAAAATAGCATCCCATTGTTATGTTACGTTTTCCTGAATATCTGTGAGGCTCTCATTACACATATTTATTAGCCATTTGTATTTCTTCTAGGAGTTCTTTATCCATATTTCTTGTTCATTTATTTTTATTTTTATTTATTTATGATAGTCACAGAGAGAGAGGCAGAGACACAGGCAGAGGGAGAAGCAGGCTCCATGCACTGGGAACCCGACGCGGGATTCGATCCCGGGTCTCCAGGATCGTGCCCTGGGCCAAAGGCAGGCGCTAAACTGCTGCGCCACCCAGGGATCCCTCATTTTTTTCTTTTATTGGATTTTCTTTTCTGTTTTTGGGAGCTCTTGTATATTGGGCTATAAATCCTTTGTTGTATGTATTGCAAATATGTCCCTTGGGCTATTGTTTCTATAATTTGTTTTTATTTTGTTTAGATGTCTTTTCCTATAAAGTTTAAAGATTTTTATGTGGTCATATATGTCTGTCTCTTTATAGTGGTTAGATTTCCTGTTCCATGGTCTAGAGAAGACTACAAACCAACTTCCTGTGTATGTGTATGCATATGCTTGTTTATATTTACTTGCAACATTTCTAAATATATTTTTAAATCTATTTCTAAATAGAACAGTAATATGAATATAGTGGTATATTAAAAGATTACAGAGAGTAGGTGGGTGGGGGGATAGTGAAATAGATAAAGGGGATATGTGGTACAATTATTGTGGTGAGCACTGAGAAATGTATAGAATTGTTGAACCTTGAAACTGATATAACAGTGTATGTTAATTATGCTTGTATTAAAAAAAAATTACTCTCCATAACCAAGTAAGGTTTATTTTTGAAACTACAGAGGTAGCCTAACAGGAAGTATGTCGGCTGGAGAAAGCCCTGGCTCAGGGCTTAAGAGCATGGTGTGTCCCAGTCCTGATGTCTGTTATCAGTCTGGCTTTGGCTGTATTATTTAAATCTCCTGAACTTCAGTGTCATCTGTAAAATTAGCAGGACGAGAATAGTACCATCATATAGGGTTGATGTAAGGGGTGAATGTGGGATAATACATGCAAAGTGATTAGAGCAGGGCTTGATGCAGAGTAAGTGCTCAATTGAAGTTATGCTTAACAATTCAGTATCTAAAATTAAAAGAAAACCTATATTGACTATATTAGCAGATGTTTTAAAAGGCATATAATAAAATGTAGCAGCTAATCCTTTTTTTTCCTCAAAGATTTTATTTATTTATTCATGAGAATACACAGGAGAGAGAGAGAGGAAGAGACACAGGCAGAGGGAGAAGCAGGCTCCATGCAGGGAGGCTGATGTGGGACTCGATCTCGGGTCTCCAGGATCACGCCCTGGGCTGAAGGCAGCACTAAACCGCTAAGCCACCTGGGCTGCCCCTAACAGCCAATCCTAATAAAAATCTGAGTAAAATGGTCAGAGAAGGAATCTACATTAATATGAAAGTATTTTTTCAGAACTTGGCAGCGAGCATATTAAGCCATCATCCCATTAAGCTGCAGCATGACAGGGAGGTGTGCATGCAGCCGTGTTCCTCCACACCTGTGAACCCCAATATGATCCTGTGGGTGTGACAGGCTCATGGGGAAAGGGCCAGAGGAATAGCTGTGTCGGTGTCTGCCCAGTTGGAGCTGGCCCTGTGCCTGTCTTCCGTCTGGAGCATGTGACCACCTGTCCTTGAGGACTTCCTACTGGCCTTTTACCACCAGGTGTGTGGCTCCTGGCCTCACCCTTCAGGAACCAGGAATGAATTCCTGGGGTTGGGTGGGGAAAGAGGATTGTTACTGTGACAAGCCACTTCACCAAGGCCTGGAGAGCAGTAGTTGGGTAAGTACATTGAATCAAGTGTCCAGAGTGCTGGGGGCCAGCTGCAGGCATGGGTAACTTGGCAGGTGCCCATGGTTCTGTCCTCTCTCTGAGAGAAATTAGCCTGGCCACAATTTCCAACCTCTCCCTTCTTCTTCCACATGCAAATTAAGTGGGCGGCTCTTGAAATGAGAGAGGGAGGCAAGGCCTGGATACTCTGAGCTCTGGATGGCTTCAGGTCAGATTGCAACTTCTAGATTCGCCTGGAAAGTCTTTAGGGGCTGGGAGGTGCGGAGTCTTAGCATTGGTCTTTGGCCTGATGTTTGTTGGACACCTGTGCTTCTCTCCTTGTGTGTATGTTATTCTTTCTGTCTTCTGTAATATTTTATTTACTCATCAGAGACATAGGTAGAGGGAGAAGCAGGGGATCCTGAGGCTGGACTCCATCCCAGGACCCCCAGATCACAATCTGAGCCAAAGGCAGATGCTCAAACACTGAGCCACCCAGATGTCCCCTCCTTGTGTCTTTCTTTTTTTTCTTTCTTTCTTTTTTTTTTTTTTTTAAATTTTTTATGATAGGCACACAGTGAGAGAGAGGCAAAGACACAGGCAGAGGGAGAAGCAGGCTCCATGCACCAGGAGCCCGACGTGGGACTCGATTCCAGGTCTCCAGGATTGCGCCCTGGGCCAAAGGCAGGCACTAAACCGCTGCGCCACCCAGGGATCCCTCCTTGTGTCTTTCTTATGGTACTTGTCTGATCTGCCTCTAGTTTTGAAATGTTTTATTAGACAATGTAAAATTCATGTAAAACAACAGGTGATGAATATGTAAGTTTTGAAACATAATAATAAAGATCTCAAATCAGCCTCCCAGCTGGAGGAATTTAACAATCCTGCACCATAGGAAGCTCCTGGGAGACATTTCCTGCCAAGGGGTAAAGGTATTCCAGGATGTTTTATCATTTGCTCATTACCTTTTTAAAAATAAGAATATTGGGGCACCTGGCGGCTCAGTTGGTTAAGCATCCGACTCTTGATTTTGGCTCAGGTTATGATCTCAGGGTCCTGGGGTTGAGCCCTGTGGTAGGTTCTGTGCTTATCGGGGAGTCTGCTTGAGGATTCTCTTGCTTCCTCTCCCTCTGCCCCTCCCCCTGCTCATGGTTCTCTCTCAAATCTTTAAAAAACAACTTATATATGTTTGTATAAATAATATATTCACTTTATGAGCTTTGTAAAAAGGGAATCATAAGTAATTTGCAAATTCATTTTTACTGCTGAATAGTATTCTGTTGTGTGCATTGTATTAGGGTTCTCCAGAGAAACAGAACTAATAGAATGTGTGTATCTATAGAAAGAGATTTATTTTGAGGAATTGGCTCACATGGTTATGCAGACTGACAAGCCCAAATCTGTAGTCTGGGCCAGCAGGCCCAGCCCTAGCAGAGACTGGTACAATTCCAGTCCTATCTGAAGGCTGACAGGTAGAGGATTCCCTCTTACTGGGGAGGTTTTTTTTTTTTTTTTTTAAATCCTGTTCTTATCTTCAGCTGATTAGATTGGGGGCCCTCCCACATTGTGGAAGGCCGTCTACTGATTAAAAGGCTAACCTTGGGGCATCTGGGTGGCTCAGTCAGTTAAGCTTCGGACTTTTGGTTTCAGCTCATGTTGTGATCTCAGGGTCATGATATGGAGCCCCATGTCAGGCCCTGTGCTCAGCAGGGAGTTTGTCCCTCTCCCTCCGCTCTTCCTCCTGCTCCCCCCCCAATAAAAAAATAAAAATAAGGTAAAATGTTAATCTTATTTGAAAACATCTTTGGAGAAACACCCAGAATAGTGTTTGATCAAATACCTGGACACTCTGTGACCCAATCAAATTGACACATAAAATTAATTCCATTTGTAAATATCATCACCCACACTGGCTATTGTCACACTTTTTAAAAAATTATTTTTTATTTTTTTAAACAGAAAGCATGCAAGTGTGTGCACATGGGGAGGGGCAGAGGGAGAGAGAAAGAATCCTAGGTAGACTCCCATGCTCAGCACTGCACCCAGCCAACTGAGCCTTGACAGGACCCTGAGATCATGACCTGAGCTGAAATCATCAGATGTTTAATGGACTGAACCACCCAGGGGCCCCTATTGTCATACTTCCTAATTGTACCCACCTAGTGGCTGTCAAATGTTCCTCTCATTCTGGCCTTAATTTATGGATGAGGTTATGGTTACAGATGAGGTTATGGTTACAGATGAGGATGAACATGTTTTGATATGGGTGTTAGCAATTCATGGGTTCTCTTTGGGGATATGTCCGATGAGTCTTTTCCTGTACTTCTCTTTGGATTGTCTGTATTTTTCTTATTTATTTGTGTTGGTTCTTCTTCATTCTGCATAGTGGCCAATTTGCTGGTTCTATGAGACACAGATATTGCCTCTACCTTGTCCACGTGTTTTTATTGTCATCATGCTATCTTTTTAAATTTTTTTTTTTTTTTAATTTTTATTTATTTATGATAGTCACAGAGAGAGAGAGAGAGAGGCAGAGACACAGGCAGAGGGAGAAGCAGGCTCCATGCACCGGGAGCCTGATGTGGGATTCGATCCTGGGTCTCCAGGATCGCGCCCTGGGCCAAAGGCAGGCGCCAAACCGCTGCGCCACCCAGGGATCCCTCTTTTTAAATTTTTATTTATTTATGATAGTCACACAGAGAGAGAGAGAGAGAGAGAGAGAGGCAGAGACATAGGCAGAGAGAGAAGCAGGCTCCATGCACCGGGAGCCCGACGTGGGATTCGATCCCGGGTCTCCAGGATCGCGCCCTGGGCCAAAGGCAGGTGCCAAACCACTGTGCCACCCAGGGATTCCCTCATCATGCTATCTTTTGTTAAACATTTTTAATTTCAGTGCAGTTTACTATATTAATATTTTCTTTAATGATTGGTACTTTTAATGGCTTTTTATTTTTATTTTATTTTTTAAAAGATTTTATTTATTTATTCATGAGAGACACAGAGAGGGGCAGACACACAGGCAGAGGGAAAAGCAGGCTCCATGCAGGGAGCCTGACGTGGGACTCAATCCTGGGTCTCCAGGATCATGCCCTGGACCGAAGGCGGCGCTAAACCTCTGAGCCACCCAGGCTGCCCTTTTAATGGCTTTTTAAAGGAAATCTTGGGGTGCCTGGGTGGCTCAGTCAGTTAAGCATACAACTTTTGGTTATGGTATCAGGGTCCTGGGATTAAGCCCCTTGTTGGGCCGAGCTCAGTGTGGAGTCTGCTTGAGATTTCTCTCTCCCTCTCCCCTTCCTGCTTGTGCTCTCTATCCTTCTCCCTCAAATAGATAAATAAAATCTTAAAAAAAAATAAAGGAAATCTTTTCTTGTCTTGAGGTCATAAATATTTATTTTATTATTTTTATTTAAAGATTTTATTTAAAAAAAAATAAAGATTTTATTTATTTATTCATGAGAGTCACAGAGGCAGAGATGTAGGCAGAGGGAGAAGCAGGCTCCCCGCGGAGAGCCTGATGCTGGACTGATCCCAGGACCCCGGGATCATGACCTGAGCCGAAGGCAGACACTTCACCAACTGAGCCACCCAAGCACCACTCTCCCCCCACCCCCATTCTGCCTTTTAATAGAAGTATTTTGGTTTTAACTTCCTTATGAGTAAACCAGAAAGACAGCGTATCTCTATATCCCTTAAAATTAGTATTTTATGGTGAGCATGTGATGAGAGCTTAATAAATACTAATAATTGAGTATTGGTATTCGGTTTGAATGAGTTAGTTAAACTCACTCAGGTTTGGACCTGTGAGAGAGTGTCATGATGGGACTAGATACCCCTTTCATAACAGGCATAGAGGATATGGTGGAGTGTAGCTCCTACGCAGCACTAGCCAAGTGGATTTGCTGACTCTCCCTGACTCACCTTCTGGTGCAGCCTCCTTGAAGGTCAGCTGGGTCTGCAGAGCAGATATCTGTGCTCCAGATGGCTGCCTTGCATTGGTCTGCAGTGGAGAGAGAAGGAAAAGAGGCCTAATTTCCATTGCTTATGATCTTTTTTTTCTTTTTATTTTGTTCCTTTTTTCTTTAAGGTTTTATTTATTGATTTATTTGAGAGAGAGAGAGAGAAAGAGTGAGTGAGCACACAAGCAGGGGGAGTAACAGGCAGAGGGAGAGGGAGAAAGCAGGTTCCCCCCGAGCAGAGAGCCTGACTTGGGGCTGGATCCCAGGACCCTGGGATCAAAACCTGGGCTGAAGGCAGACACTTAACCAACTGAACCACTCAGATGTCCCATTGATGTACAATCTTATATTAGTTTCGGGTGCACACATAGTGATTTGACAATTTTACACATTATGCAGTGCTCACTCACCATAGTAAGTGTAGTCACCATCTGTCAGCATGCAGTGTTGTTACACTATTATTGGCTGCATTCCCTATGCTGTGCTTTTCATCTCTGTGACTTATTTATTTTATAACTGGAAGTTTGTTCCTTTTTATTTTTTAATTTATTTTTTAAAAAGATTTTATTTATTTATTCATGAGAGAGAGAGAGAGAGAGGCAGAGACACAGGCAGAGGGAGGAGAAGCAGGCTCCATGCAAGGAGCCCTATGTGGGACTTGATTCCAGGTCTCTAGGATCACGTCCCGGGCTGAAGGCAGACGCTTAACTGCTGAGCCACACAGGCATCCCAGTTTGTTCCTTTTTAAAGATTTATTTTTATTTATTTTAGAGCGTGGTGGGGAGGGGCAGAGGGAGAGGGAGAGAGTCTCAAGCAGACTGTGTCAAATATGGAGCCCATTGAGCCCATCGTGGGATTCAATCTGAGGACTCTGAAATCATGACTTGAGTCAAAACCAAGAGTGGGACCCTTAACTGATCGAGCCACCCCGGCACCCCAGAAGTTTGTACCTCTTAATCTCCTTCACCTGTTTTGCCCATCCCTGCACCCACCTTCCTTCTGGCAACCACTAGTTCTCTGAATTTATGTCTTTGTTTCTACTTTTTGTTCTGTTTTTTAGATTCCATGTATAAGTGAATCATATGGTATCTTTTTCTGACTTATTTCACTTAGCATAATGCTGAGTCCATTCATATTCTTGCAAATGGCAAAATCTCATTCTTTTTTATGGGTGGCTGATATTTCTGTGTGTATCTAGGTACAGATACATATATCACATCTTTGTTACCTATTCATCTATTGATGGACACTTGGGCTGCTTCCATGTCTTGGCTATTGTAAATAATGCTGTAATAAACATAGCAGATGCATATATCTTTTTGAATTAATGTTTTCTTTTTCTTGAGTAAATATCCAGCAGTAGAATTCCTGGATCATATAGTATGTCTATTTTTAATATTTTGAGGAACCTTCATAACCATTTGCCACATGGTTACACCAATTTACATTCCTTTTTTTTTTTTTTAAAGATTTTATTTATTTATTCATGAGAATACACAGAGAGGAGAGAGAGAGAGAGAGGCAGAGACACAGGCAGAGGGAGAAGCAGGCTCCATGCAGGGAGCCTGATGTGGGACTCCATCCTGGGTCTCCAGGATCACGCCCTGGGCTGTAGGCGGCGCTAAACGGCTGAGCCACCGGGGCTGCCCCCCAATTTACATTCCTACCAACAGTGCATGAGCATTCCCCTTTCGCTGCATCCTCACCAACACCTGTTTCTTGTCTTTTTGATTTTAGCCATTCTAACAGGTGTAAGGTGATACCTCATTGTGGTTTTGATTTGCATGTCCCTGATGGTTAGTGATGTTGAACATCTTTTCATGTATCTGTTGGCCATCTGTATGTCTCATTTGGAAAAATGTCTATTCAGTCCTCTGCCTATTTTTTATTTTTTATTTTTTTGGTGTTGAGTTGTCTAAGTTCTTTATTTTGAATATTGGACCCCTTTTCAGATAATATCACTTGCAAATATCTCCTTCCATTCAGTAGGTTGCCTTTCTGTTTTGTTGATGGTTTCTGTTTTTTGTTTTTTCTTCGTCATGCAGAAGCTTTTTATTTTGGAGTAGTCCCAACAGTTTGTTTTGCTTTTTCCCTTGCCTGAGGAGACATCCATAAATATGTTGCTAAGGCTGATGTCCAGGAGTTTACTGCTTATGTTTTCTTTTAGGAGTTCTATGGTTTTGAGTCTCATATTTAGGTCTTCAATCCATTTTGAGTTTATTTTTGTGTACCGTGTAAGAAAGTCATCCAAATAGCTGTCCAGTTTTCCCAGCACCATTTATTGAAGAGCCTGTCTTTTCCCCATTGGGTGTTCTTGCCTCCTTTGTCAAAGAGTAATTGACCATATAAGCGTGGGTTTATTTCTGGGATCTTTATTCTGTTCCATTGATCCGTGTCTGTTTTGGTGCTGGTTCCATATTGTTTTGATTACCACAGCTTTGCAGTGTATCTTAAAAACCTGGGATTGTGATGCCACCTTTGTTCTTGCTTATGATCTTTTTTTTTTTTTTTTTAAATTTTTTACTTATTTATGATAGTCACAGAGAGAGAGAGAGAGAGAGAGGCAGAGACACAGGCAGAGGGAGAAGCAGGCTCCATGCACCAGGAGCCTGATGTGGGATTCGATCCCGGGTTTCCAGGATCGCGTCCTGGGCCAAAGGCAGGCGCCAAACCGCTGCGCCACCCAGGGATCCCTTGCTTATGATCTTTTAATGATGATCTCCACCTAGGGGCGCCTGGGTGGCCCCGTTGGTTGAGCCCTTGCCTTTGGCACAGGTCAGGGTCCTGGATCGAACCCCGAGTAGGGCTCACTGCTCAGTCTGCTTCTCCCTCTCTCCCTGCTTCTCCCCCCTCCAGCCTCGCTCATGCTCTCTCTCAAATGAATAAAGAAAATCTTTAAAAAAATATTTTATTTATTATTTCATGAGAGAGAGACAGAGGGAGAGAGAGACAGAGAGAGAGAGAGAGAGAGAGACAGAGGGAGAAGCAGGCTCCATGCAGGGAGCCCTACGTGGGACTCCATCCCAGGACACCAGGATCACGCCCAGGGCCAAAGGCAGGTGCTTAAACCGCTGAGCCACCCAGGCTGCCCAAGAAAATCTTTTCTTAAAAAAAAAAAAAAAAAAAGAAGCTTGTATTTGGTCACTGACCTCTGCCCTCCAGAAAGAGCACTTAACTGGTTTCCCCTGGGGAGGAGTTAGGCATCCTCAAACAGACCAGGAGCATCAAGAGAAAAAATATCCTTCTGGAGCACCTGGGTGGCCCAGTCAGTTAAGCATCTGACTCTTGATTTTCGCTCAGGTCATGATCTCAGTGATCTCAGGGTCATGAGATCAAGCCCCGCATCCAGCTCCTTGCTGGGCATGAAGCCTGCCCCCACCCACCCACCTCCGTGTGTATGCTTTCTGTCTCTCAGAAAAAGAAAATAAAATCCTTTCTCATGGAAATCAGTGGAGAGGTAGATGGAATACAAATAAAATTCGTGTTCAATTGATAGAGGAGTGTGTTGCATGTGTACCTGTCATCTGGTGCTCACAAGGAAGAGCTATGAGGGGACAAAGGTGCTGGCTCCTTGGTGGAATTGACTTTTTGTTCTGTTGTACCTAGGTCTTGGTGGGCCAGATGGAGGGCAGCCAGAAGGAGAGTGGATAGAGGGATTTGGAGGGTCCTAGACCAGGTGTTTTGTATCATTTAATCCCCTCAGCAACTTGGAGGGGGCTGCTGGTCATCTTTCCACAGTTGAGCAGCCCACCCCCTGGGCATCTGGGGAAGGCTGCTGGGCCCAGCCCTGGTGTAGGGCTTGCCAAGCCTGGTGAGCCTGGGCACATGGCCTGAGAGCTTGCCCCTGAAGTCTAAAGTGTGAGATATGTAAAGTCCAAGGCATATTTGGAGAATTTCTAATTCGATAAAACATTTAAAAAACGAATGGAAAAAGCATATGTGGCTTTTTCTCAATGTGAAGTTGAAGAACGAAGCCTCAGTGGAGGGCTGTCGGTCAGTGGCACTGTCGTACAGAGTCCTGGTTGCATAATTTGGAGCACTGGGGAGGTTTTGACCTGAATTTTGCAAGACATTCTTCAATTACTGGATAAACAAATAATGAAGCTGCTCATCGATGAGAGACATGGCAAATTCTGTCGTTTGTAAACTGTTGTTTTGGAGAACAAGGACAAGTTTTTTTTTTTTTTTTTTTTTGTCTTTTTTTAAAGGATTGTTTTTAAAAAAAAAAAAAAACACTGCTGGTTGTCTCTTTCAGTAACTTTGTTGCAGGGCACTTGGGCAGGAATATTTCACATAAATTCTTCCCTGGGCTGACCTTTAAGTTCAAGACATTTGCTCAGGTGCCCAGGCAGATATCTGGCTGCTCTAAGGTGTTTATTTTGTGTCAACTCCAGCCATAAAAGTTTTCTTAAATCTGGTGCAGAATGAATTAAATCCCCACATGTGGTTTCTAATTTGAAAACCCAGGTGTGTGCTTTTGTTTCTAGAGGTGTCCTGTTTTCAAATGTAGGAAGGTGCTCTTACAAAGCAGCACACTAGTTATATTAAGTGCAAAGCAATTTAAAAGCAGGAGTGAATTTTCAGTTCTTGTGAAGCCGTAGGCTCAGTCCTTCCCAGCATGGGCTCCTGGTCAGAAAGACCAAGCCGACTCCTGTTTCTTCCAGCCCATTCCCTGTGCAGAGCTACAGTTTCAGATTTCCTCCTGCAGCTCTGACCGCAGTTCATCTTTTCTCTCCATACATAGGAAACTCTTTTTTAAAAACAGAATCATCACTGGGTGGTATGTATTATTGCTTTCACTCCTTGAGGCAGCAGACCCTCACGACCTGCTGAGTGAATGCAGAGAGGTGCCAGAGGGGAGAGGCTAGGTGGGAAGAGGGGCAGTGGGAGCCTGGACCTGTGCCTGGCCAGCCCTGCGAACGGTGGGGTGGGGGAGACCAGGCAGGGCAGCCTCGTGGTTTGGGGGTCACTTCTGCCAACCCAATTGATTATCCCAGTCAGACGTTCTGTGTCCTGTGGCATGCCCCATTAGCCGCTTTGGGTGGCCTTCGGCTCACGGTTGGGGGGGGGCCCTGCTGTCATTTCAGGGTGCTTACTTTCTTTGAGACTGTTTAGCACATTGTTTTATTTCTTTGTGTGTCATCTTCTCTGGCTGGACTTTATTTATTTATTAAGTAAGGTCTATGCTCAGTGTGGGGCTCAGTGCCGGGCTTGAACTCATGACACTGAGACCAAGACCTGGGCTGAGATCAGAAGTCAGAGGCTTAATCGGCTGAGCCACCCAGGCCCCCCCGCCCCTGCCCCGGGCTGAATTTTAAAATGAAGACCTCGGGGCACCTGGGTGTCTCGGTTAAGTGTCTGACTCTTAATTTTGCTCCTTGTAGGTGGGCTTTGCAATCAGTGGGGAGTCTGAGATTCTCTACCTCTCCTTCTGTCCCTCCCTCTGCTCGTGCTCTCTCATTCTTTCTCTCACTCTAATCTTAAAATAAAACGAAGCCCACATTGCTGTTGACTCCTTCTTGTGAAGGATATAATGAATATTTATTAGCCAGTTAAATTTTTTATGTTCTTCTGTGATAAAAAGTTTTTATTTTGGAAAAAAAAATGTAGGTATACAGAAAAGTTGCAAAGATAATACAGAGCATTCTTATATACTTTCCCCTAGTTTCTCCTAATGTTAACATATTATGTAACTACAGCACAGTTGTCGAAATGAAGAATTTCCCGTTGGTGCAGTGTTATTAACTAAACTACAGACTTGACTTGGATTTCACCAGTTTTTCCACTGAGATTCTGTTCCAGGATCCAGTCCAGGATAGCACATTGAGTTCAATTGTCCTGTCTCCTTGGTTTCCTCCATCTGTGACAGTTTCTTTTTCACGACCTTGACAATTTTGAAGAGTGTCAGTCGGATATTTTGTGGAATGTCCCTCAATTTGGGTTTGCCTCATGTTTTTTCTCACATTATTGTATTGGACTTAGGAGTTTTGAGGAAGAATACTGCAGAGGCAAAGTGCCTGCCCTATCACCTCAAATCAGGGAGTACAGTGATGTCAGCATGATTTAGCCCTGGTGAAGTTCACCTTGTGGGCTTAGTATTTTTTATGCCTTGGTTTTACACGTTTTACATGCACTCTGGTTCCCCATAAAGTTGCCATTCCTTTCAGGTGAGGACCTCTGTTCTGCTTGCTTTATGCCTCCCCTTCCCTGACTGAGGATTCGTGCTGTGGACTTGCCGGGTCACATAAAAACACATTTGGACTGCCTTGATTCCATGAGTATTTAACAATTTTCACAATCACAAGTGAAACAAGATTGGTCCTATATTGGTAATTGTTAAAACTAGGCATCATTGTTCTAGTCTCTACTTTTTATACGTACGACATTTTCCATAAAAGATGAAGGGGAAAACATTTCCAGTCTACAGATATAATGAATCCCAGATTGTTTTGATAGTGTAGGTGTTATGATGTTGGTTGTTGCCAGAGTTGTTCAGGCTGTTACTCATCTTAAAAGTATTTGATTCTTCCCCCGAGGCCTCCATAGGAAGAAAAACTTGTGTGTAAACCCATGTTAAGTGGTACTACTAGTAATTATATAAAAATAATATTTCTTAACATCTTGGAGGAAGAAAAATAATTGGTGTGCCATCAGAAAATAATTCTACATAGAATGAGGTTACAAATCATTTGGAATTCATTTGTGGAACAGAAAGAAAATCTTTACTATTTATCGTCATTTTTTTTTTAAGATTTTATTTATTCATGAGAGACAGAGGCACAGAGACACAGGCAGAGGGAGAAGCAGAGAGAGGCAGAGAGAGGCAGAGACACAGGCAGAGGGAGAAGCAGGCTCCATGCAGGAAGCCCGACATGGGACTCTATCCTGGGACTCCAAGATCATGCCCTGGGCCAAAGGCAGGCGCTAAACCGCTGAGCCACCCAGGGATCCCTATTTATTGTCATTAATTTGTTGGAAAGAGCATCTGAATCTAACAAATTTGTTTTTTTTTTTTTTTTAAGGTTTTATTTATTCATGAGACAGAGAAAGAGAGAGGCAGAGACACAGGCAGAGGGAGAAGCAGGCTCCATGCAGGGAGCCTGATGTGGGACTCGATCCCAGGACTCCAGGATCATGCCCTGGGCTGAAGGCAGCGCTAAACTGCTGAGCCACCCAGGGATCCCTGAATCTAATGAATTTGGACACGGTCTATTATATGTGCACAATTTTGACATTACAAACTGTGAGTCTGGTGTTAAATAAATGTAGCAGAGAAATACCGATACCATTTAAAGATCCTAGTTAACCTTCCTGAGCCTCAAGACACTTTTGTTTTTTTAAAGGAGTTTATTTGAGAGAGAGATCTAGCAAGGATGAGTGGGATGAGGGACAGAGGGAGAAGCAGATGCCCTGCTGAGCAGGGAGCCTGACATGGGGCTTGGTCCCAGGCTTCGAGATCATGACCTGAGCCAAAGGCAGATGCTTAACTGACTGAGCCACCCAGGCACCCCTCAAGACACTTTTTAATATGTAGGGAATTGTAAGTGGATTTTGAAGGGGAGTGTACTGGGGAAACAAGCACAGAAGGACCCAGGGTCTGGGTAAGCTTGCTCTTTGAGTTCCCCTCCCATTAATCTGCAAACACATGGTCACAGAGTGAGGGTTTGGGAAAATGAATGCTGTCACAAAGCATAATAAGTACACTCAGTGCCACATATTAAGTCCACATCCTGGCCCTGGAAGTTAGTACTCTTGACTCTTAATAAAATATCCCCCAGCCTTAATCCAAGCGCATAGGTCCTGTCACAGGACTTCTGACCTATCAGAGGTCTTTGTACAGATTGGCATGTGTATGTTCATTGTCTGAGTTTGGTGGTCACTCAGCTCTGTGGGTCACGTGTGCTGTTAGAAGCGCTGGGATCTCTTGCCTCCTCTTAGGAAAGGGGCTGTATGGCTGCTGTCTCCCCTTTCTCAGGGTTATCACTGGGAGGGTCAAGTTGTGAGAGCCTGAGAAGTCTCCTTTGCCTGCGTGTGGCTGGCACTGAGGAGGGGGCCCTTCATTTGGTCCTGTTCATCTGGTAAACTAAGGTGTGCTTATTCTGCATATTGTCTTCCTTAGACCTACCTCTGTATGGAATTAATTTGCATGACGTTGAGGTCTTAAAGAACCTCTATACTGTGAATGAGATTATTGGTCTGAGGCTGGGACCAGCATCTTCTGCTTTTGGATGCAGCTGGAGAGCCTTGACGCCTCCTGGGACTTAAGTTTGTTTACAAAAATGGTTCATAAAATCTCAGACTTTATGGAGTGAATTGTGGGGTACACACAGGAATCCCATCCCTTGGCTTTCCCACATGAAATATTGCATTGATGAAGCCTGCTGCAAGGGTACTGCACCTCTCTTGATGATGAGGTATCGGGCTTTGGTTAATAAGCATCTTGTTCTAGGGTTTATCCAAAACGGGATTTGATGGAAGTCTTGCAGGCAGGGGTGTACCCTCTATATCTGTTGGAGCTCAGAGATTGGGAGTGCTGTGGTCCTGAGCGCCTTCTGTGTGACAGTGGTCTCTCCACAGCCCTTCTACTTGCTGCCATGGAGTCACCCATCTGGCTTTAAAATCTCGTAAGGAACTCAGTGTATTTCTTCATTCTAAAGTCAGTGCATGGACTCTGTAAAATACAAGTACAAATAATCAAAAGGAGAAAATCACTGTCAATACGTTGACGTACACTTTCCCAGATCATTACATTTACTCACAAATGTGATTTTTAAAAATAAATACGATCATAGGATTTAAACTGTTTTGTAACCTGTCCTTCTTTACCTTACTCTCACACATGGGAGAAATGTGTTCCTCGTCTATACTCTGTCTTAAGCTGGGTCACCTGTCACAGATGCACAGCATCTGCTGCCAGGCCAAGCAGCTTGCTTTCTCCCTGTGACTCCTGCCAGGTGGCTTGTAGTGTGCCCTTGAGACTTGTTCTGGACTCGGCACTCTCTGCCACTTAGCCCAGTTGGACTCTTGGCAAAGTCCCCTTACTTTATTTTCCTTCACAAGACTTTTGAACCAGCCCCGTCCATGCCCATACTTTGTTCCTTGTGATCACTATGGGTGTGTTCCATTCAGATTGTGTCATTGATTCCCTGATTTTCTGACATTTATTTAATTGATTTCCTGCTGTCTCACTTTCCTGGGGGTTAACCTTATGCCTCTGCCACCTAAGTATGTGCCTTCCGTATTTTGACCCTATCCCTCCAGAGACCTCTTTGACCCTTCTGTGACATTAGCCATGATCAGTATCATTGGGAGTTTCCAGTTCTGTCATCGGGATGACTTCACTGGCTGCCATTTAAAAATACCCTACCTGTACATTGTCTCATTTTATCTTCACAAGCCCTGGGTGATACTTGAGGCTGTCTTCACCTTACAGGTAGAGGAACCTAAAAGCTTGCCAGGTCCTTTATCTGCTCACTGCCTATCTCTGTTGCTTGGCCCCTCTCAGCTCTGTGTTTCCCATGTGGTGTCTGTGGCGATCGTGTAGGGGACCAGCCTCTAACCTCCTCACTTGGCAGTACCTTGTCCCATGTCAAAGAACAGTTGGGAGCATTGTGATTGTTTAAGAATAGTAGACTTCAGTTTCAAATAGTTAAAGTAGAAGAAAAACATAAAATTTGTAGAATGAGATGCACTTTTAAGTTTATAATTGGTATTCTATTTATAAGATTATTTTTGTATTTATTTTAGAGATTGCATGATTAGGGGGAGGGGCAGATGGAGGAGAGGGAGAGACAGAGACTCTCAAGCAGACTCCACACTGAGCATGGAGCCTGATGGGGGCTTGATCTCAGGACCCCAAGATCATGACCTGAGCCAAAGCCAAGAGTCAGTTGCTTAACCATCTGAGTCACCCAGGTGCCCCAATTGGTGTTCTATTTTAATCACATTTCAGACCTGCGAATGGAAGCTTTTAGGGATTAGAGACCATGTCTTTTAAGTTGAATTTATATAACACCAGTGCTTACAGACTTTAGATTCACTCATTAAACTCTAAATGTATACTAATTACATGCCAAACTGAAGTATGGTATTCTTTTTTTTTTTTTAAAGAAACTTTTTTTTTTTTTTTTAAGATTTTATTTATTTATTCATGAGAGATAGAGAGAAGCAGAGACCCCAGACAGAGGGAGAAGCAGGCTCCATGTAGGGACTCCAGGATCATGCCCTGGGCCAAAGGCAGGCGCTAAACCACTGAGCCACCCAGGGATTCCCTATTCTTTTTTTTAAAAATATTTTATTTATTTATTCGTGAGAGGCAGAGACACAGAGGAAGAAGCAGGCTCCATGCAGGGAGCCCGACGTGGGACTCGATCCTGGAACCCTGGGATCACATCCTGAGCCAAAGGCAGACACTCAACCGCTGAGCCACGCAGGCATCCCTAAAGTATAGTATTCTTTTTTTTAAGATTTTATTTATTTATTCATGAGAGACACAGAGAGAGAGAGAGAGAGAGAGAGGCAGGGGCACAGATGGAGAAGCAGGCTCCATGCAGGGAGCCCGATGTGGGGCTTGATCCTGGGACTCCAGGATCATGCCCTGGGCCCGAAGGCAGGCGCTAAACCGCTGAGCCACCCAGGGATTCCCCCAAAGTATAGTATTCTTGAGTACGGGTGCAGAGGTCCCCTATTTCTTGGTACATTGGGATTGTTGATCTTTTTTTTTTTTTTTTTTTTTTTTTTTTTTTTTTTGTTGATCTTTTTTTAAAAGACTATTTATTTGACAGAGAGAGCGCGCAAGTAGGGGGAGCAGTAGGCAGAGGGAGAAGCAGGCTCCCTACTGAGCAAGGAGCCAGATGTAGGGGCTCAATCCCAGGACCCTGGGATCATGACCTGAGCTGAAGGTAGACACTTAACCAACTGACTGAGCCATCCAGGTACCCCAATATTCTTGGTCTTTTCCCATCTTTCCTCTCTTCTTTATCCTAAGCACTGGTCCAAATGGAGAAGAAGTAATGGGAGCATTCTGGAATGCTAGCGATCATGATTTCCATTTATTTATATATTTATACCTCTCCTGGTTTCACAAAGAGTTTGAGTTGGTTGTTTGGGACTGCCAAAAAGAAAAAAAAAAGGCAGAACTGAATTCTTCCTTTGCCATCTCCAAAGCAACGACAATAAAACATGTTTATTTCTGATGAGGACCTCGGAGGTCACCAGCAGTCTCCCACACCATCCCAGCATGCTTGTGGGACCTGACAGGCTCTGCTGTCAGAGAGAACCCCATGTAGCAGCTTTATGCACTGTGACTGCTGTGTGACGTGGGCAGGCCACTTCCCCCAGGGCTCTAGTTTTCTCATCTGAAAAATGGGCATAGGACTCTCACTTTGCAGAGTTATCATGAAGAGTCATTGCATGTAAAGAAACTGGCAAATGTGTATAAAATATCATAAAATAGTCCTTATTTTATCCTCTATTTGGAGGGTTTCTTTTTTTTTTTTTAATTTTAAAGATTTTATTTATTTGAGAGAGAAAGCTCGAGCAAGGGGAGGGGCAGAGGGAAAAGCAGGCTTCCCATGGAGCAAGGAGCCCTAGGTAGGCTCAATCCCAGGATCCTGGGATCATGAGCCAAAGGCAGATGCCTAACCAAATGAGCCACCCAAGCGCCCCTATTTGCAGGGTTTCTAAACATCAGTTCATAATGGTATTTTTACTGCCGTGGTGCTAAAATAGCAACATTGTAATTCTTTACAAAGCTAAAGATATTTAGTTTGAGGCTTTTTTTTTTTTAATTTTTATTTTTTATGATAGTCACACAGAGAGAGAGAGAGAGAGAGAGAGGCAGAGACACAGGCAGAGGGAGAAGCAGGCTCCATACACCGGGAGCCCGATGTGGGATTCGATCCCGGGTCTCCAGGATCGCCCTGGGCCAAAGGCAGGCGCCAAACCGCTGCACCACCCAGGGATCCCCCTAGTTTGAGGCTTTTGATATATTCTGAAGTTGTATGATTTGCTTTTTAGTGTTAAAATGCCTTTTTTATTATTTAAATGCCTTTGAAATGAAATAATGGGAGGTGATTGGTCTTTCTTTTTAGTGCTCTCAATGGACAAAATAAAGTTGGCAGCCTTGCACTGGGCGCTTCTGCCTTCAATGGGATACCCTGGTCAGTAAAGCTGGGGGAGGAGGAGGCTCCAGCCTGAGAGGCGAGTGACACAGTGCCTTCTTTCCCTGACTCAGCTCAGTGCCCAGTCTCCCTGGGGATTTCTCAATCCACCCCATTTTCCTACACCGAGCTCCCTGCTCAGGTCTGCTGTGCAGCACTTGTCACACTGTGAGGTCCTCTGGGTGCTTGTCTCTCTACCCTACTGAACTCTAAGTTCCGTAAGGGTAAGTGTGGGGGATCATTTAGCTTGTAACTTCCAGAGTCTAGCATAGAGAGGGCACATAGAAATAAATGAGGGGGAAAATCACATCAATAAACCTCCAATAAAACATGAACAGAGCATATCTCTAACTTTATTCCTGAAAGTATCCCCAAACTCACCACAAATCTTATTCACTCCTTTTTGAATTTAGAGCTTCCTTCAGGGATCATTTTCCATCTTCAGTGTGTTGCCCAAGGAAGACTTGAGCTGGTCCCATAATTGCAAGTGACATCTTAACCACTGAGATGTTGTTAGGAGCCCAGGTATATCTTCTCACGGTGGCATTTTATAAAATGTGTAAGAAAAGAAATTAACATATTCTTCATATCACATTGGTGCTTTGAAGTTTTTCTCAACTGGGCTTTCTGCTTTAATTAGTTTGGCTTCTTTTTTTTTTTTTCTTTAGCTTTGGGCAAGTGCCAGGGAAGCAAAGAAGCTTATATAAAGGGTTTTAATTTCTTTTTTTTTTTTTTTTTTTTACTTTGCCAAAGATAGGATGGGTACTTAGTTCAGCTTGTTCTGGCACCTTCTTCTTTGATTGAAAATGTTAGAAATTTGGCTCAGTTTATTCCCTTCTATATATATGTTTGGGAAGACTAAAGGCAAAATGGCTCTATTTATGTCTTGTTTCATGAAAAATATGAAAGGCTAACACATAGGATTTGAACAATAGCCGCTACCCTCTCCCTTACCCAGAAAAAAAAAAAAAAAAAGATTGACCTATCAGAATGTTTTATATAACCTGTTTAAATTCTAGGACTTAAGATTTACTTATCATTTGAAGAAAAAGAAAAACTAATACCTATCATTATGGCATTAGATTTACTTGTTTACTGACTGTCAAACAGCCATTGGAGCCTGTCACTGAAAGCTGCCATTTCTAAGTCGCTGGCTGATGTTATCACGCTTTTACTACTGTGATATTGGAGAGCTGAGTTAACCTGGTTAGAAAGTGCACCGTTCAGGTTCATCAGAATCATTAGTGTATGTTAGAGGATCAGCAGATCCAAGAACTGAGACCCAGTGCGATGAGGGTACGCTGGCACTGTGCAGAGCTTGGTGGCATCTTGCAGGCCAGTCCTTGGTGAAAGGCAGTTGCTGCTGTGCTGCCCATGGGGGTGGGGGGGCAGTTCTCTTGTTTAGGCTCTGCAGTGGGCTTCTCTCCTGTCTTCTCTCAGTCGTTCCCCTTCCTCTTCCTTTTCTTTTTATTGAGATCTTAATTTACATACAACCAAATGGACCCATGTAGAGACTTCAGCAAATGGAGATGCCTGTGTAGCCACTGTCCCAAGCCAGACAAAGAACATTTCTGTCACTTTAGAACTTTTCTCATGCCCTGTACAGTCAGCCTCCACCCGGCCCCTGGTCCCAGGCAAACATTGATCTGTCACTATGGATTTGTTTGGCCTGGTTTAGAATTTCATGTAAATAGAATACCCAGTGCACCCTTTTGCATCTGGCCTCTTTTGCTTGCTGTGAAGGTTATGTGATTTACCCATTTGCATCTGTCAGAAGTTCATTCTGTTTAAGTGCTGAGGTGTTTTGTGCTGCTTGGTGATGCTGCACACAGCTGTTTCCATGACCTGTATGAAGTGGTTGGAGGAATCAGGGCTCTGTGGAAGTATGTGCATGGTCTGTTTGCAGATCTCCTTCCCCCAACTCTCCTCAGCAATTGAGGAAGGCTGGGGGGAAGAGTAGAGGAAGTGCCTTGCCATCCAGGCCATCACTAGTCCCAATGGTCCTTGAAGAGTTTGGCTTCTCAGAATAGCTCTATTCTGGTTATCTCCAGCCTCTGGTACCAGATACAATCCTGGTTTGCCTTTTGGGAATTGGGGAGATGGGGGTTCCTAATGATGTGAGGCTTTGTGACCACAGGGCCTCTTCTAGAGCTTTTGCATGACTTCCACCATCCTGGCAGCTGCTAGACCACCTGGCTCTGTGTTTAGGGCTTGCTAAGTTCAGGGACATGAGAACCGTGGAGCCCATCTAGCACGAGGTGGCCAGGTACCTCCACCTGTCACACCAGAACCTCCACCTGCCTTTGAATTGTCTGGCTATTCCCTGGCCGTGTCCGGGCTCAGCTGTTAGCTTTAGTCGAAGAGGGAGGACTGATGCACAGAACTGCAGTTTGCGCTGTTTTATGAACAGCCTGATTCCTGTGTGCCCATAACCTCTTTAAGAATCACCTTGCCAGAGTCACTGGTTGTTTCTGGCTGGGGAAAGACCAGGGAAGGGGGGAGAAAGAGATGGCAGCTAAAGTGCATGGGGTTTGTTTTTGAGTTGATGACAGTATCCTAAAATTTACTGGGGTGATGGTTGCACAGCTCTGTAAATACACTAAAAACCATTGAATTATGTACTTTAAATGGCTGAATTGTATGGTATGTGAATTACATCTCAATAAAGCTATTTTAGAAAAAGTGTGGCAATAAAGCCAGAGCAGACTGATAGAGGAATGGGGGGGGGGGAGTCGCATGGTGAAAATTTTATTCTTTCCCCCATGTGACACAACCTGTTGCCAGAGATCCTCGTTCTTCCCAGGTCTAGTTCCGAGGCAGGCATGAGTGTGGTACAGAAACGATGGGCTTTGAACACGTCAGGCGGACCTGAGTTCGAATCCCATTCTGCCATTATTTGCTGGATGATACTAAGCAGGTTGCTAAGTTTCTCTGGTGGTTTCCTTTCTGTAAAATGGGGTAGAAGTACCTCTCTTACTGCATCTTTCAGAAGAGCTCAGCAAAGGCAGCCATTTGCACCATGTGCCGACCCTAGAACAGAACAGCGGTATCAGAGAGAAGCAGCTGGTCTGATGTGGCCCGGATGCCTGTGCCTCGGGCTCGCTTAGTGACAGCTGCACGTGCACCCAGCATTGGTCGAGGACTGATGTCCTGAAGGTGTGGGTAGTCTTCAGCTAATTGGCTGGGTTTTGTTTTGGAATTTTTTTCCTGCCTTAATCTGCATGGTTTGAGTAATCGTGTGGGAAGCTCTTGGAGAACCCGCTCCTGTCCCCACTACCTCCCACCCCCCACTTGGTGAAGCCTTCCCTGACACCCCCTCGCCCAGGTCACCGCTCCCTTCACTGTGTTCCTTTATCCCTGGGTGCTGGCAGTTCTCAGCCTGTGCCGTTTGTATTTACTTATACATCTGCCCTGCCCGGACAATTCGGGGCAGGGACGTTGGCTTTTACCATGGGGGCCCTGAGGCCTCAAGCCCTGTGCCTGGCACTAATGTTTGTTGAATGAATGCCCAATGGTTTCAAGTCTGGTGACAGAAACCAGATTGGAACTGGAAATACCAGTTTAGGCACCACGTGCTGCAAGAGGTTAGCTGTTGGGTTTCCCTGGAGCAGTGTTTCTGTCCTAGTACTGCCTTAGGGGGCAGGACAGCTGCCTGAGCCAGTCTTGTCTTCTGCTAGAGGGGTGCAGGGCAGCTGGTTTCCAGCTAGGAAGCCCCCACCTGAGGTGATGGGGCGGGGGAGAGAATGCCCCAGCCACCCTGGAGAGCTGGGTTCATTACCCCATAGTCCCACTGCTCTCTGTATTCTCAGTTCACTTCAAATCAGATTTTATTATGTGGCAGCTGTATCCAAGACCCACTTCTAATATACCAAGGGAAACCAAGATGGAGAGGCAGTGTGGTGTAGTGGCTAATAGCTGGATTCTGGAGCTGACTGGGTTTGGATCCTGGCTCCACACCATGTGCTGGCTTTGGGATGCAGGGCAGGTAATATAACCTCTCTGTACCTCAGTTATCTGAGCTGGAAAATGGAAGAGGTGACAGTCCCCTGATAGGATTATTTTCATGATTAACCATAAAATAACCATTATATAAATATCAAGCAGCTTGTGTTTGTTGGATTACGATAGATAGATAAGTAGGTAGATAGATAGATAGAATGAGTGAGGGTCTTAAAAAACCAAAATGAGTAAATCTACCTTGCTGTGATTGTCCTCTCTCATAACCAAGAGCCTTAAGTAGGACTCTAGGGCAAAGAAGAGTTTTTGGTCATGCTAGCTGATGAAAAGGAAAAGTAGATAATCAGCTTGCTCCGCCAGAACTCAAGTGCTTATTCTTTCTTAGTGGAAGGAAATACGCCCAGCAAAGGACTTTTGTGACCATATTTTTGTGCTGCTTAAACTTAGTTGAAATGCTTGGGAAGATAACTGCCAGGCTGTTCGTTTAGGAAGCCTGACTGTGTGTTGTGGTCAAGTACCTGAAGTAGTCTCCAGAAACCTTATTCAGCCTTTTCCAGCCTTAGTGTCCATCACTGGACAAAATGAGCGTCAGAGCCATTCAGCCCCCCAGCAAGCCCCGAGACGAAGCAGCTGGCCTCCCTGCAGAGCAGTGTTGGCCTCTCTGTGAGGGTGCGTGGGACCTAACTAGGCGGACTGGGAATACAGTGAGGTTTGCGATGGGTTGTCTTCTGTGGGTTGTTTTGGGGGCAGTTGGGGGGGAGGGTGGCATAATAATTTTCTAAGTGGTATGAATTATTATCATATGTCAAATAATTGACCCTTGTGTTGAGATGGTCTTTGCTTCATTGGTGTTTTTCCATCAAAGAATTTCTAAACATGGATTTTGGAAAGATATTTTTAACCTATTTTGTTTTGTGTTATCGAGTCAGGCTAGGGGGCCCATGTTGCAAGGAGAGAATGGGCGGGCTCTGTTCTGGCCACCATCACTTCAGTGCAGCATCTAGCTTGCCATGGCGTTGGGAGTGCACATGAATCTTTTGGGAGGGTACTTCGGGGAAACTGAGCTTTTGAAATATTCGTTTCTTATGTTTTTACAGAGTGGTTTCAATACCTGCTCTTTCTTGTAGTATTTCTAGTGTTTCTATTTTTTGATATTGCATACTTTTTTTTAAAGATATTTTTTCCTTTTTTTTTTTTAAGTTTTTATTTCTTTATTTATGAGAGATGCAGAGAGAGAGGCAGAAATGCAGGTAGAGGGAGAAGCAGGCTCCTTGCAAGGAGCCTGATGCGGGACTTGATCCCAGATCCCGGGATCACACTCTGAGCCAAAGGCAGAAGCTTAACCGCTGAGACACCCAGGTGTCCCTGTTGATACCTTTTAAAAACACTTTTTATTGAAACAATATACATACAAACATACAAGTGCACATATTTTAAGTGTGTTTAGCAGTGAATTTTCACAACTGCAGCTCATGAACAGCTCAGGAAATAGCCTTGCTCAGAAGCATTCCTGGGAACCCTTTCCTGCCTGGTCCTTATTCCATTCTGTCTTGGCTTCAAGCCCCATAGGGTAGTTGTGCCGCCTCTTCACTGTATCTAGAGGGAATTCTACTGTATGTATTTTCGTGGGTGCATACATTTTAAAATGAATCAGGACTTCTTTCTCCTCCCCTAAAATTATTTATTTATTTATATAAATAATACACTTATATAAATAAATATATGTATATATATTTTCTTTTTCTTTTCCCTTTTCTTTTAATTTGTTGTAAAACTCTAGGAAGAAAGGTGTTTTGGGATTTGGCATTTCCTTCTAGGGGCTCACACTTGGATATTTGAGTGCCTTGGGGGAGGCAGTCATGCTGCAGAGAGGCTGGGGTCTCTACCACTGAACCTGCATGTGTCTTCCCATGCATCTCCCACTGTGGAGCTGCTTTGTCTTACTGTGTGGAGTCACAAAGAGAAGTTGAGTTTTACATGTAGGGACAGTGTAAGATCATCCTGTGCAAGGAAGTCTCTATATTACATTAACTCCTGTGACGCCTGGCACCTTAGCTCCAGCACAGGTCTTTTCTCCCTCCTAAGTGGAAGGATCAAGTACAAGGAGAAATCCTAGGACTATCATATGCAGTGTAAAGTAGTTTATATGCAAGTTGATGTTGGGGAGGGAGGGAGGGTAATAGGACTTCTGTTCTCAGATCTGCTCTCTGACTTTATCTCAAATCCCAAGATTTCTGTTTGGCCCCTCTCTGAAAGGAAAGCGCTTTTGAAAAGAAAAAAAAAAAAAAAAGGAAAGCTCTTCTGTGATTCTGTGATGGTCCCAGCAGGCCTGGAGCAGAGGTCTGAGAACCTGGTGCCTGTTCGGTGCCTGCAGCAGTGTAGGGGACTGGCCTTATCTAGCTGCAAGGAGCCGGCAGCCAACAGGAAATGATGAAATGTGCTGGGAGAATTCGGCTGGGAGCTGGAGGTCAGACATACCAGCAGGGTTGGAAGGAGGCAGGTACGGAAGCTGATCTGCAAAGTGAGGCAGTGAAGCTGGCGTTTGACAGCAAAACGTGAGTGTGCTATTTAAGGCATATATTTCCTTTAAGGGAGACCTTTTTAAAAGCAGAGTTTTCATTGATTTTTTTTTCTTCTGAAGAGTGTTTCTGAGTGTTTGATTTAGCAGAAATCTCACCTATTAAACACACTTAGTTTTAGAGCTCCTTGATGGAAATGTTCACTCAGTTCAATATTAACCGAACGGTGTGTAGTGTTTATCCAAAATGCTTTGAGAAAATGTCAGAGTAAATGTTTGATTTCCTTGGTAAATAGATTTTGGCCTAAACAAATGAAAGACGTGCTTTATAATTTTTACTCTGGTTTTAGAACATATATACATGTTTCATTCCTAAATAGATGGAATAAATTAGAAACTTTGGCATGGCTTAGGCCAGCTTACATACTTCGAGCTGTATTGTTTTCTTTCTGGGGAGCTAAATGAGTTACTTGAGTTAACTATTAATAGAGGGTTGGTTTCTTTTCCTACTGTCAGGCACTCTGTCTTTTACATGCTGCCATTTCCTTTCTTAAACAGCCAAATCTAACCTACAAACACGGAAATGGGACTCGGGAGAAAAAGCGAACAAATTAGCTTCTCCGGTTGACACTAATTGCTGTTTCATGGCCGTCTGCTCCAGACTCCCAGAATTAGCATGTGGCTTTCTCCAAGGCCCCCTCTGCCTTCCTCCTCCGGCAGTTCTTTCTTATTCCTCTTTACAGCTGGACCCGGTGCCCTCTGCTCCGTCTGACTGCTGGTCACTAGACACTATGCTTTTATTTTTAGTAAATAGCAAAATGTAAAAGTTTTATTGTTCCAACAACTGAGAAGCCTTACGTGTGTATTTCTTGTTTCTTCTCTGGAAGTCATATTCTGGAATTGAAAAATTATGGTTCCTCTTCCCTCCTTTTTGTTTATGTAGTACTGTGCTTCTAATTAGAGTGTTTTTAAAAAATCCTGATACTTGAGTGATCCATCCACTAAGGGAATATGCTTTTGAATTATTGCTGTGAACATTTGAAAGGCAGTGTCATGGTCTTCCTTCTGTTTTTTAGAAAGTGCCATACCGGTACAGTCTATGCCACCTAGAGAAGTGTATTTTTCTTGTTAGGTTGTTACTGTATGATTTGTGTATTTCTGATACTTTTAGGTTGTGTTTTCTTGTTTTTTAGAAGTCCCTTGAATATGTGATATTTTTCTCAGACCTTAATGAGGTCCAAAGGTTTTGCCCTTGCTGTTGTAATTCTAAGTATCTCCTCAAATTCTTTGCTTCTTCATACTAAGGTATCTTACTGAATTCTAGATGAACTTTAAATGCTGCGTTTATAAAAATAATAGTCATAACTTCAGACTGAACATATCTTACAGGTCTGAGATTTATTCCAGTAGTAAGATTCATCCTCTCCTTACCTCTTTCTTTTTATGCATCGTTATTGACTTGTCCAAGGTCACACAGCTTGTTGGTAGCTGAGCTTCTAGTCAATATTCTAGACTGGCTTCTGGGTCACCGGCCTTTCTTCTACCAGCTTTCTCCACATATTGTCTCACAATTAATAGGGCTTGGCTAAGAATGACTTTTTTCTTTGATGAATCCCATTTTCATTTGTTTGATTTTTCAAATATTCGGTTTTTCTGGAGTAACTTCCCTAAGTTAGTACCACTAGGCAAAGTATACAGTGAATTATCAGAAGCCCAAAGAAATTGACATCTCTCCCTCTGAGAGAGATTTTTTTTCTTAAAAAATAGAGTTCTCGACTATGTAAAGTTTTTCTTGCTTTGCCACTAAACCGTGCCTTACTCAGTTGTTACTGTTATAAGCATACCTCATTATATGATTACCTGCTAACTGAGAAATCCAAACTTAAACTCATAGCCATTACAAGAAATAGACCAAAGTACTTGGTTCTTTGAAAGAGGATTCTTTAGGATCAGAAAGAAAACCCTCAAGTCTGGGGGCATTTCAGTCCCTCTGAGGAAGTATCCACAGCATTAAGTCTGGACTGCCCAAGTTTTAGAATGTGGCAGACTTTAAAACAATACTCTATCATGTGAAAAAAAAAAAAAAAAAAAGAGGGTAATGATTTAATATATGAAAGTGGAATTTATGCACAACTTTCCAGAATCAGTTAAAAATAGTCTCTCCTAAAAATTGATTTGACTTCTTCTGAAATTCAAGTCTGGGAATTAGACGCGAATAGAGGCCTGAGAGCAGTGGGTAGAGTCACTCTTCTTAGACCCTGATGTGGTGCCACTGTCCAGAGTCACTTTGAATTCCTTGCAGAGGTTCACAGAGTGGTAGTTACTTGTATTTTCTGAAGTATTTAAGAATATATGCCTTCAAGAATTTCAGAAAGAAGTACACTACAGGAAAACAGATATTTTCATAAACACTTTCATTGTATTTGAAATTGTGCTCAACAACTTTATACCTATTTTACTTTATATATATATTTAAAATTTATTTTTATTTATTTGAGAGAGAGCAGAGTGAGAGAACACGAGTGGAAGGGGAAAGGCAGAAGGGGAGAAGCAGGCTCCCTGCTCAGGGAGACTCAATCCCAGGACTCCGGAATCATAACCTGAGCTGAAGGCAGACACTTAACCCGCTGAACCAACCAGGCACCCCCTTATTTTAATTTATAAAACTTAAGAACGAAGTAGCATATGTGATCAGTGTTTCTATGCAATAGGGTGGCACTGTGTCTTCCCTCCTGCAGCTCTGGCAGGCAGTTTTGTCATTAGCCTTGAAGAAGCTGCTGTTTTCGGTTGAAGAGCCAGATGACCACATCTGAAGGCCAAAGAAAGGGCAAATAGGGAGCAACTTGGTTCACTTCTCCCATAATTTAGTTATCTTTGTTTCCCAACTAGCATTTTATCTTTACTGTTATATTTTCAGTACATATTAAGCATAGAATAGTTTAACTGGCTTCCTTTTCTTAATATATAATTGACCTTCTTAATGTATATGTACGTATATGTGTAATTATGCATGTAAATATCTGTATACATAGGTATATAATTAGTATATGATTGCCCTAGTCAGTAAGTAATGCTTGATATTCCTCCTTGCCGCTTGCTTCTGCCTACATTAGTTTGGATTCTGGTGTGCCTGTGAATCTAAAGATGTGAAGGGGATATGGTACTGGCTTTACTGTAGACTGAGGAGGGTTAGGGCAGCTCCTGGGGTGCTTTTGGCCCCGAAGCCTCTCAGAGTTCATGCTGTTGGTGTCATCCAGGCCTTCCTCATTTCCATCTCTCTTCGGGGCTTCTCTCCAGGACAGCTTCTAGCCGTGGCCTTAGAATCTTCTCTTAAGGCCTTGAGAAAACTTTTGCCAGTATGCTGGCTAGATCCTAGATCCTAGAGCGAGGGAGAGAGGAGAGTGAGTGCACACGTGTGTGTGTGTGTGTGTGTGTGTGTGTGTGTGAGAGAGAGAGAGAGAGACTCCTTAGACTCTGTCGTTACTGAATCATAAGAAATGAATCTTTACGTGGACTAATGAAGCATATTGTTCTATTTTTGGTTAACTTAAAGAATCTAACAGGAAGTATTCTGAATTTAAAATGTGTGCCAATGGCCATCAGAGTATTAAGGGATAACAATAATCCTCTCCTCTCCTTCCCCCTTCCCCCCCTCCCCCTCTCTCCTCTCCTCTCCTTCCACATGAAGCCTGTGCTGAATTTCATATTCAGTCTTGTTTCCCATCGGGGTTGTTCTGCAGTGGAACAGTTGTTAAAGGGGATCAGGGGAGAATGATTTTGCTTACTTGACAAGATGTTGATGTGGTTACAGGCTAAAACATTGAACTTCCCAGTTTGGAATTCTGTCTTTGTTTTCAGTATCGGTAGGGCTAGTATAGTGAGATAAATGAAGTACAAGGCAGTGTGTGGACAGCAAAGTGACCTCTGTATGGTTCTTTTCCACTATGATCTGACGCATAAAGAAAAAATAGCACAGGGCACAGTGGTCTGATGACCAAATACTTGTTGACCTGGAGAGCAGAAATGTTTTGTTAATTTCCCACCTGTGAGTGTGTTCAGCGCAGGTTCCTCTAGATCTGGCCTGTGCTGTGTGGAAGAACGTTATATGACAAGGCCCCAAGGCCATGCAGAGAAGGATCAGAGCCACTCGCGGAGAAGGCTTTGCATATTTCTTGTTCAATGCCAAGACATTATATTTATTCTTGGGCTCATCCAGTAGACTGCTAAGGTTGACGAGTGTGAGTTTAGGATAGTAGATGTTGTCCTAATGGCGAAAACTCACAGCAAGTCTCATATGTAGGCTGTGATCATCCTGGCACCTGACTGCTCGCACTGACAGATGTGCAGGCACCTGAGCAAGCTCTGTGCTTCTTTCCAACCATTCATTAGGTCACCTCCTGGAGGGACAGTTCACCAGGATGCTGGGTGGCTGGATTGGGTGATGTGCTCACTTACGCCTGCTTATGTTCATACATTCAGTTTGCCCACTTGGCAGAGTCTCTTGTCCACTGAGTGTACCTCAGGTCTTGTGCCAGCCCTGGGGTCCATGATGGTCGAGACTCCGTTCTTACCCCTGAAGAGCTCATAGTCCAGTGGGGTAGAGACTTCTAAGTGCCAGGGTGACGAGTCTTCTCATAGAGCTGGAGGGACCTTATTCTGCTGTGGAGAATGGAGAAGGTTGGGGAAAATATCACAGTTTGGTAGTGGGTTTCAGAGAGAGGGGCCTGTTGGGCAGATGAGGGAGGCAGAGGACACAGTGTGTGCAGAGGCAGGGAGAGGGAGAGACTGTGCCGAACCTGGGAGTCTGACATGGCCAGACTGCAGCACACAAGTCGATGTGCTTCAGGTTCCTCTGACTTAGCAGGCCCAAACCAGTTCTTTTCCATCCTAAACCGGTTCTTTCTTCTGAACTGTTTCTCTTTGTGGCAGTTCCTATACCTTGCCTCCAGAATGAGGAATTTTTAATCCCTTTTCCTCCTCTGCACCTCCATTCCTGGCATAATCACTTGCTGTGTCCTCTGTTCTTCCTGAACATTGCTCCTCTGTCCTGGTCTCTGAACCATTTCTCTTCCTCTCTATCCTCTAGAGCTGCCCTGGCCAGTATAGCAGCCACTGAGCACATGTAGCTATTTATATTAAAATGAATGAAAAGTCAGATTAAAAAGACAGTTCCTCAGTTGTACTAGCTGCCGTTCAAGTATTTTGTAGCTGGTGGCTGGTCTGTTGGACAGCCCAGGTCTAGAGGCCTGATGGTGTGTTCTTCACTCTCCATTGGAGGGAGCTTTCCCTCCTGGACTGTGACCAGGTCCCTCCCCATGACCTTCCCCAGGAGCCCAAACCCCTGGTGTGGCCCTCAAGGGGTTTTGCCTGCTGGCACCTGTTTTACCTCCTGGTATCTAGCTCTTCTCTCTCCTGCACCCCCCGTCCCCCCCTTCTTGATCCTTTCATACGTTTTTACCTTAGTGCCTGCTACACTTTCTCTCTCCAGAATATCATTCCCTGCCTGGGCATTCCTGTGCAGGCTGCAGATTTAGCGCCCGGCTCTCTCCCTGGCTTTCTTCAGGTTGGTCTCATTTTCTCTTTGTACTCCAGCTTACTTGTAATCACATGGTGGTACTTGTCTCTTAGAGAGTACCGACAGGTGCTTATCCTTTGGTGTCGTGGTTTGTCTCTCTCTGTGGCAGGCGTGCTGGTTAGGCTGTGGGGACACATAGATTTAATTTCAAAACCAACCCTTTACTTGCCAGGTAGCTTTGGGAAAGATATTTAACTCATATTCTCTGAGTTTCAGTTTCTTCATCTGGTATTTTCCTTGTGTTAAATGAAACCAAATGCTTAGAGCTCCTGCCTGTGCTCTGATGGCTATTCCGTTGTAGCTGAGCCATCACTCTAGAGTCATCCTGGTACCTGTCGGCCATGTGAAAGCCGCATTATCTACAAATAATGATATTTTGTTTCTTTTCTAATTCTTGTACCTTTTACTGATTTTTCTTCTTGCATTGGCCAGTACCTGCAGTACAGTTTGAATAGAAAAGGTGGTAAGAAGCAGCCTTTTCTTGTTCCTGTGCTATTTGCTACAGTTCTGGTGAGTTGTTTTGTTGGTCTTTGGTTTTGCTTGAGATCCATCATGCCCCCCGCCTCCATTGCATTTATTTTCTCTCTCTCTTTTTTAGTCTAGAAGTTAAATTCTCTGTCTAGCCCTTTAGTGGTTATGCCCCAAATGTCTTTTCTGTCTCCTCTCTGAAGGATTTAAAACATTTTAATTCCACACCCCTCCCAACTTATCCTGGATTTCTTTTTTGAATTTTAAAATCCTAAAAATTAGATACTGTGTTTCATATAATCAATGTTTATATGTCATTGTATTTACCCTTATATTTGCTTACCATTTTTTCTTGTGCTTCAAACTTTCCCTTTGAGATCATTTCTTTTTGCCTGAAATAGATCCTTTAGAATTTTTTCCCTGTGATGTCTTTGGAGGGTGGTGGTGGTGGTATCTATTTTATCTGTTTGAAAATCTCAAGTTCTTATTAAAAACTAGTTTTGCTGAGTATGGAATTCTGAGATGGCAAATATTGTTGCTCAGCATGTAGAATATATCACTGCAGTGTCTTCTGGTGTTCATTGTTGCTCTTGGTCCAGTTATCATTCTTTTTGGTCTTTTCTCTTTGGCTGCTCTTATGACCTTTCCTGTGCCTTTGAGGTTCTAAAGTTTTACTTTAATTTATCTTGGCATGCTCTTGCTTTTTTTTTTTTTTAATTTTTATTTATTTATGATAGTCACAGAGAGAGGCGCAGAGACACAGGCAGAGGGAGAAGCAGGCTCCATGCACCGGGAGCCCGATGTGGGATTCGATCCCGGGTCTCCAGGATCACGCCCTGGGCCAAAGGCAGGTGCCAAACTACTGCGCCACCCAGGGATCCCTGGCTCTTGCTTTCTTTCTAAAATCTTGCTTGAATTCATTGGGCTTCTTTGATCTGTGGTTTTGTGTCTTTCAGCATGCTGAAAATGGTCTTTAAAGATTGCTTCTTACCCATCCTTAATGTTATCTCCTTCTGGAAGTTTCTTAGATGTAAGTTAGGCTTCACTGTTTTTCCCAAGTCTTTAATCTTTTATATTTTCTTTCTTTGTCTCTCCTTGTTACCTGAGAGAAAAAGCTGACTTATCTACTTATATTCCTTCTTTAAATTTACCTTTTTGTTGTCTTTAGATTCCTTTATGATAATTTAGAGTATAATAGAGTGATGTAATTATATTTTATTCAGCTTTTAAAATTTTTCAGTGGGAGACACATTAAGATACCTGGTTTACCTAGCTGCTGGAAACAGAAGTCTGTTCTGTCATAGTGTATGTTTGTGTCAGAGCCTAGCACATTCCATGACTCATTCATTCCAGACGTGTTTATTTTGCTCCTATTGTGCATCACTGCTAAGGATGCAGGGATGAACTCAACACAGTTCTTGTTCTTCAGGAGCTTCTGTTCTTGTGGGTGGTGAGAGACAGTATATAAATACATAATTTGTCATGGGAAGCTGAGTATTATTTAAAAAATAAAACATCTTTTGGGGGCTGATGTGTCAGAGAAATGGGGACAGGTTAAGCTTTTTAAAGAAGGTGGTATGTGATGATGATGTGAGGGAGCAAAGTCTGCAGACCCTGGAGGAGGGGTGTTCCTGGCAGAGAGGAAGCAGGTGTGAAAGTAGGCCTAAACCTGGTGCATTTAGAGGCCCACGGGAAGGTCACCGTAGCTGGAGGAGCCAGGGCTAAGGGTTGGAATGAGCCAACACTGAAGCTAGGAGCTGGGGCCAGATCACATGGGACCTTGTAGGTCAGAGTGAGGAGTGTAGATTAGTAATTAGTGTTTTTCAGCATACTGAAAGATAAAACTATTGGCAAGTTTGGTGGCTTGACCCAGGGTAGCTAAAGCAGAGATGATGTGAGGTGGCTACACTCTAGCTTTGTTTCAAGGTGGAGCTGATGTAGCGTGTGAGGGAAGGAGAGGCATCAGGGGTGGCATGGGGGCATTTGTCCTAAGCAGCTGTGTGGGTGATGGAGCTCTTTACTGAAAAAGAAATACTGGATAGGATCCTGTCTGGAGGATGGAGGAGCCAGTGCTGAGTTTTGGGCAGAGAGTCACAAGACCATCCAGTAACTGGTGTGCAGAGAAGAGGGAAGAGTGCGGAGGCCTGGGCCCTTTGGGCTTTATAATGGTGAAGGTGCTGCTGGACGGGGTTGGAAGGTGTATGGGCACCTGTACTGAGTGACTATAAGTGATACACACAGACACGAAGATAAAGGACATGGATTCCTTTACCAGAAATCTTGGATTTCGTGCTTATGGATGTTACAGAAGGGGCCTAGGGCACTGCCTTGTTTTCCTTTTGAATTTTCAAGGGACCTAACCAGTATTCTTAGGACCAAAAAATTAAATACACATATGCAAAAAAGAAAACCCCCAAACTCACATATTGCCATCTAGAGAGGGTGAATAAAGTTCCCATTTACTTGAATATTTGCTCAAGTGTCTCCCCCTGAGGGAAGACCCTTCACTGACCACCATCCTGTCTGTGCTAGCCCCCAACACTCTGTCCCTACTGGCTTTATGGCCTAGCCCAGCCCTCAGCACCGCCAGCTGTGACATTTCCGTCCTGGTCTGTTTGCAAGTCCTCCAGGCCCTAGAACGTCCGTGATGACTTTCTCACCCCGTTTGCCCCTGTGCCCCATGTGCCCTGTGCCTGGCATGTCAGAACCCCTCATTACACTTTGCTGAATGAAGCAGTTCACATTTTGGTACATAGCCTCCTGGACTGTTCTTCTGCATAATCACCCATTCTTAAATCTGTATTTTTAAATAAGCTAAAGTGGTCAGTGATTTAGACCTCAGGTGCTGCAGCAAAGCACGACCTGTGCCCTGGTGGGCATCTGGTGCTGTCTCTAGTCTGCATCCAGCCTCTCGGAGCAGCTCCTGAGCCTGGGCTGTGGTTGGAGCACCTCATCCTCTCACCTGGCTTCAGGCTGCAGGCGTCCCCCTTCTAAACCCCCCTCCTGCTTGCCTCTCCACTGTCCTCTACCCTCTGTCCTCCCTGTCCCCTAAGCAAGTGTGAGCTTGTCTTCTCTTTTTGGCTGTATTGTGAACTCCTGGGCTGCAGGGCTGGATCTTATTACGAACTTCACTTTGCTCCCTTCTGCCAGCTCTTAGCAAGGTTTCTGGCATTCAGAAAGTCAATGTTTAAAAAAAGAAAAGGAAAAAGTAAAAAAAAAAAAAAAAAAAGTAAAAGGGATAAGTTTTATACAAAAAAATTATACAAATCTGTTTGATTTAATCTAATTTTGCTGAGTTTATCAGAATAAATTACATATTTTATTGAAAATGTTTAAAAATTTGGTACACAGGCTATTTCTTGAGCTAGCCAAACTGACAAATATTTTTTTAAGGATAGGCTCTTTGAAAATCCTTTTGGATGGAGCACCGGGGTGGCTCAGTGGTTGAGTATCTGCTTTTGGCTCAGGTTCGGATCCCGGGATCCTAGAATCAAGTCCGTCATCAGGCTCCTCACATGGAGCCTGCTTCTCCCTCTGCCTGTGTCTCTGCCTCTCTCTCTGTGTCTCTTATGAATAAATAAATCTAAAAAATAAAATAAAATCTTAGAAAGTCCTTTTGGAAGCTTCCCTTTGATTTTACTTCCCCCAGCTCCAAAGCATATAATCAGTTGCTCCTCACAATCCTGTCTGTTTGTCACACCAGGTCCAACCTGGCCCTGAATCTTTCTCTGGAGCAGAATGCTTTGGCTTGGGCCCTTGTACCTTTGAATGAAACGGAAGATTGTGTTGACAAAGTGGCACCATAGTTGAGTGCGTAATAGTTACAAACCAAATCCTTTTGTGTTTTGAATGACCTTTTTTTTTTTTTTTAAACTTCAAAGGCACATATTCACAGCACTGCTTGAGAAGTACTTGAGCAGTTTGTTTCCTGGCGGCTCTGATGAGCGTGAGGTCTCATCAGTGATCTCCCACCTGCGCTCGCACCAGGACGAGCTACTTTTCATTGCACGGAGAGCAGCAGCGAGGGGCAGACGTCACTTCTTGGAGTGTCATGAGTGACTCAGGCTTGGGACCTGGATAGCGTGACCTTTGGCACCCTGCCATTCTTTGGCAATGATCTTTCTCTTCTTCAAAGCCACAGTCCTGTCCCAGGGCTTGGCCGCAGAGCCTGTGTGCTCCTGGGCCACAGTCTGTATCTCCTCTGCCTGGAGTGCCCTTGCCTACTCTCCAGCTGGTGAATCCCCACTTGGGCTGTCAGCCCTGTGCCCCTGGGTGGCCCCTTCTGGGTGGTCCCACAGAGTTTTGTGCAGCAGTTTCTCCTGGCACTTGGCGCTCTGGTGGAGGTTAAGTGTCCATCAAGCCTGTGAGCAGGAGGATGCCTCCGTGTCGCGTCTGATGTCTTTGGCTGAGGCTGGCCCCCAGTCGCCCTCACTGTGGCGGCCCGCTGTCATCCAAGACCCCCGTGCTGGCACTGTGCCAGGACACAGACAAAGGCCATTTGATCCTCACAGCCTTGAAGACAGATTGGATTCCATGTTACAGAGCAACAGTATCAATCACAGACCTCTTAAGTATTTTGCCAGGGGTGGCTGGGCCATTAAGGGGTCGTGCCAGAGCGCCTCGTGAAGAATTCTAGACGCAGGTTTCAGAGGCCTTCTAGATGTGTGCATCCGGGTATGCTGCGTGCTTCTCACCTGCTGTCCTCAGTTTGCAGGTGGGCTGCGGCCCCTCTCGAGAGCAGGTGGTGTGCTTGGTCCGACATGGGGCCGCCGCTCTACACAGGAAAAGAGGCAGTGGGGAACTGCCCACAGAGGCCCTTTGTATGACAGGAAGTCCCACTTGTAGAAGGGGCTGCCTCAAAGTGGAGGGGCTGAAAGAAGCCAAGTGGTTGACCTGAGGCCACTGTGACTCATGCGTGTTGTTAATAATGCCCTTTGTTGAATCTTGGGAACCTGCTTCAGCAGACCTCGGAGGCGGCCTGTAACCTCCTGCTCCCGGCGGGCAGTGCACTCCTCTTCCTCTCTTTTCCTATCATGTCTGTCCTTGGTGAATGCCCCCATTTTCTTGCCTGAACAAAGGACAACCTCCTGACCCATTCTGTATTTTTTCCTTCTGCTTTCGCCGGAAGACTCTTTCTGGCTCATCTGGGACTACGTTACTTTTCCTTTTTAGGATTTAAGTAGGTCTCTTGAGTTGTAAAACTTGCAGCTCAAGGAAGAAGTATCCCACTGGGCAAGTGCTTCTGACTGAGAGAAGGAATTTTCGGGGAGTGTTTGATGTGGCTCCTCAAAGATTAGTGCAGGGAGAGTGGGGCTGCACTCTCAGTCTCAGAGAGTTTTGGGTAAGGATGAAATGAGGGTACCCAAATCGACAGCCCGGTTCCCTGGAACTTCATCGCACACATCTTCTTCTATACCTGTGGCCATCTGTCACCTGTTAGGTGGTACCCTTAGGATGTAAGGACACCCTGAAGTCATTGGGGGAACTGGTGGCGGTGATGAGTTGATGTGTCCTTGTGTGCTCTCCAGCTCTGACCACCAGTGGGATGTGAGACGAGCCGCAGGCTTCCAGGAGGGTTTGTGTGCGTGTGTGTAAAATCCCACTTGTGTGAAGGCGTTCTCTGGTTATGTTGTAATAACACCGCTTTGGTTTTTGGCAGGCAGTTTTATGTGTTGTGGTGTGTCTGGGGCTCTTTGCTGGGTTGACATGGTGGCAAATCAATGAGCGCTTGTTCTTTAGTCCCTTAAAATGAGTCTTTGTTGAATGTGACTGCTTGGGCAGTCGGTCTAGAATGCTTACCCTCGTGAGGCAGAAGCCACATCTGTTGAACGTGTTTAATCCTGGGTAACAGATACTGTCTTGAGATTTTGGTGACCTCGGATCATCACCCTCTTCCACATTTATGGTGGTAGAAAAATCAGAACTGCGAAGACCTTTATCATCTAGCTCACCACCTCCATGTTGTGGAGGAGGGACAAGTGTCAGGAGGGTCTGAGTGGGACAGATCCACAGATGACTAGAGCTCCCTCCCCAGTCATGGGATGCTACCTGGGGCAAGTGATTCAGTGGCTCAGCCTTTGTTTGACTGTGTGTGCAATGAGGCCTCCTGTAGACTTGATGTATGAGGGGCCACGTGTGGAATGGCCCAGAGTGTGGTAGATACAATGTGTTACTCCCGTCACCATGTCAGGAGCCAGGAGGGACCTGAGATGTGTGCTGAATTCTGGCACAGGGTGTCAGACCTGCCCTGGCAAGTCCTTAGACTTTATTATCTTTGTCCATTCTTCATCCTTGGACTGCTGTGGACTTGGGGAACTTGTACTTTTGGCTGCCCTGCCCTGGATTATGTTATATACATTACTTATGTGTCCCACTCGGTCCAAACATTTAAACTGGCACCGCAGGTTGTCAGCTGTGGCCAAGTGAGCATAGCGTGACTCGAACGCAGTGGAAATGGTGAGGCTGGAGGGGGCTGGTTGTTGAAGCTGGGAGGCCCTGCTGGCCACGCTAACTCGTCTTGGAGGGGATTCCAAGTTGCAGCATAACCTAATCTTCCAAAAGGCATGTCAGCAGCTGCGGCAGCATCATGGAGGATGAAAGGAAGGGGCACTAGACTTGTAGGCTGTTAGTGGTCTAGGCAAAAGCGGGTGATGGCCTTACCAAAGATAGCCACTGTTGTGGGAATGGGTGAAGCAAGAGGATTCAGGAGGGACTAGTGTTGTCAGCTCTTGGAAACTGATTTCATGTGGTAGGGTCAGTAGGGAGTTGGGTTTGGGAAGAAAAGGAGTTTCCACCTTGAGCAGTTGGATGAGTGTTGGGACCATTTCCTAATGTGGGAAACCCTAGGGCTGGAGTGGGCTCAGGGAGGGTAGGAAATTGTTTGCAAAGACTGTGTGAAATGGCTCAGCAGAGGTGTCTGGAAGGCAGTTGAATACATGAGTCTGGACTTTTGGGCCAGAGACTCAGATCAGGGGACATGATACGATATGTGGGAATAGAAGAGCTTCTTAGGTAACATGTGCTGCTAGAGAGTAGGGCCTGAGTCAGAACCCTGGGGAATGGCAACATCTAAGGCCCGGGCAGAAGAAAGGAAGAAAAAGCAGGAGGGGCAGTGTTGTGAACACTGGGGGTGTGATTGTAGAAGGAGAACACGGGGGTAGGAGAGGGTAAGGATACCGAGAAGACCTGAATCTGCAGCCTGACACGGGAATGGCCTTTGCTCTCTAGTCTGATTAGTCCCGTCAGAGATGGGAGAAGAAGCTGCAGGAGATGTATGGTCAGCTCTGGTAGGAAGCTTGGCTGTGAGGGGTGAATGGGGGAGTGAGGTCCAGCGGCAGGAGGAGGAGGCAGGATGAGGGCCCAGCCTTAGACGGGGTGGGGGTGGGGGTGGCGGGGCCAGCCAGTGGGCGCAGATGCCTCTGAGGGGTAGCAAGAAGCGTCGGGCCTTCTGACCGACCACCTGCCAGTGTTCTGCGAGAGGGAAGGGAGGCAGCCAGGGAGAAGGTCTGCAGGAGCCTGTGGAGAGAGCTGGGGAGAGCTGCCTGGAGGAGGCAGTGACGAGGACCCCCGCCCCCCACCCTGAGGAGGTGTGACTTCCAGGCTGCTCAGGGCTGGAGGCAGGGTGATGGGTTGAGGGTGGTGTTACCACCGGGCAGGTGACGTCTCTGGTTCCCGTGGTGCCGTGAGGGTAAGAGGGTTGAAGACAGGGCGCCGGCCAGCCCAGGACAGAGGAAAGAGGAGGTGTGGAAATGGGGAGGATTTGTCTGATGAAAGACGACTAGGTATTACTGCCCCCTGAATTTCTGTTGAGTTTTCCCATTAACATGAATCCTAGTCCAAAGGAAGAAGCATGGTTTTTACAGTTATGGAGGGAGGTTCTATGGTTACAAGTAGGAGTCAATTGAAAGTAAACACTGGGGAGTAAACATTGAGAAAGTGTCCGGGCATCTGAATGATGAAAACTTTATTGTGTGCCCACTACTCTGCTAGGCACTTTGGCGCCTACAAAACAAATGAGGCTGTTAAACACCTCCCAAGGGCCCGCCCGATCTGCCTCTCCCTCTAAGTGTCGCTGACAGGTGGCCCGCCAGCCTCTCCTTGAACTTAAGCGACGACACTTCCTGAGGATTCCTTCCTGGTATTGGAGAGCTTGAATTTTAGTGAGTTTTTCTTTGTGTAAAGTCATGATCCCTCCCCTTGAAACGTGGATCCAGGTTTGTTATGTGAAGGAACAATATTTCTCTTTCCCCAGCACAAATACATATCTCTTAAAAAGTGCACATGCTAAAGTTGTTTCACAGAAACAAGGCACTCAGCTCCATCACCACGTGGTCTCATCCCTGTCACCCCTGACTTGATTATTTGTTGGTTTAGACATTCAGTCACTTTGCAAATATTTGAACGTCTACTTCATGCTAAGCAGTGGGGTTACAAAGATTAAAACACAGAATTCCTGGCTTTAAGGTTTATATGTAATAAATGTCTCTGCTCAGTTTTTTCCCTTATACCCAGTTTCAAACATAAAATGATTTACCTGCTTGCCCTTTAAAATGGCTATGTGGGGATCCCTGGGTGGCGCAGCGGTTTGGCGCCTGCCTTTGGCCTAGGGCGCGATCCTGGAGACCCGGGTTCGATTCCCACGTCGGGCTCCCGGTGCATGGAGCCTGCTTCTCTCTGCCTGTGTCTCTGCCTCTCTTTCTCTCTCTGTGACTATCATAAATAAATAAAAAAAAAAAAAATAAAATGGCTATGTGGTATCCACTCTGTCCATTCACCATTGTTTTCTCAGTTTGTGAGCATTGACTTGTCTCTAGTCTGCTGTTATAAATATCACTGGGATGAACATTTTGTTCAAGCTATTTTTTTCTTTGAGTTTATTTGCTTGGGGCATATTCCCCAGAGTGGGACCGCTGGGCCAAAGGTTGATAACTCCCTTGTTCTGTATTTCCAGATTTTTCCATGAAGCCTATCAGCCATGTTAGAGTACATTCTATTTTCCTATACCCCACCCAAACTGGCATTGTCCTGTTTTCTTATTTTTATAAGTTATTTCTGTTTTTTTAAAAAGTTGTGCTTTTTTCCCCCTACACAGTAATTTGTTGTGCCAGATTTGGCTAAGTTATGCTGCAGTAACAAGCGAACCCCAAATCTCAGACTTACATAATAAAAATGTCTTATTCTCTCTCTGCATATCCCTTGTGGGGTGTTGGGGGTGCCATTTTGCACAGTCACGTTGGGACCAGGACGATTCAGGAGATTTCCCCATTCCTATAGCTGCAGTGTGATCCTTCCCAGTGGATGACAGCCAGGAAAGAGAGGGCTGGGTACTTTGAATAGGCTTTTCACTAGGTATGTGGCCTGGCTTAGCAGATGGAACTTCTGTGAGGATTCCTGTCTGTGTCCCAGCAGTCTTTTTTCCTTTGTGCACATTTCTGACAACTTCCTTGTGTGTGGGGTTAGGATCCTTGGTCTTCATAGGAGTCCTTAATATATTCTCAGTAATAAGATTTTTATCAGTTGTGTTGAATCCATTTTTCTTTGCTTTTTACCTTACATTTTATCGTGCAGAGGTTTAAGTAATTACATAAGTCTTGGGCACATCCATCTTTTTTTTTCTTTTATTTCTTTAATATCACAAATTTATTTTCTCTTTCTTGGCACCGTGCCCAACATGGGGCTTGAACTCATGACCTGGACATTAAGAGTTGCACACTATACCTAATGAGCCAGCGACGCGCCCCTACAAGTTTATCATCTTCTTAAAGCCAGAGAATAAGCTAATTCTTTGAGTTGCTTAAAATAGACATTTTGCCTCCAAATGACACTTCACCTCCTCCAAATATATATAATGTCAGGTGGTTTTAACTAAGTTAACTTTGGTCCTTGGTGATACTTATTCTGTAACATGAAAGAAATCTGAGCACAACAGTGCAAAACCTCCTCATTTAAAAAAAAAAAAAAAAACACTGAACAGAGTAGGAATAGAGGGGAGCTTCATTGGCCTGATAAAGGGCATGAATGAGAACTCATTAGGTTTGGAAAGAAAAGACTGAAAGGACAAGGATGTCTACTCTCATCACCTCTGTTCACATTACCCTGGAGGCTCTACCTAGGGAAATGGAGCAAGAAAAAGAAATAAAAGACATATAAATTGTAAAGAAAAAAATAAAGCTATCTCTGTTTGCAGATGTCATGTTCTTGTGTATAGAAAACCCTAAGGAATTCACTAAAAAACTAGTAGAACTAATATCTGTGTTCAACACAGTTGCAGGATATAAGATCAATTTATAAAAATAATGGTATTGCTATACATTAGCAATGGATAATCCAAAGAATTACAAGACTCATATACTGGAAACTGCAAAATATTGTAGAGAGAAATTAAATGTGACCTAAATAATGGAAAGATATCCCACATCCAGGGACTGGAAGACTTGATGTTGTTAAAATGGCACTACTCTCCAAGTTGATTTACAGTTTTGATGTGATTCCTATCAAAAATCTCAATTGCCACCTCTTCCCCCTTTTTGGTAGAAATTGACATGCTGATTCTGAAATTCTTATGGAAATATAAGGTATCCAGAATAGTCCAAATAATTTTGAAAAAGTAGAACAAAATTGAAATATTCATACTTCCTCATTTCAAAAATTTCTACAAATCTATAATATATAAGACAGTGTGGTATTGGCATATAGGGTAGACATATAGATCAGTGGGAGAGAATTGAGAGAACAGAGTTCAACTCTTACATTTATATGGTCACTTGATTTTGGATGAGGCCAGCAAGCCAATTGAATGGGGGAAAGAACAGTCTTTCGACAGATAGTGCCGGGACAACTTGATATCTACGTGTAAAAGAATGAATTTGGACCCTTACCTCATACCAAATACAAAATTTAGTTCTAAATAAATCAGAGACCTCAATGGAAGAGCTAAATCTATGAAACTTTTAGAAGAAAGCAGGCACAAATCTTCTTCCCCTTGGATTGGGCAGTGGTTTCTGAGATATGACACCAAAACACAAGGGAAAAAATAGATAAATTGGACTTTATCAAAATTAAAAACTTGTGTGCTTCAAAGATACCAAGAGAGTGAAAAGACAGCTCACAGAATGGCAGAAAATGTTTTCAAATCCTGTATCTGGTAGACAGAACAGATATGTAAAGAACTGGATTAAAACCCAGCAATGAAAGGACAAATAACCCAATTAAGGGCAAAGGATCTGAATAGACACTTCTCCAGAGTTGGTATACAAATAGTCAAAAAAGCACATTAGTCATTAGGGAAATGCCGATTGAAACCGCATTGGGATGTTACTTAACCCCCATTAGGATGTCTGTAATAATAAAGGCAGCCACTGACTAGTGCTGGTGAGGATGTGGAGACATCTGACCCTAGCCACAGCTGAGGGGTAGTGGGGGGTATAAAATGGCACAGCTGCCTCGTGGAACAGTCTGGCTGGCTGTTGGAAATAACTTTTGAAAACAGTTCCTCATGAAGCTGGAGAGTTACGATATGACCCTGCAAGTTCGACTCCTAGATACTACCTGAAAGAAGTGAAGACATATGTCCAAACACAAGAGTTTTGCATAAATGCTCACAGCAGCATTTATAATAGCCCCAAAGTGGAAACAACCCAAATGTCCATCAGCTTGGATGGCGCAGTATTTCGTGATAAAAAGGAACAAAGTACTGGTATGTGCTATGGCATGGATGGACCTCGAAAGCATTGTGCTGAGTGAAAGAGGCGGTCATAAGAGATCACATGCTGCAGGATTCCACTGATGGGAAATGTCGAGAATAGGCAAATCCAGAGAGACAGTAAGTAGGTGAGTGGTTGCCTGGGGCTGGAGGTGCAGGGATGGGGTGACTGCCAGAGGGTATAGAGTTTCTTTTTGGGGTGATGAAATGTTTTAAAACTGACTTTGGTGATGGTTGCACAGCTCTGAACACATGAAAAAAATCACTGTGTACTCTAAATGGGCAAATTGTCTCTCGATTTAAAATAGGAAAATTTTCCTGTTAAAAAATAGCAAAATTCCAACTTCTTAAACCATTGGCCCTCCCACAGCCTCTTTAGGCCAAATGATATTATTCCTTTGTGTGTTCCTGAGATAAAAACTTTGTTGACCCTCCTAAGTTGTGACTTCCAGGATTAAAAAACAAAGCACCAAGGTACAGGAGGAGGAGGCAGAGGCAGAGGATGCTGGCATGAAGGGGAGGGACTGGGAGCAGAGAAGACCAGGGCCTGGCAGGTGCTCCATCTCCAGGGCCTGCTAGTCTCCCTGTGTTCAGAGCAAGGCTAACGTTCTGGTGGCACCACTTGCTGCCTTACCCGCTGACCTTGGTGACTCCGCTTCTGTCCTCCTCCCTTCCCACATCTGTTTAAGGAGGAGTGGATGTCAGAGAGTGCCTGCAGGGCTGCGGGCGCCTGTGTGTCACCTGTATTCTCACCTCCAGGAGCCTGGCTCACTCAGCACACGCATAGGCTTGTTGACCCTCTTCTGTGCAGCTCCTGAATTTCAAGGGGGAGAAGAGATGGGCTTACCCTTGAGCAGCTCATAGTCTGATGATTTACTCTGCAGGGTGTCTTCTTCCTTCATTGCACAGAAAGCTAAAAATCTGTTTTTGCAGTAAGCTGCTCTCTGAATTAGCGAGCAATTAAGAAGGAATTTGGGTTTTTATGCCAGCGCTCTTGCCTTTTGGTGCTGGTTTTGACTGTGTCATAGATGACTGTGTAATAGGCAGGCAGCATGTGTGGGGCTAATCACAAGCATTGGCCTCCTAGAGCCTCATTGCCCCGGAGGAGATCCCCTGCTGCAGGGTACACTGTGCATGTGCCAGGGGAGAGAGCCCCACTTGAGAAATCTAGTAATCGTGTCTGGTAGAGCACTCCCATATTCCGCAGTTTATCAGACGCCTGGTAGATGCAGATGCCACTACAATGCCAACTTGCAAGAAGTCAGGAGCTTTAGCTTGTTCATTGTGATCTCACATCCCTGTAACATGGTAGGTCTCGAGATCTGTTTATTAGTGAATGACTGGGTGAGTAGAGGGACCGATGGCGAGATACAGTGACATCGTTTGTACGAGGGTCGGTAACTGTCCCTCAGTCCTCCCAGAGCTGGGCAGGGCAGGGAGCAGATGCTGAGGCTGCACAGGTAAAAGCCACCACTGTGAGCACTGGAATTGGAGCTCCCGCACCCTGGTCTCCTGTACAATCCAGGCCCACTCCAGCCCAGAGCACAAAAGTGGTTACGTTTCTCATCAAAGGGTTTGCACCGTGGGAGTGTGTCCTGGCCCTGCTGAGTGTTGGCCCTTGTGGGGATCGTGGGGAGGGGAGAGGCTGGAGTCTGCCTAGGCCTGCTTCAAATAATTTTTCTTTCAAATCTTGGGACTCTGTACATGTTCTTGAACCACTGTTTGTATTCTCACATTAATATCAGATTTGCAAATGTGTCATTTTTGTCCTTTTTAAAGTAACTTTTTTATTTTTAAAACTGTGGAACACCAAGTCAGTATTTAGCTTTGGGAGATTTTCAGTCTGAGTCTCCACATTCCCAGGGTGCCTGCCAGCAGAGGGAAGTCTCACAAGTATGACTGCAAAAAATCAGTCCTAGGCACAGACCCGTCCGCTGATGTGTTTCCATCGCATGAGAAAAATGAGTTTAGGGGCATGGCTAAGTGCTTTTGGCTCCAGCTCCTCCTTACATTGGGTGAACTAACGGCTGATGGGCTGTACTGAGACCACGTGACTTTGGGTCTTGCCTCCCTTTGCTGCCGATTCTCATAACCTGGGACTGTTTCTACCTAGAACCGAAAGAGCCAGAGGAGCTGACAATGACCAGGGAGGAGGGGTGGCCATCCACTTGTTTTCTTTGAGGAATTAGCATGTAAAAGACACCAGGGGTAAAGCATAGTCATTTTAAGAGTGACTACAGGACTCCAAGTCCAGAGTTTTGAAATGCTAGTTTCTCACATAGAGAAGTCTATCATCTCTAATTGATCAAGATCTAGTTCAGACGGTATGTTCTCTCTCCCTTTGTCTTACCTTCACCTGTGATCCGGTCTGTCTTTCTGTCTCTCTTTTTAAGATTTATTTATTTTAGAGAGAGAGAGAGAGAGAGGATCTGAAACAGACTCTGTGGTGAGTATACAGCCTGACTTAGGGCTTGATCCCAGGACCCTGAGATCTTGGCCTGAGCCGAAACCAAGAAATCGGCCTCTTAAGTGACTGTGCCACCCAGGTGCCCCATGCTGTCTCATTTCTTGGGTACTTGTTCTGGGTTATACGTAGCTAAAAGGGCAGGACTCTGCCCCCATGGATTTCTCACGGAGTAGAAGGACCTCTGTGAGCCTCACAGTTGGCACGCGACGGGAGTGCTGACTCTTAACTCGGCCAGGCTGGTGGGAGATGGTGGAGCCCAAAGGACCTGGGGAATTGCCAAGTGGCCTGTTGGAGCCAGGCATGTCTGTACCTCCTCTGCTCGATGTCCTTGACACACAAGTGCGAGGTCTTCCTAGAGGAAAAACTTCCTTATCCACTTCTGAAGCCTGCTCTGTGACAGAACAGCATATTTTAAGATTTGAGTTCACATCCTGTAAGATAATCGGAAAGGAAAGGTCAAGCCTTTTAACACCTCCTTGGATATCCCAAAGGTGGAGGCTTTATTAAGTATTTTCAGCTTCTGGGGCTTTCCTTTCTTTTTCATGCCAGTTTTAAGAATAAAATAGATACACCTTTCTCTGGATCCTTCAGAACCATCTCCGTTTTCATTTTTAGGCCTTAGGAATGCACTGCTGAGTTTTTGTGATTCATATCTTCTGCTTCTTGGTGAGCCCAGGAAATGGTTTAGAAACTAACCCCCTAGTGCAGATCGAGAGTGAGGGATTTCAAGAGACCCTACCTATGCTTACCTAAAGTTGACTGCTTGCCATGCTTCAAAACCATTTACATTCTGCATGGGTCGGAAGGCATCAGTTCTTAGCACTGTCACTTTGAATCTAGTGTTTAGCAAGATGATTTTGTTTTACTCTGCAAAAGTGTGGGCAGGGGGGTGGTGATGATGTGATCTGGGGAAGGACTGCTGCGTGAGAACAGGGGAGCCTTCTGGAGGTGGGAGTAGGGAGGAGAAGGTGTTCCAGCTTCATGTCTGTACAGCTGGCCCTAGTGTGGGATTCTCGGCAGTGCTGGACTTCCCTGCCTCCTGGGGCTTCATGGGGTCAGTGGAAAGGGCTTGGGGCCCATGTCCCTGCTCCTTACCCCCCAGCGGCCCTTGGGCACATCTGGGTCGGGGAGGGGAGAGCTGAGCTCAGGAAATGCAGGGCACAACTGCTGCTGGGCATGTGCTTGAAGGACCATTGAGCCAGAGAACCAGGGTGGAGGGGTCAGGGGTCAGGGGTTGACATTGGTGGGATAGAAATTGAAAGAGTGAGGTCATTTTGTTTTACACTCAGGATTCTTTTAGAACTCCTGCGTCATCCTTTCCGCTATTGTCTGCCTGGTGGCGGTCACTGTCCCCTCTCACGGGGCAGCACTGCAGTGACTGTTTTGCCATTCCCCTGCCGTGCCAGGCAGGCCTTCCTGCCTTCAGACACGAGCTTCCTTTTGCCACGTGCCTTTCCCCTGGAGGCTCTCACGGCCTTCAGCTTTGTCTCAGATGTCACCTGTTCAGTAGCTCTAGCCACTCCCTGTAAAAGTACAGCCTCCTTTCCGCCTTCTGCTGGTCACTTTTCCTGCTGTGTTTCTCCACATAGCGGCTACTCTGATTTATTCTCTGTCGGCCACTTACACTGGAGTATGACTCCACAAGGATGGGGATATTCGTCTGCTCTATATCCTGTTGGATTCCCCAGCACCCAGAACATAGTGTGACTGTAGGTATTGAAAGAATGGGAAGCAAACAGCGTGTGGGTAGTTACCATTGTATTCCCAAGGGATATATGCTAATTTAATGAAAAGTAAAACCTTCCCTTTTTTTTTAATTTTTTTTAAATTTATTTATGAGAGAGAGAGAGAGAGAGAGAGAGGCAGAGACATAGGCAGAGGGAGAAGCAGGCTCCATGCACCGGGAGCCCGATGTGGGATTCGATCTCGGGTCTCCAGGATTGTGCCCTGGGCCAAAGGCAGGTGCTAAACCGCTGCGCCACCCAGGGATCCCAAACCTTCCCTTTGGATTACTGCTTCTATTTAATAAAAAAGGCCTCTTCATTTCTCGTTTTGACACAAAATGCATAATATACATTTTCACTGATCACTTTGAACCACTGGCGGCCCCAGTCTGTCCTTAGCCTGCATTCCCAGGCTCCCCTTAGCGTGTCCGAGTCTGAATAGATCACCTACTTGATGAACAAGGGGAGTCTTATGCTAAGTCCAAGGTCATTCTGCTGCATCTCATCTCATTTGCACTAGAACCAGGAAAGGGAACCAATATTTATTTTTTGCCACGTAAGAGAGAGGCACATCCTTGCATTACCGAAGCTAATCCTCATTAAGAAGCCTGCAACGTGCTCATCATCATGCCCATTTTATGAGTGGGATGTCAGAGGCATAGAGCAGTAATGTGATTTGCTAGGGCATGTGGCTAGTAAGACTGAGATGGCTGGATCAGTCCCCTTCCTAGCCACCGCTGCTGGGGACATCCCTGGAGCCCCTCACAGGGTACACAGATCTCCTCAGCTGTGGTGGTGAGCACGTAGAGCATGCTTTCCAAATCTTCTGTTTGATGCTGCTGCTGGTTGGTCACCTGTGTTTCCCTTGGCTCAGTGTGTTCCAGTTTTCCTGCGGTGTGTTCTCAGGTGGACCTTTGTCACTGTGGGCAACACTCCTGCTCAAAGCTGGCTTGTGTTTGAGGGGTTTTCCTAGGCTTTTGATACAAACTAAATTGAAATCTCAGTGATTATGGGGCTTGATGAATGATTTATGTTGCAAAATACTTTAAAATTAGCCCTAAACAAACAAAATAAATTTTAAGAGATTGCCTAAGTATAGTTACTTCATTGAAATTGGTCACACACACACACAAAAAAAGAAAGAAAAAGAAAAAGAAAATGGTCACCAACTGGCAGCAAAGCTTTTTGCAAACAAGTTTTTCTGGTGTGTAAATGAGTGTGTAGTATATCTAAAACAGGTCTTTGGGCATGTGGAAGAGTGGCAGTTTGCACGGGAGAATAATTATTTTCATGGGAAAAAGAGAGGAGGGCTATAGCAGTTAGGGCAGGGTAAGGGGAATGCAGGTAAGGAGGCAGGTCCTGGGCTACTGAGGAAAAATGGCACAGATAGCACAGGACTGAGGTTTCCTAGAAATTCGCTCCCTGGGTCCATTCTTCCTTCAGCGACTGTCTCTGAGCAGCTAAAGGCACTGTGACAGGCACCAGGGTACCCCCAGGAGCTAACAGTCTAGTTGGGAAAATAAGGCTCTAACCAAATAATGGCACCATAGAGGACCTGTACTGGGACAGTGATGTGGGGGGGGGGGGTCATTGCTGTTATTTTGGGGGGGGGGGGCTCCTCGTTGGAGGTGACACTCAAACTGGGCCTTGCAGGTGGGTAGGAGTAACAAGGAAGGGCAGTCTCAGTGCACTGCCCCTGTGGTTGTTCAGGGCCTGGCTAGAGGTGAGGCTGGGCCAAGCAGGTAGGGCAGGCCAGTGCAGGGCCCCCCAGGGCTGAGACCTGGGGCTTATGTGTGCAACTGCCACATTAAAAGGTTTGTATAAATGTAGTTGGAGGACATGCCATGGAGATGGGGCCCAAGGGGAGAAGGTGGGGGGCAGTGCACACAAGTGAAGGGGAAGGGTGGTCACATATACAAAATACCTTAAAAAGTTGTACATTAATGATAGAAACTGTGCTGTAGTTCCTTAACCACATTTACTAGTATTTGAGCACTTAGTATAGCACACTCCAGGGCTTCAGTTATGCTTTTTGAATTTAGTTTGGCTTTTATTAAAAACCTCGACAATCTTCTTGTCATGAATACACATTTCTGTGCTCTCATCAAACTCTAAAACATATAAGGTCTTATTCATATCAAGTTGCTGGTAAAATAAGAGAAAATTTTCAAAGCTTCCTTTTACTTTCTTTGTCTCACGTTTCTCCAGTAGGGAAAAGGACTGGGAGACTGTCAAAGAACTGGCTGTTCTCATAAGTATTTGAGGAGAACAGTGTGAGTCATTGTAGCTTTTTGCTGGTATTTTAGTATCCGGTTTATTTTTAAACAGTTTTGTGCAACTGGAGTTTCTTCCGTGGTTTCTGTTACCATGGCTCCATAATATTTCCTCAAATCTGCTTGTTCATCCTTTCACACACTTCAGCATCAAATTTACAATTCCTTAGAATCAGAATATCTTATTATATCCAAGAATGTTTTTCCAGTTGCAATAGCATTTTGCTCCAAAGTGGAAAAGTTAGTTGTTTTTCCCATCAGAGATGATGGGAGGAGAGAGGGTGTAGTTCTGTGAAGGATAGTGCAGTGAGGGACGAGTGGGGGCCCTTAGGAGGCTCCCAATGGTGGTCTAAGCAGAGGACCAGTGACATCTGTGTGGAACCGTTTCCCCTTTACATTCCACTGGGACATGGGGGACACAGGATTGGCAAGTTGCCATGTTTGCTTGGGACATGCTGGCATTGGACGTTTTGGCTCAGACGTCCAGCAGACTCTTGGTTCTTGGTTCTTCTACAGTGTGAGTGTCTGTCCTCTCACTCTATTTATTTTTAGACTTGATTGAAACTTCTACCCTGGGAAAATCTCTTGTTTTTGTTTTTAATTTTTAAAATTTTTAAAAAAGATTTATTCATTCATTCATTCATTCATTCATGATAGACATAGAGAGAGTCAGAGACACAGGAGGAGGGTGAAGCAGGCTCCATGCCAGGAGCCCGATGCGGGACTCGATCCCAGGACTCCAGGATCGCACACTGGGCCAAAGGCAGGCACTAAACCGCTGAGCTACCCAGGGATCCCCTGTTTTTTGTTTTTAAAAGATTTTATTTATTCATGAGAGATGCACAGAGGGGAGCAGAGACACAGGCAGAAGGAGAAGCAGACTCTCTGCGGGGAGCCGGATGCGGGACTCCATCCCAGAACCCCAGGATCATGACCCAAGCTGAAGCCAGCCGTCCAGGTGCCTCAGGTCTCTTGTTTTTAAGAATCTGTGGTCAAAGGAAAAACTGCTGGTCCTGGCAGTCAAATGCCCTCTCTTCCCTGAATTTAGGATGATTCAAGGAGATACTTTTCTGCATTTCATTGCTTTGAGCAATGTGTATTTCTTAAAGAGTTATTCAGGATTTAAAAGAAAGTCCCAGGGATCCCTGGGTGGCGCAGCGGTTTGGCGCCTGCCTTTGGCCCAGGGCGTGATCCTGGAGACCCGGGATCAAATTCCACATCGGGCTCCCGGTGCATGGAGCCTGCTTCTCCCTCTGCCTGTGTCTCTGCCTCTCTCTCTCTCTCTATCTGTCATAAATAAATAAAATATTAAAAAAAAAATAAAAGAAAGTCCCAGAATAATACTGAGCCATAGAGATAGTTTGTTTCCAGTCTCTAAAAGTCTTTATCTCTTTGACTTTTCAGTGCTAACCAGGTTTTCCTCTGACACATAAAGGTAGTATCAAACTAGGTTCTGGGTGGGGCACTTGAGTGGCTCAGTGCATTAAGGCATCGCATCTGCGTTTGGCTTGTGTTGTGATCCTCGGGTCTTGGGATTGGCCTGCATAGGGCTCGCTGCTCAGTAGGGAGCCTGCTTCTCTCCCTCTGCCACCCCCTTGTGCATGCACACAAACTCTCTCTTTCAAATAAATAAATGAAAGCTTTTTAGAAAAACCCAACTAGGTTCTGGGTGTGTGTTTGGGGTTCATTATAGGGGACAATCTGACCAAATATTTTCAAATTCTGTAAATATAAATGTTGACTCAATAATAGAGCAAGTCCTAATACTTGAGAGTTTAAAGCATATAGTGACTGGGCCTTTGGTTCCTGACACAGTTGCTTCTTCTGACTCAGACCCTTTTGCAAACAACAAAAACATACAAAACTGGTTCCGGGTCCTTCGGAGGTTGTTGCCCAGGAAGCTCCAGGTGGGAAGGTCTTCTGAATGAGTGACTGACTATACAGGCTGGCCTTGTAGAAGAATTTACTTTTTAAGAAGCACTGAAAAATTAAATTTTGCTGTCAGCTCAAGAAACATTTTATGGTTAATCATCTGAGTAGTCTTTTTTCCATGTAATCAAAGAGATGTCAGTATGTGGCTTCGTGAATGAAATTGTTAACAACAGAATATTGCTGTTAAGATCTTAAAGATCTTGTAATGTGGTAGTTGTGCGAGGTAGGGCTGGATGAGAGAGGATGGTCAGGGAGGCTCTGAGGACCTCTGGGCGGAGGCCCATGTGGTATCATGGAGCTTGCCATGCAATTGTCTTGGGAAAGAACATTCTAGGGAGAGGGAGCAGTGTGTGCAAAAATCTTGAGGCAGCTTAGTGTGTGCGAGAAACAGCAGGAAGATTGTTGTAGCTCGAGCAGAACAGGGCCATTGAGGGAGAGTGGAAGAGGGCAGTAGGGGACAGGTCGTGATGGGACTTGGCAGCAAAGGTGAGCATTTAGGGTTTAACTCAATGTGATGGGTGTTGAGCAGGGAAGGGACAGGATTTAAGTTTTTAAAATGGTTGCCCTGGGGAGCCTAGAAATTAAAATTAAGGGTGGATTTTCTGATCTACCTAACATTGGGGTTCCCTGAGAAAACATTAAACTTTTGTTTGCATTTTAACTTTGGAGATTGATTGATTGATTTTTTAAAGATTTAATTTACTTTTTCATGAGAGACACACGGAGAGAGGCAGAGACAGGAGAAGCAGGCTCCATACAAGGAGCCCGATATGGGACTCGATCCCGGAACCCCGGGATCACGCCCGGAGCCGAAAGTAGCCGCTCAACCACTGAGCCACCCAGGCATCCCAGCTTTTAGAGTTTATTGATACCACCTGCATTTTTTGTATTTGGGATTCTGTGAAGTTTTCTGGCTTCTTTTTGAAGAGACGTATTGTGTAAATAAATAATACTCTGGTGGTTGACAATAGTAATGACAAAATGACCTTTGGATAGTCCTGTCAATTTAAAAATGTCACTATTAACAGTGTATGACATTGTTCTCAGCCCAGCCAGCAGCTGGACGATGATAAGTTATGAGAAACTCATCAAATTGAAACCACATGGGGATTTTGGTATAGAAATGTGACCCCAGTTCCTCCTTCCTCCCTTGCTGTTCCTGTTTCAAGGTGGGTACCCGGCCATGCTGTCTAGCCTGCTGAAGCCCGGGTGCTCTCATTGACCCTTCCCACCTCATCCCACCCCTGGCCTTCCCCAGTGGAGAGCAGGTACTTCCACCTGTGACTGAAGTACTCCATCTGCCAACAACACGTAGGAGAAATTGTCGGTATCAGTTTTACTTCGTGGGTGAGGAAACCGAGGCTCCGAGAGGTTAGGTAATGTGCCCATGTTTCTCTAGCTGGTGTGTGGCAGGGCTGGGGTCGTGCTTATTAGCTCATTCCCCCTCTCACATGTCACTGCCCTGTGTATGCTGGGCTCCATGCCCAGCTCTGGGGAGCACCTGTGAGCAAAGCAGGCCAGGGGTACGGGTCTGTCCCCCCGCTTCCCCTAACCTGTTTGAGCAGGCGTGCTTCCAGAACAGGATTCCTGCACAGGTGCTCAGCGAATGCCAGTTAAGTGAGTGCACACACGCATGCATGCCTGCTGACGTTGTACCCTTATTGGAGTCAGCACCCAGTGGAGTGCTGGCCCTCTAGGTCCCCACAGTCAGGCTCACGTCGTTCACCTCTGCCCCTTCTTGGGGTTTTCTGTCGCTGTGTCTCATCCAGGAGACAGTGTGGCCTGCCAGCTAAGGGACAGTCTGTAGGACACCTGTTTTGAGTCCCAGCTTTGCTGCCTGAGAGCTGTGTGGCTTTGGTCAAGTTGCTGAAACACTAGTGTACCTCATTTCTTCATCTGTAAGATGGGGTGGTAGCGGTGCTGCCTCATAGGGCTGTGCTGACAATGAATGATGCCTCATACCTGGGAAGCACACAAGAACTATCGACTGCTACTATGAATTCTGTTGTCTCGTGGGGACAAGAACTGAGCCTCGCTCACTTCTGAGGGTGCTCTCAACCCCCCGCCACTCTTAGCATGGGATCTGGCACTGGACCAGGGCCTAGGAAATGTCAGATGAGGGAAGGTCCAGGAAGAGTCCCACCTGCATGGTGCATCTGGGGGCCGTGGGGCTCCGACGTCATGAGACCTTTTTGAGGAGCAGGGCTGCCAGGACCATGGCAGCTTTTGGCCTGTTGTCCTGGCCTTTTCTCCTGCCTGTCCCGAGTTTGATAGCTTCCCTTGACTTGTCCTATTCCGCTTTCCTCTTCTACCCACTGCGTCCCCTGTCTACCCACTGCGTCCCCTGTCAGACTTGATGTCCCATCCAGTAAATTATTAAATCAGCTCAAGTGTTGCATACCCCTCTTAGCAACAGTAACTGAAATGACTCCTCATCACCCCCTTTGACCTAAATGCATCTGTTCTTTGCTGCATCTGCTGTAGCCTCAGTAGCAATGTTTCTAAATTTATAGATTTCATTTGCTTAATATTTTCATGGTTTTAATAAAGGAAGTACATGCAAATACATTTAACTTACAAAGAATATAATATACCAGGACCCTGAGTATTCACTTTAAAGTCTTCAAGATAATCTAACTTCTCATTAGAAGCCACTATATTATACATGTGGCATCTGCCTCTAAGATTAGGACTATCAGTAAGAAATAAAGTATACTTAGAGATAAATTTACTTTTGAATTTGAACCATCAGAAACTTATATTTTGTAATGTTTAAATTTTCGTATTGATTTGAACCAGAGATTGAATAATCCAAACCGTGAAAGTATTTTTGTTTTTTATCAGCATGCTGTTGATTCTTTTAAGGTGACTTACTTGCAGACTTCCAAATGCATTTTTGAAATATTTCAGGGAGTTTAAAAAGTAAGACAGTTGCTTTCAAAATTCATTTCTTTGATAACGTGTCCCTTTATTTAGTGAGTATGAATGTGGGCATCCATGTGCTTTTTGGGTCTGGATTGAGTGGGTATCTCACCTGTACTGGGCTCCGAGACAGGAGGACATGAAGGCCAACAGAATGTGTTGGGTCCAGAGAGGGGTCTGGGCAGTGGGCCTTGGTGCTGCTGTGTGTTCTGGCTGTGAAATTGGGGGCAGAAGAGAGAGGGTTATGGGGTGGCATCCCAGGGGCTGGTGGATAGACCACAGAGCCAGAGACTCCCACTTCCTGTCTCATATTGAGCAGGGTTCAGGGCCCCAGGACTTTTGTATTCAGTACAACTGACTTTGTGCTGTGATTGGGATATAAAAATAGACACCATGTGGTCCTTGCCCTCAGGCACCCTTTGCCTCCTGAGTGAGACAGATCTGTGGATGACTGTGTTTATCTAAGTTTGGATGGAGTACTGTAGGCGAGGAGCATGCTACTCAGGGCAGCGCAGGCTTCAAAGCTTAATTCTGACTGGGAATAAGACTTCATGGAAGAGGTGTGACATTTGATTTTGATCTTGAAGAATAATTTGTAACTTGCCAGTCATCTGGGAGGTGGTTCCAGGGAGAAGGAATGATGTGGAGGGAGGTGTGAGTGCCCAAAAGGGCTAGGCTCTCCTGGGCCCTGGGGATGACAGGAGGGGCTCTGAGGCCTAGAAGGTGGGTAACCCTCCTGCATTGTCCCAGTCAGGAGTGGGTCATCCTCTAGAGAGCACGTCATAGGATAGGCAAGATGTCCCCTGCCATGTGGCAGATGTGCGCTCCATTCTAGAAGGTAGACAGGCTAACCTTATGAGAAAACCTTGAGGAATCGCTTGTGGGGTTCAGAGATGCTCTTTCTGCCCGCAGTTTGGAAGCAGGATTAAGCCCTTTGCAGGTACATTGCTCCTACCTAATGCTCCCTAATTTCTTGACCGCCCCCCCCACCCATCCACCCCAAGGTGTCACTGTGCCTGACTTCCCAGCAGGGGGTCTACATCAGGAGCCCAGGACCTAGGGGGTTAGAGTGCCTGTTACAGTGTATGTGGCAGTCATGCCTCTTTTTACTCATTTTGTAAAGTGTATGTGTTAATTGCTATCAACTTTCCCTTTAAACTTTAGCATCTTTATGTGCAGACCTCATAGCCCAGGTGACATTTCTGTGATATGAACATGCTCAGGAAGCATGGGCTGTACGTTGACTGAGGTGTGTTTTGCAGTGAGCCGCTGAGAGTGGGTCCAAGCTGGACTTTGGGGTCCAGGTGAGAATGTCCTCACAGGGTGGCTGTGAGGCTCAGATCTGATAAAGAAGGAAAGTACTTTGCAGCCATGAAGGTCACTGCAAGCACATACTCTTATTATGACTTGGCTTTAATCCACTCAAGTTCTCCCACAGTCTCTTGCCAGTAGGAGGCTCTTGTGAAACATTTGAAGCTCAGAGAAATTTAAGAGTTTAATCCCACACTCTTTAGTGTGGGTAGTGGGATGCTGAGAAGTTGCCCAAGGTCTCAGCTGTTTAATAGCAAATTTGGACTGAGTCTTCCAAACATTGGCTAAGAGCCCTCAGTAACAGCAGAAAATGGCTTCTAAATCATCAAAAATTAAATTCTGTTCAATATAGTTTTGTCGGGGTTATTTGGGGCATGTGAATGCCTCTGTGAGTGTGTGTGTGTGTGTATGAGTGTGTATGTGTTTTAAATTGGCATTCCTGGCAGGATGTACCCAGCAATTCGTTGAACCACACTGATTAACCATTGCCACCACTGCCTCCATTCTTGCCTCTTGAGGGGAATTGTGTTCAGATATTCACACTGTCCCACTGGTTTAAAGGACACTGGTCCACCAGGATATCCATGTGCAGGTAACTGGTGTCCATGCTCACCTGTCTCCACCACAGCCTAGGCCTCCTTTCCACGTGAACTTGCTCTTCGATTGTCCCTTCTCTGTCCATTTCTTATTCACGTGCAATACTGTGTAATATGTGTATTATACCTCCTACAATATTCTGATCACCGTGTGAGACAGGACCCCCACAGGCAGCAGCATTTTTCTGCCAAAGTGTGTCTTGGGATCATCCTTTCTCATGGGCATGTAATGTGCCCCTGAAATGTAGACAGAGGTCAGATTGAAATCTTATTAAACCATAGCCGGGAGGTTCTCCAACTGTCATGAGAGCGCATGAACCTGATGAAGCGTTAGGACAGAAATGGGCCGTGCCCCCATCCTGGCTCTGACTAGGAAAGACCCAAACCCCTGAGGTCCGCCTGTGAGGGCCTGGTGTCAGGAGTGACAGGAAGACAGCCTGGGCAGCGAGGGGGAAATGCTCGCTATGCAGCTGAGAAAAGCAGACCACAGGAAGGCTCATCAGCTGTGATTGTGGAAAAGACGGACTGCAGATGGGCAGGGGAGGAAGAGCCCGAGTAAGGAGAGCGAGGGTCGGTGGGACAGGGCCTGGCCACAGGGAGCCCTCGGTGACTCCGCTGTGTCAGCCACGGCAGGGGACAGTGGGGCGGACCCCAGGGCGGGCTCAGCGGCAAGCGCAGCTAGGGACGGGCCCTGGCAGCCTGGCTGTGCTGGACCGCGGTGGCACCGTGTTTCAGATGGTGGGAGGGCTTCCCTGTTTTCCCTGAACTTTCCCCCACATGACATTCTCTGTGGGAGGAGAGGGCTGCTCCGAGGCGCCAACTATAACAGAGTAAGAGGTGTCTTCCCCCCACTCTACTCTGGCTCTCCTTCCATCTGTGAACCTCGGGAGGCTGAGCCCTGTTTGCTTTGAGCGAAGAGCCTGCACGTCCCCCCGGAGTTCCTGAGATTCCCCTTCTTCTCACCAGCACTCTCTCTTAGTTTGCCTTGGGGCCCTTGGTGCCCAGAAGTGCTTGGCCCCCTCTGCTAGTTTTAGGGACAGTTTCCATGGCCACCCCAAGCTGTCTGCTCACAGATGCTGTGTTTGAATCTCCGGCAGCACGTTTCAGTGTGTCCAGCCCACACTGCTCACCCTGGTGGGTGCTTCTGGAGGGGCCTCCCCTCCCTCCCCTGGCCCGTGACTTGCCCAGCTGTGGGTCTTGGTGTCCTTCCCCTGGAGGGGACAGCCTTTAAAACCGAGCATCCTGTAGCGCATACGCAGCTTTCCGTTGTTGAAATAAATGCACTACACAATGTTCCGGAGATGTAAGTCACTTTGTTTGCTGATCTCTATCTCTTCCTTTGAGGACTGTTCACTTTTCCAGATGAAATCACTGGAAACAAAATAGGCTGTGCCAGATATTTAAGCTATTAAAAAAAAAAAAAAGTGTTCCTGCCTTGTTAATGGTGCAAAGCAGTAGATGACCTCCCTTGCTCCCTGAGCACCCACCACATGGGAGGCGGCCAGAGAGCTAGAGAGAAGCAAGAGGCGCCCTGTCCTTTCTCACAGGGGACTGACTGGACACCCAAGAATAGCCTAAGCCAGGGCATGAGGCAGAGGGGACCCAGGAGCCTGTGGGCCCCAGGGGTGGTCAGGCCTAGGGGACTGAGCTGTAGAAGGACTCCCTGTGTGACTGGTGGTAGACAGTTGGGAACTGAGCCTCATACAATACCCCCACCCCACTATTTTTGTAAACCCATTTATGGTTTGGTTTACATATGCAGTGTTGTTTCTTTCCCTTTTTTTTTTTTTAAATTTTATTTATTTATTCATGAGAGACAGAGAGAGAGGCAGAGACACAGGCAGAGGGAGAGGCAGGCTCCTCATAGGGAGCCCAATGGGGGACTTGATCCTGGGCCCTGGGATCACTCCCTGAGCCGAACGCAGATGCTCAACCGCTGAGCCACCCAGGTGTCCCTGCAGTGTTGTTTCTAAAAGAATTCTAACCATTTGAGTTAAAACATCTCCGTAATAATGCTCCAATTACTTTCCACCTGTGGATCTTCAGTCTGTATAAATCAGAACTACTGAGACTTCCATTTTTCTCATTCTGAATTCATCTAGCAAGTTTTTACTGAGTGACTGCTATGTGTCAGACCTTGGGGCCCAGGATGAGGACAGTGAACAAAACAGACAAAAGTCCCTGCCTTTCCAGAGCTCGAATTCCAGAGGGGAAGACGGAGAATAGACAATGAACAAAGGATCAAGTAAATGATAGGACTTGTTGGAAGGAGGGAAGTGCTTGGGGGAGAAAAATAAAGCAGAGAAAGGGTCTGGGAGTATGAGAGCTGGTGCAGGAGGACCACAGGGGTCCAAGAAGACCTGCCTGGGGGCAGGAGGTGGCCACCCTCCTGCTGTGGGCTCCCCAGAGGAAGCTGATCCCAGGGAGTGGAGGAGCAAATGTGGCTGTGCGAGGCCATGCTGCAACCAGCAGAGGCCTTTGGAGGTGACACAGGAGAGCGGAGCCGGCACACTCTGTGTGGGGACTCTGGCTTTTACTTTACTCGAGGGCAGTGATGTGGTAGGACTTGAGTTTTGAAAGGATCACTGTTGGGAATAGACTTGAAGGGACAGGGGACACCAGGATACCCAATGAGGAGATGCCTGCAGTCATTGCAGGGGAGAGGTGGTGGTGGATTTGGACGCAGAGCTAGTGGGGTTTGTGGAGGGGCGGTTGCTCCTTGGGCATGCCCGTGGACTTCAAGCTTCCTCTCTTGAAGCTGTGGGTCAGTCCTGTGGTCCAGAGGGGCCCTCCTCCCTCCGTTTAGCAAAACACAGGCCGCTAACGGAACAAAGAGGGGTATTTTTATTAACTAGTTTTTGTATTGTAAAAGTATTATATGCCAATAGTCATAATTCCTAAATAGTTTAGAAGGTTATGAGGTGGATTGCAAGGTCCCCGCCCCACCCCTAGGACACCTCCGAGAGGAAATCAGAGACCTCACTGGGACTTTGTGTGCACAGGAACACTTTGGTGGACACCAAATTGCTTTTTAATACCAGTGAGCTCAACTCCTGCCTACCATGCTACACCCACTGTCCCCACTTGATATGTGGGCACATCTTTTGTGTCTGCACACACAGTTCCCTTCCCTCTCTCCTCTGGCTGCCCCTGTTCCTGGAGAAGGGTACCGGCATCTTTGATTCTTGATGGACAGTCGTTTTCAGTGTTGTTTCTTTTTGTTGCTATTACAAGTAATACCACGGTGGATACCTACATTTGACTCTTGAATGAATTCATCTGTAGGATAAAGTTTCAGAGGAAGCAGTTGGGTCAAAGGGTAGGTGTTTCTCTTTTGTTAAATACACCACACCTTGAGAGGCGGTGTGTAAGAACACATAAGGACAAACCTGAAATGACCATGCATATGCATTGCTTGGTTTCCAGGGGCATCTCTTACAGGCACTTGAGGCCCAAATTTTTGGCCAGTAGACCAGACAGAGGGATCTGAGTTACCATGCAGCTTATCAGTGATTCCAGGTCCCCCTACCCTGATTCCTTAGGGCCATCTCGGGCCAGCACATGGGCTCCCACCCTCCTGGGTCCTGGGACGGGCCCAGCCCCAGCGGATCTTTGCTGCTGCCCTCCCTCTTCTGGAAAAGCTGCTCCCCTGTCCTTCACATGCCTGCTCACCCTCACGCTGCGGCTGTTTGTACCTCGCCATGTGTCAGCCTGCCCTGCCAGGATGTCAGCTCCAGGCAGGTGAGACTGTCTGTGATGCTTGGCTCTGTCCTGGGGACCTAGCCACAGTGCCTGACATGGAGTAGGTACTCAAACATCAGTTTGTAGAATGAATGGGTAAATTTGCTCCTTACTTTATAAGGAATGATCCTCCCCTCACTCTGGGCCAGACAGTGGCTTAGAAGCATTTCTGGTCCCTTCCCCTTGTGGGTAATGAGGAAACCAACCTTAGGTCCAGTGTGTGCTTGTGGTGAGGCCCGCAGGGCAGCACAGGGCCAGGTCAGTGTTGGCGGGCAGGGGGGCAGCAGGGAGGATACCTTCCCCCTGCAGTCACAGGGGACTCCAGAGGTCTTTCCACCCCCGGGGGACTCTCAGCAACATGCTGCCTTCACTCTGAATGTTCTTGCGTTATAGTAATAGTCTTTTGGCCTAATGACCCGTTCTGTTTTTTCTTTTGGGAACAAATTAAGGGCATTAAGAGGGAGCTAAATGTACTTATGTAATTTGTACTTTCTGTTTACTTGATACCTGTTATCAGGCCCAGAGGGGAAGAAGGTTATACCAGTTCCCAGCCAGGGCCAAGGGCACCTTGGCAAGCTCTATTAACCTCTGAGATTCTGTACACCCTTTGAGGAGTAGCTATGACTCATCAGTGTTTATATCCGTCAGTGGCAGAAGTCACTGGAATCCAGAGATCTGGAGGTCTTTCCCCACCTCATTCCTGGATTCCAGGATTCTCAGATTCTTGCCAAGTGCCTCCTAGAATGTGCACTCAGCCAACATCTATTGAGGGCCTACTGTGTGCCCAGGACATACAGAGGACCATGAATGTGCATTTCAGAGGGGTGTGGAGGGAAGGGGGTGACGCTTTGTATGCCTAGGATTTCCTTGCTCTCAAGCCTCAGGCTTGCTGCACATATACCTTCAATGGGCAGACAAGGTTCCAGGCAGAAGCACGCTGTCCCTGCCTCTTGAGCAGCTGAACTTTAGGGTCTTCGAGGGGACCCTGCCTGAGAGACCACACACTGCCACACTCATGACCGGCAGTTCACGGAGTGGCTGCCGCAGAGCCTCCTTCCTCCCAGAGCCCCTGGAAAGAGGAGAGGAAGGCTGCCAGTTCTGCCCTTTTGCACTCCCTCGGGTCTTTGTTGAGTGCCTCTCTGTGCAGCCCCGGGTGAGCTAGACCTGAGTGGTAAGCCAGATGCACTCCAGGACCTCCGGCCCCTCCCAGCCTGCTGGACCTCCTGGTGGCTCTGTCCCTTAACCAGCCTCTTGCTCTCATCTCTCTCTCTCTCTCTCTCCCCTCCTGTTTTATGCGATAGGAAATGCCTCCTTTTTTATGTGATAGGAAATGCCTGTGGTCTTATCATCCACATCACTAGCTTCATCCTTACTTAATCTTGTCATTCTGTTATACAAACCAGCCATCAGAATGTTTATTTTGGTAATAAGGTTCCTAAAAATCAAGAAAAAAAATCTTTACTTACTTCCTGATTGCTCCTTTTTCATAGCAGCTTATTCCTCTTTTATGGGTACAATAACCCTCAATTTTCTTGGAGAAGTCTTAAGAGTTTATGAGAATTTCTCTCCTGTTCCCTGAAGTATCTGTGTTTTCGCAAGAGATCAGCTCCAAATAAAAGTTGCCCTGATGATCTTGGTCCCTTCATGGTTGGGTGTTTATTTCATTATTATTTCATGATTTTGAGGACCCTTGGTTATCAGTTCGTGTTTATCAGAGAACAACAGCACTGGTGTGTGGGCAGCAGTTCCAGGTTCCGGACTGTTTCCGTGAGAGGCCAGGCACTGTCCCAGGCGGGCCTCCCTGAGTGGAGTCTGGGCTTGCTGGTCACAAACGCAGTTGTAACCATTCCTGTGATTGTCCCTTAGAGACTCCCCCTGCCACCCTTCCCTCCCCTCTGCCCCTGGCATCTTTCAGCCCTGTGCTTGGCTCTCCTACCCCGGGGAGGCTCATTCCTACCCTGGCGTTTGGGATGGTTTTCTCGGTTTTCTCCTGGCCCAGGCCTGTATGCTTGCTTCTGGCATGTCTGCCAGCCTGCTGCTCTGCTGCTGGCTTGTTAATAGGTTCCTTCTTATGGGCCCAGCAGACCCTTGCTGGGAGGGAGGGAGAGTATGTGTGCACCTCTCTTGAATTGGCTGCTTCATTGTGATTTGCGGGAAAGAAACAAAGCTAGGGGAAATCCATGGTGAACATATTTTCTTGGCTTTGCTTTTCCCATCGTGATGGGAAGGAATCAAGCATAACTCAACGTATGCCACCTTGTACCAAAGGTTCATTCCAGAATCTGGTGTTGGGAATTTGGATGGCATTTCCCTGTCACCAGGTTAGACTGTAAAAGCCTAAGACAGCATGCCCCAAGAGGTAGATGGTGACTGGAAGTATGTGCAGCCCTTGTTCAGTTAATGGAACTCATTTGGCATGACAGTTGAGTATTGTAGTTCAGTATCTTTAGGCAGAAATAATCGGCCAACTACAGGGTGCTAGATAGTGTGACAGACCTAGAGCAGGGCTAGCCTCCATCCCTGTCTTCGGAAAGAGTGGCACTGGCTCATTTGTCTGTCACTTTGCACTTTTCCAGAGTTTTCCCACATCCATTATCTTCCCTGAGCTTCTTCATGCCTTGGGAGGTAGGGGCGCCAGCAGTGTCCCTGCCTTACAGAGGAGGACAGGGCTCTCGGGACAGATGCCTGAGTTTTCAGAGGTAGAGCATGTCTATGCATTTTCCACTCGCTGCCATGCCTCCTTCCCGGGAACTTCACCATCCCATTGAGAGGCACCCAGCTAATTAAGAAATATATGTTATATGTTTTCGGCATTGATAGACATATTTCAGGAGTATTCAGTACCATTTGGCATTAGAGGCCAGCTCATTCCACGGCATGTCTCCAGGCTTAGCAATAGTGTAGGCTGGGTCAAGGCCCGAAAGAATGAAGGAAGCAGAACCAGGGAATTTGTCCGACCCGATCTCCTTTTGAAGGAATGGGTTTGTGAATTCTCTTATCCTCAGGAGCCTCAATTCTCTAACATGTTTCTTTAGTCTAGAGGGTGCTAAAACCAGATTCATTTTTATGCTTAGAGACATTTGCGTGTGAAAAAAATTCTGAGTAAAATTCCCTGATAGTCCAAGGACCTTCGGGGATGTTGTGGACATCACTGTTAATAAGACATCCTGAGAATCAAGCCCCCTTTTCTAAGGGAGCAGCCTGCCCTTCAAGTGGGGTTTCCAAAGCTGGGAGTGGATGGATGAGCTGGATGAGCAGTGTCTTGCTGCAGTTGGGCAGCATGGAATCAGATGGTCTGGGTTGAGTCCTGGTCTAGCATTTACAGGCTGTAGGCCCTTGACCAGTGATTTGAATCATTTGTGCCTCAGTTGTCTTACTGTAAAATGGGGACAGTGTTCATCTTTTGCAGTTTTTGAGGGATAAAAATATGTCTAAAGGTCATGTAGACCCCTGGTGGTGCTAAGAGGTGCTTGGTGCATGGGAGCAGCTGTATTATTGATTTATTCCTACCTGGCCTCCCAGTTAGAACAGCAGAACCACATCCAATTGAAGCAGGCTTGCTGCTTGACACAAACATGACCAACTTCAGCCAAGAGACCGCACTTTGGGGGTATCGTTCAGTCCTTAGATAGTTATTGAACACCTATGTAGTGCCATTAGGCAGCTCTTCTAGTTCCTTCCTTGCTGGTCTTGCTTTCCCTGTGGGACTGAGCCTGGCTTCTGGGGTATGGCCTCATCTACCACTGGTTCCCACTCAGGAGGGGGCACACTCAAGTGAGCATCCACACACTAGAACAGAGCTCCAGTGTTTGGCTGGACATTAGGGGGCTTTGTTCAGGAAGCTCATTTTTCTCTTAGAGCATAGGCCGTGCCCTGTGCCCTCCCACCTTACCTTAGAGTTATTTGCAGCTCTAGGCGCCCTAATCACATGTTCTACCCCCACACCCCCCTTGAAAGAGGCAGTGAAAAAAAATAAAAAGAATAAAGAGGGAATGAAGTGATCCAGGAAACAGGCTGTGGGGAAGAGCTCGCATTGTATCGTCCATGAGTGATGAAACTATGGATGATCCTTCTTCCTCTTCGTCCCTTTGTCCTTTCCTTGCCAAACTCTCTTCTTGAGTTGTCAATGGAAACATTGGTTATAATCTGTTTTTCTAAGTTGCAAATACATTAAAAAAAAAATACCCAAGCTGATTGGTACACTGAGACCACTTAACATTGGGTATTTCTGCTTTTTCTTGTCTTATGTGAATATGTAGAGCAGGCATTATGAGTTTTTATTTTATTTTTATTTATTTATTCATGAGAGACACAGAGACACAGAAAGAGGTAAATACACAGGCAGAGGGAGAAGCAGGCTCCATGCAGGGAGCCTGATGTGGGACTCGATCCCGGGACTCCAGGATCATGCCCTGGGCCGAAGGCAGGTGCCAAACCGCTGAGCCACCCAGGGATCCCCTGAGATCTTTTTTTTTTTTTTTTTTTAAAGATTTTATTTATTTATTCATGAGACACACACAGAGAGAGAAGCAGAGACACAGGCAGAGGGAGAAGCAGGCTCCATGCAGGGAGCCTGATGTGGGACTCGATCCCGGGACTCCAGGATCATGCCCTGGGCCGAAGGCAGGCGCCAAACCGCTGAGCCACCCAGGGATCCCCTGAGATCTTTTTTTTTTTTTTTTAAGATTTTATTTATTTATTCATGAGAGACACAGAGAGAGAGAAGCAGAGACACAGGCAGAGGGAGAAGCAGGCTCTATGCGGGGAGCCTGATGTGGGACTCGATCCCGGGTCTCTAGGATCACGGCCTGGGCCGAAGGCAGGTGCTAAACCGCTGAGCCACTCAGGGATCCCTGATTCCCTGAGATCTTATTTTGATTGTCATCAAGCATTTATTATCAATTTCACTTTATTTACAGCACTAAAAAGGCAAAGAATATTTCTTCTGTTTGCATTTGACCAATTTAAGGTTTGGGCTTTTCCTGAAGATTTTCCCACTATTTTAGGCCAGTTTAGTTGTTTTCAGTTTCACTTAAAAGAAACCGAGGCCTAGTTCATGTGCTATTTGTATTCCCAGCACTAGCTTCTTGAAACTTAGATCTTTGTTGAATGAATCAATCTGGCTCCACAAGCAGCTGACAATGGCAGGTCTTCCCCTCCTTCCAATTTTACTTTATTTTATTTTATTTTTTTTAATTTTTATTTATTTATGATAGTCACAGAGAGAGAGAGAGAGAGAGGCAGAGACACAGGCAGAGGGAGAAGCAGGCTCCATGCACCGGGAGCCCGACGTGGGATTCGATCCCGGGTCTCCAGGATCGCACCCTGGGCCAAAGGCAGGCGCTAAACCACTGCGCCACCCAGGGATCCCCAATTTTAAATTTATACAAGACCATGTGTCACTGAGTCAGTGATACTTTCTGGGCTCCTTTCTTCCAGTCCCCTCCATCACTGAGGCTGGTTGTGGTTGGTGTGACTTGGGAGGTCATGTGGGCCTAGAAAAAGTGGCTGATCTTGTGCCATGTTGAGTTGTGCCACTCAAATCTGGTCATAAAAGAACGAATCTCGCTGTGAGAGGGCTCACAGGCTGGGAACTGATTCTGTTACTTTTGTAAAATCACCAGTCATGAATTTCCTTAGCCTCCCTTGACCCATCTTGACCGCCCTCCCTGCTTCTAGATGGGAAGCCCTTCTCCTGGGTGCCCATGTAGAGAGCCCATCTGCCTGTAAGTCCTTTTCTAGCTTGCCCCATACCCTCAGGAGGAAAGCGCTCTCATTCTTGCTTTCTTGGTATTTTCATAGCAGTTTACTTATAATACCCACAAACGGCTCATTATATGCCATGTACTATAATAGGAAGATCTTGCATTTTAGAACCACAAAGCCTAGTCTTGAGTCATGATTTCCCCATTTATAACATTAAACAAATTACTTGGCCTTCAGTTTCTCATCTGTGCAAAGGGAATAAGAATATCTACCTCATGGGACTATTACAAAAAATAAATGAGATTGTGGAATATTGCTAACATTGCACTTGGACGGACATTTATAGCTTTGAATGCACATATGAGAAAAGACAGGCAGAAAAATAATGAGCTACACTTTCATGTTCAGATCTAGAGAAAGAACAACTTGGAGCCAAAGGTGGTGAAAAGAAGGAAATTAATAAAGGGAACTGGAGGGTATTATGCTGAGTGAAGTAAGTCAGTTGGAGAAGGACAAACATTATATGTTCTCATTCATTTGGGGAATATAAATAATAGTGAAAGGGAATATAAGGGAAGGGAGAAGAAATGTGTGGGAAATATCAGAAAGGGAGACAGAACATAAAGACTGCTAACTCTGGGAAACGAACTAGGGGTGGTAGAAGGGGAGAAGGGCGGGGGGTGGGAGTGAATGGGTGACGGGCACTGGGGGTTATTCTGTATGCTAGTAAATTGAACACCAATAAAAAATAAATAAAAAAAAATAAAGGGAAGAAATCAAGGGAAAAAAAGACAGATATTCAACAGACAGGTGAAAGAAAAGCAGGTTGAGAGTAGATTCTTTGAAAAAAATACAAATTGATAACTCTGATAAGACTGATCAAGAGAAAAGGCACCAAAATCTAATGTCAAGGATGAAAAGAGGGCACGACTATGGATCCCCTCAGTCTTTAAAATGATCATAGGAGGATAGTGTGAACCACTTTATGTCAATAAATTTGAAAAAATATCACCTGGCTTCCCTAAAAAACCACAACCCCACAAAGATCAACACACAAAGAAATAGAAAATACACAAATAGTCTTTTCCCTTTTAACCAGAATCTGTGTTTAAAAGTGTTTAAACGAACTCTAGGGGTGGTGGAAGGGGAGGTGGGCAGGGGGTAGGGGCGACTGGGTGACGGGCACTGAGGGGGGCACTTGATGGGATGAGCACTGGGTGTTATTCTTTATGTTGGCAAATTGAACACCAATAAAAAATAAATTTATAAAAAATAAAATAAAATAAAAGTGTTTAAAGGAAACTCCAGGGCAGCCCGGGTGGCTCAGCGGTTTAGCGCCGCCTGCAGCCCAGGGCGTGATCCTGGAGATCCAGGATCAAGTCCCATGTCGAGCTCCCTGCATGGAGTCTGCTTCTCCCTCTGCCTGTGTCTCTGCCTCTCTCTCTCTCTGTGTCTCTCATGAATAAATAAATAAAATCTTAAAAAGAAAAAGAAAACGTAAAAGAAAGAAAACTCCAGGCCCCAGTGACTTCACGGACAAATTCTGCCAAACATTTAAGGAAAAATTAAGCCAATCTTACATAAACATCCATTTGTGATAAAAGCTCTTAGTAGAATTCCAGTAGAAAGAAACTTTCTAACCTAAAAAGTGTTATTTTAAAACACTGTATCACAAACATCATACTTCACGGTGAAAAAGAGAAAGTTCTGTCCTTGAGGCCCGGGATCAGCTTGGTGCTGGTACAACTGTCACCTTGGGGACTGTCACAACTGCTGAGCACAGTGCCGGGGTAGGCACAGGGCCCTGGACTGAGAGAGCATTACCACGCTGCCACCATGGGACTCAGGTGAGGAAAGCTGGGCTTTCCCTATTCCCATTGGTCAGCCAAGAGCATGCCTTGACTCCAAAGCCCTCTGCAGCTCCAGTGTTATTTGGTTTTGTTACTTGGCGATTCAGGTTCTTTCTCTTAGGAGGAGTCGAGTGTGTCTTTTTTTTTTTTGCTGAGCCCAGTGGCAACCTCTTCTTGGCTCCTGGCACTTAGTAGGCTGTTAACAAATCTTATGTAGAACTGACCATCCATTTGTGTCTAAGCCATGGCCAAACCCTGGCAGAAAGTGCATCCCTCTGCCTGAGCTCTTCAGGTATTGACTGCTTCTTCCAGAGCAGGCACCTGTTCTCTCTGCACCTGCTCCCTGCAGCTGTGCCCAGAGTTGGCTAGGCAGCCCAGCCAGTGGCTCAGTTGGGCTACTTTGAGACTTGCCTGAGCCCAAAGCCCGGATATTTCCTGAGAAGCCTGGAGCAGACAACTGCTCTGGGTAGAGACTGTGTCACTGCAAATGTGGGCTGGCGTGCTCCCAGGAGGGCCCTGGCCAAGAGCGTAGGATTGCCTAGAGAAGGGGGTGCTGTGAAACATGGCACCAAGGCCCAGCCAGGGCGGCCTGTCGGCCTTTGTGATATCCTGGAGTTACAGTGACACGTTGTTCCGTGATGGTGGAGCCGAGGTCCAGACAGCGTGCTGGCAGGAAGAGTGTGCACGTGGCGCAGGGGCAACTGCCTGGCTGCAGGCTTTTAGAGCACTTGGCTTTGAAGTACCGTCATCCACTCTTTCAATTTATTGGCCATACATTGCTGTGTTCAGCTTAGAAGCTGTCACATCCATCAGATTAAATCTTTTTAATAGCAACTAGATCTTAGGTTATAAGACACCAGATTTATTTAAAGTTCAGATAGTTTTTGAAAAACATCTTGGTGTGACAGAGAGAACATTACCTTGACAAACTTGTCAAATGTTGTTTCCGCCATTCAATACTTGGGTGACCAGAGGCAAGTTACTTAACCTTCTCGAGCATCGGTTTTCTCAACTATAGAGATAAAGGAATGATAGTGATAATAATTACTATCTAATGACAATTACATTATAATTTACTATGTCCATCCCTGCATGTCTGGCCTCATTGGTCCTCACTATAATTCTGTGATGTATATTCCACATTCATCTCTCTCTTTTTTTTAAAGATTTTATTTATTTATTCATGATAGACCTAGAAAGAGAGAGAGGCAGAGACACAGGCAGAGGGAGGGAAGCAGGCCCCATGCCGTGAGCCTGACATGGGACTCGATCCCGGGACTCCAGGATCACGCCCTGGGCCAAAGGCAGGCACTGAACTGCCGAGCCACCCAGGGATCCCCTTCATCTCTCTTTTATAGATGAGGCCTTTGAGGCACAGAGAGGTTAGATAACTTGCATGCTGTTGCCCAGCTAATGAATAATAGGTCTGGGATTGGAGCCCGTGTTCATGTTCCTTACTATGCTTCTAGACTGTTTCATAGGGAATTGTGAGAACTAAGTGTGATCACATATGAAAAGTACCTACAATAAAGTCTTGTACCTCTGCCCACTTCACCCTACCACCCTACCTGGGCCCTCCCACAGCAAAGCTGGGACTTTGGATTCCTGACCATGGTAGTTAGGGAAGTTCCAGATCTCTGACTGTGTGATTGGAACACAGGGTGATGGGAAGGAAAGTGGAGTCAACTTTTCACCACGTCAGGGAGTCTCATGTGGCTGTGGACAGGTCATTGCATCAGTGATCTGTACTCATGAATGTTGCGGTGGGCGTGGGGTTCCTTCCTTCCTCTCTCTACAGGAGGTTAATCACCCCTTTACCCTTGTCTGGATTTAGAACATTGCCTCATGATCCAGACATGATCCCTTTCGCTTGTTGTCTTTACTCTTTCTAGCTGAGTTAAACAGACAGTATCAGAATACACTGGCCTGAATTTGGGGCTTCAGTGGCTGGGGTGAATCAGTCATGGGTTGGGAGAGGGAGACAGTGTCCAACACAAGTGAAACATGGAGGAGTCTGGGGGTGGAGTCAGGTGTCAAGGGTGGATCATTTCCTCTTGTGCCTTACCCAGGCCAGGGCCTAGTCGGGCCTGGTGAGCCCAGAGATACAGGGACTCTCCCTGTATCTTCGCTTGTTCTCACATGTGCTCGGTCTCTTTCTCCAAGGGACAAGGAAGATTGTTTAGTGAGGCTGTTGGTCTAAGAACATGAACTGTTCTCCGGAAAGCTCTTTAGTAAGATGTTGAGAAGATTCACTTGTTAATATGAAACACACAAGCATATAACATATGCATACATGTTATTTATTGACTTTCTTTCTCCTTGAGGGAACACTTGAGACTGTGCTATACTAAGGCAGTGATGGGGATGGAAGCTGTAAAATGGGGATGGCTTACTTGTTGCCTTGGGAATTTAAAAACCACAACAATGTGCTTTTCTTTTGTAGGTTTGTCTGCGGATTTTGAGCATCTGAAGTTGACCTCTGCTTTAAGCATTTGCTGCTGCTCCCTCACTGCCTGAAGAGATGTCTGTCGCTTATGATGATTCCATTGGAGTAGAAGTGTCCAGTGATAGCTTCTGGGAGGTAATGCCCATGCTTGCTTCCTCATGAACGTGGAAACCAGGCTGATAGTGCTTGACTGACCTGGCTTCTTTTGGCTGGGATTGGGGGGAGAGATGAACAAACCCCTAACAGACCAGGTCTCTGTGGTCAGATTCAGATGGTGACAGGTGTGGCTAAGCTGTCAATGCAGGCAGTGAACTTACCTGACTAGGAAAGACTGGTAAAGAGGCTAGAGGTGCTTGTCAAGGTCTTATCAATTTGTTCTGGGATCTTCCTTTTCACGCTTAGCTAGCCATGATGTGACTTGGTGCTGCATTTACTCATTACTGGGCTTGGCTTGAGAGGCAGTGTTACTTCTTTTGTGTGGAAAAGTGGGTGGCAGTGATGTGACATCATGGTGGACAGTGTGGGCAGGTTGGCCAGAGGGGGGACCATCTGTCCTCAAGCCTGTCAGAGCATCTTTCTGTGGGTTTAGGCCCTTGAGGAACTCCTTTCCTGAGTAGATCTTGGGGAGATGAGTTGTTCTTTCTGGAAGTCACTCTTCCTCAGCCCACTTTTCCCTGCCTGCTGCTTAAAAGAAAGCCCATTTTTTGTCCTTGAGGCAAAACCTCTGGATATTTCCAGGCAGCTGTGGGGTTAGTGTAAGGAATACTGGCTTTGCATTTGGAAAGATCTGAGCTCTGGTCTCAGCTGTGCCATTGCTAGCTGTGTGACTTTGGGCAAGTTGCTTGACTGATCTGAGCCTCAGGTCTTCATCTCTAAAGGGAGATGATAGGGCTGCCTTGGTGGCTTAGTAGTTTAGTGCCTGCCTTCGGCCCAGGGAGTGATTCTGGAGTCCTGGGATCGAGTCCCACATTGGGCTCCCTGCATGGAGCCTGCTCCTCCCTCTGCCTGTCTCTCTCTCTCTCTCTCTCTCTCTCTCTCTCTCTCCCCTCTCTCTCTCTCTCTGTCTCTCATGAATAAATAAATAAAATCTTTAAAAAAATAAAATAAAGGGGGATGATAATGTCCTTCGAGAGAAGCTGCATGATGGAACAAGAGTATAGACGTCAGCACCCACGTGGGTGCTTTCCTGACCCCAGACTCAACTAGTGCAGAGATGGGGAGGATGCTGGGGGTTTGCTGGGGACTAGCACGAATTAGTTTTATAGACGTTGATTGAATAGGTATATAATATTGTCTGAGATCAAATACCATGTGATATTGTCTAATAGAGACAATGATAGGTGCCCAATTTTTAAAAAGATGGGCAAGGAATTAAAAATTCTGGTAACACTTTTCAGGGCACCTGGTTGGCTCCGTTCGTTAGGTGTCTGACTCTTGATTTGGCTCAGGTCATGATCTCTGGGTCACAAGATGGAGCCCCGTGTTGGGCTCTGCACTCAGCAGGGAGTCTGCTTGAGATTCTCTCTCCCTCCCTCCCTTTTCCTATCTCTCTCTCTCTCAAATAAATCTTTAAAAAAATTCTATTAACACTTAATTTTTGAGACTTTATTGCTTTTTTATTAAAAGTATGTGTTCTGTGAGCAACTACTATGTGCTAGGTCCTTTGAGTCTCAAGTGGGAAATGTGTCAGCCCAATTCCTTGTCACTCTGCTGGTAGCAGTCTTCCTGGTGGGTATCCAGGCCAGAGCTCAAATTTCAGTAGCAGAGGTACATCTGCCCCAGGAAACATTTCACAGAAGGCAGCAAAAGTGACAGAATTACAATTGAGTCCCAGCTACCGTAGCAGCAGCTCCCTGGCATTGTTTGGTGCGTTCTCTTGATGTGGAGGTGTTCAGGGATGCTGGTGTGGGTTGGGCATGAAATACACGGAGTTGTATTAGAACAGGCAGTTACAGGATACAGTTTGGAGGTGCCTCTGGACAGTGCTGGAATTCAGGACTGCTCCTCTGCCCCCTTGTGCAGGTTCAGGTTCATGGGCAGTCATGTGTTACTTGCTTGCCCCCAGGGAGGCTTTGGCCTTGCCAGCATTGCAGAAGTACTCAGGGAGCCAGCAGTGGCTGTGCAGAGCCTTCCCGTGAGCTCCTGGGAGGCTGGCCTTTGGGAATGCAGATCCTTGTTAGTTTCAACACTGAATCAAAACTAGATAGAATCCTTTAGAGGTGGGGAAACTTTGTTTTGTAACTCTGGTGACATTGCCATCTGGTACTAATCAGTACCTGCCTTGAGCTAGATGGCGGTGCAGAGGCCGGCACACACAGCAGGTCTTGTGAGCCATAGGCCAGGAGAGGCAACCAGACAGGTTCAGATGCATGCTTTGGAGGTGGATGGCCTGGGCTTGACTTCCTGCTTCAGGGGATAGGGGCACTTTGGGCAGGTTGCTGATTTTTCTTTCCCTTCATTTCCCAATTTGTAAAGTGGGGTTAGAAATGGTACCTATATCCTAGTATTGTTGTGAGGAATGATCACGTGTAAAGCAGTGTAGGGCATCGGGACAGGTGCAGACTGAGAGCTGTCCCTCTGATGTGGGAGCTGGGGGTGGTCAGCACACACGCAACACATCATCTGTGCCTGCAGGGTGCATTTGGCAGCATCATTTGAATTACCCAGTTGATGGCAGAAACTGTTCTGGAGAAATGAGGTAACTAAATATAGTGCTATCACAGAAGCCTTTAGCTGCTTCTTAAAAAAAAAAAACAAAAAAAACCAGTAGATAGAAGTTGCCAGTGTACAGTGTCAGCATATATTAAATCAAGCGGCTTTAAGAAGTCCTGTTGCTGATTTAAGCTCTTAGGCTCCCTGTGAAATTCTTAGCTGCGATAATGTCAGTGGACAAGAACATCTCCTTTTGCCCGAGGAATGCTAAGGCAAATGGTTTATTTTCTAGTCAGGCTCCACTCATCTTGTGATGGTATCTCTAAAATTATTCTTCAGTTTATAGAAATCAGCAGTGCCGTCACCCTCCTCCTCCGTGTTGGCTGTTCATGGAACGGAGGAACAATTCCTCAGGATGAACCCACCCCAGTGAGCTCTGAGTCACTTGGGTGCCCACTGCCAGCCACTCATCTCTCCAAGCTGCCAGCAGGGTCCCTCTTTCCCACAGGAGGTATCTTATCGCTGATGTGCCCCCAGACCTGTACACATCTACAGAAAGCCTTGTGGCCTGGAGGTGGAAAAGTCCTTGTGCTTAGTTTTACTCCTTTCCACCAAAAGGTACTCACTGGAGAGCGGATCATTCCAGAATCCTCTTCTGCATGCTGGCTGTGTGCCTGCATGGGAGGGACACGACCTGACCCTCCAAGAGGCTTTGGCTGTGACATCTGGAGGTAATCTCTCATGGGAGGAGACAGACACTAGCTGGATCATCGTGTGGGGTGCTGTAAGATTGCTGGAGCGCTCGGGTGCAGCAGGGCTCCCGCTGGAGAAGGGGCAGAAAGGTGCATTAGAAGACAAGCAGGACTGGCATCACTAGGCACTCATGTGTTTGCTAGATGAGTTGAGTGAGCAAGTCCTGGGATGAGAGATCACCCACAGGGACTAATATCATTTGGAGGTATTTGGAGGGGACACTTTCTGTATTACCCAATACTTACAGTAAGCCATTTGGAAAAGAGGAGCAGGCTCTGATTCTCTCAGTGAAGGCTCCCAGAGGAAAGAGGACAATGGCCTCCATGTGGGGAGGAGGCAGTGGGGCCAAGCCGCAGTCTGCCTCTGAGTGTCATGGCATTCAGAGGAGAGGGCCTGCTGGCTGGCATCACCGGAGAAGGCATGTGGCGTTGGTAGGGCTGGACTTTGAGATGGGCTGGCAGTCTGTATTGAAGCAAAGTCTAGAAGCCAGAATGAGCACAGCATTGCAGAAGGCTGAAGACCTGGAATTCTTTGGAGCCCAGGGTTGTTTTGGAGGCCAGAAGTCACGTGGGATTGGGTAGGTTGGAGCCAAGAGGAGATTGTTCCCCAAGTGGGTGTCTTCTCCAGCATGTTGGAGCTTGGCCTGTCCTCCACAGGTTTTTCAGCATGGGGTAAGGTGGCTCAGTTACTTCTGGCAAGTCTCCTGGCTCAATCCAAGAGCCTGAGGGCCCTCCCATTGCATCCTCTGCTTCTAGGGCCTACTTCTGGGTCTTCTCTTAGGCCCCAGAGCTGGTGTACAGAGAACCTAGGCTGCAAGGTGTGGGGGTTTTCACATGTCATTAGTGCTTTCAGGGAAAGCCTGGCTGCCTCTGCCTTTTGGGGGGCTCTGGGCACGCAATGGTGGGTGTGTCGCCAGCAGGCCTGCTGCTGCCCGAGTCTTCAAGGGCTCCTTGGTGGCCAGGCTGGGAGGACAAACTGCTAATTTCAGGAACCAGGCCCTGAATCTGCCTCATCCCCAAGGCAGGGCTTCTGCGCAGCTGTCAGCCACATGTGCAGTTAGAGCTCAGATCTCCCTGGAGAAGCCAGGCTGGGGCTGACCTGTACTGCACTCTTCGTGGGCACAAAAGGCCCTTGAGGGAGAAGAGAATTGGGGGGATGAAGAGAACATAAATATATTACTGAAAATGTTCTAAGGATGTTAGACCTAAAGAGTTGGCCTGTACCTCTGGGTATTTACCATCTCCTTCAGAGCAGGCTCTCCTGGCAGCTTCCTCTCCAACTGTGGAGAGAGTATCACACGAGAACATCTCCACATGCGGTGCTGTTTTGTCTGGAAGACCATCCACATGGAATGGTGTGCATTTTTCCTATCCCTCTAGAACAATTTTCTGGTGACATATTTAGAAGATGCCACTGCCCTGTGTGCATCAGTTCCATGGAGCCTGATTTGGCGCCTGCCATGGTCCAGACCCGGGGCTGAGTCCTGGGGTCCCAAGATGATGACGTAGTCTTGAGACCCCGGAGCCAACATTTGCCGTGTTGGGCAGTTACAGGGCACCAGGGTGACTCTTGCGAGTGGAAGCTTGAGGTGCGTGGAAATAAATCACTTTACTGCTCTGCAGCAGTGACCTGTTCCATTTTTTCTCTGGCCACCGTCTGCATACGCAGACCTGGACGGAGTTTCCCATGTGCTGGCCTGTCTGTGGGTGTATCAGCTTCGTTGTGACCCCGCTGCTCTCCCACTGAGCTCCCAGCAGGCTGGTGGCATGCCTTGAGTTCCCTGAAGTTTCTAAAGGAACCCCTGATTCATTCTTTCAGGTGAACTATCTGCTGTGTCGGGACTGAGGATTAGGGCCCTGGCCTCCCCTGTGTCGTGTTCAGTCTGTTCTCTACCTTGAAGCCAGGGCAGCTCATCCAGAAGAGCAAACCTGTATGATTCTTTGCCCCCTGTGGGAAGCTCCAGTTTTTCGCATCACCTCCAAAGTAAAACCATACTCTGTAGCATAACTAAGGCATAAGCATGTGTTGGCAGCTGCTGGACCACCTGGTCCTTCCTGAGGAGCAGCTAAACTGAGCACCCCTAGGTGCCTGTCCACAAAGAGCTGCCTCCCTTCCTGGTGGTCTTTCCTCCAACCTGACCTCATTTCTTTCCCAGCTCCTCCTCCAAGCAGTCTTCTTGACCCCTTCTAGCAGCCTTGGCAGCCTTCCTGCATGCCCATCCAGTGTGTGGTCTCACTGTTTGCTCTGGATCTGAACAACCTGAGGGCAAGGACGTCATTCTCACCTGATATGCTGAATGATTGTTGATTTGAGTGCACCAAGTAAGTCAGAGAAAGGAAGAGGTTTAATGCTAGCTAGTAAGACATGCTTTTTTCATAAGCTTACAACAAAATATTTGGAAAGGAGATATGTATGGAAATAAGCACAATAGTGAGCAGAACCCATTCTTTCAGTAAACATTTATAGAGCACCACTATGTGCCAGGCCCCGCTCGAAGCCTTGGGGATACAGCATGAATAAAGCAGACAGAAATGACTTTTAAATGGTCCAGGTGAAGCATTGTGAGGATGTGGAAGAGGCTCTCCCTCTGGGCACTCCAGAGCTGTGTGTCAGAGGTGACTCTAAGTGAATGGAGACTTTTTGTCCCTTGCTCCTCTATCCCATACATGGGTGTGTATTTGGATAGGTTATCAGGCTGTGTGCACGTAAGCTCTATGCTTATGGTCTGGTCTGTGTACTTTTAATTTAGTGATAATGACTAGCATTTATTGCTTCATGCTAGACCCCTGTTCTGGCTTATATGGATGCTCCTGAGCCTCACAACTGCCTTCTGAGATTGTGATCTCCACTTTACAGTTGGGCAAACTGAGGCTCAGGTGGTTTGCTGGTGCCCAGCTTCACATAAAGAGTAGGTGATGGAGCTGGGATTCTGGCCCAGGCACCTCCCTGTAGAACTGCTCTCTAGCCTCAGCTGTCAGCCTCCCAGGAGCTCCTCAGAGAAGAGAAATGTTCTTTTGCTCTGACTGCCCCACACTGAATGCTTCTACTTCAGTATGAAGTCATGTCCTGTGTGGGGTCAGACCCTGGCACCACCTTTGCTAGTGATGACCCCGAGGGCCCAGAGAAGTGAGATAGCCCAGTTTCCTAGGCAGTGACATGGCCTTGCAGATTTCTCCTCCCCAGGATGGCTGCAAGAATCGATAACCCGCACAGGGCAGGGGCCTCAGGATTCCTGAGCCTGAGGGGCGTGCAGCCTCCTCACTTAGTTCCCTTCTCAGCCCTGCACGCGAATGTTGCATGCATGGGAACAGGCAGAGGGGGATGAGTCGGGCGGCCTTTCATCTTGTTGGTACGGGCTTGTTCCTCCCTTGTCGAAATGCTGCTGTTCTAAATGCTGCAAAAGGAGCCATTCTTTAAGATAATTGTTTTGCTGTCAAGCTTTTCCTCTGAAGATAAATTATTTTCCCATCTGATTTCAGTGATGTCAAAGTAACTTGTTTTAGTCATGTAAGATAAAACTTTCCCTTTCTACTTAGTAAACAAATAGAATAACAGATTTTTAGAGCTGGTGGGCTCTTAAGTGCTCACTTAGACTGTGCTGGCTTAGCTCCATGGAGACATTTGTATACAGATGTTTGGAGCTGGCGCTGAGGGATCCAGGTATGGAGATGGAGTGAGGGAGCTCATGGTCCTATGGCTGGGGTGTGTGTGTGTGTATGGGTGTGTATGTGTGTATGCATGCATGCATGCTGTGTGTGGTGTGTGTATGTGTGTAGTGTGGAGGGGGTTAGTAACAGAAATCATGAAGGGAGAACCAGGGATTCAGATGCAGGGGACTCAGGAGAGGTGGGATACTGTGAAAGCAGCAGTTTGGAGAGGGGATGGTCAAGGAAGGAAGGGGGTGCTATTCCCACTTTTCCAGTCTTGGCAATGTCTCCACCGGGTAATTTGGCTTTGTTCCCCAGGGGTTCGCCCTGTTTCAGATAACTAACTGCCTCCTTTCACCATTAGAGGAGTTTCTACCAAAAGCTTCCAGTCTTCATTGAACCCTTACTTATAGACCCGGGGAGACCATCTCCCTTGCCAGGTCAGCGGCTGCTCTTGTGGCAATGAGTGCCGCACATCCAGCGCCTACCTGTATCGAGAGGGAGAATCAAAGAGTTGTGACCTGGGCACTTGGCATCTGTGTTGTCAGGCTGTTTCCTGGGCACTTGGCTGAAGGACGAGTGTGTGCGAGTGTCCAGAGACCATGAGCTCGAGGGTGGAGTATTAGGGGTGATGGCTTGTAGGTAGGTGTGCGCTATGACATGGACAAGTCCTTGGGTGCAGCTGGGCCTTGTTGACATCTGAGCAATATGTGCTGAGCACAGTGAACCCAGTGGACCACTCTAAAGGAGTTGTTCAGTTCTAAGATAACTTTGTTTCAACACCTCCTTCCTTTGCACTTTGTGTTTTGCTTTTGGAGTTAGATCTGCAAACTGAACTGAGATTTCTGAGTTTCTTTGTCTTCCTTTTTTTATTTGAATGTTTAAAGATCGATGATGATCTTTGAAGTTGCTGAAGTCTTTGTGCTTTAGAACTGTCATGTAGCACAGGGCGCCTTTGCTGGGTGAGGAGCCTCATTTTCTTCACCCTTCTGCTTGATGAGGACAGTTCCAGGATCAGATGGCAGGGCCGGTTAGCATTTTGAGTGAGAGTTGAACATAGGAGCTGGGAACCAGAGTGAGGCGGCAGGGCAGTGGCAGGCCTGGTGCTGGGTCACATTCAGCCAGAGCACAGATCAGCCTCCCGGGTGGCCAATGAACGGCAGCAGAGGCAGGCCAGCAAGGGATTGGGTCTGTGACCCTCTCGGAGCCCTGCCAGGTAAAGAGCATTATCCCGTCTTGAGGATGGCAAGCCCAGTGAGGTTAGGGTTAGTCCGGGTGTGGGGGGGTGGACACCAAGATGGGAGCTCCTGAGTCCTCTGTTCCAGTGCTAGGCCGGTTGGGATCCCAGAGGGTGAGTGAGCTGGAAGGCAGAGGGAGAACAGAAGGAGGGAGTGAATGAAATCCTATAGAAACAAGGACCGCCACAGCACAGTTGGAAAGCCAGGCAGAGAGTTGATGGTTTTCCAGAGATACTCCTTACTCCCCTGTGCTTTCAAGCACACAGCAGATTTCACAACCCTAACATCCATAGTGACCTCACTGGGGAAGGAGGGCTCAGAGTAGGGGGGTTGGGAGAAGCTGAGCGAGGAGGCCCTGTGCCGGCACCTTGGGGCCGCCCTGCCATTGTGCGTGGAATAAGGTGTCTGCCGTGCACCCTGCCAGGAACGTGGCTGGGGATGTGGTGGCACTGCAAGGCCCAGGTGGCACTGCCTGGGACACGGGCAGACTGGGGATAAACTGCCTCGCATCATAGATTTGACTGAAAGCCTTGTCAGCATAAGTGAGGCAGCTGTGGGGCTCTTTCCAGATTGGCAGAAGCATTAGTGATCTGCTCATTCGTCACCCTGGAGTTCCTCTGTGATGGTGCTCCAAGAGCCGGTTCTTAGCTTTTGTGAGGAGAGCCAGAATGACTCACTGGATTAAGAACTTGGTAAATAAAGGATCATGAGTTACTTCATTGCCCATGCCTCTAGCTGAGGACTTAGCAATCCCCGGGCCCTTCCTGTGTACCTGGAGCCGGAATTCCCACTCCCAGCACCGTGCAGGCATCAAGAGATATTATAGAGTCCCCTCTACGTGCCTGGCATGGAGGAGGGGGAAGAATGAAGCCACAGTCCTTGCCCTCAGAGCCCACTGTTAGCACATTTGGGCATGCAACAGCAGATGTCCGTGGAAGAGGAACAAGGGATGGGCTGAGCTGAGGGGAAGGCTTACCGAGGGGGTGGCATCTTGTATAGCTCATGCTCTGTGGGCCTCATATCCTGCCCCAAGCCTTCAGAAAGCAGCCTTGCCCCCCCCCCCCCCCCCCCCCCCCCCCCAGTTACCTTCTGCTCTTACCACAAGCATCATTTCCTTCAGGCAGTCCTGACCACCCAGAGTGTTCCTTCCAGAACTGGTAACTGTCTGTAATTGGGTTATTTATCTGACCATAAGTTCCAGGAAGGTAGGGACCACCGCGGTTTGTTCACCACTATATCCCTCGTCCCCCACTTAGTCCTTGGCACACAGTTAGGTGTTCATTACACACTGGTGTGTGGCAGGAGGGTGGTACTAGGCTCTCAAAAATTGAGTTATGAGGGCTTGAGGGGGCAGCCAGCCGGCTGGGTGCATTGACAAACTCTTCAGTTAGAAATCCTGGAATTACAAAGGACCCCTGGAAATCATCTACCCCTGTCTCCCCACTGCATTTTGTCTCCCAATGGACAAAATGTAGAAATGGCCAGGTCTGGTCAAGTGACGCCTGAGCCAGGGTAAGAGCACGCCTGGCTGGGAAGAAACCCATGCTTTCCCAGTGCGTTCAGTCCTTACGAAACCAGTTCTACCTCCACCTTACAGCTGAAGGAATGGAAACATGGGGAGGGAGACCCACACAAGGTCATTTATTTGGGGGCAGGGCCAGATGTTTGCCTCTCCCTCCTGAGGGGTGCCTTCGTCAGAGAGGGCCGGGGGCTAAGGGACTCAAGGCAGGTAACAGAAGCTCATTCAGCCAGTTCCGTTGCCATCTGCAGGACTGTAATTAAGGAATCTCAGAAGGGTCATCTTTTATCCTTGTCTCTCAGAAAGGCTGGCTGAAAAATATCCTGGAGCTGCTCCGTGTATTTTGTCAGCTTTAAGTGAAACATTGGACTCTGACTCTGTGGACTTGAGGGAGGGAGGGACACCACCAAGGCTTTTCTTTCTGTCCAGTCAGCTTGGCACAGCTGGCTCACCCTTGAACCTGCCTCTCCACAGTGTAGAAGGAGCAGTTGTGGTGCTTGGGCCTTCAGGGTCACAGGTTAAAGGGCATGAGCCTTGTGTGGGTGAAATCAAGGTCATCTTAGTGGTCTTAGTAGTTTACAGGTTTGGGGTTCCTCCCATGAGCCTTGGCGGCACACAGTGGAATCAGAAGCAGGGCCAGTACATTACTTTTCAGTCTTGAACTGTGTCTGTGGCCTTCCCTGGGATCCGTGGGGCTGGTTGGAAGCACACTCATCACCTGATGTCTACCTGTTAAGTCTTGGCTTTACTCTCTCTGTTCTCAGCCTGAGGAAGATTCTAGAAGGTGGGCTCTGCCTCTTTCTGGCTGCATGATTGTGGGTGACTTTGCCTCTTTAAGCCTTGGTTTCCTTTTCTGTAGAATGGAAACACTAATAGTACCCACTGCCAAGGATTGTCACAGGATTAAATGAGGTGATACATGCAGAGGTGTTAGCATGCTGCCTTGCAGTATAATAGAGCATACACATGCTCTATTATGATGCTCCTGCTGATGAGAAACAGTGTGTGATGCCAGAGGCTTGCAGCCCAGCTGGGGCGGGGCGGGTAAGATGAACAACTGTGACTCATGTGGGACAAGCTGTGGCTGCAGGCCATGGGGACAGTGTGTGGGAAGGCCCTCGTGGCCCCCAAGTGGACCAGCAAGCAGGAGCCAGTGGTGGGGAATTGGTCCCGACTGTCTGCAAGTGCAGGTGATGCAGGCGCTCCCTCTTGGTGGTCTGGCAGGAACAGCGGTTATCAGGGAGGCCTCCATGGGGAAGACAAGCTGAGCCTTAATAGAGAACTGCATCTGGGGCAGGTAGGATGAGACTCCACACCCACATCCTTTGCCGTCCTTCTCCCTGCCCTGGACGCTAGCCCTTTCCCTTTGCTAGAGATAGGGCTTGTGTGAGCGCAGGCTCTTGTGGACCTTATAGCCTTGCTTTGTGTGTAGGTATTTTTAATTCTCATCGAAGACCTCATGCTCCCTGTCATTCTGTTTCTTTTTCTCCACTGTTGGGGAGGTCTGTGCAGGTCGTGGTGTCTACACCTAGCCCTGCATGTCTCGCTGCTTCCCTCCACATCACTGTGCATGCCATGTTCATGCCTGCCATGCGTTCTCCAGAGAAAAGACTCCTGTGTGCCCTCAGCCCAAGAGAACATTTCTGTGGGATGTGACTCAGGAACAGAATTGCTGGGTCCTCATAGGGCATGTGTATGCTTAATGACTGCCTGGTTATTCTCAGGCCCATCCCAGTCTGTTTTCCACCAGTATGTGCAGTAAGGGTCCTGTGTGCCCCCTCTGTCCCACACTTGGTGTTTCCCATCCTCGAGTCCGCCAGTCTGTAGGGATGAAGAGCCTTCGATCATCGTATTCCCCCATCACACGAGGCTGAGCCCCTTGCTGCTGTGAGCCCCATAGATTTACTTCTTTCTGAAGTTGCCCTAATCATACCCTTTGCCCAGCTTCCCTCAGGGCCTGTCTTTTTCACGAAGATATGTAGGACCTCCCTGGGATATTCCAGTTTAGTCTTTTGTCAATTTTGACATAGCAAATGAGGAAATAGGGTTTGCACCCTGTTAACTTTGTCCATGATGTAGGTTTCTGAACAGGAATCCTTAATTTTTTTTAATTTTTTTAAATTTATTTATGATAGTCACACAGAGAGAGAGAGAGAGGCAGAGACATAGGCAGAGGGAGAATCAGGCTCCATGCACCGGGAGCCCGACGTGGGAATCGATCCCGGGTCTCCAGGATTGCGCCCCGGGCCAAAGGCAAGCGCTAAACCGCTGCGCCACCCAGGGATCCCGGAATCCTTAATTTTTGATGTAATAAAATTTATTTATACACGTAGGCACACAACTGTATAAGTATTTGTACAGCTTTGACTTTGGAAATTTTAAGGATCCTGCCTGGCCCTAAGTCACACAGATAGTCACCTGCATTGTCTTCTAGTCATTTATCGGTCCTGCCTTACATTTTTATTGAGTGCCAGCCACGTGGCAGAGCCGGTGGGAGGCAGTGTAGAAAGAGCAGTGGATGAGGAAGACAAAGGTCCACACTCTCTTAGGGCAAAGAGTTGGATAGTATTTGGGCTTGATGTCCTGTGTGCTGTAGGCTCTGGTCCGCAGCACAGCTTGGGATGGTGGGAAGGAAGGCTGTCTGGGGGCATGGACCCAGGGGCTGGCTAGGGAGGGCAGAGTTTCTGGGGCACAGACTGCCCGTCCTCACGGCGTTGTGCATTCAGTCAGCAGTGAGCCAGCCAAGCCTTCACTGGTGTTCCTGGAGGGTCCAGATTCCATTAGGTTTGCTGGTGATGTTGAGATGAGCCACGGGCAAGAAGAAGCCAACACAGCACAGGGGTGGAAGAGTGTGAGCTTTGGGGCAGCCCTGCTTGATTCCATTTTCATTTGAGTCACTGGTTTCACTCTGAGACTGAGATTGTAATCGGGTGATTTGTCAGTGTGATGGGTCTGATGGTCAACAACCAAAGAGGAGAGTACAAAGAATAACCTGAGGGGCCAACCAGTGGGAGGCTCAGAGGGGCTGCAGGTCTGCGTTCACTTTCCTCATCTCCCACCTGGGATCCCCAGAGGTCTCATTGGGCTGCTTCCAGATCCTCCAGGCTTCCTGTTGCCTTTGGCCACTGTGTTCCACAGAAGGGAGTTGGCCAAGATAGGTAGTCTCTAAAGTGAGAGAGGCAGGCCTTCTCTGGAGTCCTAGTGAAAGGCGGTTCTAGGCGGTTTACACCTAAAGGATAAATGAGGAACTGGTGTGACCCGTTTGAGCAGTCCCTCTCAGCACCCCTGTAATTGTAATCCTGCTGGGTTTTAGACAGAGTCCCCTGTCTCCCTTCTTTTTTTTCCCCCCCTGTCTCCCTTCTGATACCCCATTATGCAGATGCTCTGCAAAGAGATTGCTGCAACTCTTAGCGCCAGACTCGTCTTAGCTGACTAAATTCAAGGTGTGCCTGACGCTGGATTCTCAGTGCCTGGGGTAGAGGAAAACCAGAGGAATGACTGGAGCCAGACTTTGAGACAGGGAGAGGTAGGAAGCCATGAGGAGGGCAAGCTGCTAGGGGGCTCTAGGGCCCTGGGCTGGGGAATTGTGGGTGGAGAGAGGATAGTGTGATTTCTCGGGAGGACAGCAGAGCTTTAGTGGTTGGGAGGAGTGTGTGCCGCCCCTTCCCCCCAGGAAGATGGGGGCAGAAGAGTGGCTTCTGTTGAACTCCAGAAAGATGGTGGTTCTGCTCTTTCCCAAGCCCAGCCTGTACTAACTACAGCCCCCGAGGTGCCTGAGCACTGGCACCCTGCTACCTCTGTCCTCCCACCTGCCACCTGGAGGACAGAGTGGTCCCTTCTCCTGTCTTCCCACTCTCTGTCCCCACTGCTATGGCCCCAGCCTGAGGAAGCTACCCTCGCACCTTCCCCCAGGAGCTTCACCCTCCTGAACCCCTGCAGTCCGCAGACATGGCACTCTTCAGGATGACCACCTGACCCTCGAGATTTCTCATCATCCAACACCGGCATCCCAGCTGCACCCCCCCCCCTTCCCCCATCTAAATCGCTAGTGATCCTCTTGCATTCTGTGTTCCATGTTCCGTGCCTCACAGACATCACACCTGAGTCTCCGTGCTGGTATATCTTGTCATCAACACTGTTTTCTTCCTGGAGACCTTTCTTTTTCCTCACCTTTAACCTGGCTAGCTTCCTTCTTGTCCTTGAAAATTCAGCTTGGATGTTGCCTCCAGCGTACCTTCCCCACCTCTCACTCCTTCCTGCCTCTGGCCAGGCAGTCCCTGAGGCAGAGGAGGCTGTCCCAGCCTTTCACCTGGGCCTATGTATGGTGAGCATCTGTCTTTAGTATCTTGGTACCTGAGGGAGTGAGCCTGAATTTTGAGGAAGTTAGGAACATAGATGGCTTCAGACCTAGTTTTTAAAATGGGCATTTTGGGAACCCTGGGTGGCGCAGCGGTTTAGCGCCTGCCTTTGGCCCAGGACGCGATCCTGGAGACCGGGGATCGAATCCCACATCGGGCTCCCGGTGCATGGAGCCTGCTTCTCCCTCTGCCTATGTCTCTCTGCCTCTCTCTCTCTCTCTGTGTGACTATCATAAATAAATAAAAAATAAAAATAAAATAAAATAAAATGGGCATTTTGTGAATAAATCAGTTAATAATAAGGTTTGGAAGAAATCTTGTTTATTTTTAAAATTTCTACGTCAAGTTATTTGCCATTTGTCCATCTGAAAACAAACTCGTGTTTTCAAAAGCAAGAAACTTTTAAATTACAAAACTGATAAAACAGAAATAGCTAACCATGTATGTCCTCACTTTAACATATCAGTTTGTACGTATTTGAAACTTAACTCTCCTTTACATTTAAAAAAACCAGTCATCATTATACCTCAATTTTTAAAATGTATTTTAAAAAAGAGAGAGAATACACTCCACCAAAGAAGACACATGGGTGACAGGAACAAGAAAAGATGCTCAGCATCATTAAACATTAGGAAAGTGCAAATTAAAATCACAATGAGATCATCGCTACATACTAAAGTGCCAAAAATCTTTAAAAAAAAAAACCCAACCTGCCACAGTACCAAGTGCTAGTGAGAATGCAGAACAGTTGGAGCTCTTGTACGTTGCAGTAAGGAATACAAAATATACAGCTATGTGGGGTGACAGTTTGGTGATTTCTCATAAAGCTAGACATATACTCATTGAATAACAATTTCATTCCTAAGTATTTACCCAAGAAAAATGAAGGCCTATGTCCACACAAAGACCTGTCAGTGAATGTTCACAGCTTCTTTTTAATTGCCCCACGCTGAAAACAACCATGTCCTTTCAACAGGATGAAAAGGCAAACAAGTCTATGGTGTATCCATACAATGGAATATCTCTTAGCAATTAAAATTAACATAGCATAAGCAGTAGTAACATGGATCAGCCTCAAAAGCCAGACCACATACTGTGTGATTGCCTTTATCTTGGACAGCTCGTCAAAGGGTGCTGGGGACGAAGAATCTCCTGTCCCCTTCAAAGTCCCTTTAGCTGGACTAAAAATCAAATTGACATGAAACAGATTAACAGGAGAAAATAAAATTTAATTTGTATATATGGGGAATCCACACAGACATGGCATATTCCAAAGACAGGCAAAATGAGGTACATATACCTGAGCTGCTTCTCCTGGGCTGAGGAGAAGTGGATAGGGGCCTGGGACTTCAGAGAGAAGGAATGTGATTCACAGGAAGGTGAAAAATACGAGTAAATGTTTAGAAAACAAATGTTTGCTGGGCCACTCAGAAGCGGTGGGACACAGAGGACTTTGATCAGATAGGCCTTGCTGGGTTCCTTCTATCTATCAAGCCTAGTTGGTGGTATAATGTAGGTATCGATGATGGTAGCTCTCTTCCTGGAGCAGATCCTCTCTCTAAATTCTTTGTGAGCAGTTGTGGGGGAGGTAGAGAGCTTTTCCTGAATCTGCTGGGGGTTATGATTGCTTTTTTTTTTTTTTTTTTTTTTTTTTTTATGATTGCTTTTTGACTCAGAATAATCTTCATGTCAAAGTGGCCTGTTTTGTGGCGGCCTGCCCTTGGCCCCCATGAGGGACACAGATCAGATCAGTGTTTGCCAGGGCTGTGTGGGGCAGAGATTGACTGCGGGAGGGCACAGGGAACGTGGTGGGGAGATGGAAGTTTCCGTACTTGGATATGGTGATGGCTATACACCGCACACGTTCATCTGAACTCACCTAAGCGTAGACTTGGGAAGGGTGAATATTACCGGTTGTAGATTATATTTCATGTTTCATTATATTTCACTGTAGAGAAACAGCTGTCCGTAGTTCTGCTCTTAGGACAATCTCCAGTGCCTCGCTCAGGGGAGCAGGAAGGCCACACTGCTCTGTCACTGGGCAGTTTATGGAGATGAAACAGTGATACCTGGCATATGTCCCTACGCGAGCACTAAAAGGTTGGCGGTTCCATGCCCACATGGAGCCTTTTCCCCCAGCAAAGGCCGGCAGAGCAGACATTGCTAGAGTGTCATAAACACTCCCTTCTCCCCTTGGCCTCAGCAGTGGTCACAGTGCCAGCATTTATTTATTATCTTTTTTCAATTTTATAATCTTTTATTATCCATAACAACAGCTGCTTTAACGTCTTTGTCAGGCAGCTGTTAAAGGGTGGGTGGGAGGACACCCTTAACCCTAACAAGGAAAACTCAAGCCTTTATGTTCAAGCAAAATTAGAGCTCTTTTAAATGTCCAAAGCTGGGATCCCTGGGTGGCGCAGCGGTTTAGTGCCTGCCTTTGGCCCAGGGCGCGATCCTGGAGACCCGGGATCGAATCCCACGTCAGGCTCCTGGTGCATGGAGCCTGCTTCTCCCTCTGCCTATGTCTCTGCCTCTTTCTCTCTCTCTCTCTGTGACTATCATAAATAAGTGAAAAAAAAAATTAAATGTCCAAAGCTATTAATTAGTTTAATTGAAGCATTAAACTAATTCTGAAAAAAAAAAAAAAAACTAATTCTGAATTAACATATTTGAATAACCAAGAACTAAAATGTTCAAATCTTTTCTAGTACAAAAAAATTAAATTTGCTTTAGTTATAAAAGAACTCTCTCAATATATACAACCTATACACTTCAGACATTCACAAAAATGTGAGTGGAAGGCTTATCAAAAGACATTTAATACAATTAGTTTTCAACAACCCCTTGATGGTCCACATCTACAAAGATATCCAGCCCAGCTCAACCCCCCCTCCAAAACCCACCCCCCACAGAAAAGCACATACTTACCAGAATTTTTAGCAAGTATGGTTTGGGAATTTGTTTTGTTTAAAAAAAGGCCCCCAGGGCAAGTTATTTACAGTTTAATTTCCATTGTCAACTGATCTGGACCTTGACCGGGATCGGGACCTGGACCTCTGGCGATCCACAGATGCTGGAGACTTAGATCTACTTGAAGAACCACGTTTCTGCCTCTTCTCAGACAGTGCCAGCATTTAAACCTAAACTCATGCTTCGGCAAACATCCTGCCTGTATTCCTTGCTGCTTCTCAGATTTTAAGAGTTGTCCTTTAAATATGAACGGCAGCCAAGGTACATGCTGATGGGTCGAACTGATGCGTGTCTTCTTAGGAGGTAGCTTTTTCTTTTCCCTAAATCTTTTTACAAGGGTTTTGAAAAGCAGAGAAATGGCAGGTTGCCAGAGAGCCAACATACTATGATCTTGATTACCAGTGTGGATATTGTTGGTGACAGTGATATGAAAGCCACCTCTGCCTCCTGGTTTCGTGTCAACTATCAAGTCCAAATCGAGCTGTGATGAGCTGAGCTCCTCTTGCCACCAGCTCAGCAACAGAGTTGTGTTTTGTTGGTTACTTTTTTTCTCCTTCTGTAAATTTCAAAATGACAGCAAAGCCCTATTTTAAGGGAAGTGAGCTTGCGGTGTCACTTCCAGCTGATTGTGAAATGCTTGCTTTTAGAGGTGCCTGGGTGGCTCAGTGGGTTAAGCCACCAATTCTTGATTTCGGCTCAGGTCATGATCTCAGAGTCATGAAATTGAGCCCCATGTTGTCAGGTTCTACGTTCAGTGGGGTGTCTTCTTGAGAGATTCTCTGCCTCTGCCCCCTGCTCATGTTTTCTCTCTCTCTCTGTCTCAAAAATAAATAAAAATCTTAAAAAGAAAGAAAGAAATGCTTGCTTTTGCTTTGCTAAGAAAGGGACAACTGAAGGGTAAAGTTGAAAACTGTGTGTTTTGGTGAGTAGCAGCAGCCTGGCCATGCTCCGGGCCAGAACAACAACTGATGTGGGCTCCCAGAGCTATTCGTGAACCTCAGCATTGCCTGCTGGACAATGCTGCCCAGGCCACCTCACTTCCAGGGGTCCTTACTGATCCCATGGAAGCAGGGTTCTCTCTGGCCTCCGGGACAGCCCTTCCTGAAGGGGCCAGAGCCCCTTCTCCCCCATTGCCCATCTCCCTGGGGGCCCATGTGTTCTGTCTCTCTGAGAGGTCTTCACTAACCACCACTGCCTTTACCTGGAGAATTTAGCTCAGTTGAATTCATTTAGAAATGGTAAGATTGATGAAAGTTGATTAAGATTTTTGAAGACAAGGAAGAAAGGATTGTAATAAAACAGATCATTTTTTTGCCACATTTCCTTCCAGTCCTCCAATGTCCAAATTAGCCACTAATATTTTGTCAATTATTCTCTTGTATTTGATAATTTAGATGAGCTGATCTCTTTTCAGGTGTGAAAGTAGTCAAAATCACCATAACCCTCATCAAAGCAGATAAGAGTCTGAGCTTTGCTATCAAGACTGCCCTACCTGGAGCCTTTTGAAACACAGCAGTGGCTGCACTGCTGCTGCAGGATCAGGGGGAAATGTGTCATTCTCTAAGCCTTGGTGTTCTCCTGTTCAAATGGGGACAGTTATTCCTACTTGTTAAGGCAGGGCAATATTTGGAGGTAAGACACCTGCTGTGGTGCCTGGCACATAGTGGGTGCTCAGTAGTGGGAAATAGTATTTATTGCTCTAATCGATAAGTGAAAATAATCCAGCATGGGAAGACATTAAAGCAGAAGGTACTTCAAACATATTTCTATCTATTTATATAATGATGATCACAAAAGACCTTTAGCCAATTCTGTAATATTAATTATAACATCATTTTGAGTTACTGAATTCTTTTTCTTCCTTTCTTTTTTTCCCCTAAATCTCTCTAGTCAGACATCACTTACTCTGGGTAGCTGTCCCTGGCCCCTCACTCTGCATGAGATGCCCTTCTGGGCACCCTCAGCCCCTCACTTCCCTCTGTCAGACCCCTTCCTGTGCTGGTCTATCTCCTTCACTGACCCACAGGTCAGAGCGCAGACACCAGCCATGTAGTTATTGAGAAGTTTCAAATCACTGTTTTTAAAAATATTCCTGCTAGTGGAATCTTAGTGGGAGCTTATCATCTAATGATGCAGGATGCCTTCTGAGTGGGGCGGGGGGTGTGGGGGGATGGATGAGCACCCAGGAGCCCAGCTGGCATGGAGGCTGTTTGTACAGCCGAGCGGGGCCCAGCCTCACAGTGTGGTTCTGTCTCCTAGGTTGGGAACTACAAGCGGACTGTGAAGCGGATAGACGATGGCCACCGCCTGTGCAGCGACCTTATGAACTGCCTGCACGAGCGGGCACGCATTGAGAAGGCCTATGCACAGCAGCTCACGGAGTGGGCGCGGCGCTGGAGGCAGCTCGTCGAGAAGGGTAGGGAGGCCACGGCACAGGGCGTCTTGACCTGGGTGCTCTGGGCAGCTCTCACAAGAACAGGGCAGCAGTGTGTCTCAGTTCTTGGGGCTGTGATTCATACAGGGGAGCGGCACGATGCCATCACCCAGCAGCACGGACTGTGTGGGCTTTCCTCCCCTGCAGCACATGGGGCTCCTCTCTGCAGGCAGCACCGGAGTCCCCCCTTGCGGCCCTTGTCATCCATGGGACATGCTATACTTGCCAGTTTAACTCAGAAGGGTTCCTTCAGGGCTCAGATTTGAGTAGCGCTGCTATCACATCAGAGGCCTTGCTGCTCCACACTGTGGGTTCCAACACGGAGAGTTGTTGATCTGTAAGCTTGGCTGTGTAGTGCATCAGGTGAGACTAGATGGTGACATCTGGCAGCCTTTCTGATTTTGAATGTGTGTGTGTGTGGTTTTTTTTTGTTTTTTGTTTTTTTTTTTTTTTTATTCATAGAGACATAGAGAGAAAGGCAGAGACACAGACAGAGGGAGAAGCAGGCACCATGCAAAGAGCCTGACGTGGGACTCGATCCAGGGTCTCCAGGATCACGCCCTGGGCTGCAGGCGGCGCTAAACCGCTACGCCACTGGGGCTGCCCCTGATTTTGAATGTTAACGGGAATGAGTAGAGGTGTTGTACACGTTTTGCCCCCCACTCCCTCCCGAGCAAAACACACAAGATTCTGGAGCTTAGTAACAGAACGCTGCTCTGGCTATGGATTGCGCTCAGAATGCACTTCCCAGCAGTAGAGGGGCAGCTTGATGGATTACAGGGTTTCCTGGGACAGAAGCCGAGTAGTGGGATTTTCTCAGGGTGTGCTATGGGCCAGGCCCTTCTACCGTGATGACTGACTTCAGAGGATGGGGAAGCCAGGCCACTGGTCCTGCAGTCCTGGACGGGCGGGGCCTCAGGCAGCTGCTGCTGGGTCTGGACTAGCTGCTCATCTTTCCCCTGTTGAAGCAAGTCGTCTGTAGGGCTTAGCACAGTGCCTTGGTGGAGTAGGTGTCTGGGAGTGAGACGGCCATGCCCGGGTACTGAGTAGCCAGGGAAGGGGCAGCTCCTGTGAACCATAACTGTTATTGTTTTAGTTCTAACTCCTAGGGCCCAGCTGTTAGCACTGTCCCTTGTGTTTGTTCAGAACCTGAGGTTCACAAAGCCCCCTTGTCCCCCTCACCTGTGGACTCTGCCCCTGTGTCGCAGACCCAGCAGGAGAGGGAGCTGCTTGTTTTGTAGACACAAAGGATTATAAGTTCAGGAGGGCTCGCCTTCCACGGTTCATGGTTCCTTCATGTCATTACCCAGCTTGAACAGTGACTGTCCCCTGGGAGAGCCTTGAGGTCAGGGCCTGGCTCTTCCCATCTTCATCCTCAGATTGTGTCATAGCCTCCTTCTCTCTCACCTGACCCCACGCCGCCCCACACCCTCAACAAGATGACAGGCCAAATGACGAGCTCCCTTCCTAAGCACAGTGTGCAGGGTGACCACTATCTAGAGATTTCCATCTGGCTAGAACAGGTTCCTGCCTCCAACTCCCCTTCCTCTCCCCAAGACAGGCCTTCCATTCTGCTGTGGAGACAGTCCTCTGCTTGATGGGGCAGCTCTCGAGTTCTTGCTCCAAGCCAGGCTCCAGGCTCCGCTCCTGTCATGGGATTGAAAAGAGCAGTGCTGACCTCAGGGAAGGGAGAGGGTGGGCTCTGAGCCCCTGGGGAGAGAAGTCAGTCCACTGCAGAGGCGACTCCTTCTCCGGCCAGCCTTAAGCAAATTAAAACTTCCAAGAGGCAGAAATTCATGTTTTTAAAAAGTTTAGTGACTTTAGAAAAAGAAAATGTGTATGTATAATCCCCCAGTTTCCCTAACAGAAGAATGGTTGAGTAGATCCAGCTTCAGTTCCTTATTCTTTATTCATCCCAAGCTGAAAAAGGAACAGACACTGAGAGAAAACTGAAAGAACCAAAAAGAACCCTACCCCACCCCTGCCCAGCCAGGCTGTCCTCTGGAATTCTGTCCTCACAACCAAGAGGTTAATGGACAGAGTCCCCACACAATGCCTGTCTGGGGGCCCCAGTGCCCCATAACCAGCAGCTTCTCTTCTGTGCCAGGGCCCCAGTATGGGACGTTGGAGAAGGCCTGGACGGCTCTCATGTCCGAGGCGGAGAGGGTGAGCGAGCTGCACCTAGAGGTGAAAGCCTCGCTGATGAACGAGGACTTCGAGAAGATCAAGAACTGGCAGAAGGAAGCCTTTCACAAGCAGATGATGGGAGGCTTCAAGGAGACCAAAGAAGCCGAGGACGGCTTTCGGAAGGCACAGAAGCCCTGGGCCAAGAAGCTGAAAGAGGTGCCTCCATCCTGCAGGCTGCTCCCTGCCTGGCCTGACCCTGTGCTTTTTGGCTAGTCCTGCCCTGATGCTTTGGGCCCAGGATCTAACAGGGGCAGAGATGGGGGTCCCCCCCTGGACCAGAAGCCCCTGCTGGCTAACAGTGACCAATTCCAAGACACAAAAATCCCTTTGGGCTGGTAGAAAGATTGATTTAAAATTTTTCCTTCTTTTGTATGTGTTTCCTCTGAAATTTGCAAATGATACTGATACTGGTTTTTTTAAAAGTAGCAGCTGAAGCTGCTGAGTCTTTCCCGGCTTTTGCTAGCTAGAGGCTCTTCTACAGGCACCCCCACTCTCAGCACAAAAGGGGCCCCCTTCCCCCTTCCACTGCCAAAGCTCTGCCAGCCCCGTTCTTGGGTGGACTTCCTGCTTCCTTCTGTCTCCGCCTGTTGGGTTTTCTCAGGAGCCGTACCACCTCCCTCCTCCTGAGAATCACCTGGAACAGCCCTCTGTCTTTAGGTTGTAACAACAGGCTTTCCTTCTTTCTTCTGTGTCTTGGCTCTTGCCACATCTCCTTTATCTTGCTTCTTGTCCATGGCCTTGTGTAATGACAACCATGAGGCCATGGTTACAAAACTCCTCTTTCCTCTCTAGATTGAACTTTGACTTTGGCTCAAGGAAAGAAGGATCTGTTAAATAAAGACACAGCTGTGTGTGTATGCACTTGTGTGCATGTACATGTTCTAGCTGTGTGAGGTAGCCGTGGAACACGTGGCCTGTGACTCTGCCTCCCAACATTACCCCCTCCTGTTAGCTCCGGAACTTTGGAACGTCCTTTGTATTTGCCATTCCAGCTGCCTGGCATGCTCTTCTCACAGACAGCCACACCTCCTGCACATTCTTGCTCCGTGTCATCTTGGCTGGCTCTCTCCAGCTGCCTCAGCATGGTGCCCCACCTCTCATCCCTGCTTCCCTCTCCTTCTTGGCACTCATCACCCTCTTGTTCACTCTGTTCTTCAGCTAGCTCTTGTGGTTGCCTCTCTAGCTCGATGGAGAGCTCCCTGAAAGCCAGGGTCTTGGGTGCTGCACCCTGGTGCCCAGAATGGCACCTGACCCGAAGCAGGCACCCTGTCAGTATCTGTTGAGCGTACTCCTCCCTTGTACCTAGTTGTAATTATACGACAGGCACAGCTTATACCTGTTCCTCCCCTTCCTTGGGGTGTTGCAGGCAGAGTCTGTGAAACCTCTAGTTAGGATCTTGAACTTGCGGACACGTAACACTCAGGAGCTCATTCTCCCTGCAGGTAGAGGCAGCAAAGAAGGCCTACCATGCAGCATGCAAAGAGGAGAAGTTGGCCACATCACGAGAAACCAATAGCAAAGCAGACCCATCCCTCAACCCTGAGCAGCTCAAGAAGTTGCAAGACAAAGTAGAAAAATGCAAGCAAGACGTTCTTAAGGTAAATGTGGCACATCGTTTTCCATGGTGAATGCACAAGCCTCGCCAGACACCTCTCTGGCCCGCAGTTAGCTTTGTCGCCACTTGATTGGAGGGGTGGAGAGATGGCACAGCAGTAAGACCTATTCCTGCCCTCAGGAGGCTCCCACGTGAGTGCCTTACCTTCCCACAGCCCCCTGCCCACTTCAGGATGGAGGGCAGAACTGAGTGCTGGGCAAGCAGGGCAACGGCCGATTCTTCCGCTCAGGAAAAGGTGGTGGGGTGGCCAGGGCTGCTGTGAGAGAAGTGGGAGGGACCAGCTTGTGCAGGACATGGAGGTGTGGATGTCAGCGGCAGGGGCCTGATGCAAGAGCTGGCCCGGAGGGTTATGATGACCAAGTGGTCTTGCAAGGCGAGTGAAGTAAGGAGCTTCAGGACACTGCTAACAGGCAGCCACTGAAAGAAGGTTCCAGAGCTCAAGGAGGGCAGAGGTGTGGAGGAAGACCACAGCTTAGAAGGGTTGCTCTGGTGGTGAGTGGAGGGAGTCCCATGAAGGTGGAGTGCCTGGGACGCCCAGCACACTGTGGCCACGGGGAGCTTGGAGAGGTCGGGGGAGCGGGCAGGTTTCCCCGCAGCCCCGGCAGTGAAGGCCCAGAGAGGTGTGGGTGGGGGCTGCGGGTGCTCAGCCAAGAGTCCGTGAATAGGCCCTGTGTGCAGCATCCTGGGTGCCCTTCTGCCTTTCTGTGCAGTGTGGGGGGGTGAGGGGGGGCCCTGCTGCCGTGGATTGGAGAGATCAAATGGGAGGATGGTATAAACTAGGGGGGACAAAGGGGGGCCTCTATGGATGCAGGTAGTGATTCAACCTGGAAGGCCTGAGTCACAGGATGCAAACACTAGACAGATTCATATAATTTAAAAGTTCCCAGGAAGTGAAAACTGACGTGAGCAAGGCCTAGGCCACCACCTCTGCTGAGTGGAGAGGGGTGCAGGGCTGGGGGCTGAGCTGTCTGGAGTCCTCCTTGCCGCAGTGCTGAGGGAGGAGAGATGCCAGCGTGCGTTTGGGCAGAGAGGCCCAGAGAGGTGTGGGTGGAGGCTGTGGGTTGAGCCAGGTTGAGAAGGGCTGTGTCCCGGGAGCAACATGTTGTTCTTCCCCCCAAAGGGGAAACGGGAGAGCTCTGAGCTGCTGTGTTAAACCCACCACCCTTTCAGCCTGGATGGACACCACTGAACCCAGGGAATTTAGGTGGTGGCATCTCTGTTGTGTGACCGAGGAAACTGAGTTCAGAGAGGCTTAGTCTTGTGCCACCTGGTAGTGTGAGTGAGGGAAGGCCGGACCCTCTCTCCCTGCTCCTCACTGCTGTCACTGGCATACAGGGGAGGGTGGTTGTGGGGACTGTCTACAGAAGAGTTCATCACTCAGAGCAAGCACCTGAGTCCCTTGGGGAGTGGCCCCGACTGCCCACACCTGGTTCTGGAACTGGGTCCAGTCCAGGAGTGTGGGGTTGCCAGGAGGCTGCCTCCACTGCGAGATCAGGTGAGGAGTCTGGGGCTACTTGTTGAATGGGGTGGGCACCCGGGCTTAAGGAAAATAAGGCTGGGACGATGCTCAGGGTTGCTGTTGCCATGTGTCCAGAACGGTGCCTGGAGGAGGGGCGAGGCTTCTCTGTTCCTGGGTGTGGATGGAGGGTTGGGGTGGGGGTGAGGGACATAGACACACGTACCTTTCATGTTTCATTGCCATTCACAACGGAATCTACCAAATTGGTCCAGGGTCCGAAGTCAGACATAAGGCACCTGTCAGGATGGCTGGGCCACTTTATAGAAGCTTCCCTCCTGGCTCTGTGGTCCAGCCAGTGACCATGGGGCATGATGGACCTTGTAGGCTGAGAGCTGGCCTGGAAAGGAGGGCGACTTCACCCTCCCACTCTCCTTGAAACAAGTTCTAAAAACCAGCACTGACTGGCTACATAGGCCCATCTGTGTTTCTCATTGGTCAGGCCATGACTGCGTCCTGCAGTACCTGTCAGAAGGGACTTTCTCATGTTCAGTGCTAAGTGTCCCAGTCCACAGGAGAGCGAAGGCTGCCTTTGTTTCACTCCATGGATGTTTCCTAGGAACTTTCTTTGTGCTCTGTGCTAGGAATTCCCCGATAGTGATGACCCTGCTCTGTATCTGGCTTTGCTGGGGCAGGGCTGTTTGTAAGCACAGGGAGGCCCCAGGGAGGCTCCTGTGTGTTGTTGGAGTACCCCAGAGAAGTGGTTTCTCTGTGCTGCTCTGGTGGTACCACCAGGCCCTTTGTATTTAAACCACAGCTGCATGTCTTAAGGCCTCTGACCTAGTGATCCCACGCAGAGCCTCACACGTCTAGGGAGATGATGATGATAATGAGTAGTCAGAGCATTTGGTGGTGCTCTGTTCCTCCTGCGAATGTCCACATTCTGGAAGGGATGACCTTTTCTTGGGGTCACAGAGGACCCAAGCCCAGCCAGGAGGCTCAGAAGTAGAACAAGGAACAGAATATGAGGGGGTGCCAGGAAGGGAGACTTTAGGGAGTGGGTTGGGCCTATAAGGGAAGTCTTGGAGAAGAGGGGTCTCTGGACCATAAAGGGGAGTTTTCCAGGGCTTGAGTCACAGAAGGGTGTCCAGGAGAAAAGCAGCGTAGATGGTGAGTAGATTTGGGGTCTGGAGTAGGGGCAGAGCTGCTCCAGAGGCTGCAGAGGCTGGGGTCCTAAGACATGGCCTTGATCCAGAAGGCAGGGGCAGGGCAGCCTGTAATGGTTCAAGGAGGCTCAGCCCTTTCTCAGAAGCCGGCACCATGGTCAGGGACAGAAAAGCAAAGTTCCTGGGGAGCTAGCCAGCCTGTCTGTCTGTGATCGCCCCCATTTCTCAGGGTCTCCACAGTGGAAAGGCTGCAGCCCTGCTGTGCCTCATTTTGCCCCAGGAGGCTATGATGGCCTTCCATATTTCCTTTCTGCTCAGACCCCTCGTTGAGGACAGTCTTGGAATGAATGTATGGGGATGTGACAGGCCTGGGGGACACGGGGACGGGGACTTTTTTGAATGCCTACTTCATGCAGCTTGGTGCTCATTTTGTGTCAGCTCATTTAAATATCAGAATGCCATGAAGTGGAAGTGTAGGCATTGTGGGTTCAGTTCCAGACCACTGCAATAAAGTGAGTCAAATGAATTTTTTGGTATCTCAGCGCACATAAAAGCTATGTTTACCAAATAGTGTCATTTACTACGTGTGCAATAGCATTATGTCTAAAAACAGTATACACACCTTAATTTAAAAATACTTTATTACTAAAAAACAATGCTAACCATCATCTGAGGTTTCAGTGAATCATAATCACTAATCACGGATCACCATGACAAATGCAATAATGATAATAATGAAAACTTGAAATATTGTGAGAATTACCGAAACGTGAGCAGAGACAACAGAGCGAGCAAGTGCTGTGGGAGCAATGGTACTACCAATAGACTTGCTCCACACAGGGCTGCCACAGACCCTCGGTCTCCTAAAACATGAAGTACTGTGGGGCGACTGTGGGGCGACATAAAATGAGGTTTGCCTCTACCTCGTTTTCTGCGAGGCGAAGTGAGGCTGTTAAGAAACTCTGTGCGGTACCAGGACTCGCCCCCAGGCCTGTCTGGCACTCATACCCTGTGCTCTTGCCCTGAGGTGTCCGCTGAGTCACCACTGCTGTGGGGAAGGTCCGAGGCTCAAGGGGGTCCTGGCACAGTCCTTGCCTGAGGAGAGAGGACATGGGTGGATGCTGTGGGCAGGGGTCAGTGTGGCAGTGGTGCCCAACCATGCACCCTGGGTTCCAGAGGGACCGTCCCCTCCCCAGCATTGACCTGTTTGGGCCTGCTGCTAGCTAAGAGGCCCGGCAGATGCCAGGAGTATGGTTGGCAGTTTGGAAGTGGAGGGTCTGAGACTTGAACTTGACTTTGAAAGTAGAGTCTGTCAGACTCCAGAGCTTATGCTTTCAAGTCTGTGGAGGCCTGAGAAGCTTTCCCCAGCGATGGCCTTAGTGGTGGAGATGGCATTAGAGATGAGCTTGGAGGGCCTGGCTGTGTGGGGTGGGAATATTGTTCCAGCCCAGATTGGGTGGGAGCACCCTTCAGGAGCAGAGGTAGAGTGTGAGTCTTCTGGGCTGGAATCTGAGGGGTGCCAGGGAAGGAGATCCTTGGATGCTGGGTCACAGCTCCTCACCCCGCTTACTCCTCATAAAGTCACTCAAAATGTCTGCCTTAATATAGTCACCCTATAAGTAGGCCTAGATGCTGATGATTCAGAAGGGGACGAAGGCAAGTGAGGAGCAGGGTGGTGCAGAGCCTGGCTCACCTTCTCTCCATCAGAGGGAACCAGAGTGAATGGAAATGAACCTCTGCCCTGTGGTGCTTGGATTGTCTTGTAGACCAAAGAGAAATATGAGAAGTCCCTGAAGGAGCTTGATCAGAGCACGCCGCAGTACATGGAGAACATGGAGCAGGTGTTTGAGCAGTGCCAGCAGTTTGAGGAAAAGCGTCTGCGCTTCTTCCGGGAAGTTCTGCTGGAGGTTCAAAAGCACCTAGACTTGTCAAATGTGGCCAGGTAAGTTTCCATTTTTTTTTTAAATTTTTATTTATTTATGATAGTCACAGAGAGAGAGAGAGAGAGAGAGAGGCAGAGACATAAGCAGAGGGAGAGGCAGGCTCCATGCACTGGGAGCCCGACGTGGGATTCGATCCCAGGTCTCCAGGATCGCGCCCTGGGCCAAAGGTAGGTGCCAAACCGCTGCGCCACCCAGGGATCCCAAGTTTCCATTTAGAGAAAGAGGACATCACCAGGAGGCCAGTGGGAAATTGCTTTTGAATAAAGCTCAGTCACTACTCTCCAGACTTAGGATGGCAGTGTTTGTCAGAAGAGCTTCTCCCTGGGGGTGCCTGGGTGGCTCTGTCAGTCAATCGTCTGACTTCTGATTTCAGCTCAGGTCATGATCTCAGGATTGTGGGATTGAGCCCCGTGTCGGGTGTCATGCCCAGTGGGGAGTCTACTTGGGATACTACCCCTGCCCCCAGTAAATCTTTAAAAAAAAAAAAAAATCTCCCTGGTTAGGTCCTCCTGCCCAGGGAGGAAACTTGTGCTGAGCCCATGTGCAGGTGCACAGTCGGCCTATGCTGGGCATCCCATCAGCCTGGGCCAGCTCATTGCTGGTCTGAGCTAGGCAGCCTCAGGCTGCGCATTAAGGTGAGCCATGAGCCACCAGCTCTAAGTACGACACTCGAGGTCCAGGTAGGAAGGGAGGGCCGCAGCCTGGATCAGCCACAGTTGGCATATTTGGAATCCAGCCAGGAGCATTTCTCTGTGTTTCCCAGGTTGGTGCCCTTCCCTCAGGACCATCTTACGGAGGCCCTTCCCTTCAAGTGGCTGGCTGCCCACTCAACCTTGACTTCTCGGGGGCCTCTTGGGCAGCACAGGCCCTCGGAGGCTCAGCTCTGGATCCTGACATAGAGGTTGTGATGTTCTTTCTGCACTTGCCTTCTCTTTTTTCCCACGATGCCTCCATTGGGGCAGAGGTCTGAGCTAACCATGGATGTGGATTCAGTCATCCTTATTGCAGAGCTGTGTAGAAATGACTCACAAGCTAAGACTTGTCTTTTTTTTTTTCTTTTTTTTAGACTTGTCGTTGTTAAGAAATTGCATTCCCTTTGTCTCCTGTATAATTCAGTGGAAGGGAATAATTATTGTATCGCCACTCTGCCAGTATTTAATGCTTAGGACAGTCTGTAAAGTGGGTGGCATTATTCCCCATTTACCAGGGGGGAAGCTGAGGCCAGTTTTGGTGGATTAACTTGCCTGGGGCTGCACTGCTGGCTGGGGTAGGGCAGCTGTGCCCATTATGTGCACGTTGTCCTTGGCTGGCATGCCTGGCCTCACTGAGTCCTCGAAGCCAGCCTGGGGAGTAGATGGCAGAGTAGTGTCCTAGGGCTACCATAACAAAATACCAAACCCCTGGCTTACGACAGCAGAAATTTATTGTCTCACAGTGTGGGGATGGGAAGTACGAAATCAAGATGTTGGCAGGGCCGTGTTCCCTCTGAGGCTCTAGGGGGGAGGATCGTTCCAATTGTCATTCTGTCTGCTGCCAATCCTTGGCTTATAGACACATCACCCCTGCCACGTGGCCATCTTCTCTCTGTGTCTTCATGTACCCTTTCCTCTGTGTGTATCTGCGTGTCTACATTTCTCCCAGCAATTAGGGCCCACCCTAATGACCTCATTTTAACTTAATTATTTCTGTAAAAACCCTATCTCCAAATAAAATCACATTCTAAGATACTGGGGGTCAGGACTTCAACATATGTTGTGTGGAGGACACACTTCAACTTAGACCAGATGGCACTGTGCCCACTCAACAGAGGAAACTGAGACCCAGAGAGGGAAAGGACTTGCCTGCCATGTAGGTGATAAGGGGAAACACTAGGTCCTGTCCTTCATAATCCACTTTCTAGGATGTTGAGCTGGTGTGAGCTGCTGCTCCAGGTAGAGGGTGAGTTCTGCGGCCACAGCACTGGGCAGTCTTCACTTACAGCTTTTGCACCTTCCAGCTTTTTTTGAAGGGATGAGGGGGAACTTTCCTGATTCTGGACCTGTTTAAGTGGAGCCACAGAGGTCAGTGCCCATGTGGCCAAGATGCTGGCACCTGCTGCATTATCTGACATAGAGCACTGCCCTGCCACCTGGTTTGATTTCAAGCCAATTTGTGGGAAGCCAAAGCTGTGGCTTGCAGCCCATGGTGGTGTTTCGTCTGCTGTGCACACTGAGGCCAGATAATCATCCAGCCAAGCCAGGGCAGAGCATCCCAGTCCGAGCTACAAAGCCAACTCTGTGTGGCCAGAGCCCACGCCCCCACTGTGGCCAGGCTCTGGGGCAGGGTGAATGGGGGCCATCCCTGCCTTCCAAGAGAGTCATGCATTTCCTCTCTCTGATTTAGCTACAAGAACATTTACCGTGACCTGGAGCAGAGCATTAAAGCTGCTGACGCGGTGGAGGACCTGAGGTGGTTCAGAGCCAACCACGGGCCAGGCATGTCTATGAACTGGCCACAGTTTGAGGTAAGAGGAGGCTGTGCCCAGGACCCCTTTGGTCTGGCAGGGGCTGGGCTCACAGGGTTGAGATGTATGCTTTCTCGCTCCAACTGGTGATGGCCTTTGCCCTGCTTAGGAGGCAGCCTTTAAGCATGGCTACTCTGGAACCCAGGTCAATGTGGAGAGTCCCAAAGGCACGACTGCAGGGCCTTTTGGAGTTCAGTGAAGGTGCAATCGTGTTCTGTCTTGTTAGGAATCATGATGGTCGCCTGTTGACCATTGGCATTCTCTAGTTGCTGATGAGTCCCAGGAGCTGCGCAGCTCCCCGCCTGCTCCGCAGGATGGCCACACCAGCCACAGCGCACACCAGGCTGGCAGGCCTCAGGCCTGGGACGGGGAGAGATGGGGCTATGTGTAGCTCTTACCCTTCCCACAGGGGACTTTTCCTCGGTTCAGATAGTAAATTCAACTCCTTTTGGTTCAGGATTAGCTTTCCTCTTTTCCTGATTTCATGAGTGTGAGCCTTCCAGTATCTTTACCTGCAAAATGTGAGGGCCTGGGGCTCTAGGGCCTCTTCCAGCCACAGTCCATCTGCGCTCCCACCCTCACTAAGTCCTGCCACCCCCTCCTCTGAGGGAAGAGATTCTCCCCACCTGTGGTAAAGCAGGAGCCAGGAAAGGCTTGGAAGGGCTATGGCTGCTGCCTTCCGGGGAGGACACCTGGCACGAGGGCCGAGGGGCTTCCCCTGCCCCCGGGGACTGCTAGAGTACAGGCTGCACTCACATCTGGCCTCACCGCTTAACAGCTGTGGGACGCTGAGCCAGTCATTTGTTCCCATGTGTAAAGTGGGGATGACAACAGCACCCGTCTCCTTGGGCAGCTGGGAGTCCATCCTGGCCTCTAGCCCCACCCTAGCTATGGTTGTGTCAGACCTCACACATGTCCCTCTGTCTTCTGGAGCTTCTCAAGAAGCTGCTCCCATGACAGTGTGGGTCTCTGCAGCTGAGCACATTCCCTGCACTGTGTTAGGTGTTAGGACATCTCCCGACAGGAGGCTGAGAGCAGACCATGCCCCTTCCACGGAGGCACTGGGATGAGCTGGAGGCCCAGGGTCCCCTTGAGTAGAAGTGGCCCTAGAGGGGAAAGCACATAGCCTACCCCACCCCTGGCGATGGTGCATGGGGAAGAAGCGAGCTGGTGTGTCCTGTGCACGTGGCGGGATTCACCCTGCAGGGGTGTGTGTATACTGATCCAGAGGGGCTTGGGAAGCCACCTGTGAAATGCAGCCCTCCCCTCCCGCCCTGGGGCCCTTAGGGTTGTCCACCTATACCTAGAGAGCGTAGTGGTCTGGGAAGGAAGACCTGAGCTGACAGGCTGGCTCGATGGTATGGGCGTCCTGGCCACTGCAGCCCTCCTCTCGTGGATCCTACAGGCTGGGAAGCAGCGCCCACATGTGGCCTGTGCTTACGGTTCTTACAGGATCATGCTTGACTTTCTCTAATGAAACTATTTGCTTTTATTTTCCATGCCTCAGGATGAAGTAAGTTTCTTATTTTGTGGCTAATGTATAATCCCAACCCTCCAGCAGTGTGTGTCCGGCCCGCACGGGTCTGTGTGTGTGGGGTCCACAGCCTGGTTCTGACGGCATGTGGTGGCTTTTCTGCCCTGCTGTTCATTGTCCACACTAACAGCGGGCCCCTCCATCCCAGGCCGGCCTACCACTGATCACACAGGTCCTGGAAGCCACGCATTCAGGACAGATTTATATTCATATGGTTGCTCTGAGTCAACTTATTTCAGTTGAGAGAATAATTAATAAATAGGTGACCAGGGTCTGGAGTCAGGGGCCCAGGTCTGCCACCAGCTCTGCATGGACAAGTCACCTTTTCTTGGGCCTCAGTTTCCTTGTTTGACAAGTTGGCAGGTTAGACTTGATATTTCCAAGTTGGCCTCTAACCCGGAAGTGTTACACGGACTTGTGTGCCAAACTATGGACTCAACACACCAAGGGTTAATAAATTCAGTCAAGATTATTTGGTGATGGGTGGGGTCAGGAGGGAGACCTTTCCGGGGAATGAGGTCATGGCCCCTTCCTCCTGTAACCCACTTTGAGCGTTTCTCAGTGTGGATGATAAAGCTGTTTCCATGTGGGGAAACTAGTAAACCTTTGGGGGAGGTGAGCGCTTGCTGTGCTGTGAGCTGCCAGAGGGCACCGCTTGCTCCCCGGAGAGACCTGCTGGGGTGGGGGAGAGCTAGCTTACCTGCCCCTGACACCCCCCCACCCCCCACCCCCCGCCAAGTTGCGGTCCCCACAAGGGCTTGCCCAGAACCTGCAGCCAGCTCTCCTGTTGCACAAGGACTAGATGGGAACTAGCTCCTGTCTACTTTGGAAGGCTCAAGGAAAGCCGGTGAGGCCTCTGGCGACCCCTGCTGGCCTGAGGAGGCTGGAGGCTTAGTGCCATGGGGCCCCGGGGCAGGATGGGGAAGTTCCTGGACACCTGAGTGCTGGCTGGTCAGACTCTCCTTCCAGAGACCAGACCCACACAGGCTGGAGTCCCCACCTTTAGCAGTGAGGAGGGGGTAGCAGGGGGGTGCTGGGAACCCGAGGTCAGCTGGCAAGCAAGGTGAACCGAGGCCACGGGGCTGCATGCCACTAACTGCAGGACAGACCCTGGCTTTCTGCCCAGTGTGTTAGACTGATGTGGCTTCAAACCAATGAACTTCCCCATTTCTCTCTCTCGGTGCCTGCTTGCCCAGGAGTGGTCCGCAGACCTGAATCGAACTCTCAGCCGAAGAGAGAAGAAGAAGGCTGCTGATGGTGTCACCCTGACGGGCATCAACCAGACGGGTGACCAGGCTCTGCAGAACAAGCCCAGCAGGTAGGCATGAGGCAGCCTCTATCCTCTGGGATAGGTCCCCCGGGTCCTCTGTGTGGGCTGGATGCTTCCAGCCTGGATACCTGGGAGACCAACCCCTCCCCCGCATGAGGCCTTGTAGGGAACCCCACCAATGTCTTTCCAGATGCTCCTTGGGCATCCAAACTCTGCTGGGCAGTGGCTCAAGAGCATCTCTGGGGAGGATCATCAGCTCACTTGATGCTAGAGCTCTGAAAAGATCCAGAGAAAGGACCCTTTGGCACAAACATGCTTCTGGCCCCCAAGTGAGGGCAGGAGCTGATGTCAGGTGCTGGTCATTGTGTATCCCCAGTGGTACACACAGGCAGGTGGAGATAACCATTGATGCCATCCTTTGGGCGGGTTCAGGTATCCCGGTCAGGTTTGTACTTCTCTGTTCTGTATGCAGGTGCTTGATTTCGGAGGGGAGTGGTGGTACAGGAGATCATTGTCAAGTGTCCCCCCTTTTCAAGGCACATCTTTGATGAAAGTGTTGGTTATTTTATTTCTGACTTATCTGCTGAAACCAAGTTTGGTTAGAAGAGGTGGCACTGAGGTCATTAGAACCTCGTGGAAAGCGTGTGCTAGACAAGGCCTGCTCTGGCCTCCGAGTCCCAGTAGATAGATGTTGCTCTCATCTGCAGAGCTGAGGCTGCCAGCTGCCCCTCCCTGGAAGCCGCTCCTGCCCCACAGGCTCTGGGCCCAGAGGCTTCCATGCCACAACAAGTAATAATACAGCTCGGGATCCCTGGGTGGCGCAGCGGTTTGGCGCCTGCCTTTGACCCAGGGCGCGATCCTGGAGACCCGGGATCGAATCCCACGTCGGGCTCCCGGTGCATGGAGCCTGCTTCTCCCTCTGCCTGTGTCTCTGCCTCATTCTCTCTCTCTCTCTGTGACTATCACAAATAAATAAAAATTAAAAAAAAAAAAAAGTAATAATACAGCTCATGGTTGTGGTTTCCCAGGAGGGTCAGCACAGGCACTGGAGGCCTTTCTGTAGCCCTGAGTGCTGAAGCCCCTACCTGGGCTCCCTGGCCACACACAGCCAGTTGTCAGTCAGCTGCTGGGTCTCTGTCTGGGCAGGTGGGCTTGGTGAAGTGACTGGAGCAGTAAGCGCTGTCCCAGGGATCAGGCTGGCATCTGTGTGACTGGGGCTGGTGGGAGAGGAGGGTCTGGGAGAGTCTAGGCAGGCCAGGGCTGCTGCATGAATTCCGCTTCCCGGTACCAGCACCCCCTCAAAGAGAAAGGTGCTGGGGAGAGAGGAAGGCCTAGTGGTCTCAGACATGCAGCTCCAGTGTGGCAGTGGGCAGGCTTGGGTCGAGCGCCCCTCTCCGGGCCTGAAGCCATGAGGCAGTTGCCGGCCCCTTGAGGTCACTAGTAGCATTTGAGGCATTTCCTCCTCTCCTCTCCCCTCTCCTTCCAGCTCTCTGTGCAGCGCTCAAGTGCCAGCCACATGCAGTCCCCCTGACTTGGAGGCTGGAGGTGGTCCTGGCCCCACAAGCCCCACCTTGCAGCTGAATTGCACGGTGTGGCGCCAGGGCTCTTACCGTCTTATTTTGTTCCACAGCACGCACACTCACTGCATCCTGGCTGTCGGCCCTCAGGCTGGGCCTGGGTCCGATCTCCCTCAGGTCCATCCCCTTGGGGCCTGGCTCACAGTAGACGGCTGATACAGTTATGCAGATGGATGTTCTCTCTCTGAAGCACAAAGGGGTCCTTCTTTCTTAGAAAGGGCTGTTTAGCAGGTTTGGGAGCTGATTTTGGAAGCTCTAGCCCCAGAAGAAGCAGGGAGGAGGACTTAGGAGCCTTTGTAGTTAGAAGGAGGGGAATGCTGCGCTGTGGGGTCTGGAGAGCTCCAGGAGCCCCTCTCGCTCTCAGCAGGGGGGCACTGAGCCCCACAGGCTGGCTGCCAGCTCCCAGCATCACAGTGCTGGCCACAGGCCCAGATGGGAAGACTGTGGGGAGAAGCCACAAGCCGGACATCACTTGTGCTCCGGCGGCAGCCTGTCCGCACCCCAGTCTCCTGTTCAGGATAGACCACACCCACAGGCAAGAAGGGAAATGGACCTGCTGTTCTCCTTAGACGCTTTAAATGTGTTTAACCACCCAGAATATCACTAAGTGTTTTTGCTAAAATGTTCTTTCTGCTCAAATGACAAATCCTCCTCTTGGGTGAGGAGCCAGTCTGCCCCTTCAGCCCCTGGCCCTGTGATCCTGCAGCTGGGAGCATCCAGGGCCGGAGCAGGGTGCTGAGCTGGGGTCCCCTGAAAGCTCTCTCTCTCCCCATAGTGACCTTAGTGTCCCGAGCAACCCCGCACGGTCAGCGCAGTCTCTGTCCAGCTACAACCCCTTCGAGGATGAGGACGACACGGGGAGCACCGTCAGTGAGAAGGAGGACATTAAGGCCAAAAAGTTGGTGAACAAACGTTTCCCTCTGGTTCCCACCTCGCTCGCTCTCTGTGTCTCCTCTCTCTCTATCCAGGCTCTTGCCCCCTTGGCACTCACAGCAATGCATGGGGCCTGCAGGAGGTGGCTCAGCTGCCGGCTGGTGGACGGTCTCTGGCTTCTCGATTTCTCAGGGAGGGGGGCACCTATTAACAATCTGTAGTTGTTCTTTCTCTGTCCTCCGTTAACCCTCGTCGAGGCCCTGGCACACCACCACAGGAAGACGGGTGTGCTGGGCAGCCCTGCGGGGAGCCTGACTGCACTGTGATGCTGAGGGGCTGTGCTCTTGCGGAAGGAGGTCCCTCGCCGGGCCCCGGGGCTCCTGCAGCCTCCCTGGGCAGGGGCTGAGCCTCCAGGCAGGGCCTCGTGCCTCTGTCAGTCCCATACTCAGGGTCCCTGGGTCCACCCTTTTTCTTGCAGTGTGAGCAGCTATGAGAAGACCCAGAGCTACCCCACTGACTGGTCGGATGATGAATCTAACAACCCGTTCTCCTCCACGGATGCCAATGGGGACTCAAACCCATTTGACGAGGACACCACCTCGGGGACGGAAGTGCGGGTCCGGGCCCTTTATGACTACGAAGGGCAGGAGCATGATGAGCTGAGCTTCAAGGCTGGTAGGTGGGCTCCCCGACTGGCACCTGGGGTGAATGCTTCCAACCTGCTAGGGGAGTTTTTTTTGTTTTGTTTTGTTTTGTTTTTAAGTTTGGGAAATTCCTGCTAGCTGCATCTGTGGGTCGTCCTCCAACATTTCAAAAGCAGCAGATGCTCAGTGCCAAACCTTAGAAGGCATGAAGAGTGCCCTGGTGCTTTTGCCCAAGGCACCAGTCCCAGCAGGATGGAGGGCTGGGCACAGCAGGGCACTGGGGCAGGGGATGTTCATCGCCAGCACCAGCTGTTTTCCCAAGTGCTTCCCAGGTGGAAGCAGCCAGCCTGTGGGTCCCCAGGGGAAGGTTTTCTCCAGAGACCCCAGCTGGCAGAGGAGCCCTTGGCGAGCCACCTTGCCCAGACCCCGGGACCACACTGAGTACCTCTGGGCCACTCAGCTTCATCTTTGGGTGCCTTTGAGCCTTCCCCCTGCAGCCACATGGTATACTTTCTACTACCGGCACACCTTTGTTGCCAGTACCTGAACTTCGTTTTACAGAACACTTTGCATCCAGATCATGGGAGCTCTGTGTACACAGACTCTCTGGGCTTTGTCTTTTTTTTTTTTTTTTTTTTTTTCTATGCTAGTTGCAATTCGCTAAAATGGGTTTCAACCATTAGCTTGAAAGCACTATGTTAGAGTGTGTCCGAGGAGGAAGCACAGGTGCCTGGTGCCAGAGGGGGCCCACAGAGAGCCAGGTCCTCCTGCCTTGTCCCCTCCTCAAAGCCATCCCAGACCCGCCATCACACCTCTGAGTGGGAGGCCGGGCTGGAAGGCAGCACGCACAGGCTGACACCCGCCCTGCACTGGGACAGACCCCTGCATTCAGCCGACTGTGGGCCGGAGGGCCGTGTCTGTGCCTATCGGCCTCCTGCCCCCCGCCCCTGCTCCACAGGCCGGGCAGCTGGCCTCAGACACTCAAGCCCAGGGTTGGTCACCAGGCACCCCTGTTGGTTGTAGGAAGTTCATATGCACCTGAACTCGACTTTGTCCAGGTTTTCTGACACCTGGGAGTCATTCTTCCCTAACTTCGTCAGTTGGTTTATTCATTGTAATTTCTAATTCTTTCTCCATCTTAGTTGTTGGATTTGTCTGCAGTTTTATGGATATAAATGTTTCTTTTTGCTCCAAGTGAATTGTTAAAAGCGAACTGATTCAAACCAATGTTTTAAATCACCAGTTCACATTTTACATCCTCAAAGCTCCCCTCTTCACTGTGTTTTGTCTCTTCTGTTGCGACATCCGCCCAGCCAGCACTGTTTTCTTCAGTTGGTAGCACGCCCGCTCCAGTGCCCTCTGCTCCTCTGGGTCTCAGGTGCCTGAGAAACCTTTCCCTGGGCCCTTTCCAGCCCCTGTGAGCGTCACAGAGCTCGGACAAGGGAAACACCAACTGTCCAGGGGTCCACAGTGAGCAGGATGGACAGGAGAAGATGGAGCTTTGCCCTCCCGTGCTCACTTTTGCCCCATGTTCACTGCTGGTGTTGCTGAGTTAGATCTGCATGGGAACCGGTGCTGAAAGAGTGGCCCGGAGGCTGGAGGAAAGCCATCCCTCACATGGGAGTGATGGCGGCTCTCGCTCACTGGGTGCTGGCCACTACCTGGCTCCTTCCCTGCTCTCACTTAGTCCTCCCAGCACCCGGTCTGCAGACGAGGAAACCTGGCCCCAGGGGCAGGGTATGTTGCCCATGAGCAGGGGCCCTGGGATTCGAATCCAGTAGCTCTGGATATCAGTCCCACAGGCCTCTTCACTTTAGCTGCTGTACCAAAGAGAGACAGGGAAACGCCTCCACAAGGCATAACTGCCTGGGGAAGAAATTGCCACCAAGCCTGAAGAGGGGACCCAAATGCCAGTGACCGAAATGCCAGTGAGAAATGCAAAGCTCCAAGCTGAACAAAAGGCAAAAGCTGTCCTGGGGCTAACAGACTTCCGGCATTTGCCTGGACCGAGGCCTGAGCTCCGGGGTTCCCACGGCGCCCCTGCAGGCGGTCGCTGGCCAGAGCCCCAGGTGGCTCCTCGAGCGGCCCCTGGTGCTAGGCTGCTCTTTTGCCCTGAGTGAGAGATGCCAGACCTGGACCTTCCCCACCAGGGCCCTGACCACACTTTGGTTTTTGCCCCCGTCTGTCTCCTTGAAGGACCAGGACTCCATCTGCGCCCCCATCAGGGTACCTTCTCCCCTGCCCGGGCCTGGCCTTCATGTCTGAACAGACAAGCGGAATCAAATGATGCTAACACACAACACCATGGGGAGATTCCAGAACTGTGCCAATGGCTTCCATCTCACTGTATTGGGAAGGGATGATTTCTTTAAGTCAGAGGATGAATGCCCTGAGCTGGGGGCTGGGCTTAGACTGATGGGTCCCTGCCCCTCCCACCGCAACCACTTCAGTCACACTGAGTCAGGATAACAGGTGCCAGAGGAGAGTGAGAAGGTGGAGTGGGCTTGGGGCAGAGGACAGCAGGAGAGGGTGGCAAGGGGGGTGGCACAGCCGCTCAGAAAGGGTTCCTCCGACCCAGCCTGGGATGATTGGGAAGCACGGAGCCCATGACATTTAATTCTGCAGTGTCTGTAGGAGCTGCTGGCTTTAGGGACCCTGTGCGAGACCTCTCCGAGGCCCCTTTAAAGTGCAATTTAGTAGAGAAATAAGCAGGTCTGGCCCCACCCCATCCCCAAGAGAATGCCTGCCCCTCCCGCCCAAGTTAAAAACTGTCTGTAGGCTGGGGGTGGGTTGAGCTAGTAGGGCGACTGTGCCCGCTCACCAGGACTGCTTCTTTCTTGTTTTGAAGGGGACGAGCTGACCAAGATAGAGGACGAGGATGAGCAGGGCTGGTGCAAGGGACGCTTGGACAACGGGCAGGTCGGCCTGTACCCAGCGAATTACGTCGAGGCGATCCAGTGACGGGCCAGCCGGCTGGCTGGCGGAGGATGGAGGCAGGGGCCCCAGGAGCTCCGTTGGCCGTCGGCCCCGGGCAGCGGCACTCCGGTAGCAGCCGGCCGTGCGAGCGTCCGCTCCTTTTCCTGCAAAACCTGATGGCTCCGTTGCCCTTGGCTTCATGGTGTCTCTCAGAGGCAGACGAGCTGGGTCATTTCACCTGGGACTCGGCACCTTTCCATACGCGGTGTAGCCGGAGAGGTCTGAGTGCAGGAAAATAGTACAACAGAACTCGCCCCGTTCCCCCGTCCTGCTCACTGTGCGTGTCGGCTTATCATGGATCTGTCTGTTCTTGACCTTGCCTTTCCTCCTCTCCTGAGTCATGGTGGGTTCCACTGATTCTTGTTCCACTGATTACTTCCTCTGACGAGTCCCATCACCCGCAACATAAATGAACAAACTTACATGCCATTTTCTGAGTGAAGACTTTGAGGTTTTTAATTTAAAGGCTGTGTACAGTTATACTTTTTTATATACCTGTTCTTCCATTTATTGATACTTAAATTATGGCACAAAGTGATACACACCAGTCTCGAGGCAGCCCCTGTCTCCATGCTGCACTGTCAACCAGCCGGGCCGCGCTGGGGGCAAGTCGCAAGGCCGGGGCTCAGTGAGACAGGCGGTGTTTGAGGCTAGAGGTTGCAGTGGAAAGGTGGGGACACACTCGGCTGGGTTTCTGTCGTGAATGCCCTCCGCACTGGAGGCATCTGCCGTGAGTCCCGGAAACAACCTTATGTAGTACTCCAAATGTCCCCATATTTAAAATCTTATTTTCATTCTGCTTGCGTTCCAAACTTCATACTTGGAAGTTAACAATTTTATCAGTGATTTGGAAGGTTCAAGAGTAAGACTAACTTCTGAAGCACATGCGTCTATAGGTTAAGATGCTTTATATTAGACGGTCACGTCTCGGTGTATATCTGTATATATTATTTGATATGCAGAGAATCTAAAGAGTTCGTCTACTGTTTGAATGAGATTTAATGGTTTCTGACAGTGGGTTTCATTTGTAAACTGCTTGAAGACTGTGACATTCGGGCACGGGCCTGGCTGGGCCAGCTCGGGGCTGGGGGCGTGCGGGCCTGGGTCTGTGTGCCGTGGAGGCGGCTGTGGGGAGGCCTGTCTTGGCCGGCCAGCCCTGGGCCCCCCTCCAAACCAGCCTCAGTCCTTTCCGTAGCAGAACACTGTAAAACCTCCCGTGTCTTTCCAGCAGCTGCAGGCTCCACTCCTCTGTTGCTCATGAGCACACGAAAGCTGGGTCTCACCTCGAGCACAGGGGTCTCTTCTGAGCGGCCTTGGTCATCGGGAGCAGATGCGCTGGGGCAGGAGTGACACTGTAATCACAGGGCAGGGGGTTGGGGGGGAGGGAAGGCGGGAAAACCTTTATTTTGTGTAACCCAGACATGGGGGAAATGGCCGCTGCCATCACAAGCTATGCATTTTCTCAGTGTTTCCAGCGAGCTTGATGTCTTGCTTGGAAAGTGGATGTGCGTCTGTGTTTGTCATGACAACTTACCAGCAGAAATCCTCATTCCTTTGCTACAGATTTACCAAAAATTGTCAAGTCTTTTCAGTTAGGAGTTTCTTTAAATGTATAGTATTTTAGAAAAAAAGAATCAATAAACAGTTGATCTCGTGTGACCGCCTGGAGCCCTGCGTCCCTCAGGCCCACGCCAGCATCTCCCAGCTCTGGAGCTGGGTGAGATCCCAGGCATAAGACCACGGCCAGAAGGGTTGTTTGTGTGCCCTGCCACCCAGAGGTTGGGGATTTGAGGCACCCAAGCCCCTCGATTCCACTCTCCCCAGAACCTGGTACTCTGTGGCCTGGGCTTCCCCAGTGTGGACAGCAGGCTGGCACCGCCTTCCCTCCCTGAGGTCCAAACAGGAGGACCCAGAGGAGAGAGCGTCCATCACTGGGTTTCTTTGAACACATTCCCTGAGCACCTGCTGTATGCTGGGCCCTGTGCTCTGCTCATACCGTACCTGAGAATCACACGCCCATCTCCAGGGGCACCCCGGGGGGCTCAGGTGGTTAAAGGTCTGCCTTCCACTCTGGGTCATGATCCCGAGGTCCTGGGATTGAGCCCCATGTCAGGCTCCCTGCTCAGCAAGGAGTCTGCTTGACCCTCTCCCTCTGCCCTCCCCCCAGCTTGTGCTTGCTCGCTCTCTTGCTCTCTCTCAAAATCTTAACAAAACCAACCATGCCCATCTCCAGACATCCCCGAGCGGGCTGTCTTCCTAACCCATTTTACAGAGAAGCACACGGAGGCTCCAGGAGCCACACCCACCCAGGGAGTCCCGGGTGGTCTGTGGCACAAGGTCCCTGTGGGATCCTTCCCCTCACTGGGGTGGCCCGTGTTGAAAGGCGGCCAGGGAGGCGAGGAAGGAGAGATGTAAGGGCTGTCGCAGCCCAACACCAAGCCCAGATACGCTCCTCCAGACAGGGCCCCTTCCGGAGTGTGGGCCTCGGGGAGGAGCTGCGTCGCCGCCACGGGGTGGAGCGGCCTCCTGGTGGCCCGGCCCTCACCAACGCCATGGGGAGGCCGCAGTCCCCCGCTCGGCGAGGAGGACACGGAATGTCCAGGACCTCCAGCCCCGCGACAGAACTGTGGGGCTCCTGGGGGCCGCCCGCCCTGCTGCCCCACTGGCAGGTGAGGAAGGGCTGGGGAGAGCCGGAGGGGGGGCCCTCGGACTCGGCGGGGTCACCTCTGCCCGGGGGCCCTGGTCCCAGGGAATTGGGGCTCCTGACTCGCCCCACAGCTGCCCCCGGGAGCCCCGGGCACCCAGGCGCCGGACCTGTTACCTGTTACCGTGCTGACGAGTGAGCACCCCTCCTCCCCGCCAGCCGAAGCTTCTAGCATCCTTGCTGCCCCTCCCACAGCCGCCTCAGGACGGCGGGCCGAGGCCCCGGACGCCCAGGCGGAGATGTGGCTCTGAGCGGCCGAGCCGAGGCCCCTGAGCTCCTGCGAGGAGCGGGCGGCCGCTTCAGTGCGGCTCCTAGGGCCTCGGGGCAGACGTGGAGGGGACCCCTTGACCCCCCCGGACAGGGCTGGGGGCTGAGAAGGGCTCCGTGGGCCCCCGGCCCCGCCCCCGGCCTTGCTCGTGGGGAAGCAGGCCAGGCGGGGGGCAGGAGTGACGGGCCCATGGTCACAGTGAGTGGTTGAGGGAGCCGAGCATGGCCTGCCCCTGAGTAGCCCTTCCTGGCAGGGAATCTGCTGGTCCTCTCCACGGGTCATATTCGTCCAGCAAACATTTATTGAGTACCTACTGTGTGCAAGACTAGGAGAAAAACGAAAGAGGACCTATGTTTGCCTTTGGGGAACTCCAGAAGCTCAGGGAGGGTCCAAGTCATTTTGACACCACAGAGGAGAGGGCAGGATGGTCCCGAGAGTGTACCTGGTGGATTCTGGATGCCACCCTACAAGTCTCAGGAAATTAAGGCGAACAGGGCCCCCAGCCCAGCTCCAAGGCTCTGGGGGTCACAGTACCATGGGGTCCTTGACCTGTTCCCCGCACTTCCAGTGGGAAGCATCCCTGCCTGGCAAGAGGTCAGGGTGGACTGCAAACTGGGGAGGGACCCCCCCCCACCTGTGTGCGACCCGACACCCAAGCAAGTGCCTGAGCCTCACCTTCCACAAAGTGGGGATGACCCTGGGGGTGTCCAGAAGCGGGAGACCTTGCTGGGCAGGCACCCTCTGCATCCCTTCACACCTGCAGGAGCACTGCCCCAGGGAGGCCAGACCCGGGCCCAGCCAGATCTCACGGGCCTCTTGCTCGAGATACAAGGTCATCCTGCACCAGGTGGGGCCACTGCAGAGCAGAGTTAGAGGAGCCAGGCTGACCCCGGCACAGTTTCTCAGCCCACTGTTTCTCACCAGCCTTGGGCTTAGCATTTTTCAGCTCCATGCCAGGTCCGGTGCTGAGCACCTTTCTCTGCAAAGGGTCACATAAGGGCTCCTCGTTATGCATGAACACCGCTTTGCAGATGAGGAAACAAATCTTGAGAGGTTGCATGATTTGTGTGAGGCCATCCAGCAAGTTAGGGACAGGGCTGGGGTTTCAACTCCAGTGCCTAACTCCAAAAAGCAGGTGCCCTGGTACACCTGGAGGATTTGTTACAGCCCCGCTTGCTGGGCCACATTCCAAAGTTTCTGAATCACGAGGTTGGGGATGGAGTCGGAATTCACATATCTAATCTAATGTGTCCCAAGTGATGCTGACCTGGGACCACCGGTCTCAAAGCACAAGGAAGAGCTCCCAAAATACCAGCCATTCCTTGTGCCCCTCGATTTGTTCATATAACCAGCAGATACTCCCAACCCAGCTCTGGGACACGGGAGCCGGGCCCTGGGGACCCAGACACTGATCGCCCACAGTCTGGCCAAGGCAGTGGCAGATACGCCCCAAGAGAGTGCAGGGAGCAAAGGACACAGGCCAATGTGATATCCCATCCCTCACTATTCCTAGGACTCTCATGCCAGGGGCAGGGAAGGTTAGGTGGCAGGCCAGTGGCAGAGGGAGAGGCGTCCCACCAGGGTCAGAAGGGCACCTGTGTCACTGATGAGCTGCATGTCCTCAGGTAAGCCCCTCTGTCTTCCTGACCCTCCATTTCCTCATCTGGAAAATGAGGAAGTGGTTCCTGCCTTTCCTTTTTCATGATCGCATGCGGTCTAGAGTGTGAACCTGCTTGATAAAACACACAAATCTGGGGGCCACTTATGGAGGTAGTCTCACCCCAAAGGCCATCCCAACTCGGCCGACCTCGAGACTCCAGATCCTCCCCAACCAGTCCCCAGGCACGAGTGCCTCCTCCAAGCCACGTATCCGTCCATGTATGAAACGACCCAGGGGGCTGGGTTTTCCACATTTTCTCCCCTGAAACTCAACAGTCTTAAAAAGGCATAAAAATGGGTTCGATGGTTAAAAGCATGGACCGTGAGGTCATATTCCCCGTGCTCCAACTGGGCTGTGACGGTACCAGCAGCATGGGCCTGACTGAAGTACTTAATCTAAGCCTTGGTTTGCTTGTTGGTAAAATGGGAATAAGAGCTTATCGTTTGTATTTCCGTCTGTGCCAGCCCCTGGGCTAAACCCCCCAACCCTCCAGCAGCCCCATGAACTAGGGAAATGTTATTATCCCTAGTTTTACAGGCGAGGCGCTGGGGGCGCAGACAGGTTGGGTGACTTGCCCAGGGTGCAACAGCCCCCGGCAGCCCAGCGAGCCCTCGGACGCGGTGGTGCAGTACAGGCCCCGCCACTAGGCCGCGCTGCTGGGCTGCAAGGGCGCTGCTGCAGGGACCCCCACTGGGACCCCAGGTCCTCCCTGGCTCTGGAGTCATAGCACTGGCCCCACTTGACTGAGCAGCAAGCTGGCCCCAGACCTTCTCCCCTTGAAGCTCCTAGAGCGAAACTGAAAAGATCCAGTGAAGCCCATTTTGGCCCATCCAAATGGAATTCAGATAATGCTGCTTCAGACTCCTCAAATTCTTTGTGGGAAGAGCTAGGACGTGCACAAGGGGAGGAACGGATGAACAGATGAGCTGCGTCAGTAACATCATTCTCATTTTTAAAAATGTTTTATTTATTATTGAGAGATGCAGAGAGGCAGAGACACGGGCAGAGGGAGAAGCAGGCTCCTTGCGGGGTGCCCGAGGTGGGACTCGATCCCGGGATCCCGGGGTTACGTTCTGGGCCGAAGGCAGATGCCCAACCACTGAGCCCCCCCAGGTGCTCTGTAACATCACTCTCTTTAAGGAAAGGATAACTGATGGGCAGACACCGTGTGGCCACCGAAGGCCACAGAAACCCATGGCAGTGACAACACAAACAGCCCCAAACGCCACAACCTTGGATCAGCAGGGCAAACCTTGGGCAAACGGACCATGTGCAGCTAATGGGCCACCTCTGCCCCTTTATAGTATTTTCCAGTAACAATGTCCATGCTTTTCACTTATTTGTAAACAGAAATCTGGAATTTAAGCAAAAGTATTCAGAAAAACAAAGCCACCCACGGTCCGGGGGTCAGAGGCAACCACAGTGGTAATTCCAGATTATTTTTTCTAGTCTTTTTTTTTTTCCCTATGTGCATGTGTGTAGCACATGCATTCTGTTGTAGTTGTCATCGTGTGTGTTTTACAAAATTGAGCTCATACTATAAACATAGTTGGGCACCCAGTTCCCTTCTCTTAATATTTCAAGAGCATTTTCTCATGTCCCTAAATATGCTTAGATTAAAAATAGAATGCATGGTATTCCATGGGCCATAAGTCCCACACCGCTGAGGATTTGTTTCCCACTTCTTTTTTTCATTTTTTAGGTGTATATATACAGTAAAATGTTCCCCATTTAGTGTACAGTCCAGTTTTGACAAAAGCACAGTCATGGGGACACCTGGGTGGCTCAGTGGTTGAGTGTCTGCCTTTGGCTCAGGGTGTGATCCCGGGGCCCTGGGATCGAGTCCCACATGATGTTCCCCACGGAGAGCCTGCTTCTCCCTCTGCCTGTGTCTTTGTCTCTCTCTGTCTCTCATGAATAAATAAATAAAATCTTAAAAAAAAAAAAAAAAACACCACAGGGGATCCCTGGGTGGCTCAGCGGTTTAGCGCCTGCCTTTGGCCCAGGGCGCAATCCTGGAGTCCTGGGATTGAGTCCTGGGATTGAGTCTGGCGTCGGGCTCCCGGCATGGAGCCTGCTTCTGTCTCTGCCTCTCTCTCTCTCTCTCTCTCTATCATGAATAAATAAATAAATCTTAAAAAAAAAAGCAAAACAGAAAAAGTCATGTAATCATCACAATCAAGAAATAGAACTGTCCCATTGCTGCCCAAATTTGTCCTAGTTCCTCCATAATTCAACCTTTCCTTATATCCTTAACCCTGGGAAACTGCTGATCTGTTTTGTTTCTATAGTTTTGCCTTTTCCAGAATGTCCTATGAATGGAATCATACAGTTTGCAGGCTTTGTCTCCCCTTCTTTTGCTTCCCATAATTAATTCGAGATCCATCCATGTGGTTTCACACATCATCGGGGTAAACGTCCTTCTCATTGTAGGTGGTCTCCGTGGAATGAACTCCCCATGTTTGCTGAGCCAGCTGAAGGATTATTGGGGGCGTTTCCAGTTTTTGATAATGACAAATGCACTTGTTACAAACAATCAGGTTTTGGTACACACACAGGTTTCATTTCATTTCGCAATTATTTTTGCTAATATTTTAATATTGCAAATACTACAGCAATGCACAATTATTACACCAAATCGTTCATCCCATTAAAGGAGGTAATGGCCCCAGCTGACATTGTTTTAAGAAATCAGTCAAGAACATCAACTCAATAACAAGCAAAGATCAGTAAGTGTTTTACCTTAAACACTTAAAACGGGGCATTTGTGAATCTAAGTGCGCACTGCCTGAGTGTTGTAGGGGTTTGTGGAAATCAGATAATGTCACTCATGATTCCATGTGCTCATTTTCAAATGCACCTGATCTGTACAGAAACGGGGTAAGAGACAGCATGCGCCTGTTTTCTCTTCAGCACTAACGCTCCCTGGTGTCCTCCAGGGGCGAGGTGCGAGATCTGTGCCTATTCTCACTCTGTGATTCATCATACGACTGTCTAGGCAAGTCTAGTCTTTCCTTGAAGTGGCATCTGGCTTTCGGCAAGTTCTTGCTTAACTGAATGAATTAAATAGACTAAATGGTGTTTCGCTTGGCCACAGGCACCCCAGGATGTCTTCATGAAAGGTAAACAGGGACGGTGCACAGCAGGCAACGCACACCTGCCTCATGACTGGTTCCCTCTGTATTGTTCTTCTTAAGTCTGTAGTAATGAATTTTTGTCCTCTTCTGAGGGTGAGAGGATCTCTTATTAGCTTTTGGATTTGGTGTAACTGGGTTTTGCTTCTACTCCTCCTCTGGCAGCAATGGATCTTTGAACACTGTGGGTTCAGGGTTGGCTGCTCTTGTGTTCCAGAAGGGATGTGGGTGGGGTTTTGTGCCCATCCCCCAACAACAGCTGGACACCTGACTGGCCGAGGGGTTTCTCTCAAGTGTCTTTGCCTCCATCTTTCTTTCTTTCTTTTTAAATATTTTATTTACTTATTCATGAGAGACACACAGAGAAGCAGAGACACAGACAGAGGGAGAGCAGGCTCCCTGCAGGGAGCCTGATGCTGGATCCCAGGACCCCGGGATCACGCCCTGAGCCGAAGGTAGATGCTCAACCACTGAGCCACCCAGGTGCCCCGTGCCTCCATCTTTCTTATGAAGAACAATTTCTCATGGAAGTTTATGGAAAAGAACTCGTGAATGAATGTACTTTTTGTATCTGAGGCCTCATGCTATTTCAGACTGACATGCCAGCCCACACCTGGCCTTTACAGATTCATTAAAATTTCAACTTATTTCCTCTTGCCCACTTGTATGGTGGCCACCTTTCTCCACTGCTCCTATCTTTGGGGGCGCTCAATTCTCTTCAGAATTCGGTTTACTTGGTTGATTTGCAACCTTAGCCACCTGACAGGCTTAAGAAGACTTATGATTTTGTAGACTATCCAGTCTGTTCTCATCAGTATGCTTGGGAATGGTGCTCTTTGTAGCTTTGTCTAAGCCTATCCCACACATCTTTACTGAATGCACACTGTGTGCCAGGCATGTTCTAGGTGCTGCGGACAGAGGTACACAAAACAGATCTGATCTTAGTAAATTTATGTTCGACTGAAGGGAAGCAATATATATATAGTGTTACATATTGTCATGTTAGGTGGTGATAAGTTCTGTGAAGAACACTTAAGCAGATGACAGATGAGCCAGTGATGTGCATACACCGGTATTTCTCCTCCTATAGACAGTCTGTACTTCACTGCCCGTTTTTTCTTCTCCTCGTGATGTGGTTTTAGCATGCTGGTGAGGTCTAGTTTTGAAATGTTGGTGCGGTCAGGAGCCAACGGCCAAGAAAAGAACTCTTGAGAGGTCTTTGGTGCAAAAAGGTGATTTTATTAAAGCAAGGGAACAGAACCCCTGCGCAGAAGAGCTGCTGCCCTGGGGTTGTGAAGAGTCGTTGATTATAGACTTGGGAGTTGGGGGAGGTGAGGAAAAAGGGAGGTGGACAAAAGGACTGTGATATACTCAAGATTTACATGAAAGCAGAGGCCTGGCTACTGCTGAGTTAAGGTGGTTTTTCCTTCTAGTAAGACAGTTGGGGGCTTCCTGGAGGAATGTTGTACTTTTCCTATTAAAGTCCTTGTCAATAGGCTGCAGGTGTTAAAGAAACTTAACTTTGTTTACATTTCCTTTTTTTTTTTTTTTTAAAGATTTTATTTATTCATGAGAGACACAGAGAGAGGCAGAGACACAGGCAGAGGGAGAAGCAGGCTCCATGCAGGGAGCCCGACGTGGGACTTGATCCCGGGTCTCCAGGATCACGCCCTGGGCTGAAGGCAGGTGCCAAACCGCTGAGCCACCCAGGAATCCCTGTTTACATTTCCTTATGCTCTGTTTCCCACATCATTCATGGAAGGGAGGGTGATGTTAGGACTCCAGGAAATTGAGTTATGGGTCTCTAAAAATTAGGCTATTGATAAGAATGCTTTTTCCCAGAACACCTGCGGGGCTCAGTTGGTTAAGCGTCTGCCTTCAGCTCAGGTCATGATTTTGGGAGTCCTGGGATTGAGTCCTACATTGGGGTCCCTGCTCAGTATGAGTCTGCTTCTCCCTCTGCCCCTCCTTCCCACTCATGCTCTCTCTCTAGCTTGAAATCTCTCTCTCAAATTAATAAATAAAATCTTTAAAAAAAAAAAGAATGCTCTTTCCCTGTATATCACTAAGACATTGGTAAACTGATAGAGACTCATATCCTGCAGGACTGTGATCTTTATCAGTTAATCATTTGATTTTTTCCCTTCCCTTAGTTTTGGGGCATCGAGAAGTACCTGAGTAATGCCACACTTATCTCACAGTGGGTGTTGTGTGTGTGAGGTGTCATCTTGTGCTTTGTGCCCAGCTGCCTTCTGCTCCCTTATCACTTGGGGATCTCTATGTTGTAGAGTATATAATACCCGGCATCCAATATGTAACTTGGTAAGTAAGCTTTCAGCTCCAAATAGTAATCATCATTCCCATCAGAAGGGCTATGACTGTTCCTCATAAACATGCCAGGTGTTCTGTGTAGGGCCAAACCAATACTGAGACAGGGAAACTGAAGGGACCCCATTTTGCTCCTTTTCCTGCTTCTGTTCTCGCTAGGACTCGCACCCCCCCCCCCCCTTACACATGCCTTAATGTATGTCCTCTTTGTTAAGATCAAGAAGTTAATGATTTCCTTGGAGACCTCCAGCACAAAAGATAACATCCAAGGACTGACCAGCCAGGGTCATCACGTAAATCTTCCAAGACCCTGGGGCTGCAGATACCTGGATGCCAAGATCCCTGGCTCCAGGGCATAAGTGACTGACGGAGGACACTTGAGTTCTGGTCCTTGTTTGGACCAATTCTGGAATGCCTGAGACATGCACACCAGACCACAATCCTCAATAAAAACCCCAACCCCGAGCAAAGGACGGACTCTCTCTTCCTAAGTCTCCCAGACACTCCATCTGCTATGCTCTATCACTTATGCTATTTATTTATTTTTTTAAGATTTTATTTATTCACTCATGAGAGACAGAGAAAAAGGCAGAGATATAGGCAGAGGGACAGGCAACTTTTCTGCAGAAAGCGTGATGTGGGGCTCCATCTCAGGACCCCAGGATCACAACCTGAGCGGAAGGCAGACAGATGTTCAACCACTGAGCCCCCCAGGCACCCTTCACTTATGCTATTTAATAAACTTTGCTCTCACTTCCTCTCAGCTAGAGTTTTATTTCTATCCTGCACAAAACCAAGGACCCTCTTGGCTGGTCCTGCAGGACTCCCTCCGGGTCCTGGGACCGGCCGGCATGCATCAGTGTCACAGGGGGACACAGAGTACAAGAGTATATGCTTCTGACTCAACAGAAGGAAGAACTTTGGGTCACAGCCCTCTGCAACAGTGACTTACTGTTCTGTTAGGTAATAAATTTCCCTTCCTTGGAAAAGGTCCAACCCTGGGTTTATCTGAGTCCACATCCTTGCAAACTTCCAACTTCCCCTTAGGGTATCTACCCGGACAGGCTGAGTGAGCATTCCCTGCTTCTAAAAGTGGGAAAGACGCAGCCAAAGGCTTTTCCAGGGCTCCCTCATGCTGTCGGGCACTGATTATCTGTAGCGCCCACTGCACCGACAGAGGAGCAAGCCAGGCTTTCTGGGGAAGAGGACTGACCTGACCAAGGGCACAGCTAGGAGGGGGCGGGCGAGTCGGGCTTGGAGCCGAGGTGAACCTGACCTCGCCCTGCACCACCCAGCCTCGGGCGGCAGTTCTGGGGAAGCACCCACCTTCCTCCGCGACTTTAAGCCCCTCCGTGACTGGCAGCCGCCGGGCACGTCCCGCTGCTCCTCGGGTCTGGATTCACCGGTCCCGACTGAGCCTCAAGACGACTGCGACCTCTCGCTGACCCGACACCCAAACAGGTACTTGAAGGAAACCGATCTTCGGGCGGTGGAGGCTTCCCATCCAGGGCTCGGCTTCAGCTTAATGCAAAAGAAAAAAGAAAAAGCAATAAAGGCGACCAGAGAAAATCGGGCATCCGATGGCGGCAGGTGGGTCCTTCCCCTCGCGCCTCCCGCCTGGCTCCTGCAGGGATGCTGCGCGCTCGGGGGGACCAGGTGAGAAGACCTCGGCCACGCCTCACTCCGTGGGTCGAAGCGGCGGCCGAGCAGCTCCGGCGGGGGCGGGTCCCCACGGCCGAGCGCGCGGGAGCCCACCCCGGCCTGACCCAGCTTCGCCCGGCTCGGCCCCGCAGCGAACCCCTCAGGCCACCGCCGGGAGGAGCGGCGCCGGGCTCCTGCGCACGCGCGGGCGGCGCCGGGGCGGGGCTCGAGTGGGCGGAGCCGCTGAGCGAGGCCGCGAGAAGAGAGCGGCGCGTGAGCCCCGGTGGTGGGCGTGGCCTCGATGGGCGTGGCCTGTGGGGGCGTGGCCTGACCGTCACGCGCAGCCCCGCCCCCTCGGCCGCCGTCTGTCTCCCGGAGGCGGCAACCGCTCCCGCTCGGCCCTTCCCGGTTGGCCGGGCCGGCTGCGCCTCGCGTCTCCGCCGACCATGGGGGACCCCAGCAAGCAGGACATCCTGAGCATCTTCAGGCGCCTTCGCTCCGTGCCGACCAACAAGGTAGCGGCCGCCGGGCGTGGAGAGGCTCGCTGGGCGCCCGTGTCCCAGCCCGCGGGCGGCCCCGCTGCCGTAGTGGCCGCGGCGGCGGGAGGAGGAGCCCGCGGGGCCTGTGACACGTCGCACTTGCGGCCGCGGCGCCTGGGCCTCGCCTGGGTCCGGGCCGCGCCGCCCCCAGCCGCCGCCAGCCTCGGCGAGGAGCGGGGAGGGCGCGCCCCGGGGCCCCGGGCGCGGCGGGCACCCGGGGGGTCGTGGGGGCGGGACGCGGCAGCATCTGGGGGTCCCTGGGGCCGGGGGCACGCGCTGGTGGTTCCTGACACCGGGCGGGGGGGCGCGCACGGGGCGGCCCCTGGGGGGGCGGAGTGGGCCCCGGGGTTCCTGAGGCAGCTGGGGGCGAGGTCTGGGGCCCCCCCACCCAGAGAGCGCTGGGGGGGCGCACCCGGGGGCCCGTGTGAGCGGGGCGGACCTGCAGGCCACCTGTGACCCAGCTGGGGAGCAGCACCGGCCCTGAGACTCCAGCTGGCGGCGCTGGGAGCCCGGGAAAGCCCCTGCGGCCCCCTCTGCGCCCCGGAGCCGCCCTCTGAAGGTGCTCTGGGCTGCCTGTTGGAGCCTGGTTGGTCACCTGTGTCCTGATGGCAGCCTCAGTTTCCCTGCCTGATGAGCGGCCTTGTGGCCTCTGCGATGGCTTACAGCTCTTTTCCCTTGCTAAGAAGGCCCGCCACAGACCCTTTCTCTTTCTTCCCCTTGCGTCTCTTTGGAAATTGGGGTTTTTCTTTTTCTTATTCTTTTTTTTTTTTTTTTTTTTTTTTTTTTGTCTCCAGAGGTTGTTTTCTCTGTGACTTTTACAACTTTTCGCAACTGGCCCAAGATGTTGTGATGACACATCGGGGCTAACGTGACACCCTCCACTGAGGATCACAGGTCACACTGGGGCCTGCAGAGTGCAAAGGGCTGTCAGTGTGTCAGCGTGGACTCTCCCCTCCGCTCCTGTGACAGGAATCTGTCTGGTCCCCACTGTCACCTCCAAAGGGAACAGCTGTTAATGATCATGGTCATGAGCCATGACGTCATGCCATAGGAAGATCCCGCGTTTTATAAAATTTAGAGTTCTTTAAGTCTTGGTGGAAGGGAGCCCATACTTTGTACAGACTCAGCAGAGTGAGAGAGCAAAAGAGTTTACTGGAGGTGATGTCGGATGAGTGTAGGAAAGTCAGGAGGAGTAAAGGCTTCAGAAATTCTCTTCGTGCTAATTTCTTTGCTGTTTCCTTGATTTTTTAGTTTAGATTAATCTGCTTATAGGGAATGGTTGCTATATAGCGAGACAAGATTAGGACCCGCAGTTAGTAGTGTAGAAGTTATATTTTTTTATCTGCTTTAGCTCAGAACCAGTGTGTGTTCTCTTTGAATTCATCAAAGGGAAGGTGCCCTCTCTTAAAGAAAAAGTCATTGTCTTTTTTTTTTTTTTAAGATTTTATTTATTTATTTGAGAGAGAGAGAGAGAGAGAGTGGGAGAGCATGAGCAGGGGGAGGAGCGGGCTCCCCACTGAGCAGGGCTCGATGCCCAGACTCTGGGATGGTGACCTGAGCTGTCACCCCAAAGTCATTGTTCTTATGACACTTTTGAGGAACTTGTGTGGGCTCGCTGGTGACTGTGTTACCTTGGGCAGGTTACTCGACCACTTTGTACCTTCTTTCCTCCTCTGGAAACGGAGAGAGTGAGGAGGATCTAACCTGGATGGTTATTAGGAGGATTAAATGAGAAAATCCGAGAGAAGCACTTAGAACAGTGTCTACACATGCTAGTCTTCAATAGCATCGGCCATTGTTTTGTTAGGATCGTTATTATGAACAACACACCTGTGGAAAACTTTATATTCTGGCATAGGATTAATAAAAGCACAGAGCAAAAGTATTTTCCAGTAATGTTGCACAGTCCAGAAATGTGCTACATTTCTTGATGAAGAATTTTTCATTTGATCCTTAGTAAGAAACCATTATCTCAGCAAAGATGAAAACGAGTTTTAATGTTATGGAGGAGTTGGTGAACGGGAAGCATTTTTTTCAGAAGGGGCTATAACAGAGAGCTCTAAGATACACTGGGAAGGTACTTCAAGAGAAACGACGGGGTTTACTTTCAGAATATGTTATCTGGTTTCTTCATCTCATGTGTGATGAATATTTACTCTGGACCAAGGTTTTAACCCAGAAGGTCAGTGTTCCAGTTTGAGAAATCCTTCCTTGTCTCTATGTGTTCCTTAGTTTTATTGCTTGATTGCTTGAGTTCCTCTGTCAACAAGTATTGTTGAGCAGCTGCAGTCCACTGGGCACTGTGCAGAGCAATGGGGTCCACGGATGGAGGGGGACAGGCTCCTGCCCTCAGGGAGCCTCACGTCTGGGGGCTGGAAGACAGATGAAGGTCAACCCCCCCAGCCAAACTGCACGAGGGGCAATGTGGTGAGCGGTGAAGAGTGGGCTCTGGGCCAGGCCGCCTGGGGTCCAGTCCCCAAGATACCACTCCTCAGCTGTGATACTAAAACTTTGTAAGTCCTTAGTTTTCTCTAAAATGGAGATGAAAACCACACTACGTAATTTGCAGAGAATGCAAAATGTGCAAGATGAAAATGCAGGGCCCTTGTTTAAAAAGTGTTGAGAATGTCAGGATGAGACAGCAGAGCATGAAGCAACCACAGGCTTTTCTACATGTGGGGCCCTGGGCAACTGCACAGGTCACACACGTGCCCAGAAGCTGGCCTTGATGGGGACAATAATAATACCTCCTTATAGGGGTGTGATGATGGTTCAGTTGGTCAATAACAGTACCTGACACGGAATAAATTTGCTTAACTCTAGCTGTTGTTTGTCTGGTACTTACTCTCATCATTAAGCAAAGCAAATTGTTAGGCAGAGGCATTTCTTTTTTTTTTTTTTTTGTGGGGGGGGGCAGAGGGAGAGGTAGAGAAAGAATCTTAAGCATTGTAGAGCCCGACGGGGGGGGGGGGGGGGGGGGGGGGGGGGCTCGATCTCATGACCCTGAGCCGAAATCAACAATCGAGCACCCCAAAAGCATTTGATTTTCATCACCATAACAAGTGCATTCTGCTTAGAAAACCCTATCTCAATTCTGGCATGGGGTTGCATATCAAAACGAAGCGCCATCCTGCTCTTGAAGCTCAGTCTCCTGCTCCAGCATTCGTGAGGGCCACACTGGGATTCCTTAGTGCCTCCTGAGGTCAGGCCCCACAGTTCCCGCTCCCCACCACCCCTACAAACTGTTCCACCACCTGTGTTTGCATGCAGTGAGTGCCTGCTTTGTGCCAGGCTCAGTGTCCGGCTCATGTACAGGAGAGGGGGCCCCGGGCCTCTTGGAGTGACATTTGGCAAGTCCTCATCGTAGCTGCTGGGTCAGCCGGATGCTTGGGTGGCATGTTTAGAAGACCCCCTGCTCCCTTCTCAGCCTTGCGAGCAGACCGCCTCAGGAGTGACTCCCAGTCTTGCCTGGTCTGGGCTGTGCACCATCTCTGTGGTCACCTCCCTCCATGGGGCCACTTACTGCAATTTAAGATTCTGTTCTTGAGATTTCAATTGCTTCTTGGACTTTGCCTTATTTATTTATTTATTTATTTATTTATTTATTTATTTTTAACTTTTTGTATCCTCTCCCTGCTTCTTTCAACTTGTAACTAATTGTCTTGCCTATGAGGCTGTGAGCTCCATCCACAGGCTCCATGCCGGCTGACCCTTCCTGAACTACCTTTGCACATCTGCTTTGTGTGTGCCAGGTACTCACTTGGTAGTAAGTGCACAAATGTTAGTTGAGCGACTGGGGGATTGCAGATGACCTCTTGCAGAGGGACAGCACCATTGGCAGAGTTGGTGATGCTGTTTGGTGCCCCATGGAAGGGGATGGATTCCTTACTCACCTGGCCGTTACCACAAGGCATCTTGATGTCTGTGTCCTTCCCTCCCACTGCTCAGTGAGCTCCAGAAAAGTCAGCATGTGGCCTGGTAGAGGGTAGGGACTCAGCATAGTGTTTGTGGAATCTCTGACAACAGGTAGTTCTGAATACCTCAGTGCCTGCCATAGTGTCGGGCATACAGCAGGCAGTCAGTAAATGCTGCCATGAATGGACTGGCACCTTCCGTGTCAGTTGTCACCCTGATCCCACTATTCATGCAGGCTTTTCATGTGAGTCACAGTGAGGGGCTTTGGGAAATCTGCTGGTGTTTTCACTTTTGTGTTGCCCTCAGAAAGCCAGAAGCCAGGTCCTCCTTGATGACTAGAGTTGGAACAATTCGCATAGGTGGCTCTGTCTACAAAGTGTTGCTAAAATATGGGGCTCTTTTTCTGGAGGGGGGGAGATGGGGAGAAGTGTTCTCTTATTAGTGCAATTTTTGCTATTCTGTTGTTCTGACTTTAATTCATCATAAATATGGGTTTCCATGACAGACTCTGTATATTTTAGTTATGCCTTTTTTTTTTTTTTAATTCATAGAGACACAGCTAGAGAGAGAGGCAGAGAGAGAAGCAGGCACCATGCAGGGAGCCTGATGTGGGACTCGATCCCGGGTCTCCTTGATCACGCCCTGGGCTGCAGACGGCGCTAAACCGCTGCACCACCGGGGCTGCCCGACTCTGTATATTTAAAGTCTTTTTATGCTCCTGTTGCCAGGCGCTATGAGATGAAGAATGTTCAGCCTCAGTCAGTGTTGTGGGAGGAAGGCCTTGGGTGTCATGAGGTTGCCATCAAGCTGTCAGCTGGGGCTGCCTCTCTAAAGCCTAGGGTTCCCGCTCCCAAGCTCACCCTCGTGGTGCTTCGCCAACCTCTGCTCCTCACTGGCTATTGGACTTGTGGCCTCAGTTCCTCACCTCGCAAGGATGTCCACTGGGCTGTGTCCCCTTGACACAGCAGCTTGCTTCCCCCAGAGCCAGTGATCCAAGGGAGGGGGATAGCAAGGAACAGGAAGGAAGCCACAGCAGCTTTTGCAACTTAACCTCTGCCTTATTACTGGTCACAGAGCACCCTGCCCGGGTGAGGGTGGCGGCCACACCTGCCATCCCATTGGCTGGGGTCAGAAGGACCATGTGTGAGCGCTGCCCTCTGGTGGAGAGCCACTGTCTAGAGGGCCACAGGGCCTTGAGCATTCTCAGCAGGGGGACGTCCTGGCTTGTGTGTGTGTCCAGTAGGAGCCCTGTTGATGCTTACTTAACATAAAATCATTTATAGGAGTACCTGAGTGGTTCAGTCGGTTAAGTGTCTGCCTTCAGCTCAGGTCATGATCCCGGGGTCCTGGAATCGAGCCCCATGTCAGGGCTCCCTGCCCATTGGGGAGTCTCCGTCTCCCTGTGCTCCTCCCCCTACCTCATGCTCTCCCTCTCTCTCTCAAACAAATAAATAACATCTTTTTAAAAATATATAATTATAATGTGATAATACTAAAAGAAATTGAAAGTTGAGGTTTAAAAAAATCTGAGATTTTAAAAAAAGATTTTATTTATTTATTTGAGAGAGAGAGCATGAAAGTAGGGAAGGGAGAGGAAGAGGGAAAAGCAGACTCCCTGCTGAGTGGGGAGCCCCACATGGATCTCAATCCCAGGACCCTGAGATCACGACCTGAGCGGAAGGCAGATACTTAACTGATGGAGCCACTCAGGTGCCCCTAGGTGAGATATTTTATAAAAACCAGTTTAAAGGTGTAAAGGTGAAGCAGCTTTCAAGCTCAACCACGATCGTATCCTATAAGATGCTTCGTTTGGCTAATATGGATGAATTAATTAGTAACTGAATTTTGAAATTTTCTTTCAGGTGTGTTTTGATTGTGGTGCCAAGAATCCCAGCTGGGCCAGTATAACCTATGGGGTGTTTCTTTGTATCGACTGCTCAGGGTCACACCGGTCACTGGGCGTTCACTTGAGTTTTATTCGGTGAGTCTTTTTTCATCGTGGGCGGGAGGGATCCTGTTGTTACACAGGTCCTTTTCCCCTTTTTCCCTTCATGTTTGTTTTGACATGAGGTAGGATAAGAGGCCGGCTCTGAGTTATGGGAGATTTGAATCTTTAGAATTAGGTGAACTAGGAAAATTGATCCTTTTCTATTCTATTGCTGTTCTGTAGAGCTCTGTGCCAGGGACCTGAGGCTGTGGTGCTGAAGAGAGTCAGAATGAAAGATTTGAGACATTTTTCCTCTGCCTTTATCACCTTCTAATAACCAGCAGCTCAGAGGAATCTTACTATGACACGCTCGTGACAGAGGGGATTTGGGGTGCTGTGAGTCCGTCACACACCCTATCAGGAGGAGACCTGATGTAAAGGGCAAGAAGCCCTCATTATAGCATGGGTGTGCTTCTGGCCCCATCCTACAGCCCTGGCTCCTGGGGGTCACTGATCTCACAAACCCTGAATGAATGATTTTTGTATACATTTTAGTGAGAATTTCAAGTGCTTGTAAAAAGAAAGTCTTTCATTTTTTTATCTGCAGACCTGGGCTGCATCGGCTCCTTCTGGCGAGTATGTATCTTCTACTCAGACAGTCTGGCAGTAGCCTAGATGGGGCTTTTGTCTGCACCCCCTTGGACACAGCCCCACAGTCCAGTGGGAGGCTGAAGTGCCCTTGTGTGAAGTAAAAGTAATTAATAAAAGGACCCCTAGGCAGGCTCAGGACTTGGAAGCCCAGCAAGGCCTGCACTTCAGCCCCCGGGGGCCTAGGCCACCGAGCAGCCCTGGTTCTGATCTCCATTACTGCTGACCCCTTCCAACCACTTCACCTATTTCCCTGTCACTTTTTTCCAGGGGAGGAGCCAATAGGCAGGCAGGCTATTTGGAATTGTGGCGAGCAGTTTAATTTTATAGTATGACCTAAGGAATATTGATACAATGTGATTATTATGAAGAGCATTAGTTCCTGTAAGATAAAATCAGTTATAATTTGTGATGAGATATTTTACATGATGGCATAAAAACTGTGTAGTAAAAATAATAAGATAAATTTTTAAAATATATTAACTTTAAAAACCTTTCCTGTTGTACTTTCATGAGTTCTTTTTTCAGAAATCAGTTCATAGAGGCATGATGGGCTAATAGCTGTATAACTCCATATGTAATGAATTAGAAAAAGGAGTTCTTTTGTGCAGTCTTCCTGGTTTCATTTCCTGTCTTTTCTTTTTTCTTAGAGATGTTGGTCCCAGAATATTTTGACTATACTGCCCTATCCTGTTCTTGTCTCTTTTTTAAATATCGAGGTCTTTATGTGCCAAGGCAAGTTTCTTTCTTTTTTTAAAAGATTTATTTATTTATTTATTTATTTGAGAGAGAGAGAGAGCGAGCAGGACAGAGTATGAGTGAGCAGGACAGAGTATGAGCGGGGGTGAGGGGCAGAAGGAGAAGCAGACTCCCTGTTGAGCAGGGAGCCCAATGTGGGGCTTGATTTTTGGACTGTGGGATCACGACCTGAGCTGAAGGCAGATGCTTAATCAACTGAGCCACTCAGGGACACCAGCAAGTTTCTTTTAAGTGTACTTCCCCTGACCCCTGTTCAGCTCCAGACCAGTTAGTTGTTACCAGTTAACATAAGGCAATGTGTAACCGGCCATCTTCCTATGTTCTTCCCCTCTTCCTCTCTGCCAAGTCCCACCCATTATAATCTGGCCCTCCCTTTGATTCACCACCAAAGCATACCTCCAGTTTCAACCATTCCGGAAATCAGGCGGGTTTCTGACGTGTTCCCGGGTGAGGGAAGGACTGACCAGAAACCTAATGCGGCTAGACAGTGGAGTCTCCTCGGGCTGCTGCAGGTTTAATGACTACCCTTTAAAAAGTCAGATAAATATAACTATGAATCCCAGTGTTTATAAATGATTCAGAAACAACTATTAAAAAATCCTGTGTCACTGGAGGTCAGCAGTATAGGAGTTGGGCAAGAGAAAGCCAAGGATGATAAGGGTACTCAGTAGGGTTTTTGTTTGTAAGAGGTGGAGGTTTGCTCTTTGGATGTTTTTTTAATTGGTTACCAAAATTACAAACACTAGCCTAATGGGAAAAAAAAAATGCAAGCAGTCCCAGAGTTCATAAAGTAAGAAGTGAAAAGTCCTTCCTCTCCAAATCCCTTTCTCTTCTTCTTCCTCTCCCCCTGCCAGACACACACACACACACACACACACACACACACACACAGACACACACGTTGTGCTCCCCAGGCACAAACAGATTAGCAGTTTGGCTTATGGAATGTTTATTTAAGTGGAGGTTTGGGTTTTTTTTTTTAATTTTTTTATTTATGATAGCCACAGAGAGAGAGAGAGAGAGAGAGAGAGGCAGAGACATAGGCAGAGGGAGAAGCAGGCTCCATGCACCGGGAGCCCGATGTGGGATTCGATCCCGGGTCTCCAGGATCGCGCCCTGGGCCAAAGGCAGGCGCTAAACCGCTGCGCCACCCAGGGATCCCTGGGGGTTTTTTTAAAAGTGGAATTTCAAGTCAACAACTTTACAACGGAAAAAATTTATGAACTGTTGCTTTTGCCAACCTACAGGGGAAAGGTGGGTTAGGCATCCACGGAAATGGCCAACTGCCACTTGGAGCAGAGTGGATATAACCGGACTGGCCCCTGCCCACCATCTGCTGGGGCTTGACCTCTGCGCCTCCGCTCCTGGGCAGCTGGGCCTTGCCGTGCCTCTTCCTCCTCCAGCTCTGTTTCTTTTCAAGTTCACTGTTAAGTATTTCATGAGTTTATGAAAGGTGAATGGAAGTTAGTCCTCCCTGCAGTGGGCTGAGGGCAGGAACAGGCTTAACTACAGCATGAACAAGAGGACAAACTGTAAAGTGCCACCCAGGACATGGAAACAGCACCGCATCCACTTCTGTGGAAGATTAGTCCAAGTTGAAAGGAGGAGGAGACATTTGCAATGAACTTCAGGGTTTTGGTGGCATTTTGATAATGGAAACAAGGCAGGGAAAAGGAGGTGAGCACTCAGACTTTAAGAAAAGTTATAGAGGCTAGAAAAAGTAAAATATGCAGCAGCTAATTTTTATACGCATAGGAAAAGGAGGAGATAAAGGATTCCAAGGGGGAGATTTGGGTGACATTGTAGAGGGTCTTGATTACGAGGCCAGACCCTGTACTTAACTGCTGAGGGGTTAATGCAGGCAGGCTGGCCTGGGCCCTGGATGCAGCAGGTGCCCACAGACATTGGCCAGATAGCGCCTGGTGGGCGTTAAGAGAAAGGGTGCTGCAGCCAGCTGCTGGGGGCCCAAGTCCCAGCACCATCCTGGACTGCCTCTGAGTGTGCTCCTTCCTACTCTGTGTCTCCTTCCCTTGAAAGAGGGGATGAGAAGACTGGTACTTGTGGCAGAGGTTTTCGGGAGGAGAAAGTGGATGAATCCATATATAAAGCCTGGCATGTGGTGAGCCCCCAGGAAGTGCTGCTGCCGATCAGGGCCGAGTCATCTAAGTGCCTGCCCAGGGGATGCAAGAGGAGAACCGTGTTGTGATGTGAGATAGAAAGGCAACACCTCCCATGGCCTTCTGTTAAGTAGCCAGGCCAGTTATGAACAGCTGGCTGGCTGCCTGGAAGCTGTTCCTGGGCTTGTCTATAAGGAAAAGTCGATATTAATTGTGGTAAATGGATAAAATTCCATTTAAAATTTTTGATTACATAACTTTGTCATGTTTATTTGGTAAGATTCCTTCTGATTTCTAAAATCTATTTAAATGTTCCACTTAATGGACAGCCACTAGTGAAGCTAATTCATGGAATTTTAAGAAGGTTCTGTGTTGATGCATAAGGATTGTAGAGGTCGTGGGAAACCCATTTTCTCATTTACCTAGTTGGTAAACAGGAGATACTTTGTTAAAGGGACACTAATTCTTCAATTTTTCTTACTTCCTCTGCTTTACTTTTTCTTCACATTGTCACAGACTATTCCCTTTAACACATCTCTTAATCTAAATTAAAGGTAAGAAATAACCGACAGTAAGTCACTTCCTCATGTCAGAACAGGCACGCATGAGCAATTAAATTTCCTCTTAATATTGACTATTTTCACAGGCCACTGTCATCAAAAACTTTTACTTTGAAATCCCAATGTTATGAGAGAGAATCTCCAGCAGGCCAGTTCAGGAACAATTAGTTTTAATCTTCATTTCTAAAGGATACGTAGAGAAATACTTGGCTTTATTTTTTTTTTTTAAGATAGTTAAGACCAAAAGTTGTAAGGCTAAATAGCAAGGATTATTATCCTTAATAATAATTAGTGTTATTATTAATCTTAAAGTATTGGCTTCCAAATAACATTCTAATATTTACAAAGAACATTAAGCAATGCAAAGAGACATAGAAATGAGTACATGGGAGGGGCAGCATAAAAGGAGAACTTTAGTGAATCTGAAGCCTCTTTTCTTTCTACCTTCCTATTTTGTACAGGGTACTGTATCTATACCCATTTAAGAATGTCCACATTTCTTTATGATTAGTGTGGGACAAGCTATTGTTGAATATGGGACAGCCTTGCTTTTTCTCATACCTATAGATTTGATATAAAGACCTTTAACATTGTACTATCATATCTTGCTTTATAGTGATCACTTGGTGAATTTTTATTGTTGAGAAATATAGTTATTGCCTTTCCCTTGCCCTGATTTGGTCTCAGATTACAGATAAGTAGGTGTGGAAGGGGAGAAGGCCCTTGCAGTTTTCCCTCTAAGAGCACTAAATCCTGACCATTCTCCCTTCCCTGAGGGTGGCAAGGTTAGGCAGGTCCTTTCCACCTGATGATAAGACCAAGCATTTCAGAGGCTCCCATGGGGGTCAAACTGGACAAATGGATAGCACATCTGAAAACATCAGAACAGTACATCTATTTTGAGCAGAGACACGTTACCAATACTTAGATCAGAAGCCACTGAGAATGTGAGGCAAGGAGACAGAGTTGTTGAATGGCCCCGGAAAGCTTGTCATGTTCCCTGTGTGCTAGAAGAAGAGAAGCTGGTTGGGGTCCCTGTGGCACAAGTGCTGCTGGCCTCGTGTGGCCTGTCTGTGGGGAGGAGAGCAGGTGGCTGGCCCCTCGGAGACTCGGCCACTAGGAAGGAGGAGAATGGCTAGGAGCCACTTGCATGGCTGTCATATACCCTGCAGGCTCAGCGTCCCACGTCACTGTTAACACAAACTCAGGAGTCCTCAGGATCCTGAACATCAAGGAACTCTTGTTTTCAAAAGTTTAGTGTCTTGATTGTGGGGGAAAAACGTGTTAACATTTGAGAATATTCTTTCCATTTAGATCTACAGAGCTGGACTCTAACTGGTCTTGGTTTCAGCTGCGATGCATGCAGGTTGGCGGAAATGCTAATGCAGTAAGTTCATCTCAGACTCACTGTTTCTTTTCTTGTATAAATATGTGTTATACTAGGAAGGAAGCTCGGTGTTTGCATGTGCGAGTTTGGGGCGCCCTATCAGATAGCAAAGACAGGAAGGGCTTGGGAGTGGATGGCCCAGGTGACTTGTTATCTGTTAAATACCTAGTACCTACTGGGCTCTGGGCTCTGGGTGTGGGGATATAGTGATAAGACAAATGAGATCCCTCTTCTTAACTTAGTAATTTCTGGGTAAAATATAACTTTTTAAAAAAAGATTTGATTTATTCATGAGAGACACAGAGAGAGAGGCAAAGACATAGGCAGAGGGCGAAGCAGGCTCCCTCTGGGGAGCCCGATGTGGGACTCAATCCCAAGACCCTGGAATTACGAACTGAGCCTAAGGCAGATGCTTAACCAGCTGAGCCTCCCAGGTGCCCCTAAATATAACTTTTTAAGTGTTTAATTAACTTATAATTTTACAAGAGCAGATTTCCTTAACTCCCCTTACAAACCTAGTAAGGACCCTCAAATATGTTAAACTTCATTTACAAATTCAGTATATCTGATTCATCAGATTGGGTTGCTCATACAGATTTTTAGAATATCTTCATTAAGATATGACCTTTGTAATTCATGTCTGTGTATGGACCCTTATGGAGTGGTTGAACAGAGTTTCCTCTGATTATTTAAGCATTTGTTTTACCACCTTGTTTATGCTATGGTCCCTATTGATGAAGAAATAGTTCTGGGCAAGGTGAAGGTCAGCATAGCTCCTAACCAGTTCCAGTTAGTGGGATTCCAGTGTAGTTGAATTCAGACTGAAGTGAATGGCTCATGAACTAAAAGTCCAGAGTGGAAGGTGCCCCCCCAAAGTAACAAAATAATCTGGAATGATGGAAGTGCTTTAACAGAGAGGAACGAAGGGCCAGTGATTTCATTTTGTAATGGGAATCTCATGTCTAGTTTTACCAAAATATTCATGTTGCACGTGTGGAAGGTATTACTTTTACAAGGAAAGGTTTATATTAAGTTTTGTGGTTTTAAATTGTCTTTGTAAATTATGTGGTTTAATTACTTTTGTTTTCCGTAGTATTTCCCAAAAATCCTTCACAAAATGAAGTAATGTTTTCAGTTATATGTTTGGTTTAATACAGCATTCCTGTTAATTTGTGTGTTTTCCTCCACAGTCTTCCTTTTTCCATCAACACGGCTGTGCCACCAATGACACCAACGCCAAGTACAATAGTCGTGCTGCTCAGCTCTATCGGGAGAGAATCAAGTCACTGGCCTCCCAGGCAACGCGGAAGCATGGCACTGATGTAAGTTGCTGGTGGATGGGGTTGTTTCCTTCAGATGAACATTTATTTTAGTAGAAAAAGGGGTAAACAGTAAAACCTTCTAACTGGATTCTCTTGCAAGGAAACAACCTGTAGTTGATTCTCATTGTTCATGGCAGTTATGCTCTGTGAGCTTGCTGTGAGCATTTGAATGAGTAAATGCCAAAGCATCACTCCTACAGGAAATAGAAGGCTAGGCTCCTATAGGCTTCTGGTCACAATGTTTCCATCAGCTGATCAGTACATAATCTCATTTTACATGTGCTTCTGCTTAAGGGCTCCTTTTTAAAATTTTTTTAAGATTTTAAAAATTTATTTTTTCATAACAGACACAGAGAGAGAGGTAGGGACAAAGGCAGAGGAGAAGCAGGCTCCCACAAGGAGCCCAATGCAGGACTTGATCCCGGAACTCCGGGATCACGCCCTGAGCTGAAGGCAGATGCTCAACTGTTGAACCACCCAGGTGCCCTACGGACTCCTTGTTGAACAGATTATGTAATTAAGCATGTGATATACTTAGTATATTGCTATAAAAATATTTAATATATAATAGATATAACTTAATATATTATTAATCTATAGTTATTGACTCATTAACATTGAACTCACTGCCCACAGCACTAGAACTCATTCCTGAATGAAGCTTACCTGACACTATTTTCTCTATGAGGCACATCACAGCCTGCATGTGCTTAGGAGCATTAGGAGGACTGCAGCCTAGCCTGGACGGCCTGTAAACAAGGAAATCACCAACAAAGCACAAATATGTGGAAAATGTGGCACTAAATAGACCACAGAAAGGACACATTTAGTGTTGGAGAGCTTAAACGAGAAGGCGGAGCATCACCTTGTTCAGTCTCAGCCGGGAAGGTGCACCTTGGGTGGCTCAAATTTTCTGCTGGTCCGCACACGTCTGTGAAGGACCACAGAGGTGTCTCAAGTACCGATTTGGGGGTTACGAGTAAACTCTGACGGGTGGGTAAAGTTGCAAATACAGAACCCACTATTCTCGTGGATTGACTGTACTTTGGAACCTGCGCTTAGAAATGAAATCCTCAATCATTCCTTTTCAGAAACGGCTTGTGGATCTGGTAGGTGACATCCTTGAGATTTGGAAGCATAAGTTAGTGGGTTAGTGGGTTAGTGGGATTACTAAAATGTGCTCAGGGACCCCATGTAGGCACGTACTGATTGTATAGTAGTGGAAAGTACCCATCTTTACCAAACAGGTCTCTAGAAGGGGAATGAGAGTATAAAATAAAACCCTTTAAAGGCAGGTGAAGGGTTAAGCAGTGCTATATGTTTTTGTTCTAGCTCTGGCTGGATAGCTGTGTGGTTCCACCTTTGACCCCTCCGCCAAAAGAGGAAGATTTTTTTGCCTCTCATGTTTCTCCTGAGGTATGTATTATGCCTTATACTATTTTATTGTATTTTTTTAGGATTTTATTTATTTATTAATGAGAGACACACACACACACAGAAAAAGAGAGAGAGAGGCAGAGACACAGGCAGAGGGAGAAGCAGGCTCCATGCAGGGAGCCCGACTGGGGACTTGATCCCGGGTCTCCAGGATCAGGCCCTGGGCTGAAGGTGGCGCTAAACCTCTGAGCCACCTGGGCTGCCCACCTTACACTATTTTAAAGTATTCCTACTCTTGCAGTTATAAAGGGTGTGTAATTGAACGTTTCAGTCAGGAGACAGATTAAGCTGCTCTAACAAACATCCCTGAAATATAGTCACTTAAACAAGACAGAAATCAGTTTCCATCAACAGTTCAGAAGTCGTCTGTCCAGGGTTGACCGAGGGATTTATTTTGCTCTTTTCCACATGTTGGCTTCCATCTCAAGCTCCAAAGTGTCTGCTCTAGCTCATGACCTTTTGCAGCAATGGCAAGGGGGGCAAGCATCTAAGAAAGCAAGTGCCCAATCCTTTTACTAAAAAATGTAGAGGTAGTGCATATTACTTCTGCTTGTGTCCCGGTGGCCAGTGTTTAGTTATACTTCTGTACCTAGCTGTGAGGGAGGCTGAGAAATTATTACTAGTGGTCTGCCACAGTTCAGTTGAGAACTGTGGAACTCACAAAGAATGAAGAATTTTTTTTAAATTAATGAATGAATTAATTAATTAATTTAGAGAGTGTGAGCAGGGAGAGGGGCAGAGGGAGAGAGAATCTCAAGCAGACTTCCCCCACTGAATGTGGAGCCCAATGTGGGACTCAGTTTCACGACGCCAAGATCATGACCTGAGCCAAAATCAAGAGTCGATGCTTAACTAATGGCCCTAAACCCAAGTTTTAATAGGAGTTTGAATCTCATTGTCCCAATTTAGCTGTGTACCTAGAGCATATCTCAAGGCTATTGTAAGAATGTCAGTTGGGTAAGCATCTGACTCTTGATCTCAGCTCAGATCTTGGTCTCAGGGTTGTAAATCAAGCCCTGTGTTGGGTTCCATGCTTAAGTAAAAGAATGAAGTCAGTACTTATGCAAGGAATTAGGAGCTGGCACAGAGTAAGCCTCTAGCCATTGTGCCAAAATCCTTATCTTCATTGTGTGGTCTGGTAGGAGCAACAGTAATAATTCCCAAGTCACTAAGATTAGGGAACATAAGACCTTCACAGCCTAAAATATTTACTGAATGGTCCTTTAAGGAAATGTGTGCAGGCCCCTGGCTTAGAGCCTCAGATGTCTGTTTGCTGCCCTTCCTCCTCCCGGTCCCACTAGGGTGGGGGTGCATTTGCTTACTACTGCTCCACCTGTTCTTTAACCCATTTTCAAGTACACATGTGGAAAGGTGTATACATTGCTAACCCTTGATTTTTTTTTATTATAATGTACACATACATGTTCATTGACCTACATGTTCAGTAGTTACTAGAAGTAGTTATCAAAAAAGAAGGGAACAGAAAACAAAACAAAAGATAAGACACTCTGTCATGATCTTTGCCTCTTGTTTAATATAGAACAAGATACAAAATATCCAGACTAGTAGCTGAGAAGTGTTAGGAATAGAAACGACAGGCTGAAAGGAGGAGACAGAGGAAGAGTTTGGTGTGGACTAATGTTGGAATTAGTATGGAATTAGAATTAGTATGAACTCATGTTTATTTTGCTGTGTCTCTCTGGACACACATGCACACGTGCAGACACACATGATGGAGCACTGATGACAAATATGTGTGTCTCCATGGGTGAACACACACACAGATATATTACCTGGCTCTGTCTACCAAGGGGCCCAGAGACAGGGACATGCCGGTACACAAGTGCACCCAGCCACTCACATCTGGATTTCTAAATGCCAAGAGGAACCAGGTCTACCTCTGGAGAAATGGCAGATTCTAGGACTGGGACCACTAAGACAGCTAAGCCTGGAGCATCTTGTAGTGCTGAAAAGTGAGAAAGTGCTGGGTGGAGAGGGTGACAGAGAGGGCATGTCAAGAGGACTCAGGAACCAAGCAGAAGGAGTTCCCAATGATCAAAGCTGGAAAAACTTCAACAACAAATTATGTAATGACCGTTTGGATTATAATCCAAAGAATAAATAAACATCCATGAGTCCACTCTAATAGAAATAGGTAATTGAATAAATAAATCAAGAGAAGGGACGATGTTCCTTAGAGAAAAATTCAATCATATATGGCAAACAGACACATGAAAAGATGCTCACCGTCACTCATCATCAGGGAAATGTAAATCAAAACCACAGTGAGATACTACCTCATGCCTGTCAGAATGGCTAAATCAAAAACATAAGAAACAACAAATTTTGGCAAGAATGTGGAGAAAAACATACCCTCATGCACTGTGGGTGGGAGTGCAAATTGGTGCAGCTACTGTGGAAAACAGTATGGAAGTTCCTCAAAAAATTAAAAATAGAACTATCGTATGATCCAGTAATTCCACTACTGAGTATTTACCCAAGGAAATGAAAACATGAATTCAAAAAGATATATGCATCTGCTGTTTATTGCAGCATTATTTACAATAGACAAACTATGGAAATAGCCCAAGTGTCCATTGATAGATGAATGGATAAAGAAGATGTATGTATAATGGAAAATTATTGGTCTATAAAAAAGAATGACGTCATTTGCAACAAAATCGATGGACCAAAAGGTTATAATGCTAAATGAAATCAGTCAGAGAAAGACCAATACCAAATGATTTCACTCATATGTGGAATTTGAGAAGCAAAACAAACAAACTCTTAAAAAAACCCCAGACTATTAAATACGGAGAACAAACTGGTGGTTGCCAGAGGGGAGGGAGGTGGGGGAGAGTTGAAACAGGTGAAAGGGATCAAGAGCACACTTATCTTTTTTTTTTTTTTAAGGTTTATTTTTTTTAAGGGTGGGGTAGGGTGGGCCAGAGGGAGGGAATCTTCAAACAGACTCCCTGCCAAGTGTGGAGCCTGACCCTCGGCTAAATCTCTTAACCACTTAACCAACTGAGCCACCCAGGTACCCCAAGAGCACACTTGTCTTGATGAGCCCTTGGTAATGTACAGAGTGTTGAATACTCTGATACTAATATGACACTGTATGTTAATTATACTTCAGTTTAAAAAAAAGAAAGAAAAGAACAGACATGTCTTGAGTGGCTCAGTTGGTTAAGTATCTGACTCTTGGTTTCAGCTCAGGTCATGATCTCAGGGTCCAGCCTTCATCAGACTCCAGGATCGGCAGAGACTGCTAGAGATTCTCTCTCCTTCTCCCTCTGCTCCTCTCCACCACGTGTGCACTCTCTCTCTCACAAATAAATACATAAATCTTAAAAAAAAAAAGAATAGACATGTTTTAATATTATCTTTCCTTCTAATCTAGGCACTTAGAAGGTAACTATTAAATTATTAGCTTTTCCTTTGCTTTGTTTTTTTGTGACTTTTCTTTTGCTTACTGATGGCCTTTCTCACCTTGCTGCAGGTGAGTGGCACAGGGTGGGCCTCAGCACAGCCAGAAGTATCTTCTTTGCCACCAAGGAATGTGGAAACCACTCCAGCTAATAATGAAGGTAGTCTTCAGAACTGTCATGTAAAGCTATCCTTTGGTTCAATGGCATGCTATGAAACTATGAGAAAATAAGATCCTTGGGGTACCTGGGTCAGTCAGTTAAGCATCAGACTCTTGGTTTCGGTTCAGGTTGTGATCTCAGGGTCATGAGATCAAGCCCCGCACTGGGCTCCACATTCAGTGTGGAGTCTGCTTGAGATTCTCTCTCGCTCTCTGCCCTGTTCGTGTTCTCTCTCTCTAAAATAAATAAGTAAATGTAAGAAAGAAAGAAAATAAGATTCTTGTATTTAATAATGAAAGATGCCCCTGGTAGATTATATAGTGGGTAAAAAAAAAATTACTAAACATGGAGTATGATTTCATTTTTATAAGAAACTGAAACAAAAACATCTACACACAGAAAACATGCTAGAAGGTACATGCCAGATTGTTAACTGAATTACTTTTTACCTTCAACTTGATACAGTTGTGAAGTAAATGAACTTGTATAATGAGTATGTTACTTCTATACTCAGAAGAACAAGGTTTCAATTTTAAAAATGATTCTGTTGTTAATATCTAGTGATTTGCATTTGGTGATTTTAGTATAGGCTTATATTAATTTATTTTTTTAAATTTTATTTATTTATTTTAGAGAGAGAGCATGAGCAGAAGGGGCAGAGGGAGAGGGAGAGAGAGAATCTCAAGCAGAGCTGGATGTGAGGCTTGATCCCAGGACCCTGAGATTATGACCTGAACCAAAGCCAGGAATTGAAAGCTTAACCAACTGTGCCACATAGGTGCTCTAGGATTATATTTATTATAAATATACCTATATCAATTGCTTGCATTAAAAAAAATCACTTATGTGATATGAATAACAAGGATCAAGACATCAACTTTTTCTGTTTTAAGATTGAACATTTTTTGTTAGCCATAAGGTGTGTAAATTAACAACGTTTGACAGCTATACAGGGAATCCCTGGGGTGTGGCTCCATAAGAAGTGTTGGCTGGTATCAAATGAGCGTAGAAAAAAAAATGAGCATAGAACTACTTTTGGGAACTTGGTGAGATAGGAAGGACCAAACACTCAGCCAACTTTATGACTAAGATTCTTACTCGAGAAACTTTCTGGCAAAGGTTTTTGTTTGTTTGTTTTTGTTTTGTTTTGTTTCTGGAGGGCTGGAGAGTAACTGGTATTTATCAAGAAGAGAGTCCTTGAACAGTGGTCATTCAGATCTCTGTGAGAGTGGGGTTGGGGAGCATGCTGTAAGGAAAAGTCACTTCATTTGTGTTGAATTATAGGCATAAGGGTAAGAATGTCTGAGATTCCATCAAACAATAGATTTTAGGATGCCTCTTTTTAATGTTACTGATCTTGGGAGTTGACCTGTCAGCAAACCAGGATGGGAACATTTTGCATCCTGGGAAACAGTGAATGGAGTTGGAACAAGTGCCTAACATTTTGGAAAAAATAATAAAGCAGAATTCCATCTTTACTCTTTACATCAACCTAAATTCAATTGAATCAAAGATTTACATATAAATCATGAAAATATGAAGATACTAGAAGAAACATGGGTAAAACTTTTCTGTCCTCCTGGAATTGGGAAGTCCTTCTAGGCATATTCAAGCCTCCTGAAAGAGATCAACAGATCTATTACAAATAGAACATTTCTGTTCTGAAGAAATGCTTTAAAGACGAGTGATAAACAGTTGCAATTTGTAGATAGAAAGCTTGTTTCCTTAATATGCAAAGAACTTTGGCATGGCTGGGTTTCCTATGATTTGATCATACGTGATCATATGTGATTTTTTTGCCCATTTTGTTTTTGTGCAAATGACCCTAAATGCCTGCTAAGAACACATCTCTAAGTGAAGTGGTATTTAGCTTTTTAATTTCTTAAACCGGCACCGCAGCTACACTGGCCCTCCAGTTCTCTCCTATGTTTGCTTTATGTTTTGCTTGCCATGAGAATATCTCCCCTGGCCGTCATGTGGCTGCATCTTTCCTGGAGTCTCTGCTCAAGGGCCTTGCCTCACACAGGCCACATCCACCCTACCGGCACTCCTAGTCACAACCACATTTATGTGTCTGGTCTCCCTCTTAGCGCAGCACACCTTGGTTCTGGGAATTACCATGCCCTGTTGGCTCAGTGGGCTGTGAGCTCCTCCAGGGAGAGGTTGTTTTTTAAGATAAGTAATCCACCTGAGCCGTTGATTGGTTTGTCATCATCCATAAAGACAGAAGAGAAAAAATAATCCCAACAGTCTCCTAACACAGAGAAAAGACGGGCTTTGTACCTCCTGAAAGTGCAGATGACAGATGGAATATTGTTATTATTACAACTAATTAGCATAAAAGGCCTTTTGAGGTTGAAGTTCACATGCACGGAGGTCCATGCAACCCCTGGAGTCCAGATCTCGTTTGTTTTACTAATGAGAAACTAAGGTGACTAAATGCAAAACAAGATTTTGTTCTTGTACCTATTTTATTTTTTTAAGATTTATTTATCAGAGATCGTGCTCACAAGTGAGTGGGGGAGAGGTGGAGAGAGAGGGAGAGAATCCTCAAGCAGATTTCCTGCTGAGCGAGGAGCCCATTGTGATGCCAGGCTCCATCCCAGGACCCTGAGATCATGATCTGAGCCAAAAACCAAGAGTTGGATGCCCAACCAAGCACACAGGCGCCCCTGTTCTTGTAAATATTTTAAGGTCTACATTCTTAGCTGAAGAGTTCCTCCTAAAGGCGTTATTGTTCAGAATTCCACCTCCCCTCACCCCTGCAGCAGCACTTCCTCCTCTCTTCCCTACCAGTCTCAGCAGCAGCTCTCAGCTCTGTAGGCTTAGCCTTAAAGTTCCCTTGTCAGCAGAGGGTGATCGGGTGCAGTCTGAAGTCAATTTAAGGCTTACATAGTGAAAGGGAAGAACAAAGGAATTTTGACCAATGGATTGTGGGTCCTGAGATCCTCTGCTGGTCCTCCACTGCCCAGCAGTTCCTGGCCCGTGGTAGATAATCAACAAATGTGCAGTCAGTCCTTTTTCCACAAAATGCCATTGTTCTCACTCATCCTTTTCTGCCTACTTAAATGCCCTAAGTAGAGTTTAGCTTTTAAATATTTATAGGGGCTCTTGGGCGGCTCAGTTGGCTAAGTGGCAGACTCTTGATTTTGGCTCAGGTCGTGATCTCAAGGTCCTGGGATGGGAGTCGGCTTGAGGATTCTCTCTCCCACTCCCTCTGCCCCCACCCTCGCTGGTGTGTGCTCTCTCTCTCAAATAAATAAATGTTTGTTTTTGAGAGAGAGAGCACGTGAATGAGAGAGGGGCAGAGGGAGAAGGACAGAAAATCTTAAGCAGGCTTCACACTCAGGCATGGAGCCCAGTGCAGGGCTTGAGCTCATGACTCTGAGATCATGACCTGAGCCAAAATCAAGAGTCAGACACTTACTTAGCTGACTGAGCTACGCAGGCGCCCCCAAGTAAATAAATCTTTTAAAATAAATAAATATAAAAATAAGACAGATGAGTTTCCTCTAAACCTCCTTTGGGCCTGCCCTGTTTAAAATAATGGCTTTATTGACCTATAATTCACACATTTTAAAATTTAAAAAATTTTAAAAATTAAATGGTTTAATTCAGTGGTTTTGTATATCCACAAGATTGTGTCACCATCTTCACCATGTATTTAACATTTTCCACAGCCTGCAAAGAAAGCCTGTACCCATGACCTGTCCCATCTGCCCTGCCCCCAGCCCCTGCTTCCATCTCCAAGGATTTGCCTGTTCTAGACATTTTGTATTAGTGGAATCCAACAATGTAGCATCTTCCATGACTGGCTTCTGATGCTTAGCATCATGTTTTCAAGGTCCATCCATGTCGTAGCTCATGTCAGTACTTCATTACCTTTTATGGCCAAGTAAGATTACTTGGATAGACTAGATTTGCATAGACTATTGCCTGGATAGACTACATTTTGTTTATTCATTTTTAAAGGAATAAAATTAAGATAACAAAATATTTTTTTAAACGAAGACAGAATTTCCTAACCAGAATCATTTTTTAGGCAAACTAGAAAACAGGGCAGATTTCCTGACACTCGAAAATCATGTAGGTTTCTATCATTGATATGATTGGTGTTAGAAGTTACAAATGTTAACATATATTGGTTGTATAATCCACATATGTACTGGGGATCTCGGAACAGTTTATTTTAAAACAGCAGATCATAAGGAGAATTTCAAATGATATTAATTAGGAAGACCACTAACATTTTTATCCTATAAAGCAACAGGATAAAAAGTACACTTCTATTTTAATGGACTTTTAAAATTCATTTTTTAAAAAGATTTTATTTATTTGTTAATGAGAGACACACATATACACACACACACACACAGATAATGCAGCAGAGACACAGGCAGAGGGAGAAGCAGGCTCCTTGCAGGGAGCCTGACATGGGACTCCATCCCGGGTCTCCAGGATCAGGCCCTGGGCCGAAGCTGGCGCTAAACCGCTGAGCCACCTGGGCTGCCCATAAAATTCATTTTTTTTTATCAAAATCTTACAATGACAAAATAGAGTATGGAGCTAAACAGAAAAACAGTCATTGACAAAATTAGGTAAGATACGTGGTACCGAGAAAGCAGAATTTATTACATATTCAAAAGCACATTTGATGAGTATCTTTTCCACATTAATATCAATTTATTTTAACTTTCAGGTGGACCAGAACAAGGACCAAGCGTGGAAGGTCTTAATGCACCGACGAAGGCTGCTTCAGGTAATATGCCTACAACTCCATATTCTGATTTACAGAGTGAGATTCATTAGGACAAACAGTGAATCTTGACTTTACATTCTGCGTACATTTTGTAATATGGCATTTGTGACCATTAATCAATTAATAAGATTTTATTGAGCAAAAAATGCTGTTCCATTTTAGCCAGCGAGAGGCCCATGAGTTGCAGCAGCTGGTTTACCTGGCTGAGGTGGCTGTTGACACTGTTGATTTGCCCATCTGCATTGTGCTGCCATGAGCATGAGCAGAGCACCGTGTCATTCCCATTGACTCCAGAACTTCTAGTATTTTCTTCTCTTTCTGATTTTACAGTGGTCTTTAATTTTTCATTATGAGGGAATTATATTCTGAAATTAGTGCATACCATGTGGCATTAATTGGAAAGCAAGTACTTTGGTGAAAAAATAGCTAAACTATTAGAAATGTTCCAGATATTTTCATCCTGTGTTAATAGCCTTGTAGGAGGTTGGGAACAGATTATATGACTACTGCCACATGGATCCAAAGGGAGGTGATGGAAAGAAAAACTTCTTTAGATATCTTTTTCACACTTGAAATGTAATGATTTTATATTCTCATTAGGGTTAAATTTGAATCTTTCATTGTTTATGGTTTTATGCTGTCTTTTCCTATTAAAGCACATTCTCATCTTTGCAAGAAAAAAGGTTCAAATTTTATTCTTACTGAGTCTCTTAAACATAATTCTAGAAACAGAATATATAACCTATAATTAAAGTTTACCCAGAAAACAGTTTTTAAGGAATTCTATCTTAAAGCATCATACATTTTTGTGCAATTTAGAAAGTACTACTACTACGAAAATAATGGAATGCTTTATAATTCTTATTGACTAATATGATAAAATTTGTATATAAGTCAAGGTGAAAAAGCACATTACTGCTTTAGTTGTATACATAATGCCTGGTTAACTTATTATTTTAAATAATTCCAGAAGTTTTTGAGAGCAGATCTTAATAGGAGAGTTTGTTTAATACACATAAGAAATGCTCCTGAAGAAAGTAGTGTATGGGGTCAGGCCAGGCTCTTTTTTTCTCTTCAGTGTGGTGTGCAGAAAACATTATTCTGAATTTGGTTTACTACTTGGAAATACCAAGAAACTCCATTTAACCAAGCTCTTAATCTAAAATACACTCATATGCTTGAGTCTTCCTGGTGACAAACCAAGGTGGAAAATGTTATAGTCTCTTAAATAATGATATGTGATGTCTTAAGATTTTTTTTAAAGATACACTAAAAATAAAAAAATTATGTATTTCTATTGGTCTGACTTTCTACTTTTTATTTTTTGGCAGAGGTGTCCTCTATCATAAAAAAGAAACCAAATCAAGCAAAAAGAGGAGTGAGTATTGTGTGTAATTACCTAGTAGGTCAGCTCTAAAATAGCCCATGCTCTGGAGAAAGCCACATTTGTCATTTCCCTCTTATTTATTTTGAGCCATATTGTGTGTAATACATGTGGCTTTGATAGAGAACCTATGCTTTGTGCAATGAGGTGAATGTTATACGTAGTGAGGATTTTCTAGAATAAAGGTTTGGTGACATTTTTCTGTCGATGACAAAATTCTAAAAAAAAGGAATCAATGGAGGCTCCTTGGGAGTTCTGTTGTGTTTGCATTTCTGTAAGCGAAGCCATCACTCAAGGCTTGGAGGATTGTCATCCGCTGAGGCTGAGCTTTCGGATGTCACAATTCCCTGTAGAGCTCCTGCTCTGGAGGCAGGCGCCAGGGTCTGAATTCCGACTTTGTCACCTAGTGGCTATGGGATCTTGATCAAGTCACTTAACTTACCTGGGCTTGAGTTGCTCATCTGTGAACTGGGGATAAGAAAAATGCCAACTTGACCAGGTCATGAGGACTAAGTGAGAGAACAAATGTAAAGTGCAGCTCACAGGGCCTGGCAGGTAATAAACCTCAGTATATGTTACCTGTTGCTGCAAAAGCTTTCAAACAATTTGGGTAGAATCTAATTTTATATACCTTCTAGCTTGGGGCCAAAAAAGGAAGTTTGGGAGCCCAGAAAGTGACGAATACGTGCTTTAATGAAATTGAAAAACAAGCCCAAGCTGTAGATAAAATGAAGGAACAGGAAGACCGTCTGGCCAGGGCAGCACCTAAGGAAGAATCCATGTAAGTTTAATTTAGTTACAGGAATGTTTTTAGTGAATAAAACTATTAGCCAAACGGCTCTGAGGTTCGCTTTCCAAATGCCATGTAATTATTATTTTTATTTTTATTTATTTATTTTTGTGTTGGTGCTGGGGAGAGGGACTGCCCGGATTGGAGACATTGGAATGCTAATGTAGCGTACTTTGAAGTCAGGCCAGTCGTTTTACATTTCATCTGAGCGGAGGAGCCGCCACAGCCAGAATGAAGGGGGTGTGTTTTGGAAAGTGAGTTTGGTGGTGAGACTAGGACCAACAGAATGGGGCAGAAACTGGAAGCCAGGAGGCCAGGAAGAGAATGGTTATAAGTATACACTTAAGGCTCTTGAGAGGCTTTATTTGTGTTGGAAACAGAAGAGTGGTGTGGCCGCCTGGAGAATGCATGAGCTGGGTATGGGGGATCATAGGGAGAGGAGGAAGCAGGGTGACCACGACACAGAGGGGAAAGGCAGCTTGAGTTCCTAGTTCTTACGCCTGTTGATTTTACTTAACTGGTATTTTACTGTTGATTTTACTTAACTGGTCTCTCCTTTTCATGTGTATCTTACCAGTTTGGGCTTGAGTTACTGTAGACTGAAGAAAATAATAATGCTCATTTTATGAGGTTTAATGCTTTGAGGATTACCTTAGTTAGTGCCCATCAAAGTGCATCAAACAGTCCCTGGTGCCATGTAAGTGCTCAGTGTGATTTCTTGCCATTCATACTAACAGTTTGCTAAGGGGCTTTCTAGTTGTTAAGCCCGGAGAAGCTATTTCTCCTTGTCATTTACCTCGAAGAGCACAGGGGGCAGCACTGAACTGTAGGTAGGCTAAGTAGGGTTTGAAATGCTTTCTGTAAAATGTACTTCCCACTGTACATTTTACATTCCTCACAGACCTCACTTCAATTTCTCCAATCGAGGTTCTTGACCCTGGGAAAAGGGAAGGTCAAATCTGAAGCTTTAGGGGCTGTGGACAGATTGCGGGTGCGTGGTTTTCCTGGAGCGTCTAAAATCCAGCGTCTAGTCACATCAGAAGACAGGGAATACAGGAAGCTCCAGCTCCCTCCCTGCAGGTCAGCTGGATGGAGATTAGCACATGAACCTTAGAAGCCACACCAGCCTTAGCTGGTAGCTTTCATTAGGACGGCTGAGTACAGCATACACGCAAAGATGCGGGCCAAGCGGTGTTTACGAATCTGATTTGGGAATCCGCTTTGACAGCTTTCTTGGCCTGTGCCCGAAATACCACCCTCCCGCTTGGACTGCTGGCAGCCCAGTTCCATCCAACGGGCCTGCGCCAGCCCGAGAAAGTGTGCATGTTTTATCTTTAAGATGCGACAAAGTGTATTCTTCCGCAAGTGAATTTTTTAATTTATTTTTATTTTTTAAAGATTTTATTTATTTATTCATGAGAGACAGGGAGATGCAAGTGAATTTTTTAATGGCTGTAAATAAAGCTATTTCAGTTCAGTAGACTGTCAGGAGCAGCATTTTTCTCTCTCATCAGCCCGTGAAATTCTCAGTGTCCATGAGGTGGCCTCATCCTCCTCCTCTCCTGGCAGTTCCCAGGCCCACCCTCGGAGGAGTCTGCACAGTTGGGGCAGGAGAGTTGAAGAGGAAGAGGCCGTGCCATGGCAGAGCTGCTTCCCTGGCTGCTTCTGGGCGCTGTGCAAGCCCTCCCTGCGGCTGGCACGAGCACTTCAATTCCATCAGTGCTGGCAGCCTCGTGTCACATGTTATGGGAAGCCCGGGCAGTAACGTGCATGCTTTTAATGCACAGGAGACCCAGTCCCGTGTCAGGTCCCCAGAAGGAAGGCTCTCCCATCACCTCTCTTCCTACTAGAACTTTTTTTTTCCATCCATTCATCTTCTCCAGAAGAATCCGTTGCTACAGTTTTATCCATGATTTTCAACAGATCTGTTGTCTTCCTCCAAAAAACATACTCAAAGGTATTACTTTCTAAGTGATAAAACTGAATACATTGCTGGAACCTGTTCTGTAGGAATAATAGTAAAGAATGCAAACTGCCAGATTAAAACAAAACACATCCTGCTTGACTTACTAAGGAAGGAAACAGCAGAAGCATTTTTTTCTTCATTTTTTTTTTCTATTTTCTATTGACTTCTTTTTCTAGTAAGAAATTCCATTTTCATTCCCTTGTTAATACAGAGAAATCGGGATCCCTGGGTGGCGCAGCGGTTTAGCGCCTGCCTTTGGCCCAGGGCGCGATCCTGGAGACCCGGGATTGAATCCCACGTCAGGCTCCCGGTGCATGGAGCCTGTTTCTCCCTCTGCCTGTGTCTCTGCCTCTCTCTCTCTCACTGTGTGCCTATCATAAATAAATTTTTAAAAATTTTAAAAAAATACAGAGAAATGTATTTATCTTATTGTGGAATTTACATAGTGCCTTATGAGGAATTCATGACATTTTACACAGTTTTATAAAATGGGTAATGGCTTAGAGTTCCTGATAAGATAGGTGTAGCACTTGTCAGCGGCCCAAAATTTTGTTGCTGTCTTACTAATATAAGATACTCTTGTTTTTGCTGATAGAGGCATAATTTCCTTTATGAAAAATTGAGTATTTATAACATGGTTAGAAATCTGAAAAAAAATCTGAGAGTCAGGGACAGTGTTGTGTACCTCTCTTTACCCCTTTGGTGCATCATTCATAACAGGTGCTTGATAAACACATCATTAGTGTCTGATAGCAGAGAAGGAACTGGTAGCTGAGGAATGAGTACTCTGTTTTAAGTGCCTGATTATATAGAGATCCTCTGAAGAATCTTTTTGCAATTAAGTAACTCCTTATTTTATCTATTTGTAAAGTCAAAAATATGTAAGTGTGTGTGTGTGTGTGTGTGTACTTAAACCAAGCAAACCAATGAGACTAACCTTATACTTTTGCTATGTAATGTGGAAGTATAAATAGAATATTAATCCAAGGAAGGAATTCTGATTTTTACTATTATTATTCGATGATAGCTGATATGAACTAGAACTGTAAGGTGGGATCAACAGCAATCAAAAAGTGGTTATAAACACATTCAAATTTTCTCAAGCATCTCCTCGAAAAAGACCTTTAGGAGAAAAAAAGGCCAATTTGCCTTCATAATTATTAGTTACGGGAAGAAACATGAAGCTCAAATTATAAGTGACTTGTTTAATTTTGCTTAGCTTTTTAACTTGAAAACACAGAATTAAATCTAATGTAAGGAGCATTTGGTTTTTCTGGCAGCGTTTCATCACTGCGATTAGCCTATAAGGATCTTGAAATTCAAATGAAAAAGGACGAGAAGGTGAACATGAGTGGCAAAAAAAAGATAGAGTCGGAGAGACTTGGCATGGGATTTGGAAATTGCAGAAGGTATGTGGCTTCCAGGATTTAAACCAGGTTGCTGGGATACCTGGGTGGCTCAGTGGTTGAGTGTCTACTTTTGGCTCAGGGCATGATCCTGAAGTCCCGGGATCGAGTCCTGCATCAGGCTCCCTGCAGGAAGCCTACTTCTCCCTCTGCCTGTGCCTCTGCCTCTCTCTGTCTCTCCTGAATAAATAAATAAAATCTTTTAAAAATAAATAAATAAACCGGGTTGCTGATTGTGAATGGCTTTTCCTTATTAACGTCAGTGTGAGACATATTTTTTCTTGATTCCTTCCTTCCTTCAATTTTTTCCTTTACCCTGGTAGCCAACATAGCATGAAAAATTCCAAATTCGAATCTCAGAAAAAAGAAAATAGGCCTGACCTGTTGCTAAGTGGACGCCACAGACAGAACTGATAGGTGTGACTGTATTTTATTTAATTCGCATTGTTCCAGTCCTCACTAAGGATTTTCAGTGCTTACGCCAAAAAATATATATGCTGTTTTTATTGCTTGTGTCTTTAACCCCACTAATACATTTTTATTGTTCTTGAAAGTAGAGATTAGGGCAGCCCCAGTGGCTCAGCGGTTTACGCCGCCTGCAGCCCAGGGTGTGATCCTGGGACCCGGGATCGAGTCCCACATCAGGCTCCCTGCATGGAGCCTGCTTCTCCTTCTGTCTGTGTCTCTGCCTCTCTCTCTCTCTCTCTCTCTCTGTATCTTATGAATAAATAAATTAAAAATCTTTAAAAAAATAAAAAAATAAAATGTTCCTCAGTGAACACACGTGTCCTCATGAACTAATGTAATTTTTTCCCGTTTTATTCTGTTTCCTCAAGTGGTATTTCACATTCCGTGACTTCAGATATGCAGACCATCGAACAGGAAACACCCATCGTAGCAAAGCCCAGAAAGAAGTACAGTGATGACAGTGATGACTCCTATTTTACTTCCAGCTCGAGGTAATCCACTAAAAATTGGCTTTAAAGGGCTGTTGTTTTCCAAAGCAGTGACTCTCTTATTGGTATTAGGAGCAAATACAAATCTATTAATTTCTTTGCTTTTAAAAGCTTTAGCTGGAGTCAAGGGTGTCCTTTGGGAAAAAATTGGGGAAACATTCATAAGTGGACCATGTTTGCTAATATTAAGATGTTTGGTAATAAAAACAGCAACCAAGCGTTAAAATTATAGGTGGGAACTTGGGTTTATCTAAGTGTGAAATTGGAGAACTAAACAAGACCCCAGAGGTCCAGATCCTTTTGTGTCAGGATACCCACTCCTGGAGCTTCCAGCTGGCAGGGTGGAGTATTGAGTAAACACTGCTGTGTGTGCATATCGATTCATGGAAAACACTCATGCACTCCAAAGGCTCCCAGGGTACGCTAGCTTCTGGTCCATCAGCGTTCACCATCAGATGAGGACAAGTTGCCTGACTCCGATGTAAAGCCGAAGCCGACCGTGGTGAGTGCCACGGTTCAGGCTCCAGGGCCCGAGGGGCAGAACAAGTTTGAACTTGAACTGACTCACTTTGGGAGGTTCCTCCGAAAACCTGACTGGCACAGGGAGAGTATTGCTAAAAAGGCACCACATGGGGGTCGGGGGCCGGGGGCAAGAGTGTAGGCCTGGGCTCAGACGGCCTGGATTCGAATCCTGACTGGGCCACATAATGACTTAATGACTGTGTGACCTCGGCCAAGTTACTCAGCCTCTCTGTGCTGCAGCCTCCTCATCTGCAAGTTAGGGATACTTGCAGTGTAGGTAGTCTACCTCACAGTGTAGGTAGGGGAGGGCTACATGAGTTAATGCAAATGGAGCATCTGAAACAGTGCTTGACTATTGTTTGTGTTGTTTAGCTGCTATTATTATGTAGAAATTCAGTTCAAGAGACATGTGATGCAGTCTGAATGTTTAATTACTATCCTTAGATACTTAACCACACTGAGGGCCGCCTTCAAGTTTGGAGTTTAGGACAATTGAATGTGTGCTGCTCGTCAGTAGTGGGCTCCGTGGCTCCCTTCTGGAAGGACATTACTGTCATCTTGCAGTTACGTAGGCCTGATGCGTTTTCTTAGATACAGTGGGTATATACTTTATATATACAGCAGATATAAATGCATGTTGACTATTAACTGAAAGCCAATTGTGAGATATACTCGTCAAAGTTCATAGGTTAGTACTATCCTTAAAAAATTCTTCTCCCATAGCTTCCCATTATTTCAAGTCCAAATATTTTACCAAAGAAAGTTCGAGGTTTAATGGTGTTCCCTGTCAGTGCTGTGAGTAAACTGTGTAACACACCAGGTTTGGATTTCTTTACAGGTAACTCCCAAATCATGCCTTTTAAAAGTATTTAAATATACTTTCTACAGGATAAAATTAAATTTCTTTTTTTTTTAAGATTTTTTTTTTTTTTTTAATTTGAAAGAGAAAGAAAGAGCACAAGCAGAGGGAGGGGCCAAGGGAGAGGGAGAAGCAGATTCTCTGCTGAGCAGGGAGCCTCTGGGATGGGGGTGGGGGGAGCTCAATCCCTCCTGGGATCGTGGCCTGAGCCAAAGGCAGATGCTTAACCAACTGAGCCACCCAGGCGCCCCTAAGATTAAATTTCTAACTTGATTTGAGAGCTGCATGCACATCAGATCATTTCAGATTTGCTCTTTAAGGAACAAATGGGTCTTGGTCAGAGGAGACTCTAAGTGACTCGAGTTCTACATTGGCCCAGGTTCTACACTGACCCATTTGGCTTCACCACAACACCTTTTTGATTATTTCACTGCTCATTAGCACCTCCTGCACGTGAAAGCATAGAAAAGTAAAGAAAAGAAATCTCAAGTTCAATCAGTCCTGCTGCTTGGCAGCCAAGTTGCAAAGAAATGGCTGCAAGTGAAGTTATCCATGGAATGGGCCCTGAGAAACTTCTGGGAAATGTCACTGGCCCTGGGTTCCTGATCGGCTCCCAGGGGTGCTTTATCTGCCTTGTCAGTAGCCTCAGAAATCCTGTGGCTTTTTCTTTCTCCAGAAGCTTTAGTCAGAAGAGTCATAAGGCCTTTATTGCTATGAAACAGTTATTTCTGGTTTGAAACCTGGGAGCAGGTGTTTTTACATAGACTGCACTTAGTGGACTCCTGCCAGAGAGACCTTGGGGTGTCCTCATCACTTGCAGGTTGTGTACCGGGGGCATGAGTGCCTTTTCTAGGCCTGCTTGGATATAATCACTGCTAGTAGGGCAAGGACGCTGTTAGTACTCTGGCAACTGAGGAAAAGTAAACACAAAACACTCTGGGAGAGCCAGCATATTAGCTCCATGAAGAGCTTGCACTGCTTCCAAATTATTCATTAGCCCATTAGAACTTGAGCATTATGAATTATGAAAGAGAGCTGTTTCTATTAAAAATAAGATCCACCATGTCTTTGGGCTTCTTAAAATTGAGTTCCATTATATTCAGGATATAAACAGTGTAATTATATACTGAGTACAAACTAATGAAACTAGAACAATTTGCTCAGCCTTATGTAGCCAGCACGGCCTTCACCGGGACAGACAGTTGTCTACAGCTATAAATCAGATGCGTGTTGTTGGGGTGCTTTTATCAAAGGATGGTGTGCTCGCTTCGGCAGCACATATACTAAAATATCAAGGGATGGTAAGGAACATCTTCAGGGTTGGATGAAGACAGAGTGGGAGAGCAAAAATATGAGTGAAAAGCTTGGAGAACCAGGATCTAGAAATCAGAACATTAGAACGTCAGTAAAGATTTGGAAATCGGGGGTGGCTGTTGTGTTTCTGAGGCCAGGCAAGTGTCCCACAGCCCTTAGTCCTGTCAGCTGAGGCCTGGGGGGGGAGTGCTGCATGCCTCCCGCATCCCTCAGAGCACAGAGAGCCCGCCCCCACGCCCACCCATCCCAGCACAAAGCACACTGCACAGCGCTCCTGGTGATCGGTAGGATCCTAGCAGGATGGCTTTTTCTCTCCTTCTGAATTTCGAATAGTCCAGTCATTGAAAAAAAAAAAAAAATCCGACGCCCTTATATTCCAAGAGAAGCACTTTGGCTTATATGAATGAAGACTATTTCCTTGGAGTGACGCTAAATCTGCAAAGTCCTATGTCCCAGCAGCTCAGAGTTGTGAAGAGCCTGGAAGTTTCAACCTCTCCCTGTCCAGTACTTCGTGCTCTGTCCTGCCCCCAGCATTCCCCCGGGGGACTGTGCGGTCCCCACCCACACCTCACTCCCTCCCTCCCTCCTCAAGGCAGCCGTTTGGTCCAGGGGCAGCTCCGTGACGAATGATGTCTTTACCTTAGATACCTCGTGGGTTTCTGAGCTCAGATCAGCCAGGCCTGTGAAGGCAAGGACTGAATAGGTCTCCTTGCCCTGTGTCCTCATCTAGCAGAGTGCCAGCTCCTCCTAGATGCTCACGAAGTATTTTTTAAATTCCTATTGACTTGGTCTTAATTCTTTCACTCAGGCCCTTACAGGTAAGTCTCTCAAATAATTGAAGATGGCTTTCCAGGCCAATGTGGGAGCGCATGTTGCAAGCCCTCTGAACCACTGGAAGTCTTGTCCAGGTTTCCTCTCGACAGGGACTTGTTGTCTCTATTCCTCCTGGGCCCACCCACCCATCAGGCACAGAGAGAGCCTGGCCCATTGCTCGGTGACAGACAGATCCACTCTGAACCTGCATCTTCCTTCCTGGGGAGAGAAGGCTAGTGTAATGGGGTTTGTTCTTAACAACCTCCTCACCAGGGAAGGCAGAGGGCACTATTGGGAATTTTTGCTTTCTATTATCCATGTAAAATCACACCATCTGCTTCAAACGGCAAGTTTATCCTTCCTTGCTTTTTTCTTTTAACCCAGAAAAAGAGTACGCTTGTTTTTAACATTTCCACCCCTCAAATCTTAGCTCACCTGGGCCCTTGGCCTACTTGTCCTTATAGGGCTCCTGCTGCCCCCTTGTATTCGTCTTTGACAACAGGCCTCTTGGGCTGCCCAGGCTTCCCATCCTCATACAACTTCTTCTGACATTGGGGCTTGGTGCCCACCCCATATCCCGGGTGCTTCTCTTCTTAATCTGCAGGAAGTCTGGGTGACATCTTTGAAAGCCCCTACATCTTCTTCCATCCTCCTTCCTCTCTCAGGACCTAAGCCTTGGAATCTGCCTCTTCTGATCGTATTGAACTCCACTTTTCAAAGGGGTGTGGACCGGCAGGGCTGTTTTCCATCCTGAGCTACGGTGCATTCTGAGAAGGCATGGCCACTTTTCATCAAGGCTCCGGCATATCCACCTCACCCTCTGTCTCTGTCATGTTCCAGACAGACCCTGCTGCTCCTGGTCAAAGTTTGAAAGCTGCCATGGAGTTTTGCTCTCTGAGCAAGGTCCTGCTCAGTCGATATTCAGTGATGCTTGGCCAATGAACATGTAAACCGATCTAGAAGGCCAGCATCTCCCGAGAGATGCTTACAGATTGAGTTCACACCAACCTCTGGGGTGTGAGAGCATCTGCAAGTGGCTTTGCATCTGACTCTAGGAGGACGCTAATGAGCATCATTTATATGGAGTGGCAGTTGGGAGTTATTGTTAGGATTGATGGCTTATGCTGGAGCTAACGTGGCAGGGATTGCCAGCAAGGAGCTCCTTGGATGGGGTTTTTGTTGTGAATACCTAATTAGGCAGAACTAGACGCAAAGAAAGCAAAACGTGTGACCTCGAGTGGGTAGAGACATTGAAGGTGTCATGTGCTACTGGATGGGCTAGGTTATGCTGCACAGACAAGTATCCCCCATCTTAAAGGCTTAACACAATGATTTACTTCTCATTTAGCTGAGGGTACGGGTGATTGTCCATTACCTGCCTTTGGGTGGCACCTTGATTTTCCTGACAGAGGGAGGCTTCTCCTGCCTGAGGCTGTAGCACCTAGAAAACACCACCTTGTCTTCCATGGGGCACGGGAAAAGGGGACAGGGCAAGTGAAGCACAGACGCTTTAAAGGCCTTGGCAGTGACCCACCTCACGCCTGCTCCTGTCTCCTGGGTCAGCTCTAATTACGTGGCTGTTCCCAGGGAATGTAGGGCCATGTACCCCATGTGGGTTGACATCAGTATATCCTCCCGAGTCACTATGTCACTCTTTTTCATACAGGTATTTGGACGAGCCGATGGAGTTCAGGAGCAATTCTTTTTCCAGCTGGGATGACAGCTCAGAGTCCTACTGGAAAAAAGAGACCATCAAAGATACTGACACCATCCTGAAAACCACAGGCTATTCAGACAGGTATGAACACAGAGCAGCGGGACTGTGAATAGTGAGGCCACGCATCTCTAGGGAAATTCTCTAAGAAAGTAAACAATTTTATTCTACTATTTCAAGAATATTCTTTTTTTTTTTTTTGAAGATTTTATTTATTTATTCATGAGACACACACGGGGAGAGGCAGAGACACAGGCAGAGAGAGAAGCAGGCTCCACGCAGGGAGCCCAATGCGGGACTCGATCCCGGGACCCCAGGATCATGCCCTGGGCCTAAGGGAGCTGCTCAGCCACTGAGCCACGCAGGCGACCCATGAATATTCTTCACATCCTGGTCTGTTTTCTGACCTCGCAGTCTTGCCTTTCCCAGAATGTCACATAAATGGGATCCTACAGTAACGGGCCTTTTCAGACTTCTTTGACTTTTCGTAGTGCATTTGAGACTCTCGTCATGATGTTGTGTTGCTTCCTCTTTATTGTGGAAGTGTGTGTCTGCCACCTGTCGAAGGGCTAACTCCCGTTGTTGGTGATGATGAATGAAAGACTTTATAACCTCCTGTCTAAACCAGGGAGCTGGGGATCCCTGGGTGGCTCAGTGGTTTCTCTCTCTCTCTCTCTCTCTCTCTCTCTCTCTCTGTGTCTCTCATGAATAAATAAAATCTTTAAAAAAAACTAATGATAACAATACTTGTCAATTATGACATTTAAAAAATAAATAAATAAAATAAACCAGGGAGCTGTCGACAGTGGAGGGAGACACGACAAATACATTGGGATGGGAGGTTTGGCCTGGGACTGTGCCAGGTGACAGGAGTGTACAGCCGTCCTTCTCATTTTGTGTCCTGCCCAACGTGGAGCCAGGTTTTATGAGCATTACAGCGGTTCTACTCAGCAGAATTGATCTGTGGTGCTGAAGAGTGAAATGACTGGTCTATTGAAATAGGACAATACTTTCAATTGTTGGGTGGTTTGGATGTTTATTCATATTTTTATTAGAATTTTCAGGCTTCTTAAAGTGGCCTGAAATCCTTTTTACAAAATTACCACTGTCAGCTTTTTAAAAAGTAAAATGGTATTGGTATACATTATAAATGAGGAATGCATTTGCCTCACCTCAAATTAGTTTAACCTATTTGGGCTGGGTTTTTTTTGTTTGTTTTCATCTTGTATGCTGAAAACACTTGAGATCCATACTTTTAGCAAATTTCAAGTATGCAGCACAGCTATGATTTACTAGAGTCAGCATACTGTGCTTTATGTACTGTGGTCACCGTACTGTACACCATCCCTAGAACTTTTTCATCTTGTAAATGGAAGTTTGTGTCCTTTTAACATCTGCCCGTTTCCTTTACCTCCAAGCCTGTAAGAAACAATATTCTACTCTGTTTCTATGAGTTTGACTTTTTAAAAAAATTTTAGGTTTCACATATAAACGAAATTGTACAGTATTTTTCTTTCTCTGTTGTTTTTTTAAAACATTTTATTTATTTATTTCAGAGAGTGAGCAAGAGAGAGCGGGGCGGGGGCGGAGGGTGCAGAAGCCAGGGGAGGAGCAGAGGGAGAGGGAGAAGCAGGCTCTCTGCTGAGCAAGGAGCCCGACACGGGGCTCAATCCTGGGACTCCGGGATCATGACCTGAGCCAAAGGCAGATGCGTAACCGAGTGAGCCACTGTCTGTCCGGTTTATCTCACTTAGCATAATGTCCCTCAGGTTCATCCATGTTGTCACAAATGGCAGAATTTCCTTTTTTTTTTTTAAGGCTGGATAATGTTCCATTGTATATCTTTATCCATTCATCCATCAACAGAGATTTAGATTGTTTCCATACCTTGGCTACTGTGAATAATGCTACAGCAAACATGGGAGTGCAGAGATCTCTTCAAGATACTGATGTTGTCTGCTTCAGATGCATAACCGGGAGTGGGATTGTTGGATCAAGTGGTAGTTCAATTTTTAATGTTTCGAGGCACCTCCATGCTATTTTCTCTTTGGTCATGCTAATTTGCATTCCCACCGACAATGCATGGGGCTTCCCTCTTCTCCAGTTCCCATCAATACTTAACCTCTTTTGGTAATTGCCACCCAAACAGATGTGAGGGGATGTCTCATTGTGGTTTTGATTTGTATTTCTCTGATGATGAGTAATGTGGGGCGTCTTTTCAGATACTTGTTGGCCACACACTTTCTTCTTAGAACTGTTTTTTCCGTATTTCTTAAGTTTTGGTATGTTGGGTTCCCATTGTCGTTTGTTTCAGGATAGTCATCTTATTGCCTTTTTGATTTCTTCTTTGATCCACTGGTGGTTCAAGAGTGTGTTGTTCAATTTCCACATATTTGTGAATTTTCCAGTTTTTTTCTGGTTGTTGATTTCTACTTTCAACCATTATGGTTGCAAAAGACACTTAATATGATTTCAGTTTTCTTAACTTGTTAAGACCTAACATATGATTTAAATGGGTTCTGTGACCTAACATGATTTGTCCTAGGGAATGTTCTGCGTGTGCTTAAGAATGTGTGTTCTGCTGCTATTGGATGGAATGTTCTGAATGTGTCTGTCCCTTCTGTCTTACATATTGTTCAAGTCCAAGTTTTCTTGACTTTCAGTTTGGGTGATCTGTCATTATTGAAAGTGGCGTACTGAAGTCTTCTATTGTGATTGCAGTTCTATGTCTTTCTCCCTTCAGACCTGTTAATATCTGTGTCATATATTTAGGTGCTCCAATGTTGGGTGCGTATGTATTTAAAATTGTTATGGCCCTCTGATGACCTCTTTTTTTGTTATATGACCTGTGTCTCTTGTTACAGTTTTTATTTTTTATTTTATTTTATGTATTTTTAATGAGGTGGGGAGGGGAAGAGGGAGAGGGAAAGAGAGAGTCCCAAGCAGGCTCCACGCCACCGTGGAAGCCCAACACAGGGCTTGAGCTCATGACCCTGAGATCATGACCTGAGCCAGTATCAAGAGTCAGCCTTTTTTTTTTTTTAATTTTTATTTATTATTTATTATTATTATTATTTTATTTATTTGTTTGTTTGTTTATTTAATTTATTAAGAGTCAGCCTCTTTGACTGAGCCACCCAGGTGTCCCTTTATTTATTTATGCATTCATTCACTCATTCATTCATTTATTCTTTAGACTTTTTTTAAAGATTTTATTTATTTATTTGAGAGAGAGAGCACAGGATACTGAGAGGGAGAAACAGGCTCCCCGCTGAGCAGAGAGCCCGACGTGGGGCTCAGGATACTGATACCATGACCTGAGCCGAAGGCAGACGCTTAACCCACTAAGCCACTCTGGCATCCCCTTGTTACAGTTTTTGACTTAAAGTCTACTTTGTCTGATATAAATGTGGTTATCCTTGCTCTCTCTTGGTTTCCATTTGCATGGAATATCTTTCAGTCTCTGCTTTCTGCCTACGTGTGTTCTTCAAGCTGAAGTGAGTCTCTTATAGGCAGCCTATAGTTGGACCTTGTTATTTTAATCCATCTAGCCACCTAAGTGTCTTTGATTGGCTAATTTAATCCATTTATGTTTAAGGTAACTATTGATAGGTAAGGATTTACAATGCCACCTCACTAGTTGTTCATTGGCTCTTTGGCAGTTCTCTTGTTCCTTTCTTCTCTTGCCGTCTTTCTTTATGAATTGATGATTTTCCATAGTGGTATGTTTTGACTCCCTTCTCTTTATCTTTTTGTATATAATGTAGATTTTGGCTTTGTGATCACCACGAGGCTTACGTAAAACATCTTATAGTTATAGCAGTCTTATTTTAAGCTGATAACTTTTTAACTTAGGTAGCATACAAGAAATCTACCATTTTACTCTACCCCCCCCATGCACACACACTGTATGTTTCTGGTGTCACAATTTCCATCTTTTTATATTATGTATCTGCCAATAAATTATTGTAGTTATAGTTATTTTTACCACTTTTGTTTTTTAACTTTTATACTAGAGGTGATTTATATACTAGCATTGTAGTATTCAAGTATTCTGAATTTGTGTACTTACTGCTACCAGTGAGTTTTATACTTTTTTTTTTTTTTTAAGATTTATTTATTGGAGAGAGAGAGAACAAACATGCACATGAGCAGGGAGTGAGGAGAAGTGAGGGAGAGGGAGAGAATCTCCAGTAGACACCCTGCTAAGTGTGAAGCCTGACACGGGGCTTGACCCCACGACCCCCAGATCATGACCTAAGCCAAAATCATGAGTTGGCCGCTCAACCAGCTGTACCCCCCAGTACCCTTTCATGTTTTTATGTTATTAATTACCATTCATCAGTTCAGCTTGCAGAACTCCTTTTTAGCATTTCTGTGACACCAGTCTAGTGGTCAGCAGGGCTTTTGTTTTTGTTTTTTGTTTTAGCACTTTGAATATATCATCCCACTATCTCCTGGCCTGCAAGATTTCTGCTGAAAAATCTGCTGATGGCCTCACAGGGATTCCATTGCATGTGAAGAGTTTCTTTTCTTTTGCCGCTTTCAGAATTCTTTGTTTCTTCCTTATGCTCTGTTTTTTATTCCCATGACTTACTCATTTGGTAATTGAAGGCCTGCATCTTCTTCTCCCCTTCACCCATCTTCTCTTACCCCTTATGTCTGGAAAGTGTCGTTGCTTTTCCACACTTTTAGTTTTGATCCTGCTTCTTGTTTGTTTATTCTTTTTGTTTTTAGATTACATTTGTGAGGGGAATCATGTGATATTGATCTTTCTCTCTTTTTGCCTTTGATTTATTTTAAAGATTTTATTTATTCATGAGAGATACAGAAAGAGAGGCAGAGACATAGACAAGGGGAGAAGCAGGCTCCCAGCAAGGAGTCCAATGCAGAACTTGATCCCAGGACCCCGGGATTACACCCTGAGCCAAAGGCAGATGCTCAACCACTGAGCCACCCAGGCACCCCTTGTTTTTGATTTTTGACAGTTTTATGATAATGTGTCTTGGTGAAGATCTCTTTGCATTGAATCTTTTTGGGGGCTTTTGATCTTCATGTACCCAAGTGTCCACATCTCCAGATTTGGGAAGTTTTTAGCCATTATTTCTTTAAATAAGTTTTTGCCCCCCCCCCCTTCTCTTGATGGAGAAGATTCTCCTGTATTGTATTATCTCTTCTCCCATAATGCATAAATTTTTTTCATATAGTGTCCCATAATTCATGTAGGTTTTCTTCTTTTTCATTCTCTTTTTCCTTTTTTTTTTTTTTTTTTGTCTTCATTGTAGTTTTTTTTTTAAAGATTTTATTTATTTATTCGAGAAACAGAGAGAGAGGCAGAGGGAGAAGCAGGCTCCATGCGGGGAGCCTGACATGGGACTCCATCCCGGGTCTCCAGGATCACGCCCTGGGCTGAAGGTGGCGCTAAACCGCTGAGCCACCTGGGCTGCCCTCATTCTTTTTTCTTTTTTCTCCTGTGACTGGATAATTTTAAATGACCTGTCTTCAAGTTCACAGATTCTTTCTTCTGTTCAACTAGGTCTAACACTGATATCCTCTGTCATCAGCTCCAGAGTCTCTCTTTGATTCTTTTTTATGATTTCTGTCTCCATGTTGAGCTTCTAGTTTTGGTTGTATATTGTTTTCCTGATTTCATTGAGTTGTATGTGTTCTTATAGGTTGCTGAGCTTCTTGATCTTGAAATCTTTGTCAGGCAATTCCTTGGGGTCAGTTTTTGGAGAACTATGACATTCCCTTTGTGGCATCATGTTTCCTTGATTTTTCATGCTCCTTGGGGTCTTGTGTTTCTGTCTTTGCATTTGAAGAAATAGTCACCTCCTCCTGTCTCTCCTGGCTGGCTTAGGGTGAGAAATGACTTCACCAGCATCCTTGCTAGGGATTCTGAAGCTTTCTCAGACCTTTCCTATGTGTATGCCCACTCAACACTACTTACTCCTTTTTAGGGGTGAATTCTTTTTTTTTTTTTTAATTTTTATTTATTTATGATAGTCACAGAGAGAGAGAGGCAGAGACATAGGCAGAGGGAGAAGCAGGCTCCATGCACTGGGAGCCCGACGTGGGATTCGATCCCGGGTCTCCAGGATCACGCCCTGGGCCAAAGGCAGGTGCTAAACCGCTGCGCCACCCAGGGATCCCTTAGGGGTGAATTCTTGAGATGGTATGCCTTCTCTCAATCCCACAAGGCCAGGCCAGGTGCCCGAGCCTTCTGTTCGCTTTCCCTTGGTACCCTTGAAAATACTCAAGTGTTCATACTTTTTCCCAATCCCACAGAATCAGGCTAGCTTTCTGCACGTGCCCAAAAGCTTGTACTCACCATCTGTGGGGCATGTGCAAGGAGCCGGCAATGGGGTGGGGGCAGAGTGGGCAGGGGTTAGTTGCACAGAACACTGGAAGGCACCCATGGGCCAGTTGAGGGTTCCACAGGCAAAGTGTACCCAGCGGCTTGTGAGCAGGCTTCCTCGTGCCGTCTACAAAATGGTCAGCAGCACCTGCATGCCTTTGATGAGTTCTGAGCCCTGGCTGCTATGCTTCCAACCCCTAAGCCATGCAGATCACCTCAGTATTCTGGATGGGGTGGGAAAGAAGGAGCATCCTCTGCAGTGTCCCATGCAGCTGGGGAAGTCAGGCACCTACTCACCAACCTCTCACCTTCCCCTGTGGGAGATGTTGGAGGCCAAGGGGATCTCTGTTAGTGCTGAGCTGTGCCGCCTTGGGGGAGAGGTGACCCAGGCAAAGTGAAACTATTCCTCTAACCCTCTCTAATGTGCCCAGTCTTGGATTGTTAGCTCCAACGATCCAATGTGCTGGAACCTCTCTGCTGCACTCCTACACTCCCAGTAAAGGCATTCTTGTCTGTGAATGATTGTCAAAATCAGTGTTCTATAGAGGGATGGTGGTAGAAAACTTCTATTCCACCATCTTGCTGATGTCACCCCTATTTTGGCTATTTTAATTGTAGATCTACTGCTCGCCGTAAGCCAGACTATGAGCCAGTTGAAAATACAGATGAGGCCCAGAAGAAGTTTGGGAATGTCAAAGCCATTTCATCAGATATGTACTTTGGAAGACAAGCCCAAGCTGATGTAAGTGTCCGGAGAGTTTGCATATGGGCCTCGTAGAGCAAGGGACATGGGGATTGTGGGAGGAGGTGCTAGGCACAAAGCAAGATGGACTCAGGTTGTGAAGGCCACTGCCCTGGGGGTGTTAGCGAGAGGACTCAAGCCCAAGTCTTCCTGACCTCTTTCACAGCCCCAGCTGCCAGAGGAGCAGCTGGAAGGTAGGAACCAGGTCTCACATTTCTCTAATTCCTCTTTCCATTTCATGTCTTTAGAATAAATTTCAGGAAATTTTCTTTTTTCTTTTTTTTTAAGATTTTATTTATTTATTCGTGAGAGACACAGAGAGAGAGGCAGAGACAAAGGCAGAGGGAGAAGCAGGCTCCTCACAGGGAGCCCGATGTGGGACTCGATCCCAGGACACCAAGATCACGCCCCGGGTCGAAGGTAGATGCTTAACCACTGAGCCACCCAGGCGTCCCTTTTTTTTTTTTTTAAGATTTTATTTATTTATTCATGAGATACACAGAGAGAGGCAGAGGGAGAGGCAACTTTCAATACAGATGTAATTTGTTTAATTTTTAAATTATCATTAATGAAATTCAATGAAGCAGACATGTTTTTGGAGGGGAGATATATGTATTTTCAGGTTGCTGCCTCTTAGTGGAGTCTCGCTAAGCAGAAGGATCAGATGGCAATGAGGAGGTCTCAGGTTTTGTTCTAGTGTTGGGGCCCTGGCTTGCTTGCACAAAGCTCTGGGAGTGCGCATCACTGCCGGGCTTCTTGGATGGCACAGGACCCATCACTAAAGGGGACTGAGTTTATTGTGTCGCTGGAGAGCTCTGACCAGGACTTCCAGAGCACTTAGAGCCACCTTCCAGAGCCACCTTCTCTTCCTTCACCCGCTAAAAATCTGCTTTGTTTTAAAGTTGACAACATCTAAGTTTAGTTACAAAACACCGAGTGGGTCCTAGAGGTGGCTTGTGGTGGCCTCTGCTGGCCGCTGGTGCGCCCGCCCCTGCTGATGTGTCATCCTCGCTCTCTGGTTTCCCTCGCACTCAGCAGCTGTCAAATGACAGCTCCTAGCTGATTCTTTGTGCACAGCTGCTCTAGGGATTTGGAGCCTAATGGTTTCTATTCCCTGTCTTCTCTAGTATGAAACCAGGGCTCGGCTGGAGAGGCTTTCGGCGAGTTCCTCCATCAGCTCAGCTGATCTGTTTGACGAGCAGAGGAAGCAGACGGCAGGTAATGGGTGCAGTGGGGGGCAGTTGACAAGGTTGGTGTCTGCAGTGTCTACAGCTCAAATGCACTTTCTCTGCACAGAACTGTGTACCTTTCCATGATGTGATTCTCTGACCTCCTCCGTGAGTCAGAGCAGAAGTTACTATTATTCCAGGTTTTGTTTGTGAGGAGACCAGGTCACGACATTTCACCTGCATCCCCCAGGTTGCCCGGCAGGTCATCTTCCCAAAACATTGCCTCCTCGTCCAGTGGGAACGTGGTGTCTGATTTGTGTGGTATCACAGCCTTGCAGGGGGACAGCCCCGAGTTCCTAGTGTCACTGAGCACTCCCTGCCTGAGGCCTTGGGCATGTTGTGTCACCCTAACCTCAGATTCTCCTCTCTGAAGTGGGTGGATAATAAGGCCCCCACAAGGTTGCACTGAGGCTTCAGTGAGGTGCTGCGTGTAAAGTGCCCATGCCACCTGGGGCTGGCATAGGCCCCAGGGGAGGCAGGAACAGAGTGGGCGGCGGGGGGGGTACTCCAGCAGGCTCAGTCTTCCAAGGAAGGCAGAATGTGGCTTTGGAAACAGGCAGGTGGAGAGGGATTTCCTGTCTCCCTCGGCCTTCTTAAGGTCCAGATCCCATTGAAGAGAGTCTGGGAGCCCCAGGGATTCCAGCTCAGAGCACAGGCCCGCCATGGATGTCCAGAGCCATGCCACTCTCTGCTTGTACCTCTGGGTCCCTGTGCCGTGTTGGCTCCCACCCAGGCCTCAGCCAGGCCACAGGGCTGAGGGAAGCTTGTGTGTCGCTCTATGGTCACAGCTAACAGTAAAGGAGCAGTGTCCTCAGAGGTCATTTCAGGAACCCACTCAACAGCAGAGTCCAAGGGGAGGGGATCTCCAGAGCCAAGTGTTCCAGGCCCAGGACCACCTGTGCCCTGTCGTTCCCAGCCCTGGAGGAGCTTGGCATGGGCATAGCTGACCAACACGGGCAGCCCCCAAACATAGCAGTTTTCTGAGTCCAGTGAGAAACAGCCTCAAGAAAGAAGGTCATAGAACAGACCTGAATGCCTAGGACCTTCGGTGCTTGGGTGTGAGGATGCTAGAAGATCCGCTATGGCCCTCAGGGCATAGGGAGCACACCAGGCTGCTTGCTGCTGTGAGAAGGAGTGGCTCAGCCCAGGGTGGGGGCCTGCTGGCCCCAGAGACAGGTGGGGGTGCTCAGTGCCGCGCCCCTGCCTCACACAGTGGGGCTGTGGCTCTCCCTCTGGCCACTTTCTGAGCTCTTTTCTATACTGGGTCCGGGTAGGGGCAGGGGTGGCTCTTGGACCTGTGTTCTCACCTCAGGGCTGTCAGCGCCCTGGCCTCTGGTCAGGGCAGCTTCCTCTTGTACCTGCCTGGGCAGAGGGGTGCTGGCCCTGTGCCCTTGGGAGGGGAGGTCTCCACAGCCCCGCCTCCACCCCCCTGGACCAGTGCCGGGTCACCTCCTGGCAGGGGTCAGCTCAGCCCAGAGAACCTGAGGTGTTGAACATCACCGCCCAACACAGCTGTGTGTGTTTTTGTAATTCAAGTTGGAAGTTTCACTCTGAAACATCGTTTGTTTAAAAAGAACAAAAAAGCAAAAAAAAAAAAAAAAAAAAAACATCGGGAAATCAAATGAAAGCAGCCTTTCCAATTGTTGAAGGAAAATTGTGGCCAGCCTATGTTTACTTTCCTGTCCCCTTTCAGAGAACAAAGGTCCTTTAATTGTTTGGACCTCGCGTAGGTCCCAGACAAACCCCGTCCATGGGAACCCAGAGTCCTGGTAAGGGTGACCCCTCCCCTCCCCCGCCTCCCATCCCCCACCTCATGCGAGCCCAAGGCTCAGACCCTGGTCACCCTCACTCTGTGTCTTCCATCAAGCCCATCATCAAAGTTGTCTTCCGTAACTGCCCTAAATATAAGTGCATTGAACAACTCTTATTAAATATTTACTTTCTGTTTAGAGTGCGTTTCAGCAAACAGCAAAGGGTGGTTTAAGAGACCGTTCTGTGTCCCGCGTGTTAGAGGCTTTCCCATCTGTGGAACATCGGCGCCCTTGAGTAGATCATGGTAGACCTTTACAATTTCTTTGTGGTGGGGGGAGAAGCAGTTCTAGATTGAAAGCCCTCCTGGTGAAGTGAAATACTTCCTGGGGATGTGGTTAACCCAGGAGCGCTGATGTTTCTCGAGGGCCTTCACTTTCAGGGTATTGAAAGGTCCAGATGAAAAACACACATAAGCACCCACCACCGGCCTGGCACAGCACCGGGGCCTGTGGTCACTCTCCCAGAGCAGGGGTGCTTGGGGGACACAAGACTGCCATCAACGGGGCACTGCCTTGCGAGGCAGCCACTCAGCACACGAGTGGCTCCAGACCCTGCTTGTCCCCCGGGCAGGGCCAGCGATGCTACAGACCCCTCTACCCTGGGCCCCAGGCTCTCGTGTGCCCCGTCACCCTCGGGTTCCCCAGGCGTGTTTGCTCTGTCCCCTTGGGCCACCCAGGCCACCCTCTTCTTTCCTGCCCCATCAGGCCCAGAGCCCGGGCACAGGGCCTGTTCGGGGCCTGCAGATCTCAGAGCGCTCGTGGTTCTGTGTGGTCTGCTGGTGACCGTGTTGGTCCTACGTCGTGGCTGTGTGGTGGCGCCGCCAACCCAGAATCAGCGGTGACAGGGTGGCATTGACATCAGTGTGTGGCCGCTGTGCCTCTGGCGAGAGGCGCCCCGCGATGCTCCTGTTCCTAACGAAACCCGGCACCCAGTCCCCTCGGACATGCCTTTTCTCTCCGCTCATCTCTATTTCAGGGAAATGGGTCCATGATATTCTACTGAAACTTCTTCGTCCTCGGTTGGAGCGCAGCTCCGCCAGCAGCCCCGCCGGCCAGGGCCCCCGATGAGCCCCTGAGGGCGGGACCTGCCCGTGCTCACCTCTGCACCCCTGGCCGCTGGCTGCACCCCTGGCCCAGAGAAAGCCCTTGCATCTGTTGAGTGGGTGGGTGGTCGGGCAGTGGAGGAGTTCTGGGAGCGGGGTGCCCACTGTGCTAGGGCCCTTCCAGCATGACCAGGAACATACTGTGCCCCAATGGCGACGTGGCATGGCCAGCATGAGGTGCAGCAGCTCGAGCCGTAGGAGGAAGTGCACACGTTGCAAGGTCCCTGCTCTGTTGTGGCTCCGGAAGCCTGAAGGGGGGCAGCCCCGTGGGCCCGCATCTCCAGGGACGGTGGGCACCGGTGGGGGGTGTGACCACGGTGTCACCCGGCCTTCCTGATGGATGCAGGGCTCCACACCGACCACATAACATGGTGTGGCCCAGCTGGCCTCCCCCGGCCGGGACTCTCAGGCCTCTGCCCAAGGCCTTTACATCTTCCCGGCTGCTCAGCCAGAAACCTGGGAGTCACCCTTAATTCCTGTCGTACCAGCATGACCCCCCCACACACACACACCAGCCAGTTGGTCCCTGAGCCTCCTGGGGACACTTGGACCATCCACCCTGAGGCTTCCCCGGCAGCCTCTACCTGGGGGTGCACTCGCTTCGTGTTGTCGGTGGATTGTCTGCCTTCCCCCGAAGGCCCGAGCTCTGGAACTGTGGCCATGTCCTCAGCCCTGGGCCAGGGAGCCTCTTCCTGAGGAAGCAGCTTAAACTGTCATTTCCTGGAGCCTGGAGTGTGACCCGAGTGCTCTTAGGCTCGGCTGCCTGGCCCTTCCAGCCTGCTGCCCTGGGCAGCCCCAGCCCCGGGGACACGGCACCCACTTACCAGCAGGAGGAGGGAGACTTCACAGACACAGGACACACTTGCCGTCAGTCTCCAGAAGCAGCGACAGAGCTGCAGGCGGAGCGTGGAAAGGCAGCTCCTCGCCGGAGCCCTAACGGCTCCTCAGGCTCCTTATGCTCAGGGAGCTTAGGTCGTTAGTGGGGTTAAGCAGGTAAGGGAGACGCACAGAGGCCCAATCGAGTCTCTTCCACATCCTTTGGGAGGCGGTCGGGACACGCGCTGCGTTCCCAGAGGCGGGGGAGCCAGGCCCTTCCTCTTGTCGCTTGTACCCTCATGTCTACGATGGCTGCTCCAGCCCTCGGCATCACGTCTGCATCCCAGCCAGCAGGAAGGAGGGAGAGGGAGAGGAAGGGGCTGGCGCTGGCCCTGCAAGGCTCTTCGGCTTACATCCCATTGACCAGAACCCTGCCACCTGCACTCGCCTTGTTGCAAGGTTAGATTCTGGGAGTTGGAATCTCAAGTTGGAGACTCTGGTCAAGTGCCTCTGCTGAGGTCGCCTTGTACCCTCTGGTCCAGGCCTAGGTAGCCACCTCGGTGACCCTGGCTCTGTGCACTCAGGATGTCACACTAGCTCCTCGTTTGCTCTCAAGACCCATCTTTTAGGCCGGTGGCACCAGCTGGCGAGTGGCCACTCTGGGACGTTCTTAAACCCAGATCCAATGGCTGGGCGGGGCTTCCACGCTGTTATCGGCAAAGGCCCCCAGAGCTGTGAAACTCAGCCGGAGTGGAGAGGGGAAGAGCCCTGCTCCCTGCGTGGTGGGCATGGGAACAGTGCTGGGGACAAACACTGTGTCCCTGCTGGGCGGCGGCGGTGCTGGAGGGTAAACATGTCCATCCTGTTTGTTCTCCGAAAGGGAACTGGCCTCTGTTGCTTCAGGGGCACGTGGGTGCAGAGGGGTTGTGTGCGGGGAGCTGGGCTCGGCTCCCCCCAGGACCTGCAGGCTTTGGGCTCACTCTGGGTGTGAGCACCCCCGGCTGCCTGTGACATCTCGGGGACAAAGGTTCACCAGGAAGCCCCGGTTGTCACTTGTGGGGCTGTCACCCCTCGTGTGAGAGAACACTGGGGCGCCTCACCTGCGTCGCTGGAAATGGGCTCATGTTTCTGTCAGGCAACCAGAACCGAAGCAAAGAAACCCAACAGGAAGGTTGGGGTGAGGGGTCTGGCTCTACCCGGGCTCCAGCTCTGAGTCAGAAAACAACGAGAGAGAGACAGAGACAGAGACACCCCTCCGTGCTGGCTCCCTCCCTGGCGAGCCCCGTTCTCCCGTCCTCCGCCAGCCTGAGTGGCGAGTGGGGGTCCCACCAGCTGCAGTGGCGCCTTAGCCTCACCGGTCACCCCAAAGCAAGCAGACAGCTCCTCTATCGAGAGGATAGGAGTCCAGGGGGCCCCGATCGGCCAGGCCCAGGGCACGTGCCCCCCTCACCCCGGGCAGTCCAGGGGGCCCCCTCGGAGGGAGGGAGGAGAGCCTGTACCAAAACAGGTGGAAAGGATGCTGAGCTCGCAGCAGCTGTCTGCCCTTCTGCCGGTTACTGATGACTTACCTGGCGGGTCCTGTGCTAAGCACCTGGGTGGAAGGAAGCAGCCCAGAGAGGGTGAGGGAGCTCTCCAGTGACACACAGCTTGAAAGTGGCAGTGCCAGTATTCGAACCCCCACGGCCCTAAGACCAGTACCACGTCCTCTCTCACGTGGGGTCTCGCAGCCGGTTCACGGTGGGGCTGGCACGGCCACTGAGTCCTGACGCCACCCCAGCTGCTGCTGGCGGGCAGCGGGAAGGGAGGGGACCCCACGTTCCCTGAGGCCGTCGAGCGCTCTGGCCACCGGCCGCACTGTCTGTCGCAGCTGTGGAGTGACAAACCGGCGTCTGCTCTGTGTGCAGGAAGCTACAACCTCACGAGCGTGCTGCCCACGGCGCCCGACATGGCCCAGTTTAAGCAGGGAGTGAGGTCTGTTGCCGGAAAGCTCTCGGTCTTTGCCAACGGAGTCATGACGTCCATTCAGGTCAGTGACGCTGGGAGGACATGAGCAGAGTGGGATGGTGGCTTCGAAAATGAGATCTGGACCACTCTTCAACTGCTGGCAAATTAGATTTCATATTATCGATTGATAGGTTTGCTGCAGTGTAACCCAGGACATCATGAAAACCAGAAATTGTCATTTTATTTTTGCTTACATTTTCTAGTAGGTGACTCTAGGGGAACTGCTACAGGGATCGTCGTGATCCTGAGCTACCTATTTCCTATACCGGGGACAGAGAAATAGTAAGAAGGAAATAGAAATTACCCGTTATCCCCCCCGCCCCAGGGGAACTTCTGTTAATGCTTTGGTATATTTTATTTTAGTTCTAGAATTGTATGCCTATCATTTTAAAATTCAAACAGGATTATAGTGTATATATATGATCTGACGTTCTCCATGGTGTTTTGTTACGAGCATTTCCTTGTAATTAAAAATTCTTCAGAAGCTACACTCTATGGAGTGAAAATACATGACATTTGTTTCACTCTTCCCCAAGTTGGGATTTATTTTTCTTTTAAAGATTTTATTTATTTATTCATGATAGACATAGAGAGAGAGAGAGAGAGAGAGAGAGAGAGAGAGGCAGAGACACAGGCAGGAGAAGCAGACTCCATGCAGGGAGCTCGATGTGGGACTCGATTCCGGGTCTCCAGGATCATGCCCTGGGCCAAAGGCAGGCGCTAAACCGCTGAGCCACCCAGGGATCCCCCCAAGTTGGGATTTAGATTGAATTTCAGTGTCTTAAATAAGGCGCATCCTCATATACAGCAACGTTAGGCTATCTCTTGAGGCTTATTTCAGGAACTTTCTTGTCTATGGCATCATTCTAGGATGCTCTTTTTTTAAAGATTTTATTTATTCATTTGAGAGAGAGAGAAAGCACACACAAGTAGGGGGAGGGGCAGGGGGAGAAGCAGGCTCCCTGCTGAACAGGGGGGATGTGGGGCTCTATCCCAGGACCCCAGGATCATGACCTGAGCTGACGGCAGCTGCTTCACCGACTGAGGCCCCCGGGTGCCCAGGATGCTATTATTAATATCCACAGGCAGTAGGACCCTAATGTGGGCTCTGGTGCCTCTGGAGCACCTGGGTGGAAGGAAGCAGCCCAGAGAGGTCGTTCCCAGGGAACCTGGAGGGGCTTCCCAGGTTGGGGAGGCAGTGGGGACGCCCCCACAGTGGAGAGTCCCCTCAGCCCCGAGACAGCTGCTCTTCTCACTGCCACTGATAACATAACCTTTGTTAGAATTCACAGGATGTTTCATGTCCCTGAGGTCAGCTGAGCCCCCATCAATCCTTCCGAGAAGGTGACAGCCATTATTTTATGGAAGGTCATCCCCATTTTATAGATTATCCTCCCCCTTTTATAGCTTCATTTTATGGATGCAGAAGCTGAGGTTCTCCTCCCACACGTGTGCCCCTGCCCTCCCTTGACACCTGCCTCCCAGGGGTCACCACTGGGGCTCACCCCCCCCCAGAACCTTGCCCCCCTCCCCAATGCCCTTGACTGCACAGGAGCCACAGACACACCGCAGGGGCCAGGGCAGCAGGATGCTCTTCCGCCCAGGCCCACACAGGCCTCAGCGCCAGGAAGCTGTGGTCACCCGGCATCCAGTTAGTGTCCTTTCCCAGGGCAGGGGTGGAGAATGGGGTCAGCGTGGGTGCCAGGTGCCAGACAGGCAGTGTCCTGCGTTCCCTGTGAGGTCTCATTGGGTAACACCAGCATTCAGTGCGTGCGAGAATGAGGAACCGAGGCTGAGTGCGAGTAAGCTCTTCTCTTGCTTCTCCCTGGGCAGGATCGCTACGGTTCTTAAATCCCACATGACAGTACCTATTTCTGGAGAAATTCCTCTTTCCGTGAACTGGTGACCACAGCACAGACTGCAGCGAAGACCAGCAGACTGTTTTGCCTCTTTGTCACGTAGTATATACGCATTGCTGATTTTTAGTATTTCTTTGAAGAAATTCTCATTTTTGATGTAGTAGAAGCTTTATTGTAAGTTCTGCTGTGCTTTCCTGCCATCACACGCCCCGCTTGGGGCAGAACTGTGCACATGCTTGCTTTATTTTCTTGGGATCTAGTTCCAACAGCCAGGGGCCCAGAGACCAGGGCCTCTCCGCCTCCCAGGACTGAGCACCTTCCTTGGGTGGGGGGAGGGGGGCGGGGGGCTCTGTGCTGCCAGACTGAGGGGCTACGGGCTCCCTCAAGCAGCCGATGCTACAGGGCCTGCAGAGACAACTCACAGCACACGGTTCACCCAAAAGGGAGCAGAGAATAAAAACAAAAGAAAGATTGCTTCACTTCTATTTCCACATATTAAGGTAATTTCAGAATAATGTTTAAAGTCATCCATCTGTCCCTTTGTAAATTGCTTATTTTGTATGATCTATAAATTAAAAGATAATTTTCAGCGAGTGCTTTGAAGAGACCGAAGCTTCTGCATTGCCAAGGGAATTAATCTTTCCACAAGGTGTTGTTTGAATTTATGGGAACTGTGAGGTGAGAACTCCCTGAGTGTCTTTACAAACCAACACACCGTACAGAACTGAAAATGAGGAAGGGAAGAAGATAGACCCACGGAAAATATTTTAGTATATGGGACAAGAGTAGTTGTAACGGGGTAGTTTTGTTAATATTTTTTATCTTAATCTTGGTTTTCAAAAAATTACAGAATGTGTATAAATGAATAAAGAAAAATCATTTGGCTGTGTTTTAGACAGCATTAGAATATATTGTTCAGCACAGTGAAATATATTTGAAATTTGATGAACCAGAAATGTGGTTTCAACTGAATATTTTATGAATTTTTCTTAAAAGATCAAATTTGTAGACTAAACATAATAAACCCTTGCAGCAGAGCATGTCGCCTATTTATTTATTTATTTATTTATTTTCAAATGCTCCCATAATGAATGGTAAATCAGGGCCCGTGACACGACATGGTGGTTTGAATCATGACGTAACTGCCGACAGATGTGTTTGTTGGGCGCCCAGTGGGCAGCTGCCACTCACTGAGGTGGTGGGCCCCAGGGCGGCGGCAGGCGGGGTGTCCTTGCTGAAAGTCAGGGTGTGCACGACGGCGTCTTCCAAGCCCAGGGGGCTGCGGTGACAGGACAGCACAGTCCCGGGCGCTGGAGGCCACAAGTCCCAAGGTCAGGGGGCTGTTGGGGGGGTTTCCGGAGAGGAGTCTCCCTCAGGCTTGCAGGAGGCCTCCTACTTGTCCTCACGCAGCCTTTCTTCTCTGATAGGGCCTTGGAGGTGTCGAGACTCTTCCTCCTCCTGCAGGACACCAGTCCTCTGGGATCTGGGTCCCACCTTCTGACCTCAATTAACCTTTTTTTTAAAAAAAATATTTAGATTCAATTTGCCAGCATATAGTATAACATCCAGTGCTCATCCTGTCACTTAACTTTAATGGCCTTAAGGACCCATCTCCAAACGTAGTCATGTTGGGAACTAGGGTTTTGACATATGAATTTTTAGGGGCACACCGTTCAGTCCGTAGCAGTGTAAAAAATTCCCACCCCGGGTTGGCCCTGCTCCAGGCAGGGGCCTGGCTCTGCCGCCTCCAGGAAGCCCTCCGGGGAGGCAACACTCCCTTGCGCTGCGCTGCCCGGGGCGGACTGTGCCCCCAGGCCTGGACTTCCTCACAAGGAAGGGCCTGGGGGGCCCACCCCCAGCCTGGCCGCGCCGCCTCCCGCGGCTTTCCTGGTGCGCACCGAGGCCTGGGCTTGCGTCCCCGGCCCATTTAGCCTTGGGCCTTGCTGTTTGCTCAGCTTCAGTGTCCGCGTGAGTGCTCCGTATGCGGCAAGGATATTAGTTAATAATTGTTCTGACAAAACATGTTTGGGATCCATGCATTTAAAAAGAAAATGGTGCTCCCGGGTCTGGTGGAAACCGGCCCAGACTGGCCGCCGGTTCAGCGGGGCCTTGAAAACGGTGTTTATTGTGCTTTCTTCCGGCAGCAAAGCCAGTAAGGACCAGATGATGTTGCTGAGGAATTGAGAAAGGGGGGGCGGGGCGGGGTTCACATGGCCTTAGGCGGGACCAACGCGCCCTGGAAATGGGCATCTACCTCCCAGCGCAGCAGAGGCCCCGCGCCCCCAGCTCCCCCGCCGGTGGGCCCCGCACCCCCCTGCCCAACTGCCCCTCTTGCCCTTCTTGCCCTTCTCAGTGCTCAGCCTGAAAGCCAGGTGTCAGATGCGCCCCCTCCCCAGACGCACCCAGAGTCTGACGCGGCAGCCTGGGGTCCGCTGGCCTCATTCACCTGCCCGCGCCCACCGGTCCCAGAGCACAAGCCGGGTCCTCGTGCCTGCCCCCTCCCCGCCCCCTGCACCCCCTGCTGACCCACTGCACCCCTTTCTCCTGCCCCGGGGCCCAGTCTCCTTCCTGAAGTGCAGTCTTTGAAGTCACCTTCTCCATGACCCTGATCTCCTTTTTTCTTTTTTTTTAAAGATTTTATTTTATTTCAGAGAGAGAGAGAGCGAGGGCACGAGCAAGCATGAGCGCGAGGCGGGGCGGAGGGAGAAGCAGACTCCCCGCTGAGCAGGGAGCCCCATCCCGGACTCTGGGACCTGGACCTGAGCCAGAGGCAGAGGCTCTTCGGATCCCCATCCTGCGCTGCCGCTGCCCTTGCCCAGACCTTGGCCTCCTGGTTGCTCCCTCCTGGCCCGTGTGTGGCCGGCGCCGGGCTCCTTAGCTCCCTTAGAACATGAGCTTCTGGGGGGCAGGTGCTGCTCCGTCAGGGTCACTGATCCCCCGGGGCCTAGTGTGGTGCCTGGCACGTATTTTGACTCGGGGACTTGTGTCCTGCCACTCCCTCCCCGCCCGGGAAGGTGCTGTGCAGGGTGACAGGAGAAGACAGACGCCTGGTGCTAGTGTTTTAGGCCATTTCTGCCACCAGCAGCCCCATTCTGGTTGTTCCCACCTCTTTCGCTGCCGACGCCGGGCTCCCGAGGCCCGCAGACAGTCCCATGGGCCCAGCCGCTAAGGTGAGTGGACGAGTGACAACCCCAGGACACATGGTGGACCGTGGCATTGGGGCAAGATGGGGGGGGACACGGGCGCCTTGGCACCGGGCGTGGCACCTGAAGCGACGGTGAGGACCCAGCCCAGCGGCTCCCTCCCCAGCCTGGCTGCTCGTGGGATCCACGGGATCCACGCACAGAGGCACACGTGCGCCCTCCCTTCCGTTCCCGGTCCTTTGTCCTCTGTAGTTCCTATCATTCCGCTTGCCCGGGTCCTTCCTCTCCTAGAACCAGAGCAGCCTGCTGTAGACGGATGGATGGCCGGACAGAGGGACAGAGGGATGGTGAGGGAGCAGACACCAGGGACTCTGGCCACACAGGCTGGTTTTGCAAACAGGCTTCTAGGGCCTGATCTCCCTCCCTCCATCCACCCACCCTCCTGGTCCCTCTCCGGGCCTGACCCCACACACCCCGCCCCTGAGCCTGGGTTTTCTGGGGTAGCCCCGGGGGAGTGACCTGGCTGTGCCCTGGGCCCCGGTCCTCTCTGCCCTACCGCCTGCACCAGACGTGACCTCAGTCCCCTACATCCCCAGTTCCTCCCCGGCACCCACAACTTTCCTGTCACCTGGTTAGCTGCACCCCCGTCTCTACCGCACACCACCGGTGTGGGTGCTGGCGTCCCCGGGGACAGTGCTTAGGGAAGGCACGGGTTCCCACAGCACCCGGGGCTCAGCCCGACTTTAGGCCAATACTGACAGGCAGTCAGGTCAGGTTCTGGATGTTCTTGTGAAACAACACCCAGGACGCCACTTCCTCGAACCCGATGAATCCAGGCAGCCGCCGCCCTCACCCCCACACCTCACCCCCCACACCTCACCCCCCACCTGGTCCTCCTCGGGTGCCAGTGAGCAGCACCACCTGCCAGCACCCGCCAGCCCTCACCTGCTGCTCAGGCCTCCTGTTGCTGCTCCGGTGGGCATGCAACCTCTACATGCAACCAGCCTGCGGAGCCTACGTCCTGAGGGTCCCCAGCCCCACGGCCTCCACCTGCTGCCTCTGGCCTGGGGGACTCTGCGGGCCTCGGGCCCTCCCCCAGCCCGGCCCCAGCCGCCCAGTCTCTGCAGAGTGGCCTAGTAACATCCGTGGCCCCGCCTTCCCAGCCCGGACCCTCCCTGGCTCGGAGTCCTGTTACTCTGCAGCATGGCCCAAGGATCACAGGTCTGGGGCCCCGGGCCCCTCACCGGACTGGGGTGGCCAGGCCCTGGCTCTCCTCCAGGCCTCTCCGCAGTGGCCACCTCTGCCAGGAAGGAACCCCCGGAGCGCGTGACCCAGAGCTGGTCCTGGAGGCGACTGGGACTGAGTGATGCTCTCATCACTTTATCTGCGGACAGGGAGGAGAGCAGAGCCCATGGCAGGAACCATGGGAAGCGCACGCCCCTCCGAGCGGAGTCCCCGGCCCTTGGGGGCTGGAGTGAGGCCCTGGCAGGCAGGCAGGAAGCAGCTGAGGCCCAGGACGGCCCACGGCCTGCTCAGGTCATGTGTGGGGCTGAGGGGCAGCGCCCGGGGCCTCCCAGGACGATGGGAGCAGCAGCCTCACTCACTCCAGGTGCACACACCTGTGCCACCATCGCGCGGTGCCTCTGCAGGCCCCGTGTGCGCAGGCCTGTCCCCTGAACACCGATTCACCGTTCGCCCTCTGTCCTGCTCACTGCTCGTGTTCCTCAGGCCTTGGAGGCGAGGCTCTGAGAGGCCCATGCACGGCCCCGAGGCCTCCTCTCTGGCATCAGGTGTCATACGTGTGGGGAGAGAAGCTCCTAGGCTCTCAGCTGGGATGCTGTACAAGTGGAGGAAGTCAGACTGCCCAGAGGAAACCCAACCGAAGTGCACTAGCGTGGGCCTGGGGCACCCACATGACTGGGCCTGAAGAAAAGCAACTCCAAGGAGCCCTTGGGACTGGGCTCCCCAGCACTTTATTTATTTTACAGATTTTATTTATTTATTAATAAGAGACAGAGAGAGAAAAGACAGGCAGAGACACAGGCAGAGGGAGAAGCAGGCTCCACTCAGGGAGCCAGATGTGGGACTCACATGCCCTGGGCCGAAGGCAGGCGCTAAACCACTGAGCCACCCAGGAATCCCCGCTCCCCAGCACCTTAACCAAAGAGTCACGAAGCCCTGGAGAAGTGCAAGGCCAAGGGGAGGGGACTGGGGTTTTCAGGGGCAGCAGAAATGAAAGGTAAACGTCTAGGCAAAACTACAGGGGGAAGGTTGGTTTGTGCAGGTTCCTCTTGGTAGCTTCTATCTCCTTCGTGGGTGTAAACCACCCCCCCCCCCCCCGCCCCGTCCCGTCCCCAGAGGGGGTTTGTGGCCGGCTGTGTTTCAGGGGTTCCTGCTGGCAGGCTGATAAGGGAAGCACTGGGGAGGTACTTCCCGCATCTGGTGACAATCCTCATGCAAAGTGGCACCTCTGGTCCCTGCAGGAGGTGCTGCACATATGGGCTGCTCCCCTGTCTGCGGGCTCTGGGAGAGATGGCCTTCCTGGAAGCTCATGGCAGCGGCGGGACCAAAGTCCCTGCTTTCCTCCTGGCTCTAGCCCAGGGCTGCCCTCCACACCCAGGGCCTCTCCATCCCTGAGCCAGCAGCCGTGGGAATCCCTCTTGCCCTTGCAATCCCTCTGGCTTGTCCTGCAGCCGAGTCTTACCTCCTGCCTCCAGCCGAAGAAAGTTCTCTGCTGTGAGGGGCTCATAAGACAAATTGAGCCTACCTGGGTAATGTAGGAAAATCGCCCTCCCTATTGTAAGGTTCGTAACCTTATTCACACCTGCAAAGTTCCTATTGTCTTTATGACACATTTACAAATTCTAGGGGCATCTGGGGGGCTCAGTTCGTTAAGTGTCGTCTGCCTTTGGCTCAGGTCATGATCTCATGGGTCTTGAGATCGAGCCCCATGTTGGGCTCCCTACTCAGCAGGGAGCCTGCCTCTCCCTTTGCGTCTCCCCCTACCCACGACTCATGCTCTCTCTCAAATAAATAAAATATTTTTTGAAAAACATTCACAAATTCCAGGGATGAGGGCATGGACATCTGCGGGGTCTATTTTACTTTCTGTAAAACCCCTAGTCCTCCCCCCTGGGCTCCAGGATCGCTGCCCTCTAGGTAGGACATGAGAACATCCTTCTCTGGTCATCAGGGCCACCCAAGCAGGAAGACCCCCAAATCTTGGCATCAGCAGTTCTCCCCATCTAACAGTCCGGCTGATCTGCCTTACAGTGACTCCCACTGCTGATGAGCCCCGGGTGTGGGCCCAGAGTGCGAAAGCAACATTCTGGTGCCCCGCTCTTAAATATGAACAGACAGCTAAGGGTCACCAGACTTTCAAGGAAAATATTTAAGGTGACGAGTGGACACCAATCATAAACAGGGCAATTTGGAGGGAGGTGGTCATGCAGGAGATTAAAGAAAAAAGAAACTTCGAACTATAATTAGAAGCCTCAGAGAGGGGGATCCCTGGGTGGCTCAGCGGTTTAGCACCTGCCTTTGGCCCAGGGCACAATCCTGGAGTCCCGGGATCGAGTCCTATGTCGGGCTCCCGGCATGGAGCCTGCTTCTCCCTCCTCCTGTGTCTCTGCCTCTCTCTCTCTCTCTCTCTCTCTATGTCTATCATAAATAAATAAATAAATAAATAAATAAATAAATAAATAAATAAGCCTCAGAGAGAGTGGAAAAGATACTGTATCTCTTAAACAAGGCCCGGATTCTATAAAAGAAACAACTGGAGAAGAAGGAGCTCATAGAAATAACGATGAGACAAATGTGGGGGCTACAAGGCTCAGGACATCCGGGAACAAATGCCAGGGGCTGACCTCTGAATAAGTGGGTTCAGAAAGTGAGAACAGATAAAGCAGAGGGAAGGAAATCTTCACAAAAACCATCTAAGAGCATTTCCATGGAATAAAGGACACGCACAGGTGAGCGGGTGCTGGGTATGCAACACACAACCTCAGCCAGGACACAAAGCCACTTTGCACACGGAATCCGGATGTTTCACGTCGATCATTTGGAAGTGGCAGGGTTGACTTTTGCTTCTAACAGAGGAGGAAGCTGAGGTTCAGAGATATTAGGCCTTGCTCACAGTCGCACGGATGACCCAGCACCGTGCCCAGACCTCCCCTTGACCCAGACAGAAGCTCCGAGGCCTCCCTGCCCCTCCTGGTCACCCACCAGGCCCTGGGGCCTCCCTGACTCCTAGACGTGAGCCGTCATGTCTGGGGCCTCCACCCAGAACTCCACTCAGCCCTGGATAAACCCACATTTTGGGTGATGGTGTTGGAGTGTGGCACCGTCACGCTGGAAACAAGACAGCAGGAGCCTCAAAGCCTCCCACCTTGCCCACGTCTTGTCTCCCGTCAGGATTCAGGGGGCCCTGTGTGTCCCCCTGCCACCCTACCTGTTCCACAAACTGAAAGGAAGCCCAGAGAACAAAGGGCTCATCCAGGCTTAGGACTCAATGCAGGTCTCCCTGGTTTTCCCTGGAAAACTTCTGTTTCCTACGGCCTCTCACGGCTGAGCAGCTGCATGGCCAGGTCTGCTCATGGTGTCGGGCCCCAAATGCAAAAGAGGAACTTGGATTCCTTGTATGTGACCGTGGCAGGGCCACTGGACCAGAGGGTGACGGTGCAGCGTGGCCTTCAGAGGGGGCGCCTGGGTGGCTCAGTGGTGGAGCGTCTACCCTCGGCCCAGGACATGATCCCAGAGTCCCGAGATCGAGTCCTGCATCGGGCTCCCCGTGGGGAGCCTGCTTCTCCTTCTGCCTGTGTCTCTGCCTCTCTCTGTGTCTCTGCTGAATAAATAAATAAAATCTTTAAAAAGAGTGGACTCCAGAGGGAGGAAGAGCGAAGGCAGGAGCAGGAGGCAGGACCCAGGCTTCCCAGGAGATCGGGGTGGGGAGAAGTCCCTGGAGGGCCTGACAAGGTGCTGGGTGACAGATCCCCCATCTTCCCACAAGATGTCCCACCGTGGCGCACACGTGCTGTCACAGAGGACACGGTAAGAGCGGCTGACTCGTGTGCACAGTGAGTCGCCGAGCTTTGCCAGGGCTCTCCAGGCACCAGGCATTCTTCATGCAGCTCATCTTCGCAAGAGCTCTCTGTGGTAGGAGAGTGAGAAACTGAGGCAGGAGGAGGCGCCCAAGGACAGGCCGCTGGGCAGTGGCCGAGCGGGGACCAGCAGCATGATTCCGGGCCTCCCTCCCGCGTCCCCCCCCCCCCCCCCCCCCCCCCCCCGCGTCACCGGTAGGAGGTGAGTCACGCAGCCAGGGGAGGCCAGCAGAGGGTGGAGGACGAGGCTGCCCACGCTCAGGGGCTGCTTGGGGCTCTCTACCTCGTAGAATCAGCTGGATCTTGGATTCAGTCAAGCCCCTTGGCAGTGAACCAGAAGCACACCCTCCCTGTGACATGTGACAAGATGGATAGAGACCCCACGTGACCCTGGAGGGCCCCCATACCCTTGCGACCCTAGGGAAGTGGTGGCAAGTACTCCAGACCGGCAGCCACCCCTGCAGGAAGTGGGACAGCCAGACAGCAAGGGGACTGTTTGGGTGCCTCTTTACGAGAAAAAAGATGAAAAATTGTGAATACAGGTTTTTTCAAAGATTTTATTTATTTATTTGAGAGAGAGAGAGAAAGAGAATGAGCAAACGGGGCAGGGAGAAGCCGAGGGAGAAGCAGACTCCCCGCTGAGCAGGGAGCCTCACGAGGGGCTCGATCCCAGGATCCCTGAGATCATGACCTGAGCCAAAGGCAGACGCTTCACCAACTGTGCCACCCAGGTGCCCCCCAAATTTGGTATTTTTTAAAAAGATTTTATTTATTCATGAGAGACAGAGAGAGAGGCAGAGACACAGGCAGAAGGAGAAGCAGGCTCCATGCAGGAAGCCCGATGTGGGACTCGATCCCGGGACCCCGGGATCACACCCTGAGCTGAAGGCAGATGCTCAACCGCTGATCCACCCAGGCGCCCCCAAAATTAGGTATTTAAGTGAATAAGTGAGTAAAGAAATGATAATAAGATCTAAAAAATTAACACAGTTTCACTAGGTGCCTAACGCACCTCTATAATACTTATTTCCTTTGTTTTTTTTTTTTCAACCTACATACTTTCCAATCGCCTCTTTGTAAAATGACCATTTTGTAATATATTTTACTGATGGAACAGAATGTTATTTCTGCCTTTCCTCCAGCATTGTTGATTGAATCTTTTATCATTATTATTGCAGGTGGTTTCCACCGATGATTGGTGACAATTTAATTCCCTGCATACACTTTGACCTGCCTGGTATTTGGAAGAACGTTTTGTCAACTAGTTTGTGGCTCATTTCAAGCTTTGCTGAACATAGTACACTGTGCATTGTTGAGAGTTGCACATTGCTTCCCCATGACCCATAAATCCCCTGGGCCTGGCTTGGTTTTTGCATAAATGTCCCTTTGGCTCAGTGCCGTACTTGGTCAAGGAAGTGCAAGAAACTTTCCTGTCAAGTTGTGGGTTGAGTTTAAGCCAGAACAACACCGTGTCTTCAGACGGTGGCAGATGGTAGGAAGGGTGACAGCAGACACGCTTGGGGGATGATTGCCACATCAGCCCCACCCTGCCAAGCCTAGGAGCCTCTATTGGCCCGTAGGCAGGTCTTGGGGCAGAACAGTGTGCAGGGAGTAGAGAGCCAGGAGGGGAGGCCTCTGTCGTGGTCTTGGTCACCTTTAGAACTAAGCCACAGAAATGTCCCTATATGACAGGGCTCAGAGGTGCACCAGTGACAGACAGACCACCAGGAGGGACGGGACTCAGAGTCACCAAGTCATGTCCGGAGGCCCAGTGCCCAACAGCTCTCCACTGGGACATGCTAGGGTTGGGACAGTTACTGAGAAACATGAATTTCTCTCAGACCAGAGAAACCTACAGCTAACCCCAACGGGTGATGGAGACTCCTGCCTGGCAGGAGGTGGCCGGGGGACAGCAGTTTAGAGAGACATGTCCCCAGGAAACTGGGGACTTGACCAGAGACCCAGAGGCAACCCAACTCCAAACTGCCCCTGTCAACGAGGCTAATTTAGGAAAAAGAGCAAGAGGCAACAGGCTATCATGTGAGAACAAAGCCACATTTCAGTTGTGGTAGAAATGGTCCCCAGCTCGTGGGCCGCTGAGTCCCCGCCCATCAGACATGTCAACCTCTTCCCACCCAGCAGGTGTGGCCCAGGCCACCCAGGCACCTCGGCTGAGTCCTCCTAAGCCCCGGCAGGTGGAAGACAAAGGGGACCGAGGTTCTTCTCCGGTAGGAGGAGGGCCCGCCAACTGGTTCCACTCATTGTGTGAGGCTGAGGCTGGGCAATGGCCTAAGAGGCCTCACCCTATGACTTGCCTTTCAGGAGCCAGGGGAGGGTCTGAGCCTCCAGGGTGTGAGGTCAAAGACTGGGGAGACCGGGCCCAATGGAAACAAATGCACAGTCCCGAGAGGTTCCGGGGAGGCTGGGCTGTCAGTCGGGGCCCCATCCTGCCACAGTCCTGCCCAGCCAGGCTCAGCAGGAAGCACAGCCCCGCCATTGGGGGGTGGGGAGGCTGGGCCACAGATCAGAGAAGCTTCTGGTGCCCGTGGGAACACGGCACAGCGTCTCTGGGCGGAGAATCCCAAATTCCTCCAGGGTGGGGCGTCAGGTGAACAGAGAAGCCAGGTTCCTGTTTGCAGAACCACAGGCGGGTCACCGGTCACCGTGGGGGACTCCCACGGGCTTCGGTGCTTTGTGGGGCTGCAAGAGGGAGGTTCTGGAGGTGGGGAGCAGACTCTGGAGGTGGCAGGGGGTGGGGGTGGGGGGTCAGGGAGAGAGAGAGAAGAGGAACCGGGAGACCTGGCTCAGGTGGCCACCTGTCACCTGGTGGATCTCCTAGAAAACTATTCACCAAAGCTTTGAGGAAGAAGATGGTGACCGTGGCTGAGGGTGGCCTCCAGGGCGTGGATGAGAGCAGAGGCTGAGGAGGGGCCGGGGAGCACACCCAACTGGGAGAGGACTGGGATGCAGTGGCCCCCCGCAACAGCCAGGGGCAGGGCTCCCACCTGGGCGGCACCTTCACCCAGAGTTCCCACCACCCCCGCACCCTCACCGGTGGTGGGGGCGCCTGGGTGGCTCAGCCGGTTAGGGCTCTGACTTCCGCTCGGGTCATGGTCTTGGGGTCCTGGGATCCAGCCTGAGTAGGGCTCTGCACTCAGCGGGGAGTCTGCTTCTCCCTCTCCCTTCGCCCTTCCCCCGGGCTCGAGTTCTCTTTCCCTCTGTCATATAAATAAGTAAAATCTTAAAAAATAACAATAACTGGGACTCCCATGGGAACCACACAGTTGGGTAGGGATGCTCCAGGAAGAAGGGGGGATTCAAGGCAGCAGATGCCCTCCAAAGAGGGGGGCACACTGCCTGAGCATCTACTCTGTGCAGGCACTTTGAAACCCCATAAAATATTCTCACCCTCAAGTTGCAAGTGAAGAAACCAAGGCTTCTGGAGGGTGTGAGATGGCACAGCGAGGACATGGTGGAACCAGGATCAGAGTCCCCGCCTCTGGGTGCCAAGGCCTGGCGCTCCCCGTTTATTCGTCTTTGCAAACCCGCTTTCACAGGGCCGCCTGCCTTCTTGCAGGATCCTAAGGCCCGGCAGGCAGAGAGGCCACAGCGGGCCTCTTCCCACATGCCCAGGACAAGGCGCTTCCCCAGGCTGGGCCTGGGCACATCCCTAGTCGTCTCTCCAGGCGTGGAGTTCGCACTGGTAGAGAAAAGAACCACTAACACTTTGTGACATAAAAAAACAAACAAAGAAAAAAAACATTTTGTGACATAAATTCACCAATGCGTGATGCAAGGTTGAGAACGATGATTCGCGGAACTCTCCCCAATCCCTGAATAATCACTGTCCTAAAGGTTTGTACGGGAGCCACAAAGACTGGCCAGTTCACCTCAGCCGGATGCATTTGCATATCATTTGCCTGCTAGAGTTTACATGTGCTATATTTGCATTTTCTTTACTACTATAGTGTTGCATTATAGTCCTCCAGCTTGGAGCTGGAATTCTGGCTCAAAGTGACATCCTCAGGTGTAAACGAGACATATAAATTCTAGAACTCCGAATGACGCGCTGAACATAACCAGGGCAGCGGGAGGACGATGCCAGCCCAGGCAGTGAACTGCGTGCTCTGGGCCGCAAATCTGCAGGTGCAGTGGTTCCTCGGAGAGGCCGGAAGGGGAAGGAGCTGGTAGGATGACGATGGGGAGCAGACCCGGATTTTATCAGATCCTTCTGGGCCTGCCTCCCAGGCAGTGGCAGATGCAACTTTGCCAATTAGCTTAGGAGTGGCAGCCGTTCCTTTTTGGAGACGGCGTCGTGGCTTCTTCCGGTAAACCCACTAGTGTTATTTCTGGAGCAAGCAAAAAAAAAAAAAAAACTTTCTTTCCACTACAAAACTGATTAACGGTGATGCCAAAGGCAGGGGAGATGTCCGAACTATAGAGACACCATTCAATGCTCCCTTCTAGCAAGGAAAGAGAAACATCTGGGAAGGTAGGAAAATTTAGGGGCCAAACTGTGACCCCACCCAAATTCGGAAGTTGAAATCCTGACCCCTAGTACCTCCGAGCGTGATTGTATCTGGACACAGAGGCTTCAGAGGAAAAACAAGGCCGCTGGGGGTGGGGGCCCTTAGTCCGGAAAACCTTGATCTCAGACTTCTGGCCCCCAGAACGGGGCGTGGGGGCGGGAGGAGGGCATGAATTTCTGTTGCTTTGGTTCCCGGCCTGTGGTATTTTGTCACAGCGGCCCCAGGACACGAGGACACTGCCCAAGACCGACTGCCGGCTACCACGTTCAGAAAGTACGGCATTGGGCAGCCCGGGTGGCCCAGCGGCGCAGCGCTGCCTTCGGCCCAGGGCGTGATCCGGGATCGAGTCCCACGTCCGGCTCCCTGCGTGGAGACTGCTTCTCCCTCTGCCTGTGTCTCTGCCTCTCTCTCTCTCTGTGTCTCATTAATAAATAAATAAAATCTTAAAAAAAAAAATGAAGGCGGGAAGTACGACATGCAGCTGTTAGAATTCTTTAATCCAAAGACACGGAGGGGGCAGCCCCGGTGGCGCAGCGGCTTAGCGCCGCCTACAGCCCAGGGTGTGATCCTGGAGACCTGGGATCGAGCCCCGCGTCAGGCTCCCTGCATGGAGCCTGCTTCTCCCTCTGCCTGTGTCTCTGCCTCTCTAAATAAATAAATAAATAAATAAATAAATAAATAAATCTTAAAAAAACAAAACAAAACACAAAGACACGGAGGTCACGGAATATCAGCTCCGTGCAGGGCTGAGTGGCAAGGAGCACCACGTGGGGGCTAGTAGGCAGTTTTGTCTTTTTTTTTTTTGTTAAGATTTTATTTATTTATTCATGAAAGACACAGAGAGGGAGAGACAGACAGAGACACAGGCAGAGGGAGAAGCAGGCTCCATGCAGGGAGCCCGACGTGGGGCTCGATCCCAGGTCTCCAGGATCAGGCCCTGGGCTGAAAGCGACGCCAAACCGCTGGGCCACCCGGGCTGCCCCAGTTTTGTCTTTTGGACGAAACCACTGGCCTCTGGGCTCTCAGCCTCTATCGGACAGTTTGCCAATGAGCAGGAAGGGCCTGATGGCTTCTGTGTGTCCCTGAGAAGCCGGGCCTGGAGGAGAGATGCTGTGTGCGTGCGTGTAACTGTGCCCCTTTATTTCAACAGAGGAAAAGCCACATTGGCCTCAGTCCGGAGGGAGCACCAAATACAATCAGAATGAGAGGTTGTGCACGAACGTCTTTCCATTTCTGTTACTCACAGAGCCCTGCTCTGGTGGGGAGGGAGAGGAGGACAGCGAGGAATCCCACCGGGCTGTAGCCGGCAACGATGCATCTTTCTAGCAAGCTGCAATGCCCCCTGCCCCAGGCCTGGATTTCCATACGCAGGTGTAAGCTTCACCCGAGGAACTCTGGAAACACGGGATGTGACCTCCCCCCTTTTTTTTTCTCCTTCCTGACACTGTTAATTCCAGTAAAAGCCATTTCCTTGATTTCAAATGATTGGCCAGCATGACGCTTCTCAGTAGTATTTTGTTTTGCATGGATTTGTTTTGTGGCCAAATATCACAATTTTCACGGCAAGACAAGCTGTGGGAACTTCAAGAAGATAGAAGTGTGGTGCAAACAGCTCAGTCGCTGACAGTTTGGATCTCTCCCAATCTGCTCCAATGAAACCAAAGTAATAGGGGATCCCTGGGTGGCTCAGCAGTTTGGTGCCTGCCTTTGGCCCAGGGCCTGATCCTGGGGACCTGGGATCGAGTCCTAAGTCTCACTCCCCGCATGGAGCCTGCTTCTCTCTCTGCCTGTGTCTCTGCCTCTCTCTCTGTCTGGGTCTCTCATTAATAAATAAAATCTTAAAAAACAAAACAAAATAATAATTTAACTAGCATATAGTAAAGACGCCCTTCCGTGTGTCTTGTATTTCCACACTCATGTAGTCTGTGAATGAGAGCTTGAGGTAGGTATTCCCAGATGAGGGGGGTGCGACTTGGCCACCGTCACGCAGCTGTGAAGTCGGGACCGTGCAAGCACCCCAGCCATCTGGCTCCACTGCAAGACTGCTACTCTTTATTTTGTTTACCGGGCCAAGGATTATATTAATGATGCAAATTATTAGCCGGATCTAAATGCTGTGGCTGAGGGGCGCCTGGGGGGCTCAGTCGGTTAAGCATCTGCCTTCGGCTCAAGTCATGATCTCAGGGTCCTGGGGTCAAGACCTGTGATGGGCTCCACACTCGCGGGGAATCCGCTTCTCCCTCTCCCTCTGCCCCTCCCACCCTCACTCATGCTCGCCCTCTCTTTCTCTCTCTCTAATAAATAAATACAATCTTTACAAAAATAAATGCTGTGGCAGAGCTTGAAGAAACCCTCTCCAGAGCTAAATACCAGCAGAGAGGCTTAGGACTCTGCTGTCCCGAAGCAGCCCTGGGTCAGGAGGGTGACGTGTAGTCGGTTGTGCATCTGGGACCACACTGCAGACAGAGTCCCGGGGGGCCGCTGGTTTCTGAGCCCAGATGTGATCTGAGGACCCAGATGGCCCTGTGGGAGTCAAGGTCTAGGACACATAGGAAAGCCACCAGGAAGGGCAAGCAGCTTCATGGGCAGGAGGACAGGACACTGCTGTCCACAGGTGGTTTCTTCTTCCGCCCAGAAGCTTACTTTGGCTCTAAAGCTCTTTCAGTTGGGCACCTGGGTGGCTCAGTGGTTGAGCGTCTGCCTTTGGCTCAGGTTGTGATCCTGGGGTCCCGGGATTGAGTCCCACATCGGGCTCCCTGCAAGGAGCCTGCTTCTCCCTCTGCCTCTTTCTCTGTGTCTCTCATAAATAAATAAATAAATAAAATCTTAAAAATAAAGATCTTTCAGTTGATAGGATCAAGACCCTCCAGATCATTCAGGATAATCTCCTCTACCTAAAGCCAACTGATCGTAGACATTAATCACATCTACAATATACCTTCACAGCAGCGTGTGGATTAGTATTTAATTGAATAACTGGGTCTGTGGTCCTGCCAAGCTGACCTGAACCTGACCACCACAGGCCACAAGTCAACCCCAATGGCCTATGGGATTTTCCACTTTTGGAGGAATGAGGAATCAGGAAACATGACCAAAGGCTTATCATGCAGCCTAAAGAGGGTACAGATGCGTTTAGGAAAAGACTGGTCAAACTTGTCAGCCTTCCCCTGGGGACAGGATCTGGAATTGTTTTCCAAATTATTGCTGTTATTTTTTTGAAAGAAGGTTTTGAACTCAAGTATTCCACGACTGCAAACGTACCCATAGGATGAATTCTCACATCGATGATGTGAGATACCCTCTCTAAGCAGCGCCAGAAGTACCCCCCCGCCCCCCAGCACCCTCCCCATGGGGTCTTCTCAAACTCCCATCAGCGTTGTCTGCTTTGCACTTTTTGTGTGCTGGGCTTTTCTCACTCACTAGGATGTTGGAGATCTTTGTCCGTGCTCTTGCTGGGTCACCGTGGCTTGCTCCTTCTTGACGTTGTACACGGTTCCATGGTGTGAATACTCCACAATTTGAGGACCCATTCTCTTGTTGATAGACTCTTGGGTGTTTCTGATTTGGGGTTATTATGAGCGAAGCTGCTATGAACGATCAGGTCCAAGATTTGGTGGTGGTGGGGGGGAGCATGGAGAACATTGGTGTGATTTCTGTTGTGCGTACCCGGGGGTGGGATACGCCAGTCATCCGGCCTGTATCTTTGGTGGATGTTGCCACAAGGTTTTGCAAGATGACCAATGCACACTCACCAGCAGTGTGTGGGCCTTGCCATCGCTCCCCCACCTACCTGCAAGGCGGAGATGGGACAACACATGGTGGCTGTCTCTTCCCTGGAACCCTGCTGGTGGGGATACGGCCCTATGACTTATTGTTGTGCGTCTCACTCTCACTTCCTTGCTGACTAACACATTTGCGTATCTCTGTGTTCATTAAGCAGCCACTTCCAGATCCTCTTTTGGGAGGTCATTGATTCATTTCTTCCCCCACTTTACCACATTGCCCTATAGGAGTTCACAGTATATTCGAGATACAGATCTTTGCCATACGTTTCCGTTTCAGATATCTTTTCTCACTCTGTGAGCAACCTTTTTCTCTCTCTTCAGGAGCAGAAACTCTTAAATTTAACGTAGCCTAGTTTACCGATCCTTTCCTTTACATAAATGCTCTTTGTGTCCTTTTAATGTCTTCGTATAACCCAAGTAATGAAGATATTCACTTAGTTTTCTTCCAGAAGTTTTATTGTTTTGCCTCTCTGGGTTTTTTTTTTTTTTTTTTTTTTAAGTTATTTTTACGTATGATGTGGGGAATGGTGTTGAAATTCACTGAGATTCCCATGGCTATCCCACTGAGTCAACACCATTTATTAAAGGCATGTGTTACTGTCCCTGTTGTTGATTTTCGAACACTTCCCTGGGGTCGTCCACTTGCCTTCCTGTCAGCAGCTCACCTTGCCTGTTGCCCGTTGGCATCCCCATTCTGCAGAGGAGGAGACTGAGGCTCGGGAGCCAGGGGACCTGCCGAGGCACCCAGCTGGTGCCCAGCAGCTCCAAGGCTGTCGTGAGAGAAGAAGGGTGGTGACCAGCCTGTGCATTTGGGGTGAGGTTCCAGTTCTCAGAGCCCTCTGCATCCGGAGAGGGGCTTGTGACTCCAGGGCACTGGCCCCGACTGAGAAAGTGGGAGCTCAGAGCACAAAGCGGAAGGCGGACCCAGCAGAGCAGGGGACAGACACCCTCCTGGTGGTGGACGCTGAGACATCCCCGGGGTTTCCTGGGGGAGGCGTGGACAGGGCTGGTGGGCTGAGTCTTCGTGGACCATGAGCACCCCGAACACCGAAGGCATTTGGAAATGACAGGAGTCTGCCTCTTTGATTCCTTCCTCTCACTTAGAAAAATCCCACCTCAGGCCAGGAAAACCCAGCCATGGGCCATAGAGACATAATTGGTCATTAATCTGTGGGTCTTATCCATCCGGAGAGGGGCGGAGCAGCAAGGGAATCTGCCAGAACTGGAGCCAGATGCCCAGATAATTTGGTTAGGGCCAAAGCTGTGCAGACAGACAGCCTGACAGGTCCTGGGAGGGCCCAGGCAGGGAGGCCCCAGCTTCCAGAACCACAGGCCCTCAGGGCTGGCGGGGGAAAGGATGAACAGTCATCCTAGTTTTCGGATGAGGAGGCTGAGGTTCTCAGGGCCCAGAGGCTCCTGGAGGATGAGGAGCGGAGGGTGGGTTAGGGGGAGTCGGCCGTGGCCTCCTTCCTGCCCTGTCTTCTGCTCCGGCCTAGTGGGACTGATGGGCCCTGGCCTTTCTGCCCCTCCTGCCTCCCCTTCACCCCCAGAAGGAGAGCCAGGGGCAGGTTCAAGTCCAGGGAGTCGACCTGTCACCCCTTTCCACCTATGTCCATGACTCAGGGGACAATTTCAAGTCCTCTCTCGGATCCCAAATGATTGATGCACCCTTGGCTGTGTTGTCCTTTGTCCTGCTTTTCTGAGGAACAATTTTTTAAGTTGATTAGGGGACATTCCTATCTCCTGATTGTTTTGTTTTGTTTCAAATAGAAGGTCAAAGCGGCTGGGACTGGGGGAGCCAGGGCGAAGGCCAGATATGCTCAGGGGGCGCTTACTTCTGCCTTTTGGTGGGAGACAGTAATAGGCCTGCTGAGCTCTCCCGCATGGAGACTGGTGGGGTCCCCAGACAGCAGGACTGGGGCCAGGCGGTGGGTGTGGCTGGAGGCCCCCCACCCCCTGCCAGTCTCCACTCACCCTGGCCCTGCCGTTTGTTTTGGGTTGGAGGGTGCTCTCCTTTGTGGGAAGAATTTCCAATGTAAAATGTTGGCCATGAGTGGGGTAGGGGGGCTCACTCCTTCCTGCCAGGTCTGGGCCCAGCTGCACACACTCAGGGTGAAGAAAAGCCTGGCCCTTGGCCTTCTCGCTGAGCCCTGGGGTCCTGGCGCCTGGTCTCCCACTGGCTGCAGCCTGGGCCTCTGCCCGCCATCTGCAAAATAGAGACAGTTGTCCAGTCCCACCTTCAAGGCTGTGGCAAGATGCAAAGCGACCTGGTTGTCACGCTCCCTGCCCATGTGTGCTCACGGCTTCCCCTCCTGGAGACTCATCAGTTTGGTGAACAGATGCCCAGAAGGCCTTGGAGCCAAGCCAGCCCCCTGTGGATGCTCTGTGGCCAAGAGCCATAAATGAATGACAGGAGCCAGAGCTCTGGCCTCTGGGAGAGCAGGACTCATAAGATTATAGTTTATGTGATGATGGACTGGCTGTCCGGGTGCCGGGCTGAGGCCATCGGTCGGTGGCTGGCTGCGTGCTTTCATCCCCGGGCCTGCGAGAGGCCCTGCTGGGGCTGTACCCGGCCTTTGGCAGAAGCAGCCAGGCACCTGGAGAGACCACCCCGCATGATGGGACATGCTGGGGACACCAGGGAGAGGAGGGCCTGGGACACCCATTGTTCTTGGTCCCCTACCAGCCTCCGCACTGGGGACCCCGAGACCACGACTGTGCGGCCACTCGGGCAGCGCCCCCATATGACATGGCACTTGAGCTTTACGAGAAGCTCCCACTTGATCCTGGGTGCAGACGCCTCGTAAGAAAGCGGGGGAACAGGCAAGCTTTGCCAGGTGCTGCACTCCCAGCCCAAGCCAGAACCTTCCAGGCCCCAGAACCTGCCATGGGCAGCACCGAGCCAATTTCTGCTTCCAGAGGTGAAGTGACAGCCGGGGCCCCGCAGAGCAGGACGCCCGTGGGACCCCCAGCAGGATGTCCCTCTCACTGTGCTGCCCCAGCTGCCCTGGACCTGGCAGCTGGAAGGAGTGGCTTTAAGCATCAAGGGCAGAGTGGACGCAGCACTGCGGGCTCCTCTCTCCTCCCCCACCAAAGAATCCCAACCTCCCTCTGGGGTGGGCCACACCCCGCAGCTGCCCCAGGGCTGTTCTCCCCACAGCCCTGCCTGCAGGCCGGGCCAGGAGCCAGATTCCGTCTTCCAGAGGAGAGAGCTCAGGTCCAGGGAGGGCAGTGGGCTTGGCCAGGACCACACACGATCCTGAGGTTGAGGACAGAGTGTGCCCAGCCGAGTCTGGGACTGGGCAGTGATGCAGGAGCACCCCTACCTGGTGCAGGGGGTGGTGAGAGCCACTGGGCCCACGAGGCTGGGGAGGGTGCACGGGCAGCTCTCAGGAGAGGATGGGGCTGGAGGGGGCCACAGAGCGGTCCCCACAAGTCCCTGCCTGTGGCCTGGCTCAGAAGCCAAGGGAGCTGCACGGGGGTGGATGGGGGCAGGGGGGCACAGGAGCCCAGAGTCAGGTCTGACCTTCCCAGCTTTGGGAAAATGTATCTAGGTTCACATTATTTTTAGTTACTCTGCTCAATATATGTTGTGACTCCTCTATTTGTAGATTCATGACTTGCACCACTTCTGGAAAATTCTCAGCCATGATCTCCTCATTTGCCACGTGTCCTCCAAGCCTGCCTTCGGACACTCAGCTTAGGCTCTGCGGTACCTTCTTGTTCTATGAGGCGTCTCTGCACCTTGCGTCACACGTTCAATCTCCTTGCCTCCCTGTGCTGCATAATGAGTGGTTACCTCATCCCCGTGTTCCAGCCAGTTCTTCATCATGTGCCTGCGGTCAATGAAGCCCCTCTCTGCTGAGAATTTAATTTTTAAAATTGTATTTATTTTAAAGATGTTATTTATTTATTTGAGAGAGAGAGAGCTCAAGCAGGGGGAGGGGCAGAGTGAGAGAGAGAGAAGCAGACATCCTGCTGAGCAGGGAGCCGGATGGGGACTCGATCCCAAGACCCCGGGATCATGACCTGAGCCAAAGGCAGATGCTTCACCCAGGGAGCCACCCAGGCGCCCCTAAAATTGTATTTTTAATATCTTCAGTTTCTATTTGGCTTCATTTTAAATCACCCTGACCACTGTTGATGGTCTCTTATCCCCTCATCACTATTTAATTTCATTTTTTATATTTCTAAATACTTGAAACTTGGTTGTTTTACATTCTGTATCATCAGATACAGCTCTCTGTAGTCCCTGGTGGGGGCAGGGAGTTATGTCTCTATTTCCAGCATGTTTTACTTCAACTGACTCTCTGTCATAATGGCTTATTTCCATGTGCACATGTGTGTTTGTGTGTGTTTTTGTAAACTCATATGTTGTTGAATTTAATCTGGAAATCCAAGGGGCCCTAAGAGGGTTTGCACTTACTTCTGCCGGGAGCCAGGAGCTGGGTCATTACTAACCAACGACTGTTAGGAGCTAGTTGGACTGTTAGGGAGTCAGGGCCAGGGTCCCCAACAAGAAAATATAGAGTCAGGACAGCTAAGATTAAAACAGCCCTGACACCCTGCACTGCAGCTTAGACGGGACCACACTCACATTCTGCTTTGCAGCCCTTGCAGAAACGACTTCTGCAAAAAGTCCTAAAATAAGACAATTAACCGCAAAAGCATATCTCGGGCAGTGGGCAGTTAGGACAGAAGCCCCCAGATGTCAGACCATCAGCCTGTGGACATTGACCTAATAGGGTGACAGATATGTGACCGAAGCCCTGATGGCCATGACTCAGCACACCCCGATTGCCTAAGATAGCTCTGCAAAAGAGCTCATAAAACTCCCTAAACTTAGAAACTCCAAGGGCAGCCCTCTGGGGCCCCCTCCCTCCTTCTCCGGGAGCTTTAGACTATCACTCAATAAGCTCTGCTTGGCCGCCCCCCACTCTTCATCAGCTCTACCTCTTCATTCTCCTGGGTGGCGAGACCAAGAGCTGCAGGTGTTAAAGGCGGAGAAATCCTGCAGCGGGACTCCGGGGCCTGTGGAGGATCCTGGCTTCCTGTGGGGGGAACGGGTTTCCTTGCTCCTTTCATGCCACCTGGCCCAGGGCTGCTTCTCCCGGGCCTTCTCGGGTCCCCTCCACACTCACTGTCCACCGTCCCGCTCTGTGGCTTGTTCTGGCCTTGGATCATCTCCTAATTTGAGATTCTGACCAACAGGTGCTCCCCACGCAGACTTCGCTGTTTCCCACCTCTGGGCTTCTGCTCAGGCTCTTCTTTCTGCCTGGAACACATTTTCTTTCTTTTTTTTAAAGGTTTTATTTATTTATATGAGAGAGAGAGAAAGAGAGACCACTCACAGGGGGAGGAGCAGAGGGAGAAACAGACTCCATGCTCGGTGTGGAGCCCCACGTGGGGGTCGATGCCATGACCTTGAGATCATGACCTGAACCAAAATCAAGAGTTGGATGCTGGGATCCCTGGGTGGCAGCGGTTTGGCGCCTGCCTTCGGCCCAGGGCGCGATCCTGGAGTCCCCGGATGGAGTCCTGCACCGGGCCGCCTGCATGGAGCCTGCTTCTCCCTCCTCCTGCGTCTCTGCCTCTCTCTCTCTCTCTCTCCCTCTCTCTCTGTGTGTGTGACTATCATGAATAAATAAAAATCTTTAAAAAAAAAAAAGAGTTGGATGCTTAGTTGACTGAGCCACCCAGGCGCCCCCGGAACACATTTTCCGGCCACTTTTCCTCTTCGTTCTCACTAGAAGTCCTTCCCCAACACGCCCTGCCGAGACGGACACCTCCTCTGGTCTTCCGTGGCCCCTGGACACGCCACACTGCGCCATCCGTCGATCAGCCTGTGTCTCTCCCCAGACTCCGAGCCCGCCGGGGGACTGCTCAGGGAGGGTTTGCTGAAGGGGAGCATGAGTCGGCCTCTGACACCCCCCGGGCTGCCGCGGCCTGAAGGCCCGCTCCCCTGGCCACAGCCCTGCCCCCCGCAGCCCTGAGGGGGCCCCGGAGCCGCTGGTCACCACTGGCAGTGGCGGGGTGGCGGCCCACATGGTGCGAGCCCCCCCCCCAACGAGCACTGCTGTGGACGGCTACGGGGACTCGGGGACTCGTGCGATTCCAGGTGGCGCTGCCCTGGGGGGCGAGCGTGGCTCCCACGCGGGTCCACCCCGGGAGGCCTGAGGCCCAGGCTACGGCTGTCGCCTCCCTTCCCTCTGGGCTCTGGGGAGCAGAGGGGCACCCAGGGATCCTCAGTGTCTGGCCCAAACAGCTAAAGGCCTCAGCCTGCTCGTCCCGGGGTGCAGACGAGGGGCCAGAGTCAGTCTCCGGGGCTCCCGCCCTCTGAGCCTGCCGTCTGACCCTTTCCCCGAGTGTCTCTCGCTCTCCGCCCCATCTCTGGGCCCCTGTGTCTCTTCCTGCCCCCATCTCTCTCGCTCATACTCTCCGGTCCCCTGTGCCCCTCCTGGCTTCCCTGTGCTCTCCAGGCCCGGCCAGGGCCCCACCTGGCCTCCGGGGAAGCTCCCAGCCCCAGCCTGCCAGCCCTAAGGGACACACACAGATGCTGTGCTCTTGGATCAGTGGAGACCAGCTGGAGCCTCCCCCAAAGCACACTTCCTAGGAAACTGGAGGAAAGTAAAAGCCAAACAATGGAAAGAACAGCGGTCCCAAGAGGGGGAGGCCAAGCGGGTCTCCTACCAGGGCGTCCCCAGGGCTGAGCCTGAGCCTGGCTCCAAAGGCCTGGCCCCATCCCACCATCAGGGGCCTCCCACCCAGGCTCCAGGGAGTCTCCCATCCGGGCCCCAGAGCCCTCTCTCTCCCCTGTGGACCCTGGCAGGGGAGGTGAGGAGAGCAGGGTTGGCAGGGTAGGGGTGAAACCCCTCGGAGATACTGACATAAGGAAGAATAGAGTGACCTCCGAGAGGTCAGCAGGGATGCCCAGGATGGAGGGCACTCTGCCCCCACCCGGTCTGTGTCACCCTGCCCCAGACCGTCACGGTTGTTCCATTTCCTGCCACACCAGACGTGACCACTCCAGGGGGAGAGGATGCTCTGAGCAGCCCCGAGAGTGTCCAAGTCGTGGGTGCACTGGCCCAGAGGCACAAATGGGGAACCGACCTCTGGGCCTCTTGAAGCACCCTGGGCCTCTGGAACCTCTGCCCGCACTGCAGCTGAAGGCCGCTCAGAGCCCAGACCCAGGGCTTTGCAAAGTGGAGCTGAGGACAAGATGCTAATTTTTCCCAGTGGTGGAAAATGTCACAGGTGGAACCCAGGAGCCTTCAGCAGCGTCTTCCTGACTATATAGAAGAAGCTGGACTCCAGGAGAGAAACACGGGAGCTCTTTTTCTTCCCGACTGGGGGGCATTGGACGCCCCATGCTTGGGGCCTTTCTGCCTCCCCAAGATTTGGTTTTGAAGGAGTCCAGAACATTCCACACCAAAAATATGCCACTTTGGTATATGGATTCTTTTGAGCTGAAGGTGTGGCCTGGGCACACCGGGGTGCAGGAGCACCTGGTTCCAGGGCCCCAAACAGACTGGGTAGGCCACTCACTGCTGACAAAATCCTAAGGGAGGGAGATAAATGGTGGTGACACAGGGAAGTTTATCTCAGTGAGGCCAATGCCTGGAAGGCAGTGCACCGACATCTCAAACGCTGTCCCCAAAGAGCTAAAAAGACGTCCAGGTTTATACAGGAAAAATGTGGGACAAAGGTCAATGGATTGGAACAGGTGGACAGTAAGGGTCAGGTTGTCATTGTCGTGGGCTCAGTCACCTGGGGAGTTACTGGCTCAGGGCGGACCTATTGCTTGAGGGGGTAGTTCTGGTTCCCATCAGGGGATGTTCTGCCTGCAGGGTCTTTCACCTGAGATAAGAGATACTTGGGAAAGGACTTAGAAAGTTCGAGGTCAAAATGGAGGTAACTGAAGTGCTCACTCTTTCAAAGACACTTGAGAAGCAGCAGGCGCAGCCAGGGCTCCCCACCCTCGCCCTTTTCTACCTAAAAGCTGGTCATAACATTTCCTAGGAGAAAGGTGCCCTCTCTGCACCAAGGAGAGAACATTCTTATCACCAGAGACTGGGGGTTGATGCCAAATCTGATGTGGACAAACGAACCTGCTAAAGCAAGCCTTGAGTTTCTCCCTCGAGATTCTCTCCTAATCACTGGCCAACCATCTACTGGCCCAGCCTAGCCCCCTCATCTTGTCACATCCCTACAATGTGTCGTTCTTTGTTTTGGAAAATATATAAGCTTTTGGGCCTAAGAGCTCTTAGATCCTTCGTTTTCTTCTGAAGACTCTTGTGTACACATAGAAACATTATAGAAACCTGTACACTTCTCTCCTGTGATACTGTCTCATGTCAGCTAAGCCTCAGGCTAGCCAAAAACTAAAAGATCTATTAGATGGGAGAAGATATTTGCAAATGACGTATCCAATAAAGGATTAGCATCCACAGTATATAAAGAACTTATGGGCAGCCCGGGTGGCTCAGCGGTTTAGCACCACCTGCAGCCCAGGGCCTGATCCTGGAGTCCCGGGATCGAGTCCCACATCGTGCTCCCTGCATGGAGCCTGCTTCTCCCTCTTCCTGTGTCTCTGCCTCTCTCTCTCTCTCTCTGTCTCTCATGAATAAATAAATAAATAAAAATCTTAAAAAAAAATAACTTATACAACTCAACCTCCCCAAACCAAATAATACAGTTAAAAAATGAGCAGGAGACAGGAACAGACATTTCTCCAAAGAAGACCTACAGATGGCCAACACACATGTGAAAAGATGCTCCATATCACTCATCGTCAGAGAAATACGAATCAAAACCATAATGAGATATCACCTCACACCTGTCAGAATGGCTAAAATCAAAACCACAAGAAACAACAGGTGTTGGCGACGATGCGGAGAAAAAGAAACCCTCGTGCGCTGTTGGTGGAAACGCAAACTGCTGCAGCCACTGTGAAATGAGTGCGGAGGTTCCTCAAAAAATTAAAAATAGAATTACCGTATGACCCAGCAATTCCACTACTGGGTATTTACCCAAAAAATACAAAAGTACTAATTCAAAGGGATACATGCCCCACTATGTTTACAGCCACGTTATTTACGATAGCCAAGATATGGAAGCAGCCCAAGTGTCCATTGATTGATGAGTGGATAACGAACATGTATATATATATATATATATATATATATATATATATATATATATATATTTATTTATTTATTTATTTATAATGGAATATTAGCAATAAAAAAAAGAATGACCTCTTGCTATTTGCAGCAACATGGATGGAGCTAGAGAGTATTATGCTGAATGAAATAAGTGAGTCAGAGAAAGACAAATATCAAATGATTTCATTCACATGTGGAATTTAAGAAACAAAACAAATGAACAAAGGAAAAGAGAGAGAGAGAAAGAAACCCAGAAATAGATTCTTAACTACAGAGAACATGCTGCTGGTCACCAGAGGGAACGAGGTGGGGGGGGAACAGGTGATGGATGAAGAGTCATCATGATGAGCACTGCGTAATGTATAGAATTGTTGAATCACTAAAAAAAGAAAAACAAGAGCAAAAGCCTTCCTCCTTGCCCTTTGGCTCCTGATCATCCCTTGTCTCTCTTTTGCTTTCAAACTTCCCGTGAGAGTGGTGTACACCTGCTGTGTCCCCCAAGTCCCTCCGGCCTGTCCTCCCCAAGTCCCACATTGCAGGGACGTCAGCCTTTTTCCTCCTGGACCCCTGCAGGTCACCCGAGGGCAATCTCCCCAGCTCTGGGCCACTACTGAACTATTATTACTGGGCCCTGAGGCTCTTTCTGGGTCTTTCATTTCTTCTGGTCACTGTTACCACTCCTGGGACGATGACAGCCATCAGAGCCCTGGCACCAGCCCAGCTGGCTCTGTTGATCTCCAGGTGGACCTGTGGATGTCCCCCAGAGGAGTCACACCTCAGACGACATGACACATCAAAGCTGAACTCACCGTCCTTCCTGGAGCAGCCACTCCTGCCTCTCTGTGCCTTTGTCCCTGCTGTCCCCTCGGCCGGGCACTCCCTTGCGCCACACTGACCTGCTGTGGACGAAAGGCCTCTCATGCTTCAGGACTCAGCTCTAGAGCAGAGATGGTCAGTGCCGCCTGGAGCTGATGGGGTCCAGCATCGCTGACATTGATCATCTCTGGCGACACCTCCATCCAGGCCGGAGGAGCCTGGTGCCAAGCAGGGTGCTGCCGGGGGACCTGCAGGCCAGTGTCTTCATTTGTGGAACCTCCAACTCACCTGCTTCCCTGGGCTGACCTGAAGGCCATCATTTCAAGTGGAGGGGGGGGCCAGGGTTCTTTCTTAGACCTGAGCCAGGGGCTTGAAACCAAACCACTCACAGGTAGACGGGCACTTTGAGCTGACTTTTGGGGAGAAACCTCACTTCATTCATTCATTCATTCATTCATTCATTCATTCATTCATCACCGCTGGGCTGGAATCAAACCCAGGCCCTCCCTCTAGAAGCCCTTGGGCAGCAGGGCCGAGAGAGGAAAAGGCAGACGGTATCTCCTGCATCACCAGGGCTGGGGCGGGGGTAGGGAGAAGAGAAGCGGGGCAGACAGCCAGGCTGCTGGGCCCCCATGGACGTGAAGGCTGACCCACCGCTGTCCCCACGTTTGGGAAGCAGAGCTGGAACGTAAACCGAGTTTCCCCTAAGACCTGCCAGGGCTGGGCGGGGGCTTCCCCAGAACAGTCTGTAGCTGTCATTCACCTCCCAGGGACAGGAGCACTCTTGGCAGAAGAAGCAGGAACCTGCAGGACCTTGTGGGTCAGGGCAGGACAGGATCTCCTTTCTCAGAGTGGGGTTCCTGGACCAGCAGCACTGGCAGCCCCTGGGAACCATGCAGATTCTCAGGCCCCGACCCCGATCTCGAGAATCAGAAACTCCAGGGATGGGGCTCAGCCACCCGTGTTTTAACAAACCCGCCCGAGGGGCCTGGTGCACTCGCCTAGTTCAAAGGCCACTGTCCTAGAGCCCAGAAGACCGTCCGAGGGGAGAGTATGGATGTCCAGCATGTGCTGGGCTTTCTGTCCCTGCACGCAGCAGGGCCAGCGTCACCCTCTGAGGCTCCAGAGGGTCACATGGTTAGCTCAGCGCAGAATCAGCCCTCGCATCAGGTTGCTGTGCCCCGGAAGCCTGGTCTTTAACCATCAGACCAAGTCTCGTAGCCAGAACGCACCCTGGCCAGGCTGCAAAAGGCCTTCTGGCATCTGCTTCCTCTGTTCTCTGTATCTCCTCTAAGTGCTCCGGCCAGGGAAGCAGCTCTATGGGCTGCTAGGTTGGTCAACCTGTGATTCACGGCGCTGACAAGCGAAGCAGAAAGAGGGAGGAGGGTGGACAGATTTGGGGCCACGTCCCACATCTGGTTCACTGACCTTGGGCGGGTCAGGGGACCTCTCTGGAGTTCCATTTTCCTTATCTACAAACCAGGATGATACTCGCTGCCATAGATTGAGATCATGTAAGAAAGAACCACTTCCTCTTTCTTCTGGAGCTCAGTCGCAGTGACACAAAAGAGGAGCATCTGAAGGCCTAACTCCTCAGGGACAGAACCACCAGGGAAGAAGGTGGAGATAACACCTGCAGAAGCTGGGAGGCAGAGAATGAGACTAACACATCACACCCACAAAAAGAAGACCACCAAGCTGATGTGGGCCAAGCCCAGGAGCTGCAGAATCCTGCGAGATTTGGCTCAGACAACAGGGGTGCTTGTAAAGGGATGGGGATCTCTGCTTCGAGCTGTGATGGAAAGGTTTGCAACAGACTGATGACCCCTCTGAGATCTGGGATCTGGGAAAGCCAGGTACGATGCACAGCCAACCCAAACCAAAACATGGAAGCAGAACCCAAAGAACCCCCTAGAAAGAAGAGGGTCGAGAGCAGAGCCCCACATTCTTCCTGTTTTGCCCAGAGATCTGCAGATTTCTGAAGCCTTACAGGACAGTGGGTGAAGAAGCCAGGCAGCAGCCTCTGAACAAGCAGAGCAGAGGTTGGGTAGGTGGGGGCAGAGAAGCTGGGCCCTTCGCACTGGCTGCCATATTGGCTAATGAAGGAGCTCAGCCCTTTGCCAGAGCAAGGACACTTGTCACTCCTATCCATCAGGAGGGGGCTAGGGATCCTGGGCCATTCTCATTCCCTTCCTCTCTGAATGAGGGTTTCCCATGGCAGTGATCTTGTTCACTTCATACCCTCGTGCACTAGGAGTTTTGAAGTTGGATGCTCGTCTCTTAGCCTTTGGCCTAATCACTTCCCATGACCGGTGGAGTAGAAAAATAAGAAATAAAAATAATGGGGATCCCTGGGTGGCTCAGTGGTTTGGTGCCTGCCTTTGGCCCAGGGCACGATCCTGGAGTCCCCGGATCGAGTCCCGCGTCGGGCTCCCGGCATGGAGCCTGCTTCTCCCTCTGCCTGTGTCTCTGCCTCTCTCTCTCTGTGTCTATCATAAAATAAATAAATAAATCTTAAAAAAAAAAAAAAGAAATAAAAATAATGAATAACGAGTAATGACATGGAAGACAGAAATGACAGAATCAAGAAGGCCCATTTAACTGAGATTTTTGAGGTGACCCTGGCTGGCTCAGTCAGAAGAGTATGTGACTCTTGGTGTCGGGGTGTTGAGTTCAAGCCCTATGTTGGGTGTAGAGATTATTTAAATAAGTAAATGAGCTTTAAAAACATTGAGATTATTAAACACTATAAAAACAGAACACACCTTTCTTTAAGGCACCACTGGGACATTTTGAAAAATCTACTATACATACAGGAAGACTTGACAAATGCCGTCAAGGAGATGTAGGAGAGATGATACTCTCTGAGCATGATGTGGAAGGAGATAATAATATGATGTATTTGTTTCCTAGGGCCGCCATATAAGCACCACAGATTAGGGGAGTGGAAGGTGGTGCTTAAACAACAAAAATTTATTTTCTCACAATCCCAGAGGCCAGAAGTCCAAGATCAAGGTGTTGGCAAGGTTGGTTTCTTCCAAGGCCTCTCTCCTTGACTTGTAGATGGCCACTTTTTCCCTGTGTCCCCACATGGTCATCCCCTATGTCTGTCTTACTGTCTTTATATAAGGATGCCAGTCCTGTTGGGTTAGGACCCACCCACATGACCTCATTCTACCTTGCTGACCTCTATAAAGGCCCCTTTCCAAACACAGTCACATCCCGAGGTCCTGGGGGTTAGGACCTCACCACATGAATTTGGTGGGGGAACGCAATTCAGCCCATACTGTAAAATAAGCAACCCCACCTCCTGGCAAAGCTCCTATCATCCAGAAAATTCTAAAGTCTCTTAAACCGTACTGGGGGGTGGGGGGTGGGGTGAAAAGGAAGTCAAAATCTAAACTGCAGTCAATCAGAGAAAGACAATTATCAGATGATCTCACTCACATGTGGAATTTAAGAAATGAAACAGGAGGGGAAGGGAAAACTAAAACAAGATGAAATCAGAGAGGGAGACAAATCCTAAGAGACCCTTAATCACAGGAAACAAACTGAAACAGGGTGATGGGCATTAAGGAGGGCACGTGATGGAATGAGCGCTGGATATTATGTAAGATTGACGAATCACTGAGCTCTGCCTCTGAAAGTAATAATACACGATATGTTAATTCATTGAATTTAAATTTTTAAAAAATTTAAAAACCACAGAACCACAGAACATTTAGAAAAGACTGTAGTGAAAGCACATGTCAGAACCTTTGGGATAAGGAGTAAAACCGTGCTCTCTCTATTTTAAAGGACAGGACCTATTTACATTCACAAGCAAGAGAGAAAGAATGAAAATCACGGCACAGAGAGGTTGGGGAACATGCCCAAGAACATGGATTTTTTTTTTAAGGATTTTATTTATTTATTCATGAGAGACAGACACAGAGAGCAGAGACACAGGCAGAGGGAGAAGCAGGCTCCATGCAGGGAGCCCGACATGGGACTCGATCCCAGGTCCTCAGGATCAGGCCCTGGGCTGAAGACGGTGCTAAACCGCTGAGCCACCAGGGCTGCCCTGGACATGGATATTTAAACTGCAGCACTGTGATAGCCTCCCCTTTCCTGCAAAAAAAAAAAAAAAAAAAAAAAAAAAAGGATTTAAAAAGCATGCAGCAGCAAGGGACAACCTGAATAACCATAAAATAGTTAAGCCAGGAGACGCTATCCGGCAACAGATAGGAGCGAACAGGGGGCCACCTTGCCCAGTTCCAGAGAGCTTAAATCATGAACTAGCTTTTCTCCTAAGCATCTAGAAAGGTATCAGCTGTGTCCCATCACTAAGACAATCGAGAACAGAGGCCTCCAAATCATGTTCTGTAGATCTCTCAGCGAACCTGATTGAGAGAGACTTTGCTGGTTGTACTGCCATGAAAAACCTCCAAGGTACGTTAAGGGAAGAAGCAAGATGCAGAAGCAGGCATCCAAAACACTACCGTGTGCATGTGTGTGTTTTAAGGACAGATCTGCTTGTATAGGCCAAGGATAGTTCTAGAAGAGCACAGAGAACCTGCTAACAGCAGCTTCCTCCATGAGGGAAATTAGGCAGCTGGGGGTTAGGGTGAGAAGGAGGCTCCCTTCTCCCCCCTATACTTGTAATTTGTACTATATGCAAGTATTACCTGCCCTGAGACATTTTGGGTTTTTCTTTTGCTTTGTTTTTGTTTTTGTTTTAAAGATTGATTGATTTGAGAGAGACAGAGAGCATGAGTGGAGAGAGAGGCTGAGGGAGAGAATCCTCAAGCAGATTTTCCCTTAAGTGGTCCTCGATCCCATGACCCATGAGATCATGACCCAAGGCAAAACCAAGATTCAGATTGAGCCACCCAGGCGCCCCTGGTTTTGTTTTTTATAGTTTTTTTTTTAAGATTAAAAAACATTATTTTTAAGTGGTATCTACACCCAACGCAGGGCCTGAACTCACAAGATCAAGAGTTGCACGCTCTAATGACTGAGCCAGCCAGGTGCCACTTATTTTTACAGTGTTTTTTTTTTTTTCTTTAATTTACAGACTTTATGTAGTAGGGCAGTTTCAATTTCTGGAAGATTGAGCAGATAGATGTTCTTAATCAAGTTGAGGAAGTTCCCCTTGCTATGCTAGTTTGCTGAGTGATTGTGGGGTTTTGTCAAACGCTCTCTGCAACTAGTGATGTGGTTATGTGATTTGTCTCCTTCAGCCTTTGATGGGATCGATTACATGAATTGATTCTTGAATGTTGAACCAGCCTTGCATACCTAGAATAAATTCCACATGGTCCTGGTACATAATCCTTTTCGCACATTGTTGGGCTCAATTTGCCAATATTCTGTTGAGGATTTTTGTGTCTACGCTCATGAGAGATATAGATCTGTAGTTTCTGTTCCTTGTAAGGTGTCTGTCTGGGTTTGGTATTGGGGTAATTCTGGGGACATAGAAGGTTAAGAAGTGTTGCCTTTGCTTCTATCCTCTAGGAGGGATTATAGATCATCGGTGTCATTTCCTTCTCAAATGTTTGGTAGAATTCACCAGTGAAACCATTTGGACTTGGTGCTTTTCTGTTTCGGAAGGTTATGGAGGATAAATGTTCTATAATCTTATAATTAAATCTTCCTGGTTTTTGTTGTTGTTTTGGCAGGCCACAGTCCCAGGCTGTGACTTTCAGAGGAGTTTCTTAGCCATTTTTCCTCCTCCCTTATGTAAGACCAGAAAGCCAGAGCACATGGAGTTGACTAATTTCTCTTTCCCTGATGGGATAAAGTTTGGTACAGTCCTATGTTTAAGGGCCAGCTTTGCTACTAAGGGAGTTCCAAACACCCCCCTCCCTCCTCCCAAATATGCTGCTTGGCATATTGCTTATGTTGAATTAGAGGTATTTGAAAAGCAGATACCAACAGTGTACACTCTGACCTTCCCTTTTCCCTTCTAAAAGCAGGAGACAAAATGCCCATGTCAAAGGTGCCCTCTCTGTACCAGGAGGAAGAAACACTCTTATCACAAGACTGAAGGTTAAAGCCAAGAGAAATGTGCACAAACAGACCTTGTTAGAATAATTCTTACCTTCCTTTATCCTTCCTGCATATTTTCATTACTTTTCTGCAATTGCTACTCTGTCTTCAATCTCGTATCTGAGCACTTGGGCCTCATCATTCTTGGGGTCTTTGTCTTATGAGGGCACCCAAACACGTAACTAAAATCTGTACGCTTTTCTGCTGTTAATCTGTTTTTGGTTTTGATTTTTTTTTAAGATTTTATTTATTTATTTATTCATGAGAGACACAGAGAGAGAGAGAGGCAGAGACACAGACAGAGGGAGAAGCAGGCTCCCTGCAGGGAGCCTAACCAGGGACTCCATCCCAGGTCTCCAGAATCAGGCCCTGGGCTGAAGGCGGCGCTAAACCGCTGAGCCACCTGGGCTGCCCTGTTTTTGATTTTTTTAAAAAGATTAATGTAAGGGCACCCGGGGGGCTCAGTTGGTGAGCATCTGCCTTTGGCTCCAGTCATGATCCTGGGGTCCTGGGATCGAGTCCCACATTGGGGTCCCTGCTCAGTGTGGAGTCTGCTTCTCCCTCTCCCTCTTCTGTTCCCCCTGCTTGTGCTCTCTGACAAATAAATAATAAAATCTTTAGAAAAAATAAAAATAAAAGATTTCTGTATTTATTTTAGAGGGGGGAGGGGCAGAGAGTGAGGGAGCGAGAGTCTCAAGCAGATTCTGTGCTCATGGAGCCCGATGTGGGAGTCAAGCTCATGACCCTGAGATCATGACCTGAGCCCAAATCAAGAATCGGACACATAACCCACAGTGCCACACAGGCACCCCTGTTTTTGGTTTTTCTGGTAGGCTTCACGCCCAGCATGGACCCAACATGGGGCTTGAACTCACGACCCTGAGATCAAGACCTGAGCTGAGATCAAGAGTTGGACACTCAAGCAACTGAGCACCGCCCCCCTCCTCCCCCACCCCACCCTCCATTGCCCCAGCCTATCTTCCATCAGTCCCACCTGGAAACCCTAAGAGAGTGGAGTAAAATATATACTACCTTTGCATTACAGAGAACAGAAAGAACAGAATGCTTGTGATGTATTTAAAAATAGTTGTTTTTCTCCTTTCCCTGCCCAAAGTTTGACATGAAAGTGTGGGGGTTTCCTTACACTTCTATTTCTCAAGCTTGTCTTCTCTGAGCCTCTAGCCACTGTCAAGTATGATGGCTCAAGTGCTCCTGCCAAGACCAGCTCCAGCTGTGGGCTCTGGCTGCTAGGCAGCTGTGATTCTCCGTCTCTGCCTCTCTCTCCAGTCTTTGGGCCACTTGTTTGCCCTGTGACCCCAATTCTCTAATGGATCTGAGAAGAGATGTTGATTTTCAGTTTGCTCAGCTTTCTTTGCTGTTGTTGTGAGGACGAGGGTGATGGCCACCTCCAAGCTCTTTACATGCTGCTCTGGAAATTGAATATTTGCGTTTTTTTTAAGAGGGGGGGAAAGAACCCTATCACTCTGATGTTAATTACTTGGCGACTCTCTTGACAGTGCCTTTGAATCTTGGTGCTGCTCAGGGCTCTGTCCAGATATCCATCAGTAGGCTCCAGCCCAGATCCGTCCTTGGGGCTCTAGCTCCAACCCCATCTGCCGCTGACCTCCCACCCTGACGGCACAGGTGCCTTGATGCATCTCAAACACATGCTCAATTCAAATCCACCATGATTCTCCCCCAAACCAGTGACACCCAGGTTCCCTATCTCAAATGACAGGCATCCAGGGGCCCAAGCCAGGAACCGAGCTTCCTTTCAGATGCCTGCCTCTCCTTGCCCCACAGCTCCCGGGGCCTGTGGTGTCTGCAGCTGACTCCTTTGCCCACGGTCACCCCAGGCAGCTGCTGTAAAGTGGTCTCAGCATTCCTTCTCTGTTCTCTGAGTGGCCTCCTTGTTGGCCCCTGTCAGCACCCTCTGTGCCTTCCTGTGCCAAGGACATCTTCCCCTAAGACATTCACTTGTGTCCCGCCCCACCATGCAAATGGCCAAGGGCCACCAGGTGTTTGCAGGATAAACTCTAAACCATTTCTCCTGGGTCGCAACATGACCCTGATGACCCAGGGTATCTGCTCTGTCCTCCGACTAGAATCCCCTCCCTGTTCCCAGCATCCTCCTCTTCTTATACCACCTGCTTCCTTTCCAGAAAATAGACCAGGTGATCTTGCTTACCCCTGTGTTAGACTTAAGCAGGCAGATAGAATATTCCAGGTGAAGGCAACACTTGCCCATCTGTCCACCTCCCACCCATCCTGTCAAGCTCAGCTCAGACCTAATCTCCTCCAGAAGGCTTTCCCTGGCTCCCAGACTTGAGTGAGCATCAGTGGTATGCTAGCAAACTAGCCACCAGCTCTCCAGGAAAGAAGCCCTGATCTATAGAGTCGCCAATGTTCATGGTGTAAATACTCCTCCCGGGGCCAATTTCACACCACCAGGGTATGATATCTGTGAGCACGAGTCGGGAAGGGATGCCCACCATTGGCTCCCTCCAGCTGCTGGAAGCTGGCTCCAGCACACAACTGGGGGATGAGCCTCTCCGGGCTCACATCACACCTGAATTCTCCTCTATTGAAGTACTGATCACAAGGAAGTGCTAGAAAACAAACATCTGGTGGCCCAACAGAAGGACAGAGGAACTCTACTCCCCACCTGATGCCTGCCTGGCCGTGTGACCTGAGCTAAGTGATCCAGCCTCACTAAGCTTCTGATTTGTCATCTAGAAAATGGTCAAAGTCATATGTTCTTCCTAAGCTTGCATAGAAATTAAATAGATGGAGGGGCGCCTGGGTGGCTCAATCCGGTAGGTGTCCGACTCTTGGTTTCAGCTCAGGTCGTGATCTCGGGGTCATGGTATCAAGCCTCCTATCAGGCCCGAGCTCAGGGCGGAGTTGCTTGAGATTCCCTCTTCCTCTCTCTTCCCCTCTGCCCCTCCCCCTGCATGTGCATGTGCTCTCTCTCTCAAATAATTATTTAAAAAAAGAAATTAAATAGATACAAAAACTGTAAAGTCCTGTTAAGAAGCTAGGGGTTCAGGGACGCCTCAGTGGCTCAGCGGTTGAGCGTCTGCCTTTGGCTCAGGGTGTGATCCCGGGGTCCTAGGATCGAGTCCCACATCAGGCTCCTTGCATGGAGCCTGCTTCTCCCTCTGCCTGTGTCTCTGCCTCTCTGTGTCTCTCATGAGTAAATACATAAATAAAATCTTAAAAAGAAGAAGAAGAAGAAGAAGAAAGCAGCAGCAGCAGCAGCAGCAGCTGGGGGTTAGTCAAGGAGAGGGGAGGGCCATTGTAAGGCTGAGGACCAGCAGGATTGAAGACAGGAGTAGGAGGGAAAGGCTATGTCCCCTCTGTTGGAGGAACCCGTGAATCCAGGGCAGGAAGGCAGACGGGAGGTCCAGAAAGGTGGGCTTTGGAGGGCGGCCTAAAAGGGCTGGACCTCATCCTCAGCTCTGGCATCTTTGGGAAGTTCAAAAAGAAACCTGGACCAAACATCCTAGAAGCAGGATACCAGTCAGGGGCCGCTCGGAGTGGGCACTGAGCTGGCCGGGAAAACCCTTCTGGAGTCTGGGGCTGGATGTAATGACAGAGGAGGAAGCTGGGGGCAGGGCTGTTTGTTTTTCTTCCCCAGAGATGGGTTGACAGCCTTGGGTATATCTCAGTTGTCAAGCTCAGGGGGCAAGAGGCTCGTTAAGCATTATGGAAAGTTCTCTGATGCAGCCAAGGATTGGGGAAGAGCCTCATCCTAGGGAAGAGGATTTGGTGAAAGAAACCCAGGCCCCTTGCATTTGCCAGGGAGGAAGACTTCACTTCAATTTCATCCAAGGCCCCTTCTTCTGGGCCCTCAATGGCTCTCTGCTAATCTGGTTTGGCAAGACTCAAAACCAAGCCCCTGTGTATGATCCGGGGCCTTGCTACTCCAAGAGCGAGTTTGGGGCCACCGGCAGCAGCAGCAGCTCCTGGGAGTCTGCACTGTAACGGGTCCCCCGGGAATAGTATGCAGCCCCATATGGCAATACTACCTGTTGTCCGTCTTGCATTTCCAGGACCTCAAACACTGTGGAGGCTCAAAAAGGACTGAGTGTAGGACTGATGGCTGGTAGAGGGCTGCTGTAGGGGATAGAAGGAGCAGCGATGCTTGAGAGAGTGAGGAGGCGAGATCACCCAGACTTGGTGGCCCTGGTCCTGCAGCTCCTCCACGAGCTGGACGAGGACTCAGCTTTGGAAGGAGGCCAGGGTAGGATGGAGGCCAGCCCACATGTGCGTGAGACGCCTGAGAGGGGTCTGGAAAGGGGCCAGGGACTCCAGGGTGGAAGGGCTGGGTGGAGAACGAAGAGTCCTCCGGAGGATGGCCAGTCAGAGGCCAGGAGGCTAAGAGCACAGAGGGTTTATGGTAAATGGCCAGATGCCACCAGGAAGTCAGAAAGGCAGCCTGTAAAGCCCCAGTGAATTTGCGGATGGAGCGATCACTGTCAGGAGACTTGGTCCCCAGAAGGGGTAGCCACAGCTATGTGGACTTCCTTCCCTGAAGCTCTTCTGTGTCATAAATGAAACTGAGAAATCCAATTCGTCTGGAGTATTCCAACTTGATTACAAACTTGATTAAGGAAATCTCTGTCAACAATTTAAACCGCAATTACAGATTTCCCAAGGCAAGGTCCGAGAACAGGACGGTCATAACATTTATACTTATAAACTCTTCTAAAATGTCAAGGCCATAGGCATCATTCCCACCCTTGCTTTTGTTTCTTCTGAGGGGTTTTGCTGTACTTGTTTGCCTTCTCCCTAGGGTTTCGGTGATGAAATTTGGATACCATCTCATGTTTGCAATAATCTCCCGGGACAAGCTGAGGTCACTGGATCTGGATGTTTGACTCTGGTCCTCAGGGGCTGGGACACAGGGCTCTGTGGGCTCTCCTGGGATGCGACTTGGCTAAATAGCCATCGTGGTCATCCTCTGCAAAGCCCCTCCCTCCTGGACGACTCACAGTGACCGCCACGCTGCGCACCTGAAGAAGCCTCATGTACCCGAGTGGTTCCATGTGGTCCCCAAGGCTGGCAAGTCCATCCTCCTTTCTGGTCTATTCTAGGCCTCCAGTCCGGAGCTCCACGTTTATTCTTTTCTGATTACACAGACAAAGCAAACACATCTCTCTAATTTGTTAACAAAAATGAAACAAAAAAACCAATATGCACAGACCAACACATCCCAACTTACTAAGCTCAAGGAAAACTCAAACAAATCATATGACAGTCATCTTTCTTCTATCACGACTCTCTTGGAATGCTTTACGTTAACCTTTTCCTTCTGGGTATCATTCCAGCCATGACTTTTCACAGAGTGAATTTATTCATGTTAACCCCATCATCATCTCAATGGATAATTTTTGATGCTCGTATTATCACAGCCTGGCTCATGTTGAGGGAGACTTCTGATCCCTCCATGGTCTCTCCTCGGCTCCCCTAATAATTCTGAGGATGGCTTTACTGCCTGGCCACTACAGGGTATCCTGGCTCATTCTCATTTTCTCCCTATGTTCCAAAGGATCCTGGTTTCCTTTCATGGAGAAGGCCTTGGGGGCCAAAGTCTGGGCACAGGGGGGTCCCTAAGATGAGGGGATGGTGGTCAGAGACTCCTGTGGCTTATAGGACACCCTGGTCAGAAACGAGGCCAGGAATACTTTTTTGTAAGATTTTTAATTTATTTATTCATGAGAGACACACAGAGAGACGCAGAGACACAAGCAGAGGGAGAAGCAGGCTCCCTCTGGGGAGCCCAATGCGGGACTCGATCCCAGGACCCTGGGATCATGCCCCGAGCCAAAGGCAGACGCTCAACCACTGAGCCACCCAGGCATCCCAGAAATATTTCTATATTTTTAAGGTCCTCAGTTTACAACAAATTCTTGTGGTCTGTGGTGTGTTAACAATATTGTCCTTGTTAATCCTATATTGACAGGATTTGGCCACAGGCAGGTCAGTGTGACAACTGGCAAGAGCCCCCAGCTTCGGGGGGGGGGGAAGGGGCAGGAAGCAGATGAGAGCGGGCATGAGGGACCAGGAAGGGAAGGGTCACAACGGAGGAGAGACGGGCCTTTGGAGAAACCTGGCCCAAGGTAGGAGAGAATCAGAGGTCACGAGGGAAAGGAGGGGGTTGTTTTGCTTTTTGATTTCTTATCCTTTTTATTAAGATGGGAGAGGCTCCAGCTTGCTTATGGGTGGAGCAGAAAGTGTCAGTAAAAGGCTGAATCAATTAGGATTTTTCTGTGCACAAGGAATAAAAAAGAATCTAGCTGATCTGGTTATACCAAACTGTAAAATGGGGGAGGCTGCAGGGCCACGCAGGTCAGGACAGGGGACACAGACGTTCCAGGGATGCCTCGCTCGCCTGCCTGTGTCTCATGGCTCAGCCTCCCGGGGAGATGGGCCCTATTCTAAGATGGGCCGTCCCGTCGTGTGGTGGCCAGGCACCCTCGAGCTCTGGACTACGCACTGCCCACTCCTCGTCCAGAAGAAAAACACACCCAGAGCCATTGCAGGAGGAGGAGGACACATCTTTCTCCCAGCTGTCTACAAAACAGCCCAGGGCAGCCAGACTACGTGTCCCTGGCAGCACTTTCCACATGGGTAAACTGAGGCCAGAGCAGGGCTGACACGTAGACTCTTCCATCCCCACCCGCTTTCTCCATGCCCTCCTCCTAGTTTCCACAAACAGCCAGGCCAGAGCAGACGTGAGGGGTTTGACCCCAGGGTCTGCCAAGGGCTAGCGGTCACGCAAACTCCAGTTCCAATCGCTGTCTGCCTGGACGTGCTCTGTGAGCTGGGCAAGTGCCAACTCAGCCTCGATTTCCTCATCTGTAAAATGGGGATGGTGACAGCACGATCTCAGAGAATTGTGAGTCTAAATAAGCTGCTAGGAGGGACACCTTGAAGGGATGGCTGTCCTTCCCCGTGGCCTCTAGGAAGAGCTTATGGGGCCGGGCACAGCCCAGGACAGGGCTCCCCTAAAAAAGTCATTTCCTCTCAATTCTCTTCCCAATCTTCTGCTTAGGTCCAGGGGCAAGTCTATTCTATGTGCTGGCCTGTCTTTGACACCTGGCTACACCTTGTGAATCTCACATTTTAGTAAGGAGAAGGTAGGAGGGCCAAGGGGTCCCCAGAGCTGTAGAACATTGTTTTTTTTAGATTTTATTTATTTATGAGAGAGAGGGAGAGTACGAGCAGGGGGGGTGCGCAGGGGGAGAGGGAGAAGCAGACTCCCCGCTGAGCAGGGAGCCCGATGCAGGGCTCCATCCCAGGACCCTAGGATCATGACCTGAGCCGAAGGCAGATACTTAACCGACTGAGCCTCCCAGGTGACCCCATAGAACATTGTCTAATGTCATTTTTACTGTTGTCTTCTATTCTAGGCTAGTAATAGTGGTGTCCTATCTAGGGCGGTGAATATAAAGTTTCCAAGCTCTTTATTTTACAGATGAAGAAATTGAGGCTCAGAGTTGACGAGAGAGGTCAGACTCCAGGGTCACAGAGCGAGAGTGGAGGGGATAGGAACCAGGTCCCTTGCTCAGGCAAGTGGCAGTTAGCAAAGACTGTTAATAAGAATACTCGGTATATGGGCCTCCTGGGTGGCTCAGGGCGTGGATCCCGGGGTCCTGGGATCGAGTCCTACATCAGGCTCCCTGCATGGAGCCTGCTTCTCCCTCTGCCTGTGTCTCTGCCTCTCTCTGTGTGTCTCTCATGAATAAATAAATAAAAATCTTTAAATACATATATAGAGAGAAATGAAATAGCCAATGCAAAGAAAAAGTATTGTGAATATTACCAGTGGTGAAATCATGCGGCTTCATTTATTCTACACATGCGCTGAGTGTCCAGTTACTATGTTCCAGACACTTCCAGGAGGGAGACATGGCAGTGAGCAAGTCAGCAAGAACCCTGCTCCGTGGAACTCACATTCTCATGCAGAGGACTGGCATCAAAATAACTGTATAAGTGAAACAGAAAGCACATCACACGGTGGTAAGTGTAGGTGGGGAAATCGAGGAGAATACAGTGGGGAGAACAGGAAGCACACGTCTGATCTGAGGCCTCAGGGTCAGGGAATCCTGACTCAGAAGTTGACACCGAAGCTTGAACCGATGTAGGCAAAGCTGTTCCAGGCCAAGGGCCTGTTCCTGTGAGAGCAAAGGCCCTGGGGGCGGTGAGTGCCAGCAAGGAGCCAGCCTGCTGGGCAAGGTCCCCATTGAAGAAAGGAAGGAGCCAGGATGAGGCAGGGGCAGGGGCTTCTCTTCGGAGCTCAGTGAGGAGCCACTGGACCGGTTTGGGCAGAGGAGGGATGTGGCCTGACCTCTGTCTCCTATCATCCCTCTGGCTGCTGTTTGGACAAGGGGGTGGGAGAGGCAGGAGTTCAGGCCAGACGAGGTCCCTGAGGAGAGGCAGTGGCCTGGCCAGGGGATGGGGTGAGAAGTGTCAGATTTTGGACCTACTTTCAAGATGGTTCTTTTTTTTTTTTTTTTTAATTTTTATTTATTTATGATAGTCACAGAGAGAGAGAGAGAGGCAGAGACACAGGCAGAGGGAGAAGCAGGTTCCGTGCACCGGGAGCCTGACGTGGGACTCGATCCCGGGTCTCCAGGATCGCGCCCTGGGCCAAAGGCAGGCGCTAAACCACTGTGCCACCCAGGGATCCCCTCAAGATGGTTCTGATAGGATTCGCTGTAGCAGGGGGTGTGGGGAAGATGTGTGGTGGGCAGAGAGGAGTCAAGGTTTGGGACCCAAGGGACAGGAAATGGAGCTGTCCCTGAGATGGGGAAATGCAGGAGAGCATGGGGAGAGGTCAGGCTGCCAGCTGGAGCCACTTAAGGGAGCATAGTTAGATACGTGCCTTCAGGCCACATCTGGGCATCATTGGCAGATAGAGGTGTCCAAAGTTGTGGGTCCGGATGACAGCACCAAGGTAAAGAGTGGGGGAAGGAGCAGAAGACCAAGAGCTGCACACAGCCCATGGAAACTTCTAGAGGCTGGGGAGAGAAAGGGGTTGGTGTAGGAGGATGGGGGTGACCAAGGAGGAGGAGAAGTGGTCAGGTGTGTCTAGGAAGCCAAAAGAGGAAGGTATTGAGGAGAACAGGGAGGGGGCAACAGTGACAGGTACTGCTGAGGGGACCAGTGAGCGGAGGACCTAGTAACCTGGGCAAAGCTGGGGGCCAGACATGACAGATTCAGTAGGCTCGGACGGGGTGTGGGTTTAGGGACCAAGGATGAGAGAAGCCAGGAGGGACCACCCCTGGAGGACTTTTGCTATAAAGGCAGGGACAAAGGTGAGGCAGTAGGGAGGGGGAGCAGGTTACAGGATCCGAGTGGGGTTTTGGTTTTCTTGGTTTTAAGAGAGAAGTACCAGTGTGTGGGTTGATGAGGTTGTGCACTCAGGGCAGAGGACAGGGCTACTGGGTCAGTGTGGGCTTGAAGGTGGCAGCCTGTGGACCAGGGTTGGGGGTGTTGGAGTGGTGGGGGGGAGGCCACGCAGAAGGGCCAGGTGGTGGGGGGGCTGTAGCTGGGTGGTGGGAGCTCATGGGAACTCTCTTCTGATGCCTTCATTCAAAGGCACCTACTAGGTTCCAGACGGTTCCAGGGCCGGGATGGAGAGCTTCCCTGTTCTCAAGGCAGCCTGGGCGCCGGTGCAGGCCGAGGGGGAGGATGAGCCCGGAGAAGCAAGGACAACGCGGCCGGCGGCCAGGGCACTGGGAGGAGAGCGTTGCAGGGCCAGGACCCGCAGCAGCAGGGACCCTGGGAAGTCGTGAAGGTTCAAGAAAATAAGTGAAATTCGGTAAATTTCACGAGACAGGCAGGCCGAGCATTTATTTATTTTTATTTTATTTATTCACTCATGATAGACCTAGAGAGAGAGGCAGAGGGAGAAGCAGGCTCCATGCAGGGCGCCCGACGCGGACTCGATCCCGGGACCCCAGGATCGCGCCCTGGGCCAGAGGCAGGCGCTAAACCACTGAGCCGCCCAGGGATCCCCCCAGACCGAGCGTTTAGCACCAGTCCCAGTCGCGGCGGAGTGGGGAGCGCTTTCTGATGAATTCGAGACCCACGCTGCCCCTTTTCCCTTGCATGACCTTCCAGTGACTTAACCATCCGAGCCTCAGTTTTCTCATCTGTAAAATGGGGAAATGGGCCGATCAGCTCCCACGGGCGGCGACGCGGGGCCCGGGGAGCGCTCCGCACCTGCGGGCCGCGGTCCAGCCCCGGCGGGGGCGCAGCGGGGACGCGCGGGCCGGGGCGCGGGGACCCGCGGGGGCGGCGGGCGGGGCGGCGCTGACCACGCCCGGGCCGGAGGGGCGGTGCTGCCGCCGCCGGACTCGGGGCACTGCCTCCCGCCGCCGCCCGCCGGCCCCGGAGCAGCTCGCCCGCCGCCGCGGAGCCGGAGGTACCGGGGAGCGCGCGCAGGGCGAGGCGGGCGGGGGCTCGGGGCGCCGCGGGGGCGCGGGGGCGCGCGGACCACCTGTTCCGGAGGGACCTCCGCGTGCGCACCGGCTGCTCCCCGGCCACTGCGCCCCGAAGTTGAGCGCGGCGGCGGCGGGACCGGGAGCCCAGCCCGGCCGGGCCCGGGCCCGGCGCCGGCGGAGGGGGCGGAGGGGGCGGGAGGCGCGGGGCCGAGACACCCGCACGGCGACCTGGGGCGCGGCGCGCCGCTCGCTCCGGGGCGCGGAGTCTCTCGAGAGGCCTCCCCGCCCCGCTGAGCTCGCCGCGGGCCGGAGGGGGTGCGGCTGGGAGGCGCGGGGAGCGGCCCGCGGAGGGGGCCTGCGGGGCGGGAGGCGGCGGCCGGGGCGGGGCGGGGGGATGCCCAGGCCGGGTCGGGCCCTGCAGGTGGAGGCAAGGGCCTGGGTCCGAGCGCCCCTTCTCAGCGGTGCCAGCCGCCGACGGCCGGTCCCCCCGCGCCTCGCTCCCTCCCTGTCCTCCAGCTCGGAACCCTGAGCGGGAGCTGGATGTGCCGGGAGAGGCTGCGGCCCGAGGTGGGCTCCGAGTCCACTGCCCTTCACTGCGGGGGGAGGGGCTTGCCTCGGTTTCCCCATCTGACGCCGTGGGATAGAAGTTCCCATCTCCTGGGCAGGTCAGCTGAGCCTTTGGCTCTGGGAGGGGTAAAAGCCGTCTGGCTGCACCCCCCCTCCCCCAGGAGGACACCGGCTCTGTCTCCCCGGATGCTGAGTGATGGCCTGCTCCTCGCAGGCCCCTTGGGGGTCAAGCAGAAGCAGGGCGCGGGTTGGCCAGACTACTCGGTCCATACCTAGGTGTGCGCGAGTTCCCACACAGAGGTCCCCCGGGGGACTCCCCCAGACTGGCCTGAATACAAAAGAAAAGAAAAGGGAAGGCAAGATGGAATCCCCTGCTCATCCTCCTCCCAAACTTGCTCCTAGAGCCTTGGGCGCGTGTCCCTGCTTGTCTGCTAGGACAGCTCAATATTAGAGGACAAACTGCAAAATAGAAATTCTTAAAAATGTGTCCTTTCCTTATACCGATGGAAGCTTAGGTGAAAGGTCCGACGTGGGACCAGGCTGTGTAAGAGTAGGTGGCTGCCAGGGACATTCGCGACAGGACTGGAAGGAGGGGCAGATGAGAAAGGGAAGCTTGAAATGTGGAAACAGCTCTTTTGTCCCCCCTCCTCCCTCCCCACCAGCTGCTGCCCCTCCTAGTTCTCCCTGCGGGCAGGTGGGGTGTAGGGCCCGCCAGCAACCTCTTCACCCAAGCTCAGCACCTGCTGTGCTCTCTGGAATGCACTTCCTCCCCTACCGGTACCTCCTAGGTGAGCTCACGACTCCTGCTAAATGCCCTGTATTTTCATTGTTCCACTTCTCTCCGGATTGGAAACTTCTGGAGGAAAGGCACCTTACCTGAAACCCAGTGCCCAGCCCAGCACGTGCTCGATGCTCCCTAATGTTGCTGGAATTAATTAACTGTAGGAAGTGGGAGTCATGGGGGGGGGGGGCGGGGGGAATGACTCGGTATTTGCATCCACTTGGAAAATCCTATTGTTAAAATCCGCTGTGTTTGCCAGACTTTTCTAAAAACACTTTAACACATTTGAATGTGTCCTGTCTATGTATGTTTTTCAAATACCTCGCCTCTCTCACACGTTTTCTATATTTTTCAATGTGTCCGTGTGTTACATTGTGTTAGTTAATGGACACATTTGAAATTTAGGCTCTTTGGGATAAGGTTATGTTGAACTTTTGCACATATACATCGTGTACATTGCTGGATTTTCCCTGGAAAGAGTGTCACCTGGTAGTCACTGCCCGTGACCCTCTGGAAGGGCTGTACCTAGAGCCAGCTGGCTCTCCAGAGGGCCTGTACCATTCATACTTTGACACTGTGAGTGTGCGTTTCTTGTTATTTCCTAGAAATGTAATTACTGAGTCACAGTGTGAGCATCTAGGATGTTTGTGTGGTGTGCCCCCCCCCCCCATTTTATTGAGCTGTTATTGAGCGCAGCATTGCATGTGTCAATTAAAGGTATACGGTGTGATTTGATATATAAGCATCTTGCAAAAGACCACAACCTGCGTGTTTCTGATTCATTTGTCTGAGCTCATCAGCAAGGTATTTGTCCCCTGTCTGGTCTCTTGGTGGCAAAGACCTCCCCTCCCCCCGGATTATCATGTGGGCTTTATTTTTGCTGCTGCTGGCGTGTGTTTTTGAGGAGCACATTTTTAATTTTTATTTTACTTTAGCTATGTGCCGGTGCTTTTAGATAAAGGAGACTCGGCTGCATTTATGAGCCGACGGGAAGGAGCCAGAAGACGGAGTGGCTGAGTCCCAGAGGAGAGGCGGGTCCCTAGAGTGAGGTCCCAGGGGACACAGGAGGTGGGGGGGGTCCAGCTCTGGCGAGGGAACTTCTGAGCTGGTGAGGACAGGAGGCAGAAGGGAAGGGCCGGGCCAACACGTTATGAAACTGGCTTTGAACTCCATGTAGAGGGAGGTGGAAAAGCTCAATGGAGAGAGAAGGGTCCGTCCTGAGGCCACCGGCTCCCAGTGCTGTTTGCCGGCCTCATCCCCTGGAGTCCTCCCTGCTTCCCTGGGAGGTAGCAGGTGTTGTCATCCCCCAGTGACAGGCTCCCAAGGGAGGGAAAGTGCCTTGTCCGGGTTCAGTCAGCTGGTGAGTGGCAGGGATGTGCTCAGAGTAGGCTCTCCTGGCATTAAGTGCCTGCCCTCGAGAACCGCCCTCCTCTTGGTGCCTCCACCCCTAGTAGATGTCAGGAAGCTGCACCCTTGAGACTCTGAGTGAGTGTCCCTTCCTCCCCTGTCTGTCTCTGTCTTCCCTCTGGACAGACCCCAGTGGATCCAGGAGCTTCCAGTAGAAGCTGCGTTGGCCACGGAACTAAAAGAGCCCCCTTCCCTTCTGGTTGGTGCCTGCACACTCTGCCCGGGGCACACACCCTGGCCCAGTGGGGACACACCGCCCATTCTGGAAGTCACCCCTGTACAAAGTCTGATTTGGCAAATGGGGAACTAGGTGAACAGGTACATGAGACTGAAGCAGGGGGAGTGGTCTTCACATTCCCTCAACAGACTTGATTTGAAAGAGCGGAATCTCTGGTCTCAGATGTAGACACAGAGTCCAGAAAGGTCCCTGTCCCCCAAACTCTATGATCTTCATTTGCACCTACCCACTGAGTCTCAAAGGCAACCTCCTGAGTTTTTTTTGGAGGGGGGCTTCCATGGATTGAGCCCTTACTAGGTGCCAGACACTTCGTTATTTAACCCCCTTGCCAGCCTGTGCTGTTCTTCCCATTTCACAGACAAGGACACTGAGGCTCGGAGTTAAGCGCCTTTTCTTTACGGCGGTGAATTTGAGCCTCCAGCGCCAGAGCAATCCCTGGTGAACTTGGCTGTTTGGGCCACAGGCAGACTCCTTCCACCTGGCAAGGGGTGTTTGAATCCCAGCTGTGCCTTGGTTCCCTCCACTCTTACGCTGTAGTTGATAACTAGAGCACCTGCCTTGCAGAGCTCTGCGGGGATTAAATGAGTTACTCCAGGAAAACCACTTTGACCACTGGCTCTGCACATCAAGGAAATGTGTACTATTGTTATTACGAACCATGTAGCTCCACGCCTGACGGGAGCCTTCCATAAATTAGTTCCAGCAACTCACCCACCCTCCCCGTGCCGAGGCTATGGGAAGGTGGGCGAGCCCTAGCACTGGGAAGAACGTGGACTTTTAATTTTTTTAAGAAGATTATTAATAAAAAAAAGATTATTAATTTATTCATTAGAGAGAAAGCGCGAGAGAGAGCATGCACATGAGTGGGGGAGGAGCAGAGGGAGGGAGAGCAAGATGCAGGCTCCCCGCTGAGCAGGGAACCCAATAGGGGGGCTGGATCCCAGGACCCTGAGATCATGACCTGAGCCACCCAAGGTGCCCCGAGAACATGGGCTTTTAAAAACCTTTCTGAAAAAGAAAAAGCAAAAAAATAAAAATTAAAAAAAATAAAAACCTTTCTGGAGACAAGTTAGTGATCAGTATCTACGACTTTAAATTACATTTCCTTTGACCCAAGAGGCTCATTTCTAGGAACCAGTCCTACAGAAGTAATTAAGGATGTGCTCAGAGACGCGAGTGCTAAGCTATTCACCATGGTGTTGTCTATAAAAGCAGAAAGATGGAAACCGCATTTCTAGCAGGTAGGACAGGAACTAGGCAATGTGAAGGAAGGACCCGCCATATGACATACACATGCAGAGAGGATGGAAACTTAGGGTATCGAGCCCTATTTATGGATGCGGTGTGAGGACATGCTATAGCCTGCGAGCAGCTTTACTTCGGTACAGCTTACACCGTGTCACACGCATACAGTTGGGTGAATTGTAGTTAACGTGCACGGTTGTGCAACTATCTCATTTTAAAATATAGGGCCCAGCATGTTTCTTTTCTTTTCTTTCTTTTTTTTTGTTTTTTTTTTGTTTTTTTGTTTTTTAGATTTTATTTATTAATGAGAGACACAGAGAGAGAGGCAGAGACATAGACAGAGGGAGGAGCAGGCTCCATGCAGGGAGCCCAATGTGGGACTCGATCCCAGGAACCTGGAATCACGCCCTGGGCCGAAGGAGGCACTCAACTCTTGAGCCCCCCAGGCGTCCCTCCAGCATGTTTCTAAGTGAAAAATAAAACAAGGTGCAGAACAGTACGTGTAATAAGATCTCCTTCTGTGTGCACGCGGCTCTGTGTAAATACTGCTTGTGTCGGCGACAGCCCCGTGGGGCAGGTCCTCTGGCACCTGGACACATCAGGAAGGGACCAAGCAAAATACACTAGAATGCTGACGTGGGCACCATGTCACATGCTTTTGCCTCGGGTCTTTGGTGACTCCACTTCGTCTTCTGAGAGAGGAAGGCAGGTGTCACTGCAGGGTGGCAACTGGACACACACACACAACCCCTCTGTTGTGGGAATACAGAGATGACATGCACAGGTGTGAAGACATAGCTATAATCACCTGTCACCCGCGCAGCCAGCAGTGGCATTTTGGTGGACTCGTAGCAAATGGCAGCTCTTCTTACCTATTATGGTTAGGAGGCTGCGGGGCGGGTGGGGGGGGGAGCACAGCTTGGGAAGTGGGAAGCACGTACCCTGGAAACTTGGAATGCCCAGAGCCTGGTGGGTTTGAGCCATGGAGTTGGTTTTCTTTCTTCATTTCTTTCTTTCTTTTTTTTTTTTCGTTTATTTATTCATGAAAGACAGAGAGAGAGAGAGAGAGAGGCAGAGACACAGGTAGAGGGAGAAGCAGGCTCCCTGCGGGGAGCCTGATGTGGGACTCGATCCCAGGACCCTGGGATCATACCCTGAGCCGAAGGCAGATGCTCAACCACTGAGCCCCCCAGGTGCCCGGAGTTGGTTTTCCTTACAAGTTCTGACCGTCATCGTCAGGGGCACCTGGAATGTCAGGATGGTTTTGCTTGACGCCTCATTTGTCACACATGTATGGTGCCCTCCCTAAGTTACTGTCATTTACAGCCTCAGGATCATGGCGGCATGTGGCTCGGTGTCCACTCTTCTCTGCTCCCAGGATCCTCCACGGCCAAATTCAGCCTGTCCATTCCCAGCGGGACCCACGTTGGGCCCAGAGGGTCTGCCCGTAGTCAAGGCTGTGAACGAGGCCCAGGGTTTGGGGTGAGTGCTGCTCACGTGCCCACTCATTTAGAAGGTAGCCACGAGTGCTAGCGTGTGCAGCGGGGGGGGGGGGGGGGGGGGGGGGCAGGGGGCAGCCCCCAGCCCACCGTGGGAGCTGAGCTGAAATCCAGGCAGCTTCCTGGAGGTGGCCTGCTGTGCTCACCTAGGTCAGGAGAGGCTCAGGGAGGAAGGACTGTGTGGGGACTCGGAGCAGACATATCTGGGTGCCGGTCCTGCCTCCCACACATACTAGCCCTGCGGGAGTGGAAAGTCACCTCTCCTCCCTGTACCTTCATTTTCTCACCTGCGAAATGGGGCCACAGGGGTAGCTGTGAAGATGTGATAAAGAGTGAACAATGCTTGGCAGGATGCCTGATGTGTGGTACATTCTTGGCAAAGGGCAGCTCTTCCCACATATTATGGTTAAGAGGTTGCTGGGCAGGGGAGGGCGGAGGGATGTTTTAGGGAAAGGAAAGAGCATATTGCAGAAATCTGGAATTCCCAGAGCCAAGTGGCTTGAGTAATGTGGCCAAGGACAGCTTGGCTGGTCTGGAAGCTGTGGGCCTGGAGAGACGCAGGGGCTGCAGGGGCTGAGGCCTGGGAGGCGCAGAGCGTGGAGACCCGCTTGGGGCCGAGGCAGGAAGCTGGGAAGAGGCTGGGGCGGTGGGTCCCGAGGCAGAGGACACAGAGTCCTGAGCTGGGCTGTGGTCGTGGGGCTGATGTGGGAAGGAGAGATGTGTCAGAAAGAGATTCCAAGAGGGACTCTCCCCTGTTCCCCAGCCCTGCACCCCCCTCTCCTCTGGACCTTCCTGAGAGCCTCGTAACTGCTTTTTTGCTACCACACATCCCCCATGGTTTGGTCTCAGAAAGCAGCCAGATCCCAGGGCACCTGGGCGGCTCAGCGGTGGAGCGTCTGCCTTCGGCTCAGGGCATGATCCCAGGGTCCTGGGATTGAGTCCCACATCGGGTTCCCTGCAGGGAGGGAGCCTGCTTCTCCCTCTGCCTGGTTCTCTGCCTCTCTCTCTGTGTCTCTCATGAACGAATAAAATCTTTAAAACCAAACCCCCAAAAAGGCAACCAGATCCTAAAGATTTCTTTAAGACATCAAGCACACTGTAGCCCTTTCCTCCTCAAAAGCTCCCAACGGCAGCCCCCCCAATCAGAGAGACAAGTCCTTCCAGGCCCCCAAGGCCCCTATGACTGGGTCTCCTCATTATCTCTCTGACTTCCTCTCCTCTTACCTTCTTCCTCCCATTTGACTTACTCGGCTAGGCCATCAACACCTCAGGCACATGCACCCCAGGACCTTTGCCCTCACGGATTTCCTTCCCTGGACACACTTCCCCAGATAGCCCTAAGCCTGGTCCCCTCACTTCCTTCAGCTCTTGGCACAAATGTCAGCTTTCCAGAGAAGCCATCCCTTACCGGTCTGTGTGAAATAGCTCCCCCCACCCCCCCCACCCCTGTCCTCCCAGCCCGGATTCCCTGCTGCATTTTTCAACATAGCACATGTTCTCCACCTGATGTATTTCTTTGCTTGTTAACTTTCTCCCACTGGCATTTCAGCTCTGTGAAGCCAAAAAACTATCTGGTTTGTTCACTGCTTATCTGTATTTCCAGACCTTGGGGTGGGGCGTGGCCCATTATAGGTGTCTGAGCATTTGTCGAATGAAGAATCAGGGTAGGACTGTGTGAGGCCAAGGGCTTGATGGGTTTCTTTCGAAGAAGGCTTCTGTATCAGGTTGAGCAGAAACTCTCTTATCTGGGAACTGTCATCCTTTTGGCCTTCTTATCTGCCTTTGCTCTTGGCCTGGCACCAGGGGGCAAGTGGCCCTGAAATACCCCGTCTCGAGAGGTCAGTGAGGGCCACCTCTGATTGAACCAACAGAACTGGTGCCAGAGAAACCAATTTGGAAGGTCTTTCTAGAAGGGTCCTGAGAGATTGCTTTTCCAAGGTCTTTATTTTACAGACGAAGAAATTGAGGCTCAGAACTGACGAGAGAGGTCATACTCCAGGGTCACAGAGCGAGAGTGTAGGGGATAGGAACCAGGTCCCTTGCTCAGGCAATCCGAGTCAGCAAAGACCCTTAATAAGGCAACTGGACACACACACACAACCCCTCTATGGTGAATAAAAAAAAAAAAAAAAAAAAAAAACCCAGTGTATGGGGCTCCTGGTGGCTCAGGGTGTGATCCCGGGGTCCTGAGATCGAGTCCGCATCAGGCTCCCTGCAGAGAGCCTACTTCTCCCTCTGCCTGTGTCTCTGCCTCTCTCATGAATAAATAAAATCCTTAAAAAAAAAAAATTTACCCAGTATGGTCAGTGCTGTGTGTGCATATTGTACGGGGCAGGGTTGGCTCTCTCTTTGGCTGCTGATTGTTTTTAATTTTCAATACAGTAAAAAAAAAAAAAAAAAAAAAAAAAAAAAGGAAACAATGAAGCAACAGGGCAACTTTCTTCCAAATAGAGTGAACTCAGGACTCTTAATTCAGGTTGGAAGTTATAAATGCCTTTTCCAAGGGCACTTTATTTGCCAGGCGTGATTTTATCTGACGAAGAGTTTGCCCTGCTATTCGTGCCTCTGTGATCCCTGGGCCTAGCAAATGCCCCGTACGGAAAGCTCGTCCATCCCCAGCCACCCGGCTCTGCAGAGGTCCTGGTGAGTGTCTGTAAGCACGTGCCAAGACAGCAAATGTAGAGGAGCCCACATTCATGGTCGCTTATGCTGACTGACCATGAGCATGAAGCATAAAGCTCGGGGGAGATGACTTCACTCTGCTCCTGAGAGGCCAACCCCAGGCAGCCTGATTGTCATTCCAGCCTCCAGCACAGAGCTAGGGTGACCCTGGCAGGGAGGGATGACCTCAGGGAAAGAGGAGAGGTCTGCGACTTGGGGGCAGATACACCGGGGCGTAGATCCTGTCTCCCACTCTTACTAGCCCTGCACCTTTGGGAAGGTCACCTTTCTGTCCTCTCTTGGGACGTAAAGACTCAAGTATTTTTTTTTTTTAAGATTTTATTTATTTATTCATGAGAGACACACAGAGAGAGGCAGAGACACAGGTAGAGGAAGAAGCAGGCTCTATGCAGGGAGCCCAATGTGGGACTGGATCCCAGGACCCCAGGATCATGAACTGAGTCAAAGGCAGATGCTCAACCGCTGAGCCACCCATACTTAGGTATTTTAATATGAAAAGTCAAAGGTATGTGACCTCATTTTGTACCCTCCAATGGTGATGCAGGACACATCAATAACACTTTCTAGCAGCTGTGATCTGCGTCCGCCCACGGTTTACAGTTTGCAGTGGCATTCACTTGGCTTAGTCACCCCATCTGATCCTGGCTTTGTGGGCAGTTTAGGGATCATTTACTCATTTCGTTCAGAACATATATATTGGGCCCCTGGTATGTGCTGGGGCCTGGGCTGGCCTGTGAGGGACGCAACCATGAGTGAAAGCAGCCTTGGTCCCTGCCCTCTGGGAGCCCACGTTGTTTACATGGGATCAGGGCCTTTGTGGATTTAATCAGTCCCTTCAAAAAAGACCTTGGATTGTTCTCAGTTGTTTGCAATTGGAAACAAACCTGTGACCTGTACAAATGGCACTTATCTGCAGATAAATTCCCAGAGCGGCATTACATGGTGAACGGGTAAGCGTTTGTGTAATTTTGATAGATGTTGTTCCCCTGGCCGCCGCCCCTGGAGCGGTACCCTTTGGCATGCCGCGTGCGAGGGCTCGTTTCTTCACAGCCTTGCCAGAAGCATGTGTTGTCGAAGTTCTGGGGTTTTGCCAATCTGACAGGTGAGAGATGCTATCAGAGTGTTTTGATTTGCATTTCTCTCACTTACAAAAAGATCCTCACTCTTGCCTACATATTAAGGGTCCTGTTTTGCATGCGTACAACTGGCTTCGGCCCCCTTTCTTTTGTGCTGTTTGTTGTTTTCTCCTTGATTTCTGGGAAGAGGTTCAGAAAATTGGACCTTTGGGGTCTGAGGGGCACAAACCTTATCCCAAGTTGTCACTTCTTTTTTGACTTTCCTGATGGTATTTTTGAGGGAGGACCTGGAGCAGCTGACTTTTTCAAGGAATCAAGTTTATTCATCTTTTCTTTTTATGGCTTCTGGATGGATTTTGTTCGTAATTAAGAGAACTTTCCCAACTCTGAGGTTACAAAGGAATTTGCCCATGTTTTGTTCTAAATGTTTATGGGATTTATTATTTTACATTTGGAGTTTATCCTGGGGCATGTTCTGAGATGTGAACCCAGCTTCTACCCCAGTTGTCCAGCACCTTAGAGGACCCATCGTACTTTACTCACTGGAGATTCCGCCTTTATTGGATATGCAAACACTTTATGATGCTGCCATAGCTTTTGTTTCATTGTCCCATTTGTTCAGATGCTAAGGCTGGATTGTTTTTGTTTTCTGGTTTCTGTGTTTTTTAAAGGCTGCATTGTTTTCATTATTGAAACTTCATAGTATGTTTTAACATCTAAAGAACATCCAGTCGAGGGCACCTGGGTGGCTCAGTGGTTGAGCGTCTGCCTTTGGCTCAGGTTCTGATCCTGGGGTCCTGGGATTGAGCCCCCCTGCATCAGGCTCCCCGCAGGGAGCCTGCTTCTCCCTCTCCTGTGTCTCTGCCTCTCTCTGTGTGTCTCTCATGAATAAATAAATAAAATCTTAAAAAAAAAAAAAAAACCTTCTGTCCTTCCTCATTTTTCTCCTCCTTGTCAGAGTTTCCCTATAGGTCTTTGCTTGTTTATATTGGCATATGAACTTCAGAATCAATTTGTCAAATCCCAGAATCACATATGTATTTTTGCTTTTGTTTCCTTTGCTTGAGGAGACGTATCTAGAAGTATGTTTCTACAGCTGAGGCCAAAGAACTTACTGCCTGTACTCTCTTTGAGGAGTTTTATGGCTTCATGTCTCACAACTAGGTCTTTTAATCCATCCTGAGTTTATGTTTGTGTGTGATGTAAGAAAGTGGTCTGGTTTCATTCTTTTGCTGTCCACTTTTCCCAGCACCATTTACTGAAGAGACCATCTTTTTTCCCATTGCATTATTTGCCTCCTTTGTCAAAGATTAATTGACCTTATAAGCGTAGGTTTATTTCTGGACTCTCTGTTTTGTTCCACTGATTTATGTATCTGTTTTTGTGCCAGTTCCATACTGTTTTGATCACTACGGCTTTGTAGTATTTCTTGAAATCTGGTATTGTGATACCACCAGCTTTGTTCTTCTTTCTCAAGATTGCTTTGGCTCTTCAGGATCTTTTCTGGTTCCTTACAAATTTTAGTGGTATTTGCTCTAGCTCTGTGAAAAATGAGATTGGTGTTTTGCTAAGGATTGCGTTAAGTTTGTAAATTGCTTTGGGTAGCATGGACATTTTAACAATATTGGTTCTTCCAATCCATGAGCATGGAATGCTTTTCCATTTGTTTGTGTCATCTTTAATTTTTTTATCAATATTTCCTAGTTTTCAGAATACCAATCTTTCACCTCTGTTGGTTAATTTTACTCCTACGTATTTATTTCTTTTGGTACAATTGTAAATGGGATTGTTTTCTTAATTTCTCTTTCTGCTGCTTCATTATTAGTGTTCAGAAATGCCATAGATTTCTGTATATTAATTTCTTTATATCCTGTGACTTTACTGAATTCATTTATGGTTTTTTGGTGAAATCTTTAGGGTTTTCTATATTTAGTATCATGTCATCTACAAATACAGTTTTGCTTCTTCCTTACCAATTTGGATACCTTTTAAGTCTTTTTCTTGTCTGATTGCTGTGGCTAGGACTTCTAGTACTATGTTGAATGAAAGTGGTGAAAGAGGACATCTTGTTCCTGATCCTAGAAGACAAGCTGCCAGTTCTTCCCCATTGAGTATGATGTCAGTTGTGCATTTTTCATAATGGACTTTATTATGTTGAGGTATGTTTCCTCTAAACCTACTTTGTTGAGAGTTTTTGTCACGAATGGATGTTGTAGGGGTACCTGAGTGGCTCAGTGGCTGAGTGTCTGCCTCGGCTCATCCCGCGGTGCCGGGATGGAGTCCCACATCCAGCTCCCTGCATGGAGCCTGCTTCTCCCTCTGCATCTGTCTCTGCCTCTCTCTCTCTGTGTCTCTCATGAATAAATAAATAATTTAAAAAAAATGAATGGATGTTGTACTTTATCAAATGCCTTTTCAGTATCTATTGAGATGATCATATGATTTTTATCATTTCTCTGGTTAATATGATGTATTTTTTTATTAAAAGATTTTATTTATTCATCATAGACATAGAGAGAGAGAGAGAGGCAGAGACACAGGCAGAGGGAGAAGCAGGCTCCATGCCGGGAGCCCGATGTGGGACTCGATCCCAGGGCTCCAGGATCAGGCCCTGGGCCTAAGGCAGGCACTAAACCACTGAGCCACCCAGGGATCCCAATATGATGTATTATATTGATTGATTTGTGAATATTGAAACACCTTTGCATCCTGGGAATAAATCCCACTTGATTATGCTAAATTATCCCCACCCCCCACAATGAGTTTTTAAAATATATTGTTGGATTTGTTTTGCTAATATTTTAACTGGGAATTATTGCATCTATATTCATCAGAAATATTGGCCTGTAGTTCTCTTTTTTTGTGTGGTGTCTTTAGCTGGTTTTGATATCAGGGTATCAAATTCAGTCTATGGCCTCATAGACTGAATTTGGATGCTTTCCTTCTATTTCTTGGAATAGTTTAAGAAAAATTGGTATTAACTCTTCTTTAAATATTTGGTAGGATTTGCCTATGGAGCTATCCCATCCTGGATTTGTTTTTCTGGAGGTGGAAGGCGGTGGTTGATAACTGATTCAATCTCATTACTGTAATCAGTCTTTTCAAATTTTCTATTTCTTCCTGATTCAGTATTGGAAGGTTTTATGTTGCTAGGAATTTGTCCATTTCTTCTAGGTTGTCCAGTTTGTTGGCATGTAATTTTCCATAGTATTTCACATAATCCTTTGTATTTCTATGGCGTTGATCATTATATCTCCTCCTTCATTTCTGATTTTTTTTTTGAGTCCTCTCTCTCTCTCTCTCTTTTTTTAATGAATCTAGCTAAAGGTTTTTCAATTTTGCTTTCAATTTTTATGAATGCTTCATCAAGTCTTGAAAAGAAAGTCTAGAGATAGATAGGATAGAGTTTGATATTGAACCTTATTCATTATTCTGAGTTCTTATTTATATTTGATCTACTTACTTCTTGGCCTAGAGAAGGGAATTAAAATCTCTTACTAGTGCGTTTCAGTCTATTTTATCCTAGCATTCTGTAATTTCTAATTCCTGAAAATTGCTGCAGTGTTATTTGGTGCATTGTGAATTATACCCTTTAGCATTATAAATGGCCCTTCTTTGGCTCGTTTAGTGATGGTTGGCTTGAATTCTCAGTCTAATATTAAGATTATGGCCCTAGCTTTGTTTTTGTTTGTATTTGTCTTTATACCTTTGTTCTTTCATTTACTTTTAGCCATTCTAAATCACCTTGATGTATATCTCTATCTCTCAAATACAAGATAGAGTTGAGTTTTGCTTGGGATCTAAATAAAAAATCTTCTCCTTTGTAAAGATAAGTGAGTGAAGCCTATTTATATATACTGATATCACAGATGTCTTTGGTTTTTGTCATAGTGTGTGTATGTACGTATATACGTCTTTGCACATGTGGAAAGGCTGAATTCTTTATTCTTCCACTGTGTTTGAAGAAGACAAAAGAAAGCCCCTAGGATATCTTGGGAAAGTTGTATTTTTGTTCTAGTGGCTACATTTATATCTACACCTTTATATAATACTCTTTGTTTATTCTTTCTTTAGATAATATTGTTTCTCTTCCATGAACAATAAACTTAACTTGTTTCCTCTTTTTTGTTTGCCTTTTTCTTGGAGGTGCCCCATTTCAGCTGATACTGTACTGAGTGATTAGGCCTATCTTCTTTCCATTCTAATGCTTCCAGCAGCTCTTGGTCAAGTGGTACTCATGACAGTTGTCACTAACTAGTTAGGCAATGACATGAAAACCTACAGAAGAGGTATCAGCAGCTTGGGAGAAAATTCTGGAGACCACAGTGAAGCACTTTTAAGAAATGCTGCATGGTGCACACATGATGGTATAGGAGGTGTTACTGTGTGGGTAAAGACAGGCATCAGTTTTACCAACTTGAAGGCATTCAGGAGAATACGGTTTTATCTGTGTTGAGGTTTTGGGGGCACCTTCCTCAAGTTATTTCACTTACTTTCCCTCTTATGTGTGTACAGGCATGAGAGGTGATTTTATTTATTTTATTTTTTATTTCCATTTTATTTTTAAAGTAATCTCTACCCCCAACATGGGGCCCACACTCACAGCCTCGAGATTGAAAGTCACGTGCTCTTCCAACTGAGCCAGCCAGGTATCCCTTGGATAGGTGATTTTAAAATCTGACTAAACCAAATTTTTAAGATAAAAATTCCTCATGATAAGAAAGCCAGGTGACACTGTTTAATTGGCAGCATTTTGTGTTTTTAGTGGGCATAAAAGGATCCATCTTATTAGATCCAATAAAACAGGCAGCGTTATCCTTCTTACTGCCACCTTTGTATTTGAAATATGCTTTTAAACTTTGATTTTTTTTTTTTTTTTTTTTTAGCTCTTACCACCTGCAGTTAAAGATGAGGTAAGCACGGAGCTCATTCCACTGTCGATCTCCTTTCCCCCTTGCCTACCAAGCTTGGGGTAGTTGTATTATCCCTGTGTCGTCAGCTAGATAACATTTTCATTCCATCTGTCATCTTTATTCCTACCCTCTCGTGGGGGGAGAGAGGGTTCTGCAGTTAACCCTCTTCCGTCCTCTTATTGCAGTTCTTTCAAGCACCACTTGGTTGACTGAAGTCTATTCCTTGGCTTTCCTCCGAGGAGCAATCTTGCCTAAGTTCTTATACTTCAAAATTATTGGCCTGTCATCTTTAGATTTTAAGAACAGCATGGCTCTATATTAATCTTTGGCTCAGAATTTCTTCCCCTGATTGTCCTTTAGGTGTTCCACTATATTCTGTCTTTAAATGCTGCTGTTGCGGGGACAGAGCAGGGGACACCTGGGTAGCTCAGTCGGTGAAGCATGTGCCTTGGGCTCAGATCATGATCCTGGGGTCCTGGGATCGAGCCCCTGCATTGGGCTCCCTGCTCAGTGGGGAGTCTGCTTCTCCCTCTTGCTCTCCCTCTGTGCTCTCCCCTAATCTCTCTTTCTCTCAAATAAATAAATAAATCTTTAAAAAAAATAAATACATAAATGCTGCTGCAGAGAAATCTGATGCCAGCCTGATTCTCTGTCCTTTGTAGATGGCTTGATCTTTGTGTGTTGCTACCCCAAGATGTATCTTTGTACCTTTAAAGTCCAGTGATTTTACTGTTATATGTTTTGGGATTTACCATTCTGGGTCACTGTTTGCTGGTCCATGGTGTGCCGCTTCCAATTCATGAAATCAGGTCTTCAGGAAGGTTTTCCTGAATTACAATTGCAAGTATTTATTCTATTCATTCAGTTTCTTCTGCAGGAGCCTGGTTGTACATGTGTTGGATCTCCTCTTGCTTCTTCAGTTCTTTGATCACTTTATTTCTGTACAGATTTTGTTGACGTTTTCTCATTTTAATGTTTGTATCTCTTACTGTACTTTGTCTGGAGTCTGTTCTCCTGTGTGTTTCTTGCCATTTGGACTTCGTTTCTGAAATATCCTTGTCATTTCCTCCTAATTCTTCCCTGAAGTCTGTCAGGTCTCACATTGCCGATTGCCCTCATGTCTTGCTGTCACTTTGACCATTTCTCCTCTAGCTCTTGGATTTCTGTTTTTGCTCTGCCTTCATAGCCAGAATTAACTTTTTAAAGTTGTTGGGTTTTTTTTATTCATGCTGTAATTTTGTATTAGAATTTTGATTTGTTTTGTGGGAATATTTTTATAGTAAATATCCTTTATACATAAGAGAACATTAGTATTCCTTTCCCTTTTCATTCTTGGAGCATCTCTGTATGGACACTATGTTTATTCCTTTAACCATTTTATTTTTAAATATCCAAATTGGTTGAATTTTCCTGGATCAGCATTTAATAGAAGGTTTTGGTGGAAATTGGGAGAGAAGCCAGGCTAGTTCTCTAAGTTTCTGTTTCTATGGAAATGGACTATTCCTTTAAAATGTGATGCTTCTCGGGGCGCCTGGATGGTGCAGTTGGTTACATGTCTGACTCTTGCTTTCCGCTCAAGTCATAATCTCTGGGTCCTGAGATCGAGCCCTGTGTTGGGCTCTGCACTTAGCCTGGAGTCCACTTGAAGGGGTACCTGCCTCCAACCTTGAACTCTCCTGGTTCATTCAAGCTACAGCTTTGCTCTTCTGACTTACTTATCTTTCTTTTAGAAGTGGTGATTTCTGCAATCTTCCACTTCTGGGCCCTCTGCACCCCGTTGGAATTTATGGGTTTTTCATGCCCCTAGTTTCCCTAAAGCTATAGCTCATGGTCTGTTTTCTCTTTTCCCTATTGCTCTGTATGACATCAACAGAAAAGGGGGATCCCTGGGTGGCGCAGCGGTTTGGCGCCTGCCTTTGGCCCGGGCGCGATCCTGGAGACCTGGGATCGAATCCCACATCAGGCTCCCGGTGCATGGAGCCTGCTTCTCCCTCTGCCTGTGTCTCTGCCTCTCTCTCTCTCTCTCTGTGACTATCATAAAAAAAAAAAAAAGAAAAGGAAAGATTCAGAACCAAGAATCTGCCCTATTCCTATTAGAAAAAGAGATCCCTACCTCCCTCATTTCGTTGGTAATGTCTCCCAAAGAGCAAGCCACTGCCTACTTGGTTTCTGGCTTTAGAACATCTTCTAGGCTTTGAAGGAGAAACATTTTATAACCTCTGCTCTGAAAACAGCTATTTTTATAAGGATCACCTTCTAAAACTATAACTCCTAATTCTTGAGTATAAAGATATATTTACGCCCTGAAAGATGAGAGGAGGGTGCAGAGACAGGACAGCGGGCCCTTCAAGCAGAGTATTCAAGCTCTAGGTGTTGATTCTTTCCACCCAGGAGGGTCTGAGTTCCTCATCCTGTCCTGTCTCCAGAAGCATCCCTGCTTTCAATTTGGTAGACTCTTCCCTCATCTCTCCCCACCCCGCCCCCATGTGAGTGTGTGTGTGTGTGTGTGTGTGTGTGTGTGTGTGTTGGTTGACATGACTAAGAAGTCCAAGATGTACCAGCTTCAGACATAGCAGAATCCAGATGTAAAGATGATGTCATCACACATCCCTCTCTCTCCATCTCTTGGCTCTGCTTGCCTCTGGGCCAGCTTCATTTTCAGGCAGGCTCTCCCTTCCTGGCTCCTGGCTCAATCTTAGATGACTCCATTGGAAAACACGTGATTCTGCTTGGCCTGGATTGGGTTATGTGCCCTCCCTGAGCTACTCATTGCGGCCAGGAGAATGTGACACAGTCATTAGGCAGAACCGAATGGTGTGCCCACCCCAAGATCTAGAGAGTGGGGTTTGTGGGGGCAGAGGTGGTTCCCCATAGGAAATCAGGGTACCATTAACAGAAGAAAGGGGAATAGGTGCCAGGCAGGCAAAACCAGCAGACAGCTACCCCATCTCCACTGGGAATCCCCACTGCAAGTGACATCTAACCCTTTTCTCTTGCCATATAGAGAGGCCCACCTAGGCACATTCTCCATGGAGTGGCCATTTCAGTGATGTCACAGCCAGTGTGTGATCTGAGGGTGGCTCTGAGACTCCAGGACAAAGGGACATGGAAAGGGGGTGTTTTGGGATAAATAGTGACCTCAGAGAAGATATGTCATGTCCTACCCCCTGCAGCATGAGAATGTGATCTCTTTTAGAAAAAGGGTCTTTGCAGGTGTTACTAAGTTAAGGATCTTGAGATGAGGAAATGATCCTGGATTAGCCAGGTGGGCTATTGTCTGATGACAAGTGTCCTTACAAGAGACAGAGGAGAAGAACACACATAGGAGGAGGCCATGTGAAGACAGAGGCAAAGACTGGAGGAAGCGGCCACAAGCCCAGGAATGCCTGGAGCACCAGAAACGGGAAGGAGCAAGGAACGATTCTTCCCTAGAGCTCAATCAAGTCAGGGAGTACAGTCCTGCTGACACCTTGATTTTAGACTTCTACTCCAGAGCTATGAGAAAATAGATACCTGTTTGAAGCTTCAAAGTTGTGATCCTTGGGTCTTTGATATGAGACTTCTGCTGGGCTGTCCGCCTCTTGAAGCATCTCAAGGAAGACCTGGGGGTGGGGCACCCCTTGCAGAGGGGCATGAAGGGCTCCATGAGGGTGACAGGTCCACCCTCCACTGCTGTGTGACCCTGACCAAATCCCTTTCCCTCTCTGAGCCTCTGCGTCCCCCTTGGGATATCACAGTCTCCAAGGGTCCAGCCCTGGGACTCTAGGTACCAGTCATCACCCACCCTGGCAGCAAGTGGTTGAGTGTAGACTGTGTCTGACAAACACTGTGACTCAGCTCTGTTTGGGTCATGGTCAACCAGCACTGGGGTTGAGCTGGGCTGGACAGGGGAGCCAAGAGAAGGTCAGAGGTGGAATGCCCCTACTGTGGGCCACAAAGGAGCCATTTCTAGGCATTTGGGCCTAAATGCCCATGCTCCCGACACAGAAAGCTGGTGCCCAGGGCCAAGCCAGCAGCAAGTGGTCAGGCCCTTGGCCCTTTGACCCACCAGCTCTGTGCTTCTCACCTTCACTTCCCGCCTGAGATGGATCACGCAGCAGAGGGTGCTCCTGATGATGGGGGGCCACAGAAGAGCTCAGAGCAGGGAAGTGACCACAGCTAACAAGCTAACTGGAGATATCTCCGTGAGGCAGGGCTTGAAGTGGTAGGCAGGGAGGCAGGAGGAGGAGGCGGTAATGTTCCAGGCTCTGTTGACAAGGGCCAGGACTCGGGCTGTAGCTGCAAGGCCCATCCCGGGGGGCCAGGAGCATGCTTTGGACCTGAGGTCACACGGATGTTGGACTGTGGCCAGCTTGGCGCCATGCACAGTTTCTATTCCTGGGTCCTGGGCTTCGGTACCAAATACGGCACTGCTTGGGCCTGGCACTCTCCACCAGGGCAGATGCAGGATGAGTGGCACGTCCTGCCTCCCCAGCAGACCCCAGACCCCACCCCACCCCACGGGAGAGCCAGATCACCCCCACACTTCAGGGCCCCTGAGCGGCCAGCCCCTCGTTCTATCCAGCTCTCTGTCCACTCTTCAGCGTGGTTCACATTGGGTTAAAAATACTCAGGACCAAAATAGCCTCTCCTTGCAGGGGAAAACCAGGGCAGGGCAACACAAGGCTCTTGATGTCTGTTGGCTCTGCTACCCATGACCCACCGGGGGGATCCCAGGCAGCTCACCTGACTTCCGACCCTGCTTCCTCACCTCCCTGCTCATGGCTCCTTTGGTCACTCACTGATTTGCCAACTCATTGACTCACTCATTAATTTGCTTGTTCATTAGTTCACTCACTGATCATTCATCGATTCGCCCAATTGTTGGTTTGCTCCTTCATTGACTCACTTGCTCCTTCACCTACCCACCCACATGCTGAGCCGCTCACTCACTCCATATTTACTGACTACATAGCAAGCGCCATCTATTCTAGATGCTGAGCAAAATGCAAAAAATACCTGTCCTCGGGGGTGGGGGGAGCGGTGATGTTCCAAATAAACAACCCACACAAATGAGTACAAGATGTCCAGGTTGCTAGATTAAGTACCAGGGTCAGAAAACCCCATAGGAGGCAATGAAGTTGGAACTCTAGGGACTAGGGAGGCCCCACAGGAAGACGGTTTTTTGAGTGAGGATGAGAGGGAGGTGAGGGAAGGAGCCAGGTGAACAGCTGTGGGAAGAGCGTTCCAAGCAGAGGGAACAGCACATGCAGAGGCCCTGAGATGGCAATGGGGGGCGGGGTGGATTGGTGGGGAGTTGAGAGAGAAAGAACAGGCCAGGTGTGGCTGGGGTGCAGTAGATGAGGGGAGAAGTGGGGTATGAGGCCATGGGTGGGGGGACACGCAGGACCTGGTGGGCCTGGGCTTCCCACATCACCGAGGGGCTGCACAGGCGAATGACATGGCCTGGCTTGTGTCTTAAAGTGTCCCTCTGGCCACCGGGGGACTGAGTCAGTGAGTGAGGCAACCAGTGACAGGGCCGGTCAGTCTGTGTGCGCCTCCTATGTGCCAGGCACGGAGTTGGGGGCTCTGACGGGGCGGGGGGAGGTACGCAGGACCCCGTGGTGCTTACAGAGGCCCCTCTGGCTCGGGCCTTTCCGTCAGCGTCACCTCTCCAGGAAGCCCCTTCCCCTGGCTCTGTCGGATGCTTCGCTCCATTGCAGCTGTCACTAGTGTTGCTCCTGTTTCCAGATGGCCTCCCCGTGTCCGGAGAGCTCCTCCAGGCCGGAGCTGCACCTAGCTCTTCCTCTCTCTCTAGCACATTCCCTGCGGGCCCCAGAGAGCCGACGAGTCGATGAGCAAATGACCCCATGTGGCTGGGGATGCGGCCTCCGTGAGCCCGCCGCCCGCCCCACTCTGTGTCTCACCATCTTTTGCAGATGGATCTGCGGGCGTGGAGAGTCTGTGGAAGGGCCGTGTTCCTGTTGGCAGAGAAGGTTGGCTGCTGAGCCAGGGCGTGTCTCCCAGAGGGCGCCAGGCCGCCTGGATCCCCATCTCGTCGCCATGGGCCGCCCAGGCTGGTCAGTCACCAGCCCGTGACGTCATCGTGGTCCCCAGCCCCCCAGGAGGAGGGCAGGCCAGTTGCTCAAGTCCCAGCCTCCTGGCACCACTCTCAGGCTGTGAGATCCGTCTGTCCTGGGGAGGGGTTGACTCCGGTTCCCATTAGACCCTGGGCTGTGCCCAGTCCCTCCACCCCTCTGGGCCCACATGTCCTGGCCTCTAAGGTGGAAATGATACAACCACCCCTGGGTACGGAGAGCCAGAGGAAGTGTGCATGGGGCCCCAAGAATTTATTTTATATTTTTTTTAAGATTTATTTATTTATTTAGTCATGAGAGACACACAGAGAGAGAGGAAGAGACACAGGCAGAGGGAGAAGCAGGCTCCATGCAGGGAGCCCGACGTGGGACTCGATCCCGGGACTCCAGGATCAGGCCCTGGGCCAAGGCAGGCGCTAAACCGCTGAGCCACCCAGGGATCCCTGGCCCCAAGAATTTAGAAGGCACTGAATAAACGCTGGCCAGGATTCTGTGAAGAGTGAGAAAGGTCCAGGGGAACATGCACCAAGTCTCCAAAGCTCTGGACACGTTCCCACATCCCCTGCACTACTTCTCTCCCAGGCAGGACGGTGCAGGGTTGAGACAGTAGACTCTGGAGCCAGGTGGCCTGGCTTCAAGCCCTGGCCCTGCCACTTGCCCGCCACCGGACTGTGTATGAGTTACCAGACTTCTTGGTGCCTTGTGGTCGTCCCCTGTAAGATGGGGGCAGTGATTGCCACTGCAAGGGTAGCTGTAAGGGTCAACCAGCTAAATGTGCGTGTAACATCCCGAGCAGGTCACTTGGCACATGTGTGGTGACGGTCAGCCCGTTACGGGGTTCTAGTGTTCCTCCTTGCAGGTGGGAAGTCTGAGCAGAGTGAATCACCCCAGGACTTAGCTGGTTCAGGCAGCTTTGAGGTCCCGCGCCTTGCACGTGCTCCCATAGCCCTACCCTCGGGGACAGGGCCCAAGCCTGTTTTGTTTCCCCAGCCACCTGCAGGGCCTCCAGGATGTTCTTGGCTGCCTGCCAGGTGGACATCACCAGGAGAGGGTGAGGGTCAAAGGGCAATAGTCCGAGGTGAGATTACAGGCTGCAGCACCATCTTCCTGGCCCTGGCCCTCCAGACCTGTGTCTGTGAGAAGCATGGCCCAGGGCAGGGGCTGGGGAGGCCAGGTGCCCAGGAGACCCCACTGCATCTGAGACAGAGGCTTTAGGACCCAGCATGTGTCCCCGTGTGCCTGGAGCCCACCCGTTGTGCAAGCTTGCATGCCAGCCCTTAGCACGCCAGTGTCCAGGCCTGCCCAAGCCCCAGGCTTTTCTGCTGAAAGTCCCCAAGGCTACTTGGCAGTGTGCCCTCTTGGCCTGGTTTGTGGGACTGAATGGGGCCGAGGGGTACATGTGTGAGGCCTCGAATCAGGGGCTACCAGCAGCCTGAGGGGGCCAGGCCTCCCCAGACAAGGACCCGGCCTGGGTCCATGATGGCCATGTCGTAGGTAGCACTGGCTCAGGTCTCGGGAAGCTAACAGGTGTGTCACAGAGTGAAAGGGACTCTGCCCAGACCTCAGCCTGTGGCCTGCCGCTCCCGTCTTACAGGTGAGGAAGGCGATGGGACTCAGAGCCTGCAGGCCCGTGGGCTGTGGAAGCCAGCATCGGCTGCGGCTCGTGCTGGTGGGGAGCGCTCTTGGGGCTCGGGATGCCGGCAGCTGCCAGCATGTGATGCTCGTCTCTTACAGACCAGCCGGTTCCTGCTACAGGCTCCTGGTGTCATCTGGGGAGAACATGTCCAGGCCCCCCGAGTGCCTGCTGCGGCTGCTCCGGGGCGCCCCAAGACAGCGGGTCTGCACCCTGTTTATCATCAGCTTCAAGTTCACGTTTTTTGTCTCCATCATGATCTACTGGCACATTGTGGGAGAGCCGGGGGGCCAAAGAGAATTCCCGAACTTGCCTGCTGACGTCCCCTGCCCCCGACTGGTGCCCCCCACGCAGCTCTCCAGCGCCCTGCCTCCGGGCAACATCTTCTTCCTGGAGACGTCAGACCGGACCAACCCCAACTTCCTATTCATGTGCTCGGTGGAGTCGGCCGCCAGGGCCCACCCCGAGTCCCGGGTGGTGGTCCTGATGAAGGGGCTGCCCGGCGGGAATGCGTCGCTGCCCCGGCACCTGGGCCTGTCGCTCCTGGGCTGCTTCCCCAACGTGCACATGCTCCCGCTGGACCTGGAGGAGCTGTTCCGGGACACGCCCCTGGCGGCCTGGTACGCGGCCCGGCAGCGCCGGTGGGAGCCCTACCTGCTGCCCGTGCTCTCCGACGCCTGCAGGATCGCGCTCATGTGGAAGTTCGGCGGCATCTACCTGGACACGGACTTCATCGTCCTCAAGAACCTGCACAACCTCACCAACACGCTGGGCGCCCAGTCCCGCTACGTCCTCAACGGTGCCTTCCTGGCCTTCGAGCGCCACCACGAGTTCATGGCCCTGTGCATGCGTGACTTCGTGGCCCACTACAACGGCTGGATCTGGGGCCACCAGGGCCCGCAGCTGCTCACGCGGGTCTTCAAGAAGTGGTGCTCCATCCGCAGCCTGGATGAGAGCCACGCCTGCCGCGGCGTCACCACCCTGCCCTGCGAGGCCTTCTATCCCATCCCCTGGCAGGACTGGAAGAAGTACTTCCAGGACATCAGCCCCGAGGAGCTGCACCGGCTGCTCAATGCCACCTACGCCGTCCACGTGTGGAACAAGAAGAGCCAGGGCACGCGCCTGGAGGCCACGTCCCGGGCGCTGCTGGCGCAGCTCCATGCCCGCTACTGCCCCACGACACATGAGGCCATGAAGATGTACTTGTGAGGGGCCTCCCCCAACCCACCCTGGGCGTCCTGTCCCGACAACGGAGGAGGGTTCACGAGGGGGAGGCCTCAGTCGCTGCAGCCTAGGATGTGGGGCAGGCTCCGGGAAGGGTGGGCAGCCATTGGTCCAAGAGGTGCATTCGTTCTGGGGGACATGCTGCAGGCCCCTGGATCTGCTCCTTTCCAGGTGAGGCTGGTGGGATACCTCCAGGCCAGCGTGCTTTCTCAGGGTGCAGGCAACAGCTGGTGGGGGAAGGGCCCCAGCCAGAATCAGCTGCATGAGCTGGGTGAGCACCTGGATCTTCTGGACAGCACAGCAGAGCCGGGAGCATCGAAGCCTCTTCCATGGCATCACCGGGCAGCCAGGCTGGTGGGGGCTGAGGTGCCCACAAAGAAAGCATGGATGGAAAAGCCCAAGGAAAGGGTATAGGAAGGAGAGGAGGGTGCCTGACGAGAGGGAGGAGGCAGCCTGGGAGAGCAGGGGTGCAAATCCAGCCTCTGGAGCCCAGGTCGGGGAGGGGTGCTTTGCTCTTTTCTGCGTTTGGTTTCTTTTTCAGAGGTGCCGAGGCCAGCAAAGCTGGCCTGGGGAGCCCAGCGGGGAAAGCCTGGCTGCTCACCCCATCCTTCTTGCCAGAGATGTTGCAAGGGTGGCGTGCTAGCTGGCCACTCCAGGGCATGGGGGTGTGGAGTTCTTTTGGCTCAGGAAAAGCATTTTAAGAAAACCACCCCCCACCCTGCCCATGATAAACATAGGATAATAAATGTAATAAAAGTGATTCCCTGACACTGAGTGCTTGGTGGTTGATAAAACAAATCCACTCCCACAGCCCACATTAGCCCTGTTCTGCAGATGGGGAGGCAGCTGGGGCTGGAAGTAGTGGTGACAAGCTTGAGGTCCCTCAGCCCTGCCCAGAAAGCAGAGTCCAGGGAGCTGTGGGGTGGGCGTGGGGTGGGGGTGCTGAACGAGACACCCCAAGAGCCTATTACCAGAGTAGAGGCATGCTGCCACCAGGCCTAGATGGGGAGGTATGAGGGCCTGTGGGTCCCTCCTGCCTCACCTTGGGAGCCTGGCCAGGATCCTGGGAGAGACCAGAGGTGCCCTGCTGGCAGCCCCAGGGCTAGGCCAGAGGCAAATGCTCTCTGCCAGGTGAGCCCCAGCTGGGGAAGCCCCCCTCTGAGAGTTGGGCATCCTGGCCCCAGGCTGGAGAAACACTCCCCTGTGGGACCAGCGGTGCTGCCAGGAACTCTGGGCTTGGCAGGTTGCTCTTCAGCAGCCAAGAGGGAGATGTTTAGAGCCTTCTGGATTCTACCAGCAGACCATCTTGGGCAACCTAGTAGGAAGTGAGCTCCCTGGCTCTAGGGGTATTCAAGAACAGGTGATATTTTGATGACAACAGTGGATTATAGGTCAGTTATTTCTCTAACCACAACATCATTTACCTATCTTTAACATTTTTTTTTTTAGAATGAGCAGGTTTTACCTTAATATAAATAATCTATATAACTGTACTTAAGTAAGACAGATGCCCTCTTGGGCTCGAGTATTGTGTAATCAGTCACTTGGCTGTCCTGTGTGAGTCCCTACGAGGTGCCAGCATGCAAAGACAGAGCAGACAGCGTCACTCGCTCACCCCCAGCTCCCTACGGTTCCCTGTTGCCTGCCCAACAAAGCCTAACTCAGGCTGCATGGCCCTGCCTCCCTCTCCAGCCTCACACATTCCCCTCCACTCACACTAAACTGCATATTCACTATTTCTTTCTTTTTTTTCTCCCCCAGAGAGAGCAAATGCATGTGAGCCAAGGAGATAGGCAGGAGGAGGGAGAGAGTCTTAAGCAGGCTCCACGCCCAATGCACAGCTGGATGCGGGGCTTGACCTCATGACCCTGAGATCATGATCTGAACTGAAATCAAGCCTGGATGCTTAACCAACTGAGCCACCCAGGCGCCCCTAAACTGCATCTTCTTGACTTCCCTCCCTCCCTGAATGCCACATGTTGATACTCTGTGCCTAGGCTCTGCCCACAGTGCCCTTCCCAACCATCTTCATCAACACACTCCTCCTGTTCCTTCCCACAAGGCTGATGTCTCCTCCAGGAAGCCTTCTCTGGCTGCCTTTCCTCCAGCCGCACAGCTCCCAAGCATCCCCTTGACTGTTGGGGTCTTGGCCTTTTCCCCCAAAGATCTTGAAGGGCAGAGCCATGTCAAAGCTGTCTCAGGGCTATTCCTGGGTTTGGTCTGAGGCCTGCAGCGGGAGACATCCATGAAACTTTGTTGGGGCCTCAAGGAGCCCCCAGCAGTCCATGCAGAGCTGAGAGACCAGCTCTGGATCCCCTGTCCCCAGGGAGCATCAGTAAGATCGCTGGGCCCTTGACCACCCTTGACACCTTTTAACCCAGGGAGCCGGGCCAGGCCGGAGTGGCTGAAGCCAGTTCTGTGGGAGTACAGCTTGGCCAAAGATTTACAGACCTTCTCAGAGGACCCCATTCTGGAAATGGGGCCCAGGAGGGAGGCTTGGCCCCACCTAGACTCTCGTCACATCATGGCAGGCAGGGCCAGGAATGGGAGGACTCTCAGATGTTCCTGGCATCATTTCTCTGAGGACGTGGGCAGAGGGGGCACAGAGGTGATTTTTCCTCTCCCATGTTCCACAAAGGAACTTCCATCCATCAACAGGACGGTTGGGGGACTGTACCTCACTGAGCCGGCCCCACGCCCAACCTCTTAATGCAGCAGATAGAAACCAGTCAGGATCCAGCTGGCCAGAAATAACAGCAGCGTCCTGGGGAAAAGAGGCCGAGGGGATGGGTGTGGGCAGAGGCAGAGGGAAGGGGGAAAGGCTGATTCATCTCCCGGCCGCGAGGCCACGAGGTACCACGCTCACCACCCAGCCCTGCAGACCCCAGCCTCTGCCCACCCTGCTGGTGTGTTCTTGGCCCTCTTATGGGCTGGGAGGAATATCCTAGAGCCCAGGGCAGAGCAGGGGAGCGCAAGGATGCCCCTTCCCTGCCTCCTGGCTCCTGTGCCCTGGCCAGGGCTGTGCCTTGTTGCTGCCTCTTTTGCAGAAATGGATGGTGCCAACCTCCTAGCATGGTTGTGGCGATTGAATGGGCCAGCAGGGCACCTGGCACGGAGTACACTCTATATAACACACCCCTGAATGCTATGTGGGGAAACTGAGGCTTAGCCAGTAGGCCGCAGTACTGAGATTTGAACCGAGCCCTGGGTGGTCCTGAGGCCTGAGCTCCAGGCAGGAAGGAGGCGGGCTCCTGGAGCTGGAGAGGGCTCTTCCTTTTTCCTAAGAGGGCTTTTTCCGACCTCCCTGTGCAACACCAACAGACCAGAGCACCCGCCCCCCTGACATACACACACACACACTCTCTCTCTCTGCCTCTACCAATTCCCAGGAGACCCTGTGTTTTGTGCTGCTCTATCCCAAGCTCGCAGTTGCCTGATGCTCTGGCAGCCTCGGGCTGCCCCCCTTCCTAGCAGGAGCCAGAACATTTGCTGGGCAACTGAGTTCTCTAGTTCTCGGAAAAGAGAAAGGAGGGGCGGGCTCCCATGGAAGCCTGCCCTGGGGACAGTAATCAGATCCTAGGAACCCTGCGGTTTGTTTCTGGCGGGTGTGTTTGCAGATGTTTTTGTCTGGGAGTTGGGGAAAAAGATGAGGACCCTATCCCTTCACTGGGGGTCAGCAAAGGGCCCAGCAGGGCTGGAGGCAGGTGGGTTGTCAATAATTGAAAGAACCTTCCCAGCTGACCAAGCACAGGCACTAGCTCGTGGGGAATAATTCCCCCTGCCTCTGTATCTGTATTCAGCTTCTTGTTTAAATATTAAATTGGAATGTCCTCCATCTGAGTGCCTAGCAGAGACCAAGGATGAGTAAGAAGTGTGTTCCTGGAAGTCTGGCTTCATGGTTCACTTGTTCCTGAAACTCTGCTGGTCCTAACCTGGGCCAGCCCGGTGCAAGACATGCTGGGACGTCTGCCCGTGAGGTCCGGCCTTGAGATGGGACACAGCTTTCGGGGACCTGACAACCTGCTGTGCACTCAGGGGTGATCCAGGCTATGGGGGAGGGAGCACCCGCTTTCCTGGGCAAGGGGTCACAGCAGGATGGAGCCAAGGTGGTAGGTGAGACTGAGCTGTGGGGGGAGGCCCCCCCAACAGGAAGACAGTGATCCACCACCCACGCAGATCAGAACCCAGCCCCAAACCCCACCTAGTTCCAAGAAGAAAAGCAAGGTCAGAGAGGAGGAGGCCCCTGGCTGCTAGAAACAACGTAGGGTGGTTGAAACCATGAGGGCATTTATCATCCCACATGATGTATTGGTCAAGGTACCCAGGAAGCTGCTCTAATGAAAAGACTCCAAAATAGAGTTGGCTGAAGAAGGCAAAAGATTGTTCCTGTCTTTCATCACAGCCCCCGGGTGAGCACTCCGAGGCCCATGGGGCAGTTGTGCCATCCCCAAGATGGGGCATCTCTGAAAGGCTCCAGCTACTGGCATTTTCTGGCTACTGGGAAGGGGGGGCAGTTCCCAGGGCAACCCCCTTTAATCCAGAAGTCACTCCTCTTCACGTCCCATTGGCCTGGACTCAATCACTCAGCCATGCCCAGCTGCCCTGGGTGGTCTGAAGCTCTAGAAACAAACAGCCCACTCAAACTCAGCATGTCCCATTCCCAAACAGATGGCAGGAAAAATGGACACAAGAGGACAGTTAGCAGCGTCTGTCTCACATAACCAGGAGTCTGGTAGATAGGGTGCCTCTAGGGTTGCTTCATTCAGGAACTCATCAACGTCTTTGAGGATCTCGTGAGTTGACTTGGTCTCAGGCCTGTCCCCTCGTGGCTTCAAGATCGCTGCCACTGCTCCAAGCATCATACCCTCATGCACTAATGTGAAAAGGCAGAAAAGAGAACGTTCCTCCCTTGTGTGTCTGGAAACTTTCTCAGAAGCGCCCTTCTCCAGCTGACTTCCCCTAACTCTCATTGGTCAGACAAGCAGCAGATGCCCATTCCTACCCCAATGACCAGTGAAGGGAGTAGAATGACCAGGACTGGCTTAGCCCAATTGAGATTTACCCCTAGGGCCTTGCAAGGGCGCCCCACTTCCTTTCCAGCACAAGAGCCCCTGGGGGCTGAGCAAAATTGGGGTTCCCTTTGCAAAAAGAGAAGGGTAGGTATGGCTGTGGGTAAGGAGCCTCCGTGGGATCTGGCACTTTCTGCCCACCTGCTCTGCCCCAGACCCAGTAGTAGATGCTTTCCTGCACATAATTTCATTCACCTCACCCCTGTGAGGAGGACATTGAGACTCAGAGTTCAGGGCACTTGCCTAAGGCCACACAGTCAATACGAGGCAGAGCTGTTCCAGCAACTGTGAGAGGATGAGCAGACAAGATGCTCCGATGAGACGTGAATGTGTCCGACTCTAGAGCCAGGCCCTTCCCACTGCAGGACGTCCCAGCAGAAGTCTGGTGTCAGGGCCTTCTCCGTTCTAGGACCAGCAAAATGAGATCTTAGGAAATATTTGGTGGCCTATAAATTGTGGAGTATTTTTGCAGAAACATGGGTTTTATTCTGCGTTGTAACTGAATGCACATTTTACAGTACCCTAGGGCTCTTCGCAAAATCTTTTTTTTGTATCTGTCTTATTAGATGCGGCGCACAGTTTTGCTCCTTGGGCCTCTCACTCATTCCATGACTGGTTGGCGTTGAGACCATTTGAAGATTCATTAGTTATGAATGAAATTAATTTGTTAGGGTCCGTTTTCATTGTAAATAAGGACAACAAAGTAAAAGTGGCTTAAGGTAGAAGTCACTTTTTCGTTTGCGAAGAAGCGCCCCAGTGTCCATGAGCCAGATTCCCGTTGGCTTGAGGTTCCACCTCCCTCAGCACACGGCTTCCCCCCTATAGTCCAAGACGCCTGCTTAAGCGCCAGCATCACATACGCATTCCAGCCAGAAGGAATAACGAAAGACACTCTGCTTGTTAGAGGGAGTCCCCCCCAAGCAGCATGTGGTATTTACACCTCATAGCATTTGCAAGAACTTAGTCATAGGACAACTTAGCTGCAAAGGAGGACTTGCCCTGTGATGCCATCCCTTTATAGCCTCGACATCCATGGGGCCTTGCAGAGTTGTCCCGAATTGGGGCAAGGGGCCAGGTCTATATGGCCCATGCTGACCAGTCATTGGATGCAGGTTGGCCTCAGAAGACATGACTTTAGGCAAGCTAGCTTTTTTAGCTCAAAAAAGGCCAAGAACTGAAGACCATGTTCCAGCCACTCTCCTAACAGCTGGGAAATAAGTTCTTCATTCCAGGAGGGAAACCTGGACAGCTCATCACAGCATCCACCCAATACCGTAAGATTCCACTTACGTGATGCTCAAAGGCAGGCAAAATAATCCATGGTGTTAGAGTCAAGATCGTGGCGGCCCTTGGAGGGGGCTTCGGGCTCGGGTTACCGTTTCTTCATGTGGGGCTGGCTACAGAGACTGTCATTTTGTGTGCTTCCCTGAAATAGCAAGACAGAAGCTGTGACGGTGGGAGGAGAGGCTTGCAAAGGCTGTCATGCCACAGGGCAGGGCGACATGAGGAGCTGGGGTCCAGCCTGGCTGCGGGCCCGGTAATGGGAGGATGAGCTGACAAGAAGCTCGGGTGAGACTTGAATGTGAGGGGCCCCTGGAGATGGGCCTCCCTGGTCCACGACCCCCCAGACTCAGCTGACGCAAGGTCATGATCAGTGATGACTTAGAAAGGAAGAGCTGGCCCCAGGCGAGGATGCCAGGTAAGGAGCCTGGAGGCCAAAGACCCATTTTAGGGGGATGCCCACCCCTAGAGAGTGGGTCCTGGAGAAGCAGCTGGAGGAGAGGAAGAGAGGAGCAGAAGCCAGGAGTGACAGATTGGTGAGCCCAGGGTGGGGAAGGGGGCGGCTTCTGGAGCTCACAGAGGCCCCTGGTGCTAACAGCTGGGGCCCTCTGAGCCCCCGCGCCAGCCGGGCCAGCCACTCTGCCTTCGGGCACAGGCTCCGAGCAGGCCACACCTGCCCATTAATGAAGAGGTTGGCAGCAATCAGGGAGGCCTTGCAGGGATCCCTGGCGGAGGAGGCACTGGCCATGCTGCTGGAGACTTGGCCGGGTCTCCACCTGCCCAGCCCATCCTCTCAGAGCAGAGGATGGGCGGGGGGCCAAGGCGTCTGGGCCAGATGCCGCCCGGGCTACATGGTATGGAGGACAGAGCTGGGCCGAGGGGCAGCAGTGGGACAGGCCTCCAGACCAGCCAGGAGGCGAAGGGCCAGGCTGGGCTCTGAGATTTGGGGACTTTGCAATATTCACCCCAAATATTACCTCAGGAAGTCCAAAGAGTTAGTCAGGGGTGTGCAAATCATACTTGATGGAGACCCCTTGGAAGGCTGCCTTGCAGGGCAGTGGAAAGAATTTTGTCCCTGAGCCACAGACCTCCTGTGAGACTTGAAGAAGTCACATCCTCTTCGAGCCTCAGTTTCTTCATCTGCAAAGTGGGGACAGGGAACCAAGGAGCCTTTAAGCAAGCGACTGGCTCTAACGTCTCTAAACAGGGACGCCTGGGTGGCTCAGCGATTGAGTGTCTGCCTTTGGCTGAGGGTGTGTTCCCAGGGTCCTGGGATCGAGTCCTGCATCAGGCTCCCCACAGGGAGCCTGCCTTTCCCTCTGCCGTGTCTCTGCCTCTCTCTGTGTGTCTCTCATGAACAAATAAATAAAATCTTTAAAAAAATGTTTTTTAAATCTTCAAACAAATGAGAAATTTCAAGAGGCCTCAGGAGTTAGAGCTGGGATGTGGCCACAGGCCCTTTGTATTGCCCCGATGGGACAGGGGGCTCTGACTCAGCTGCCTGGGGTGGCGGGTGGGGTATGCCTGTATCAGTGCCTGGGAGGACATTTCTGGATATAGCCTGCAGAGCCATTCTAGAGCATCCATGCCAGGAGACCACACACCTCAAAGCCTAGAGGCAGTAAAGGGCTGAGAGATGTCCCCAGACGGCAGGCACAGTCCAGGGGAAAGTGTGTGCTCTATGCCACCTCACCCAACCCAAGGTGACTGTCATCTTGCCAAAGAGGAGGGCTAGTGTGTTCCCAGTCACACTGGACTGGAGTCTGCCTCTCCAAACAGCTCAGTCTTGAGTACAGAAACACCCCCACCTCTGCTGAGGCATCTGGATCCCATAAGCTTGCCGTGGGCTGGCTTGAGCAGAAGAGCCTCGACGGCCCCCAGGGTACCCCGGCTGGGCTGATGCAATTGCCATCCATGTCCCTACTCCCACGGCAGCTCCCAGGGTTGGAGAGCCCCTGAGTTTCCCATGGCTGGGCAGGGAGGAGGCGGGGAGCATGAAAGGCATTTCTCCAAAGAAGATACACACATGGCCAGGAAGCCCATGCAAGGATGCCCAACACCATTAATCATTAAGGAAAGGTGAAAGCCATAATAAGGTACCACTCCACACCCACCAGGATGGCTGTCATCAAAAAGACAGACAATGACATATGTCAGTAAAGGTGTCAGAAACTGCAAACCTCGGATGCCTGGGTAGCTCAGTCGGTTAGGCGTCTGTGGCTCAGATCGTGATCCTGGGGTCCTGGGATCGAGTTCCGGATCGGGCTCCTTGCAGGGAATCTGCTTCTCCCTCTGCCTGTGTCTCTGCCTCTTTCTCTGTGTCTCTCATGAATAAATAAATAAAATCTTAAAAAAAAAAAAAAAAAAAAAGAAAAGCTGTAAACCTCATACATTGCTGGGGGAATATAAAATGGTGCAGCCCCTTCGGAAAACAGTGTGAAAGGTCCTCTAAAAGTTAAACATAGAGTTACCACCTGGCCCAGAAATTCCCTCTGAGGTGTGTACCCAAGAGAATTGAAAACCTATATCCACACAAAAACGTGTACGTGAACGTTCATAGCAGGTCTATTCATAACAGACAAAAGGTGGGAATGACCCAAAGGTCCATTAACTCATGGCTGGGTATATCCATACAACGGCATATTTTCCCAGAATGAAGCATAGGCTCGTGTTACAACATGGTCGAGCCTTTTTTTTTTTTTAAGATTTATTTATTTATTTATGATAGACATAGAGAGAGAGAGAGAGAGAGAGAGAGAGAGAGGCAGAGACACAGGAGGAGGGAGAAGCAGGCTCCATGCTGGGAGCCCAACATGGGACTCGATCCTGGGACTCCAGGATCGCACCTTGGGCCAAAGGCAGACACCAAACCGCTGAGCCACCCAGGGATCCCCATGGTCGAGCCTTTAAAGTAAACTCAAAAAAAAAAAAAAATAAAGTAAACTCACGGAAAGAAGCCAGACACATATTGCATGATTCCATTGATATGAAATCTCCAGAATAGTCAAACCCGTGGAAACGGGAAATAGATGAGTGGTTGCCAGGGGCTGGGGGGCAGAGGGACTGGGGGGGTGGGTGACTGCTAATAGGTGGGGTTTCTTTTTGGAAAGATGAAAATGTTCTAAACTGGTTGCTGATTGCACACCTCTGTGAATATATTAAGACAAAGCCAGGATGCCTGGGTGGCTCAGGGGTTGAGCATCTGCCTTCAGCTCAGGTGGTGATCCCCAGGGTCCTAGGATCAAGTACCGCATTGGGCTCCCCGCAGGAAGCCTGCTTCTCCCTCTGCCTGTGTCTCTGCCTCTCTCTCTGTGCCTCTTGTGAATAAATAAATAAAAATCTTTTTTTAAAGTAAATAAATAATTTAAAAAATAAAACAAAGCCACTAGGTGAATGTTATGGTATCTCAATCATGTTGTTTTGTAAAATATATAATATGTACTTGGGGGGGGGGGGTCAGAAGATAAGGAGCCCCACTCCGCAGTCAGTGCTTCCAAGTCAGTGGAAACACTGGGATAGGAAACAAAACGTCCATGAGCCATCATTTGGTGTGGCCGTGATTCCTGATCATGATTATGGCAAAAGTCGGTCTGTGGTTCACCGCCTATGTGCTAGATGGGGGAGACAAGATCCCCATCTTGCAGGTCTTGCCTCCCACCTGCAGACAGAACTTGGGGCCCTGCCTTCTTCTGCTGGACCAGCTATTGGGGGGGGGCAGGGCATCTCAGAGGCAGCAGCTTAATGAAGGTGCACCCCACACTTGGAGGGTCCCCTCTAGTGGTGGAGGAAGTCCCCACAGCCGTGCTCTCCTGGGCAATGCAGCAGGCAGATTTGACTACAGCTTGGTCTAAAGGCCCAACCGAGGTGGGACCCCCCCCACCTCCAAGCTAAGAGACTTCAAAAGGTGGGATCCCCCTCCAAGCTAAGAGACTCCAGAAGAGGTCATCTTACCAGTGCCTGGAGGAAACAGCAGGGACTGATGAGTGATGAACTTGTTGCCCCAACATCAAGCAATGAGATAGTATTTGAAATAAAATAAAAATGATGGGCAGCCTGGGGTGGCTCAGTGGTTTAAGTGCCTGCCTTCGGCCCAGGGTGTGACCCTGGGGTCCCGGGATTGAGTCCTGCATTGGGCTCCCGGCATGGAGCCTGCTTCTTCCTCCTCCTGTATCTCTGCCTCTCTCTCTCTATGTCTATCATAAATAAATAAATAAACAAATCTTAAAAAAAAAAAAAAATAGTCCCCATGCCCGGCATGGAACGAACACGAGGCCTGAACTCAAGCCCCCAAGATCGAGACCAGAGCTGAGATCAAGGTTTCAGACACTCAACTGACTGAGCCGCCTACACGCCCCTGAAGAAAGGACTGTATTGACCCCCCACTTTGCAAGATCTCGAAGCATCTTCTAAGTCAAGATGAGCCATTTGTGGTCAATGTGATTTTGATGTTGGCCGTTAGCCAGTTTCTACCTCTGTGTTTGGCCAGCCTGACTCCTGACTCCTCTGGCAAGACACGCCAGGCACAGCCCCTTGGACAGGAACGCGCCATCCGAGAGAGGCCCTGGGCATAGGGCTGTGCCCCTGGAACCAGCTACCTGGCTCTCGGCCCTCAGGCCACTGTCCTCAGGGATGCTGCTCTGTCACCCTCTCCTCCATCTGTGGTTCTGACTGAGCCTTGCCGTGGCCGGGGCTCCAGGCCCTGTCCCTGGCAACCTCTCCTCCCTCTCAGTTCTGTTTTGGTCTCCCCCGACTTCTGAGCCTCCCCATCCTGTTCCCCATCCCAGGGAAGTCCCCACATGCCCAGAGACGCCAAATCAACTGAACATTTCTTCACCAGGAAACTCCACATCTAGCCACGATGGGGAAACAAAGCTTTTTCTTTAAATTTTTATCAGAATAAAAGGAAAACACACACAGCATTTCACAAAATGATTCCCAGACGTTGCAAAATGATCATAAACTGTCCCAACTTTCCAAAGAGACTGAAAGGAAAATTCATCTTAAACAGCTTCTTACTTTCCATTGGGCTTTTTTTTTTTTTTTTTAAGATTTTATTTATTTATTCATGAGAGACAGAGAGAGAGAGGCAGAGACACAGGCAGAGGGAGAGGCAGGCTCCTCGCAGGGAGCCCGACGCAGGACTCAATCCCAGGACCCCAGGATCATAACCTGAGCCGAAGGCAGATGTCCAGGGGCCCCTCCACTGGGCTTTAAAGGTAGTCCAACCCTGCATTCAAATTGCACAAGGCCAAAGGTGGAGGGAAAATAGTTCACATGATGAAAAGGAGGAAAAGGTTAGCATCCAGTCCAGAGCCTAGAAACTACTCGAAATCCTCATCCCATCACAAAGCCACAGGATTTCAGGACCCCAAGGGGCCAGAGAGCTGCAGGCCCAGCTGCTACATCTCGAGACACATATTTACCTTTCTGTTTGAAGACAGCCTGCAAGTTATGATACAATTCCAGAGGCAGAAACAAAAACACCGAAATGAACAATGGCTTAAAGAAGGTAGAATTTTATTTCTCTCTCAGGTAAGAAGCCAAAGGTGGGCAGTCGAGGCTCAAGGATTTAGCTGCTCCTCAAAGTCACCCAAACACCCAGGCTCCTGCTACCCTGCTCTGTCCCTGTCCCTCCACACTCAGCTTTCATCTCATGGTCCAAAGCAACTACTCCAGCTCCTGCCATTGCACCCATGCTCAGCCCACAGTCTCAACTTCCCATCACTTCTGCTCTCATCCCACTGGCTAGACCTTACTCCCCTTACTTGCAAGGGGGGCTGGGAAAAGCAGTTGTTAGATGGGGTGCCAGGTGCCCAACCAAAAAATCTATTGCTATATAAGACAGAAAAACAGTTATTTGGGAGAAACTGGTCATTTCTGCCACAGTGGGTACCCATGGGAAAATACAGACCATTCTATGGCAAAATTTTCCAGAATGTACCATACTAAAGCATGAAGAATGTCAAAATTGGTTTTATTTAGAACTTGCTAGCATCTTGGGCACAGTTCCACTTTATTGTTAATGCCAAAACCGTGTCCCAAGATAAAAATATAGTGTTTTTTTGGATGGGCTCTGGAGCTTGACTCTGATTTGACTGCTCAGGTGTGACGCTGGGCCCTCTTCCTATAAGCTGTCTGGATTTGGGCAAGTTATTTACTTGCTAGGGACTCTGTTTCCTCATCTGTAAAATGGGATAACAATAGTTCCTGCTTCATAGGTCTGTGGTGACATTGTGCATGGGGGCATCTGGAACAGGACTGGGCACATAGGAAAAGCTTGAATTTCATTGGAATTTCAAGGAATTTCATTGTCACTCGCCCCTTCAGCCCTCAAACCCACCACAGAGTCTCACTGCCCTCCTATGTAAAAGCAGGGGTGTGGTAGCTGGTCTCCAAAGATGGCCCTGAAGAGTCTCTCCCCTCTCAGGGCACACATGCCACTTGTCCTATCAAGGTCCTATCTAACTCCTTGAGTCTGGGCTGGGCCTGGCTCGCTGGCAGGAGTAAGGGTGTGTGGCTCTGGGCCTGGCCCTGAGGAGAACAGGCAGCTTCCGCGTCCTCCCTCTCGGAGCCCAGATGTCATGCCGCCATCCTGTGAGGAAGCCCAGGCAGCTGCAGGGACAGGCCCACATGCGGTAGGCGTTGGAGGGAACCACCAGGGAAGTGGATTGTCCAGGCGGTCGGCTCTCCCAGTTGATGCCAAGAGGAGCTGAGACGTGATCCTGCTGACCCCACAACATCACTAGCTATTTGTGAGCAGATGATCTTTGCTCCAACCATCTACTAAATTTGAGGATGGTTTGTCATGCACCAATGAATGACCAGAGGGCCATCTGATGTGCAGAAGTAGGATGCTGTTGACACAAACATCTTAAACGTGAGCCATTGGTCTGCAGAGCAGACGGTAGGAAGGGCCGGGAGGACACAGTTTGTCAAACCTGGAAGAACACGGAGAAGGCTGATGACAATAGGACCCCGGTCTGTAACCCGAGTTAGCTAACAGCAGACACTGGTTTTCACGTTCTCCTGGGCGTCTCGTTGGTGAGGCAGGGGGGATTCTGGGAATGGCTGGAAACATGACACCCAACACCGGATACATGAGATGGACGGTGGCATATGAGTCATCATGGGCCATGCAGGGCCACTCGGGGACGGTGTGAACAACCAGGGGCGGCGCGAGGCAGGCTTCATAGTATCTAGAGGGCAGGGTGCCCCTGGTTCCCTGGGAGGGTGCAGTGGGCTTGTCTGGGTAACTCGACAGCTGCCAGAGAACCAAAATCCACCCCAGCCAGGAATAAGTGGGAATTCCTACCGGGTCCATGCGTGATAAGGAGGATTGTTTAGCTGGGGGCCTTATCCATCCGCAGGGGCGGGTTGGGAGGTGGGGTTAGGGCACTTGCCATTCAGCCATTTGAGGATCTTTTTCTTTCTTTCTTTTAGTTAGTTAGTTTGTTTGTTTATTTATTTATTTGAGAGAGAGAGAGCATGAGCAGAGGGAGAGGCAGGGGGAGAGAGAGAAGCAGACTCCCCTCCGAGCAGGAGCTCAACCCCAGGACCCTGGGATCATGACCTGAGCTGAAGGCAGCGGCTTAACAAACTGAGCCACCCAGGCGCCCCTAAGGATCTTCTGATTTCACCCGAAGTTAACTGGGGACACGACATTGGCTTTACCGTTAGTCTTTATGCCGCAATACTTAGCCCAACTGTTACCTGTGCTGATGTAGAACATAGAAAAGGTGTGTAAGGAATGTGCAGATCTGGTGAAAGGGCTGTCCGAGCAGAATGTTGAAAATGCCAGCTGTCCTCTTGCAGCTGCCTGTCATAAAATACAAGAGGATTGAGCAGTTCAGAAAGCAACTGTTCAGGTTTTGAGCAGAATTAAGAGGAAATAGACCAGAGCCAGGACTTGTTAGTTTCAAACATGTAAACTATAATGTGGTTTCATTTTTTTTTAACCATGGGGTTGGTTTCTTTTGTAATAAAAGTAATCTTTTTTTTGTGTTAAAAAAAAAACACACAAAAACAAAAACCTTAGCTGTCTGTGTGCCCAGGACAGAGCTTGGCACGGTGCTTATCTGCATGAATCTTTTTTTTTTTTTAAGATTTATTTATTTATTTATGAGACAGAGAGAGAGGCAGAGACATAGGAGGAGGGAGAAGCAGGCTCCATGCCGGGAGCCCGACATAGGACTCGATCCCGGGACTCCAGGATCGCGCCCTGGGCCAAAGGCAGGCGCTAAACCGCTGAGCCACCCAGGGATCCCCTGCATGAATCTTTGAACAAATGTGGTGTGGGACCTCTGTCCTGCTAGCATCCTGCGTCAGATCTGACAAGTTCTTTACCTGCAAACAATCTGTTTCCACGAAAAGCCTAATTAAGCAAAGCAAGTGACCCCAGTGACAAGCAGGCCAGGTCCGCAGGAAGCTGAGATGACAGGAAGCTACCAAGAAGATATTTCCCAGGCAAAGCTGATTTTTTTTTTTCCTGGTCCTGCCTCAATAGCCAAAGCATGGTTCCCCTGAGAAAATGGTCTGGGTCATGGTTCCTGTTCACTTTGCAGGATTTCTCACCTAATTTTCTTGTTTAAGTCACAGAACCACCTTGCTAAGTTGTAAGAAAGACTCTCATTTTAGAGATGAGACTACTGAGGCCTCAGAGAGGTGGTCACACAGTCAAGATTTGAACTCCTATCTCTCTGAGGATAGAACTCATGCTCCTTCAGCCACACCAAGGAGTCCTGAGCTTTCTTCCAAAGATCCCACCCTGTGACTACCCAAGGGACCCATAAAATCCCAGATCTCAGACAGGGATGAAAATGCGTGGCAAATCCCATCCTTTGCTTGTTACAGTGCAAAAACCCACAATGCTCATCTGTGTCAATAAGCAGGCTGGGGTGTGGACCCCAGACCCAAGTCTGACTTAAGTGAGCCAGAACAGCTGGGCCAGACCCTTCTCTCCAAAGGGCACTTTTGCAGTGTCATTCACTCAACCACTATATATGGTGGGCTACCGTACAACAAGCAGCCCCTGATGCGGTGGATTGTGTCTAGAGAGATGCCTGCCCGGCCAGACTGCCCAGTTTGGATCCCACTCAGCCGCGTGATGCTGGGGAAGTGAGTCAGTGGCCTGTCTTTTCATCTGTGGAATGGTCGTAATACAGTCGTCTACCTCCCGGACTGGTGGAGAGGCATGGATGTGTAAGGGTGTGTGCATAGTGCCACATATAGCATAAGACAAGTACCCTCCTTGCCTTATTTTTTGATGGATGGATGAATGGATTTAATTGCAAACCTGTGAGGCAGACAGGAAAGGCTATAATTAGTTCCATTTTACAGATGAGAACATTGAAGCTCCGAGGCATTAAAAAGCTTGCCAGACACAGAATGGGTATAATTATTCTCGTTTTATAGACTAGGAAACAGGCTCGGGGAGCTAAGTCATGGGCTCAAGGTCAAAGTCAGTGTCAAAGCCAGGCCCAGGCAGGTCCAGACCCCTCTGGTCCAGGCCTCGCCTCTGCCCTGGGTAACGTTTCCTTCTTTGGAATTCTGCAGGATTTCCAAGCGGGTCCAGGTGGCCCCGCATCACCACTGCCCAGGAGGACGGGCCACCTGGAGCTGCTTGCTCCAGCTGCATCTGCTCTGCTCAGGCCCAGCAGGAAGTGCCCTGGGAAAGGTTGGCTCAGGCCCTCCCCACCCCCCTCTCCCTCCGCTCAGCACCTGTGCCCCGGATGGAAGGAGATGGGGCGTGCCCTGGAGGAAGCACAGTCTGTTTTGGAAGAAGGTAAGTGGAAAGAGGAGAAAGTTCCAGAGTGTGAAATTTGGAGGAGTTCACTGGCACCTCTGGGAGGTTTGGGGGGGAGACAGCTATTACAAAGCAGTAGCGTTTATTAAGCACCTTCTTTGTGTCCGGCTCCGTCCTGAGCACTGACCACCAGGACCTCCTTGAACCCATCAGGCGGGGACGCCTCGGGGATGGGACCTGCGCCCCTACCCGCGGATGCCTGCTGGCCTCGGTTCCTGCGCTTCATCCCACCCAGGCCTGGAGGCCCCGGGGCGCTGGAGAACTAGGGAGCAGGGCTAGAAGTGCGGGGTGCGGCGGGGTGTAAGCCCGAGGAGGGGATGGCCCGGGAAGGAGCGGGGCCGGACGGAGGGGAATTTCACCGGGAGCGCCGGCTGCCGCGTGCTGCCGCCTGGAGGCTGCGCGGGGGACAAGGCGGCCCGAGGCTCCAGAGGGCGCCCCGCAGCCTCCCGGGGTGGGGGTGGGGGTGGGGGGGTCTGAGGGCGCCGGCTGGGCGCGCTGCTCTCCCACCTCGCGGCGGGAACACTCTCCACCCACCGAACCCCTGCTCGTCCTCCCAGGCCTCCCCGCGCAGCCCCCCCGCCCCCCGCCCCCCCGGGCCGTCCACCCCTGCCCGGGCAGAGCGCAGCTCCGTCCTCCCGCTTCCCCCGCGCCCTCGGGGCCGCGGCCTCTCCTCTCCGCCCCGGGGTCTGTAGAGGGAGCCGACGCCGAAGGACCGGGGACGTCTCCTGGAGCGGCCGACACCCGCACACGCACCCAGCGGAGATGCGCGCACAGGAACACACACACACAGCGGAGATGCACACGCAGATACACACATGCAGACACCCGCGGCCCCCCACGGTTGTTGCTTGGATGAACGGGACCGCAGGCCGGCACGCGGCGCAGGAGCCTGGCCCTGGCCCGGGGCGCCCCCTGGTGGCCGGGGAGTGCCCGCAGGTGCGCGTACCGCGGCTCTGCGCGCCCCCACAGCTGACCTCAGGCGGGGCGGCCTCCCCAGACCTCCAGGCCGGGTGTCCCTGGCCCTGCTACCCCCGCCCCTCCGCCAGCTTCTTCGCGGCCTGGGAGGACCGGTGGGGAGTCTGTGAAGAGCATGCGCCTCCCCCAGGACCACCCGGGGCGAAGGGAGGGAGCGGTCCCGGGAGCCCACGTCCTCTGGCAGATCCGAACCCACCCCCGAGCAAGCGGACCTTTCCTTCCCGGATCACCGCCTCCACGCCAGAGAGCCCGCGCACACCGTGGACACACACGCACGTGCCGAGGGCACACACTCAGCCCACCACACACCTGCAGACACGCCACTCACATGTGTGCACAACACGCGCACTCACCTACACGGGCATTGTGCGCACACGCAGACACTGTCTGTGTGGTTCACCCTTTGCTCACTTCACCGGGTTCAGGACCAGGTTTGCCGGTGCCGGTCCCCGTCATCCAAGACTGGGGGCCATGGACCCTCAGGCCTTTCCTCCCAAATCCCACTTGCTGCTCAGGTCAGCTGCAGGGCAGAGGTCCATTCCTCTGCTTCCCAGAATCCCAAGGTGATCCCCACCTTCTGAGCCAGGCCCCTCCCTGGCCAAGCCCTGGGGTAGCAAAGGTGGGATATGCTAGCACCGCTGTAAGGGGAGGGTTGATAAAGGGCTGGTGTGACCTCTCCAGAACCCAGTGTGAGTGGCTGTGATGGTGGACTTTTAGGTCCAATGACAGGCTGGGGGTGATTCTCAGCAGGCTCTCCCAACCCCACTTCCTGAGTAATTCAATTCTCCCTTCCTCATTTGAAATGCCACCTTTGGGCAGCCCAGGTGGCTCAGTGGTTTAGCTCTGCCTTCAGCCCAGGGCATGATCCTGGAGACCCGGGATGGAATCCCACGTCAGGCTCCCTGCATGGAGTCTGCTTCTCCCTCTGCCTGTCTCTCTCTCTCTCTCTATCTCTAATAAATAAATTAAATCTTAAAAAGAAAAGAGAAGAAAAGAAATGCCACCTTTGTCGCGGACTCTCAAATGCTCCACTGGTGTCTGTTGTGCATTGGACAGAACCAGTTTTCCCCATATAGGGACAGTAAGAGAACTTTTTGTGGGATTGGAAGCCTCTGCCCTTCCCTGGCTCCCCTTTTGTTTCCCTGCATAGGGGAAACTTGCTACCAACTTCGTGTACTCTCCTGGTTCTGAGGCTGGCCTGAGAATTAGCTGACATGAGACAGGTTAGCAGGAGAGAAGCATATAGATTTATGGCATATTTCTATGTGTACATAGGAATCTTTAGAAGAAAAATGAAAATCCAAAAACCCATTGGGCCCCAAAGCCTATATACCTTTTTTGCATAAAGAATGAGGTACCTTGTAGGGATGTGTCAAGACAAAGGGGTGTGGCTGGGGCAGAGAGTTCATGGAACGGTGACTAGGGAGTATTCGGGAAACTCTTGGAAGAGATGGGTTGTTTTAGCAGATTTGTTTGTACACATCTGATTTGGCATCACCCCGGTGTCTGGTGACAAGAAAGGTACAGAGGGCGTCCTTCTCTTAGGAAATAGGGATCCCTGGGTGGCGCAGCGGTTTGGCGCCTGCCTTTGGCCCAGTGCGCGATCCTGGAGACCCGGGATCGAATCCCACACCGGGCTTCTGGTGCATGGAGCCTGCTTCTCCCTCTGCCTATGTCTCTGCCTCTCTCTCTTTCTCTCTCTGTGACTATCATAAATAAATAAAAATTTTTAAAAAAAAGGAAATATTATGGTATCACTTCTCGGCCTTTTGGCAAAGATCAAGTGTAGGGAATGTTATGGCCAGCTTGTAGGCAGAAAGGGAGAAGGCAGAGAGCCCTTGCTGCAACCTCTGCTTCTCAAGTGCCTTCAGCTCAAAATAACCAATATGCCAAAGCGGAATATCTTGGGGTAACGTGTTCTGAACCCTCCTCATCTGGAAGGTATTTTCCCCAACACTTAGATCTCTGGCTCCAGAGAAGAAGAGAAGCCCAGGTGATTGGTGAGTTACGATGAGAAACTGGACACACCACCGGTACCCACCCCTCTGCACCCGCCCCCCATCCCCAGAGAGCTCCTCCCACTGCTATATGGGGGAATCCATGGCTTTTCCAGCTGCTTGTGCTGGGGAAAAGTCTGTCCCTCTCTGGGTTCGTTTTCCTTTTCTTCTTCTTTTTTAGTTAATAGACTATATATTTTTGGAGCAGATTTACAAAAAATTCAGTAGATAGTAGAATTCCCCATATACCCCCCTTCCTTGCCCATTGCTCCCCTATTTTTTTCGTTGCTCCCCTATTATTAACATTTTACATTGGGGTGATACATTTGTTATAATGGATGAACCAATACCGACCGATACACGATTATTAACTAAAGGCCATAATCGGGGCACCTGGGTGGCTCAGTCGGTGAAGCATCTACCTTCTACTCAGGTCACCATCCCAGGGTCCTGGGATCCAGCTCCGCATGGGGTTACTTGCTCAGTGAGGAGTCTGCCTCTCCCTCTCCCTCTGAACCTCCCCTGCCTGTGCTCCCTCTCTCTCTGTCAAATAAGTAAATAAAATATTTTTTAAAAAATAAATAAAGTACACAATTTACATTAGGGTCTACAGTCTGTGGTGCACAGTTCTGTGGGTTTGGATAAATGCATAATGTCCTGTATCCACCATTACAGTGTCATACAGGACACTGTCCTAAAAACCCACCCTACTCCACATGTTCATCCTCCTTCCCACTCCCCCAGACTCCAGGCAACCACTGAGCTCTGCGTTGTCTCTATAGTGTTGCCTTTGCCAGAATGTCCTGTAGTTGGAATCATACATCTGTAGCCTTTTCAGACTGGTCTCTTTGACTCAGCAATATGCATCCAGAGTTAGTCCATGCCTTTTCATGAGTTAATAGTTACATTTTTTTTTTAGCATTGAATAATATTCCATTGTATGGATATGCATTGCATTATCTATTTGTCCACTGAAGGACACCTTCGGTGCTTTCCATTTGGGGCAATTATGAATAAATCTGCTACAAACATTAACATGCAGGTTTTTGTGTGGACAATAAGTTTTCAGATCAGATGGGTGAATACCAAGGAGTGTGATTGCTGGATCATATGATAAGACTATATTTCACTTTGTGAGAAACTGCCAACCTGTCTCCCAAAGCGGCTGTACTGTTGTGTTTTCACCAACAATGAGAGTTCCTATTGTTGCACGTGCTTGCCAACATTTGGGCTTCCTTATTTTCATTTTTTTGAATTTGGGCTGTTTTGATTTTAATAGTCGTGTGTGGCATCTCACTGTTGTTTTAATTTGCAATTGACTAACACATATGATCTCGGTCATCTTTCCTGTAGCTTATTTGCCAATCTGTGTATCCTTTTTGCTGAGGCTTCTGTTTAGATCTTTTGCCCATTTTTAAATTGGGTTATTGGGGTGCCTGGGTGGTTCAGCGGATGAGCGTCTGCCTTTGGTCCAGGGCGTGATCCCGGAGTCCCTGGATCGAGTCCCGCGTCGGGCTCCCTGCATGGAGCCTGCTTCTCCCTCTGCCTGTGTCTCTGCCTCTCTCTCTGTCCCTCATGAATAAATAAATAAAATATTTTTTAAAAATAAAAAAATAAATTGGGTTATTCGTTTTCATACTGTTTTTTTTTTCTTACTGTTGAGTTATAGGAGTTCCTTGTGTATTTAGGATACAAGTTCTTTATCAGAAATGCATTTTGCAACTACTTTTCCCCAGTCCTGACATATTTTCAATCTCTTGATAGAGTTCTTTTTTTTTAAGAGTTATTTATTTATTTATGATAGAGAGAGAGAGAGAGAGGCAGAGACACAAGCAGAGGGAGAAGCAGGCTCCATGCCGAGAGCCCGACGTGGGACTCGATCCCGGGACTCCAGGATCGTGCCCTAGGCCAAAGGCAGGCACTAAACTGCTGAGCCACCCAGGGATCCCTCTTGATAGAGTTCTGCTTTAAGAAGCTTGTTGTTGGGGTACCTGGCTGGCTCACTTGGTGGAGCATGTGACTCTTGATCTCGGGGTTGTGAATTCAAACCCCACATTGGGCATAGAGCTTGCTTTAAAAAAAAAAAAAAAAAGAACAAACTCATTGTTGGCACCACCTATGCCTCACTGCCTAATCTCCTAATCCACTCTAGCAGTAAGAAGGATATATCCCTGATGTCTCTGTTTTTCTCTCAGTGGGTTTGAATCTGGGTAGGGCAAAAAGGGTACATGTATTGAGCTCCTAAAACCCTAATACCTACTACCTCAAGTGTTAGAATGAAGATTAAATGGTTTAAGTTTTTATAAAACCCTTGGAATAGAGCCTGGAACATATTAATTGCTCAATTAACTTAGATAATTATAATAACAAGCATTACATGTTTTAATAGCTAATGGAGTCAGTCCTTCCTCAATGCTTCCTTTCCAGAATTTTTCCTAGCTATTTTCACACGTTCACTCTTCTAGATGAATTTAATTAATTTTTAAAATATCCTGTTCAGATTTCATTAAATGCATAAGTAATTTAGAAAAAAAAAACCAGACATTTTAATGATGTTAGGTTTTTCTCCAAGAATAATGCTTGGATTCAGATCTTCCCTTTGTGCTCCTTTTCTTCAAGTAGAACTTATACAATCCTTACTAAATTTATTTCCTGGTATTTTACTGTTTTTTCTTAAATGCTGTTAGGAATCAAGTCTTTTCTTCAGATACATATTCAAACCAATTAGTATATATTTATGTCTATATATAGGCAATTGTTTTTTATTTTATTTTTTTTTTAAGATTTTATTTACTCATGAGAGACACAGAGAGAGAGAGAGAGGCAGGGACGCAGGCAGAGGGAGAAACAGGCTTCATGCAGGAAGCCTGATGCAGGACTCGATTCCAGGTCTCCAGGATCACACCCTGGGCTGAAGGTGACGCTAAACCGGTGCGCCACCTGGGCTGCCCTGTTTTTTATTTTAATAGCCTTTATTTTTTGGAGCAGTTTTAGGTTCACAGCAAACTGGAGCAGAAGATAATAGAGATTTCCCACACATCCCCAGCCCCCACACATGTACAGACTCCCCATTATCAACGTTCCCCACCAGAATGGGACATTTGTTACAACTGATGAGCCTACACAGACACATCATTGTCACCTAGAGTCCATTAGGCTTCCCTCTTGTACATTCTGTGGATTTGGACAAATGCATAATGACGAGTATATCACTTAGACTAGTTGTACTTGGTTTTTAAACAGTAATTTTTTTTTCAATTGACGCTTTTAGCTTTTCCAGCAATCTAAAAACAGTGGAATTTGGCCTCTGCACTTCCAACAGTTACCCACTTATTTATGTGTCCTAATTGCATGGCTTAGTTCCCCCAGAGCAGCACTAAAGAGTGGTGACATGAAGTCCTTGCTTCGTTCCAGAAGTTAATGGGAATGCATCTCATGTTTCTATTCTAGAGAATAGAATGCTGGCTTTTGGTGTCATATATTTATACATATTTTATCACATGGAAGCATAAAATCTATTTCTATTTTAATAAAGTATTTTTCTAAAATTAGGAATGGATGTTGGATTTTATTAAATACCTCCTTAGCATCTATTGAGATACTTGTTTGGTGTTTCTCCTACAGTCAATTCATTTGGTGAAAGATGGGATTCTCTACAATTCGGCAAACAAGGCTCAGAGAGGTCAAGTCACTGGCCCAGGGTCACACAAGGGGCAGGTGGCAGAGCTGGTGTCTCTTTCTCTGAGCCCATGCTCTTTATCCCTGCCTCCCAAGGCTGCCTGTTCTGAATGCTGGTGATCTCAAAGCTCCTGGGTCACCACCCTGCACCCCTGGTCCCCTGCCAGGCCTTACCCACTGTCCACATAGCCTCTGTGGCCCCCATACCCCAAGTCTCCTGAAGGAGATGCAGGCCCAGGTCAGCAGCCATCCACATCTCACCCATGAACACAGGTTCAACCCTCTGGAGACAGGCCTAGGCTGAGCAGGAGGTATGGAGAAGTCCCAGGGTCACAGAAGGTAGAAGAAAGAGTTTTCCAACAGGCCTGAGAAAAGAGGAAGGAGCATGTGGCTGCCTCCGGGCAGAGAGGCATGGTTTCAGGGAGGTGGATTTAAAGCAGGCATACCGAGGGCAGGTTCGGCAGGTGTCTGGGCTCAGATGAAGGGTTCACCCTGGCCATCCCAGGACCCTGCCCCTTGCTTTGCTGTGTGACCTGGACAGGCAGGCCCGTGCCTGTGTGTGCTGACTGGGGCACAGAGCCCCATGAGAAAGGCTCGCAGGGCTCTGGGCCTATGCACCAAGCAGGCAGCTGGCCCACTCTGCTGTCTTCTCTGGGTACCCCCTCCAGGTGCTGCCTCTCTGGCCCCCAGCTGGAACAGCTGAGCCGGGAGATATCTTAGAGCCCCAGTGGGACCGGCTTTTATCACTGAGACTCTGCCGCAGGCCGCACATCTTGCCTGCATTCTCTCATTTAACTTTAATTTACTGTAATCAAATCCTCAGAGTCCTCCTACCTGGAAGTACACAGGGTCCTCTCGGTGTTGAATGCTTTACAGACCATTTAGACCATTTTATAGATGAGGAATTGAGGCTGAGGGAGGGACCAATAGTTTACCCAGGGCTTTTGGGGGCAGGGGGGCGGAGAGGTCAATCGGACTGCAACGTCAGCATTTCAGCTTCCTGCAGACTTTCTGAGGCCTGTGCGAGGTGACCCTGTCACTTGTTGGCCGCGCCAGTGCAAACAAGTGGCGTGGGGGTTGAGGAGGGCCTCCTGGGACTGAGCCCCATTTTGCATATGACAAAACTGAGAATTCAGACCTCTGGGCCTGCCCGAGATCCCAGAGCAAGTGAGCAGCGGGAGCCAGATTCAGATGGGTTTGCTTGAGGTTGCTGCTCCAAGTGGTGACTTGTACCCTCCTGGGAAGGAAGGGCCACACCAGGTTCCTTTCTCCTTCTGTGGTCTTTGGTTGTCGACCACTCTCAAATTGTCCACCTGGGGGCGCTGGATAGCAAGGCTGGGGCCTGAGCTCGGCCAAGCTCTCCTCCCCATCTCCTTCTGAGGGCCCCACCATTCCCTCCCCCTGCCTGCTCACCTGCAGCTCCTCCTCACCCACCCAGCAGCCTGGACAAACCTGCAGGTGTCCTCTTTGGCTCACCTTCCCGTCCTGAGTGTGGGAGGCCAGACCTATGCTGCTCAAGATGGCACTTCCGGCCTCCATCAGGGCCTGGGCATCTGGCTCCCCTACCTTGCAGGCCTCTCACCTGGCCAGCTGGGCCCTTGGCCATGTCCCTGCACCTCTTCCATCTCCAGAAATCCTCCTTTTTCTTCTTCAACTTCACTCTAAAGCCAGGGTTCAAGCAGGACGAGGTGGCTGTGAGCTCATGGGGGCCGCTCCAAGGCTCACAGATGTTCGGCCTTCCCTTCTCCGTGGTGCTCCCCCCATCTCCAAATCTATGACCACCTGTTTCTGAACCTGAGACGCCCAGACCTTCAGCTCCTCGAGAGCAGGCCCGTGAAGGCCTCCTCTGTACAGTGTGCTGAGTGCACAGATAGTACAAGGTCCCCTTGTGGGTAGGGGTGTGTGTCCAGACAGGACAGGGCCTCTGGGGGACAGGTCACCTGGAGATCTGTGGTTGGGTCCTCCGCTCCTGCCATTCCCAGGACTGGAAGTGGACTGTGGGACTTGGCTTTCTGCTAACCAGACCAAAAAGCGGACCAAGAACCCAGAGAAGCCAGGCCCTATTTCACACAGATGGTCACTTGTGTGGGCTGGCCTGCCCAGGGTTGCCACTGAGGGGCATGGGAGGCCTTTGGGCACAAGCCCAACACCATTCTGTGCGAGGCACTTCCGGGTTCACTGAGCAAGCTCTTTGCCACTCCCCTTGGTGTGCAGGCGTCCCACTGGGGCTGGGGTCATTTAGCACTATGTGGACATGGCATTAACTCATGTTAATTAGTTCTCGCCCATGGTGAGAAAGTTCCTGCCTTTTCAAGTCTCTTTCCAGCTTCCTGATTATGTGGAGAGAAAGCCTCCGTTCAGTGGATGGCTTTTATGGCTCTGGTAGGGCGCCCTTTTCATCAAGGAAAGAATAGCACCCACCCCACTCCACCCCTACCCACCGCAGGGCTCTGAGCAACAGTATCCAGCTAGAATTTAATCACATTATTTCCATTGTGCTTATCTTTATGGTTACTTTCTATTTCTGGTAAGTGATACTTGCTCTCTACTTAGGATGACACAAGGGTTTATTTTTTTTTCCCCCCAAGGAAAACAGTGAATCAATTCAAGGACATAACAGAAGAGGTAGGACTCAGATGGAACAGACCTCTCAGAATGCCTTCTTTTTTTTTAAGATTTTATTTTTATTTATTCATGAGCAACAGAGAGGCAGAGAGACACAGGCAGAGGGAGAAGCAGGCTCCCTGCAGTGAGCTTGATGTGGGACTCTATCCCAGGACCCCGGGATCACGCCCTGAGCCAAAGGCAGACGCTCAACTGCTGAGCCACCCAGACCAGACAGACCAGAAGGACATGGTCCCAGATCCATGTCCTTCTTAACACGACCCTGGGAGGTCCCCCCTCACAGAGGAGAAAGTCCAGCCCACAGACGTGGTATGTGGCACGTCATCCTCTCCGCACTGCAAATGGGGAAACAGACTCCAGCTGAGTGATGCACCTAAGGTCACAGAGCCAGTGGGTGGGTGGAGGGTCTGGACCTTGAACCCAAGTCCATCTGACACTGGGACCTGTGTTTTTTCCTTTGCATAGCTTCCAGTATGATGAGAATCTGAATCCTTCTGAATCCTGAAGGCTGACTCCTTGGGAATCCACCCTCAGGATTCTCTCTCTCTCTCTCTCTCTCTCTCTCTCAATCATTTCTTGTTCCATGATGTTCCTTGTTGGTGCCATAGTGAGAAGCATGGAAAAAGGCCCACATTGCAAGATCACAGCCAGCTCTGGGGTGACTCATGCCTTCCTGTGAGCCTCAGGGAACAGAGCTGTTAACCCTGCCCATATCCCACATAGGGCTGTTGTGTGGGTCCTAGGACCTCACTGTGCTTCCCTCCTCTCCTTCACATGGGGTCTCTGTGTCCTCATAAAGTACCTGGAGCACAGGATGCCGTCATGTAGTCAGCTCTGTGACCTCCACAATTAGGAGCATGGACAGACCATGGACGATCAGTTACTGAGGCAGTTCGCTGAATTAGAGAGCCCTGAGCAGCAAGTGGCACCTGTGTGCCTTCAACAGTTTGCTTAGACATGTGTGAGGGGACATCCCCTCAGAATCTGTTGGTGAGGACCCAGACCCTTCTGAGCCTGGGGCTGCTGCTGGAGGTGGGATCGCGCTTCTCATGTAACCCACTCCCATCAAGCAGCACCTGTGACTTACAGGAGTGGCCCCCAAAGTGGAGCGAGACCCTCCAGAGGTTCCACAAGCCATGTGCACTCAGGGCCCTTCCAGATTTTGAGGACTTCCTCCCCGTATTGAGGAGCCAGCCCATTCACCTCGTTTGCAGAAACAGCTTAAGCAACTGGCTTCTATCACTAACTGCGGGATTCGAGTTCATTCTCACGGAAACCACTATACTTTTTCTGTTTTGCCCTCAAGTTTCAACAGCTTACATAACAATTACACTAGGGGTTACAATCTCCAGGATAAAACGGCACATACTGGTTTGAAGACAAACCATCTGGATCTCTCTCAGTCAAGTGGGGGTGACCTTGAGAGAGGCCAGATTGCCACTCCGGGCACCCTGTGGGCATGGAGAGATGGGGCACCAGTGAGGGGAGCAGACTCTACCTGTGTTTTGTGTCACCTGTAGGGACTCTGGAAGCCTCTTCATAGCCAAACGGGGATGGCACCTGCCCTGCATCTCCCAGGCCTTGTACATAAACACGTGTCCCCAGTGGTCTCCACTCCTGGTGTCCAATAGTTGTGCCAGCACACTCGCCGGCCCCCTCCCCTCCTCACACACCAGGACCCCTCCACCCACCCAGAGTGGTGGCCCTTTATCCTTTTGCTCCATTTTCATCCTGCACCTGGTCACTGAACATCTCTGGGGATTGATGGGGTACCTGCCCCATTACTGAGTTTCATGGAGCCCCATTCTTTTCTTTCTATCAAGGCTGGGACTTGGGTGAAGTAAGAGAGGGACACCCCTCAGGCCCCAAGTTGAAGGGGGGGCGCCCAGAAGCAGGAATCAAGACAAACAACCCAATTAATAGTGGGCATAGGGTCTGAAGAGACATTTCTTTGAAGAAAATATGCAAATGGTCAACAAGCCCATGAAAAGAGGCTCAACATCACTAATCATTAGGCAAAGGCAAATCAAAAGCACACTGAGATACCATCTCACAGCCACTAGATGGCTGCAACCAGAAAGACCAGCGATGACAAGTGCCACCAAGGATGTGGAGCAGTTGGAGCCCTCCAACATTGTCGGTCAGAATGAAAAATGAGGGGATTCCTGGGTGGCTCAGTGGATGAGCATCTGCCTTTGGCCCAGGGCGTGGTCTTAGAGTCCCAGGATCGAGTCCCACATCAGGCTCCCTGCATGGAGCATGCTTCTCCCTCTGCCTCTCTCTCTCTCTCTCTCTCTCTCTCTCATGAATAAATAAAATCTCTTAAAAAATAAATAAAAATAAAAATAAACCAGAATGGGAAATGGTGTAGCCACTTTGAAAAACAGTTTGGTGGTTCCTTAATAAGGTAAACACAGAATTACCCCAAGGTCCAGTAATTCCACTTATAGGTATATTCCCCGAGAGGAATGAGGACATATATCCACACAAAAATTTGCACACAGATGTGCATAGCAGCATTAATCATGATAGCCAACAAGGGCAGATAACCTAAACATCCATAAACAGATGAATGAATGAATAAAGCATATGTCCATACAATGAAATGTGTTTAGCCAGGCCAGACCTTGGTTTCTTTTTCTTTTTTTTTTTTTTTTTTTTTAGATTTTATTGATTTGAAAGAGAGAGAGAGGGAGGGAGAGACAGAGAGAACATGAGCAGGGGGGAGGGGCAGAGGGAGAGGGAGAAGCAGGCTCTCCGCTGAGCAGGGAGCCTGACATGGGGCTGGATCCCAGGACCCCAAGCAGACACTTCATGGACTGAGCCACCCAGGTGTTCCCAGACCTTGGTTTCTATGCCATTCTCTGGTAAAAAGGAATGGAAGCTCCTTGGAGAAATGGCTGATTCTGGGACTAAAACATAATCTGTACAAGATGAGCCTGGATCACCTCGTAGTGCCAGGAACTACAGACGCGCTTAAACATACACATGCTGTGTGCTGAAGGGGCACAGGCCAACAAAAATTACCAATGGGCCAAAGCCGAAATGATCTGAGTGAAAGAAGGAAAAAAAGAAAAAGAAAAGAAAAGAAAAGAAAGAAAAAGAAAGAAAGAAAAGAAAAAAGAAAAGAAAAGAAAAAAAGAAAAGACAAGACCCAAATATAGCCATGAGGGATGCCTGGGTGGCTCAGTGGTTGAGTGTCTGCCTTTGGCTCAGGTCGTGATCCCGGGGTCCTGGGATCGAGTCCCACATCGGGTTCCCCATGGGGAGCCTACTTCTCCCTCTGCCTGGGTTTCTGCCTCCCTCTCTGTGCCTATCTGAATAAATAAATAAAATCTTAAAAAAATATATATATATATATATATGAGTCCATATTGATAGAAATAGATGATTGACTAAATAAATAAACAAGGGAGAGGGGACAAATCTCCCAGGCAGGAGGATTCCAGATAGCTTATGTAGATGCCCCAAGGAGGTGAGCAGAACTGCTCAAGTGAGGTGGTGAACAGAGGCTTCCTCCCAGAGTACAGATGATCTGACTGGATCTTTCCAAGAACTCCATGAGGTGCACACCAGATTATCTCCATTTTACAGATGAGGACACTGAGCCTCAGAGCGGCCAAGCTCCAGGTCACACGGCTAGTCAACAGGGAGCTTTTCAGCAACACCTTGAGGGAGTCCTGGCCTGTTCCCCGCTGTGCACCCTTGTATCTCACAGGGGGTGAGGGGTATACTTGGTGCTCAGTAAAACTGTCAGATGAGTGAAGGAGGGAGAGGACAGAAGCAGAGATGGAGAGATTGCATTAGTGACCAGGTGCTACCTGGAGCCACTGCTGTGGGGCTGTGTGACTCTGGGCAGCTTCTGGACCTCTCTGAGTCTGTCCCCATCAGTGAGACAGCAACAGGCTTTCCTGCCTCATCAGTTGATGTGAGGATAAAGTGAGGTCAGTGGTGTGTACTGGATATGAACCTCACTCCATGCACACAGTTGGACAAGAAACTCTGACTTCTGTTTTCTCAAAGGCAGTTTCTGTGTCTAAGCCCTCATTCTGCCAGACGGGCAGGAAACAAGCTCAGCTCTGGAGTCTCAGGAGTTTCGGGGCGGGGACCAAGGGTAGGGGGCTGGCCCACTGGTTTTTGCTAGAATGCCTGTCTTCACAAAACAGCATAGGCTGGCTGAAACTCCTCGCTGCCTCCTCATCCCTATAGGGCCCATGTGCTTTTCTTTTTTTTTTTTCTAAAGACTTTATTTATTTATTCATGAAAGACAGAGAGGCAGAGACACAGGCAGAGGGAGAAACAGGCTCCATGCAGAAAGCCTGATGTGGGACTCGATCCTGGGACTCCGGGATCATGACCTGAGCCAAAGGCAGTCACTCAACCACTGAGCCATCCAGGGGTCCCCTTTTCTTTTTTCCTAAAGATTTTATTTATTTATTCATGGAAGACACAGAGAGAGAGGCAGAGCACAGGCAGAGGGAGACCCATGGGCTTTTCTAGGGAGACTACCCTAGTCTGTTCTCTGGCATTGTGGCCGGACCACTCGGGAAGCAGATGCAGTTAGAAACATCTCATCCTGTCATGCAAGAACCAAGCAAAGGTGGAAGTGGAAACTCAGCCTGACACCCAGTATGACCTCCCACCAAGCTCTGGATCGCAGCATGGGGTAGAGTAGGGGCATCTCCCAGAGGGGGCACCTCTCTCTAACACACAAAGCATCCTATGGGCCAGGAGTCATGGGGGCTGGGAGCAGGTCATCTCCACACCTCCCTTGGCCTCCTGCCACTTGCCCCAGTCCTGGGTCTACCTGGAAAAAGGTAAAATAAGGACTGGGAGCCTTATTTTTTTAAAAAAATATTTATTTATTCATTCATTCATGAGAGAGACAGAGAGAGACCGAGACACAGGCAGAGGGAGAAGCAGGCTCCCTGCTGGAAGCCTGATGCAGGACTCGATCCCAGGACTCCGGGATCAGGAATGATGCAGGACTCGACCCCAGGACTCGAGGATCACGCCCTGAGCCCGCGCAGACGCTCAACCACCGAGGCACCCAGACGCCCCCGGTCGAGGAGCCTTTATCCCTCTGCGCGATCTCACGGAGCTCTGTCCATGCTGGGAGTCCTCTCCCTACTCCAGACAGGCTGCTGGCTTTCGGCCCCGCCCTTCCCCGGGACGGTGAGCACCGAGAAAAGGAAGGAGGAAGACACAGGGGAAACCAGAGAGAAAGCAGAGCCCAGATCAACGTCTCGGATGCTATCTCTCCGCAAAGACAAAGCGCCTGGCGCCGGTGGCGCCCGGCTTCTTCCTCCGCATCAAAGCCCGCAGCCTTCCCAGGTTCCCAGAGCACCCTCCCATCCTCTCCGTGCCCGGGTCACACGGCCGGTCAGGCATGGGGGTCTGCCCGGCGCTCGGACCAGCGGTGACCCCAGCGGGTGGCAGCCAGCTCACTTCCCCTGCCCCGTGGTCACAGGCCCGCGGACCTGACCCCTGGGGACCCTCCTGCGCGCGCCTCTCACCAGCCGGTGACTCCAGCGGGAGGTACCGCCCACCCCCGCCTGACCCCGCCCCCTCCCGAGAATGATTGGCTAGGGGGCGGGACCGGACACAAACTGGACCAATCAGAGTTCCAGTACCCAAAGATGGACAGACGCCCGCTCTGGGTCCTTCCTAGGATTTCTTCCCTAGGACCAGCCCCGCTGGGGAGCTGGAGGCTCACCTGTGTGGGAAGATGCCGCCTCTTTGACTTGGGGAGCCACTCAAGGGGCCTGTAGGAGAGTCCTTCCTGTTTGGCTGGTTTGAGTCAGGATTCTGTGCGGGCGGGGCCGCATCACACGCGCTGAAGGCCTGGACCCTGAAGCCCCTCCCCACTCCCCCACCCCCCACCCCCTTGCTCGCCAGCTGTGTTACTTTGGGTGTGTTGCTAAATAGCGCAGGACCTCAGTTTCCCCAAGTGGAGCCCACACTGGCTTACTGTGGGGACCGAGTTATAACAGCCCCTGGCACCCAGGAAGACCTCGATCTGGGTCCTACACCTTCTGAGACCCTCGGTGCCTCCCACGGGGGTGCCTGTGGCCTGCCAGCGTGTCCAGCAGGGGAGCCTGAGTATGGTTTACCTCCTTTCTGCGGAAGGTCCGACGCTGACTTTCCATGATGATCGAGGCTGCAAGTGTCAGCCCTAGCTTGCTGGGGCCCAGTGTTGTCACATGTGTTACAGCAGGATGGCCTTCCATAGCACATGGCCCAGGTCCCAGGGGTGGCTCGGATGGACTCAGAATTGCCTCCTCTCTCACTGGCTAACTTTGCTTTGGGGTGCAGCTCACCGCTTATGGCACCCACAGCAGTGCCTGAACAAGTGCTGGAAAGTGCTCCGGAAGGGTGGAGGTTGTCATGCCCAGGTGCCCAGCTCCTGCTCCCAAAGGGTAGCTCCCCTCCCAAACGGCTCTCACTCCTACACAAATAGCCTTCAGCCAGGCTTGTGCCATCCGGCTGGGTTGGGACAGATCCACCCAGATCTGTGTGAGTCTGGGGGTGCTCACAGCTGGGACTCGAGCTGGAAGTATCCTGTCTGCTGTCAACAACTGGGCTATGCCAAGGAGAGAATAAGGAATGGCCCTATCAGGGGTTGAATCATGTCATCCAAAAAGATAGATCCATTTGGAACCTTGGACAGTGACTTTATTTGGAAATAGATCTTTGCAGATGTAATTATTAAAAGATTTCAGGATGAAATCATCCTGGATTTAGGGTGGGCCCTGATTCAAATGGCTGGTGTCCTTATAAGAAGAGAGGACACAGACTGTGTGAAAGTGGAGGCAAAGACTGGACTGATGTTGCCACAAGCCAAGAAACACCAAAGATGGCAGGCAACCATGAGAGGCGTAGAAACTTCTTTCTTAGGGTCTCCAGAGAGAACCACACTTGATTTCAGATTTCTGGCTCCCTGAACTGGGAAAGACTATCTTTCTGTTTAGGGAAGGTGGCCATCCTGTCGTGATTTGTCACTGCCGTGCTAGAAAACTCCTACCGGCTCACGTGGATGCCCACTGACAGTTTGGCTGCATTACTAGGAAGCTCTGAACTTTGCTCTCTCTTTGCCCAGGCGCTTGCATGTCTAAGCATGAATCTTTAGGAAATAATTGGGACAATGCAAGGATGTACAAGCAAGGGTGTTCCCCACAGTTTCGTCCGAAGTGGTGAGAAACTAAGAAAGAACTAGACACCCGTAAATGGAGCTTGTCAAATAAATGACTGCCCTCCACAAGACGGAGCACCAGGCGACTGTTACACATCGTCATGTGTTTAACGTCCAAAGAGGTTATGTAGTCATAGATGGAAAAAAAAATTTCAAAACAGTCTATCTGCACAAAACATATTCACCGTAGGAAAAGATTGCTAAACGGACTGCATTAAAATTGAGAACTGCTGATCACCAAAATACAACATTAAGAGGCTGAACACCAGTGCCAGTTCTCCCACTAACTGACTAGCAGACCTTGGGTGAACTATCTCAACCTTCTGTGCCTCCGCTTCTCACCTATCAAATGGGGAGACTGTCTTCATGGGGTTTGTTCCAGTTAACTATTCTTGTGTAACCAACCCCTCTGAAATGCAGTGGTGTAAAACAGCAAGTTTTCTCACTTATGTGAAATTAGAACAGGGCTTGCAGGGGGGTGGCTCAGCTCTGCTCAATGGGGGGGAGAGAGGACCTGCTTCCCAGATGGCATACTCGCATGGCTGGCACGTTGGTGCTGAGCTGAGGGTCGGAGGCCTCGCTTCCTCTCCATGGGGGCTTCTCTGCGGGCTGCTAGCATGGTGGCACCGCCGCCACCACCACCCCGCCCACCACCAACGATAGAGTGTCACCTCAGCCGTATTCTATTGGTCAAGAAATCATAGGACCCAGATTCAAGGAGAGGGGACCCAGGCCCCCATCTTTCAATGGACAGGATATCAAGAATTTACAGACATGTCTGAAAACTGCCAGAGGGCTGCAATGAGGATTAAGTCAAATCAGGTAATCACAGTATCAAAAGGTCATCCATAGATGGCTTGGTAAATAGAAAGAGAGGGGGCACCTGGGTGGCTCAGTGGTTGGGTGTCTGACGTCTTTGGCTCAGGGCGTGATCCTGGGGTCCCGGGATCGAGTCCCATATCTGGCTCCCTATGGGGAGGCTGCTTCTCCCTCTGCCTGTGTCTCTGCCTCTCTCTCTGTGTCTCTCAGGAATAAATAAATAAATGATCTTTAAAGAAAAATAAATAAATGGAAAGAGAGAAAGAAACTGGCAAAGGGAAAAGCCTGGCAGACATGGCTGAGCCAAGTGATCGAAGCTAGCTAGCATCGTAGAAATGGAATAAACCAACATTCTTACTGCTTCCTAAAGACACTTCTGCCTCAGGACCTTTGTACTGGCTGTTCTCACTGCCTGGAGTGCTCTTTCCCCAATTATCCACAGGGCTTGCTTGCTAACTTCCTTCCAGTTTCCACTTCAATGTCATCACCTCAGGAAGACCTCGCTGACCCCTACATAAAAGAGGTACACCTACTACTACCTCTTTCCTGGCCCTACTCTGCCTTTCCTTTTCCACCTGACATTCTATATCTATTTGTTTGTTTCTGGTGTATTCTGTTTTCCCCCACTAGAATGTCAGGTCTCCAAAGGCATTTTTCTCTTGCTCACTGTTGGACCCTCAGCACCAAGAATGATGCCTGGAACATAGTAGGTGCTTGGTAAAGATACGAGGAATGAATAAGTGAATCTGGCGGTGGCAGGCCAGATGTCACCTCCTTCATGAGGTCTCCCTTGATTTCACCCCGAGCTGGGGTCCCCCCCCCACTGTTTCCAGCTTGTTGCTTATGTGTGTCTCTGGGGACTGAGCCACATTCATCTCTCAGGTCCCGCCCTGGCTCTCGGTGTGCCATAGACATGCAGGTAATCGTGCTTCTAGGTCTCTTTTCCGCCTGTCCACAGATCCAGCTTTGCGATGCAGGTGTGCATCTGGCATCTCAGTTAATCCCCAACACAGCCTCTGAGAGATGTGTGATGGTCCCTGTGTGCAGATGTGGCCCAGAGAGGAATGGTGGCTGTCCAAGATCGGGCAGCTGGTTGGGGCAGAGCCAAGCCTAGAACTTTGGTCTCCTGCTTCCCAGGGAGCAAACTGTAGGAGAATTACATCCTGTGTGGGCACCTCGGGAGGATCTTAGAACCCGCTTCACCAGAGGTTGCAAATCCCTTACCTGAAGGGCCTCCAGACTGTGAGCTGATTACAGTGAGAGCCTGGGATTTGTCACAAGCAGCCAGAAATCTTGGGTTGGCAATTAATTCAAATGAAGCCAAAACTCAGAACAGATTCTTCTGTGGGCTGGATGCCATCCTTTGGCCAGCAGTCTGGAACCTTTGTTCTGTCAAGAATCTATCTAAATTCTATAGGATCTTGTATTTTATAGGAAAGGAAATAGGCCCAGAAAAGGGAGTGATTTGCCTAAGGTCACATGGAAAGAGCCAAGATTTGACTATCTCTGGTCTAGAGAAGGCAGTATTTGGGGGGGGGGGGGGGTGGCAGTGACACAGAGTCCTCCACCCTGAAGTTAGTCCCTGCCATTCACTGTAGGGCAGCCCAGGGCAACAGGGAAGAGGAAAAAAAATAGATGCTTAATTCCAGGGCCAGGAGGCCATGGGGAGAACAGAGTTTCAGAAGCAAGTAGATCTGGGTTCAAACTCCAGCCCAAACCCCCATCAGCTGCAGGACATGTGATCTCAGGCAAGGTTCTTCCCTCTCTGAGCCACACCTCTCCTCTGTAAGATGGGGACAGGATGCCCTGGGTAAGGGGTGACTTGCTCTCAAGCTCGGCTGTCCCAGGGCTCCTTCGCCCACCCCGTTCTACTGGCATATGGGTTTTGGACCACCCCCTGGGCCGGGACTGTCTTCAAATACTCCTCCTGTGCTTACCACATACAGGACACACCACACCAGTTGCTGTGTCATCACCTTCCCTGTTGCACACATGAAGATTGTGCTAGAGCAGGCTGCTTGGTTTGCAAAGAGGCCTCAGCAGAACAGGCTTGGTGACCCTGGCGCTGACCTCCTGTCCCAGTGCCCCCTCCCCATCAAAGCAACCAAGCAGGTGCCTAGATTCCACAATTAGGGCTTCAGTCTCTGGCTGGGAAGCCACCCCTTCCCTGCTGCTCCCCCCACTTCCCAACAACCTCTCTCTTCAGATTGCAAATGCCCGAGGAGATTAATATATTAGCTCTCAACAAATCATTTCAGGGCCTCTCCAGACACTCAGCTAGGGATGGGGGTAGACAAGTGGTCTAGCAGGTTTGGGCTTCCCCACTCCAGGAGCTGGGAGACGCTCCCCCCCCCCCCCCCCCCCCCCGCTTCCCGGGGCAGGCAGTCCAGCTAGCTCCTCAGAGGGCAAGAAGGAGCTGGAGGAGGTCATGTGGTCAGGGATGCCCCCCAGACACAGCTCCCCATCCCACCCTAGCCCTGTGTCTTTCCTTCCCTGCCCCAGGGCCACTCTCCCTTCTTGGGCCTGGCCCCTTCTGAACTCCAGATGCTGGACCCCATTGCCTCTCGGGCCTTCGCTGCCCCCTCCTGCAGCCCCCCAGATTCCCTCCCATGCCAGGCCTGAAGCCTCCTGCCTACCTTCCTGATCTGGTGGGCCACAGGCCCCATAAGTCCTGCCTCCTGAATGCTCTTTCACCCCTGACCATTGGCCTGAACCTCCTGGCATATCAGTGGCTGCTGCAACTGCCCCTGGATTGGTCTTTGACCTTCAGCCTTGCTCATTTCTGCTCATTCTCACCACCACCCGAGGGCCAGAGGGAGCTTTATTTATTTATTTATTTACTTATTTTTTAATCTTTAAGTAAACTCTACGCCCAACGTAGGGCTTGAACTCATGACCCCTGAGATCAAGAATTGCTTGCTCTACCAACTGAGCCACCCAGGCGCCTCCAGGGGGAGATTTCTAGAACTGTCTGGCAATGGCTCTCCAAACTTAAGTCCCTTCCTCCAAGGCTGTCATCTGCTCTCCAAAGGGCAGCTCATCTCGGCATTCAAGTCCCGACCAACTTCACCTGCCTCATTTCTTGCATCTGATAACCCCTGCCATGCATGTTTTAATTCCTGGCATCCGAGTTTAAAATCTTTTCATTGGTTCCCTGAAATTAAACTTTTTTTTTTCAAACTTTAGCATTTTTATAGAATCTTCAATCATGTAAGGCACATTAGTGCTAAACAAAGTGTAAGAGGGTAGGGGGTTTCAAATATAAAAACATAAATGAGTAATGTTCACCTTTTCCTCCAACCCTTTTTTCCCCTCCATTTATTGTCATCAGTTGTTCTCTCTGTTTGAGGGTGCAGAAGCTGGCATACCCCAGGAAGGAAAATTGGCAAAATAAGATAACGGAGGACCAAATATTGGGAGTGGAGCGAAAGCAATAGGCATAGCAAGAAATGGACTGAAACTCGGAGGTCAAGAAGGCATAAAGCAAAAAAAAAAAAAAAAAAAAAAAAAGAAGGCATAAAGCAATGAGCAATAAGGCGAGAAGGTAAACCGGGAGTACTGGAAGACAAGGGGAGAGACCTTGGCCAATTCTCCACGGGGTGCCACGGGCCTCCCTGTGGGAAAGAAACATGAGCCAGCCTTTCCTTGCTGGCCATTCTTGTATTTCCTGGAGGCAGCTCCATCATTACCCCTGATCTAATTGTGGGGATATGTGGGGGGCCTCTTACTTGTGGACCCCTGGGTGCAAAGAACCCCTGACCTCATGGCAAAGCCATGTGTAACTTTGCATTATTGCCATCTCTCTCGGTGCCCCCACTGCTGCCCCCTGCCCCCTCTATCATCAGTGATGATAGTGAGGGGTGCCAGAGAATTCCTGGGACACATTAATAGAATCCTGTCCCCTAAGCCTCCAGCCTGCCAGCCCCTCCGAGCTATTTACCTCTGCTGTTGCTAGGGACTCTTCCGCAGCACCAGGTGGTGGCCCATAGGGGTGTTTGAGAGCTCAGGAATGCAGGCTCCTGCGGTCTCCGAGGGGCGCTCCAGTTGCTATCTCGCTCCGGGTCAGACGCGATGGGGGCCCCAAGGCTCCACATCCTCTTTCGCATGGAACTGGAACACTGGAGAGACACGTCGTTGGGGTGCGGCTCCCGGATCCCACACTCATTTGCAACTACTCCACGGGGTGAAGGGGCGTGCCCACCAAGGACATCTTCAATACAAGCCTTGGAGAAAGTTGATCAGGAAAATCTTCGCGAGATGATGTCGAAAACCAGCTAAATGGCCACATAGGCCAGCTCGGTCCGGAGAGAGGACTTGTGCTTCGGCTTTAGAGCATCTTGGCTACTCGAATGAAGCCAGGGACCAACTGCTTCTTTCTAGATTTGGAGTTCTCTTTCTGCGGTTCTGAAATTAAAAATTGAACAGGGTGTCCTATATCTTAATTGGCGACTCTTGTGTCAGTCCAAACATCCCAGACATCATGAGGCTTTATTTATTTATTTTAAAGCTTTATTTATTCCTGAGAGACACACACAGAGAGGCAGAGACACAGGCAGAGGGAGAAGCAGGCTCCCTGCGGGGAGCTGGTGCGGGACTCGGTCCCAGGACCCCGGGATCATGAACTGAGCCGAACACAGACGTTCAACCGCTGAGCCACCCGGGCGTCCCAACATCATGAGGTTTTAGTTCTTAAATCTGTTTAAGTGCTTTATTTGGGACATACTTATACTAAAAAATTATTCATCATTAAGCTGAAATTCGAATTTAATTGGGCACCTTATATTTTTATTTGCCAAACCTGGCAACCTAGGTCCTACACAGTTTATAGGGGTGAGGGGTCAAGGATTAGAGAGCTGTCAAAGATTAGAGAGCCCCAATCTGGACCCTGAAACTCTGCCCAGCAGGCTGCTTGAAAGCCTCCTTTCCAAACTCCTACCCTGGTCCATGGAAGGGGCTGGAGCCCAGAAATTCCTTGGGAGGAGCTGCTCCACTGCTGCCCACGTCTCTCCGCATTCTGGCCTTCAATTTCCTCTTCTATAAAATGAAACTAGAGGTGTCCGGGTGGTTCAGTGGTTGAGCGTCTGCCTTTGCTCAGGTCCTGATCCCGGGGTCCTGGGATCGAGTCCTGCATCGGGCTCCCCTCAGGGAGCCTGCTTCTCTCTCTCCCTATGTCTGCCTCTCTATCTCTCACGAATAAATAAAATCTTAAAAATAAAATAAAATGAAACTAATAGTTTCTCTACCCTCTCAGCCTCTCTCAGGGATCAAACACCTGAGTAGAGTAGTGGATTCTCAGCTAACAGGCCATGCCCAGAAGGCAAATGGGCTTGTGGGGTAGTTTCTGTTCTTTGGCTCCCTAAAGGACCTTCAGGAATGATTAGGACAAAGGTTTTTTTTTTTTTTTTTTTTTTTTTTTTTCTTTCCCCAAAGCACTTTGTAAACCAGTTAAACCACCTTAATGAGAACTGATTCATCCAAGGAGCATCAACAAATGCTAAAACCAATGTGGGGGATTAGGACATTCAATAGTACCTTATTGTAGATAGACCTGGCAGGTAACAACAGGAAAACAGTCTGGTCTCCCGCCCTCTGATCTAGAGGGGACTCAAAAGACCTGCCAAGTAAACTCCATGTTTAACCTGGGATTAGAATGTGAGCCAGAAAAAATAATAGCTGGAGACGACATCACAGGGGCAGCTGGAGCAAGTGGAATGTGGACTGGGGACTAGGTACCAGTGTTGTATGGGTGTTAAATTTCCTGAATTTGATCATTTAACAGTGATATGGAAAAGAATGGCCTTATTCTTAGGACAAATGTGCTGCAGTATTTAGAGACGAAGGGTCACATATCTGCAACTAACTGTCCATGATTCAGCAAAAGAAAACAGAGAGCAAAGAAGGCGGAGAAAAAGAGAAAGAGGTCAAACGATAACAGCTGGTGAATCTGATCGTCCATTGTACTATTCTTTTTTTGGTAAAGATAGATAGATAGATTGATTGATTGATTGATTGATTTCTAGAGCACAAGCAGAGGGAGCAGCAAAGGGAGAGGGAAAGAGAGAATCCCAAGCAGACTCCTTGCTGATTGGGGAGCCCACCTCGGGGCTTACTCTGAGATCATGACCTGAGCAGAAATCAAGAGTTGGACTCTTAAATGACTGAGCCACCCAGGCACCCCTCATTGTACTATTCTTACAATTTCTCTGAACCTTGGGTATTTTTCCAAGTCTGAGGGCACTCAAAGATAAAATATCAGAAGTGGAAGCGGTCTTGAAGACCCAGTGCCCTGTCCCACACCTGCAGCCATCCTTTCTCAGAGGAGGATCCTGAAAGGGGAAGGCCTGAGCCTGTCACACAGTGAATGGCAGTGAAACTTACCTGCTTGGTTTGTGTCTCAAGAACAGGAGGGGGCCACCTAATCAATGTTATCCTAGCTTTTCTCTCTGCTCCCCCACACTGTGGCCACCCTATAGTCCTGCTGCAGAGATAAGCAATTCCCACGGAGTCTGGGTAGAAATCTATCCCTCCTTCTCCAGAGAAACAGAGCCACAACTCCCTCAACCTGCACTGCCTACCACTCCCTTAGAGACATCCCACCTCCCAAGATGCACACAGGATCAGACAGGAGGGGAGAGAGGAGCTCAGAGGAAAGAGGATAGGAATTGTAATAGTGTATTAGCACTACAGAGCTAATAGTGTATAGCAGCAGGCCTGGGGCCTCACTCAGCCATTGCAAGCAGATCTAAACCCCAGGAAGGAACTCTGTGGGGAGTTGAGGCCCAGATCAATAACTGGGCAAAATAAATGCACCAGGACCAGTCCCTTTTCAGGGCTGGGGGCAGCCAGAGGACAGGACTGCTGGGCCTGGATATCAAGCTAGTTGGATGATGTGGATGCAAGGGGTCTCATGATGCTGCAGTTGGCACCATCCAGAGCTTATAAGCAAATGTCCTGACCATCTGGGTGCCCCAAGCAGACAAAATGTGCCTCCAGTTTTGGCTTCAGCTTCAATTTTTGTCTGCTTGTACACCAGATCTGGCCTCCCTGAGGTCATGTGTGGCCAGGGACTGTCACACAGCCAAGCAGGAGCCAACACCGTTTGAGGCCAGGCCTGGGAGGTGAGTCACTTTCTAGGGGAGCTTCCAGATGTAACTAGGAGTTAAATTTCCTTTTGTGCTTTACATACTGAAGTGTGTTAGTGGGTTGAGGTGTTAACACAGGATTTATTACAGTGAGGGCAAAATGCTTCAACAATTTATGTGGATTATTAACAATGTTAATTTTATATACAGAAAAAAAATGAAGAGATTCAAACAGATAAAGAGAAAAGTGGATAGTTAATATGATTTTTTTTTTTTTTTAGTTAATACGATCTTAAGAAAGGGAGTAATAGGGTGATTCAGTGGGTGAAGCGTCTGCTTTTGGCTCAGGTCATGATCTCAGGGTCCTGGGATGGAGCCCCATAACAGGCTCCCTCCTCAGTGGGGAGTTTGCTTCTCCCTTTCCCTACTCCTGCTCTCTCTTCAAATAAATAAAATCTCTGGAAAAAAAAAAAAAGAGGCAGTAATAATGTGATAACCTTAGGAGGAAAGCTATTTCCTCTTTGAGTCTATAAATGCTTCTAATAATTTAAATAATAATATAAGGCTGAAAAATAGATTCCATCTTAATTCTGATTGTGTAAGATTGTTTGCTAGACTAGCGTTTATAGCCTTAATCTAAATGATATTTAACTTTTTGTTTATTTAATGCCATTTAAGGGATGAATCTTTCGAGGAAAAGCCCTGTGTGGGAATTCTTCATGGCCTGTGAGGATCCTGTGAGGATCATGGCCTATAATCAAAAGGAGAAAGCCAAGTTAGTCACCTCCAAATTTCATAAGGAGAACAAACTCCCAACATCACATGTCCACATTTGTGATAATCATCATGATTAAAGAACACGAAGAAGGGCAGCCCGGGTGGCTCAGCGGTTTAGTGCGCCTTCAGCCCAGGGTGTGATCCTGGAGACCCAGGATCGAGTCCCATGTCAGGCTCCCTGCATGGAGCCTGCTTCTCCCTCTCCCTGTGTCTCTGCCTCTCTCTCTCTCTCTCTCTCTGTGTCTCTCATGAATAAATTTTAAAAATCTTAAAAAAAAAATAAAGAACATGAATAAAACCAATAGTGACTGGGGAAAATGAGGAGGTCAAGGGTGATCTTCTTCTCCTAGGGCCTCAGTGGAAGATGCCTGTGGACAAGGGCTCTTGTCCTAAGAAGCACCTACCAGTGGGAAGTTACTTGAAGTCAAGCTTTCTGATTTGATTACTTCCTTTGTAACATTAAAACTGTGATCAGGGACCCCTGGGTGGCTCAGCGATTGGATGCCTGCCTTTGGTTCCGTTCGCGATCCTGGGATCTGGGATCGAGTTCCACATCAGGCTCCCTGCAAGGAGCCTGCTTCTCCCTCTATCTACATCTCTGCCTCTCTCTCTTAGTCTGTGTCTCTCATGAATAAATAGATCTTTAAAAAAATTAATAAAACGGTGATCAATAAGGGGCACTTGGCTAGCTCAGTCAGTAGAGCATGCAACTCTTGATCTCGGGGTCATGAGTCATGAGTTTGAGTCTCTGGTTGGGCATGGAGATTACAGAAGAAAAAAAAAAAGAAGAAGAAGAAAATTGTGATCCGTAAAACTGAAACCATACCTGATTTCTACCTCCATGTTCTGCCCAGCTCCTTCTTTTATTTTTCTTTTTTTCTTCCGTATCATTATTTTTAATGTCCAATGTTTATAATATGAGGGCCGGGGCTGCTTTCTCCTCAAGTTTATAAATTTTCAATTGGCTTGTGAGGCCAATAGGGATACTTCTTCTTGTCTAATTTGGTTTCTGGGAAGACTTCATTCAGGTCCTCAATGGTCATCTGATCAAATGGAATTATGTTCTTCATCTTCTCCAGCTCTTTTTCATATTCTTCAATCCTGGCCTTTGAGAGGGACAAAAACTCAGCACAGCTTTTCACATCTTCTTTTTCCTCAGCATCCACCTGGACAGTGTATTTATCCTCTGGCACAGGAACCTTCAGGGCATTAAACTTCTTCTCAAAGTCATCTACCAAGCCAGCCTTTGCCACATTGGCCTTGTAGTAAGCCCAGTCGATAGCAGGTGGTTTCTCAGGAAGAGTAGCCAACCTGGAGATAAGCATCTCATTCCAGGATTTCAGGGAGTTGGCAATGGCCTTCTGGTTTTGGGGTATGATCTCCCCAAAAGCTACCCAGTCAATGGTTTTTAGAGCAAGTTTTCGCCCAGCCATCTTGAGATCCTTCACCGACCCCGGCGGCCCACAGTTCTGCCCAGCTCCTTCTGCCTGGAAGGCCCAGTCCTTCTCTGCCTGGCCAGCATCACATGGCAGGAATGTGTCACCCTGGCGGTCGGACCAGTCAGACTACCAGGAGCTCACATCCAGGTCCAAGACCATTCCAGGAGGCCAAGCCAGAGAGCCTCCCTCCGGCCGGCATGGGCCTACAACAGAGGAGGTACTAGCTGCTAAATGCATTCATTTGACAAGTATTTATTTATTTATTATTTATTTATTTGACAAGTATTTATTGAGCAACCACTATATGCTAGGCTCCAGGCATGCAGGGGACTTCAAAGCAGAGTCCGGGGCAACTGGGTGGCTCAGTCGGTTAAGTAGACTCCATTTCGGTTCATATCATGACCTCAGGGTCCTGGGATTGAGCCCCATCCGGCTAGGTGCTCAGTGGGGAGACCGCGTGAGGATTCTCTCCCTCTCCTCTGCACCTCCTCCCACTCAGGCTCTCTCTCTCAAATAAACAAATCTTATCAACAACAACAGCAAAGTCCTGCCTCAAGGAGCCTACAGTGTCCTGGGATGCGGAGGGCCTGGGGGCAGCCCTCCCACCCCCCCATGGAACAGGGTGGGGGGCCCTCAGTTCCAGGGAAGCGCCCGGGAGCCCGCGGGGGCGGGGGCGGGCAGGCCTTGCAGCAGTAAGCCGGGCTGGCCCAGAGGCGGGTGGGGGCAGCGCCCAGAGGCAGGGGCCCGCGAGGTCCTAGGACCCGGAGCTAAGCAGCGCGGGGAAGGCGAAGGCGGGTGGAGCCAGCACCGCGGCCGGGCGTGGCCGGTGGTTTCCGGATTTTCTGTTCCGCATCCCACCGAGCGGGGGCGCCCCCCCCGTGACTAACGGGGCCCGGAGCCGGCCCTCCGCCCACCCCCCCGCCGGAGCCCAGGCGCGCGCCGCGGGGAGCCGCCAGTGGCCGGGCGCGGGGTCCCGCCGCCCCCTCCCTCTCCCCGCGGCGGCGTGAGGGGCGGGGCCGCCGCGTGCGCTCGCCCCGCCCCCTCCTCGGGTGACGCGCCGGGGGGCGGGGCCTGGGCGCGGCGGCCGGGCGGTCTCGGCGGCGGCGGCGGCGGCGGAGCGAGCGCGGCGCCACCATGGGGGCCCAGCTGAGCACGGTAGGCGGGAGGGGCGCGGAGACCCCACGCGGCCCCCCAGCCCCTGCCTCGCGGACGCCTGGCTCGCCGCCCCCCGCCCCTCCGTCACCGGGACCCAGCCCCCGCGGCGGGGGGGTGCGGGCGGCGGGGGCCTGGGGCGGGCACCGGGCCGAGGGCGCTGGGCGCCCCGCCCGCCCGCATCCCCCCGCATCCCCCCGCATCCCCCGCCGGTGTCCCGCGCGGTCCCGCCCAGCGGAGGGAGGAGCGGGCCGCGCCGGAGCCCGTGCGGGTGCGGGTGCGGGTGGGAGAGGGCGCGGCGGGGAAAGTTGGAGGGCGAGGCCGAGGGTGTGCGTGAATGTGAGAGCGCACGTGTGTGCCGGGTGGGAGTAGGTGACACGACCGGACGCGGTGTGACGTGTGCGTGTGCAGAGTGCACGGGAGTGTGAACACGCCTCTGCGGCTGATGGAGTGTATGAAGTGACCGGGGTGTGAGGCGTGAGTGTGCATGAGTTTGAGAGCGCATGTGTGTGGCCGAGTGTGACTCTAGGAAGTGGGTGTGGCGTGCAGTGTGAGCCCCAGGCCGGGTGTGTGTGAGTGCACAGGTGTTGGGAGAGGCCGGGTGTGAGAGCACGCCGAGGCGGGAGGGGGTGGAGTGTGTAGGTGATGTGGCTGGAGGGCAGGGTTTGTGGCACCTCCAGCCACAGTGACAGCGCTGCACCCTGTCTCCTGCCCTGCCTGGCTCTGGCTCTCCCATGAACCCTACAAAGCTGGCCGACTTGTGAGCCCCATTTCACAGATGCAGAAGTGCAACACACATTTGGCCACCTGCCCGTGCCTGGCAGGGCCTGAAACTGGGCCTCCAAAGTCCACCACCCTGCTGTCACTTTTGGGTGAGCCCAGGGCCTCCGGCCCTCCCCACAGCCTGCCTCCTCTCCTGGGTTTCTCAAAGGCCCCAGTGGCTGGGCTGGGGGCTGTGCACCTCTGCACCTCGTGGAGGCTGCAGCCAGAGGGCAGCCTCCCACCCCCCATGCGTCCTCTGGTCCCTGGGGCTGGCTGGGCACGGGGAGCAGGCCACAGGGCTGGCGCTGAGGATCAGGCCCAGAGCCACTTGCCCCCGCCACCACCTCCACCCCCGGCGCCTGGGACTTGGAGGGCACCCGCCTCCTCCCTCTGGCTCTGTGAGGCTCCTCCTCACTATGAGGCAAAAGGCCTCTTGGTCTGGTTATTTGCTCATGAAATTGTGGCCCAGCCCAGGACTGGGGGGGGGGGGGGCATTCAGATCAAGGAGCAGCCTTGCCCAGGGCGAACCTGTGGGCATTACGCAGCTTCAGAGTAACGTCCTCATGCCCCTTCATCACACAACCCACTGACCCTCACCCCTGCTTTGTTTTCTTTTTTTAAGGATTTTATTTACCATGATAGAGAGAGGTAGAGACACAGGCAGAGGGAGAAACAGGCTCCATGAGAGAGAGAGAGAGAGAGAGAGAGAGAGAGAGAGAGAGAGAGAGGCAGAGATACGGGCAAGGGGAGAAGCAGGCTCCATGCAGGGAGCCTGACGTGGGACTCGATCCCGGGACTTCAGCATCACGCCCTGAGCCTAAGGCAGGCGCTAAACCGCTGAGCCACCCAGGGATCCCCTGCTCTGTTTTCCCTCAGTGCTTCTCACCTTCATTTGTCACTGCGTCCCCAGCACGTGGCCGCTCCATACATTTTGGCCGAACAGCCAAGGCCCCCTGGTAACCCCCTTGTGAGGGGCAGAGCCCTGTCTGGGAGTCAGGAGAGACTCACCAACTCTACGGCTGCCTCCGTCCAAGAGATGGGCAGAAATTGCCCCTTCCTTGTGTGCCCCGCTGGAATTCCCATTGGCCCAAAATGCCCACAGCAGACCCTAGCTAGGCCTCCTGGTGCACAGGCTCCACATGGTCTGCGGGAGGCTGGCTCGGGCCCTGGGCTCTGGGCACCAGACGTCTTATCTGAGATGTGCAGGCTCTGCAGGAGGCCTCCTCCCATAATACTCCAGGGGGCCCCAGCTGAGGGCTTGGCACTCCAGTCTGCCAGCCCCCTGGGGGGAACATTGAGGGATTGGCCTGCCATCTGGGACTGTGGCTCCCCTGCCCCAAGCACGGCCGTGAGTGCTCAGTGGGCCCTGACAGGTCACCACTACAGGTAGAGTCCCAGGCTTGCCACTACCCCGCCACCCCCACCCACCCCCAGCAGCTCTGTGCCTAGTCTGTGGCCCTCACCCTGGGGCCAGGAAAGCAGGGCTGCACGTCCTCTGCTGAGAGCAGCTCTGCTGTGCACCTGCTCCTCCTCCTGGGTTCCCCTCCCCCACAGTTCTGAGCCAGGAGCCCCCCCCCCCCAGTTGCAGAACTTCCTCCACTCCCTCCCACTTCCTTCCACTTCCTGAGAAGGGGACCAGGAAGGAGGGGGACATTCAGATTCCAGCAGGATAGCTGGTGGGCGACAGGCAGGTAAGCCTCCACACAGGGAGCTGGCACCTGGAGAGGGTAAGCCTGCCCACTCAAATCTAACCTGGGTGGAGTGGAGGCCACGGTCCCAGTAGGGAATTACAGGGAAGGGTGAGCAGTAGGGCTGGGTGCCCTCTGTGGGGTAGCAGGGCCCCTAGGCAATGGTGGGGGGGGGCTCCCTGGAGACATCCTGGGACTCTGGCTGACCCCATTTCCTCTCCCCGTTCTGTTAGCAGAGGTGAAGAAAGGCAGGTGGTGGGTTCCCCAGTGGGCAGAGCATGGCCTGGGGGGCGTCAGGTCAAGGCCTGGAAGGCAGCTCTCCCCTAGACCTCCGAGTGGCTGTGGTGACATGGTTTTGTGTACATACGTACGTGTGTGTACGTGAGTGTGTGTGTACGAGGCAGCTTGGCTGAGGAGGAGCTGGGGTGGGGCATTGGCTTCAGCCTTCTGCTTGCTGTTTACTCTGCCCACTGCGTTCAGGGGTGGGAGTGGTGCTGTGGGCCGGGAGTGGGGTGCAGAGTTCCTCCACCCCCAAGGCGTGGGAACGGGGCATCCCTGCCCTCTGTGAATCTGGTAAAGGCTTCAGTTTTCTGGAGATGAAGACTTTACCTTTCCACTATACCCTTTCCTCTGTGTCTTGTCTTCCTCACCGCTTGAGCTCCTCAGGGGCAGAGTCCCCTGGCTTGCGTCCCCCGAATCCAGCACGAGCCCTGGTAGGTGTGCTCACTGGGGTTTATGGCCTGAAGGACTAACTGCCCACAGCTGCCTCCCCAAATAGGAATTTGTACGTATGCAAAGTCCACCTCTGCTTCTCTCTTGGCCACATGGTGCCCGCGGGCACGGAGAGGCAGTCTTGTATGGTGACTCAGTGCGTGGACTGGAGCCAGGTGCCTGGGTTCAAATCCTGGCCCTTGGGCCAGGTCTGTCACCCGGGCCTGTGCTTCTTCACCTGGAATGGGAGCGGTAATAGCTCCCGTCTCCCAGGCTTCGGGATTATGTGAGATAATTATGAGCAAAGCAGCTGTAGGTTGCTCTGCGGAGCCCAGTTATTGGGAGTGGAGACTGGAAGGAAGGCTGACATTTATCAACTGCCCACGTGAGCAGCTCCTTCCGGCCATGGCACTGAGCCTACCATACCTCTGGAAGGTGGGTGTGCCTAACAGGATCGAAGCTAGGGCCCTAACCACCTTGGCCTGTGCTCTGTGGAATGAACAGGGTAAGCTGGTGCCCTGTGCTTGCCTGGGAGGGATCTGGCCTCTTGCCCTGGTTCCTGAAACTTCCAGACAAAATAAAAAGAGCCAGAGAGAGACCTCGGGGGATGGGGGTTGTTGTTTTCCCTTCACAAACTTATCCGCAAATATTTACTCATTGTCTCTGCTCTGTGCCCTGGGGGTGCAGTGGTGATGAGACACAGATGCCCCCCACCCTTCTGGGGCTTCTGCTCTAGGGTCTGCCGTTTTGTGTCAGCTGTGATCACACATGGGCGCTGGCCTAGGCATTTGAACCTAGGCTGCCATCCAGGGTACCCGAGGCTGGTACCGGGCATCCGGAAGGTCTGTAGGAGGGCTGCAGCCCATGTTCAGGACTTGCCCTCAGAGCTGTCGACTTATGAATCTTTTTCATAGTCAGTGTTGGCGGGCTTGGGGCAGGTGAGAGAGAAGTGACAGCAAATTGGGAACCCAAGCCCAGACTCCACCCTGGGCCTCAGTTTCCTCGTTAGTCAAATGAAGAATGCAGTCAGCCTGTCTCCCACGGCTGTGGGGCAGTGAAGCAAGGGAAGGTTCTTTGCCAATTATGCTAGGAGCTGCAGGCCAGGGGTCTTACATTATTAACTAAACTTGGCTCTGCACTTAAACAGCTGCGCTGGGGAAAAATAAAACTCCAGGGAGCACCAAACACGACTCCCAACTGGTTCTGACCATTGTGTCAGTTCATCTCCAGGACTCCCTACTATGGTGATTTCCTGCAAATGTAACTCCACTTTCTCCCTAAACAGCGTTCCCAATGGATATGGCTTCTCTGATTGACACGGAGGGGCCCGTAGCAGAGCATCTGCAGAATCTCCTCACCCCACGGAGTTTGCTGAGGGGAGCAGGGGCTGCGGAATTCTGCTGAAGGCCTGATTAGCCAGGGAGGGGCCAGCCAAGGAAGATCTGACATTTGAACTGGGCTCTGAAAGTTGAATAGCAGTTTCCTGTTTGGATAAGGGAAGAAGAAGGGCATTTGGGGCAGAAAGAAGAGGATGCAAAGGCCAGGGGCAAGAAAGACACTTGGCCAGAGTTGTAGCCATGTGGGAGGGGCCTTGAATGTGGGCAGTAGGCAGCCGTTGTGAGTGTTTGAGGACAGAGTGGGCGCCCTGCCGGTCTGGCAGTTGGGGCCTCACCGTGGGAGGCAGGATATCGGAGCGTTGGAGTGAGTGGGATTTGGGCCTTGGGCTCTGTGGCTGGGGCACAGCGAGGGCACCTGTCCTGGGAGGTGGCTTAGGAAGAGCTAGACAGGCCTGGGGCTGGGTCTTGGCTTCACTCCGACTTCCTGTAGGATCATACGCGAGTCAGTTATCTGAGAAACAGGGACAGTAATATCCCTTGTGAGTGTGGTCTTCTGTGGATTGGCTTTAGTGCGACTTGGGGCAAGATACAGACCTTCTCTGGGTCTGTTTCCTCATCTGTAAGCTTGTGATAATAATCACGGCACCTATGGCCCGAGGTCGAAATGAGGATCACCCCAGGTTGCTCACATCCCATTCTCGGAGCATTGCCAGCTTGGAAACGTTAGCCTTATCTGCTGTGTGTGTGGCCTTTCCCATCTTCCTGTCTTTCCCCCCAGCCCTGGCTGGAACCATCCTCTTGTACTGGAGGAAGGCCGGGGCCTGGAGAGGCTGAGAATCTGTCCTGAGATCCTGAGCTGGGGTTTCAGACCTGGGCCTCCCGAGCCCTGAGCCCAGGGCTGCCAACCAGGCCCTTTAATGGGACCCAGGGTAGGGGAAACACTGAGTGGTCCCTGGGATACGGTGGGTGCTGGATAAATGGGCAGCGGCCCCGCCCCGCCCCGGCTGTGTGATGGGTGGGGCTGGAGAGGGGAGGCCTGGCAGGCTCCCGGGGGCCTTTCCTTCAGACCCATTAGTCACAGAGCAGAGCTCTAAAACGGGCCTGGAGGCCCTGCCTGGGAGAGAGGCACATTGTTCTGAGCCCAACAAAGGGCCGGTAGCCATAGCCACGACAAGGAAGCGTCAGGGCCGGTTTGGGGAACCCGACCAGGCCTGCCCTGGGATCTCTGTGTCTGCCCCTCCTTCACCTGGGTATCCCATCTCCCCGGTGGTAGAGGCCCACTGAGGGAAGCAGGAAAAGCCCCTGTGTGTGCACCCGTGTTCTTCTGTGATCTGGGCACCCCGTCTCACCTCGCATCCGGGCTCCCCCGGGGCAGAGCAGTAGCTCTTATCTCTCTTCTGCAGATGAGAACACTGAGGCTTCAGAGAGGCCTCGGGTACTCAGCCAGGGCACCCTACCTGGGTTGAGAGAAAGTGCACGAATCCCGGCAAGGCTTATGGGAAGCCAGGGAGCAGCGGGTGGGCCTTGAGAGGTAAGGGTCTTCTCACCCAGCCCTGAATAGAGCAGGGAGCCACTTCCAGGTCAATGCTCTGCAGAACACACTACCTCAAGAAGCCCACAAAGGAAGCAGAGAGGCCTCCATGCAAGCCAAGAGCTTGGTTCTGAGCTTCCTGGCAGCCAAGACAAAAAGAGGAACTTGTAGGATTATGATAAGGTGAACACATGATCATTTGCTGAGAGAACTAGAGTCGGGGAGGTGTACTACTGATGGTTGGATGGAGAACAAAATGTGAGACAGCTTTCTGGAGAAGCAGTGTTTTGTGTGGACTTTGGATCTCAGCCTCTGGACCACCAGTGTGTGAGCTACTCCCTACCCCACCCCCACTTTTTTTTTTTCTGAAATAACTTCAAACTTACAGTAAAGTTGCAATCACGTATGAAGAACTCTTGTATACTTTTTACCCAGATGGACCCGGTGTTAACATTCACTATATTTGCTTTATGGTGTGTGTGTGTGTGTGTGTGTGTATCTTTTAACTATTTGAGAATAAGTTACAGCTACGATGCCCCTTTGCCCTTAAATACTTTAGTGTGTATCTCCTAAGAACAAGGACATTCTGTTGCCTAATTACAGAGCAGTGATCAAATCAAGAAAGTAACATTGAGGGGCGCCTGGGTGGCTCAGCGATTGAGCGTCTGCCTTTGGCTCAGGGCGTGATCCCGGAGTCCTGGGATCAAGTCCCACATCAGGCTTCCTGCGTAGAGTCTGCTTCTCTCTCTACCTATGTGTCTGCCTCTCTCTCTGTGTCTCTCATGAATAAATAAATAAAATAAAATAAAAAAGAAAGTAACATTGATGCAATGTTCTTATCTAATCCATGGGCCTTAATTCAGATTTCACCAGTTGTCTCACTGTTGCCTTTTATAGGGGCACCTGGCTGGCTCAGTCGGTTGAGCATCCAACTCTCGATTTTGGCTCAGGTCACGGTCTCGGGGTCGTGAGACTGAGCCCCCAAGGGTCAGGCTCCTTGCTCAGCAGGGAATCTGCTGGAGATTATCTCCCTCTCCTTCTGCCCCTTGCCTGGTGCCCTCTTTCTCTGTCTCTCAAATATTAAATAAATCTTAAAAATATATATATATTGCCCTTTCTAACTATTTTATTTCTGGCCCAGGATTTAATCCAGAGCCACACATCACATTCCGGTGCTGTCTCTTTGGCCTCTCTATTGGTTTCCCAGGACTATAAAAGTCACCACAAACAAGCATAAAACAGCAGACATTATTCTCTCACAGTTCTGGAGGCCAGAAGTCTGAAATTAATGTGTTGGCAGGGCCATGCTCTCTGAAGTCTCGGGGAGGGTCCTTCTTGCCTCTTCCTGCTTCTGGTGGCTGTCAACAATTTTTAGCTTCCTTGGCTTGTGGCCACTCACTCCAGTCTTTGTCTCTGTCTTCATGTAGCCTCTGAGTCTTCTTTCTCTTATAGGACATTTGTCATGGGGCTTAGGGCCTGCCAGGATAATTCCAGGTGATCTCCTCTGAAGATTCTTGGTTTGGTTGCATCTTTATAAAGACCCTTTTTCCAAGCAAGGTCACATTCCCAGGATCTGGGTGGATATATCTTTTGGGAGCCACCACTCAACCAACCACAGCTTCCTTTAATCTGGACCAGTTCTCTGATCTTACTTTGTTTCTTGTGCCATTGACATTTTTGAGGAGTCTTGGCCAGTTATCCTGGAGAATGGGCCTCCCTGTTTCCTCAAGGTTAGAAGCAGATGAAAAGATCCTATTTCACAGATGGAGAAACAGCTCAGAGAGGCTAAGTGATTTGCCAAAGGACAAACACAGCTAGAAAGGACAAGTGACCAGTTGTCTTCCTTTGCAAGGGTGTTCTCTTCCAATATCCTGAGCAGTGAGCTATCTGGCCATGGGAGTCGGGTTTTCTGTTTTTTAAAAATCTAAACTGGAGCCTGGATGGCACAGTTGGTTGAGAATCCAACTCTTGGTTTCAGCTCAGATCAAGATCTTGGGGTTGTGGGATCGAGCCTGCGTGGGGCTCCATGCTCAGCACAGAGTCTCCTTGGAATTTTCTCTCCTCCCACTCCGCCCCTCCACCCCATACTCCCGTTCTCTCTCACTCTCTAGAATGAATAAATAATCTTTGGGGGAAAAAAAAGTCTACTTAAAAAAAATTAAAAATAAAACTCTAAGCCACCTCTTAGGGTCTTTGTGAGGTTGAGATGTGGGGGGCAGGGGGCTGACAAGGAGGAGCCTCTCAAGGTCACACAGCAGGGTGAGTGTGGGCCAGATGTTTAAGAGTGTTATTGGGGAAGCAAGTAGACTCAGGTTCAAACTGCAGCTCTCAGGACACCTGGGTGGCTCATCCGGATAAGCATCTGCCTTCAGCTCAGGTCATGATCCCAAGGTCCTGGGATCGAGTCCTGAGTCGGGCTGCTTGCTCAGTGGAAAGTCTACTTCTCTGCCCCTCCCCTGGCTCGTGCTCTCTCGCTCACTCATTCTCTCTCAAATAAATAAATAAAATCTTAAAAAAAAAAAATTGCAGCTCCCCACCTGCCAGCTGTGTGACTGTGGGCAAGTTGCTGAAGCTTTCTGAGCTGTTGCTCATCTGTAAAGTGGTGATGACAACCCTCTGAAGGTTTCATGAGATTAGCCCCTGCGTGGGGCTCATCATGGTGCTGAGTGGCAGACTCTCCGAGTTTCAGGGGACCTTGCAGATCACATGGTCTAGATCAGTTCAGAGAGGGAAGGGACTTACCCAGGATCACACAGCCAACAAGGAACAGAGCTCCCCACTGCCCAGTTCACTGCCTCAACTGTCCCTCGCTTCTGAAGGCAGAACTCCAGGGCTCAGGAGTTTGTCTAAATCGAGCTGGCACTTGACATCACTTAACAGGACCAGGGAAATTGACTAAAAGGGGGGAAGGAGAGAGGGAGCACAGATACACAGTGCTCAAGACTAAGCACAATTACTTGTGAACTTCACTCTGAGCTTCCCGGCAGCCAAAGTGAAAAGGGTTACATGCTCAGTTAGTTATGTAGCTTTCTTTGTCCTGGTTCCTCTGGGAAATAGAGCTTTTCCAGTGACTTAGGAATACAGTGATAGGTTTCATGTGCCTGATTTTTGTGACTTCTCCCAGCCGGCACCGAAATGGATGCTGGGGTTGGTTCCCTGGATGAAGATGGTGAGGAGAGGGTGCTCCTGGCAGAGGGGATAGCGTGACCAGGGGCCTGGAGGTGTGAACCGACTGGTGTGTTCGCCGGAAAGGCAGGTGGCAGGCTGCTCCCCGTGCCGACACTGACCTCATGGGTCTGTCCCTGTCATTTCAGTTGGGCCACGTGGTCCTCTCCCCAGTCTGGTTCCTCTATAACCTGCTCATGAAGCTGTTCCAGCGCTCGACCCCGGCCATCACCCTTGAGAGCCCGGACATCAAGTACCCACTGCGGCTCATCGACAAGGAGGTGAGTGCCGGACACCGTGGGGCCTGCAGGGTCTGGGCCCATGGGGGTTCCTCCCCCTCCCTCCCTGGCTGCATCACAGTATTTCCTGTCACCTACTGTGTGCTCAAGGCATGGGCCCCCCTCTGATGTAGGTCGTGTTGTCTGTCTACCTTACAGATGGGGAAATTGAAGCGATGTCCCTTTCTAAGGTTCCCAGTAAGCGGCCACAGGGTCTCGAGCCCAGATCTCTGACCACAGAGCCTGTTCTCCAAACCACGCTCTATCCCACAGAAGGCCAGAACAAGAGAGATCCCTCAGGACTTTTGGGTTGAAACACCCATTTAACAGATGGGAAAACAGAGGGCAAGAGAGTACCAGGGGAGCATTGGACATCACACTGTGGGTTAGGGGTGGAACCAAGACTCAGACCTACCCCCACCTTGATCCCGGGTGTTTCCCATCCCAGCACCTTTTCTTCAAGCTAGTGACTCGTCCCCACCGCCACAGTCATCTACTCAGAGCCAGGTGTTTGTTGGACCCAGGTATCTTCCACATCTCTCCTGCCGCCCTTCTGGAAGGCCTATTCCTGCCCTCCCAATCGGATCCTTTTCCTTTTCAAACATCGGATCATGATTTAAAACCATCCTCTCCTTTGCCTTGCCTCCCTCCAACAGCTGCTCTCCCTACTCCCCCTCATCAGAGCCCCTCCTTTGTGCTATTTCTGGCCACCGGCAGCTGCCTCGGAAGGGGTGTGGCAGGGAAAATTGAGTCATGGAGCAGAGAAAGTCACCTACCAGGCCCTGAGCCCCGGGTCCCGGCTCCACCCTGGACTCCACACAGAGTCTCAGGTCCCGGGGCTCTGGGTGGCTGTTCCAGACGTGTGCCTGTTTTCATACCAGGAGGGCACAGACAAGTCAAAAACCACAGATAAGAAAAAAAAAATCACCACTTCCCAGAGGTTTTTACCAAGCTTTATCTTCTCCACGTTTTATATATATTTTAAATTTTCATTTTCGTTCCAGAAGTAATCTATGATTGATGTGTGCTCATAATAGAAATTCTGCGTGTAAACTACTAACACCCTGTGTGTCGCATCCCCCGCCACGCTGCCCCTGTGCAGAGGGTCCCATTCGTGGGCCAGTGTGAGCCTTTTTTGGGCATCATATTCACACATGTGATGTGTAGAGTTTTAGGTCTGTGTATACATACTTACTCTCACTTTTTTCTTAACCTGATTTTTTTACCCAGCCATTCCACATGGACACCTGATCATGTCTACCCCAAAGCTGGTTCATTATGTTTGATGACCATCTAGTATTTCCTCCCAGGGATGTCACACAGTGGACCCGCCATCAGTCCCTTTTGATCGAGCCTGTGGCAAATGTCTTAGCAGTTAAATCTGCCCCCTCCCCGTCGTAGCCTAGTGGTGGCTTTTGGAGGTGCTTTTTGATATTTTTGCTACGCTCCCCCAGGGGCACAGGGAGGCCCCCACTGCTTGCCTTTTCTGGACCTGCTGACCCTCAGGGTCCCCCTGAAGCTCTGGGGGTCCGCTGCTCAGCTCATCGTGGCCAGCAGCCTCCTGAACGCCAGCACCGAGCTGAGCCCTGCATAGATGTTAGCCCCGTACCTTTTGCTGTGCCCTGTCCCTATTAGTGTTTTCCAGCACAATAATTATCAGTGCCCTTCCCTCATTTCTGTGCTGCTTCCAAAAATTGTCTGGTGTATTTTCTGACCCTGAGCCCCAGGACTAATTGATAATCCTGGAATCCGTTCCCAGGAGGTCTGGGGGCAAGGTTTCTGGGGGAGGCAGCTTCAGGCCTGGGCTGCTGGGGTGGAGAGAGCGCTTGTTGCCAAGCCCTGTGTCCTAAGTGGTGGCTGGGCTCCGGCTTTCTGAGATAGGCCACCTGGCTCTGCTCATGCACTTCAGGGACACTCAGAATGATGCTCTATTCCTTTGGAGAAGTCTGTTGCCCTCCCTCCAGGTGACGGCACTATGTCCATCCGTGGGCCTTGACACATCACCTAGTCTTGTGTGGACATGAACTGGTGCTGGACAGCTGCCACCCTTCTGAACGGCCCTGCATACCCGGCTGCAGGGGAGACCCCACAGGGGCTTCAGGGAGCTAGGGCATGGGGTCTCTTTGCAGCTCAGACCACAGCTTACTGCGGGAGGCTTGCCTTCCCTGGCCTTGGTGTAAGACCACTTAATAGGTGTCTGGCTCCCTCCTCGCTCCAGCCTGGCCCTTAACCAGCCTCTGCCCGACTCTGGAGGGGAAATGGCCCCCACCTGCCCACCCATTGGCCACGCACAGGGTAGAGGCCTGGCTGGGGGGGTCTTAGCTGTGGCCATGACCTTTTGGGCAGTAGGGCTGGCATGCCTCCTGCTCTGTGCAGCCTTGCTGTAGTCATGGCCATCCCATTTCTCGGGGGGCTATTAGTGTAGTCACCAGCCCCCCTTCTTGTTTCCCAGGCCTGGGCACGTGGGCCTTGTGTCCTCTCTGACCCTAGTTTGCCAACCCAGGGCCCAAGGTCTTCCTGCTACCCAGGACACTGCCCGAGCTGATGGCAGGGATGGATCCTCCCTCTTGCCCCCAAGATTTTCTGGGCCATCTTGCAGTCTCCCTTTGGGATCCTGAGCTCTTTCCCTACTCTGATCACTTTGCTGTGTGGCTCTGGGTGGGTCATTCCCCTTCCCTGACCCAGTGAGAATGGAGGCACATGCAGTGTGTGGCTGACTCCGGTGCCCTCACACTCGTGTGTGCAGATCGTGTGTCACATGTGGCATCAGTATCCCTTCTCAATGACATGGGATGCGAGGAGCTCTGAGATCTGGGGGCCGCTTTGCCGTGGGTGGCATCTAACAGCTCGGGCCTCTTTGCAGGTTATCAACCATGACACCCGGCGGTTCCGCTTCGCTCTGCCGTCGCCCCAGCACATCCTGGGCCTCCCAGTCGGTGAGCGTGGCCCTGCCCCTGCCCGAGTATAGCGGGGTGCTAGGTCAGAGGTAGGAGCTTTGCACTTCAAATAGGGAGAGTGGGGAAGGCTTCAGGGACAAGGTGACAGCCACACTGGACCTTCAAGGATGAGTGTCAGAATGAGAGGGGAAATCCCTGGTGTCCCTGGCAGTGGCACCAGCAGGAAGTAGCAGGTAGGTGTGGCAGCAGGAAGCTGGGACAGAATGGGAACTGCTGTGGGGGCAGGAAGTGGGCACTGGAGCCCAGGCGACGCCAGCCTTTGAGGGCAAGGTGGAGCACAGAGCAGTGGTTGACTAGACCGGGCGGACCCTGCAGAGATAGTCGGTGGCCCTGTCAGGACTCCCGTAATCACCCCTCCTCATCCTGCAGGCCAGCACATCTACCTCTCAGCTCGGATTGATGGAAACCTGGTCATTCGGCCCTACACGCCCGTCTCCAGTGACGACGACAAAGGCTTTGTGGACCTGGTCATCAAGGTGAGATCTTGGGGCCGAAACCGTGTTGGCAGGGGCGACCGCATCCCCTGGAGTCCGCTCTCTGAAGGCCCAGTGCTCCCTTGCACCTGGTTTCTGAATGAGTAGCAAACTGGAGTTTCTCAGCAAAAGCCAAATGTGGAGGTTTGGCAGAGGGCAGGGTCTGGGGTTCAGATGAGTGTCTTCAACTAAGGACAGATCGTCTGCACAAGAGAGACCAGTAATGTTGACCAGCTCGTGCAGAATTCACTTTCCTGCTCTTGGACCAGCAAAGCCTAGGACACTGGGTGCCTGGTCATGGCCCCAGGGGCCCTGCTTCATTACAGTCAGTCACACGGCCTCTGGGACCAGCTGGTCCTTTCCTGAGCATGTTTCCCTAGGAAACAGCCCAAAGGCCCCTCAAGAGTAGTGCGAGGAGCTCAGGACCCTTGTCTGGAGAGCTGGGAAGCATCAGGATGGAGGTGGGTGCACACCGTGGAGGAGATGCAGCCATTAGATCAGAGGGACACAGAACAACCAGCAAGGATCTTCAGAATCACTCTGGGCGCCTGGGTGCCTCAGTTGGTTGTCTGACTCTTGATTTCGGCTTAGGTCACGATCTCAGGGTCGTGGGATTGAGCCCCAAGTCGGGCTGCATGCTGATCCTGGAGTCTGCTTGAGATTCTCTCTTTCTCTCTCACTCCCTTTGCCCCTCCACCCTTGTACACATGTGCGCTCTCTTGCACGCATGCTCCCTCTCTAAAAAAAAAAAAATCACATTGAGTGGAAAGAGAAATGACAACCATAGCATAGTATGTGTTTGTGAAAATTAGAAGCACAAGCGTTACTGAACAATCCACGTTCTCTGGGGATCCCTGGGTGGCTCAGTGGTTTGGCGCCTGCATTCAGCTCAGGGCGTGATCCTGGAGTCCTGGGATCGAGTCCTACATCAGGCTCCTGGCATGGGGCCTGCTTCTCCCTCTGCCTGTGTCTCTGCCTCTCTCTCTCTCTCTTTCTCTCTGTCTTTCATGAATAAATAAAATCTTAAAAAAAAACACACACAAAAAAAACCCCAACAATCCACGTTCTCAGATTACATGTCCAACAAATGTGAACCAGCCCCAGGCCAGTGGGGGTGGGGAGTTGGAGACCCTCCCAGTAAAGGCCCAAACTGCCATGGGCACCCCAGTTCAGCACTCCTGGGGCCCAGGCTTGCTGTCCTAACTGCAGTGTGTGGCATCCCCGCTCACAGGGGCTCACAGGGGCTCGCAGGGTCCTGGCGTGATACTGGGTCCATGAGGGCAGGAATGGAGCTGGACCTGGGTCCCTCCTTAGCTTGGTGTCAATAGATAAGATTGTACTGAGTGCCTAGGCCCAGGTCTTTGCCTGGAGAGTGGACACTGAGACTAAGTACCTGGAATGGCACAGAGTGGGGCGGATGGAGTGATGGGAGCTGCTCCCCCAGGCAGGTGACAGAGAGGTAAGACATGGAGGCCAAGGAGGCATTGACCAGACAGAGGATGGAAAAGGACCTTCCCAGTGCAAAGGCCCCTGAGGTCAGAAGGAGGCTTGAAGACCTATGCAGCCAAAGAGCAGGAGCTTCAGAGGACAAGAAGGGGAGGGGTGCGGGGTGCCAGGCAGTGCCTTGGGGGCCCAGTAAAGTTTGGGGCTTTGTCCAGAAGGAAAGGGAAGGTGGTGAGGTTCGAGCATCTGTTCTTGTTGGAATCACTCTAACCGGATGGGGAGAAGGTGTTGGCGGGATTTCAAGTAGAGGATGGGAAATTCAGGAAGACCAGGCCCCTTCTGGCTCAGAGACCTCCCTCCCTGCTCCCCATTGGCCCTGGACAGAGGTCAGAGTCCTGGCCTACACATAGTTCTGCCCCCCTCACCCCCCATCCCTGCACTTCCCCCACGCTGACACTTCCCCTGTGCTGTAGCCAGGATGAGCTCTTCTTTCCCCCTGAGGCCAGGCCTTTTGGGCTGCCTGTCCCTCCCCAGCCACTCTTTCTCTGCCCTCACTCCTGCTGGCCCCTTGAGGCCCACCACTCCCAGCCCTGGACAGGGTGAGCCGCTCACCCTCCATCTCCCCATCTCTTTCTCCTAGCACTTCCTCTTCCAAAGGGGACGTCCCAAAGGACAGAGAGGAAAATTGCTCCAGGAACACTGTTTTTATGACACTAAAAGTGGAAAGAACTGAACATGCACAGGAGGGACGAGGCTGAGCCCAGTTCCCAAAGCCTTTTCTGTGCGGGCAGCGTGGGAATCTCCCATCGGGAGGGGCACAGAGACAGTTCTTGGCAGAACATGAATACATCAAGCCCTCGGCTTGGTTGCCTTGTTCAGGGGGCAGACATTTTGTGTTCGGAGGGGACGTTAGGGAGAGGCAGACTCCTGGGGGCCTGGCATGCAGATGGGTGAGTCTAGATGGGTGGACGGGGCACACGGGAGAGCCACACACAGGCCGCAGAGAACCCCAGAAGAGGAGGTGCTTCCTTCCCTCTGCGGCCCGAGCTCACCCCTATGACCCTGGGAACCGGGCCTGAGGACAGTGGGTGTGTCTTGCAGGTTTACTTCAAAGACACCCATCCCAAGTTTCCTGCTGGAGGGAAGATGTCCCAGTACCTGGAAAGCATGAAGATTGGAGACACCATTGAGTTCCGGGGCCCGAATGGACTGCTGGTCTACCAGGGCAAAGGTGATTTGGGTTGGAATGTCCTAAGGCCCCGGCAGGCACAGTGAATGCTGGGTGCAGGCCCCAATCCTGCTGCTGTCTGGGTGGGTGACCTTTGTTGGGTACGCAGTCTCCTCTGGGGCCTCAGTTTCCTTGGCTGTGTACGAGGGAAGCTGGCCAGCACAAGGGTTGCAGACTGGCTGCCCACAGATCAGCTTTGTTTGAAACTAGGCAGGTGAAGGCATTGAGCCAGAGCACCTGTGGCTCCCCAGCCTCACCACTGCCCCCCACACCATCTGTGGTGGGAACAAAGGGCTCATCCACCTCCTCTTGGCTGGTATTGCCACCATCCCATCCTCTCCCTGCCCCCAACTGGCTGGGGTTGTGCGATGGCCGCCCACCCCTCAGACCCCCACAGCAGGGGCAGGTGCTCCAGCCCTCCAGCCCCAAGCATGGCATGTGTGAGAGCGGGGTCTCCTCAACTCCTTCTCCCTTCTCTCCCCAGGAAAGTTTGCCATCCGTCCAGACAAGAAGTCCAACCCCATCATCAAGACGGTGAAGTCTGTCGGCATGATCGCCGGAGGAACCGGTATTTGAGCCCGAGACCCTTGTTGAATCCCTGGCAGGCAGATGTCATGGGTTACGGTCAGGTCAGGTCAGGGCATGGGATTGGGCACAGATTATAAGCAACGGGAGGCCAGTTGTCTGGGCCCCACCCCTCCACGTCACCCCATGTCTGCCTGGCACTAGGTGTGTGTGTATGTATACAGCAGGTGCTCACTCAGCGTGTGGGGGGCTGCTGTTTTGCAGGCATCACCCCGATGCTGCAGGTGATCCGTGCCATCATCAAAGACCCACATGACCCCACCGTGTGCCACCTACTATTTGCCAACCAGGTCAGTGGGTGTTCCTGAGTGATGCAAACTGGGCTGTTGCAGAGAGAGAGCGCAGGGCCCTGCGAGGCACCCCTGAGGGGGTCTGTGTGGTTGCATGGCTGAAATGTGATGGTGCTCTGAGCATCTTGAGCACAGGCAGCCTTCCTACGGTTGGTGGGGGTCAGGCTTTTCAGCCTAGAGCCCATGTCTGACCTGAGTGGGGCTGCTTCAAGTGCTGAGGGATAAGGCACCTGGAGCATTCCCTTCCCCTGGGATTTGCTCCCTGGCTGCTTTCTCAGAATCTCAGCACTCACTCCACAAACAGAGTTAGGAACCCAGCAGTGAAGTGAAGGAATGCTGGCTGGGATGGGGCTGGCCTGGGGCTGGAGGGGCTGAGAGCACCGCTGCCTGCAGGCCTGGAGCTGGGGGTATAGGGACAGAGTTTGGAATTGGTCTCTCTGACTCCGGAGTGTATGTCCTCCACCCCACTCCTGCTGCCTGCCTGCCCTGGCCTGTTGTGTGGCCTTGGACAAACCACTTTCCCTCCCTGGGCTCTGCTCCCTCACTGTGGAATTAGCTGATGAAGCAGGGTCATCCCAAGGATCTTTCTAGGTTCAATGTCTTATTGAATATGTGAATTTTGCAAAGTAGCTTCCCTTTGGGGGAAAGCCAAGATGAGACACCTGTCCTCCAACAGCATGGGGGCCATGCTTAGGCCCCCATATCTCTCAGATATGGTTCAGGTCAGCTTGCCCGAGGCCCCATCTGGCCCAGGCATCTGTGAGGTCCTTGGACTCCCACAGCTGCAGGAAACTGCCCTGAGGCCAACTGGGGTGGCTTTGACGAGGCCTGGGGGGTGGGAAGAGCCAGTAATTCAAGCTGGTGGGGATGGAATGGGATGGGGTGGGGTAGGGTGGGGTCCGGTGGGATGGGAGGCTGGTGGTGCCACTTAGTGCTGCTGGGTTAGTCTCTGGAGGCCATCAGCCCGGTGTCACCTGTACAGGGGATCCTCAGGCCTGTTAGCCCACTAGCCAGGGTGGTGGGATGCTTCACTTTACAGCTCTGAGCTCAGACACCCAACAAGTGTCTCAGAGGAAGTAGAGTGGGACTAGGACTTGAGCCAGAGCATATTTTATGAAAAATAACTATTTTAGAAAATATTGTCTCGTTTTACATGTTTGCAAGCCTTTGTGTTGTCTGGCTTAATGGAAGCAGGCTGGGTTCCATACCGCTTTTGCATTTGGTTGGGGCAGTGTGGCAAGTTGCACAGCCTTTGGAAGTGCCAGTGTGCACTCGTGATGGCAGGAGAGTGAAAAATGCAAAGAAAGTGTTAGTATTATGTGAGGACAGCATGTCTATACACCACCAAGAAAGTTTTGAGAAGAAAGAATAGCAAGGAAGAATCAAGCCCGCTGGTTGGTGCCAGTAAAGCATCAATGATGGGAGCAGTGGTTCCTGAGCCACACGTGACCGCTGGGCTTACTGGACTTGATGCATTTCTGGGTGACACAATGGAAAGCCTAGGCTGCTTGACTGTGCTGGAACATGCCAGAACATGTGGCTCTTTACATTTAAGTTAATGAAGGTTAACTAAAATTTACAACTCACTTTCCCGGCCTCAGTAGCCACATTTCATGGGTTCTGTAGCTACCTGTGGTGCGTGGTGACTCTGTGGGATAAGAGATCTAGAATATTCCCACCCCTGTCATTGCAGAAAGTTCTGCTGGACAGCACCGGCCTAGAAACAGGCCCAAGTATATATGAGACTGTACAGGTGGTGCGGGTGTCGTCTCAAACCCGAGGGGAGAGATGAAAGGAGTGTTGGGTTAGTTGCTATGAATTTGGAAAATAGCAATAGGGGATAGATCCCTACTTTAGCCTTGCAGTAAAGTGAGGTTTAGGTTTAAAATAAACATGTAGAAAAGTGAAGGGTTAGAGGTGCTTGGTGAACATTTTTATGAGTATAGAATGAATGAATGAGGATAGGCAGTGTAAGCAAGACACCAGAGGAGAACCCAGCTGCTTACAAGTGAGAAAACACCATAAATAAGGTAGATAAATAGCAGGGGGAAAGATCCATATGGCATCACCAATATAGAAAGAGTCTTTTCATGGGCAGCCCCATGAGCCATAGGTGGCTCAGCGGTTTAGCACAGCTGTCAGCCCAGGGCCGGACCCTGGAGACCCAGGATCAAGTCCCATGTCAGGCTCCCTGCATGGAGCCTGCTTCTCCCTCTTCCTGTGTCTCTGCCTCTCTCTCTCTGTGTCTCTCATGAATAAATAAATAAAAATCTTAAAAAAAAAAGTATTTTCAGACTAATAAGATACAACTTGAGCCAACGACAAACTCACCTTTTTTTTTTATAAGATTTTATTTATTTATCTTGAAAGACATAGAGAGAGGGGCAGAGACATAGGCAAAGGGAGAAGCAGGCTCCCAGGACCCGAGGATCATGACCTGAGCCAAAGGTAGACACTCAGCCACTCAGCCACCCAGGAGTCCCAAAAACTTACCTTTAAAATAATAAAAAAGGGATGCCTGGGTGGCTCAGTGGTTGAGCATCTGCCTTCAGCTCAGGGTATGATCCCGAGGTCCTAGGATGGAATCCCACGTCAGGCTCCTTGCGTGGAGCCTACTTCTCTCTCTGCCTGTGTCTCTGCCTCTCTTTCTCTCTCTGTGTCTCTGCCTCTCTCTGTGTGTGTCTGTCATGAATAAATAAAATATTAAATAAATAAATAAAATCTTTAAAAAATAAAATAATTTAAAAAATATATAGGCACCTGGCTAGCTCAGTCAGAAGAGCATGCAACTCTTGATCTTGGGGTCGTGGGTTCGAGCCCCACATTGGGGGTAGACATTACTTCAAAACAAACAAACAAATAAGGGCAGCCTGGGTGGCTCAGCTGTTTAAGCGCTGCCTTCGGCCCAGGGCATGATCCTGGAGACCCGGGATCGAGTCCCACGTCGGGCTCCCTGCATGGGGCCTGCTTCTCCCTCTGCCTGTGTCTCTGCCTCTTCTCTGTGTCTCTCATGAATAAATAAATAAAATCTTAAAAAATAAATAAATAAATAAATAAATAAATAAACTAACTTTAAAATAAATACTTAAATAAATAAAACGTGAGATTTACTTTCCATCCATCTGGCTGGCCAAGATTCAATGGTCATTACCCACTGGCCCAAGACTGGGCACGCTGCTGGTGTGTGAATTACTGAAACCCACGTGTATTGAATGCCTTACACTTTCTGAGATTTATCTAAGGAACTGGTAAGGCAGTGATGGTCAGGGAGACATTGTTTATGAAGGAGGGTGTACAAAACGATTTAAATGCCTTTCAGTGGAGAACAGGTAGTCCCATTGTTCAGCCCAAGCTGTGCAGCTGGTAAGGGAAGCATTGGTGCTTGGAGGCTGATGACACGCTATGGCGTGTTCTTACCTTAGAAAAGCAGGTGGCAAGGTGGCCTGCGTGCCCAGATCCCATTTTTATTAAAAAGGAAGTATATGTACTTACTAGAAACAAAGTCTAAAAGATAAACAATTCTAGCCCTCATTATTTCTGAAGACTATTGGGATTTTTCTTTACTTCCATATTTTTGTATTTTTTACACAGAGCTTGTCCAGCCTGAGCCTTGGCCCTGTCCTCGATCAGGACAGGAGGGCCCACTACCCCACTTAGAAATGGGAGAAACGAGGGGATCTGGATGGTTAAGTGTCAGTTAAGTGTCTGGCTCTTGATCTCAACTCAGGTCTTGATCTTGGGGTTGTGGGTTCAAGCCCCACATTGGGCTTCATGCTAGGCATGGAGCCTACTTAAAAAAAAAGAAAGGAATGAAAAAAATGGAGAAACAATCAATATCCTCCTCCCTGGGACCCGCAGAGGCTCATGCCTCCTGCCTGCAGCGGAACACTGAGGAGCCAGGACTTCAGGGTCCTTGAGAGAAGTACAGCTTGAGCTGGGTCAGTCCCTCCTGCCAGCAGGACGGTCTCTGTGCAGCGGGTACTCAGGAAATATTAATCGCTGTGGCTTCAAATTATCTGTCCTTTCCTACCCATCCTCGCTGCAATTAGCACCCTTAGTCCATTTTGCTGACCATGTCGAGATGCCGTCCTGCCCCTGGGAGCAGAGAGTTCTTTGGTCCTGAGTTTATAACAGTCCCATGGGGTCAGTCATACCACCCACTGGCCTGAGGAGCTCCTTCTGTCTGAGTGACCTGGAGACACGTGAGACAGAGGGGCCATGTGAGGAGTAGATCGCTGAGGCCCCTGGGGAGTCCAGGAAGGCTTCCTGGAGGAGGTGATACCAGGCTGAAGGACAGGGCCACGTGGGGCCAGCTGGATGAAGCCGGTGGGAGCAGAGTGGGGAGCTGTAGGCCACAGCATGGGGGAGGCTGTGGAAGGAGCAGGTGTGGTTTGGGGAACAGTTGTCTGCATCTCCTGACTTAAGGATGTGCAGCCTGAGATGCCAGAATGTAAGGAGGCTTGTCTTTGGGATGAGGGACCTGTCACTGGAACCACTTGCTATTTTAAGTGGGATGGTCATGGTGCAGGTTTTGGCCTGTTTCTTTCCGGTCTTCCTGGTTATGTAGTTGACTGTACCTGTCTTTAGCTGCTGGCCTCCTCCAGTCCCTGTCCTATCAGGACACATTCCCCACCGCGGTAGAAACCGTCTGCAGACCCCTTTGTAATGAGCATCTGCAGCTTCGAGCCGCTCCTCAGGTGAGATGGGGAAAGAGGGGCGTGCGCTCCTAGGCGTCTGGGCCTGCTCCGCCAGGCTGCTCTCCGGCCAGCTTTGCCAAGCACGTGGCCCACGGTGGCCGGGATGATGAGCCATTTGGGCGACAAGTGTCTCCAAGGGCAGCCTGTCCTGACCTCTGGGCCCTGTCCCCCCCTCCCCAGACTGAGAAGGACATCCTGCTGCGGCCCGAGCTGGAGGAACTGCGGAATGAACATTCTGCTCGCTTCAAGCTCTGGTACACAGTGGACAAAGCCCCAGAAGGTGAGAGACGGAGGCGCTGAGTGCGCTGGGCTGGGTGGGGGTGCTGGGCCTTCTACCTGCATGGTCTCTGAGGGTGCTCAGGGTGGCCTGGGAGAGGGAGATGGTGCAACCCACCTCACAATGAAGGAGAGATCAGAGAGGAGAAGTAAGCGTCCCACAGCACATGGCTAGAAACACACCACCGGAGCCCAGGCTTGAACTTCCGTCCTCCAGAGCCCAAGGCCTTCCCCTGGCTGCACTGCCCCCTGCTGGACAGAGAGCTGGCCTTCTGCCCTTGGTCCAGGGGCTTACTCTGGGTGGGGGTGGTGGGGGCACAACTGCTCCCGCTGTGCAGTTTGTACCCTGTAAGGTACGTTACACCATTTTCTCCCCAGACATCAGCCCTGGGGGGTTGGGGCGGGGCTGACATACAGTGAACCCCATTCTACCCATCCACTTTGCCAAGGTCACGTAGGAGGCAACAAATGAGGGCTGCCCACAAAACCTGAGATGAGGCCACCCTCTGGGAGTTAAATTCTGCGTCATCCTCCTGCTTCAGGTAGAAGCGTAATTTGCTCTCTGAGAAAAGCAGTAGCTCAGGCTTCTTGGTCTATGGGACTGATGATGCTCGGCTCCAGGGTCTGGAGACTGTAGGGAGTGGAGCAGTCCTTCCATGTGACTGCAGCCCTGTCGGTCAGGCCCTTCCACATGTCAAGAGGAGCAGGGACCTGCATCTTCACAGGAAACTTCTAAATGTTGGAAACTGAACATTTTTGAAGCATCCTTGTGGGCACCAGCATTGCTTTGCCTTGCTTTGCCTACTCCCCTCCCCAGGGCCCAGGGTCCCCCAGGGCTCAGCCTGGTGTGGGGAACATGCCACGTCCACTTCCCCCAGAACTGAGCAGATGGGGCCTTGGGGCAGCGCCCATCGCAGGAACTGGGGCATCTGGGCCCATCCCTGTGAAAGGAGCCACCCTTCTGGGTCAACCAAATCAGGTCCTGGGCCTCTTGGCCAAGAGCTAGGCTGGGGCCTGGGTGGACTGCGGACCTCACCAGCAGTGCCCTGAGGTGTGTCACTGGCCGGCCGGCCTGGGCCAGGCCATCTGAACTTGGCTTCCTGTTGGCCCCTCTGCTCTTCCTGCAGTCAGCTTGGCCCTGTGATGTTGCAGTGGGAGAAGATGAGCAGGAAACAGGTTTCTTAGCAAGTTATAGAGCCGAGTAGCAGGTGGTTAGCGAGACCAGGGATAAACAAAGTGCAGTTGACCTTGGGCAACACCAGGATTAGAGACACTGACCCTCACCCCCATGTAGTCAAAAATCTGCATATTACCTTTGAGTCCATAAAAATTTAAGAGCCTGCTGTCAACCAGAGCCTTATCAGTGGCACCAAGAATCAGTTAAACACACCTATTTTGTATATTACACGTTGTATTCTTACAATGAAACTGGGCTAGAGAGAAGAACATGTTATCAAGAAAATCATAAGGGAAGTATATTTATAGGACCGTACTGTCCTGATGGCAAAAGCTGCACCTCTGCGTGGACCTGTGCTGTTCCCGGGTCAACTGTAGTCGGGCAGGGGCGTCTGGAGGGGGCCACTGGGAGGTGGGAAGTTTGCTCGCTGCTGGTTGCAGTTTCCGATAGGGTGGTGGGCTGGGTTCATCACCCTTGGGAGCCTTCTGGTCCCTGTGGCCCATGGGGAGGCCCCGGCACTGACCCCTGGTGGTGGCACATGGCGATGCCACCACCGGAGTGCTGGCTCCTGGAGACTGAACAGTGACCCAAGGAGGACTTTGGGCTGGGTGGTCTAGCATCTTACACTTTACCATTACTCTGACCCAGCGTTCAAGAGGAGTGGGGGAATTGCTACAGTGTTAGGTAAAAGCTGAAATTCTCGGTGCTGAGAAAGATCATGGTAACAGGCCGGCTGGGCTAGCGTGGAACTAAGAGAAGGAACCAAGAAGTAGGGCTGCCTCGCAAATGCAGCTGACCCGTGTTCCCCCCACGAAGCCCCCTTCAGTACACGTTTAAAGACAAATACAGGGATCCCTGGGTGGCGCAGCGGTTTGGCGCCTGCCTTTGGCCCAGGGTGTGATCCTGGAGACCCGGAATCGAATCCCATGTCAGGCTCCCTGCATGGAGCCTGCTTCTCCCTCTGCTTGTGTCTCTGCCTCTCTCTCTCTCTCTCTCTGTGACTATCATGAATAAATAAATAAAATCTTAAAAAAAAAATAAAGACAAATACACTGTCTAGAAAAAAAATCCGTGTAAAATTGAGCTATTTTATATGCCTGCACATTTTATACACTAGCAAATACAACTCAGTCCCGTGCTACTTTTCAAATATAGACTTAAATCTCCACCTGTTCCTCCCTCCCCTGACCCCTGCTTCTGGTAACCAGCAGCCTATTCTCTGTATCTGTGAGCTTGGGTTTTTTTGGTCTTGCTGTTTTGTGGTGGTGTTTTTTTTTTTTTCCTTTAAAGATTCCACGTATGAGTGAGATCATACAGTGTTTATCTTCCTGTCTGACTCATTTCACTTCACATAATGCCCCTGAGGTCCATCCGTGTTGCTACAAATGGCAAGGTTTCATTCTTTTCTATGGTTGAATAATATTCCATTGTCTTGAAGGGGTTCAGAACACCCCCCTCCCACGAATGTGCCACTTGGGCCTGTGGATTATTTTGAGCTGAAGGCACTTGTGACCCTGTGGGGCTCAAGAGAAACTTTTATCCTTCCCTATCCACACAGAAGCAGCTAAATTGGGTAGGGTTATTAACAGAGCTAAATTTTATCAGACTGCCCCATCTGTATCACAGAGCAGACATCTATCTGCTCTTCTTATCGCCCTGTGAAATGCATTCCTTTCCATTCCTTTCCTCTGAAATCCCAGACTCCTGCTCCCTTCTCCTTAGCTCAGAAGGACATATCCACCTCTTGTTGCCTGACCGCCTTTGGAATGTCCGTGTCTGTCTGCATTCCCTGTACTTACGCTATTAAATTTGATTTTCTCCCATAAATCTCTCATGTCCGTTTTGTTCTTAGTCCAGCTAGAAGAGCCTTTGAAGCGACAGAAATTCTTGCTCCCCGACTATTTATAGCACACCTACTTTACCCATATATCCCTCACTGGACATTTAGAAGCTTCCATATCTTGGCTGTTGTAAACGATGCAGCAGTGAACGTGGGGTGCAGATACCTTTTTTGAGCTAGTGTTTTCATTTTCTCCTGATAAATACCCAAAAGCGAAATTACTGGATCATAGGGTAATCCTGTCTTTAATTTTTTGAGGAATATCCGTAATGTTTTCCGCAGTGACTGCACCAGCTTACATTCCCACCAACGGCACACGAAGGCTCCTTGTTCCCCGTGTCCTCGCCAACATTTGTCATTTCTTGTCTTCCTGATGATGGCATTCTGACAGCTGTGAGGTGTGCATTTGAGCAGAATGTGTGTGAACTTTTGGGTGGAACTTTCTGTAAATGGTAAATGTCTGAAGTCTATTGGGGCTAACATGTTGCTTGAGGCCAAAGTTTTTGTATCAATTCTCTGTCTGGGTGACCTATCCATTGATAAAAGCAGAGTGTTAAAATCCCTTACTATTATTGTGTTGCTATTTCCCCCTTTAGATCCGTTAGTATTTGCTTCATATAATCAGGTGCTTCTATGTTGGGTGCGTAAATATTGACCAACGTTCTATCCTTGTTGGATTGACCTCTTTACCTTCACGTGATGCCCTTCTTTGTCTTATTTCCTGCAGCCTTCTTTTCCTTTCCATCTGCATAGAGTATCTTTTTCTGTCTCTTCACTCTCAACACACTCTGTGTGTGCCCTTATAAACATCTCAAGTGTCTTGTAGGCAACTTATGGATAGGTCTTGTTGGTTTGCTTTAATTCCAGTGTCGTCAACTTGCAGTTGAGGCGTTGTTAAGTTTCAGGTGTGCAGTAAAGTGATTCAGCGACGCTACACATTACAGAGTGCTCGTCATGGCAAGTGTACTCTTCAGCCCCGTCACCTGTTTCACCCATCCCCTCACCCGCCTCCCCTCTGGCTACCATCTCTTTGTTCTCCACAGTTAAGGAGTCTGTTTTCTGGTTTGTCTGGTATTTTTCCTGTGTCTGTTTGTTTTGTTTCTTAAGTTCCATGTATGAGTGACATCATGTGATATTTGTTTTTCTCTGACTTATTTCACTTAGCATTACAGTCTCTAGCTACATCCATGTCATTGCAAATGGCAAGATTTCATTCTTTTTTAATGGCTGAGTAATATTCCATTGTATGTATGTATGTATATATATATATATATACACACACACACAAATATGTATATATACGACATCTTCTTTATTCATTCATCAATTGATGGACACTTGGGCTGCTTTCATAATTTGGCTATTATAAATAATGTGGCTATAAACATAGGGGTGCATGTATCCCTTTGAATAGTGTTTTTGTATTCTCTGCGTAAATATCCTGTTGTGTGATTACTGGATCATAGCATAATTCTCTTTTTAATTTTTTGAGGAACCTCCATACTGTTTTTCCACAGTGGCTGCAGCAGTTTGCATTCCTACCAACAGTGCACGAGGGTTCCTTTTTCTTCACATCCTCACCAACACCTGTTGTTTCTTGTGTTCTTTATTATTTTTCCTTTTTTTTTAAAGATTTTATTTATTTATTTGAGAGAGAGCACATGTTGGGAGGAGGGGCCAGAGGGAGATGTGCAACCAACTAAACCACCCAGGTGCCCCTGGTGGCCTGTCAGCCATTATGACAGGCATGAGGGGATAGCTCATTGTAGTTTTGATTTGCATTTCCCTGATGATGAGTGATGTGGAGCATCTTTTCATGTGTGTGTTGGACATCTGTATGTCTTTGGATAAATGTTCATGTCTCCTGTCCATTTTTTAATTGGATTATTTGGACTTTGGATGTTGAGTTGTATCAGTTCTTTATATATTTTGGATACTAACCCTTTATCAGATACATCATTTGCAAACGTCTTCTCCCATTCAGTAGGGTTGTCTTTTAGTTTTGTTGGTGGTTTCCTTTGCTTTGCAGAAGCTTTTTATTTTGATGTAGTCCCAATAGTTTATTTTTGCTTTAATTTCTCTTGTCTCAGGAGACATATCTAAAGAAATGTTGCTATGGCTGATGTCAGAGATATTATGGCCTGTGCTCTTTTCTAGGATTTCTGTTTTCAGATCTCATATTTAGGTCCTTAACCCATTTTGAGGGTTTTTATGTGTGTGTATGGTGTAGGAAAGTGATCCAGTTTCACCTGGTCCAGTAGCTGTCTGGTTTTCCCAACACCATTTGTTAAGGAGACTGTTTTTTCCCCATTGGATATTCTTGCCTCCTTTGTTGAAGATTAATTGACCACATATAATCATGGGTTTTGGGGCAGCCCCGGTGGCTCAATGGTTTAGTGCCGCCTTCAGCCCAGGGCCTGATCCTGGAGACCCAGGATAGAGTCCAGCATCGGGCTCCCTGCATGGGGCCTGCTTCTCCCTCTGCCTGTGTCTCTGCCTCTCTCTCTCTCTCTCTCTGTGTCTCTCATGAATAAATAAATAAAATCTTTAAAAAATAATAATAATATAATCATGGGTTTGTTTCTGGGCTTTCTCTTCTGTTCCATTGGTTTATGTGCCTGCTTTTGTGTCAGTATAGAAAGGTATAGAAAGGTCTTGTTTGTTATCCACTCAACCACTTTTGATTGGAGAATTTAGTCCATTTGCATTTAAAGTAATTATTGATAGCTACATACTTATTGCCATTTTGTTAATTACTTACTGGCTTTTTTTGTTCTGGGTGAGCCAGGCTGGGGCAAGGGATCAGAGCAAGCATTTGCTTTGGATCAGCCTCTTCATTCTTCAGTGTTCATTGAAAGAAGGGAGAAAGTCACAGTACAGGAGTGTGGCGATCAGGGGGAGGGGCTTTGGGCAGGTGGGCAGTCATTGGTCAGTCACACAGCTGTACTTGGACTCACCTGGTCTTTCCCCGCAGCCTGGGACTACAGCCAGGGCTTCGTAAATGAAGAGATGATCCGGGACCACCTTCCACCTCCAGAGGAGGAGCCACTGATACTGATGTGTGGACCCCCGCCCATGATCCAGTATGCCTGCCTGCCCAACCTGGACCGCGTGGGCCACCCCAAGGAGCGCTGCTTCGCCTTCTGATGGCCAGGCGCTGGCTGCTCGCACGCCTGCCCCGCATACTCACTGTGCCCTGTCCGCACCCACTCCTCCCTACCACTGCTCTTTAACATCACTTTCCCCCACATCTCCCACTGTGGTCCTGGGTTCAGCCTGGCCTGCCTGTTGCTTGGCTGGTTACCCCGCTGGGCTGGCCCCCGAGGGATCCCTTTGGGAGCAGGGTTCTGTTACAGGTGGGCCATCGCCAGCCACCTTCTGGGCCGGTACCTGTCTGGCCCTCATCGGTTCTTACCAGTGATGCTCGGCCCTGGCCCTGACCCTTCCCTACCTCCACCCCACCCACCCATACACTACTAGGCCAAGTCTGCAAGCACCATGCTCCACCCCACCCCGCCTCCCAAAGCAGACTACCCTCTGGAAATAAACACAAATGTACAGGCAGCCCAGAGCTGCAGGTGGCAGGGTCCCCCCCAGCCACTGCCTTGGGACCCTCACCTGCCACCCCTCACTACCTGCTCAGGGCCACAGCCAGGCCTTAGCACCTGACACTACATGACAGGTAACACCAAAAAGTCCCTTTGGCTGGGGCTGTGGGGGTGAGAGTCTGCCCCCACCCCAGGACCCAGGCAGGCCCAGTCAGCAGAGAGCTGGGCTCTCTCCCAGCCTGGAGTAGGAGGAGGGGGCTGGCTGAAGGCTCTTCAGGGGGCACCTCAGCCCTCCTGAAGCCTCAGCATCTCCCCAGCACATCTAAGCATCTGGGCGGCTTTGGGAGTTCCACGCCGTCAGCCCGGCAGTCTGATGGACCGCCTCGGGGCCCTGGGCTGCCAGTGCTTATGGCAGAGCTGAGACGATGTTTATTTATTCCTCTGTCCCAAACCCACCCGTCATGCTGCCCGCACCCCAGCACAGGGGAAGTTTTTGTCTGAGCAGCATTCTCAGTGACCTCGATGTTGCCTTTAGAAGGGTGGGTTCGCCTCTTGCATATGGGCTTTTTCAGAATCATTTATGAGCAGAAAAAAAAACATTGAAATAAAACTTTGCTAATACTAACCCTTTTGCAGTTCCTTGAGGCTCTGTGACTTGGGGCATTGTGGGAGAAGAGACAGGAAGGGCCCCAGCACTCACTTTTCGTGTGTTCATCGTGTAAGCTTTGGACTGTACAGAAAAGTATGCACAGGGGAAAAAAAATACTGTACATCCACAGGCAAATGCCTCTGTTGAAACCACATGGCCCACCATGGGGCTGCTGCTTTTCCTCCATCAGATGGGCTTTCCCCTGGGGTCACACATTCTCTAGAAGCCCACAAGGATCATAATTGATTGTATAGCAAATCCCCTACCCTTGGACAGTTAGGCTGCTTCCAGTTTGTGGACTTTGTAAACAGTGGTGGCCTTCATCCTCCTTTCAGATGATTTCTTTTTTTTTTTTAAGTAGGCTCCCCACCAACACTGGGCTTGAATTCACAACCTTCAAGAGTCACATGCTCTACTGAACTGAAGCCAGCCAGGTGCCCCTCCGATGATTTTTTTGAGGTTAGAGTCCTGGAGACAGAAAGTTGAGCCAGGGTGTATGGACTCTGGGAGTCCAGCCTGGAGTCCTCCCCTGGTGCCAGCCCCCTGACGCCCAGCCTTATTCACACCGCGTGAAAAGCTCTCTCCGCTCCTGTGTTGTCCAGCTCTGTATGTCCTCATTGTTTTCCTTTCTGTTTTCCCCTCTGAAAACCAGGGAGAAATCACTGGCCTTGGTTTCTGCTGGAGAGCCTGAGGCTCAGCCATGACTAGCCTTCAGGTAGGAAGCTGGGCCATGAGGTGAGGCAGGCACCGCTCTCCCCGTGGAAGGCGGCACAGGGGGCCCTAGCTCCCTCGTGCCTTCATGCACTGTTCCAAGTGCCGGAGACTTGGCTGCAGCCGCCCCCACACGCCCTCCCCTATTCCTGGGGTGCTGGTGAGAAAGACAAGTGCCAGACGGTGTCATGAGTGAAACAGCAAATGCCAAGACAAGTCAGGCCACGAGGCAACGTGGGAGTGAGTGCTGTTCTCTCTGAAGAGACAACGAAGCTGGCCCTGCTGGGGTAGGTGTTCAAGGTGATGGAACAGCACGTACAGATGCCTTGGGAACAAGCTTGGGGAATTAACTTTGAGAAACAGATGGAAGAAAGCAGGTGACTGAGGGGACAGCGGAAATGAGCCTGGAAAGGAAGCACAGTAGACGTGCTCTAGAGTGACCAGCAAGTGCAAAGGCCCTGGGGCAGAGACCTGGTAGGAACATCGTGAAGGCCAGTGTGACTGGAGCGGAGTAGGGAAGAGGAGAGGATGGGGGGGTGTGCAGGGAGGAATGCTGGAAGCCCAGCCTCAGGCCAGGGAGCCCCTTTCTCCTCTTTCCTCTCTTCCCGTCTCTTCTGGCCCTGGCCCACATCAGGAGTAGGGCTGGGACTCCTCAGTGGGCAGGGAAGGGCTTGGCCTGGGAATCCCTTCTGAACACCTACTGTGTGCTGGGGACCCTGCAGACACTGCGCTCAGGTCCCGTCTCCTCATCGTGACCCCCTTCTGGAGGATGGGAAAGCAGGCCTGAGTGTCGGGCTTTGAAGGTGCACCTGCCTGAGCTCACAAGGGGCTGTCCCCGGGAGCTGAGAAGGGCATGGATTGGACCTGGGCCCCCCCCCTCTCCTCGCCTCAGTTTCTCCATCTGTATAACAGGTGAGTGAACTAGGTCATGACTTGCCACCCTCTCAGACCTGACACCCTTTTAAAATAATATTTATAACACCCTCTTGAGCCTCTTGAAGTGGATTCACAGGTAATATTATGAGCTTGCATATAGAATTTTTAAAAATTGGGGCACCTGAACCTGGGTGGCTCAGCCAGTTAAGTCCCGATTCAGCTCAGGTCTGATCTCAGGGTCATGAGATCGAGTCCCGTGTCTGGCTCCATCTCAGCGCAGTCTGCTTGTGTTTCTGTCTCCTCCCTCTGCCCCCCCCCCAACTCTCGTGCTCTCTCTCTATATATATATAAAATAAATCTTCAAACAAAAAACATAAAACTCCAATCATATTAGAGCAAGAAAGGAAAGGAATTTATAAAAGGATACCACCACATTTCAGGGTGGCCGAAGTCCCCAGAAGGGGGGTGGGCAGGGGTCCCTGGACAGTCACAGCCCCAGATGCAGCCCGACTCCCAGTCTCTGCCCACAGGGACGCGGTTTTCCCAGGCAGGGCACAATCCTTGGTCTATTTCCAAACAAAGCAGGACCCAGTACGTTCCCAGCAATTCCACGTTTGCTCGCCTTGAGCAAAAAGTCCTACGTGTCCATACAAGATATGGAGGGAAGCCCTGCCTGGGAGTGTGATGCTCTTCGTCCCTCCCGGAACATGGGAACGTCGCAGGCATGGGGAGGGCCCTTGCCTCAGGATCGCCACATCCCTGTCCCCACCCTCCGCGTGACCGGATTCCAGATCCCCGTCCTCCAGACAATCAGCACCCTACAAAGCTCTACACCTTATGAAATGCCTCCAAGGGAAGGTCACCTCGATGATAGCTGACCTCAGCTAATAACCTCACTGAACTAGCTTGAAAAATAACCTTTAGGTCACTTTTTTTTTTACATTGCATTTAAGGCGTGACAGGGCTTTAACCCCTGGGGTCCCATGGCCCCTTCCACGTTCTTCTGCACCTGCCCTGCGCGGTCCAGGGGAGGGGAGGGTGCTGAGGCCCAACCTGGTCCCTGTGTCGTCGTCGTCCCCCCCCCCCCCCCCCCCGCTGCACTTCCGGGACGGAAGGAGAGAGGGAGGCAGGGAGGGGCTGGCGGGGTCAGGTCTGACGGCTGAGGAGGTGGGACCCGGCCCAGCCCCGCTGGCTTTGCCAGCTCTGGCCCGCACACCTTCTGCTGCCAGACTTTTAACTACGGTGCGGCCTGTCAACAGTACATGAACTCCGCGGGCATCAATGCACTTAGAAATTAATAATAGTAATAACTCACAGAGCACAGCGCCCTACGTGCTTTTTTTTTTTTTTTTTAATCGATTGATGCAGCAAACCTGTACCTCGCGCCAAGCTTACAGTGCTGGGGCCTGGGGCTGCCATCACAGACCAGGCAATTCCACCCATGGATTGTAACGTCTATTTCCTCCTCCCAACGACCGGTCATTCGCCCGGTTTTCTAGATCATCGGGAAGATCGGAGCGACTTGCGGGGGGAGAGTCAAGCCGCCGGGAAGCGCGGCTGGTGGGACGGGACCCAGGCGGTCCTGCAGCTCCGGCCAGTGAGCAGCCACCCCGGCAGCTGCGGTTGTCACCGGGCAGCGGCTGGCCTTAACCCTTGTAATGACGGGGGAAAGTTTCAGAGAACTGGGCGAGGTCATCGGCCTAAGGCTCACGGGGCCAGACGTGAAAAGCGACTTTTATTTTCATGCACCATAAATTGCAAAACGTCCGGAAATGGGACGCCTGGGGGGGCCCGTGGCTGAGCGTCTCGCTAGGCTCAGGTCCTGATCCCCGGGGTCCTGGGACCCAGTCCCGCGTAGGGCTCCCATGGGTGCCTGCCTCTCTCGGGAATAAACAAAATCTCTCAAAAACAACAAAAAAGATACAAAAACAAAACAAACCCCCCAAGCCCAGAGCCCGCGGAGGACCCGGCGAGGCAGGGGCGCCGGCCCGCTAGGAAGACTTGGAGGCCTCTCCGCCCGCCCGCCCGCCCGCCCGCCGACCGGGCCGCTCGTCTGCTCTTTCAGGGTAGGGGGGGGCCGGGCAGATCGCGGCTCCCAGGCATCCCGCAAAGTAGGCGGGTCACCTCAGGGGCGACCTTTACCCGCTCAAAAATTCGTCTCACATTAGCAGTGAGGATTCGGGCGTCACCCCGAATCGTTATTTTCCTTACTCATAAGTTTAAGGCATAAAGAGCTACACGTGTTACTCGCTGGGTAATGAATCCCCTTCTCATTAGCCCTACGGTGAGTAGCAGAGCGACCGTTAAACCAAGAGCCCAGGCCCTTCGCAGTTCGTCTCATTCACTTATTTAATTTTTTATATCACTCTCCATTTTATTTCTTCGCTGGGGAGAACCGGGAACCGTAGGTACTCGGAGCCCCCCCGTATGCAGATAAGCAGCTGGCGTCGCAAAGGCTCACGGGGAGCTCCCCGCCCCTTCCGGTTCTTGTCTTGGTTTGAGCTGTCGCGAGAGTTCGTCGGCCGGACGCCGGAAGCGGCTCGTTGCTCCGTAGCGGCCGAAGGGGCGGGCTCCAGGGCTGGGGGAGTCTCAGCTGCTCGCGGTTCGCTCGGCGGCGCAAGATGGCGGACATCTCCCTGGACGAGCTCATCCGGAAGCGCGGGGCTGCGACGAAGGGGCGGTGAGCGGCCCTTTCTCCCTCCGGTGCTCAGGGCCCGTGGCCTAGCGGGGCTCGGGGCGGGGGAGGGAGCGGCCCGGGAGCGAAGCGCAGCGCCGTGTGCGCCCGCCCCCTGCCGCAGCCGCGCTCCTCATTGGCCCGGCCCCGCCGCCTCCGCGGGCCCGGCCGCCGGGCGGTCCACACTGGCTGGGAGCGCCGTCGCTCCGGGGAGGCCGGGGGGGCCGGGGCGGCCGGGGCGGGGGGAGGGGGGAGGGCTCGCGGGGTCTCCCGGGGCCGCCCGGTCCGCCCGCGGGGGAGACTGGCCCTGGGCGCCGCGCTGCTCCTCGGTCTCCGCGCCGCCTTGGGGTTAGGACGGCCGAAGTTTAGCGGGGAAGTGACCCGCCCAGGCTCCGCCGATCTGCTGCCGGCGAGGCTGCGACCCAGACCTCAGCTCGCAGGCCCTGCGCGCGCTCCCCGGCTCCGCCGCCCCCGTTAACCCCCGCCTCGCCCGTGCGGCGGTTCACGTCCCCCGAGCGCTTTCGTGCAACCACCGTCCCGTTTTGCCCCCTTTCGCAGCCGTACCGGCCCCGTACCGTATTCGTATTTCTCCCGTTTTGCAGATGACGAGCTTGAGGCCGGGAGACGTAGAGGGACTTAACCCGAGGCCACGAAGAGTTCGTCCCCCTGAAAGTTGGGGGGCTGCGTGCCTTTTAGGAGCTGGCTGAGTTGGCCTCGGGCTTGGGCAAGAAAAAAAAACAAAACAAAACAGGTGGGCCCGGAGGTTAGAGCTTCTTGATGGTTGTCGGAGAAGACTGTTGTGGCTCCGAGTGCGGAGATGATTTGCGATGAGGTGCCCGGAAGTTGCTCCGGACCCTTAAACGTGGTCCGTCATTTCCAGCCTTTAATGAGCTCCAGCTCTCACCTGTTTGAAGTGGGACTGCGGCCAGCAGTTCTCCAGCATACGTGCGGTAGTTCACATGTCCTTGTAAACTGCCTGTAAAAATGTTAGACACGGTCTTCTCGGATCGGAAGTCATTCACTGAGCAGATGCTTGTTAATACCTCCCGCCTGCGGTGGTTAGAAAGTAGATCCTCTCCTTGGCTAACAAGTGCATCCCCACCGCCCCCAGCCCCCTGCACACATCCACTGCACCTGCCGCCACCGCGTACGTAGTTCACCAGCCAGCTATGCACCTGGCTTCTGGTTCATAACAGGCACACAGGAACCGTTAATTTGCTCAGCTGTTCTCTGAGTAGCTCTCTCCTAGGTCTTCCCGCTGGTAACTGGTGTGGAATTGGTGCTCGGTCCTCTGGCCACTTCTAAGACTGAGTTTCATCAGTTTGATGGACAGTTGCTGAATGAACCAACTACCCAGGACGTGCCCTTTCTGCAGTCACCCCCCTCTGTTCCTGACTGCAGACGGTCTGTACTGTCTGTTGGGTCTGTACTTTGTTGGCTCCGATGTGTGCAGAGTCTGGTGTTGGGCATTCGGTTGAGGATCCGTGGGATGACCGAGCACTGAGCCACCAGGCCGACCTGGTGCCCTGGTGGGCCTGTTGTTGGGTTCTGTGCCACCCTGGCAAGATGACTTCAGAGCTGGGACGTTTCCTCATTTGTAGTAATGGTTTCTGGCAGGTTGTTGAGAAGATTAGGTATGAAAATATAAAAATGTACATTTTAAAGTTTGCACCAAAAAAAAAAAAGTTTGCACCAGGTAGTAAGTGTTCAGCAAATGATAGCAATTATTGTGGATCTTCCCTTTAAAGGAGGAGAAGCCCAACCCCTCCCCCTGATGGGGAACATTAGGTTAGTGTTGAAGCCCTAGAGTCAAACTAAGATTTCGATTCCCTTCTCTCACTTTCCACGTGATCTTAGGTTACTTAACCATTCCATATCTCTCTTATTTATAAGATACAGATATTTATTAGGTGATTGCTAATGTAAAGTAGTTTGAAAGTATCTGATGGTTTTAAGTGTTCAATTAATGTTAGCTCTAATCATCATTACTGAAGGCTTTTAAATAAAGTAACTTTCCAGTTTTGTGTAAGAATATGTGAGAATATTACTCTGCTCTTACACAATGATTGGATTGGGAGATTGTGCAGAGACTAGAGCTGTCTACATGCTAGTTTGGCCTACATGCTGTATTTGGATTAAACCTGGTAGAAACTTCAGTTTTGGGCGCCTGAGTGTCTCAGCATCTGCCTTAGGCTCAGGGTATGATCTGGAGTCCTGGGATCAAGTCCCGAGTCAGGATCCCTATGGGGAGCCTGCTTCTCCCTCTTCCTGTGTCTCTGCCTCTTTGTGTCTCTCGTGAATGAATAAATCTTTTAAAAACTTTTTTTTTGTTTGTTTTTGTTTTTGTTTTTTTACCTTGCAAAGCCAGTGAACTACATCTAGGGCATCCCTGTCAAAAACTGAAAGGTCTCAGCTAATGGCAGTGAACAAATGTCGTTTCCTTCAGTAACTATATTGTCTTACATGCTTCCTGGAAGAATTCTTCCTTCCTGGGAACTGTGGGATGGCATTGCATGGAGGTCCCAGGAAAAACTTTGTGCTTGATAATTTAAGTAGAGCCAGTGATTATCTCTTCCTCTTAGTGGAAATAGCACAAGAACCTGTAGAAGTGTAGGGACGCCTGGGTGGCTCAATGGTTGAGCATCTGCCTTCAGCTCAGGGTCCCAGGATCAAGTCCCACATTAGTCTCCCCTCTACCTATGTCTCTGCCTTTCTCTCTGTGTCTCTCATGAATTTAAAAAAAAAAAAAAAAAGAAGGAAAGGAAAGAATGAACCTGTGGAAGTGTAAATAACGTGTTTCCCCACAGGTCATGGAATGTGCTTGTTCTTTAGTGCATCCATTCTGTTTTGTGTTCATCACACCTTGTAAGCCTAGAAAGGGGTCATTACCATTATTACCAGGGTCCTGAATTAATCTTATCAAAAGATTTCCCTGGGGCAGCCTGGGTGGCTCAGCAGTTTAGCACCATCTTCAGCCCAGGGCCTGATCCTGGAGACCCAGGATCGAGTCCCACATCCGGCTCCCTGCATGGAGCCTGCTTCTCCCTCTGCCTGTGTCCCTGCCCCCTGCCCCCTCTCTGTGTCTCTCATGAATAAGTAATACAGTCTTAAAAAAAAAAAAAAAAAAGATTTCCCTGATTAACCTGCAAATAAAGAGTTTTGTGTGATACTTCACTCAGCCATGGTGAGGCGCTGTCCCTCACCATGCACAGCTTGACTTTGTTGACTTTGGTTGCCCAAGACCTATGGAGGAGTCTCCCCTGGACAGCTCACGGCACCAACTGCAATGCGGGCCTGTTCTTGTTGGTGTTTTCCTTAAAACATGAGCGTGCTGCTGCTGGTCAAGTTTGCAGAGTCGCCCACCCTGGTTTGATTAGTTTAGCTCTTGGAAGATAATTGTCCACTGCCACCTTCTGGTTAGAGAATGTTCATGAAAGGCGGCAGGCCGTTGTAGTGGAAAGGTTGGGCATGTGCTGCCCTGAGCAGCTCTGGCCCAGATGCCCTGCCTGGGTAGTTCTTGGAGCCGTGGAGAAGGAGGTCGGTCAGCTTTTCAGTTCAGGCCAGGGCTCTGGTCCTAATACTTATTGCTTGTTTGCTTGTTGAAATAAGATAAAAGAAATGTAGACCTAAAACAAAGGGGAGGAAAATTAGTTATTATGTAACATGGAGGGGAAGAAATAGATTTAAGGGACGCCTGGTAGCTCAGCAATTGAGCATCTGTCTGCCTTCGCTCAGGGCGTGATCCCAGAGTCCTGGGATCAAGTCCTGCATCGAGCTCCTTGCGAGGAGCCTGCTTCTCCCTCTGCCGGTGTCCCTGCCTCTTTCTCTCTCTGTGTCTCTCTCCTGAATAAAAAAAGTAGAAATCTTAAAAAAAAAAAAAAAAAAGGATCTAAAACAAAACATTTGCACAAGACTTTCTTGGAGGGTAAGGGGATGCTATCCTGTTTCTCTGTGTCTGCAAAGCGCCTAATTCAGGATTGATTCTCCATAACAGAACTAAACCGTGTTTTCTCCATGTAAAGGTGACCTCAGGACACACAATTCTAACCCAGAGACCCTATGCATTAAAATCCACCTTCTACTAATAAACCAGGGTTCCCCTTTATGGGCCTGGATCCTTTGGTCTGGACATCTGTCCAGAGCCAGCTCTGGTCGGGGTGTGGCAGAAAGCACTGAGGTTCCAGTGGGGACATTGGCCCTGTCACCCCCAGCGCCCTTCCCAGAACCCCATGGAGTACCTAGTAGGGCCCTGGAACCAGGGTGGGTGCATTGTTTCAGTGTGGCAGGGTGGGGCAGGCCAGAGCCTTGCTCCAAACCTCCCCCACCCTTCTCCCAAACATTTACTGAGGCCCAAAGTGCAGAATGTGTTTCAGGAACATCAGATAGTGTACAGTGGGAGGTGAGGCTGCAGGTAGGAGCTGGGGCCAGTCCAGAGGCTCTGCTGAGGGGCTGGGCTTTGTTAGGAAGCCCTCCGCAGTTCTTGGAACAGGAGGGTAACACCATGGACTCTGTGTTTTGGAGACCCACTCCTAGCAGGAGTGTTTATTTGAAAAATTCCTGATGACTAATGCCTGCCTTGTACCCAGCACTGCTGCCTGCTGGGATGAATAGCCGTCTTTTCATGCAAGAGGAGGAGCAGTGATTATAAAAAGCCTGAACACTGAAGCCCCGAAAGCTGTTCATGAAAGGAGTTGAAAGAACTGGTGTAACCAGGGAACTGAATGCCATGAATTGAGGGGAAGTAACTTAACTCACGCTCCTCCATCCCCAGCCACGTCCCCTCCCTCTCCCAGATGGACCTGTTGTACTGTTCAGAGAGATTCAAAAGACCAGCACAAGGCATCTCGGTGATCTTTCTTGCCACACAAGCGGTCTGGTGTGTGGGTCCCGACTGAGCACACTGGGCCATCCCAAGTGTTTGCGCTCACCCTCTGGTTACTGGAGTGTGTGCTGTGGCCCTGGACGTGACTGGAGTCCTAAGCTCTTCCTTAGCCTGGGGACAGTATGCCTCATTAACTCTTCAAGTTCTGGTCTTTTTTTTTTTTTTTTAAGATTTTATCATTTATTTGAGACAGAGACAACACATGAGCAGGATCAGGGGCAAAGGGAGAGGGAGAAACAGGCTCCTATTGAGCAGGGAGCCCAATGTGGGGCTTGATCCCAGGACCTGGAGATCATGATCTGAGCCAAAGGCAGATGCTCAACCGACTAAGCCACCCAGGCGCCTCTCAAGTTCTGGTCTTTATTTTTGACTCATGCTTCATTTTTGGTGCTCTAACTAGTTTCAGGGAAGTCCAGTGCATCCTTCAGCGGGACCCTGTCATCTGTGAATAACAACCGCATTCTCTCAGGGAGAGAAAGGAGAAAGAGAAAGGAGAATGTCTGGGGTCCCTGTAGGGTCCCTGGCACTTGGTGGGCTCTCAGGACCAGAAAGTTCTTCGAGCCTTTTTTTCATCTGCCTGGTACAGGGTTGACCCAGGCGAGAAGATGCAGGGTGTACCCCTAAGAGGCTCCTGGTCCTGCAGGAGGTGTGGGCTTGGAAACAGATCCTCCTGATTCAGCACAGTAAGTGCCTCAGCTGCATTGTGTCCAGGGCTCCACTGCCCCAAGGAGGGTGCCTCGGGCTGTGGAAGCTGGTAGGGGATAAGTGAGGGAATGCTCTTGAGGGCAGGAGGCACCCCAGCAGAGCTGCGAGAGCCAGGAGGCTGCAAGCTCTGGGCTATAGTAGGCGTCGTTCACATGACCTCTTCCTGAGCACACTGGGCCGGGTCTAAGCCTTCTCACCGCCGTACAGATGTCTAGTTTGTGGCGTCCCCAGAGCCTTCCTCTTACAGCAGGAGTGCTTCTCACCGTACTCTTTTTGGTGACTTGATTTCCCAACCCAAGGCCTCTGGCTTCAGAGAGGTCCCATGCGTAGTAGATGAACAGTTTTATCTGGAGTGCTTTCTGCCAATGCTGGTTTCATCTGGATCTGGACAGTAAATGTTGATCAAAATCTTTCCCTATTTTATGAGTAGGAGGCCTTCAGTAGTAACTTCTGGTCTGAACTGATAGCCTGTTGCTTTTCTTTGATGGGCATCAATAACAGATGTAGGGAGCTGGAAACATTAAAAAAAACAAACCAGTGGGATTACCTCACCTGTCAGTGGGTCCTGGGGGGTAGGGCTTGATTAGGAAGTTTGTGTGCCTTCCATAAATTCCAGGGGCCCCTCAAGTAGCTCTGGGTTTCAGCACAACCACAAAGCATAGCCCCACCATCGCCAAGGCCTTTCAGACCATGAAACTGAGGGCGGACACTCCAGGGGTGGGCGGGTGCTGTCTGCCACACGCTCCTATTTCTCTCTCCCTGATTGGGGCCTCTCTAAACACTCCATTCCTTTTGGCCTTGCTTCCCTCCCTCCTTTCTTTACAGGAGAAAATAGGACAGGGACCAATAAGCAGGGCCTCTCACCCTCACCTAATCTGACTTTCCCTCTCTCTTCCGCCTGGTTCTTGTGTGGACCCACTGGAAAGTATTTAAGTCCTAAAGTAATTTGCCATTTTTCAAAGAAAAACGGTATGTGCATCACTGCCTTGGGCAGTTTTCTGGCATACTGGAGGCAGCAGGTGTTTCCACTGGTCTAAGGATAATAAGATGGAGGTCACATTTGCCTGTGCTGGTACCTTGGGTATGCTCCAGCTGTCAGCACAGGAGCCCGTGGGCAGTCTCCTCCAGTCGGTTGGGGAAGGGTGAGGCAGTAGGAACACTCACTGACTGGCCTGCTGTGTAGGAGGCCTCCCAGGAGAGCTGGACACAATTGTGGGAAACTGTATAGGAACCTGTTTGTTGGGATCCCTGGGTGGCGCAGCGGTTTGGTGCCTGCCTTTGGCCCAGGGCGCGATCCTGGAGACCCGGGATCGGATCCCACGTCGGGCTCCCGGTGCATGGAGCCTGCTTCTCCCTCTGCCTCTCTCTCTCTCTCTCTGTGACTATCATGAATAAATAAATAAAATCTTTAAAAAAAAAAAAAAAAAAAAAAAAAAAGGAACCTGTTTGTTTGGTGGGGTTTTGCCTTCTAACACCAGGTGGGAGATGGTGAACACTGCCATAATCCAGGGTCACTGATGGAGTCAAAGATGCAGAGGCCCAGGCCTTCACCCAGCTTTTGGATTCGGTGGGATCTGGACAGCTGTGTTTTTAAGTAATTCCACAGGAGTTTCTAATGCTCAGCCAGGGTGCAACACCACTTACAAAGCGCTGGGCCCTGAAACAGAATGAGCCCCATTCTCCCCCTCCCAGTCCAGTGGGGAAGAGAAAACAAGCAGATGTGTTCTAGGCATAAAGGAGGGTTGTCCTCAAAGAATCAGAGAGGGAGGGTTTCCCAAAGAGGAGGTGTTGCCTTGGGAGCTGGAAGTCCTGGGCGGGGCACCTGCTGCCTGAGTAGTGGTGACGGTGGCTGAAGTAGAGAGGCCTCGTGGTGTGGTGGGCAGGTGGAGTGAGGTAGCCACCGGCAGACCCCAGGAAGGACTTCAAGGGTTGTACTTGGAAGTGTCTTCGCCTTCCTGACAAGCCACTGAACGGCCAGTGGAGGAACCCCCAAGGAAATGGGGCCTGTTTAATGGAGTTTAGTTCATTTCCAATCTTAACGGTTTCTGAATTTGACGTTCTTGTTCCTAAGTGTGATAAATGCATATTTGGCCTTGTCCCTGGTTCCTGGCATGTAGTTCCTAAAACTCTAGGGAGTTTCCTGAGTTACAAGGGTGGTAGGAGCACCTTCTGTTCTAATGAGGTGATGGTTGATGGGCCCCTGGCTAGCTACAGGATGGGGGCTAGTTGCCAGAAAGACCTAGGCATGATTAGTTAGAACTTGGAGCCCTACCTCACTCCCCTCTAGGGAAGGGCGGGGGCTGGAGATTGAGTTAGTCTCCATTGGCCAATGATACAGTCAACCTTGCTTACATAATGGAACCTCCATAAAAATCCCTACACAGTGGAATTTGGGGAGCTTCTGGGTTGGCGAACATGTCTGTGTGCTTGGAGGGTGGTACACCCAAAGTGGACATGGAAACTCCACATCCCTTCCCATATACTTTATATGTCTCTTCTATTTGGCTGTTTCTGAATTGTATCATTTATAATTAATAATAGTAAACTGCTTTTGCTGTGTTCTGTGAGCCATTCTAGCAAATTCTCAGACTTGAGGTGGGGGTGTGGGTCCCCTCACCTCTACCTGGTCTGTCCAAGTGTGAAAAGCCCAGGATTTGGGACTGGCATCTGAAGTGAGGGCATTTTCATGGGACTGAGCCCCTAACCTAGGGGGTGTGCCCTGACTCTGGGTAGGTAGTGTCAGAACTGAATTGTAGGACACCTGGTTGGTGTCTAGAGAGTTCAAGAACGGTTGAAGTGAGGAAAACACCCACATATTTGGTGTCACAGTGTTGTGAATGGAAACAGTTTGGACAGTGGCTCTTTTTCTTTTCTACCAAGTCTTTGTGTCTTCAGTCTGTTACGGAGCTAGCTCCTGCTCCCAGCCCAGGAGGGCATCGGCCAGCACCGGAGGCCTGGGTTTGCCAGGGGCAGGCTTGGGGACCCTTTGTTAATTGTTGCCTCTCCAAGTTGTTCAGTCCACATCACCGGGTACTGAGGGGGGTGACTGGGAGCATGGCTGTGGAAGAGCTTTGGAAATTGAAGGTTAGGGTATTTGGGGGATATGCTTTTTTTTTTTTTTTCCCCTTGTGGCTAGCATCATTTGGAGGTTACTGTCCCTGATGTTATCTCAGAGCACCTGATCTAGGGAGCAAAACAATCTTACCTAAGTGATAGAAACCACTAGGCCCTTCTTCCTAATTTTATTTGCAAGGCAAAGTGAAAAGCTGTAAACTAGGAAAGAAGTTGCAATATAAGTTTGTTTCAGAGAGTGACCTGATTTCTGGTTTCTCCAGGAGCTCCCCTGCCCCCCATTCCCAGTATTACAAGGGCTCAACTTCCTTCGGATCGGCTACCATCGATAACCCAGATCCGCTTCATATTGCAATTTTTTGCTTGCAGTCTCAATGCCAGACCAGGAGTCGGAGGTGTTCGATCTCGTGTTGGGATCCAGCAGGGCCTTCTTGGCCAGCCAGCACGCACAGCCACCTTCCAGCAGAGGTTTGATGCCCGGCAGAAGATTGGCCTCTCAGACGCCCGGCTCAAGCTGGGAGTCCAGGATGCCCGGGAAAAGCTTTTGCAGAAAGATGCTCGGTTCCGGATCAAAGGGAAAGTGCAAGACGCCCGAGAGATGCTAAACTCCCGCAAGCAACAGGTCACGGTGCCCCAGAAGCCCCGGCAGGTGGCCGATGCCCGGGAGAAGATCAGCTTGAAGCGGAGTTCCCCAGCCACCTTCCTGAGCCCACCCATCGGGACAGTGACCCCTGCCCTGAAGCTCACCAAAACCATCCAGGTAAGTGGCTCTTGCCATGTATTCCTGGGGAGCCAGCAACAACCGCAGATTCAGGCAGGGATTGGGGGCCAGGAGAGTTTGGGCAAAATGACAGTTCTCCCAAGGGTTTATATAGTAACCATATGGAGGAGAGGAGGCAAGGTTTTCATCTAGTTTTGTGGAGAAGAAAGGGGACTCCAGGAAAAGTCAGTGACTTTCTCCAGTGAGTTAGTGAGGGAGGGAAAAGAGGGGAGAAGATGGAACACTTGTGGGGCGTGTGTTGTGCGGCCAGCACTTAACACATAGAACTTTATTTCTCTCTCACTGTGACTCTGGGATCATTACCACAGTTTTATAAAAGAAGACTCTTGGTCTCAGAGATGAGAATCATTGTGCAGTAGGAGTACCAGGGTAGGAGCCTAGTCAGACCTGGCTCCCCATCCAGTGCCCTGGCCACTTGCACAGCTGCCAAAGGGAATGAAGACAATATTTCGTCTTCATAGCAACTCTGGTAACAGGAACAGCAGCAGCTGCGAACATGTATTGAGCCAGGCTCATGGAGCAAGACCATTAGGCTTTCTGTGACTCCTGCTTCAGGCATGAGGCACTCTGGAGGGCTTTTCCCACAGACCACAACTGAGTGCCACCATATTTCAAGTTCAGTGATTCCTTACTCCTGCAGAACAGACGTGGACCCCATGGGAAAAATTATGGTCTCTGTGTGTTTCTAGGTTCCACAGCAGAAAGCCATGGCACCACTCCACACCCATCCTGCTGGAATGAGGATCAATGTGGTCAATAACCACCCAGCCAAACAGGTGAGAGAGTGGGCACGCACCTACATGTGCATGAGTGTGTTGTGTACTGTGTAGGTGTACACGTGCATAGGTTCTGGAGACCTCTGCTGGGCGGATTAACTGACCTTAGCCCAAGGTTTCTGGTGTGAAGAATTAGAGGAACTACATTTGGTTTTTTGCAATTTCTGAGTTTTATTTATTTTTATTTTTTCAAAGATTTATTTATTTCAAAGAAAGTGAGTGGAGTAGGGGCAGAGGGGGAGAGAGTGTGAGAGAGAGAGAACTCAAGAAGACTCTCACCAAGCACAGGAGCCCATTGACTCTGAGCTAAAAGCAAGAGTCAGACACACCTACTGAGCCACCCAGGCGCCCCTGCAATTTATGAGTTTAAAAAAAATACCGGGGATCCCGGGGAGGCCCAGCAGTTTAGCTCCTGCCTTCAGCCCAGGGCATGATCCTGGGTTCCCGGGATTGAGTCCCACATTGGGCTCCCTGTGTGGAGTCTGCTGCTCCTTCTGCCTGTGTCTCTGCCTCTCTCTCTGTGTCTCTCTCTCTCTGTCTCTCATGAATAAATAAATAAAATCTTTTTTAAAAAAATACCTCTTACAATAGGGAGGAGGTGAGTATGTAAGAGGCAGAGAGGCAAACTGGAAGTCTTCTACTTTTTATTATTAAAATAGTATGTGCCAAAAAAAAAAAAAGAAAGAAAGAAAGAAAAGCTCAATATGTGCTTAATATAGAACATTAGTAAAATCGAGAAAGTAAAAAGGAAAAAAGAATTCTTGTGCTCCTTCTCTCCAAAGCCAGCTGCTGTTGAAATGCTGCCCTGGCTCCTTCCTGGGTTTTTGGTTTTTTAAGTGTCATTATTGTTGAGTTAATGCCTACTTGTAGTTGTGTGTGTATTATTATCCAATTTTGTGTCCTTCTGTTTTCACTGTATAGCTCAAGCACTTCTGTGATTCACATTCACTGTAAACATTTTTAATAACTGCATAAACCATTGAATTGATGTTCCAGTTTTTAAAAGCCATTCTCCTATAATTTTCACTGTTAGAAACCCTGCGAATATCTTTGTGGCTAAAGCTTTTTCTAGAGTTTGGATTTATTTCTGTAGGCCAGACTGCCTAGGATGGACTTTCTAAACCCAGGATTGTAAACACCTGTTTTAAGGTTTTTCTAGGTGTTGCCCACTTGTGGGAAGGTAATTCTTATGAACCTGGAGGTTGCAGCACTTTTGTTAGGCCCTTGTGGGTGGAGAGCCGGCCTGTCAGGCTTTGACTCCCAGGCCAGTATCCCCCGGTTCTTTCCCGCCACCCACTTCTCCCTCCACCAACCAGCTCCACATAGTTTGCTGTTCTTGCTCCAAATGTCCTTTGAGAGCCTAAGGCCACATTAGCTTTCTTTTTGTTTTTAATGTTATTCCTTTTTTTTTTTTTTAAGATTTTATTTTATTTTATTCATGTGAGACACAGAAGCAGAGACCTAGAGAGAGAATCAGGCTCTTCTCATGGAGCCCAGTGCGGGACTTGATCCCAGGACCCGGCGTCCTGCCCTGAGCCAAAGGCAGATGCTCAACCGCTGAGCTACCCCAAGCGTCCCAGCTTTTTCTTTTTTCTTTCTTTTAGAATTTATATGATTTGGAGGAAGATGATGACTCTGTAGCTCCCATTCCTAGTAAACAGATGAAATTTGCAGCCTCAAGCAGCTTTCTCCACCACGTGGTAAGGCATTTTATGTTTTTGCTGCACTCACCATGTGTATCTGGTCAGGTGGATGGGAGAGGTGGTGGAGAGTACGGCCTTTCAGTTCACAAGTCTGCGTTTGTTTCATGAGATTTTCAGAGTTGGCACTAATCTAATCCCTGGTTTTATAAATACTGAGACCAGGGCATCCAGTGCTATGTCCAAGGTGCCACAGCTAGCCTGTGGGTAGCCTGTCGCGTCCTGAGGCTGCTAGCTGCAGCCTCCACTTGCTGCTGGAGACACTTCAGGGGCAATGGGAGATGCCAGAGGAGGGGATCCTGTTTCCTCTCCTCTGGCAGGAAATTCTGCATGTTCCCCTTCCCTCCGTGGTCAGCAGCTCTGGGCCAGTAGTCCTATTTTTCAGGAGAGGGAGCAGGCACGGGGGGGGGGGGGTGAAATATGCTCAGAATCTCCCAGCTTACAGATAGTGGATCTGAGTCAATCCAGCTCATGCCGTCTGCCTCCCTGGCCGCATCTGTCATACTCCACTGGCTGTCAATATTCAGAAAGCAGCTTGAGAAATGTGGGGTCCAGCGTGAGAAGGACATTTCATTTGATTCAGAGAAGCTAGTGAATCACCCCTGCCCCACACTCTGCCTCTCTGGCTGCTGCATCCCTTCCTTCTTCCAGAGTCAGTACCTGGCAAGTTCTGTCTTAAGTCAGCAAGGCCACCTGCTACTTTTGCCTCAGACATCTTTTGCCTCTGACACATTAATCTCAAGGAGTTTCCTGGTTTACATTTCCAAGGGACCACATCCCCAGTTAGGGGCAGCAGGAGAAGGAGGAACTGTTTCTTTTTTCTTTTTTTTTAAGATTTATTTATTTATTCATGAGAGACACAGATTGAGAGGAGAGGCAGAGACATAGGCAGAGGGAGAAACAGGCTTCTCGTAGGGAGCCCGATGCGGGACTCAATCCCAGATCCGGAGATCACGACCTGAGCCAAAGGCAGGCGCCCAACCGCTGAGCTACCCAGGCGTCCCGAAGAACTGTTTCTGCTGGTCTGCACATGTTGTCTCTGCCAGCATGTCCTTCACAGTCTGGGAGCTGATGAGGCCAGGGCTGTGCATGGTGCTTCTGTGTGGCAGAAATGGGGGCCAAGAAGCTGGGAGTCTGCCTTTCTGAAAAGTGGGTTCTTGTGCCTGGCCAGCTCAGAACTGATGATTATTAGCCCATTGTGATAGAAGCATATGCTTCTGTCATATCTGAGAATGAACTTTAAGCTTTTGGCCTTCTGATTAGTCCCAGATTGTAGGGGTTTCATAAAATCTAAATGGTATGGGTAGACCTGTGGCTCCAGGCCAGACCTGCGTGGAAGTTTCTCACGAAGGGCTTCATGCACTGGAGAGTGACTTTTTTTTTTTTTTTTTTGGAGAGTGACTTCTATAAACATGTTGGGCAGACTGCATATCTCCCCTCCCGCCTCTTCCTTGGGGGAAGTCACTGGTGGCTTTTTTGGCTCCAAATCTCTAATGGAATTGGGGAGTTTGGAAGCCTTGGGGGTGGCGGTTGCCAGCCACATAGGGCTTCTCTCTTGCCTTCTCTAGCTTTTCAGATTCTTGTCCGCCTCTTTGTTTAGGCCGGGCTGAGCAGTTCCAAGTTCTCCATGTCCAAGGCCCTCCCTCTCACCAAAGTGGTTCAGAATGATGCTTACACAGCTCCTGCCCTCCCCTCCTCTGTTCGGACAAAAGCCTTGACCAGCATGTCTCGGACACTAGTGAACAAGGAGGAGTCCCCCAAAGAGCTGCCGCCTGCTGAGGTGAGGTGAAGGTGAAGGAGAAGAAGTGACTGCATCCATTGAGAGTCAGCCTGTGCTGGGTGGGCAGTGTATCATGTGTACTCTGTGGAGTCCTCACAGCACCTCCGGGAGGTGCGCATTACCACCGCCATTTTACAAATGAGTGCGCCAAGACTCAGTGACCACTGCCCTCAAATGCTTCTGGGCCAGTGGGGGAAACAGCTGCAGATAGAGCAGTTTTGGTGATAGAACAGAGGTCTGCCCAGAGAAGAGCAGCTGGGAGTACTGAAGAAGGAGCATTTGATTCTACGGGGCAGGTCGGAAAGGCTTTAAGGAGAAAGTGTCACCTGAGTTGGATGGGTCTTGAAATGTGATTGGCATTCCATGCAGAGGTTCAGAGGCATAGTGGTGGGGCATGATTGTGACAGGCTCTCTAGGAGGCTTTTCTCTGGGCCTTCTGGTCACTGGCCGGAAGTGCATGCTGCTGCTGAACCCACAGCTATTGTCTGATTCTGGGAACTGTCTCCTCTGGCAGCCTGTCCTCAGCCCCTTGGAAGGCACCAAGATGACTGTAAACAATCTGCACCCTCGAGTCACCGAAGAAGACATTGTGGTGAGTACTATGTCCTGCCAGAACTTTAGATTCAAACCACTTCTGTGTCAAGGGACCCCAAGACCACCCCCAGGTTCACTCTCTAAGACTCACAGGACTCCTCATAGAATCATGTCAGGGCTAAGGCTTATTACAGGATACAGCAAAATCAGCAAAGGGAAAGGTTTATGGAGCAGAGGCTGGGGGAATCTAGGTGCAACTTTCTGGATTCCTCCTGAATCGAGTCACACGGAACGTATTTTATTCCCCCAGCAACGAGCTGTGACGCATGAAACCAGGGAGCTCGTTACAGACTCAGTGCCCAGGGTTTTTACCAGGAACCCATCGCGTAGGCATCCTTTGCCCATGCTGCATACCAGCATTCCAGACTGCCAGGAGGAAAAGCAGGTGTTCAGCATAAACCACATTTGCACAGTTTATACTCAGTGAGCCACTCTTATCAATTAGGGTGGTGGGAGCTTTCCCCAATTCCAGGTTCCCAGCCACCAGCCAAGATCCAGCCTTGGAAGCAGGTCTTTTAAAAGATAGCAGTCAGGCTGGCTGTGTTAACTGTTCTTTGCAGCTTCTAAACCAGGGCCAGGGCATTGTGCTGAATGGGTCTTGACTGGGATCCTCTAGTCCCATGGCTTACAGCCCCATTGTTCTTATTTTCCTGTGGGTCTCTGGAACTTCTGCCTCCTCTAGGGGTTTTCATGATTCCAAAGTAAAAGCAGTGAGACAGATTGGTGTTATCTGGTGATTGGCCCTTCTGGATTGGCCTGGTCTGTTCTGTCCTGCCCTTACCCTGAGCCTGGTAAGGATGTAGCCAGGACTTCTCTTCCACCTTGTTTTTGTTTTTTAAATAACACTCTTAGTTTAAAAATCTACATACCCTTTTAACTCGGAGCTGTTGAATCATAGAAGAAATGCAGCTGCACTCCAGCCTCTCTCTGAACTGAGTTTCAAGTTCTTTAACAGCCCATAATGGCCACCACGTTTGACGTTTCAGGTTTTAACTATGAAACACGAGTGCTGTGTGATAGCTTTGAGAAGTAAGCAGGCTCACCAGGAAATGGTACACACAATGGAAATTGTAGCCTCCTTTGTCTAATACTTGGCAAATTAATAGAGAATTAAAACAAAGTTTTTTCCTGATTATAAAAGTAGTAGTAGCTACTGTTTATTGAGCACTTATTATGTGGCAGGTAATTTGTATGCAAGATCTTTGAAAATACAGAGTAGTGAGAACTGACCACCATTCAGAGTGGACACCAGTAATAGCCACTGTCCCTTCTTTACCTATGTGGATAATGTTTAGAGAATAGTAGTAATAAAATTGGTATCACACTTAGTATTCAGTTCCATACCTTGGTTTTGGTATTTAACATTTTCACTTTATCACAAAACAGATTGTTTCAGTGACCTTCTCAGAAACCATTCTGTCCTCATAACAACCTGGTGAAGGGAGTCACAAAAGAAGAAATGGCATGGGTTGCTAGTCAGCCTTTGTGATCCATCTCCTCATTGTCTTCCTTCTCTGGCCTTACCTCCTGCCCTGGAAAACAAGGCAGGGGTGGGGAGGTTATCAGGGGACATGAGGATGATAGTCACACACATGTACAGAGAGCACTGCACTAAAAAATGACTTTTCAGCAACCCTGGGAGGAAGGTGAAACCATTCCTTTTCTTTTTTTTTTTTTTTTTTTTTTTTTTCCCCAGAAGAGAAAACTCATGGTCAGGGAAGTTAAATAACTTGCAGATTCCCTGGTGGCATATTTACCACTGCCTTTGATGAGCTACACGTTCCTTTGCATGACAGGGCCCACAGAGAAATTCTCTGTTTTCCTTGTTGAGAAAGTGGGTACCAAAGCAGGAAGACTTTGGGGGTGCCTGGCTGAAGGACACAGGGACTTCAAGGCTTATAAGCCCAGACCCGTGTCCTACTGCCAGCTCAGTTTGCTCCCTCATCTGGTCCCACTTGGAGAGGCCTGTGGATGTCCCAAGGATACTGCCCAGACCGGCACCTCCCCAAATCCTGGGCGCTGAGCATGTTCAGCTGGAGTGTAGCCACCAGTCTACCCAGAGCCCTCTCTGAGTGTGTAGATGGCAGGCAGGCAGGGTAATGGTTCCAGATTCTTCTACAGCCCTCACCCATCTTATTCTTTGCAGGAGCTTTTCTGTGTGTGTGGAGCCCTCAAAAGGGCTCGGCTGGTCCATCCTGGGGTAGCAGAGGTGGTCTTTGTGAAGAAGGATGATGCCATTACTGCATATAAGAAGTATAACAACAGGTGTTTGGATGGTAAGTCAAGGAGAAACCAGCCACTTCACCTTCCCGCTGCCCACGGCTCACTACCCGGCATTAGGCCTTCTGAGCAAGCTTTCCTCTGAGATGAATGGAAGGACTCCTGATGCATTCCTCCCTCTGGGGTTTCCCTTGCACAAAGAGCACACACAGATGTGCAGTCCCCTGAGCTGCCGGCTTTACAGGACCTTGGGTTTTCACCCAGTCCTAGGACTTCAGTTTAGCGAGCAGAGAACACCATTTCTCCATGGGTGGTTCTCTTAGAGGTGTTGCTGGGGAAGCCAAAAGTCCTAGCCGTCTCCTTCCAGATGTTGGTCTCATTATTTCTGGGCCAGTTTCCTCAAAGGCCTGAAGCCTTGTCTAACTGTTAGCACCTGGGTGAGCTCTGCTCCTGGGGAGCAAGCTACTGATTTTACTGAGCTCAGAGTCACATTATTTATCTCAGGATAGCCTGTGGAGAGAAACTGCTGTGTCCCTTTTGTCCACTGGTTAGTTCTTTCAGTGTTTATTGAGTACACTTGTGGACCGGGGACCTGTGCTAGAGATGCAGAGACTAATGTAACACAGAGTTTTGATTTGCATTTCCCTGTTGGTGAATGATGTTGAGTATCTTTTCCTGTGCATATTCACCATTTGTATATCTTGGAGGAATGTCTATTCAGACTATTTGCCCACATTTTTTTTTTTTTTAAGATTTATTTATTTATTAGGGAGAGTGAGCACACAGAGGGGGAGGGAGAAATAGATTCCCCACTGAGCCGGGAGCCTGAAGCAGGGCTCAATCCCAGAACCCTGGGATCACGACCCAAGCCAAAGGCAGACACTTAACCAACTGAGCCACCTAGGCACCCCAATATTTGCCCACCTTTTGAGTTTAAAAAAATTATTTTTGGGGTCCCTGGGTGGTGCAGCGGTTTGGCGCCTGCCTTTGGCCCAGGGCGCAATCCTGGAGACCCGGGATCGAATCCCACGTGGGGCTCCCGGTGCATGGAGCCTGCTTCTCCCTCTGCCTGTGTCTCTGCCTCTCTCTCTCTCTGTGACTATCATAAATAAATAAAAATTTTAAAAAATAAATTAAAATTATTTTTAAGAATTTTTTTTTTTTTTTTTTTAAGATTTTAGTTATTTGTTCATGAGAGACAGAGAGAGGCAGAGTCACAGGCAGAGGGAGAAGCAGGCTCCATGCAGGGAGCCCGACACAGGACTCGATTCCGGGTCCCCAGGATCACGCCCTGGGCTGAAGGTGGCGCTAAACTATTGGGCCACCAGGGCTGCCTTAAGAATTCTTTATACTTAATTCATCTCTTATCAGATAACTGATTTGCCAGTATTTTCTCATTCTGTTATCTTTTCCCTCTTTTTGATCTATGCATTTACAGCTATTCATTTTTCTCTAAGCAGTGCTTTAGCTGCATCCCATGGATTTTAGTATGTTGTGTCTTTATTTTCATTCATCTCAAAGTATTTTCTGAATTCCCTTGTGATTTCTTCTTTGACCTGTTGATTATTTAGAACTGTTTAATTTCCATGTTTTTGTGAATTTGCCAAATTTCCTTCTGTTCCATTAGTGTTTAAAGAAAATATGTATTTTGCTGCTGGTAGGTATCTGTGAGGTCTAGTTTATAATGTTCGAATCTTCTGTTTCCTTGTTGGTCTTCTGACTGGCTCTTCTTGCCATTACTGAAAGCGAAGTATTGAAATCATCAACTGTTTACTTTTTTGCTTTGTGTGTTTCAGGGTCTGATGTTAGTTGCATATGGTTATATACGTATATGTTAGTTGTATGTATGTTTATAATTGCTTTTTTCCTGGATTGGCCCTTTTATCATTACAAAATGACCCTCTTTTTCTCAGGGCCCCTGGGTGACTCAGTTAAGCATCTGACTCTTGGTTTTGGCTCAGGACATGATCTCAAGGTCAGGGGTCAAGTTCATTGGGCTCTGAGCTTTTCGTGGAGTTGGCTTATGATTCTTTCTCCCTCTTCCTTCCTCCTGCCCCTCTCTACTCACCTGTGTGCATAACACATGCTCTCTCTCAAATAAATAAAATCTTATAAAACAAAATAATGACCCTCTTTGTCTCTATGTAACTTTTTTTTAAGTGTTTTGTCTTATATTAGTATAGTTACTTCAGCTTTCTTGGGGCTGCTGTTTGGGTGATAAATCTTTTTTCATCCTTTTACTTTCAACCATTTTATATCTTTGAATCTAAGGTGTGTCTCCTATAGATAGCATATTGTTGGATCTATCTTTTCTTTAATCTAGTTTGACCATCTCTGCCTTTTGGATTATTTAATCCATTCCCATGTAATGTAGCACTTACTTTTTTTTTTTTTTTTGCATGACATGAATATTTTCTAGCATGACATTTTAGGCCCTTGAAAGATTTTTTTCACTATATGTTTTGAGTCACTACTGTAACGGCTGCTCCAGGGTTCACAGTGTATGTTGTAGTTTACCAGAATCTCTTTCAGATAAATACTAATTTAATTCCAGAGAGGTAGTAGAAGTGTTCCCCTCTATGGTTCTATCCCTCTCCCTCCCTCTTGTGTGCTGCGGTTGCTATGCTTCTCACATGCTGTGTAGAGGAGCAGTGCGGTTTTGGAGCAGTTAATCCTTCACGGACAAAGTGGAAGTCTGTACATTTGCTTTTGAAGTCTTTTTTTACTTAGTTTCACCACATAAACATTTTCCTTTACTACTTCACAAATGGGTTTAGAGAGAGTTCTCCCTTCAGCTCTCACCTCCTGCTCAAAGCGAGGTCTGTTACCACGTCCTCTTTTGTGGGGACCTCATGCCCTGGGATCCCCAAAGCCTGGCACCCCTGTCTCCCGTCGTGGAGCCAGAGCTGCCAGAGTAGGGTGTTGATCCTTGGTGATGGAGTGGGCAGCTCTTGTCCTTTCGTCTTGCAGAGCTCTTTCCTTGTTGGTTTTTCAGGGCAACCAATGAAATGCAACCTTCACATGAATGGCAACGTTATCACCTCAGACCAGCCCATCCTGCTGTAAGTCCTGAAGGTGCTGGGGACCGGGCGGAGCTCTTCTCCAGGTTTATGCTGTGTGGTTGGCTCTTGATCCTGCAGGGATCGTGCCTGCAGCACCGCTTCCCTCTCCATTTCTTCTGCGCTGTGGGCGGACGGGCGTCGGGCTGCTGAACTTTGTACAGAGTGGTGGTCATTTTCGCGGGGGATGGACCCCACGCTCAGCTTTATGATGTAGAAAGTCCTGTGACGGAGGTGGGAGAGCAGCCAGCTGTGTGTACCGTCCCAGTGAATGGAAAACCACCTCATGGGCTCTGATGGAGGTGGTGCACAGTGCCAGCCCTTGTTTTAGGACACGCGCCTACGCATACGTGCCTGACCCAGGACTGGGGGGTTTTGAGGCTGAGATGCATAAACTATAGATTGGCAGGACATCATTTTATAGACAAGGAGACAAAACCTCAGGAAGATATTAGACTTGCCACGGTGGGAGGGGCAGGCCGAGTTTGAAATTTAGAAAAGCCAGAATTTGAACCTCAGATATTGAATTGTGTGATTTGGACAAGTTTGTTAAGCTATGGTGCAAGAATAAGTTGTATTCTGGAAAATAGGGGTTTTATGACCTAATACGTTTGGGAGCCATTGGGCTAAACAGCAAAGTTGACTTCTTTACTTTAAGACTTCTCAAAATACATAATTCGCTGATGTGTAAGTGACTGTCTCTGAAGGGCCTGCAGCATTTCTTAAAACCCCAGATCACAACAGGCTGCATTTCAATTTTGTCATCAGCAAATCCAAAAATGATAGATTTGCTATAGAATGTAATGAGATCAAGGAGTACAGAGCACAGAAAGCATTCTGTTCAGCACCTAACTTTCCTAACAAACTTAGTAAACAGTGAGTTCCCTCCCCATCTGAGGGAAAACTGACAAGGATTTTGACTCTTCTCTGCTCTCCACAGACGGCTGAGTGACAGCCCCTCAGTGAAAAAGGAGAGCGAGCTGCCTCGCAGGGTGAACTCCACTGCCTCCTCTAACCCTCCTGCCGAAGTGGACCCCGACACCATTCTGAAAGCGCTCTTCAAGTCTTCGGGGGCCTCTGTGACTACGCAGCCCACAGAATTCAAAATCAAACTTTGAGCAGGGGAGTGAGGCAGCCAGAAGCGGGGGCAGAGGAGGGTGGCTCTGTTTCCTAAAGCAAAGCTTGTGACCAATGGGCCGTCGGACTGGAAGGCCCTGAGCGTGGGAAGGGCCGCCAGGGGTAGAGAGCTTCCTCACTGGACGGGACCCACCTCTCTGTTTTGTGTCCTACCCTGTGCTCTTCTGTACGTTAACATTTCCTGTAGTCTGTGTCTTCTCCCTCCACCTCCTCACCAAGGTAGGCTCGTGTTGCCCAGAGCATCCCTCCCCCCTAATCTCAGTCCCAAGCAGATTTCTTGTCTGAAAATGGTACCCTCAGTTCTCTGGCTGGCTTTTTGGGGGCCCCATGGAATGCAGGGCTGAGGCCTCTGTGAAGGACACTTTTCTCTGGGAGGTGAAGAGCTGCCTCCCCTTTCTCTTTTTTTAAACTTTTAAACGAAGTAGGGAATGGGAGCCCCTGCCCTCCTAGGGGAAGCCAGGTCAGTGTGAGAGCTGTGCCGCTCACCTACCTGGTCATTGCAGGTGGCCTGGGTGGGGATCAGGCCACAGCCCTCTTGTCCTCTCGCCACAACTGGCTCTAGACAGTGTGGTCTGGGCACACATGGCAAGGGCAGCGTGGGGCTGCCGCTCTGCTGGGAAGAGCATCCCTGGCTGCCAGGTTATCTGAGAAGGCCTGGGCCATCTCTGGTGTCTCAGTCAGCTCTCACATTCACGTTTCCCTCTCCCTGGGTTCTGCTGTGTGCCCTAGCCCAGCTCTCAACCTCTGGGTCTCAGTACCAGGAGGGGCGTGCACCATCAGCCCCCCAGTTCTCACCTGGCATGGCGCTCCTCAAATGCCAACTCTCCGCTAGTTGATTTTTTTTTTTTTTTTTTAAACTCTGCCTATTCTGTGACTCTGAGGGCCTGTGGGATTATTTGAATGGGAGATGTTGACTTCCTCCCTCTTTGTTTCTGGCCTCGTGCCTATAGGACAATAGGAATGCTGAGAGAGGCACAGATCCAACTGCCACCAAGGGGTGCTGTTCCCAGTGTTGTGACTGACACATCCATCCTTGACCAGAGGGGTCTTGCCCTGCCTTGGGAGCAAAGTGCGCAGGGAGTGCTGGGTGGTAGGGAGGGAGTGGAGAGAGCAGAGCCGACCTCCCAGGTGAGCTGCTAGGCTCTCCCCTCATAATGGTTCCAGGTGTTTGGGCAGAACTGTAGCCACCACGGGTGGCCCCTGCATACCAGACTGCTTGGCTCCACTGCCCTCAGGCTCCTGCCACGTTGTTGGGACTGCGGAAGGAATCCAGGCTGGCAGAGCCGGAGTGAGTTGGGCAGCAGGCTCGGGGATCTCTACCGAAGCAGCAGCAAGCACTGTGAAAGGCAGAAGTCTAGGAAATAGAGGGGACCTGAGACACAGCCTTTTATGGCCTGCTTGAGGCCAGTCCAGGGAAGACACATCTGGAAACTCATGTTTCAGAGTTCTGTTTAAGCAGGAAAGACCCAGGCTTTGAACACCGCCCAGTCCTCAAGGTCTGCGGTTGCTCAGGCTTTGGAAAGTTGCTCAGTCCATGGAAAGTACCTGATGGTGCTCCACCTTCTGGTTCTTTAAAGAATGCTGCTTTTGTTCCCTTGTTCCCTTTCCCCCTTTGGGTGCAAACTTACTTCTCAGCAGCCGGAAAACATTCCTCCTACACCTTCCCCTTCTTCTTCCACAAGAACACCCACAAGGCAGTAGGACCTGGTTTTTCAGGTACTAGGGACAGTTGGATCACTGCTTGGACTCTGCTTCAAGTAGGGATGGTGAATATCCTCCTGCCTGCATGGCTTTACCCTCCCCTCTCCCCCACCTGTCCCGCCCCGTCCCCCAGCCCTGTGCCAGGCTGCTCTGGCTATCACAGAGTTCACTGAGCCCAGCTGCAACCCTCTGGCCATCCAGACCCTGTCCTCTGCATAGCCATATGGTACATTGCAGGGTGGAGCCTGTTTGCCTGCCCTGCTCTACAGGGTGTCATCATGGAAAATGGAAGAGAAGGTGGTGGGCCAATCCTCGTGTCCCTCTTCACCTCCCACCCCTCCAGGTTCCTCGTGTGTATCTCTTGTTCAAAAGGAGAGGAAGAGACATGAAGGGATGGAGGAGACTATATGTTACTTACCCATTTCTGAATAAATATTTGTTATTCCTACCTTTGAGCTGCTCTTTCTTAAAGGATTCTGAGTAGCTTTATGGGACTCGGCACTAGAAAACAGGAATTTGCCTCTGCTTTACTGCTTACCAGCTATGACCCTGAGGCATTTGCTCACAGGGCTTGCTGAACCCCGGTCCCCACAGCTGAGGATGTGAGCATTGATGTCTGTGAAGTACCTGGCACAGTAACTTAGTACGTTCTGGGCCTCAGTAGCCTCACTGGGTATTAAGTATGGTCCGCTCCAGCATAGAATTAGGTCTGTTCGTGAGGAACAGGAGAGCCTGAATGTTGCCCTGGTTTGAAGAAGTCCGATTCATGGGTGAAACTTATCTTAGATCAATTATGCATTAGAAAAATTAATTTGTTGATGGTTTTTGTGTATGTGGTAAAATACACATAAAATTTACCATCTTAACTATGTTTTAAGTGTGCTCTTCAGTGACATTAAATAGTCACATTGTGCAGCTCACCACCATCCATCCCCATACCCTTCATCCTGTAGATCTGAAATGCTGTTTCCATTCAATAACTCCACATTCTCCCCTCCCCCAGACCCTGGCAACCATCATTATACTTTCTAAGATTTTGATTACTCCTAGAAGAAGAATCCTACAATATTTGTCTTTTTCTGACTGGCTTATTTCATTCAGCATCATGTCCTTAAGCTTCTTCCATGTAACATATATCATTTTTCTTTTCCAAGTTGAATCCTACATTGTATGTGTATGCCACATTTTACCTGTCCCTCTGTAGACAGGCAATCAGATTGCTTCCATGTTTTAGCTGTTGTGAATAATGCTGCTGTGAACACAGGTGTCCAGATCTAAGACCCTGCTTTCAGGGGCACCTGGGTAGCTCAATGGGTTAAGCATCTGACTTCCATTTCAGCTGAGGTCATGCTCTCAGGGTTGTGGGATCAAGCCCTGAATCACACTGCACGCTGGGCATGGACTCGGCTTAAGATTCTTTCAAAAAAGAAAAGACCATGTTTTCAATTTCGGGGGGGGGGTCCATACTCAGATTAGGAATTGCTAAATCATATGGTAATACATATTTGTAATGTGAGGAGTTGCTATTCCAGTTTCCATAGTGGCTTTACCATTTTGTATTTTCATATTGTTTATTATGGTATAAGTGGGACAACTCCTCTTCTGGGAAGGTGGAATGGCAGTACTTAATCCCTATCCACTAAATAGAACCCTGGAGATTTTATATAAAACATAAGACTGAACGGTGGAGAGAAGGTAGACTGGCTGGGGACCCAGAGACTCCGGGACCCAAGGAATTACATTGGGCTCCCTGAGTTTTCTTTTTGCTTCACGTTGCTGAAAAGGCAGACAAAGCCCCAAATAAGGGCCAGAAAAGGAAGAACTTAGCAAGACTAACTCCAGCCAAACCACAGAAGAAACCACCCTGACTTGACCAACATAAGCCAGGTTGGGAGCCTAGGCTTCCATCCTCACTAAGCTGTCCTGGGGGTATCCCAAAATTCCTGTTGGGTGGCATCTGAGAAGGCCAAGCAGGGAGCTAGAACTCGATGTCAGTGGGGGCCCATAGGAGAAATGAGGCACCCCCCTGCCCCACCCTGGGTGTCAGCAGACCTCAAGCAAGGAACCTGAACTCCAGCCACACCTAGTAGTAATCAAGTGGTGCCTTGCCATCCCCATCAGGAGGTATGCTGTAACAAGATGCAGTCTTTGTTACCCAAAATGTCCACGTTTCAATAAAAAATAGGCTGAAAAGACCAGGAAAAAAAAAAAAAAAACGGTGGGAGGAGAGAAAGGCAACACTGAAATGACAGATGTTAGAATTACTTGGCAAGGACATTAAAGCAATCATAAAATTGTCAACAATTATGAACACTTGAGAAAAAAATATAAAGTCTCAGCAAAGAAAGTATAAGGAATCATTTAGAGCTGAAACATGCAATTAACAAAAAAGAAGCAATGGAGGAGAAAGAATTCTTGAAGATAATAGAAATTACCAAATCCAGGGATCCCTGGGTGGCGCAGTGGTTTGGCGCCTGCCTTTGGCCCAGGGCGCGATCCTGGAGACCCAGGATCGAATCCCACGTCGGGCTCCCGGTGCATGGAGCCTGCTTCTACCTCTGCCTATGTCTCTGCCTCTCTCTCTCTCTCTCTCTCTCTCTCTCTCTCTCTCTCTCTCTGTGACTATCATAAAAAAAAAAAAATTACCAAATCTGAACCGAAAGGAAATGACAAAAAAACACTTCAGGGGCCTGTGACAAAAAACCTAAAATCTAAAAAATCATCAGAGTACCAGAAGGAGAGAATAAAAATTAGGGCTGAAAAAGTAGTTGAAGTAATTGCCATATATACTTACCAGATGGTGAAAGATCTAAACCTGTAGGAAGCTCTGAGGATCCCAAAGAATAAATCCAAAGAAATTAAAACCAAGACACCTCACAGCCAAACTTCTGAAAACTAGACAAAAATTTTAAAAGCAAAAGAAAAGGGATCCCTGGGTGGCTCAGCGGTTGCGTATCTGCCTTTGGCTCAGGGCGTGATCCTGGGGTCCTGGGATCGAGTCCCACATCGGGCTCCTCACAGAGCCTGCTTCTCCCTCTGCCTGTGCCTCTGTGTCTCGTGAATAAATAAATAAAAATCTTTGAAAAGGCAAAAGAAAAATGACACATCACCTATAAGGAAAACAATGTGACAGGTTTCTCATCAGAAACCATGAGGCCAGGGGATCCCTGGGGGGCGCAGTGGTTTGGCGCCTGCCTTTGGCCCAGGGCGCGATCCTGGGGACCTGGGATCGAATCCCACGTTGGGCTCCCGGTGCATGGAGCCTGCTTCTCCCTCTGCCTGTGTCTCTGCCTCTCTCTCTCTCTCTCTCTCTCTGTGTGACTCTCCTAAATAAATGAAAATTTAAAAAAAAAATAAAAAATAAATAAAACAATTACTTTACAGGGGCACCTGGGTGGTCAGTCTATTAAGTGCCTTCAGCTCAGGTCAAGATCCCAGGACCAGCCCCGCATTGGGCTCCCTGCTCCGTGGGGAGCCTGCCTTTCTATTTCCATCTGCCTCTCCCCTAGCTCATGTTCTCTCTCTCTAAAATAAATAAAATCTTTTAAAAAAATTATAAATAAGGGAGGGCAAAGGAACTAGAAGGAAGGTTTCTACCTTTCACCCAAACAGGTAAAATGTCAACAACAATATATGGTGGTAGCAAGTATATATGAGTAACCACTAAAAAAAGATATTACAGCCCAAAACACTACAGAAAAATAAAAATGGATTTCTAAAAAAAAAAAAAAAAAAAAAGTTCAAGTAGCCCAAAGGAAGGCGGGGGGGGAGGGGGGGGCGAGGGGAAACCAACAGAAAACAAAATGGGGGCCGCCCGGGTGGCTCAGCGGTTTAGCGCCACCTTCGGTCCAGGGCGCGATCCTGGAGTCCCGGGATCGAGTCCCACGTCAGGCTCCCTGCATGGAGCCTGCTTCTCCCTCTGCCTGTGTCTCTGCCTCTCTCTCTCATAAATAAATTTTAAAAGTCTTTAAAAAACTGAGTTTATACAGTGTGTTCTTTGGTCACAGTGAGATCAGAAATCCCTGGGTTACTTATTGAAAGCTTTCCCTCTAAGATTGGAGACAAGACAAGGCTGTCTGCTTTTACCACTTCTGTTGAACATGGAACTGGAGGCTCTAGCCAGGGGTATTTGGGTGGGGGAGGACTGGGGGGAGTCACAGAGAAAAGCATGCAGATTGGAAAGAAAAGAGGAATCCACTGAAAGATTACTAGAATAAACACAGCAAGGTTGCAGAATGCAAGGTCAATTGATATACTTACAATGAGTAATGTAAAAATCATATTAGAAATCTTAGCATAGGGATCCCTGGGTGGCGCAGCGGTTTGGCGCCTGCCTTTGGCCCAGGGCGCGATCCTGGAGACCAGGATCGAATCCCACGTTGGGCTCCCGGTGCATGGAGCCTGCTTCTCCCTCTGCCTGTGTCTCTGCCTCTCTCTCTCTCTCTCTGTGTGACTATCATAAATAAAAAAATTAAAAAAAAAAAGAAAACTTAGCATAGGATCAGAGTAAAATAGGATACATTTAATACTTAAATAAGTGTACTTAAAATTGGTGTAAAATTTATATTCTGAGAACTACAAAATATCGTTGAATTCAAAGGGATCCTGAATAGCCAAAACCGTATTGAAAAAGAAGAGAGTTGAAAAACTGACACTTTCTGCTTTCAAAACTTAAAATGCTGCAGTAAAGACAGTGTGGCACTAGGTTAGATAACCTTATGTGGCATAAGGTTAGATACACAGACCAATGGACTAGAATGGAGAGTCCAAAATTAAAGCCCCATATCTGGTCCATTAATTTTCAGCAGAGGTGCCAACACAATTAATTCAGTGAAGGAGAGAATAGTCTTTTTAATAAATGGTGCAGACAACTGGATACCCTCAAAAAAAATAAATTTAACTTAATCGAAAATTTAGAAGCTTTTTTGCTTTAAAGGTACATTTAAGGGACTTCTGGGTGTCTCAGGGGTTGAGCATCTGCCTTCAGCTCAGGGCGTGATCCCGGGGTCCTGGGATCAAGTTCTGCATCGGGCTCCCTGCAAGAAGCCTGCTTCTCCCTCTGCCTATGTCTCTGCGAGTTTCTCATGAATAAATACAATCTTAAAAAAAAAAAAAAGTACCTTTAAGAAACTGAAAACCCACAGGAGAGAATATTTGCAAATCACATATTTGATGAGGGAATTGCACCCAGGAGAGATGAACACTTAAAATGCAACAGTAAAAATACAAATAGTTCCCCTACCAAAAATGAGCAAAGACTGAGTAGACATTTCTCAAAAAAACAAACAAAAAAACAAAACCCACCCAAATAGCCAATGAATACATGAAAGATGCTCAACAACACTCGTGAAGGGGGAAATGCAAATCAAAACTCAATGATATATCGCTATACATCTACTAGGATGGCTGTAATCAAAATATAGACATAAAAACAGGATATGGAAAATTTGGGACTTCGCTGGTTAGATTTTTAAAGTGATGCGGCAGGGACGCCTGGGTAGCTCAGCAGTTGAGCGTCAGCCTTTGGCTCCAGGTGTGATCCTGGGTGCAGGGAGAGTCCCACAACCAGCTCCCTGCCAGGAGCCTGCTTCTCCCTCTGTTTATATCTGTCTCTCTGTGTCTCTCATGAATAAAATCCTAAAAGAAGAAAGAAAAGAAGAAAGAAAGAAAGAAAGAAAAGAAGAAAGAAGAAAGAAAGAAAAGAAGAAAGAAAGAAAGAAAGGAAGGAAGGAAGGAAGGAAGAAAGAAAGAAAAAGAAAGAAAGAAAGAAAAAGAAAGAGAGAGAAAGAAAGAAAGAAAGAAAGAAAGAGAGAGAGAGAAAGGACAGAAAGAAAGAAAGAAGAAAGAAGAAAGAAAGAAAGAAAGAAAGAAAGAAGAAAGAAAGAAAGAAAGGAAGGAAGGAAGGAGAGAAAGAAAGTGATAGGGCAGCTTTGGAAAACAGTCTGGCAGTTTCTCAAAAAGTGAAACATAATTACTGTATAATAAATTCTCCTAGATATGGATCCAAGAGAGATTAAAAACACATCTGCATGAAGGTTGTGTCGAATATTCACAGCAGGGGCACCTGGGTGGCTGTTGAGTGTCCGCCTTTGGCTCAGCTAATCATCCTGGGGTCCTGGGAGAGAATCCCATACTGAGCTTCCCGCAGGGAGCCTGTTTCCCTCTCTGCCTATGTCTGTCTCTCATGAGTAAATAAATAAAATCTAAAAAAAAAAAAAAAGAGTATTCACAGCAACATTATTCACAGTAGCCAAAAGTAGAAGCAACCCACATGTCCACAGACATGTGAATCAGCAAAATGTGATCTACACCCACAATGAAATATTACTCAGCCTTAAAAAGGAAATTCTGAGACCTGCTACCCCGTGGATGAACCATGAAAACGTGCGCCGTGGGATAATAAGCCAGACACAAATAGTGTATGATTCCGTTTATTTGAGGCACCTTGCGTCGTCACATTCATAGACGCAGGAAGTAGAATGATGCTTACCAGGGGCAAGGGGGGAAACGGGTGCAGAGTTTCAGTTGGGAAGGCTGAAAAACTCTGGAGATGGGTAAGGAGGTTGCACAAGCATGGGAATATACGTAACGCCACTTAGAAGTGGTTAAAAGGCCAACGTCAACGAGGCCTTCACCGTTACTGGGGGAAGAACGGAAGGCCCAGCTCCCTCCACGCCGACATTTACTGGCCGGTTGCCGCGCCGACTTTATTCAGCGCAAACGAAGGTGCGCCAGGGCGGGAAGGCGGGCCCCACGCCGCGCCGTCGTCATGGAAACGCGCGCACGCTCCCGGCGCCGGACTGCAACTCCCGGCGGCCCCCGCGGCTTCCGGTTGGCAAGATGGCGGCGCGCAGGAGGAAGCGTGGGGCGCGGGACTCGGAGCCGGGGATTCCGAGCCCCCCAGGTTACTCAGGTAAGGGGCCGCGGGTCGGGGCGGCGGCTCAGGGACCCCCCCGGGAGCGGCCGCGCGGTGGGGTGCGAGGCCCCCAACATGGTCGCTGCGACCTGCTCGCGGCGGGCGGCCCTCTCCCGGGTCGGGCCCGTTTTGGCCACCGCTTCCCTGGGGTAGGCCCGTCTCTGGCCACACTCTTTTCCCCGGACCAGCCCGTGCCGCCTTCACACCCCGTCCCCCCCCGCAGGTGGGCCCACCGACCTCCTGCCGATTCTGGCCCCTCTCAGCCCCCAGCGGTCCGCATCCTCCCGACTTGTGCTTGCCCCTCCCTCGGTTCGCCCGGGTGCCTGAACGTGCTTTCTAAGGGAGGATTTCTTTTTTTTTTTTTTTTTTTTTTTTTTTTTTTTTTTTTTTTTTTTTATTTATTTATGATAGGCACACAGTGAGAGAGAGAGGCAGAGACACAGGCAGAGGGAGAAGCAGGCTCCATGCACCGGGAGCCCGATGTGGGATTCGATCCTGGGTCTCCAGGATCGCGCCCTGGGCCAAAGGCAGGCGCTAAACCGCTGCGCCACCCAGGGATCCCTCTAAGGGAGGATTTCAATCAGATTTTGCCTCGCCTACCTACGTGCCCTCATACCCCCTGAACTCCCTCCAGTGGTTTTACAGGTTGGCACCTAAAACAAAATCCGTGATTGCTAACTCGTAGCCTAGCTCACATGTTGTGGCTCAGCCGACCTAGAGCTCTTGCTGTTCCCCTGAAGCCACAGGCTCTTTACACCCTCGGGGTTTTGCACTCTGTGTCCCCCCCCCCCCCCCCCGTTTTCACACAGGCTTTGCCTTGTGGCTTTGTTAATTCCTCCAAGAGGCTGTCCTGATGGCTTGTCCAAAGGCCTCTGCCTCGAGACCCCCCTGCACTCTTTCCCCCTTTCTTCTCTATTTGTCATGTGCTTGTTTGTTCATTGCCTTCTGCTCCCATGTGGGCTTCCTGAGCGCAGGTATTGCAGCTGTACCCCCACTGTGCTCTGAGGAAGGTGGTGCAAGAAACAGAAAACAGCCCCTAGTGTCATGGGACTGTCAGCCAGTATCCAAATGATGACGCAGATAGAGACTTGGTGACCGTGAGAGACCTTGTCAAGGCACCGAGCAGGTGGATCTAACTTGGCACGTAAGGCTCTCTCAGGAAGGAAAGCTAAAGCCGAAGAATGAGGGGGGAGGGAAGAAGGTTGGTGTTTCAGAGAAAGGGAAACATGAGCATGGGTGAGGCCTGGACTTAGAGACGGTCGAGTGGTGGGCTGCACGGTGGTGGGGGGAGGACTCTGCAGACAGATGTGAAAGGTGGTCAGGGTCTGGCAGGGCCTCCAGCAGATGTCAGGAGTTGGGTGTCAACACCAGGAGCAGCAGGTTTGGACTCCGCTCTCATTTTGCTCCCCATTTGTAATAATTACCCATTTAGACTCTCTCCCCCCTCCTTTGTGGGCGCCCCTTGAGGGAAGTTCCTCTGTTCATTCACTGTCACAGCCTGCACGTACTGCGCATGGGCCTAGGGCAAGAGCGGATGGACAGATGGGACTGGAAGGGGACACGTGAGCTGGATGTTCACACCATCCCTCCTGCCCCCGTTTCCTGTCCAGCCATCCCCATCAAGTTCTCTGAAAAGCAGCAAGCTTCTCATTACCTCTATGTGAGAGAGCACAAAGTTCGAGAAGGCACCAAGTCTTCCTGGCCTCAGAAGCGGACCCTTTTTGTCCTCAATGTGCCCCCATACTGCACAGAGGTGAGCCGATGTCTGGTGGGGGAACCTCGGGCTGGCTGGGAGCTCTAGGCAGCGGTAGGTTCCCACCGGCCTCCACCATGTCTTTATTGGTGAGATGGAAGCCCCAGCTGAAGGCCCAAGGGAGGGCCTCTAGAAGGCTGCTTCGTGATAGGAAATGGCTTTTTAATTTTCTTTTCTTTTCTTTTCTTTTCTTTTCTTTTCTTTTCTTCTTTTCTTCTTTCTTTTTTTCTTTTTTTTTTCTTTTCTTTTTCTTTTCTTTCTCTTTTCTTTTTTTTTTTTTTTTTTTTTCTTCTTTTTTATTTTTTTTTCTTTTTCCAGTCGATTTTCTTCCGTTATTTCCTTTTCTTAATGTTCTTTAAATGTTTCTTTATTGTCTTACTTTTTGCGATTGTGAGCTTTTGTTATTCTTTTCTTTCTTTTTCCTTTTCTGTACTTTTCTGCTTATACTTTTTGCTACTTTTTCTTTTTGTATCGCATTTTCTTTATCATTGTTCTTTTATCCTATCCTTCTCTCCCTCCCTCGCCTCCCTCCCCTCACCTCCCTTTCTGCCCGGGGGCCCCTCCCATCCCTCATATCCTCTGCACTTCCGTCGTCGGTCCGCTCCCCATTTCCCTGTTGTAGTCCCCTCTATTCATAATAGTTGTGCTCCCCATCTCTTTTCCACAGCGACCGCATTCCGCATGAGTGTTTGTGATTTAGGCGTTTGGAGTTGGAGGGGGGGGGCAGTGAAGCAAAAGACAGAAAACAGCAAGACACTACGCCATACAGAAATCTAATCCTCCCTACCTTTCATTCCTTCCTTCCTTCCTTCCTTCCTTTCTTTTCTTTTTCTTTCTTTTCTTTCTTTTTTTTTTTTCTTTTCTTCCCTCCCTCCCTCCCTTCCTTCCATGGGGCTCGAACTCACAACCCCAAGATCAGGAGTCACGTGCTCTATCGACTGATCCAGGCAGGTGCCTTTTTAAAGATTTACTTATTTCAGAAAGAGAGCATGAGCATGCACAAGGTAGGGGGCAGAGGTAGAGGGAGAATTTCAAGCAGGCTCCATGCCCAGCGCAGAGCCAGATGGAGGGCTCAATCCCAGGATCCTGAGATCACGACCTGAGCCAAAACCAAGAATCAGACACTTAACTGACTAAACCACACAGGTGCCCTGAAAATGTCTTTTTAGAGCTGTGTTATAAAAAGTATAGGTTTTTTTTTTTTAATTTTTTATTATTTATTTATTTATTTATTTATTTATTTATTTATTATAGTCACAGAGAGAGAGAGACAGAGACACAGACACAGACACAGGCAGAGGGAGAAGCAGGCTCCATGCACCGGGAGCCTGATGTGGGATTCGATCCCGGGTCTCCAGGATCGCGCCCTGGGCCAAAGGCAGGCGCTAAACCGCTCTGCCACCCAGGGATCCCAAAAAGTATAGTTCTAAGAAGCTCAAACCTTTTTGTTATTACCCAGGATTCTTTGGATTACATGTTGTTTTTCCCTGATTATAAAAGTGATACATCTCCATAGGAAAAAAATAGAAAAAGATAAGATTAATCTCTAAATCTATGCGGACATAACTTTCTTTCACAAAGACAGTTTTGCATTACGCAAATTTACAAAAGAGAAACTAATGATGTTGCTGCATTTTAGATGAATAGTTTTTTTTGTTTTTTTTTAAGATTTTATTTATTCATGAGAGACTGAGCCCGCTCAGCCACCCGGGCTGCCCTAGGATTAGGTTACATAACAAGAATACGCAAGGACGTTTCTGGGGTTATTTGGAGTATCTTGATTTTATGAGCCAACCAACTAAGTTTTCCTCCCTGCAGCGGCCATTTAAAACTGGAGTTAGGGATCCCTGGGTGGCTCAGCGGTTTAGCGCCTGCCTTTGGCCCAGGGTGTGATCCTGGAGCCCTGGGGTCGAGTCCCACATTGGGCTCCCTGCATGGGGTCTGCTTCTCCCTCTGCCTGTGTCTCTGCCTCTCTCTCTCTCTGTGTCTCTCATGAATAAATAAATAAAACCTTTAAAAAAAATAAAATAAAACTGGAGTTAAATCCATGTGGTTGGACTCAGGCTGGCAGTGATCCTCATGAATAAATAAATAAAACCTTTAAAAAAATTAAAATAAAACTGGAGCTAAATCCATGTGGTTGGACTCAGGCTGGCAGTGATCCTCGTGAGGGGAGAGCCACAAAGGGATTTCTTGGGCAAGGGCTTGTTCTGTTCCTGGGTGCTCAGTACGCAAGTATGTTCAGTCTGTGAAATGCAGCGAACTATAGACTCGGGCCTGGGCCCTTCTCTGTACACACATTACACTTCAGGAAAGGTAAAACATGACACCCTCTCCTCTGCTTCTTTCTCTAATTGTAAAAGAATCTTTAGAAATTAATATTTCACTCGAGGATTCTCTCCCTCTGCCTCTGACCCTCCCTACTGCTCGCTCTATCTAAAATAAATCTTTAGAAATTAATAGTTCTTTTTTGAAAAACTATTCAGGGATGCCTGGATGGCTCAGCGTTGAATGTCTGCCTTTGGCTCAGGGTGTGATCTGAGAGTTCCAGGATCGAGGCTTGCATCGGGCACCCTGCACAGAGCCTGCTTCTTCCTCTGCCTGTGTCTCTGCCTCTCCCTCTGCCTGTGTCTCTGCCTCTCCCTCTTAAAAAAAAAAAAAAACAAAAACAAAACAAAAAAACCTAATCCTACTTTGTTTGAGGATCATTCACCTAGAGAAGTGGGCAGGGAAAGATATATCGTTCAGCAAGATGGCCTTTTCATTGTTTTTTTTTTTTTTTCTTTTTAAAGATTTTATTTGTCAGGGAGAGCGAAAATGTACATGTGCACAAGGAAAGGGAGCAGCAGGCAGAGGGAGAAGCAGGCTCCCCGTTGAGCAAGTATCCCGATGTGGGATTTGATCCCAGGACCTGGGATCATGATCTGAGCTGAAGGTAGATGCATAACTGTCTGAGCCACCCAGGAGCCCCAAGATGCCCTTTTCAAAGTGAGAAAGCTCTGTCAGGGACAAACCAAACAAATTCTGGGCACATTTTTCCAGCAGGGTCCTGTCATAAAGCCAAAAAGCTTATATCTGAATTCTGTCATGCACTAGGTCTCCTCTCTTCCACGTCTCCTGGCCAGTGGAGGTGTGTTTGGTGGTTTTTTTTTTTTTTCCCCAAAGATTTTATTTATTCATTCATGACAGACAGAGAGAGAGAGAGGCAGAGACACAGGCAGGAGAAGCAGGCTCCATGCAGGGAGCCCGACACAGGACTCGATCCCAGGACTCCAGGATCACGTGCTGGGCCAAAGGCAGGCGCTAAACCACTGAGCCACCCAGGGATCCCTGTTTTTGTTTTTTTTAAAGATTTATTTATTTTTAAAAAGATGTTAGTTATTAGAGAGAGAGTGCATAAGCAGGGTGAACAGCAGGCAGAGGGAGAGGGCAAAGCAGACTCCCCACCCAGGTGCCCCAATTTTATTTATTTGAGAGTGAGAGTGAGAGCGAGAGTGAGCACAAGCAGGAGAAGCAGGCTTCCCACTGAGCAGGGACCCTGACGCAGGGCTTGATCCCAGAATGCTAGATCATGACCTGAGCTGATGGCAGACGCCTAACCGACAGAGCCACCCAGGTGCCCCTGGAGGTTTTTTTTTTTTTAACTTAGAGTTTGGAATATGAAACTTCCCAAGGTTGTCTGGGGCTGTGGGAGGGCAGGATGGTAACTGGGCGGAGGAGGGTGTGGCTTGCTCAGGCCTGTGTGCGTGCCCCCCAGTTGGGCAGACCTGGACTCAGACCTTCGGGGGCCGCGATCCCCTAGCAGTGCCACCTGGCCAGAGGGAGATCCCCTAAGGCCTCACACTGCTCTTTCCCCCCGGGCCTCGCTTTCCCCCCGGGCCTCGGCAGGAGTGCCTGTCCCGCCTCTTCTCCCCCTGTGGTGCCGTCCAATCTGTGGAATTACAGGAGAAGCCCGACCTCGGCGACAGCCCAAAGGAGCCAAAGTCGAAGTTTTTTGACCCCACACCTGTTCCAGTAAGCCTCTGAGTACTGCGGTCTGCTAGCATGGGGGCGCGGGGTGCAGCTGGTGCCATGTCCCCAGGGTGCGTGGTGGAGGTAGTGTTGGGGTGGCGGTTCTAGGCTAGTCCTTGCCACGTGTGGTTGAGGATGCCTGCCAATAAGCAGTGCCCCTGCTCCTCTCCCTGGATTTGCCACATCCTTTAGCTTCTTGTCCAGCTCTTTCCATCGTCCTGGGTGAGAGCTCAGCGACCATGTTGCTCACCGCCCAGGAGGCCCCCTCGCTCCCCACCTGCTTTCCCACGGCCGGGTCTTGGCTCCCCATCCCAAGCCTATGCCTCCTGGTGGAGCACAGTGGGGGCTACTGTGTGCTGTGTCCTCGTGGTGCGTGGTGACCTTGCTTCCCACTGAGTCCCCCTTGTAACTGGAAGGGAGGTCCTGGTGTCCCACCTCCCCTCAGTTGCTTTTAGCAGAAGTTTGAAAACTGGGAAGGTGGCCGTCCCTCCTCAGGATTACAGACCACTTCCTGGTTAGCTTCATGTCCAGGACAGCCCAATGCGCGTCCCCTGGTCCAGCGACAAGTCAGGCTGAGGGCAGGTGGGAGCCCTTGTGCCAGGGACCTGGGGATGTCCTGGCATTCTGACCTCTCTCCTTCCCCCAGGGCTTCCAGGTAGCCTACGTGGTGTTCCAGAAGCCAGCTGGTGTGTCTGCGGCCATAGTCCTGAAGGGCCCCTTAGTGGTCTCGACAGAGAGTCACCCCGTGAAGAGTGGCATTCACAGTCAGTACCGCACAGTGTCGGGCACCTGGTCCCCCCCCCCCCGGGTTGGCGGGGGAAGCATTGTGGGCAGTTCTGCTGGATCCACTCACCCTGAGAATGGCCTGTGGGAGGCTGAGCCCGGTGCTCAGGGTGGGCAGAGGGGACAGCCCTGCTTGCCACCACTGGAACCTTCCTCAGCATATGAACCTCCGGTGGAAGGGGGTCCCAACTGGCTGGGCAGGATATGCCCCGAGTGTCAGGCCTGAGGATGCCTCGTTTCCCGCCCTCAGAGTGGATCAGCAACTACGTAGACTCCGTGCTGGACCCTGAGACCTTGAGGGTCGAAGTGGACACGTTCATGGAGGCGTATGACAAGAGGATAGCTGAGGTGGGGTTTCCGTGGGGGCGGTGGTGTCCTCAGTGTTGTGTCGCTCTGGACCAGCTGGCCAGTGGCACTCGTCCCAATCCCTGTGGAGTTCAGGCTCCCTTGTTCCCTGCTGAGTCCTGCGTCACCTGGCCGGGTGACATCTAGTCTCTAAGTGGTCTGTAGGAAACCCTCTGAGGGAGGAGAAGGCAGTGTTGGCAACTCTGTGCCCCCCACCCCCTATGCTTAGCTACTGGGAGGGAGAGGGCACAGCAGGTGGCAGGGGTGCCCAGGGTGGTGGTGGGTGCAGGAGGGAGGGTGGGGGAGAGCACCCCAGGCTGCAGGGTGGGTCCCAAGGGTCTGCCCATCACGCTGTCTGTTCCTTGCAGGAGGAGGCTAAGGCTAAGGAGGAGGAAGGGGTTCCGGACGAGGAGGGCTGGGTGAAGGTGACCCGTCGGGGTCGGCGGCCTGTACTGCCCCGGACAGAGGCAGCCAGCCTGCGGGTGCTGGAGAAGGAGAGACAGAAGCGTGCCCGCAAGGAGCTGCTCAACTTTTATGCCTGGCAGCACCGAGAGACCAAGATGGAGCGTAAGGGAGCGCCCCCAGCCCCGGGGCTTCAGCCCCACTTCCCCTGGCGCCTGGGACCTGTGCACGAGGCCCAAGGCTGCTGCTGCTGCTGCCGCTGCCAGCCCCAGCCGGAGCGCAGAGCTCCCAGGGGCGGGCCTGGGGGTGTCCTGGGGCACAGGCTTCCCGACAGGCTCTGGAGTTAGGGTCCCCCTGTTGCTCACCCCTGGGTTGTGGAGAGGCTTCAGACACACCTGGGGTGTAGGACTACCTGCAGACCCCTGAGCAGTTGGTGCTGGAACCTGTTGGCCTCCAGCAAGGGCCAGGCTGCAGAGCTCACTGTGGGGACAGGGTGGGGCCGCTGCCAGGTTTGTGTGTGTGTGTGTGTGTGTGTGTGTGTGTGAGAGAGAGAGAGAGAGAGAGAATGTGTACACGTGGGGAGTGGGGCAGGTACCCTCGCGTGCAGTGTGTTAGGGCAAGGACCTGATCGCCTGTGGCCACCTCACAATTCATGATGACGGTGAGCTTGTGCCCCTATTTCTCCACGTTTGCAGGGCGGCCTCCCTGTGGGCCTGTGGGGAGGGTGCTGGCTCTGGCCTGGGCCTCTCCAGGGGCACGGGCTCTGCAGCGATGGTGACCTGCCACCTTCTGTTGGCACTTTGACTCCTGGAATCGCCGACGGCAGGCCTCCATCCACTCTCCCTATGGGCTCCCGTGCCCCCTTCTGTATTCCTCTGACCTGGTCACATGGTGACTGGAGCTGCCACCTGAATCTGTGGCCTGAGGGTGGAGTCCCTTTACTTCCTGACAGGGAGAGGCCAGGAGAGGGGCCCTCCACACCCCCATAGCCACCTGCCTTCGTCGTGGGTGTGTGGTGGGGGTACTAAGGGAACAGGTGTCTTGTTTGCTCTGTGCTCACTCTCCTGGTGAGTTTACTCTCAAACCTCAGGCAGTGCTGCCCTGGCTTGAGCTTCCGCCTCTGGGCCTGTAGGCTAGTCTGTCTCCCAGAGGCCCAGATCACATTAGAGCAGAGGCCAGTGGGGCCACACTGACTGATGGCCCCATTCTCCCCTTCCCCCAGATCTAGCCCAGCTGCGCAAGAAGTTCGAGGAGGACAAGCAGAGGATTGAACTGATGCGGGCCCAGCGCAAATTCCGACCCTACTGAGCTGAGCTGATCCGGGGGTCCCGTGGAGAGGTCTGGAACACTCGTCTCCAATCTGAGCCCACATGGGTGGGGTGAAGGACAGTATCCTCCCTTGGTTCTGGAACTTCAGCAGGGTTGGGGCCCAGTGCTGGCAAGGCCGGTCCAGCATGAGGGCCTGGCTCACAGGGAGCCACCCGCCCAGGCCACGGTCGCTTCCTTCTGGTCTGTGTTCCCAGCCTGTTCCTAGACTCTCTTCTCCCTTCCCTCCGCGGAAAAGTCCCCATGAGGAGTGAACAGCCTCAGAAGCAGTGAGAATACAAGAACATTTATTTTCCATCCAGCTGGGCAGCCACCTGGCCACTCCTTCCTCCGCCCACCACCAGCTTGGTGCAGATTATCAGCCACAAAACAGACAACACCCCAAAGTTCAAGCAGTGTCTCCCCCGTGACGTCAACATGTTAAAAGAATCTTGCCCCGTGTCCCCACCACACCTGGAATCCGGATGGGAGTGACGGGCACAAGGCCTCCAAAGCCCCAGGTCCAGGCTACAGCTAGTGTGGGAGCCTCTCCTTGCTCTGCAGAAAGGCACTGATGATGTCAGCCACATTCTGGGGTTGGTTCAGGTGCACATAGTGGTTGCCCGGGACTTCCATGTACTGGAACTGCTGTGGAGGGGAGGGCATGCTTGGTCAGGTACAGCCCAGGTAAGGGGGTTCTGCTGTGCTGGGGCCTTCCCGGGGCTGCTGCCTCACAGAGGTTTCGAAGGGTTCCCCCCGGGGCAGTGACATGCTGCTTGTCGGGGCCTGGCTCAGAGCCAGGGAGAAAGGTCTGACTGGGGGGAGGAGGGCTCCAAACCCTGGGCTTCTGGGCCATTCTGAGTTGTGAGGTTATAGAGCTAGGCTGGGAACGAGGCCAGCAGTCAAGAGCCCTGCTGGTTCTGAGAATTGTCAGGGCTTAAAAAAAGAATACGGAGTCTTTCAAACTTGATCCTCCGTGGAAGACACGAAGGCACTGCCTGCCTTTGGTGGTGATGCTGAGATGTCTGCAGAGCTCCGGGGTCAGGTGTTCACAGCAGGTGATGGTCACCAAGTGCCAGGTTCTCCCAGGGACAAAGTCTGAGTCCCAGCCCCCACTGAGGAGACTGGTCATCTGGTCATCCTAGAAATTCTAGGGTGGCCTCTAGCCAAATTGGGCCATGGGCTGAGGGAATGTGTGTGGAAAATAATATTGGGAAACTACCAAACTGTTTGCTGTGCTGAGTTCCATATGAACCCAGGGCTGCAGGGGCCGACCACACCCAGCAGACCCGGGGCCAGACCAGAGGTTCACATGCAAGCTGAGGAGTGGGTGAGGACCCTCCTGGACGTCACCCTGGCTGAGCCTCATGCACCTACCTCTTTTAGGACAGATCTCAGCGTGTCTAGCACCAAAAGCATGACACTCTTGTCAGTGATACCTCTTTCCATGTTAAAATAGCCTTGGCTTGCTCTGGAAAGTAAAAGGATCGGTTCACTTTGTGGTCTCCTTGCAGTGCCTACCCCCTGCCTTGGCTTCCAGGGTAAGAGGAGACCGTCCTGGGCTTGCTTCTGACTTTGGCACAGTTGGGTACCTGCATCGTCTCGGGGCTCATGGTGGCCCACAAGCTGCGGGTTTACCTCAGGAGGTGGGTGGGGAGGGAGGGAGACCTACCTGCCTGCGGCCACCGCCTCTAAGTAGCACAGGGCTTGGGTCCATGCTTTGTCTCTTCACACCTTTACTGAGATTGTTTCACCCCTTTAACATGTACCACTCTGTGTTTTTTACATACAGTCCTGCAAACAGCTACAGTCAATCCCAGGACATTGTCATCCTCACGAAAGCAAAACACCCCAAACCAAACCTGTAGTTCTCCTGTAGTTCCCCATCTTAATGCAACCACTGAGTGAATGTCTAGACTTGGCCCCTTGCACTTGGATGTGAATCGAATTGTAGAATACGTGGATTTGTGACTGGCCTTCTCTAATGTTCTCAAGCTTCATGCACAAAGCACATAGAAGTTTGCTCCTCTTCTGGCTAAAACGTAGCCCACTGTGTGGATGCGCCACATTCTGCTTGTCTGCTGACAGGTGTTTGGAGGGTCTCCACCTTTGAGCTGCTGTGAGCAGTGCCACTCTGCGCGGTCACGTTCACGTGGTGTGGACTTGTGCTGGGCATGACTGCTGGGTCTAACGGTAACGGCTGGAGAAGCTGCCAGGCTGTTTTCCAAGTGGCTGTGCCACTTTGCAGTCCCACGACGAGGGTTCTGGGGCCTCTGCATCCTCGCCAACACTTGTTCCCAGACTTTGTCTAGCCATCCTAGTGGGCGTGCAGTGTACCTCATTGTGGTCTGGATTTGTAATGGGTCTGTGCTTCTGAAAGCCCTGTGCTCAGCACCATAGACCCATGTCCCCAGAGGTCACAGTTCCTGCCTGGGGCATCCCGCGGCAGAGTGGAGAGGGATCAGCCTCACTAAAGGAGGTCGGCGAGGCCGTAGGATTGCTTCTGGCTGGGTGCTGGAAGGTGGGGGCCACAGGGGTCTGGAGTAGCTATAGGATTTGGTAGGGCGAGCAGCCTGGCCTCCCGCCAGAACTGAAACCTCATTGGGGAGGCCTGACCCTCTTCTTGGGCACGTGGCTCACTTACTTGATAAGCAGGACCTGGGCCTGCAGCTGCTTGATGGAGTGCACCAGCAGCTCCCTGGTCAGGAAGGGGATGCTGTATTCCAACTGCAGAGACAAAACCAGAGTGAATTCTCTCCACAAGACGCCAGGGCTGCCTTGGGACAGTAGGGGTCATGTGGCGTCACTGGCCCTCTACCCCAGGACCAAGTCCATTACCCAACCACGTCACCTCCAGAGGCCTCTCTAACCCCCATGAGCCAGAGACCCTGCCTTTATCCCTCAAATCTCTTCTCCCTCTTTCTGGGCTCATGGCTGCCCAGCCAGACAGCAACTCCCAGATATGGGTGGTTTACATCCCTGTGTTGTTGTGAGGCTAAGAGGCAGAAACATGACCCGGGCAGCTTCCGGGCCTAGATTTTAGGATTCGCTGTGGCCCACCATCCCCAGGTCGCCCAGCCAGGCCAGGCTCCAGACTCTGCCAAGAAGAGTCCACTATGCGCACAGACCACTTCCAAGAGAAGGTGGGGTGCTTGAGCCACTGTACGGAGTGAGTACGCCCTGATGTCCTCCCAGCCCCCACTGGCCTCTGTCGGAGCCCAGGCCACCCTGTATGATGACCCTATAGGGGTCTAGGGCCACGCTGTCCCACATGGTAGCCATCAGCCATGTGTGGCTAGGAGTGCCTGAAACGGGGCTAGTTCAAATCGAGATGCGCTGTAAACTACACAGTGGATTTCGAAGACAGTATAAAAAAATGGCAAATGCCTCACGTTTTTATACTGATTACATCTTGTGTATACTGAATTAAAAATACTAAATTTGATTCCATTTCTTTTTAGTCTAATATTGCTAACTGCAAGAAGTGGAATTACATGAGGCTCATATTACACTTCTACTGGAGAGTCCCAGAACTCAAGGCCTGACAGAGGAGGAACTTGATAAACGTGCACTAAGTGGATTAATTCAGCAACGCTCGCATGAGGACCGACTGTTAGGTCATGCCCAATACTCCTCCACCATTGGCGATAAATTAAAATTCTTATGGAAACACACCCCCCATTACAGGGGGAAGCCAAGAGAGCACATTGCCCTTGATCTTCTCTGACCTCCTCCCAGCCTTCTCCTGCTCCTTTGGCAAAAATAGCCCTGGGTGCTCTTCCAGAAACAGACATTTCCAGATCATCCACAGGCCCAATGAATGAGGATCTACTGGGGACCCGGACATGCTGCACGTCCTCTCCTGGCGGAGCGTGGCCTAAGGAAAAAGCACGGAGGTGGCTCCCACCCCCAGAGGAGCTCCCTGGACCAGGGCTAATGGGCAGATTGAAATAGGGCTTTCCAGGGGACCGGAGAGGCTAAAGGTGCACAGCAGCAAACAGGAGATGGCGCCAGTGCTAGGCTCAGGCATCCGCTCCCACTCCCAGCCTCTCAGCCTCCCCCGGATGTGCTTCTCCAGCCAGGACCCCGGACCCGGGTCCTCTGCCTGGGGGCTGTCGGGCCCTCAACTCAATTATACGTTGGTCCTCAAGGAAGGGACAGGGATGTCACCTCTGCTCATGTCTCCAGATGTGACCAAGTCTGGGGTTTTGCGGCGGTTTCCTCAAAGCCACAGTATGAGGATATTTCTCCAAGGGAGCCTTTAAAAGTAAGGGCTGTTGGCTGTGCCCTTCTCTTTTTTTCTGTGCTTTTACCCTCCTCTCCTCTAACCTCTCTCTAGTCCACTTTCATTCCCTGATCTGTATCTTTCCTAATTCAAGTGTAACTTATGGCAAAGTCCCCAGATCTACGTGTCAGCTCAGGATGGCCTTTCATTTAGTGATGCTCTGTGGGACCCAGCTCGAAGGCTCCCTCCTGGGGTTTTCTCCAGGGACACCACTCTTCAGACCGCCAGCCCCACACATCCATCTGCCTCTCTTTGAACTTCAGGTAAATGCAATCACAGAGTGCTCTCTTTTGCTGTGTGTTTGGTTTTTCATTCCTGCTCCAGTGTGTGTGAATATATAACAATTTATGCATTCTACTGTTGAAAGACATTATGGGTAAGTTCCAGTTTGGGACTATTATGAATGAAGCCTCTATGATCATCCTCACACATGTCTTTTTTGCACACAGCCCTCATTACTGCCAGGTATATACCTAGGAGTGGAATTACTGGCTCGTTCACATGATTTGCCTATGTTTTGGCCTAGCAGTTCCTGCCAAACAATTTTCCAAAGGGGTTACATCAATTTATACTTCCTCCTGAAGTGGAGAATTCTGGTGGCACCACATCCCCATTAAGACTGGTGTTGTCAGGCCTTTCAATTTTGACACCAGTTTCTACACCCCTCTGGTGGAGGTGTAGCAATATCTCACTTGGGTTTTGATTTGCATTGCCCTAATTACTAATGATGAGGAGCACCTTTCATGTGCTGCTTGGCCACTTGGATAGCCTTTTTTATGAAGTGCCTGTTAAAATCTTTTGCCTGTTTTTAAAAATGAGGTTGTTCTCTTACTGATTTGTAGAAGCTCTTTATATATTCTGGATAAGAGTCCTTTAGCAGGCTTATGCATTTAAATATCTTCTTTTAGTCTGTGGCTTGACTTTTCATTCTCAATGTCTTTTGAGGAACAGAAATTCTAAATTTTAGTAAAGCTCTACTGATCAGTATTTTCATTGATTCACATGTGTGTGTTCTATTTAAACTGTATCGTCTATTTTGGGGTGCCTTGGTGGCTCAGTTAAGCATCTGCCTTCAGCTCAGGTCATGATCTTGGAGTCCTGAGTCCTACTATATTATCTACTTCAAGGTCATAAAGCTGTTCCCAGGGTTCGTTAGAACCTTTACTGTTTTCGTATTTTGACCTACAATCCATCTTTTTTTTTTTTTAGATTTTATTATTTATTATTCATGAGAGACAGAGAGAGGCAGAGACACAGGCTCCCTGTAGAGAGCCCGATGTGGGACTCAATAATCCCAGGACCTGGGATCACAACCGAAGCCGAAGGCAAACGCCCAACCGCTGAGCCACCCAGGCGTCCCTACAATCCATCTTGATTTGTGTATAGTGTGAGGCAAGGGTCTAGGATCAGACTTTCCATATGGATAACCCATTGCCTGGCACCCACTATATTGAGGTGATGCCTTTACTGTAAATTAGGTGGTACCCACTCATAATTTTACAGTAATTAAATTCCCAAAGCATGCTACAAATTCAGAGTCATCCCAATATAAATTTTTAAATAAGCACTATGCCCAACGTGGGGTTTGAACTCAAGACCCTAACATCCAGAATCACATGCTCTACCAACTAAGCCAGCCAGGCGTCCCATCCCAATTTAGTTTTTAACATAAGTTGATCATTCCAAACTTCATTTGGAAGTCAAGATATGCAAGAAAAGCCGAGGAAAATGTGTAGAAGAACAAGGAGAGAACACTGGTTCCAACTACCAAAACTAATTAGAGATAGGAATTAAAATAAGTGGTATGGCTTGAATGGTGACAAGATCAATGGAACAAAGAGAGTGCAGAGACAGACCCATGTTAGAACTTTTATCTTTTGTGATTCAGTTTACGTCCCGAACATGAATTTCCAATGAGTGGGCAGCCTGCTGCACAACAGCAATGTGCTGCACAAGGCATGGTCCTAAGAAAGGGAAGGGGTGTTTCCAAATGACCCCAAAAGTATCCAACACAACCTGCACTCTGGGACAGTGAAAGTTGGGGCCCTGCACTGTTGCCTGGGGGGTGCCGGCTCAGGCCAGGAGTCCAGCTGGAATCACTCTCTGGAGGGAAGCTTTCCAACGGGGGCCGCCAAGGACCCCACTGGTTAGGATCTGGCAATAAGCTCCCAGCCTGAGGACCAGCACACAGAGGACAAACCACGGAGGAGTGAGCCTTGGTGGTTAGGAGGACCCCCCAGTAACTGGCAGTGGACCAACTGGCTACTGATCTGGAAAGAAAATCAAAATGGATCCCTACCTCACACCTCACTTGAGAACAGATCCCAGTTAGATCAAAATCAAAACTCAAACATTCCCATCCCCTTGGTTGATGCCCTGCTCCAGGGCTAATGTCCACACCTGGGCCTGGGAAACAGCTCTCAGTGGTTGAGGCCAGAGCTTCCCACCTCTAATGACAGCATCTCACATGTGCAAAGCATTTTACCCTCTTGAGCAATCTCATTAAGAGCACCATCTGGGGGCGCCTGGATGGCTCAGCCAGTGAAGCATCTGCCTTTGGCTCAGGTCATGATCTCAGGGTCCTGGGATTGAGCCCACCTCGGGCTCCCTGCTCAGCAGGGAGCCTGCTTCTCCCTCTCCATCTGCCCCTCCCCCTGCTTGTGCATTCTGTCTGTCTCTGTCAAATAAATAAAAGCTTTAAAAAAAAAAAAAAAAGAGCACCATCTGGGAGCACCTAAAGTGCTGTCTGTGCTAGGGCACTTGACTCATGGACTTTAGCTAGTCTTCACAGCAACCCCACAAAGATGGGCCTAGGGGCTGGCATCTCCTAGCTGTTCATTAAACCAACTGGAGTGATGAGTAAATGAATGAATGCACTTCCTTTCTGCACAAGACAAAGGGGCAAGTGGCTTGTCAAAGGTCACACAGCCTCTGTGGCTGGGTTTGTGCAAGTGCTCCTGTCTCAGCTCCAGGATGCCTGCTGGCTTCCAGGCCTCTTATGCTGCCTCTCTCTCCCCTTGGGGTCTTCATATGCTCCATCAAGAACATCTCACCACGGGCACTAAGCATTCCCAGCCTCTGGGCAATGGCAGGCACCTGGAGAGTCTGTCCCTTTTCTACCCATGTCGATCCCAGCAAGCATCCCACATCCTCCAGGAAACTCCTCTGTCCACACCCGCCCCCAGCTGCCCGGGTGCCTTCCCTGCACTCCCACAGCCTTTCATTAATCCACGTAAGTAAGCATTTGCAACCATTTCCGTAAAAACCTAAACAACAAAACCCAAGAGCCCTAAAATGTGTCAGTGTCTATGTACACAGTCATGAAAACACACAGATGGGGCTGCAAGTCGGCCCTCGATGTGGCAACAGTGGGCCCTGCATTCATATTTTGCTCTGTGGGCAGCTGTGTGTCAGTAATGGTTTGTTTTTTCAGTTTTTTGTGTCAAGCTCCCCCCATGGTGCTGCTTGACCGTGGACAAGGCGTTGGGCTGTTTTCTGGCCTATGAAATGTGGGTGACAACAGTTCCCTCCTTTGGGGCTGCAGCAAGGATGGCCTGAGCACACACATGTGAGGCATGTGGAAGGACGGGGGGCGGCTGCTGCGCCGGGAGCACCCCCAGCTGGCATTCCTCTGTCTCCCCCTACGTGCAGGGCACATCCTGGTGCAGCAGCCCCGACCCCTGCCAGCCCTGCTGGGGAGACATCTTCACCTCGGGGATCTGCGGGGCAGTGGATCCTCTCCCTTGGCCTCAGCCCTTGCCATAAGGGACCAATGATTGGAAAGAGGCTGTACACCACCTCACCCCCCCCCCAAAAAAAAAAGAAAGAAAGAAAAAGTACAAGCGTTGGTCAGAGGCACGGAAACTGGAACCCCCGTGCGTTGCTGAGGGTGTGACACCGATGCAAAAACAGTTGGGCAGTTTCTCAAAAGGTTCAACATAGGATTGTTGCATGATCCAGTGATTCCACTCCTCGGTGGATCACCAAAAAAACTGAAAGCAAGGACTCGGGCTGATATTCATCACCCATGTTCACAACAGGCTTCATAATAACCCAAAGGTGCAAACAACCCGAGTGTCTCTCAATGGATGGCTGGACAGATCCACACTAAAGGAGTATTATTCAGTCATAAGAGCAGGGCAGTCTGGGCACCTGCTATGACATGGATGAGCCTTGGAGATGGTAGTGAAGTGAAATAAGGCAGACACGTGAGCCCCGGACCCCGGACCACCTACACGAGCTCCCTAGAGCAGCCAAGTTCACAGAGAGAAACAGAACGGTGGCTGGGGGGGCTGGGGGGCTGGTGATCAGTGGGTACAGAGTCGTCATGGGGGCGACAAAAAATCTGGAGGCTACGCTGGTTGTACAACACTGCAAATGTATTTAGTGCCACCGAACTGGACACTTGTGGAGGATTTTAAAATGACCGTGATGCTACATCCACCATACTGCAGTAACAAAGGAAAGAAGCCAGCACTCACCAAACCAACCCTCCGGTCTCTGTTCATCATTAGACCTGGAATGGAAGCAAAAAGATGGGGACTCAGTGCTGCCCCCCAGGGGCAGGGACTCCACACGGCTTCCCTGGGGACCTGGGGCCCTTCTTCAGCCTGGACTGGTGTCCTCCTGGGGCTGAGCCGGAGCAGCACAGCTTGGTCACGGCCACCTGGCCACCGGAGTGGTGTAGCCCACATGCCCTCCCCCGCCCCCGGCCACCTCTCTGGCCACCTCCCTGGCCACCTCCCCGGCCGCCCCAGAGAACAGCACAGGAGGACGGTGCCAGATGCTTTCCCTATCTGGCACAGTGGCTATCATCCCCAAGAACCTTAAGATGGGTGCATAATCTTTAAACCCCAGGAAGTGGGGATCCCCTGGTGGCTCAGCAGTTTAGCACCTGCCTTCAGGTCAGGGCATGATCCTGGAGTCCTGGGATCGAGTCCTACATTGGGCATTGGGCTCCCTGTATGGAGCCTGCTTCTCCCTCTGCCTGTGTCTGCCTCTTTCTCTCTGTGTCTCTCATGAATAAATAAAATCTTAAAAAAAAAAATCCAGGAAGTGCCCAAGAGCTAAGAATCCATGCCATCACGTGTAGAAGAAAAAAGAAGGTTGGCGGGTCGGGAGGGCCGCGGTCCACCTGCGGGCCGAGCCTTGGTTTGGGGCCACGGTCCTGATGGGGCTCAGCCCGGCCGCACCCAGAGAGGACACATTCCCAGCAATTCCAGAAATAGCATCGCAGATCCGGGGGGGCCCCTTGAGTAGTGAGCTGCAGGGGGATCGTTAGGAGACCCTCTCCACTTGGGGAACTGTGGGTTGGAGCCCCAGTTGTCAACTGGGTAAATCCCAAGAATGTGACACCAAAGACAAGCAGGGCTGCCACCACCTTCCCACGAGCCTTGGCTCCATGTCGCCATCGCAGCCAGGCTCCGGGGCCTCCCAGTTACAGCCCCAATCAAATACATGCGTGAGTCACAGCCATCTCACTGGGACCTCTCCCGCCCCATCTGGTGGGCTTCCCTCCTGACCACTAGCACTTTCTAAAGCCCTCCACCCACACTTGTCTCCTCCGCTAGAAAGCAGCTTCCCAGGGGACACAGGGCTCGGTGTCTCAATCACGGCTGGGTTCCCCAGGACCGAGAACAGAGGCTGCCACGCGGTAGGTGCTCGAAATATTGCTCATGGGTGGGTAAGTAGATGTCTACCCCTGGGTGGCAGAGAGGGGGATACACGGGGTTCAAAGGAATGGATGCTGTTCTACTGTTTACGCTGGGGGGGCCTGGGGGACAGGAGTACTTCTGTTATCACCAGTGTTATAACATTAGCTAAATGCACATATGATGGGCCAACAGAATTTTTAGCAAGGCTAGCGGGAAACCTCTGAAAAAGAGCCATAAAAGGAGATGCTACAGATATTAAAACACACTGTGGGGGCAGCCTGGGTGGCTCAGCCCCTGAGCACCTGTCTTCAGTCCAGGGCGTGATCCTGGAGACCCGAGATCGAATCCCACATCGGGCTCCCTGCGTGGAGCCTGCTTCTCCCTCTGCTGTGTCTCTGGCCCCCTCTCTCTATCTCTCTGTGTCTCTCATGAATAAATAAAATCTTTAAAAAAATTAATTAATTAAAAACAAATAAAACACACTGTGGGGCCTCAATAATCTAAGCCGGGTACTGCTGGTCAGCGACAGCCAGCCAGACCCACGGAGAGACAGAAGGTCCAAAGACAGACTGAGATACTGACCGGCAGTCAGGGTATGCCAGGCCCCCGTGTCACCAAGGGCAAAGACACTTTCGTGACAAAATAGTGTCAGGCAACTGAGGAGCCATCTGGAAAAAGATAAAATTAGATCCAAACCTCAACCGGTACACAAGATAAATAACCAAAGTGGCAATTCTCAACACCAAACAGTATCAGAATCAAACATGAGCCCTCAGCTATGACTCAAAACGCAGAGGCCAGAAGGCAGACATATATATGAATCACATGGAGAAAATTCTGCATTGCAAGGAAAAACAAAAACAAAACCTCTAAGCAAAGTCAAAAGACAAATGACACTCTGGGGAGATGTATTTGCAACTCAATCTCCCCAACATATGAAGTTCCCAGAAATTGAGGAAAGACCACCAGAACAACGCACAAGAGGGTAGCCATGTGCAGTTTCCAGAAAAATACATATAAGAGATATTCACCTTTACTGTAAAAAGAAAACTCAAATGAAAACCACACTAAGCTGTAACTTCTCACCTAGCTCGCGTGCCAGCTGGAAGCACAGGCCTCTCATCCATCACAGGCCGGGCTGCGAAGGGACAGCCCCGGAGGGCACCTGGCAGTGCCTTCGACACCCAGCGCCTCTGCCCTCGGCAGGGGAGAAATCGCAGCTCAGTGTGGTTTCGATGTGTGCGTGTGCCCACGACCGAAGGTCACTAACGCTCCTGCCAACCAGCCTCGCTCCTAACAGCAGAGACGGGAAAGGCCGGGAAAGGCCGGGAAAGGCCGAGTGTCTCTCTGCAGGGAACAGCTGAGGTCAGCTTCCCCGGCCTCCCCGGGAACATTCTGCGTCTGTAATGAAGATGCGAAGATGCGGCCCAAGCTCCAGGATCAGTGCTAAGTGCCAGGAGCGAGGAGGCTGTGGACCTCCACAGTGTAAGAGAGAAATACGAGCATACAGTCCATGCATTCATATTCACCGCAGAAAACACCGGGAGGGTGTGGACACACTTAAAAAGGGGGTGACCCTGGGGGTGAGCTGAGCAACAAAGGGGTACAGACCCAGGGAGACGCGCACAGCTTTTTATAGGACCATGAGTTTTCAACTAGATCAGGTGGCACCTGTTGGAAAGAAGTGGTATTAAAACACAAAACCCAAATGGCAGCAAGGTCGGCGCCTCTGCCAGCCCCCTGTAAACACGGTCGGCTCCGGGGGGACCAGGTATTTTTGGGGGGGCTGGGGGTGTCCCCCGGGGAGGGGCCTCAGGGCTCCCTGCTGGAAAAGTCATGTTGGACTACGAAATGGATTTCAGAGAAACAGTCACGGGCACATTAAGGAGAGCTATTTTCCATAATTATGAGATTTCTTCCTCTAATTAGAGATAACGGAACTTTTCAATGACAAATACAGATAATTAATTGTTGATGGAGGTTTTTTTTAAAATATGGGATCCCTGGGTGGCGCAGCGGTTTGGCGCCTGCCTTTGGCCCAGGGCGCGATCCTGGAGACCCGGGATCGAATCCCACGTCGGGCTCCCGGTGCATGGAGCCTGCTTCTCCCTCTGCCTGTGTCTCTGCCTCTCTCTCTCTGTGACTATCATAAATAAATAAAAATTAAAAAAAAAATTAAATTTATTTTTTATTGGTGTTCAATTTGCCAACATACAGAATAACACCCAGTGCTCATCCCGTCAAGTGCCCCCCTCAGTGCCTGTCACCCATTCACCCCACCCCCCGCCCTCCTCCCCTTCCACCACCCCTAGTTCGTTTCCCAGAGTTAGGAGTCTTTATGTTCTGTCTCCCTTTCTGATATTTCCTACCATTTCTTCTCCCTTCCCTTCTATTCCCTTTCACTATTATTTATATTCCCCAAATGAATGAGAACATGTAATGTTTGTCCTTCTCCGATTTACTTACTTCACTCAGCATAACACCCTCCAGTTCCTGTTGATGGAGGTTCTTAATCAGGCATTTGTGATTCTATTTTTTTAAAAGATTTTTAATTTATTTATTCAGAGAGAGAGAGAGACTGAGAGGCCGAGACACAGGCAGAGGGAGAAGCAGGCTCCATGCAGGAGCCCGACGCGGGACTCGATTCTGGGTCTCCAGGATCACACCCCGGGCTGCAGGCAGGGCTAAACCTCTGCGTCAAAGGGGCTGCCCGGCATTTGTGATTCTAAATACTTAGCAGGACCATGTAATTGGAAGATTTTCTGGTCGCCACACCAGATCATCTCGGCCCAACGAAGCCAAGGCCAAGGCCACTGGGCCTCCTCCAGCTCCTACCCTGACCTTGCTGGCACAGATGACCCCAGGCCCCCGGACTCACTGCCCTCCTCCATCCTCCAGACCAGGCTCCAGCTACTCAGGGGATGTGATAAAAACCTTAAAAGAGGGTCATCTTAGGGATATGGTGACCCCCAAGGTACCTGCGGGTCCCTATCGAGCTGTTCTGTTTTCTCCGGGTCCCTATCGAGCTGTTCCCTTCAACGAGCTTTGCGGGGGTCGGAAGTGTGTTTCTCAGGAGAGAGGCGCTCGGTGCTTTTCTCAATTAGACGCAGCTCCCACACCAAGTGCCTGCAGCTGCTCGGAGGGGCTCTGCACTGACATGTCTTCATCCTGTCAACAACCTGCTCCACCTGAAAGGAGCTCAGAGGGATGAGGCCACGCTCAGCCCCTGCAGGAGGAGAGACCGGCCCTGGCTTGCCGGGAGCAGGGTCTGCAGCTGGGACCCCTGGCCTGCCAGCGACTTGTGAGCAACACCGGGATTTTCTGAAACCCTGAAGTGTTGTGTGAAAATTAAAATTCCTAAGAAAATGCTTTTGAATGTAGGAAATACTATCAGAGTCCCAGATACCACCCCCCATCTCCTGCCACAGCCAACAATCAGTGACTGTTGTGATATAATAAATATGTATTTTAGTCTGGCCAGAGCTCCTAAAGCCTGTGAGATATCCTAAGGAAGGAGGTGCTAGGAGCAGCAACTTTTGTTCTAATAGTTGGTCCCTGAGCCCAGGTCCTGACACAGAGCTCCTCAATCCTCTGGAGTCTCCTAGGTGACAGGAGCATCCCTTGTCCTAATGAGGGGGCTCTCAGCAGGCTACCGGGCAGCTTCAGGATGGAGCTGGTACCCAGGAAGACCAAACTGTGGTTGGAAGCCTGGAACTTTCAGCTTCGAATCCCCATCCTCTGGGAAAGGAACACCCACACATCCAGGGTCTGCTCTGCAGGAGGGCAGGGAAACACTCTCCTCCTTACGCCAAGGGCCCCTGCCTTCATTCCCTTCTCACCTGCAGACCCCCTTCCAGATGGTTCCAGAACTGGACTCTGCTGGGTCTCCCTTGGGGGCCTGCCACCCTTCAGGGGCTCCCCACCACCATTGTGACCTTCGCCTTCACCACCTGCTGCTCCGCGCGCCCGTGAGGTCTCTCCCCTGTGCCTCTCAGGCTCCCACTCGGGAGGCCACCTTCCTGTCACCTTCCTTCCTGCCTCTGAGCAGGTGCGCTTGCCAAGGAGGGAAAATTGGGACAAAGTAGATAGTTACCTTCTAACATCTGTTTTCTAGAAACTAGCCCTCCCTCTTTATACCAAATGAGGGTATTTACCCCCCAGACTAAGAGTTCCCAGGAATAAGATGAAGATGCCCCTCGGATATAAGGATACAGCTGCCCAGCCACCAGCCAGTCCCCTCCCTGCACCCAGTGGGGGGAAAACCAAACGCCAAACACTCTTGGCATCTTCCCGAAGGAATGTAGTTTTCAGGCGTCCCCAGCAGCACTCCCGTCCTACCAAGTCCTGGTGGGCCCTTAAAAACCTTCAACCAATAGCAGTCAGAAAGCCAAGAGCCAGCCAAACAGCACCCGCCCTTGACGGGTACGGGGGCCCTAGCAAGTACGGGGGCCCACTCGGGATACAAATCCAATCAGTTGGTAACCCGCCCCCCCACCTTCCAGTTAAACCCCCTGCAAAAGCTTCCCTTTTGTTAAAAAAGAAAACAACTATAAAGGGAATTTTCAGCTTGGAATGTCCGTGGCTCCCGCTCCTGGGCTCCCAGGGAAGCTCCGACTTTAACTTTTACCAGGTGGGATGGCTTCCCCAAACTTCAAAGCACGGGCTCTCATTTCTGATCTACTTCGTTAGCGAGTGACCTAAAGGGAAAAGTCTGTTTATTTTGCCACAGCCGTTCTTGGCGTCGCACGCGGGGTACGGGAGCACCTGCCTGAGAACACCCGGGGTCATCTGGGCACCGGCACGGCCCCTGGCTTCCTGCAGCTCCAGGTACCTGGTGAGCTGCCCGGGTCCCCGGGCCTCCTCAGTTCGGCTTGGCGGCCCTGACTGGTTGAGCTGCTAAAGGTGGCGGGTCATGCTGCCTAGGACGCAGCCACCTCGGCTGGGCTGGTGGCCTGGACGCGGCACTGTGCTAACTGAGGTTATTCAGACAAGGCTCGAGTCCGTTTTCTGGCTGGAAATCCGAGAGCCGGAATGGCTCAGCTCCGCAGAGAAGGGACACTCGCCCCTTTCTGGCCAGACAGCCCTTTAGGGTGAGCGAGGACCCGTGGTGGCCCCGTAGGGACCGGCATCTCCTCGGGGACCTGGGCCGGCCAGACGGGGATGCGCTCGGGGGGGCCCATGGGCTGGTGCTGGGAGTGTGCGCGGCGGCCTCCGACCTCGCTGGGGGGACACTCGGCTCGCCCAGCACCCGCACCACCTCAGACCTCACGCCTTAGCCCGCAGCCCAAGGCGATGGGGGGCCCAAGGCACCTGCAGGTGCTTCCTCAACGGGGGACTGAAGATAACCCGGGGCTCGGATGGGGGCCGTGTGCACAGGGAGGAAGCCAGTTAGGGCACTAAGCAGCCCGGAGAGCAGGAGACCACTCGGTGTGGTTGTTGGGGGGGCCCCGGCTCCTAGGGTGCTCTGGGCGTCACGGGTTTGCTTGTTGTTGCAGCTTTTGGTTCTTGGCACAAAACTGGCCCTGTTTTTTTTGTTTTTGTTTTTTTAGGATTTTATTTATTTATTCATGAGAGACAGAGAGAGGTAGAGACACAGGCAGAGGGAGAAGCAGGTTCCCTGTGGGGACCCCATGCAGGACTCGATCCCAGGACCCCAGGATCACACCCTGGGCCAAAGGCAGACACTCAACTGCTGAGCCCCCCCCATGCATCCCACGAGGCTGTCTTATAATTAGATTTGTTTTAATAAAAGGGAGATACCTGGAAGTTGGGTCTTTTTTTCTTTTTTTTAAAGATTTTATTTACTTATTCATGAGAGACACAGAGAGAGAAGCAGAGACACAGGCAGAGGGAGAGGCAGGCTCCAGGTAGGGAGCCCGACATGGGACTCGATCCTGGGTCTACAGGGTCATGCCCTGGGCCGAAGGCGGCGCTAAACCACTGAGCCACCCAGGCTGCCCTGGAAGTTGGGTCTTTAATTAATGTCCCCTGTACAAATATTAGTGAAACAAGGGCTAAATCCCATTGGCACCTCGTTCGTGTATATAGGTCCACGTGTGTTACACACATGAGACATTTTCTCCACCTCCGGATGGTACTGCTGAAACGAATTTGTAAAGGAGCTCTGTTTAATCAGTTTAAAGGCAAATCCTTGGGGCGCCTGGGTGGCTTAGTGGAGTCATGATCCCCGGGTCCTGGGATGGAGCCCCATAAAGGGTTCTGCTCAGCAGGGAGCCTGCTTCTCCCTCTCCCTTTGCCCCTCCCCCACGTGTGTTCTCTCCTTGCTCTGCTCTCTCTTAAATCTCTTAAATCTTGGGGCGCCTGGGTGGCTAGCCGTTGGCATCTGCCTTTGGCTCAGGGCGTGATCCTGGAGTTCCCAGGATCGAGTCTCGCATTGGGATCTTCTCCGGGAACCTGCTTCTCCCTTTGCCTTTCTGTGTCTTTCATGAATAAATAAAATGAAATCTTTAAAAAACAAACAAACAAAAAACAAACTGGGCTTTCTAAGACTCAAAAAGATAAAAACGAACTCAACTGTCTTTCAAGTTCACAGGATGGGAGACCACATTTCCTACATCCAGACTTTAATGTTACTCCATCCATAATAAAAAAGCCTCATAGGAAGGGACCCAACTGATGATGGTCCAAAGAGATAAAGATGAACAAACATCTAAGACCCCTGACCCCCTTCCTAACAGAATAATGAGAAGAGGAGGCAAACAAGAAGACACTAGAAATCCTATATCCAGCCCTCGTCTCCAAGCTCAGCACTAGCGCCCAACCCACCACCTGCTCCTCCCCTTCCTCCATAAGGCTGGAAAGCACCCAGAGAAAATGCCTGTTTTGCAAAATGAAAAGACAGGAGACAGAAAAAGTCAGTGCAAAACTTTAAATCTGCCCTTGGCCTTGCCAGCAGCACCTCTGCGGCCTCTGCCCCCCGGCACTGCCCGGGCTGCCTGCACAGCCCCTACATCACCCCAGTGCTTCTGCTCCTCCCACCCTTGCCATCACGGTGCAGAGAGCACCCCAAGCTGTTGGGCAATCGCCTTATGAGGTTCAAACTGAGGCACCTCCCACATCCAAGGGCTCCCCGGACTTAAACCACACTTCAGATGTCCCCACAGGAGCCCCAGGGGAGGCTGACAGTGGGAGACAAACTTTTTAGTGGACTCGGATGTACCATATACTAAAGTGAATTCAAGGTTGTTGGTTTAATTAACATAAGCACGTCTTTAGAGACATCGACCCTAACTATACAACTTTTTATTCTACTAACGTTTACCAGGGGTCAAATAAGCTCCTGTTATCTGTTGCAATTTCTCAGCAAAGATGACTTAATGGGTGATTTTGTCTGTCTCATCAAGTATTCACAGGTAATCACTCTTCCCAAAGTTGATTGACTTTTTTTTGTATTTTTGTATTTTTTTTCAGTGATTCATCAGTCTTATATAATATCCAGTGCTCAATATATGTGTCCTCCTTAATGTTCATCCCCCAGTTACCTCAGCCCCCAGCCCCCTATTTATTTGAGAGAGAGAGAGAGCTTGAGTGTCCCGAAGAGAGAAAAGGGGAGGGGCAGAGGGAGTCAGAGAGAAGCAGACTCCCCGCCAAGCTCAGAGCCAGATGACCCAGGGCTTGGCTCCATCTCACAACCCTAAGATGATCACCTGAGCCAAAATCAAGTCTGACCTTTAACCGACTGAGCCACCCAGGGCTCCTCTTCAGGGGAAATTATTAAGAACAAGCAAGTTTGGGACGCCTGGGTGGCTCAGCGGTTGAGCCTCTGCCTTCGGCTCAGGTCATGATCCTGGGGTCCCAAGATTGAGTCCCGCATCCAGCTCCTCGCAGAGAGCCTGCTTCTCCCTCTGCCTGTGTCTCTGCCTCTCTATCTCTGTCTCTCATGAATAAATAAATAAAAATATTTAAAGAAAAAATAAATAGCTTCCAAAATTTTTGTTAGCATGAAACTTTGAAGTTGTGCAAAGCTAAATGATAAACTGGTCTGAATTCATTGCACATCTGTCTTTTCTGAATAAAATACTAAAACATGAATTACTAAACATAAGGTTTACCTACTTCTGACTTATCACAGAGAAACTAAGGCTACTTGGATCTGTTAGTGAACTGGTTTATGCTTCATTGAAAGTTGTATGATTAGGGACGCCTGGGTGGCTCAGTGTCTGTCTTTGACTCAGGGCATGATCCCGGAGTCCCAGGATTGAGTCCCACATCGGACTCCTGCATGGAGCCTGCTTCTCCTTCTGCCTCTCTGTCTCTGCCTCTCTCTGTCTCTCTCATGAAGAAATAAATAAAATCTTTAAAAAAAAAAAAAAAGTTGTATGATTAGAAAGAAAAAAAAAACATGTTTCCAGAAATTAGGGAATCTATTCATCAATTTGTCAATCTAAAGAATTCTGGTGCGGGCAGCCTGGGTGGCTCAGTGGTTTAGTGCGGCCTTCACCCGGGGCATGATCCTGGAGACCCGGGATCGAGTCCCACGTCCCTGCCTGGAGCCTGCTTCTCCCTCTGCCTCTTTCTTTCTCTGTGTGTCTCTCATGAATAAATAAATAAAATCTTAAAAAAAAAAAATTGTGCAATAATCCACAATTTGTTACTCATAGTTTTCACTGGGGACCAAGGTTTCAAAGATTTATTTACTTATTTATTTAATGATTTTATTTATTTATTCATGAGAGAGAGAAAGAGAGGGAGTGCACGAGCAGCGGGGAGGGGCAGAGGCAGAGGGAGAAGCAGCCTCTCAGCTGAGCAGGGAGCCCAATGTGGGGCTCGATCTCAGGCTCCCAGGACCATGACCCAAACTGAAGGCAGACGCTTAAACAACTGAGCCACCCGGCCCCCCACTTCAAATGTTAATTATTAAAATGTTGTGTGTCACAGAAATCCCCAAATTTCCTTGTTACCTGCAGTGTAATGAACTCTCATCGGATCTCCCCAAACCAGACCCACTTTGAGTCATTTGTCATCTATAGTCACAATCCTGATATCCTTCCAAAAACATGTTTCAGCTTTAAGGAGATTCACGCAAAGGATTCTTGACCAATATAGGTCTCTGATCCCCTTAAGATCGGAAAAGTAAATTGAGTAAGGATTTCCAAAACTAACAGGATAACTATGTTCAAACAACAGAAGCGAGTAACAGGGACTAGATGAATTAAGGAAGGGCATTACGGTTTTTATGACCCCTATTTGAAAATACTGCTTGTTCTCCAATATTTGCTCTTCCAGATTTAAGGAAAGCTTTTGTCTTAAAAGATCTACAACTGACAAAATGAGATAAAATATTCATTTGCAAACAAATGGAAACATTTATCTTTTCTCCTCATCTGGACCCTCCAGAATTCAGAAACCTTGTGGCAATTTAAGTCTTTCTTTCATGGCAATTATAGTAATTTACATTAAGTAAAAATCCGTTCTTCTTATATAAAATCTTTAAAAAAAAGAATAGGGCAGCCGGGGTGGCTCAGTGGTTTAGCTGCCTTCAGCCCAAGGCATGATCCTGAAGACCCGGGATAGAGTCCCACCTCAGGTTCCCTGCATGGGGCCAGCTTCTCTCTTTCTCTCTCTGTCTCTCATGAATAAATAAATAAAATCTTAAAAAAAAAATGTCTCTCTCCCCTTTTTTTTTAAGATTTCATTTATTGTTGTGCTCGCTTCGGCAGCACATATACTAAGATTTCATTTATTGGGATTCCTGGGTGGCTCAGTGGTTAAGCGTCTGCCTTTGGCTCAGGGTGTGACCCCGGGGTCCTGGGATCAAGTCCCGAATCGGGCTCCCTGTGGGGAGCCAGCTTCTCCCTCTGCCTATGTGTCTGCCTCTTTCTCCATGTCTTGCATGAATAAATAGATAAAATCTTAAAAAAAAAAAAAAAACCCACAAACTTCTGCTTAGCCTGGCACATAGGCCTGACACAGCTAAGATTTGCAAAGACTGTTCTTTACCTAAAACCGACCTCACCCAAAGAGATAAAGGAGTAGCCAAAGTGGTCATCATTTCAATTCTTCAAGATTGAGGAATGATCATAACTCGGGGGAAGTGTGCTAAAACCATGCCCCAGAGGGTTAATGAGGTGAAAACTAGCAAAAAGTTTAAAATGGGGATCCCTGGGTGGCGCAGCGGTTTGGCGCCTGCCTTTGGCCCAGGGCGCGATCCTGGAGACCCCGGATCGAATCCCACGTCAGGCTCCCGGTGCATGGAGCCTGCTTCTCCCTCTGCCTATGTCTCTGCCTCTCTCTCTCTCTCTCTATGTGACTATCATAAATAAATAAAATTAAAAAAAATTTTTACAAAAAAAAAAGTTTAAAATGTGTTTTTGGGACAGCTGTCTCCCCGCAATCAGTAACTGCATCTTTCCCGACCCCTCTAACTCACTGGTGGTCTCTCTGACTCCAGGTCAACTGATAGGGTTCCGGCCTGGCAACAAAGCAAGACCCTGCCTTCCTGACTAGAGACAGCCAGCCTAAGACCCCACCTTGGAGCATGCCCAGAGTCCCATCCCCTTGTCCCAAGATAACCTCCTGATGCCAGGGGCTGAAGGCTCCACCCCAAAGACACATGGGACATATGTTATACATATGTTCACTCAATGCACATGCTCCATCTCTCCTCGTAAATAATCATAAATTTCCCTACCCTTTTATCAAGATACTTGTAAAGGATTCTTTGGATTTTTTTCTTGTCTGAGTCTATTCCAACATCACACTGGTTCCTTGAAATTGTACTTATTGGAATTATTTCACTGTCCATGTGTCGTTATTATAAATTTTATATCAAATAGAAAACCAGTCTAAGCCAAGCACATGTAGTATGTTTGCTCATCAACTGGACTTCATAGAGAACACATATCACTGTTAAGCTTCCCACACTTACGTTATAAGTTCCCCCAATGAGGAACTCTAGGTAAATACACACACACACACACACACACACACACACACACACATTTAGCAATGAGGGACCTGATGGACCCAGAGCTCACAAGCCAGTCACCCCGGGACTGGGGAACATAAAGTAAGGGTTGATCATCAAGGCTTTTGGAGGAAAGATTATTGAGCAAAAATGAGATATGATAAAGGAACTTTCCAACATTTTAATGTTTATGGGGTCCACTCCTGGGCTCCTAGGGAAGCTATGGCTTTAATTTTCACCAAGGTCAGAATGACCTCACCAAAGTTCAGGGCATGGGTTCTATTCCTGCCCCATACACACCTTGTACATCTGCTTCGTTAAGCAAATAAACTAAAAAATATTTCAAGCTGAAATCTAAGTTCTGTTCCTATATTTCTGAAACCTGTAACCTTGTTCTCTTATTTTAAAAAAATTTTTAAAGATTTTAATCATTTATTTGAGAGAGGGAGAGAGTGCGAAGGTGAGGTGAGGAGGGGCAAAAGGAGAAGCAGGTTCCCCACTGAGCAGGGAGCCTGGCTCAAGACTCAAACCCAGGACCCTGGGATCATGACCTGAGCTGAAGGCCTACGCTTCACCAGCTGAGCCACCCAGACACCCCTCTTCTTCTTTTAAAAAGAAATTCTAAAAAGTTTGTTCATTTTGCGTTGACAACCACATTCAAAATGGAGTCACATGTGAAGGGCCCCTGTCAGGCAAACCTAACTGCAGTGTCAGCCTGGCCAGGGACTTACTGGTCACCCACAGCAACTTTACGGACAGACCCCTTCTGTTCCCCTTAGGAGGGCGACCTCGTCTGAAACAATGCATTCTTTGCAAATAATCTCCTTCCTCCACTTTCTCTCCCTGACTTTAAAAATCTTTTCTACAGGGATCTTTTCTACCTGCTTCTCCCTCTGCCTATGTCTCTGCCTCTCCTTCTCTCTCTGTGTCTCATGAATAAATAAAAATCTTTTAAAAATAAAACTTTTTCTACAGCTCAATGGAGTTCCTTTCTATTTGCTTGATGGGATGCAGCCAATTCATGAATCATTGAACACAGCCAATTAGATCTTCACATTTACTCAGCTGAATTTTTGTTATTAACACTTTGCTCTTGGAATAAACACCAAGATCAGCCGTCAACCATTGCTTGGCATACTGGATGGATCCTACCCTGTCCACTCCCGGACTCCCCTATCCTCTGGCAGAGCCACTCTGCCCTTCTCTCAATGCTCCTGGCCTTCCGGCAGGTTCCAGGACTAGACGTGCGCCCCTCTGCGTGGGCAGAGCCTCTGCACATGCTATCTCCTGGGTCTGGAACTCTTGCTACCTCATCCTTCTCACCTTGCTGGGCACTATTACTCAGTCTTCATGACCTTGAGTCTCCAGGGCAGGGCTCCTACAGATGCAGCACTCCTCTCCCACCTGGGCCCCTCCTCCAGGTGGGGAAGCTTCCTTGTTATCTGCCAGCTGAGCCCAGGCTCCCTAGGAGCACAGGGCATGGCTGGATCTGCTTCCGCTTGTATCCCCAGCTGAGCATACTGCTAGCCTGGGGCAGGAGTCCAGGCACAGGACTGATTTGTTAATGCGCTGAATGTACTGCATGGAGGGATGCCAGCAGCTGTGGCAGGGACATATGAAATGGGGCAGAATGTTCTGGGCCCTCCCTCTATGGCCTTAGTTTCCTCATCTGCAAAGGGTCCCTGAACCCCGTTAGAGTCCTAACGGTAACCCTTGGGACAACAAAACAGTGTGGTTGACTCGGAACAGCTGGGTCAGGGCCGCTGCCACCCAGGGGCCTGGGAGTGTCAGCACATCCAGCAGGGTGGCCCGAACTCTGGGGCTTTCTGAGGTCCCCAGAGGAAGCCCAGTGCCCACTGCCCGATATTCAAAGGTTAAGAGAGGAAACTCAGAGACCCTTTCAGTCCACTCCCTCCCCTTTCCTCTGCTGGGAACCACCAGCAGAGGCCGGGCAGTGGGTAGTGTCCCCTGGCAGCAGAGTCCCTGTGCAGGGCCACCTATTACTGCCCACGTGCTGCCAACTTTTCTCAATTTTTTTTTTTAAATTTGTTTATTTGAGAGGGAGTGCAAGAGTGTGCAAGCTCGAGAGGAGGAGGAGGGGGCGGGTGGAGGGAAAGACTCTCAAGCAGACTCCGGGCTGAGCATGGAGCCCCTCAGCCCTGTGGGCTTGATCCCATGACCCTAAGATCACGACCTGAGCCAGAAACCAAGAGTCAGATGCTTCACCGACTGAGCCAGCCAGGCGCCACCCTCCTCACTTTTCGAAAGAAACTAGAAATCTTGCATGGAGCCTGCTTCTCTCTCTGCCTGTGTCTCTGCCTCTCTCTCTCTGTCTCTCATGAGTAAATAAATAAAATCTTAAAAAAAAAAAAAAACTTAAAAAAAAAAAGAAACTGGAAATCTCCATTTTTACACAAAAGCTTTCTATTTTAAATATGAGCGCCCTATTCAAAATATCCCACATGAAAGATCTGTTTGAACTGTACAAGTCAAAACAAATCATGCCTGCAACCCCAGGGCAGCCCAGCTTATGATGAGGGGTTGAGCATCCCCCACAGTGGGCAGGACACGGGGGCCAGGGATTGACACGGGACTGTGCTTTGTCATTAGGGAACCCCAACCAGTGCTGGGCTCTCCTTCCCTCAGGCCAGTACCTCAAGCTTGTTTCCAGAAGAGTAAAGCCAGGATTATGATGGGGACAAAATTAAGCCTGGCTTCTCTCTCCCCACCCCGGCTTACTGCTTCCTGGTTTCTCCCACAAGCCAGATCGAGCTTGTGCCTCAGCAGGGGAGCAATATGTGTCACCCCAAAATGTATCTCTTTGGCATATGCATTATCTTAGGCTGATTATCTTTAAGAAACAGAAGACTCAAGAGGTTTTTCTTCTTGACTTTCCCTGTAACTGCATCAAAGGATTCAGAGAGGACCTGTTCCAGGAAGGAGCGATCACCATGGCATCATACTCTGAACTGGGTGTAGTAGACAGAGAGGAATTTTGCAAAGTCTGTTAAAATTCCTCTTGAAGTCTCTGTTTCAGATGGCCCGGCAAACACTTGCTTACTGAATATTTACTCTTTCTGTTCTTTCTGTGAATGGCCTTCCTTCCCCTTTGAAGCCTAACACCCTTACCCTTTCTCCTTGGTCCAGAATGGCATATATACCCCATTTTGCCTGTCTTTGGAATCTCTCATGTTTATGTGGTATCCCTGCTTGTATGTAATTAAATGTTATTTTCTCCCGTTAATCTATCCATTTAATTCTTCTTTTTTTTTATTTTTTTTATTTATGATAGTCACAGAGAGAGAGAGAGAGAGGCAGAGACACAGGCAGAGGGAGAAGCAGGCTCCATGCACCGGGAGCCAGATGTGGGATTAGATCCCGGGTCTCCAGGATCGCGCCCTGGGCCAAAGGCAGGCGCTAAACCGCTGCGCCACCCAGGGATCCCTATCCATTTAATTCTTAAACCAGGGACACCTGGGTGGCTCAGCGGTTGAGCAGCTACCTTTGTGATCCCGGGGTCCTGGGACTGAGTCCCCCATCAGGCTTCTCCCTCTGTCTCTGCCTCTCTAATAAATAAATAAAATTAAAAAAGAAATTCTTAGACCAGCTGGAAGAAACTTGGAGGATTGCGGGGGAGTTTTTCCTCCCCAACACGTCAAAGCCTTTCCTAGCAGCTCCCCATCCCCAGGAACATCTTCTTCCTGGATTATTTGTGTGACTATCTCCCTCACCTGCATCATTTTTGCTCAAAGGTCACTTCTGCATGAGGCCAACCCAGGCCACTGTATTTATAAGACCGAACTGCAAGCTCTGCCCTACATCCTTATCTCACACTGCTCTGCCTTTTCCACACCCTCTCCCCTTGCACACTCTGTGAAAGGCAAGGAGAATGCCACACGCAGCCAGGGCTACCAGAAGCTGGGAGAGGCATACGCAGAGGCTGCCAATGCTTCAATTTGGTTTCTGGCTCCAAACTGCAAGACAACGAATGTTTAAGCCACCCAGTCTGTGGGGCTTTGTAATGGCAGCCCCTGGAAATGAATAGAGATTTTGGAGGGTATTTTTGAGGTCCTCCAGAAGAGAGAAATTCACCCAAATCTATAGGTGTTGGCGTGAAGCTGATGGCAACTATTTGGTTGGGCTTCTCAGCCTCCAGAGGTTGCTAGAAGTTCAATCTGAAATTTTATGAGAAGTCCTGGCAAAGCACATTTTTAAGAAACCTATATGGACCATCACTATTCTTTCTGCCCTTACATAAATAATCAGGCCAAGTTTGCTAAAACTGGACTTATTTTACAAACGAATTAGTCTCAATTTGGCTATCTTTGATGAAAATAAGGGTGATTTGAGAGAAAAATTATGTTTCAATAATACACCTTTGTGGATGTTAGATTCTAGTTCTTTTTTTTTTTAAGATTTTATTTATGTATTCATAAGAGACACATAGAGAGAGAGAGAGGCAGAGACACAGGCAGAGGAGAAGCAGGCTCCATGCAGGAGCCTGATGTGAGACTCAATCCCGGGATTCCAGGATCACACCCTGGGCCGAAGGTAAGCGCTAAACAGCTGAGCCACCCAGGGATCCCCTAGATTCTAGTTCTGATGAATTATCTCTGAGTATTTGTTGTTTGCCTATAAAAACGGGGTGGATCCTGAATTCTCTGGTTTCCTCAAACATTGGTTATGACTCTCAGAACTAAAGTGTCCCATTTTCTCCCATACTTCAACTTGAAACCACTGACAACTAAAACCATCTTTTTTTTTTTTTTCATGAAGCCTTGAAGATGGAAGCCTGACGATTTGAGGTAAACTTCAGAGAAACTGCCACAACAGCTCATGTTTAAACAATCTTCCTGTCTATTGCTGTGGGGACCACTCAGAAACATTGCCAGGGACATTCAAACTACAGGCTAGGGAAAAGTTGTCAGCCCTCACTCCATCTGAACATGCTCAAGCATCTAGAAATCTTCTAGAAATCTAGAAATCTTCTCCCTGGCAGCACTCAGGACTGACACTGGGTTTATGATTTGCTCCAGCCATTAATCTGTGTTTTTCTTTTGTTTCCATAGAAATACCTCTTACTAATTACCTGATTGCTTGCACAATATAGGGCTAACTTTGAGCGCCCACCTGCCTCCTGAAATGAGACACCTGTTTAACTGAAGTAGCCTATTTTTTTTTTAAAGTAGCCTATTTTCAAGACTAAGACTGGTTCATGAAATATGGAGCAAACTTCTTACAACAAAACACAACAGTTAAACTCCAGCTAAGAGGAAACGATGTTGGTCTAAGGAAAAAAAAAAACAAAACTGTCAAAAGGGAAAAGTGTTCATTCATAACCACATCACGGGACTTTCGTTATGCTGTGGTGGCCCATTAACAAACCATCCCCAGTACTTGCTCATGGGGCTATTTGGAAGGAGAGGAGATTCTGACCTTAGAGAAAGGAAGACCCCCCCCCCCCAAAAAAAAAAAACCCACACCAAATCCACAAAAGAGCTGGGATCACCCAAAGCTTAGATGATGGCACACCCAGAGCACAGACCTCCCTTGACCACTTTCTGAAAAAGAATTTGCTAAGCTGTTCTTGTAAGCCCCTGAAGGAAGGACCTCAAGGTGTTATTCAGGAGACAATCCCACTAAGGGATGATTAGAACTACTAGGGGTTGTTCGCTTTGCTCGGTAATCCTCAATCTCTTTTACTTGGAAAGATAATTCCATGGTCAGAGTTTCACAAACTTTAGCTTCTTCAGGTAACTTGTCTGATTGCTGGATATGTTACCTGAAGCCCTTCTCCATACACGACCACGCTGACTCCATAGCTATGCCCATAATCAATTTCTCCAAGGAGCCCAACTTCACGGCAACCTATGTGGTCAAAATACTTAATGGAGGAGCAGCCTGGGTGGCTCAGCAGTTTAGCGCTGCCTTTGGCCCAGGGTGTGATCCTGGAGACCCGAGATCAAGTGTCGCATCGGGCTCCCTGCATGGAGCCTGCTTCTCCCTCTGCCTGTGTCCCTGCCTCTCTCTCTCGTCTCTTGTGAATAAATAAATAAAATCTTAAAAAAAAAAAAAAAACTTAACGGAGCATTCTGTGTACCCTGTTTCTTTTTAACATCCCCTATAGTGTCCCCTGTAGTGACCTTAGGAGGCTCACATAAGGGCACTGGAACCTATGGTCATAAAAACTGAACACTCTATAACAGACATTGACTACTTGTTTGCTTAACATAACCCATTTCCTGGAACACCGTCTCTTTTTTTAGTTCAGCAAAGAAGGACTAATCAGTCTTCAGGTTACACTACCTCTTGCCTATGTACAGATTGGAGGTCACAAAATAGTACCTACCTCAAGGGGATCTCTTCCCCTTCACAGGCACGTGATATGAATTTCACGTGGACGCTGCCTTCTACTGATCCCTGACTTGACCAGGTTTTTTGTTTTGTTTTGTTTTTTAAATCATAAGAGATTCTTTTTTTTTATGTTTTTTTTTATTTTTTTAATTTTTATTTTTTTATTTATGATAGTCACAGAGAGAGAGAGAGAGAGGCAGAGACACAGGCAGAGAAAGAAGCAGGCTCCATGCACCGGGAGCCCGACGTGGGATTCGATCCCCGGTCTCCAGGATCGTGCCCTGGGCCAAAGGCAGGCACCAAACCACTGCACCACCCAGAGATCCCTTGACCAGGTTTTAAACAAGATCTCCCACACTAAAAAGCTTAATTTTCCAAACATGTCCAGAATCCCTCTGAGCCCCAATGGGATATGTATTTGTCTGTGGGTCAACTGATTAGCCTCGGGCCTACGAACGCTGGGACAGAGGTGGACAGGAGTTTCTCATTTACTAGGCCACCTAATCCCTTCTTTCTTTCTCTGTAATTCCAAGGATGTTCAGCATTGGGCCAGCTCTTTTTTCCCCAGAACTAAAAAGTCTATATTGAATGGTGACATGATCGGGGGAGAAGTGCAGGATTATCTACCAGGGTGTCCGGACGATGGAACAGGCTCTTTCTTTGGAAGAACTTTACTACCCCGGTGAGGAGTGGCAGCCCATGAACATAAGATTAGAAACCTCTCTGTATCTTTGGGATTATTTGTTAACGAAACTGTTTCAGCTATAGCAGCTCAAGAGGAGGACTTAGGACTCTTTAGCCAGAATAGTTTTAGATAACAGAAGTGTTATAGGTTATAGTTTAGCAGAACAAGGAAAGATTTGTATGTTAACTAATTCATCAGCTGGCACATATATTAATCCTTCTTCAGAAGTGGAAGTTCCACTTGACAAAATAAAGACAACAGGCTACTTGGTTGCAACAAATCGCTGAGTTCCCAGTCTCAGATTTGGACTGCTTTTCCAGATTATTTTCTAGGATTCTCCAAGGATTTAGGTCAATCTTCCTAGGATTATTTACTCAAATGTGGAACTTTCCAGATTCCTAATTCTCCTTCTTTGCTACTTAATCACAAAATGCGGTACAAAACGTACCAAAGCTATCACCCAAAGTACAGGGGTGCCTGGGTGCTCAGTTGGTTAAGCGTCTGCCTTTGGCTCAAGTCATGATCTCAAAGTCCTGGAATAGGGACCCATGGTGGGCTCCCTGCTTGTACTCTGTCCCTCTCTCAAAATAAAGAAAATCTTAAATAAAGAAAAATAAAAGTACAAAAATTCTAGTAATGCAGAATGTAGGGTTTTAAGCCAGAACTAAGGAATGTTTCCAGTTAAGGGCAGAAAGGATCCGTTCCTCTCACCCCAATCTCAGCCCGATTTCAGCAGGAAATAGCCAGAGTGGTCATCATGCGGATTTGCTCATGAACAAGGACTGATTAAAGACAGTAGGGACAGAAAACAGTAACTAGAGTTAACAGGGCAACCATGGCAGCTGCAGCTTCCTTACCCAAACCTGCTTGTTCTGGGAATGCTATCGGCCGCCACGTTCCTGTAGGGTACTACTCTCGCCTGACACCATGATAACCGAGAGTTAATTTATGTTTTTTGGAGACTCAAGTTTTCATCAAGAAGCCAACCAGAGGGATCCCTGGGTGGCGCAGCGGTTTGGCGCCTGCCTTTGGCCCAGGGCGCGATCCTGGAGACCCGGGATCGAATCCCACATCGGGCTCCCGGTGCATGGAGCCTGCTTCTCCCTCTGCCTGTGTCTCTGCCTCTCTCTCTCTCACTGTGTGCCTATCATAAATAAATAAAAAAAAAAAAAAAAAAAAAAAAAGAAGCCAACCAGAGGGCCGCCTGGGTGGCTCACTGGTTGAGCATCTCATGATCCCAGGGTCCTGGGATCGAGTCCCACATCAGGTACCCCGCAAGGAGCCTGCTTCTCCCTCTGCCTGTGTCTCTGCCTCTCCTTCTATGTCTCATGAATAGATAAAATAAAATCTTTAAAATAAATTTAAAAAAAAAAAAAAAAAGAAGAAGAAGCCTGCCAGAACTGCTCGGGACCACTGACCTCCCCTCAGAGCCCAACAAAATGAAACAAGCCCTCCCTGACCCAGTAACTTGCTTTATCTGGTTTTGAGTCACACAGCGACTCTCCCCTTTACCCAGACCCTTTCCCATTTGCATTTAAACCCTGGCTGTCCACCTCGGGGCTGTTCCCAGCTCCTCACCTCCTCCCCTGTCTGCCTCTCACATAAACCTTCTCCTTACTGCACACTGCTGGCTCAGTGATGGGTTGTGCTGTGCATTGGGCCTGTGATCTTGGGTTCAGTTACAGGATCAAGTGGAGTGACGGGGCTGCCCCTGCTCTCTGCTGCTCCAGAGGGCTGTGGGGATGGTCACGGGCTCTGGGGCCTGAGGATGACGACCCCGGAGCAGCAGCTCTCCAGGTGTCACACCACCCAGTGGGCGTGGGGAGCCCACTCTGTCTTGTTTTAGGTTACCCTCCGGCCCCAAGGGGCCACGACTGCTGCAGAGGGGCCTTGTCCACTCCCCTCTTCCCTCCTCGCCCACGGCTGCGGTGTCCGGGCTCACCACTCATGTGACCCAGGCCTGGCCTAAGCAGCTTCCCCAGCCCAGCTGGGAATGTGTCTTATTCCGGATTAGCCCACTTCTGCGCCGGGGCCCCTCGGGGTGGGCCATCTGTGCAGGCACATTGGGAAGCCCGGGCCCACGGCCCTCCGCCTCAACCTCTGTGTGGCGGATTTGTGAGGTTCGGAGATGAGTCCCTTCAGGAAAAGTCACAGACTGGCAGCCCGAGGCCAAATCATCCCTTAAGCATATTCCACTTGACCTTGTGGTGTGTTGGCAACACGGGAGGTCTCTGGCTTCTCGTGAGTAACTGGAAATTCTGGCCATGCGAGGCCCGAGTCCCCGGTGATAACCACTGGCTGGGCTGTCCTGCCCCCAGACCCACAGCCCCTACCACTCCCTGCTGCCTGACTCCCAGCAGCCCGATTAATTCCACAACTTGCTCAGATCCAGCAAGCACTTGGGGTTGACCCCTGCCTCATCTGGTACTTTATAAACTGAAGCTGCGTTCACTACCTCGCTTGATCCTCTCTGACCATACGCACAAAGATCCCAAGATGTTGCTTATCACCTGAGAAAAATGGGGAGAAGGTGTCTAAACGGGAGGAGGGACTTGCCTAAGATCTTGAGCTAGCAGAGTTAGGAATCAACCCAGGCGTTCCTGCCTGATTTATTGCAGGTTCCCATCGTCCCTGACTCTCTCCCTTGGGCTTCTACTCCACCTCCTGGGAGCCGCTGCTGGGACCCCCGTCTGTGGGTTTCTTCCAGAACACCCTGTATATTTTTATTGCACTTAAAAAATATATTTCATTTATTTATTCATGAGAGACACAGAGACAGCCAGAGACACAGGCAGAGGGAGAGGGCAGGCTCCCTACGGGGAGCCCGATGAGGGATTCGATCCCAGGACCCCGGGATCATGAGACGCTCAACCACTGAGCCACCCAGGTGCCCTGTTTATCACACTTATAATAAAATGTCTATTGTTTTTGGTCTGTTTACTTGTTTATCATCTGTTTCACCTCCTAGAGTGTACGTTCCTGACCTGGACTCCTCCTTGCTCAACCCCTGGGGAGTCATTTCCAGGGAGGGCACTTGTGAACGGCGCCCTCAGCCAGAGGTGCCAGCCCCCCAGGAGAGGGGCAGAGTCCGCTCTCGCTCACCCCAGCTCCCGCGGCGGCCTTGCTCGGGGCTGGCACTGAGCAAACTCTTGGTAAAGTTTTCCCGGGTGAATATTACTGGGTAAGGAAGTGCAAAGAGCACGGGCCTGATGCTGCCCTAAGGCCCAGGTGCCACCTACCCTACTTCTCCATTTTGCAAAACCTCTTTCGAGTTGTGCTGCCCCGTAGGACGTCCCCAAACCCCAGCCTCGGACACTGGCACCCACCACACAGGGTCAGCAGAGCACGGCGGCGACATTCCCCAACATCTACTCTCCAGACACTGGACTACGCTCCCCACGGGCCTATGTCACCTGGCACATGTCACTTGGCCTACTACTGGAGCCTCAGTTTCTCCAGCTCTGGACGGGGGAAGTATGGGGCAGCAGGAGGATGGCATGAGATACACCCTGCCAAGCACTGAGTGCCGTGTCTGCTCCAGAGCAGGCTGCCAGAGGGCCTAGTGGTTATCACTCCTCAGTAAGGACAGTGCCAAGAAGTAACGGTCTTGGATGGTGAGTCCCTACCTGTGGCCACCTGCGTGGTTCCTCTCTGCAGGAGGAGTCGCCCACACTCCTCATTCAAGTGATTGTTGTTCTTCAGGAATCTGGGGAAGACAGAGAGACATGAAGGTCCTGGGGCAGAGAAGGCCAGATGGAAAGAAGAGGAGGGCCACCCACAAGGGACACAGGCATGTGTCAAGGGGGATATTTCCATCAACTCTCCCGCACTCATGTGTGAGCACACATATGTGTGTGTGTGTATTTTCTCTCCTTTATTTTTTCAAAAAATTTTTAAAAAGATTTAATTTAGGGACTGGGTGGTTTAGTGGTTCAGTGCCTGCCTTCAGTGCAGGGCGTGATCCTGGAATCTCGGATCGAATCCCACATCGGGCTCCCTGCATGGAGCCTGTTGTCTGTCTCTGCCTATGTCTCTGCCCCCCCCTATGAATAAATAAATAAAATCTTTTAAAAAAATAATATAGGGCACCCCCCGTGGCGCAGCAGTTTAGCGCCGCCTGCAGCCCGGGGTCTGATCCTGGAGACCTGGGATTGAGTCCCACCTCAGGCTCCCTGCATGGAGCCCGCTTCTCCCTCTGCCTGTGTCTCTGCCTCTCAGTCTCTCTCTCTCTCTCTGAATAAATAAATTAAAAAAAAAAAAACTTATAAAAAAATAATAAAATAAAATAAAATAAGATTTAATTTATTTATTCATGAGAGACAGAGAGAGAGGCAGAGACACAAGCAGAGGGAGAAGCAGGCTCTATGCAGGGACTCCCCCTACGCGGAACTCGATCCCGGGACTCTAGCATCACACTCCAGGCCAAAGGCAGGTGCCAAACTGCTGAGCCACCCAGGGATCCCTTTCTCTCCCTTAGATAACAAATATTTGTAGGTCCCTGACCACCGGGAGCACTTCCAGGTGCTAGATATACAGAGGCAACCAGCCTGTCACCACCCACAGACCTTCAATTATCTACAGGGCAGGGAGGAGCAGCTCATCTAGGGGAGTGGGGGGCAGGCTCCCAGAGGAAGTGGCAGTCAGCTGAGGCTGGAGGAGGAGTGGGCAAGTTAGCAAGGTGCCTGCAGAGAGGTCCAGGTAGGAGCCACAGAGAGAAAATGTGTACAAGGAAGGACTGTGTGTGTGTGTGCATGCACACGTGTGCACGATTATAGGGAGAGGAAGATGGGTACAGAGCGTGTGGAAAGGGGTCTTGGTAAACGAAGTGTGTGGCTACAGAGCAGGGAGGATGCAAGGCTCTGAAGAGTGAGTGCCAGGAGGCCCGATACCCGGGCAAGCACAGAGCAACAGGGCCGGGGTGGATTCCTGCGGAGGAGACAGACGCGGCCTCTGTACCCCAGAGATTTCCTCCCTTCATATCCTGCACTTGCACCCAGGTCTGCCTCCCGCCACTCCCTCCCGCCAGCCCCCTCTTCCCCCTTGGCACTCACCTCTGCAGCATCTCCTCTGGCTTGACCACTTGCCGGGGCTTCTGGAAGGCCTCTGCCTGCAGCATGTGCTCTATGGCTCCCCGCCTGTAAGTCAGCATGTTCTCCATTCCCTGGGGATTTGTGGGTTCTGCTGGGTGGGCAGGGCTCTGGGCTGCTGACAGAGGGGCTCAGCTCCCCCCTCCACCCTCTGCTGTCAGCGGCCCCTGTCAGGGTCCATTCTGACCCGAGATCCATTCTGACCCAGTGAAGGGCGGCACAGGATCAGCCCCTGCTAGTCATCCCTGGGATCGGAGTGAGTTGTCTGCCTCACTGACTTCCGGGCCAGCCCTGCCAGTGGTCGGGACAGCTGGAGGGGTGAGGGCGATGGAGGGGAAAGGAAATCTCTGGCAACTGCAAGTGCTTTGCAAAGGTTCAGTATTAGATCTGTAAGTCACAGAGCATCCCGGGTTGGCAACTTTATCTGCTTTAATTCCTGCCATCCCTCCAGGGGGCAGACAGGAGACCACAGAGGGGGCTTCTGGACCCCCTCCGAGTGTACCCATTTCCAGGTCAGCTCACTCGGACAACAGCCCAATCCTGTCCACAGTCCGCCACCCGGAGCACCAGTGGGAAGTGACACTCCCAGCCAAGTCCCTGAGAATGCAGGACAGGGAGGACCAAATACCCAGGGGCCCCAGAGAGGATCCTGGGGCACCATGTATGTTAACTCCGCGAGTGAAACAGAAAATAGCCCCAGGGTCCTCACCGGATCCTCACATTCACCCACAAGCTATCCACCCATGAACCCAACACGAATTGAGCGCTCACTATGTGCTGGGATTGGGCAGGCGGTGATAAAAAAGACAGCACGGCTCAGGCCCTTTTGGCATCTGTGGCCATTTTACAGATAAGCAACTGAAGCTGGTGACAAAGCTGTGTCACAACCGAGAGGCTGAGCTTCTGGGGATGGAGTGACAGAATGCAACAACAGGCAGGCAACTCCAAGGTCATTTAGGCTAACCTCCTCATTTTACAGGTGAGGAAACGGAGACTCAGCTAGGCCCAGTGACTTGCCCAGGGTCACCCAGCAGATGAGTGGCAGAACCAGGACTCAGATGCAGGGACAGCCTCGTTTGTTGTCATCGGCAGTGGTAGGAGGGATGGGTACTTTCCCATCCGTCCACACCCAGGACTGCTGTATACTGTTGTGCAATGTGCGAACAGCACAAATGCACACAACTGAACATGAGTGTGAACGGCCTCATTGGGCTGTGTGCCCCCAGAGCCCCCTCAATCCACTGTTCCTGCCTTCTCCCAGGCCCTACTGCTTGGTGATAGACCTGGCATTCTATATGTCCCAGGCCACATATAGGGTTTCCAAGGATGACAAAGGCTTTCCCTTTACCCTGCCCACTCCTTTTTTTCTTTTTTTAAGGTTTTATTTGCTTATTCATGACAGAGAGAGACAGACAGACAGACAGGCAGGCAGAGGGAGAAGCAGGCTCTGAGCAGGGAGCCCGATGTGGGACTCGATCCTGGGTCTCCAGGATCACACCCCAGGCCAAAGGCGGTGCCAAACCGTTGGGGCACCGGGGCTGCCCACCTCTGCCCACTCCTTAGGGGTACAGGCTGCACAGCCCTGTCCCCTGTGGGGGCCCCCTGAGCCCCCATATCTGCTCTCTGCGGCCTCCTCCCACCTCCCTGGTACCCGCCCACTGCCAGGGGCATGGGTCTCCCCCACGACAGCATCCATGAAAGCCCTCACTCTTACTTTAGGGTCCATGGTAAATGGCAATGTGTCCAGCAAGATCAGTTTATCCACCATCTCGGGGAAGATACAGGAAAACTATGATGTGACCCAAAAAGGAAAGAATGAGTAGGAGGGGAAGAAGGCAAAAGGACTCAACGTTTTCCAGGGGGACACGGGTGTTTCCAAGCGGCCAGAAGAAGAATCTTCAGTCCCTTCAGGGTACACCCCTGCCCAAGGTCCACATCCAGACCAAGGTCCACGCCCTGGTGATGACTGGATTCCAGGATTCTCTGGGGATGGGGAGTGTGGAAACTCTGAACTCCATCGGGAATCCAGTTTCACTGATGTCTCCGCAATAATGATTATATCACTGCCATCTATAAAGCAAACTGGCCCTAGGCCATAAAGTGCTCACTTCCAATTTGTGACAGGAGGAGCCACTTCCCTTCCCGGTAACTCCTCCTTCTCTCCTGCCCACCTCAGGCCCCACCTGCAGGAATGCCTGACGTGGCCAGAGGTGGACACTGCAAAGCCATCTACTCACCATTCCGCCGATAATGCCACCTGGGGGGACAAAAGAGTAGTGACCTGGTACTCCCCAGCTCTCCGAATCCTACCAAGACTCTCTCACAGGGGCTGCCCCTCCCCAGGCTAGGGGCCTGGCTCTCTCCCACCAAGGGGAGGCAGAGCTCTTCATTCCCTCCCGGAGGCCACATGGCCCCTTCATCAGACCTTGCCACCCAAAAGGTCACATATTCCCTTGTCGTACCACCTCTGAGGCCGTATGTCCCCTGGAGGGGGGTGGTTCAGGCCAAAGGGCATAGTGTCCAGGACACCCACAAACCCCCTCATGTCTTCTGGCAGCGCCCAGAAGTGCAGGGTACTGTGTACCACCTCCTCTCCCTCCCTCGCAGCCCCTCAGCCCACTCGGCCCCCTCCCAGCCAAAGTGTAAACTCTACTCACCAAAACTATGACTCAGGAGGGAAAAACGCTTCCACTTCAAGGCTGAAAACACAGAGCCAGGTCAGGTTGGGCCCAGGCTGCCCCCCACTCTGCCCTGCAGTCCCTGTGCTCGGGACATCCCTCCCCAGCAGCTGGGGTGCCCCACTCAGGGAACTAGCTTGGAGGGGTTCTAGCTTCCCTGCAAGGGGTGAAGCCCCCAGAAGGATGAGAGCTCTTGGCAGCCTTCTCCCAACCTTCCCCAAGTCACCTCTGAATCCCTGGGAAAACTGGGGCCAGAGCCAGGTCACTCTCAGGCAGCACTGTTTCCCCGCCACCACACCCCACTCCAACGAGAAGAGGGGGTGTCCCAGTGTGTGTGTGCGCGCGTGCGCACACACACACACACACACACACACACTGCCTCCGGCTCACCTGCTACAACTCTCCCGATCTCATTCACAAAGTTTTCCTGGCAATACGGGACACCAAGGTAGTAATGGGACGAGAGCCCATGTCCCCCGAAATCCATGGCAACATAATGGAAGTCTGAGGCAAGAGATGAGGGTCAGGGAAGGCGTCTAGGTGAGCTGTCTCCCCACCCCTCATGCCCCTGCAGTCTATATCACATTGCCCCTTGGCTTCCCTGCACTCCCACCTTTTGGAAGAAGAGGGATGAGTCTGTCAAAGGAGTTGGCATTGTCCAGCCAGCCGTGCAGGCAAAGAACTGGGGAGCCCTGCTGGGAGCCCCAGGCTTTGGCAGCGATGTGACCCCAGGGCACAGCCAGCTTCAGTTCTGAGAGCAGACCTGGAAGACAGCCACCCCCTCGATCGCCAAGCAGGTGCTTTCTGAGGCCCCCATCAGTGCCCTAACATGTCTGGGGGCATCGGGGCAGCCCCGGGGGACTCAGATTCCTAGCTTCCTACACTGTGCCCCGGGGATGACCGGGAAAGAGCGTGACATGGGACTGGGGACACTCAGAGGAAGGAAAGAAAAACTGGGTCCACTGAGTGAGGAAAACCAGGGGAGGGTTTCATGTGCAGAACTTTATGGAGTTGGCTGGGGAACTGGCCAGACCTGGGCTCTGCCGGCTGCGTGTCACCGTGGGCCACGATTACTAACCCCTCCCAGCGAGCCCCGGTTTCCCTTTCTGTAAAACCGGAGCAAACAGAGTAATAACAGCCAACAAATTCTCAACTTTCGGAGGGGCGGAGGGGGGCCCCTCTCACCTCCTCACAGCAAGTCCTACCAGTATCACCCTCCCTTCGCAGACCAGTAAACTGAGGCATGGGGGTGCAGTCCGTGCCCGAGGCCCATCTGGCGCAGGCGGCACCATCCCAGGACCCGGTCCTGACCACCCGGCACCGCGCGGTGTCCGGCCAGCGCTGGTCAGGGCTGCCTTCTCCCCGGTCCGCCACTGACCTCTCCACCGGGTCGGGCTGGAGACCGTGCGCCCCGGACCCCCGCGCTTGCTCCTCTATCCCGGGGCTCCCGGAACCCTGAGAGGCCGCGCGCAGCCCCGGCCTGGGACCCCGCCCTCCCGCGGGGGCGCGTCCGCCCGCTCCCACTGCCCCTCCGTGGACGGAGGGCGCCCAAGTCTGTGGGGGCGGCTGGGAGGGCGCGCGCGGCGACCCCCAGCCTCCCCCGGTCTAGGGGCCTGCGGCGCAGCGTCGTCACCCATTGCTGGAGTCCCGCGGTCGCACGCACCACGCAGCCGCGAGGTCGAAACTCCGAGTAAACGCAGGAGCTGCAGGCCCCGCCCCCGGCCCGGCCCCGGCCCCGCCCCCGCCCAGGCCCGGCCCCGCCCCCGCCCAGGCCCGGCCCCGCCCCGCCCCGGCCCCGCCCCCTGCACCGCCGGTCCACCGGTCCCTGCGCCCACCAGTGACTTCCGGAGGGCGACCGCGTGTAACCCGCCTCTCCCCTCTGGCCCGGAGGGGCCCCGAGCTCCCGGATACTCACCCACCCCGCGACTGGGGAACTAGCGGCGGGGGCCGCACCACCTCCAAAATTTGGGGTCACACCGGGATGGCATCTAGGAGAGTGATGTCTCTGCTTGACGCGTGGGTGACGGGTACCAGGCCCTGGGCAGTCTCCAAGCTGGCCTCGTTCCCGCGCTGGACCAGGAGCAGCCGCAGGGCGCGGGCCACCGCCTGGATGCTCACTGGCTCGAACCCCTGGATTAAAGGTGGAGAGACTGGGCAGGCCACTTTAGCCCCGCCTTCGGCCCAGGCTCTGATCCTGGGGACCTGGGATCCAGTCTCACGTCGGGCCCCCTGCAGGGAGCCTGCTTCTCCCTCTGCCTGTGTCTCTGTCCCTCTCTCTCTCTCTCTGTGTGTCTCTCATAAATAAATAAAATCTTAAATAAATAAATAAATAAATAAATAAATAAATAAATAAAGGTGGAGTGACTCTAATGGTTAACTGTTGCCTGGAAGGCCTGCCGCGAACCAGCTTTAGTATTTGCTGCACGAGTGAATGAATGTGTAAACTGGGGACATGGGGGAACTTCCCAAGTGAAGAAGCATTATGCACAGAGTGACCCTGAAAAGGATGAAGAACCCCAAGTCAGCGGGACGCCTGGGTGGCTCAGCCTTTGGCTCAGGACGTGATCCCAGGGACTGAGATCAAATCCCGCATCGGGCTCCCCTGCTTCTCCCTCTGCTTGTGTCTCTGCCTTCCTCTCTCTCTCTCTGTCTCTCATGGATAAATAAACAAAATCTTTTTTAAAAAGCCTAGAAGTGACCCCTCGGAGGTCACCATCCAGCAGAGCCCCTTAAATGGTGAAGCACGGTTGGAGCGAGGACTGCCCAGTGAATTCTCCCAGGCGGAGACAGAAGACCCAGGCCCTGAAGGGCAGGCAAGGGCATGCCACAGTGCAAGGAAAGTTGTCAGTGGCTAGAAAACGTGGGGAAGAGGGAGCCTTGGGGCTGGGTGTGGGGATAAGGAATCTGGCCCTTACCTGAATTGTGGGGGTCTGGGGAGGTTGCTTGGACCTAGGGGTGATGAGACCACTTCTATGACAGGTACACACCCAGTGGTGTCCTTTAGTTCCAGGATGCTTTGGCTTCCTTGCTGGGGGTGACAGATCTTGGGGTGAGAGAACCAATGGGACATGACTGCTTTGAATGGGCTCTTTTCTCCTCCACCTTGGGGACCCACTGACATCTCTTCTTCATGGATGATGCCGCATTTATACCTGGCACCAGTCTCTAGTCTGACCTCTAGGTGGGGACCTCTAGTGCATCAGACCTTCAGCCCAATTGGCCAGCGTCCAGCATCTGCTCCCTCCTCCCTGTCCCTCAGGCAGTCACCGGCTCCTCCTTTCTCAGGCTGCCAAGGCCTTTTCCTGCCTGCCAAATCACTTGCCCCTGCCCCGTGTATCCTCCAACTGTCACAACACCCCCTTCAGCTTCCCTGTGGGAATCATATAGAGAGGTCACTACTCTACACAAATGCACCTGGGTGGCTCAGTCGGGTGAGCATTTATTCGCCTTTGGTTCAGGTCAAGATCCCAGCCAGGGTCCTGAAGTTGAGCCCCACCTCAGTAACTCTTGCTCAGCGAGGAGCCTGCTACTCCCTCTCCCTCTGCTCCTCCCCTGCTTGTACTCTCTCACTCTCTTTCTCTCAAATAAATAAATAAAATCTTTTTTTTTTTTTTTAAGATTCATGCAGGCTTCATGCAGGGAGCCCGATGTGGGACTCGATCCCGGGACTCCAGGATCACTCCCTGGGCCGAAGGCAGGCGCTCAACCGCTGAGCCACCCAGGCATCCCTCAAATAAATAAATGAAATCTTAAAAACAAAACCAAATGTACCCCTGGTCACACGGGCCTTGATAAAGGGTGACCTGCATTGGCTCAGCCTCAGGACAGTCCCTCTCACTCCCCCAGACTGGACTGGGCTCTGAGCAAATGCCCTGTGCAGTGGGCACAAGTGAGTGGCAGTGCTCTCCTGAGGCTTTGAGACTGAGCAGACCCTCTTTTGTTTGGGCACAGATTCAGTGATGGTGCTGTTGAGCATGCAGCCAGAGCTAAGTGGAACAGTGACCTGTGATGGCCAAGAACAAGGTGAGCTGGGCATCCCAGCAGCCCGAGGTTGCAGAGGGGATGTGAATGCCTGCAAGTGGGCAGGGACAGAAACGTTGAGTCATTGTGTTGTGCCTGGTTCCCGTGTAAGGAGCTTCAGGGGGAGCAACATACTTCAGGGCATCTTGGAAAACTCTGGAGCTGTTAAAAACTCTTTGCTGGCACGTAGCCCCAGGGCTGGGAGCCAGGTCTTTGGCACTCCACCACCTACAGTCCAAGGAGCTCTCCATGCTCTGCTGTCCTCACGCTGAGCCAACTGCAGGCCGCCACCCTGCCCTGTCCTACTGCCCTAAGACTTAGTGGCCTGAGTACTCTTTGCCAGGTCAGCTTGTTTCTCCTACTCTCTCCTTCATGCCCTGGAACAAGGCCTGATATGTTCTTAGAGCCTCATGGTGGTTGTTATGGTAGAGGGAGATGACTCTAGGCTTTTCTTTCTTTTCTTTTTCTTTTTTTTTTTTTTAAGATTTTATTTATTTATTCATGAGAGACACACACAGAGAAAGAGAGAGAGGCAGAGACACAGGCAGAGGAAGAAGCAGGCTGCATGCAGGAGCCTGATGTGGGACTCGATCCCAGGACTCCAGGATCACACCCCGGGCCAAAGGCAGACGCTTAACAGCTGAGCCACCCAGGCGTCCCTTTTCTTTTTTTTTTTTTTAAGATTTTATTTATTTATTCATGAGAGACACAGAAACAGGCAGAGACACAGGCAGGAGAAGCAGGACTTTGATGCAAGACTCTATCCCAGGACCCTAGGATCACACCCTCCCTGAGCCAAAGGCAGACGCTCAACCACTCAACCGCTGAGCCACCCAGGTGCCCCTAGATTTCTTTTAAACAAACAAAAAACAAACCAACAAAAAAACAAATCGTAAACCCCTCCTGAGAATACCCACAACTTCCCCTTTAATTCTTTTGTCCAGAGACAGTGGCTTTTCTTTTTTTTTTTTTTAAAGATTTTATTTATTTATTCATGAGAGACACAGAGAGAGAGAGAGAGGCAGAGACACAGGCAGAGGGAGAAGCAGGCTCCATGCAGGGAGCCCGACATGGGACTCGATCCCGGGTCTCCAGGATCACACCCTGGGCCGAAGGCAGTGCTAAACCTCTGAGCCACCCGGGCTGCCCAACAGTGGCTTTTCATTTGATTTCTTTTCTTTCTTTTTTTTTTTTTTTTTAAGATTTTATTTATTCACGAGAGACACAGAGTGAGAGGGAGGCAGAGACACAGCAGAGGGAGAAGCAGAGGGAGAAGCAGGCTCCCTGCAGGGAGCCCGACATGGGATCCGATCCTGGGTCTCCAAGATCAGGCCCTGGGCTAAAGGCGGCCATAAACTGCTGAGCCCTCCGGGCTGCCCTCATTTGATTTCAATTAGGCCTTAAAAGTCACAAAATAGAGTTCACCCAACCCAACAGTTCTTGACTCAATGAAACCAAGTCTCCTCCCAAACTCACCCATCTGAATAAAATCTTTAAAAAAAAAAAAAAAAGAATAAAAATTTTAGGGCAGCCCCAGTGGCAGAGCGGTTTAGCGCTGCCTGCAGCCGGGGTGTGATCCTGGAGACCTGGGATGGAGTCCCGCGTCGGGCTCCCTGCATGGAGCCTACTTCTCCCTCTGCCTGTGACTCTGCCTTTCTCTCTCTCTCTCTCTATGAATGAATAAATAAAATCTTTAAAAAAAAGACAAACTCACTCATCTGGAATGATATTCAAAATATGCACCCGCTTGCCAGGCTACGGTGTGCCAGCAAGTTCAGGGAGTCCCTGAGAGGAGCACGAGAGACTCTGTAGCATCACATGCAAAGATTTTGGGAATTCAGCAGCTGGTACAGCCGCATTATCAGCACACTGTCCTCCCATTGCCTTGGGTTGGAAAGGGAAGCCACTTTCTCTCTCTCTCTCTCTCTCTCTCCCTCTCTTGATTTTATTTTTAGGGCAGCCCGGGTGGCTCAGCAGTTTAGCACTGCCTTCAGCCCAGGGCACGATCCTGGAGACCCAGGATCAAGTCCCATGTCAGGCTCCCTGCATGGAGCCTGCTTCTCCCTCTGCCTGTGTCTCTGCCTCTTTGTGTGTGTGTCTCTCTCATGAATAAATAAATAAAATCTTTAAAAAAATAAAATAAATAAAATAAAAAATGTAAAAAAAAAGATTTTATTTTTAACTAATCTCTATACCCAACACGGGGCTTGAATTTACAATCCCGAGATCAAGAGTTGCATGCTCTACGGACTGAGCCAGCCTGGTGCCCTGCCCCTGGAGGGTATCTTATGGGTCATCTGTCCCGAAATCCTTATGTTTTCAGATTCATTAAAGAAACAATTCCTGAGCAGGCAGTTTGTGTAAGATCATGTGCTGGGAGCTAGAAGAGGGAGGCATGTCTGGTGTCAGGCAGGTTGTGTGACAGGAGGCCAAAGAGGACATTGGCCAGCAGGTGGGAATCTGGAAGAGGAGGTGAACAGGATGACTCCCAGGATTCTGACCCTCGTTGAGTGGGCGGATCCTGCTGTGTGCTGTCAAGATGAAGACAGTGGAAGAAATGGCTAGGAGGCTCAAGTAGAATTCATGGAGCCACAGGCTACAAAGAGGCACTTTCAGAAGCTAGAGTGAATGTATCAGAAAGACCAAGGGAGTAGCCCCCTCTGTGTTCCCAGAAACTGTCACATGTGCGTCTCTCAGCTCTCAGCCACCTATGACGAGGATGTATCAATCTTCATTTCTTTCGCTGTAGTCCTAGGGGTTGTGTTGACTTTCTGCAATAACTAATCTTACAATCTCTCTACATTACTCTTCCTTCCAGGCCAACACTACCCTTACTAAATTTCTCTTATTAAATTCCTTCTGGGGCTCCTGGATGGCTCAGAGGTTGAGCGTCTGCCTTGGGCTCAGGGCATGATCCTGGGGTCCTAGGATGGATCCCGAATCAGGCTCCCCGCAGGAAGCCTGCTTCGACCTCTGCCTATGTCTCTTCCTCTCTCTCTTTCTCTCTCTCTCTGTGTCTCCCATGAATAAATAAATAAAATCTTTAAAGAAATGAAAAATTTAAAAAAAAATAAATTTCTTCTGTTGAAAAACCTCAAGTGTTTCTGCTCTCCTAACACTGGTTGGTACCACATACCTACCAGACTGGCGAAAATGTAGGAACTCTGCTAACACCAAGTATTGGGTAGAACAACTAAAGGTACTGGTGGGAGCAGCAGAGGGAGAGAGAGAAGCAGGCTTTCTGCTGAGCAGGGAGCCCAATGCAGGGCTTGATCCCCGGCCCCATGACCTGAGCTGAAGGCAGGCACTTAACCAACTGAGCCACCCAGGCTCCCTATGCTTGCATTTTTTAGGCCACACATCTTAGTTTTAGTTTTCAAAGCCTGACCCCATCCCCTGTAATGGTATCCATCTCCACCCTTAGAGAAGGGGGCATTTTCTTATCCCACCAGTGTTGATCTTTCCCTTCAGTTCTTTTTTTTTTTTCTTTTTTTAAGATTTTATTTATTTATTCATGAGAGACACACAGAGAGGCAGAGACACAGGGAGAGGGAGAAGCAGACTCCATCCAGGGAGCCTAATGCAGGACTTGATCCCTGGACCCAGGATCATACCCTGAGAGGGGGGCAGATGCTCAACTGCTGAGCCACTCGGGTGTCCTCTCCTTTCAGTTCTTCACAGGCCTTCATCTCCTGCGTCTCTTGAGACTCTGTATGATCATTTTCCCTTCTTTCCATTTTCACTTCAGAGCACCTAGATCTTTTTTTTTTTAATATTTTTATTTATTTATTCATGAGAGACACACAGAAAGGCAGAGACACAGGCTGAGGGAAAAGCAGGCTCCATGCAGGGAGCCCGACGTGGGACTCGATCCCAGGTCTCCAGGATCATACCCCGGGCTGAAGGCGGCACTAAACCGCTGAGCCACCCAGGCTGCCCCAGAGCACCTAGATCTTAAACAAACAAACTCAATTCCTTTGGCCAACTTGCCTTTCAAGCCATTATTTGTTTTTTCTCTTCTCTTTGATCCATATTTATTTATTTTTTACCAGTATGCAAACTTGATGGATTTTTCTGCTTTCTTACCATCATTCGTGGCTCGGGCCACTGGGCTGCTTCCACCTCTACCACTCACACGGGGGCGCCTGGGTGGCTCAGTCAGTCAAGCATCTGCCTTCAGCTCTGGTCATGCCCTCAGGGTCCTGGGATCGAGCCCTGCAAGGCATGCGATGCAAGGAGTCTGCTTTTCCCTCTTCCTCTACCCGCCCTTGTACTTGCTCTCTCTCTCTCAAACAAATAAATCAAATCTTTTTAAAAAGTAAAGTGAAATGACTCATGCTAAGGTGACCGACCAAGGACCTCGTGCAAGGCTTCTTTCAATCACTTCTTCCTTGATGACCTTGACATCACAGAAGCCCTGGACATCATTCATCATCTGTTGATCCTCCTTAGTGGTCCCAGGATACATCTCCTGGCTTCCCTCTCCTTCTCCCTTCCCTTGCCCTTTCAACTATTCCTTTTAAATCTGTTGCCAGCTCTTCTCTTCCTCTTCCTTCTTTCTGCTCCTCTGCAGTCCTTACATGTAAATATTTGCTGGAGTTTCATCTTTGGTCTTGCTTTCTTGCTGTGTGATCTGCCTGGGTGAGCTTAGACGTTTTTCTAGCTTCAGAGGAGCAGTACCCAACTTCACATTACCATCTCCAGCATTGATCTCTTCCAGCCTCATTCTTTGCTTGCTTTGTGTGTGTGTGTTAAAATACACATAGTACATTTATCATTTTAACCATTTGTAAAGGTACAATCGAGTGGCATCAAACACATTCAGAAGGTACAACCCACCTACATACAGAACTTTTTCATCATCCCCAACGAAAACTCTATCCATTCATTAATAACTCCCTAATCCTTTTCCCTCTCAGACCCTGGTAACCTCAAATCTACTTTCTGTCTCTATGGATTTGCTTGTCCTAGGGACCTCATGTAAGTGGAATCATATAATAGTTGACCTTCTGTGGCTGGGTTATTTCGCTAAGCATGTTTTCAGGGCCCGTTCTTATTGAGCATATATGAAAATTTCATTGCTTTTTATGTCTGAATGATATTCCATTGCATATATATGTACATATACATTTTGTGTATCCGTTCATTCGTCAACGGACGCTTGAGTTGTTTTCACCCTGTGGCTGTTGTGAATAATGCTGCCGTGAACATGGGTATATGAGTTCATCTATTCCAGTTATCACTTTCAATTCTTATTTTAAGAATAAGAGTTTATTTATTTTATTTATTATTCATGAGAGACACACACACACACACACACAGAGGCAGAGACATAGGCAGAGGGAGAAGCAAGCTCCCTGCAGGGATCTGGATGTGGGACTCGATCCCAGGACCCCAGGATCACACCCTGGGCCAAAGGCAGACACTCAACCACTGAGCCACCCAGGCATCCCTCTCACTTTCAATTCTTTTGGATATACACCCAGGAGTGGAATTGTTGGGTCACATAGTAGTTACGTGTTTAACATTTTGAGAAAGGGTCAAACTGTTTCCCATGGCATCTACACCATTTTACATTGCACCAGCAAGGCACAAGGATTCCAATTTCTCTGTATCCTCGACAATACTTTTCTGTATTTTTGGTTATAGCCACTGAGCCACCCAGGCGTCCCTCAAAAGGTGAATTAATTGCATTTCTAGAGATGCCATGTATCCTGAAATTATGATTACCTTACCTTTCTGGTGTAATAGCCTCACTTTGCAAAATAATAAATTGGCAGAGGTGCCTGGATGAGTCAGTCAGTTGAGCATCGGCCTTTGGCTCAGGTCATGATCCTGGGGTCCTGGGATCGAGAGCCTCGCATCCAGATCCCTGCTCAGCAGGGAGCCTGCTTCTCCCTCTGCTTCTCCCCCTGCTTGTGCTCTGTGGAGGCTGAGAAAAATTAAGGCCATCCCACCTAAAGTTTAGCATTAGCACAAGTACAGCCATCTTAGGCCCCTGTCAATAAGAGCTGAACTTTACGGGAAAAACTGCAGAATGTCCTCAATGTCCTCGGCAGGGAATCCCATATCAGAAAGATAACAGAGCTCAGAATTGCCCTCGGCAGAGAATCCTATATCAGAAAGACAACAGAGCCCATGCTCATGGTAGAAAGTGCCATATTAGAATGAGAACAGAGCTCAATGCCCTTGAAAGCTCCATATCAGAATGTAAACAGAACTTGAGAAATTCCTCCACCACTTCTGAAAATCCCCTAAACCAGCCTATAAAAAACCCAGCTGTAACCCACTTCGGGGTCCACGTTCCTGCTCCACTGTGTCGGGTACACTTGGACCCAAGCTTCAGCTTGCAAATAAACCCTACATGCGCTTGCATCGGTGTCTTGGGCACAACAGCTCACTCGCTCTTTCTCTGTCAAATAAATAAAATCTTATAAAAAACAAAACAAAACAAAACCCCACAACAAATTGGCAATTGTAGGTCTAGGTACAAAGGTTTGTTTTGTTTTTCAGTAGGCTTCATGCCCAGTGTGGAGCCCAATGTGGGGCTTGAATTCATGACCCTGAGATCAAAACCTGAGCTGAGATTCAGAGTCAGATGCTTTTTTTTTTTAAGATTTATTTATATTTTCGGCGGGGGCAGGGCAGAGGGAAGAGAGAGTCCCAACGGACTGGGACTCTGGACTTGATGCAGGGCTGATGAGGGAGCGGGGGCTAGCTGAGGACAAAGCTCAGCTGATGTCCCGCAAAAGACCCCCACCCAGGGTGGGATCTGTGTGACATTCTTCAGGAGGCTTCCGGTTGTCTTAATGTTAATGCCTTGCTAGAGGGAAGAGCAATGTTCAAATTGACAATGGCAAGCCTCCAGTATCTTCTAGGTCCTCCTTAGCATATGAAAGTCCTTTTGGAATTTTCCTTTCTCTACCTCCCCCAACTCTGCAAATATATAATCAGCCACCCCTCACAGGCCTGGGGCAGCCTCTCTTTCTGTCCCCATGCTTTAATAAAACCACCATTTTGTATCAAAGACGTCTCAAGAATTCTTTCTTGGCTGTTGGCTCTGGACCCCACTTATGTTCCAAAATTTCATCAATGACCTGAGCTGAAACCAAGAGTTGGGTGCTCAACCAAATGTGGTACCTAGGCACCTCAAGAGTCAGAGGCTTAATCGACTGAGCCACCCAGGTGCCCTTGCAAAGATATTTTTAAGTTAATTTTTCTTGAGGCAGAACATAACACAGAAAAGTGCACATACTCCTCAATGTACAGCTTGATGAATGTTCACAAACTCAACACATCCTTACACAGCAGGTGGATCAGGAACTGGAAAGTCTCAGCCCCTCATGAAGTCTCTGGTCATCACCCTCCCCTCAAGTGTTATCACTAACCTGACACTTAACAACATAGATTGGGGTTGACCTGTTCTACCTCATATAAATGGAGTCATAGAGGGGTGCCTGGGTGGCCCAGTGGGTTAAGAACCTGCCTTTGGCCCGGGGCATGATTCCGGGGGCCCTGGGATCAAGCCCCATGTGGGGCTCCAAGCTCAGCAGGGAGTCTGCTTCTCCCTCTGCCTCCCCCCCCACCCCGCTTGTGCTCTCCCTCTAGCTCACTCCCTCTCCCTCAAGTAAATAAATAAAATCTTCAAAAAAAAATTGGAGTCATAGAGTAGGGACACTTTTGTGTCTAGCTTCCTTTGTTCTTCATGACGTTGGTGAGTCTGTAGTGACTCATGCTCATTGTGTGATAGGTCACAACATGAATGTTGTACAATGTACTTCTTCATTCTACTACTGATGAACACAGGTGGTTTCCAGTTTGGAGCTACCTTATCTTACTGCTAAGAACATTCTTGTCACATCTTCTGGGGAAAATATATTTGGATTTCTGTGGGGTAAAGACCAAGTGATGGAATCCATAAGCCATAGAATGTATGTGTGTTTAGCATGCAAAGCGTTTGTGGCATTCTCATTGTCGTTGCTATTTCATTGGTCTCTGCCATCCTAAATCTGGGGACCATTACTTTACCCTAGAGGGATTTCTGTAAGACCATCATTTTGCCACATCATTCCCCAGCCCACAGAACTCTGTGGCTTTCCCATCACAAAGTCTAGACTGCCTGGTTTGGCATGGAAGAAACTTCACGGGTGGGGTCTGAGGTAAGGTTTTTTTTTTTTTTTTTTTTTTTTTTTTAAATGTAGGTGAGGTCCAGAGTGGAAGATCAAGAAAGAATTCTTGAGACATCTTCAGTGCAGAAAGGTCATTTTCTTAAAGCTTGGGCACAGGAGCCCTGGGCAGAAAAAGCTGCTGCCCTGGGGTTGTGAGACGTGGCTGATTGTGTACGTGGCTGATTGTGTACTTGGGAGTTGCGGGAGGTAAAGAAAATGGGAGGTTTTCAAAAGAACTTTTTAATTTTTTTTTAATTTTTTACTTTTTAAAGATTTTATTTATTTATTCATGAAAGACACACAGAGAGAGGCAGAGACAGAGGCAGAGGGAGAAGCAGGCCCCTGCAGAGAGCCCGATGGGGATTGCTCCTGGGATCACTGGATCGCGACCCCAGCCCCAGCTCCAGACAAAGGCAGATGCTCAACTGCTGAGCCACCCAGGTGTCCCTCAAAAGAACTTTTATATGCTAAGGAGGATCTACAAGATATCAGATGCCTTCCCTTTGTCAAGTTAAGGTTGTTTTAAGCATAGAGTTGACATTAAGATACTTGGGAATTTCCAGAAAATTGATTATTGATAAAAATACTCATTTCTGGGGCACCTGGTGGTTCAGCGGTTGAGTGTCTGCCTTTGAACTTTGGGGTCTGGGATCAAGTCTGGGGATCGAGTCCTGGGATGGAGTCCCATGCTAGGCTCCCTGCGAGGAGCCTGCTTCTCCCTCTGCCTCTGTCTCTCTCTTCTGTGTCTCTCAGAATAAAAAAAAAAAAAAAAAAAAAGAATACTCTTCTCTTGTAAATCACTAAACCATTTGTAAATCTTTCAGGACTGTGATCCCTATCAGTTAATCTCCTGGAGTTTTTTGTTTGGTTTGTTTCTTCCCTTCAGCTTTAGGGCAGCCTGGAGTGCCTGAGGAATGTCATACCTCTCCCATCTGGGAGTGGAGGCAGGGGTTAGCCAGGTGTCAGCTTGTGCTTTGTCCTCAGCTGGCCTTCTGCTCTCTCGTCAGGGTCCAGCATGTTTCTTCCGTCTCTTCTCCTGCAACAACTCCTAGTATGGTCTGATGGAGGAAAGATGTTGGAGTCCAGAGCCAATGGCCAAGAAAAATTCTTGAGGCGTCTTTGGTGCAAAAAGGTGGTTTTATTAAAGCACCTGGACAGGACCCGTGGGTAAGAAGAGCTGCTTCAGGGTCATGAGGAGTGGCCAATTATATGCTTCCTTTCTGTTGGGCTGGCGAGACTGGGGACCACAAAACGGGGGACCCCAGGCCAGCAACCTCCCAATAACGCCGCCTTGCCACCCTACCCTAACTTAGCTTACAAAGACCTGTAACCTTTGCCCTAACTGGAATGCAGCCCTACCCTCATCTTCCCAACAAGACCAACTTGCCTCCCTACCCTAACTTAGCTTACAAAGACCTAAAATCCTTGCCCTAATCGGAATGCTGCCCTGCCCCCACCTTCCCGCCTAAGACACTCTGTAGACCCCCTGCCCTTTGCCTGGGTGTGACTTCCCGCAACTTCCCCGCTCTCTCCCTCCCTCCCCTGTGGGCCGCGGAACCTCCCCCGAGAGCGTCCCATTAAAAGCCTGTTTCGACCAATTTTTGCCTAGCCTCTCTATTCCATTTCACTACCGATCGGATTAAACCTGACTCTTTCCTTTTAATTTTACTTTAATTAATTACTTAATTAATTTTGAAGATTGTATTTATTTATTCACGAGAGATACACAGAGAGAGACAGAGACACAGGCAGAGGGAGAAGCAGGCTCCTCGCAGGAAGTTCCATTCGGGACTTGATTTTGGAACTCCGGGATCACGTCCTGAGCCAAAGGCAGACGCCCAAAGGCTGAGCCACCCAGGCATCCCTAATTATATGCTTTCAAGTTGGGAGGGGGTTAGGGAATAGCGTATTCTCTAAGGAATTTGGAAGCAAGGTTTCCAGGACCTTGAGGGGCCAGCGGTTAGGAAAAGGTCATTTATTACTGTGTAGTAAAACCCTAGTAGTGACCTTCAGGTGTATTTGGGCAGGTCATACCTTTGGCAGGATGATTGCTAACAGATAATCTGGGGCGGGGAGGTAGAGATAAAGTTTCCAAAGGAGATTTTCTTTCTTTCTTTTATAGATTTTATTTATTCATGAAAGACAGAGACAGAGACAGAGACAGAGACACAGGCAGAGCGAGAAGCAGGCTCTATGCAGGAAGCGGATGTGGGACCTGATCCCAGGATTCTGGAATCACATCCCTGGGCCAAAGGGTTGTTGCAAGGATTTGTCAATGGGCTGCAGGGAGTAAGGAATTAAAAAAAAAAAAAAAAACTTTATTTATTCATAAGAGACACAGGGAGAGAGAGAGAAAGAGGCAGAGACGCAGGCAGAGGGAGAAGCAGGCTCCAAGCAGGGAGCCCGACGTGGGACTTGTTAAGTTTTTTAGTAACTAGATGGAAATGAGACCGCCAAGGCAAGCGAGGGTCCAAGAACAGATTTTATTGCAGGCACCCTCGGGCGAGGTTCCACGACTCACGGGGGAGAGAGTGAGTCGAGGAAGTCGCGCCAAGACAAGGTGGTCGGGGGTTTACATAACGTTGTAAGGCAGGACGGTTTCCTATTGGTTGGCTCATATGCAAAGGAAGGCTTGCAATCCAGCCAGTCAAAGGTGACCTCCTCCTCTGGGGTTTGAAGGGCATTGGGTTCGGTTGGGGAAGTCCAAAGGAGAGGTGTAAGGGTCTGCTCAAGCTGTCGTCCCAAGTGGAGGTGGTGACACGAACCTCAGCCATTTTGGCGCATCCGCCATCTTGAGTTTCCCTTCCCGCCTGGCCCCAACAGGACTCCATCCTGGGACTCCAGGATCAGGCCCTGGGCCAGAGGCAGGTGCTAAACTGCTGAGCCACCCAGGCTGCCCCGGAGTAAGGAAATTTAAACTCTCTGTTGTCCCTGTTTCCCACATCACTATGAGGATGCCAGCAATGATTCCCAGTGCAAGCATCTCTGCTTCCTTGATGGTCCTGGCGATGGGCCTCGGAAAATGAAAGACGACTAAGTGACACAGATCAGGGTTGATCACATCCACCTCCCAGAGCAGGTGAGGAGGCCGGCAACACGGTGAGGGAGGTAAAGTTTGGCCCTGGCACGTTGTCCTTTCTTGAACTCTTCCAAACACAGAGGCCGGTGTGGCCCCGCGGTCCAGGAGCTGGATGTGAGCCGCCCCCACACCGTCCGCTTCCTTCGTTCAGCAAGCGCTGCGGGCCCAGGAGGTGCAGGCTTGGTTTTCTCGGGGGCCTCGGGGTCACAGAGCTCTGAACTGGGTCCATCAGGTCAGCGCCACTCACCTGCGGTTTGGCCACGACCCTTCCACTTGGCGCTGTTTCCCGTCTCGGGACTTCCTCCAGCGCCGAGTGCCCAGGTGGGCAGCAGGGACGCTCCGAGGCCCGCAGGTGGGCCCAGAAAATATGTCCACCAAGGCCCTCGGGTTGCGACCGAGACCCACCCCGCCTCCCCAGGCCGCGCGGGTGGGGGAAACACTTCCCACGGGCGGGGGTCCCATTCAGCTCGATTTGATTCCCGCTCCCCCGCCCCCACCCACTATCACCCGCCCGGCCTCAGGTCCTTCCCGCGGCTCTGCGCCCTGACTTGCTTTCAAGTGTGCGGGGGGCGCGGGCAAGGCGGTGTGAGAGGTCACGGTAGATGGGCGCCGGGGGAGCCTGGCGGGCACGCGCACGGGGTGGGGGTCGGTGGGGGAAGGGGAGGGGCGAGAGCGCGCGGCGGGCACGCGCCCCGGGAATCGGTGGGGGCCGGAGGAGCCGCTCGGGGCGGGGACTGGGGTGCCCAGGCGGAGGAGAGCTGGGCGGGTGTCTGCGGGGGCGGGGGCGGGGGGGTCCTCGCTGCGCCTCCGCCTCCGCCTCGGCTCTGGGAGGACGTCACCCCGAAGCCCGCAGCGCCCCGCCTCCTCCCTCTAGAACTCCCTCGGGTGCGGGGCGCACCTCCCTCCCCATCGAGACTTGTGGGGCTGGTTTTGGGCAAAAGAGAATTTCCCGCAGTGAGGCGGGGGGCGGGGGGTGCACCTGGGGCGGCCGGCTGCCCTTGCTGCGGGCGGGTGGGTAGCGGGAGCCCCGCCGCTGCAGACTCCGAATCCAGCCCCGTCAAGCGGCTTGGGCGGGGCAGGCGGCTCCTGGGTGCGAGGACCCAGGCGGGCGCTGCGGGGTTCAGGGTGCACGCGAGCCGAATGGGGGAGAGACGCGGGCGGAAGTGGGGGCTCGCGGCGGGACCCCAAGAGCGCGGCATCCCGCAGAACTCAGGCGTTGCAGTTGACCTCCTCCACCCCGGGGCAGTTTTGCAGCACCTCTCGCCCGCCCCCTACCTTAGTGCATCCCCTGCCAGTCTTGGGATGTCTGATTATTCTAGAACTATGTCCAAGCGGGATCAATAGTTGATAGATTAAGCTTCATCAAAGTAAGAGAAGACCGAAAGGGACTTATTGTAGCCCGTTTAGCTGTAAGACCCACCTTACCTGTATCATTGAGAACATACTTATTTTTTAATTAATTAATTAACTAATTATTTTGAGAACATACTTCTTGATTGATAAAGGGCTACATAGAAGTAGATTCCTATTTCCTTGGTCTCATCCATCCAGTTTATCATTACAGAAAGTGCCAGATAGAAAAAAAGGAGAGTATACAGTTTCTCTTGTCCATAAGGATAGCAAAGTAGGAAAACTGTAAGAAACTACTTTCTGAACATCTGAAGTTCTAACCCTAGTCCTGGCTCGGCACCGTGTTCGTTTTCTTCACTTATACCTGTTTGCAGTTACTTCGTCTGTCTTTGGCCGTGTTGTCACCTGTCCCTTACGTTATCACTCTCTGGGGCAGTCAGCAACCACTGATTCTCCAACCTCGGTACTGCACCTGCTGCAGAGCTGGCTCTGAGCAAACCTACATCGGAGACACGAGCCTTCTTGGAGGCAGTGTGCAAGATAGGACCAGTTTTCATGGATTTTCTGGCAGTCTCTGCACCCCGGTGTCCCCTCTCCCCTGACCACTTCCAGTTCTGGGTGGGGGTGGGGATGAGTTTTCCAGACCAGGTGGAATCTACATAATGCTGTGTATCTGAACTAGACTTAGATCTAATGCAAAATTTTTTCAGGCTTTTTTAAAAAATTCATAGACACACAGAGAGAGAGAGAGACAGGCAGAGACACAGGCAGAGGGAGAAGCAGAGGGAGAAGCAGGCTCCATGCAGGGAGCCCGGTGTGGGACTCGATCCCGGGTCTCCAGGATCAGGCCCTGGACCGAAGGCACTGCTTAAACCGCTGAGCCACCCAGGCTGCCCCCCCCCCCCCCCCCCCCCCCCCCCCCCCCCCCCCCCCCCGTGAGGGACTGGGTGGCTCTGCGGTTGAGCATCTGCCTTTGGCTCAAGGTGTGATCCCAGGAATCTGGGATCGAGTCCCACATCGGGCTCCCTGCATGGAGCCTGCTTCTCCCTCTGCCTATGTCTCTGCCTCTCTCTCTCTCTGTCTCTCATGAATAAATAAAATCTTTTTTAAAAATTGAAAAAAAATAAAAATTACTCAATGAGGGCTCCTGGGTGGCTCCTGTCAGTTAAGCAGCTGCTTTCGTCTCAGGTCATGATGTTGGGGTACTGGAATCGAATCTGTGGCCTCCACTCAGCGTTGAGTCTGCTTGTCCCTCTCCCTCTGTTCCTCTTTCTGTGCAGGCACTCACTTTCTCTGTCTTTAAAATGGATAGATAAAATCTCTTTTAAAAAATTATCCAATGAGAAAGATTATAGATAGAAAACTTCTTAATGCTACTTAAGCTGATTGCCAGCAGTACCTATATACACAGTCAAAACACTTCTGTAGATAGAGACTGACAAAATGTTCCAAATGCATTTTTAACTGTTTTTCGAGCTTCTTGGTATGATATATTTTAAGAATATGTCAGGTTTTTTTTAATTAAAATTTTTTTATTGGAGTTCAATTTGCTAACATATAGCAAAATATGTCAAGTTTTTATTAAGCTGCATACATTTCATTTGAATAGTTATATTTTGGTGTAATTGATTTATAATGCATAGGTATTTTCTAAATTGAGCTAAATACCACAGTACTTGGCTGACTTGGTGGGTAGAGCACGTGACTCTTGATCTCAGGATCGGGAGTTCAAGCCCCATGTTGGGCATGGAGTCAACTTTTAAAAAATAATAGTGGTCAGCTAACTACCTAAATCCTACCTATTGTAGGATTCAGTAAAATAATTATTTAGTTTTTATTAATTTAGTTTAATGTGCAATAATTTTCTAATATATATACAATATTTAGCACAGTTTTGCTATCATATACTCAATATGGAAGTTGTTATTGTTATCATTACTCTTATTACCTTGACCTCTGAAACAGAATAAAAATAACCATGAGAGAGACAACTTATTTAAAAATATTCTTGGAATTACGGAGGGCTAGTAAATAAATGGTGCAACATAAACTAGGAGACACTAACTTGCTTGATATTCAGTATAAGACTGTTCTGAAAGAAGTGCATCTCCCTGTTTTATAAAGGTGGCAGGAGATACCTGTAAGTTGGGAAGAGATTTGCTACGTCTGCGGCCTTGTATCCAGGATGCAGGCCCTCCTTGGGAAAGTTCATGTGTGTTTAGTCTTGGAATAGCCCAGGCTCTATGGAATAAAGGTTAGTTCATTTTGGAGGCTGGAGTGAAGTTGATTTTTACAGCTGCTTCTGTTAATTATTCATAAATAAAGATGTACCTAGTTTACCTAAATGCCAAATGTATCCAGTTTCCATAACTTTGGGCTTTTGTTTAACTTTCTTTTGGTAGAAAGAGGAATTAATGAAGACTTTAATTGGAAGCCTATGAGGGAAACCTTCGCACAGTTTGGCTGTCTGCCCCTCCCTGCTTCTTTATCTCCCTCCATCCCACTTCCCTTTTACAAATTTTCTTGGTTTGTTTCATTCTTTGTTTAGAGAGCCTTCCAAGCACTGAGCCACCCTCAAATAAATAAACGTGTGTGGTGAATCACAATAAATAAAATCTTTGAAATAAATAAATAAATACTCTTAAAATTTTTTTTTAAAGATTTTATTTATTTATTCATAAGAGACACAGAAAGAAAGGCAGAGACACAGGCAGAGGGAGAGGCAGGCTCCATGTAGGGAACCTGATGTGGGACTTGATCCCAGGACCCTGGGATCGCGACCTGAGCTCAAGGCAGATGCTGAAACAACTGAGTCACCCTGGCTCCCCGAGACCTTCCCTTTCTATCAATATATGCTCGTGGTATTGGACAGTTTCCTAATTTCGTGTTCACCCGTTTGCTTGTTTGTCTCTTGCACTAAGCCAGTGTTCCCAAGCATATCAGGTCCCCTTTATACTTGCAAAATATCAAGGACCACACAGCTTTGGTTTCTGTAGATGACATCTATTGATGTCAAAGCTGAGAAATATAAAAAATATGTATTGATGCATTTGAAAATTATAATAAATCCATTTAATATTAACATAAGTGGCATGTTTTGATGAAGAACAACTATTTTCCAGAACTAAAACCATGTAGAGTGGAGTTTTACATTTTTGTAAATCCCTGTCTGGCTCTAAAGACACAATGTTATTAAGACATATTACTTATCCCTCAATGGTTTTGCTTGTGGTGATTTTTTCTTCTTTTTTATAGTGGTAAAATATCCATGACATAAAATTTACCATTTTAACCATTTCTAAGTGTACACTTTATTTATTTTAAACATTTTATTTATTTTATTCATGAGAGACAGAGAGGCAGAGATACAGGCAGAGGGAGAAGCAGGCTCCCTGTGAAGAGCCTGATGTGGGACTCAATCCCTGGACCCTGGGATCACGACCTCAGCCAAAGGCAGATGCTCAACCACTGAGCCACCTAGGTGCCCCTCTAAATATACACTTTAGTGGTACTAAGTGCATTCCCATTGCTGTGTGATCACCCCCTCCATGTCTCTCCAGAACATCTCATCCTTCCAGAACTGAAACTCTGTCCTTAATTACACACCAGCTCCCCATCCTCTGGCCCCTCCTTTGCTGGTAGTTTTGTCCAAATACTAGAGATGGCTATCCACTTTCTGGAACAGTGTGCTCTTCCCCTCAGTATTTCAGAGGACTTACTGTGGGCATCACCTAAGGCAAACATTTTGAACAGCTTCCACGACGTGAGGCCTAGCACAGGTATGCGGGGTGCAGAGGACACACTCTGCCCTCAGGTAGCTTAGTTTTAGCTAGACAGGAGCATATAAAATGAAATCTATGCACAATCGTGTGCATTCAGAAAATACTTATTGAAGATCTTTTTTTCTTTAAAGATGATTTATTTATTTATTCATGAGAGACACACAGAGAGAGGCAGAGACATAGATAGAGGGAGAAGCAGGATCACGACCTGAGCCAAAGGCAGACGCTCAGCCACTGAGCCATCCAGGTGCCCCAGATCTTTTTTTCTTTGATCACAAACTGCACTTTTTTTTTTTTTTTTTTTTTTACAGTTTAGCATCTCTTAAATCAGGGATGAATTTTACTATCCATGAGTATCATAGTTTAACCATCAGACTTTTTTCTTGGTGGTACATAAATATTGGTGCACTTGGGATGCCAAGTGTGTCTGCTTTTGGCTCAGGGCATGATCCTGGAGTTCTGGGGTCGAGTCCCACATCGGGCTCCCTGTGGGGAGTCTGTTTCTCCCTCTGACTATGTCTCTGCCTATGTCTCTGCCCTCTCTCTGTGTCTCTTGTGAATAAATTAATAAAAAATCTTTAACAAAAACATAATGGTGCACTTGACAGTGCAAAGGCATCTTAGATGTGATGGGACATGGTGTGTGTCAAGTACTGTTCAAAGTGCTGGAATACAGCAGTGATCAGAACAGACAAAAAGGGGAGAGGGTAGTGGAGATGGGGGGAACAGAAGAAGGGGATGAAGAATACACCTGTCATGATGAACCCTGCATAATGTATAGACTTGTTGAATTGCTGTATTGTACACCTGAAACTAATACAACACTGTACTTCAACAAAAAGTTAAAGATTAAATTAAAAAAATAAAAAATAAAGATTTACAGATTTTTTTTTTTTAAGATTTCTTTCTTTTTTTTGAGAGAGAGGGAAACAGACTTCCCGTTGAGCAGGGAGTCCCTTATGGGGCTGGATCCCAGGACCCTAAGATCACAACCTGAGCTGAAGGCACCTGCTTAACCGACTGAGCTACCCACACACTGCACCCCAAATATTTACAGATTTCAAGTTTGGGGCGAGAAGAAGCAATTACAGTCAGTCTGGGAGAACTTTTAACAGAAGTAAAGTTGGATTCACATATCAGTGGGGTCATGTCAAAAGTATACAGCTTGAGAAGTGCTTGTACATTAAATTTGAGAAATTTTGAACCTATAATTATTATAAATGATAATAGGTAAAGTCAATGGCAGAAAGAAAAACAAGAGGGAGAAAGGCAGGAAAAGCTCCTTTACCACCACGGGGTGGAGGGTGGGAGGTGATTATCAAACTAACTCCTTATCCCAAGACTTGGTTGTTCAATGGAAATAGTTTGACATTACCCTAACTTTTCAGAAGCAAGAAGAAATGTTACAGAAGGATACCAGCTAATAAAAAAAAACCCCACCACCACCTCCAAAGACAAAAAGGATAGTGGATAATACGTAGCAGGCATTCACTACTCTTTGTTCTTTCTCTTTTTCTTAATTTATTTTTTATTGGTGTTCAATTTACCAACATACAGAATAACCCCCAGTGCCCGTCACCCATTCACTCCCACCCCCCGCCCTCCTCCCCTTCTACCACCCCCACCCAGTTCGTTTCCCAGAGTTAGGAGCCTCTCATGTTCTGTCTCCCTTTCTGATATTTCCCACACATTTCTTCTCCCTTGCCTTATATTCCCTTTCACTATTATTTATATTCCCCAAATGAATGAGAACATATAATGTTTCTTCTCTTAATAACTGGCAAGTGTTGGGGCTTTTGGCTGGCTTAACCGGTAGAGAATGCGACTCTTGAGATCTTGGGTTTGTGAGTTCAAGCCCCATGGGGGGCGTAGAGCTTGCTTAAAAAACAAAACCAAACAAAACTGGCTGGCATGTACCTAAAGCCCCTATAGGACTTTGTACATGATGTTCCCCTCTCAGCTGACAGCTCAGGGTGCCATAAGCATTGGGGAGCTTGTAGACCAATAGGACAAGATGTTTACTGCCTTCTGTTGAAAAGTAACAACCTCTGGGCAGCCCGGGGGCTCAGCAGTTTAGTGCCGCCTTCAGTCCAGGGCATGATCCTGGAGACCCCGGATCGAGTTCCATGTCGGGCTCCCTAGATGGAGCCTGCTTCTCCCTCTGCCTGTGTCTGTGCCTCTCTTTCTCTCTCTGTCTCTCATGAATGAATAAATAAAATCTTTATTTTATTTTTTTAATTAATTAATTTATTTATTCATGAGAGAAGAGAGAGAGAGAGAGGCAGAGAGAGAAGCAGGCTCCATGCAGGGAGCCTGATGTGTGACTCGATCCCGGGACTCCAGGATCACGCCCTGGGCTGGAGGCAGGTGCTAAACCACTGAGCCACGAAGGGATCCCCAAATAAAATCTTAAAAAAAAAAAAAAAAGTAATAATCTCTTTTATTTGGTCACCATTTTACATGCATAACTACTCAAAGATTTGCTGAGTGACCTCTGCCTCTCTCTCTCTCTGTGACTATCATAAATAAATAAAAATTAAAAAAAAAAAAAAAAAGATTTGCTGAGTGAGTGGATGTTCTTTTTGGATCACAACATCCCTTTGAGACAGGCCAGAAAATTTGCATCACCATCTAATGGGGATGAAGGACTTCTTCGGCATCACCCCACAAATGCAGGGGAGACCCAGATCTTCTGACTCTTGTGCAGAAATGCTCCAAGTCCAGCTCTTGGGAAGAAGTGTCCAACTATATCCGACCAGTCAAAGTGCAGGAATCTTAGTCTTGCTTCCTTTCCAATCGAGGCTCATTCTGTGACAATGCCATCTAGCTTGGAGGTATGGTTCAGATGGAGGCCGCCCTCTCTAAAGTAGGCCATAGAGGCTTCCAGAGGCAAAATGGAGGCTACTGTTTATGGAGAGGGAGAGGAGGGAGGTCAAAGACAGTGATCTGGAGATGTGTTCGGAGGGCATCCTGGAGGCTGCGGATGAGGCCAGGCTCTGTGTCATTCCTGGTGTTTGAAGGAACTCAGCAGCAGCACAGCTCCATGGGTGCTGTCTAGTGGAGGGTCTGGGTGACGGAGGAGCAGCAGGATGGCGATAGATGTTACCCTTTCAAATGTAGTATCTTTTCAATCTGCACCAGACTGTAGCCTCTGATCTGATCTGATTTGGGGTCTCCGGAGGTGGGAGTTTATTTTTTTAGTTTTAAAAAGATGTTATTTATTTATTTGTTCATGAAAGACACAGAGAGAGCAGAGACACAGGCAGAGGGAGAAGCAGGCGTCCTGCAGGAAGCCTGATGCAGGACTCGATCCCGGGATCCCAGGATCACAACTTGAGCCGAAGGCAGACTCTCGACCCCTGAACCACCCAGGTGTTCCCAGTGGTGGGAGTCTAAGAGCTACTCTTGCCCTTTCTTTGTGGCTTCCTCAGGCTCTCTCCATCTTTTCTGACTCTCTTTCTTCCAGCTGAACTGTTTCTCCTTTTAATCAAGAAGAACCACAAGAAATAGAGAACTGGGCCCAGAGCCAGGGAGCTTGGCTGGCGTCTTTGGAGGCTGCCGGGCCAGGTCCCTGAATCCTCTGGCTTCATGGCCCGTACCCAGGAAAGTGGGTCAGGCATTCAGCGAATGCTTTCCAATTCGCCTCACGAGGGTTTTCAGCATCAGATTAGACTATGGGTGTAAACTAGGAAATGCTACAAGAATGCAAGTTCTGAAATAAGATGTCTAGTGACAATCAGAATCAAATTTTTGTCTTAAAATAGATGATATTCATCTCCTCTGATTCGATGTCAAAAATGTGCAGACTTTTTGGTCATTTGGAGAGGCCAGCATAATTGTAAGTTGCATAGCTTACAAAGGCTTCTCATGCTACACGAGGTTTTCTGTGTTATAAAAACTGATAAGAATACAATCAAAGGGAGGGGCACCTGAGTGGCTCAGTCAGTTAAGCGTCTAACTCTTGGTTTCAGTTCAGGTCATGATCTCAGGGTCATGGAATCAAACCCTGCGTTGGGGTCCACACTCAGCATGGAGTCTGCTTATCCCTCTCCCTCTGCCCCTCCTCCTCCTGCCCTCTGCCAGCTTTGTTGCTTTCTAGAATAAAGAAAATTAGGGATGCCTGGTGGCTCAGCAGTTTAGCTCTTGCCTTCAGCCCAGGGCATGATCCTGGAGTCCTGGGATCGAGTCCTGAATCAGGCTACCTGCATGGAGCCTGCTTCTCCCTCTGCTGGGGTCTCTGCCTCTCTTTGTGTCTCTCATGAATAAATAAATAAAATCTTTAAGAAGAAAGAAAGAAAATTAAATCTGAAGAAGAAAGAAAGAACAGTATAAAGAGGCCCCCCAAAGAGCTGAAAATACCATCTACTCCATTACAGCTTGTGCCACATTTGTACATGGGAACTGGATTTTCTGTAAAGCCCTAATGAACGTATTTATGGCCTCCTCTTTCTTTGGGTGAAATTAACGTCTCTGCATGAGCCAGAAATTAATTTTGTATTTCACCTTTTCTCCCTAGTGCTTTCTCAGGGCTTTGCCACCGGCGCCCCGCAGCCCCCACCTTTCTGTCTCTGCAGGAACCTCTCCCTGAGCCCCCCGCCATCGTGCGCTCAGGTGCCTTGCCAGCATCCTTGCTTGCACGGGCCTGTGCAGCTGTCCCCATCCACTTGCCTCGTCTTGTCCGCAGGCCTGGTCCCCTCCCAGCCTGACCCCACTCCACTGGCTGCGGCTCTCCCTGGGCCAAAACCCCACCCCAGAGCCAATCTTGCCATGAGCCACCCTTGGCTCTGCATCAGAATACAGTCTGTCACTCCCTTGTCTTGTCCGGTGGAGCCACCCTCGTGTCCCCTCTGGGTCACTGCCATCGTGCCTACACCCGTCAGCTGCTCCTCCTTCATCTGCTAGAGTCACTTCTCAACCGCCCGAGTGATGCCCTGTTCTGAACCTCGCAGTGGCTCCTTTTCTTTCATGTTGGTAGCATTCTTTTTTTTCTTTTTGTAAGATTTTATTTATTTATTCATGAGACACAGAGACTGTGAGAGAGGCAGAGACACAGAGGGAGAAGCAGGTCCCTGCAGGGAGCCCAATGCGGGACTCGATCCCGCGACCCCCGATCACGCCCCAAGCCAAAGGCAGGCGTTCAACCGCTGAGCCACCCAGCGTCCCCGATGCTAGGGTTCTTACAACGACTTCTCAGGTCCCCCGTGATGTGCCCCTGGCCCTGCACCTCTCTGAGCTCCTCTGCCACATTGGCCTCCAGGGACATGCCAGGCATATTCCGTCCTTACCCAGGAAGAGCCCTGGCACCAGAGCTTGTCCTTCCAAGTTACCCAAGTGACCCGCTGTGCTGCCTCCGTGGAGGCTTTCCCTGAATGTCACCTCCTCCCCCAGGTCTGCCCTGACCACCTGACTCCAAATTGCTCGACATCTGGATCCCCCTCACCCTCCTGGAACTTATATTTTTAAGTCCTCTCGTCATCACTTTGTAACGCCTACCGAGCAGATTGCAAGGCTTCTCCTGCCTATTATTTGTTCTCTGTCTCCCTCTGCTGGAATGGGTGCTCTGCAAGGGGAGGGGTCTTTGTTCCCCTCAAAGCTCCGACCCCCGAGGTGCCCTTAATAAGCTGAGCGAACAGATGAGTGATGCTCACAGCCGGTCATCTCAGCCTCTGCCTACTTGCTGTCAGCACGAGCTTCCCACTGGGCTCAAACCTGTCAGACAGATTTATTCTCAGGATTTCAGCGTGGCTTTGTACTGGGGTGGCGGGGTGGGTGGAGGGACTAGAAGGAGGCAAGGATGTACAGGACATTTGATCTTTTGGGTTTTTCTAAGATCTTATTTATTTATTCATGAGAGACACACACAGAGAGAAGCAGAGACATAAGCAGATGGGGAGCCCGATGCAGGACTTGATCCCAGGACCCTGGAATCATGACCTGAGCCAAAGGCAGCCGTTCAACCACTGAGCCATGCATGTGCCCCAGGACATTTGATCTTTTTTTTTTTTTTTTTTAGGACATTTGATCTTGATGAAAACAGTGATTTATTGTTCCAAACATTTCAGGTATTGGAATTAGCAAATCAAAAGTTCTAAAACTTTGGGGAGTCTGGGTGGCTCAGTCGCTTAAGTGTCTCACTCTTGCTTTTGGCTCAGGTCACCATATCAGGATAGAGCCCCACGTCAGGCTCTGCGCTCATTGTGGAGTCAGCTTGTCTCTCTCTCCCTCTGCTCTTCTCTATGCTCTTTCCCTCTCTCTCTTTCTCTGTCTTTCAAATAAAGAAAATATTGTTTAAAAAATTAAAAAACTTTAGATAAGGAGAAATTTCCCTGGGGTGGGGCAGGGGAGCAGGGCAGGCTCCCAATCGGGTTGATCCCGTGGACTGTGTGGTTTCCTGTGTGTGTTTGGGGGTGTGTGTGTACCCATGTGCGTGTTTGTGGAGAGTGTTCTAGAGCCCTTGCTGGAGTCTCAGACAACCTGTCCCCCACAGAACATCAGGATCCCTGGGTCAGGACAGACCCAAATGTGCGTACTGAGTGCCGCTGACCACCTGCCACCTTGGCACCCGGAAATGTCACTGTTGGCTCTTTCTGCCCCTGGGGCCCCACTTGGAAACAGTTCAGTGACTTTACTGAAAGTTCTTTTGTGCTCGAGCAGCAAGGGTACACACTCGGGGTGGGGAGCCCGACTGCCCCGGTCTGGATCCCAGTGGGCACTGCCTGCCGTGTGTCTCTGCGCGAGTTACTTCACCTCTCTGAGCCTCGCCTCCTTCCTCCTAGAGTAGGGACGAGTCAGGCCGCACAGTGAATTCGCATAAAGGTTTAGGCTGCCCCGGGCACGTGGTCAGCGCGAATATTCTACACACTGGGGCTTTCTTTCCTAACAGTGTGACACGGGCAAAGTGTACTATAGAAAGCGTTTGAGTTTCCACTGGAGAGGTGATTGGACATTGCGCAATGGCACAGAGCGCGCAGGGCTGGCTCAGAATGCACTAGCCTCAGTTCTGGAAACTTTACCACTAATCCGTACAGTCACAGAGAACTGGACTGTGCCAAGTGTCTAACCCCAGGAGTTTACATTTCAGTGAATATCTGACTCGGAAGGCTTGGTTCCTAGAAGGCTGTTAATAATTTGGTGGAAGGATATAAACCTTTGCAAACTGTTTTCAGTGATTTCTAAATATTAACATTGGTCATATCCTTGATGAAAAAATATATTTGGAATTTCTCGTAAAAAGAAACCTCAGAGGGATGCCCGGGTGGCTCAGCGGTTGAGCATCTGCCTTCGGCCCAGGGCGTGATCCCAGAGTCCTGGGGTCGAGTCCCACATCAGTTTCCCTGCATGGAGCCTGCTTCTCCCTCCGTCTATGTCTCTGCCTCTTTCTCTGTTTCTCATGAATAAATAAATAAAATCTATTTAAAAAAGAAAAGAAAAGAAATCTCAGAGATAGTCCAAACTACACAACAAATGACTTACTTTGTGGCCATATTTGCATTTTGCCTTGTTTTTGATCTTAAATGATGAGAGTTATTTTGGTCAGTATGCTTATGGATCAGGCTCGGTTGTTATGGCTTTTGCATATTTCCAGAAATTAAATTCACCTCCCAAAGATGAAAATGAGACAATTATTGAGGACAGTTAAAAATGTGCCCTGTGGTGGTTTTGTAAGTGTATATATTTATCGAAACTCATCAAGTGGTGCACTTAAAGACAAGCACACATTTTTTTGAGGGGGATTGTCTAAATTATAGTCTAGTAAAGTTTACAGAAAAGATAATGAAATCCTCGAAATAGTCACTGTGTGCTCAGCAGACAGATCACAAAAGCTTGGTCTGTGGCATTGCTAGCAGAATCAGTGTGCTCCCTGGCAGGGGGCTGCTTGCAAAGGATCGGACCCTGTGTGGAGATGTCCACTCAGTCACTGTGTGTATGTGATGGGGGTGCTGGGAGTGTGCCTGGGAGAGACTCGGTGTCCCCACTATTGAGCAATCCCCCACCACTCGCTCCAGATCAGAGACACGGAAGGCCGCATGCTAAGGGTGACTTCTTCCTTAGACCTGCCTGTTTCTGCCGTGTGGTACCCTCAGGCCCCAACATCCTCTGGACTTCCTTCCAAAAGGGCTAACCCATTCTTGGACTGCCTGTCTGGTGAGGCTTCTGGAAGAGGTTATGGAAGCAACTCAAAACAGCTGTCTCCACTGAGCTGGGGGCGTAGGTGAGCCCCATGCCAGGCCAGCGCCTGGGCTGCTGGAGGACTGGAGGCAGGGCCAGCTGTGGCCTTTCATCTCTGTGGGGGAAGGGACCCGCTGATCCAAGACCTGAGCTCCCAGGCAGACAGAGTGCACTGGAGACCTGCCTCTTTGTCTTAGCAATCAGCTGCTAGGTGAGGCACCCTGCATCAGTGTCCCTTGTCTTTGACTGTTGTAATATTTTAATTCTTATTTATTTATTTTAAAGATTTTATTTATTTATTCATGAGAGAAACAGAGAGAGAGGCAGAGACATAGGCAGAGGGAGAAGCAGGCCCCCTGCAGGGAGCTGATGTGGGACTTGATCCTGGGACCCCAGGATTATGATCTGAGCCAAAGGCAGATGCTCAACTACTGAGCCACCCATGCATCCCTATTTAAAAAAAATATTTTATTTATTTATTTGACAGAGAGAGAATGCAAGAGAGTACAAGCAGGGGGAGCGGCAGGCAGAGGGAGAGGGAGAAGCAGTCTCCCTGCTGAGCAAGGGAGTCCTACGTCCATCCCAGGACCCCAGGATCATGACCTGAGCCGAAGGCAGATGCTTAACCCCCTTAGCCTCCCGGCGCCCCTTGACTATGGGTATATTTTTATTTTATTTATTTTATTTTATTATTTTTTATGGGTATATTTTTAAATGGTGGTTGTACAGGCACAATTTTAGAAGGAAGGCTGAAGCCATCTGTTTGATCCTAATAGATCATCCTGGGCTCCTCCTGCCATGCCCATTGAGGGTTTATGACTCCACTTTCGGCATAATTAATTCCTTTTCTCCTTTATAGCTTTTGAAAGGGCAGGAGGGGGATTTCGTGAGTGCTGGTATATTTTTCTAATACATACCCGCAAAATGAGACACAGACCAGGAACAGTGGGGAATCAACTTTTATGTGGGACTTGATCGGCGGTTGGCACACCCCGTTTTGCCATTACAGACAGCTCCTCGTGTGCCTTTCTCAGACAGCCCACGCGGGTGTGTACTCCCCAGCGCTTGTGGCAGGCTGTGCCTGGGCTCCGGTGTCCGTCTCAGAGCAAACCTTTGGTGTCAGTAGAAGCACACGCATAGCTGAGTGGTGCTCACCTCCCACCATCCCTCTCTCCTTTGCTTTTACCAAATTCGGCAAGTCAGCTCCAAGTAGGATGTTGCAAAATATATTAAGGGATAGAAAAAAGATAGGAAAGGTAAAGTGCTGTAAGAGTCTGGCCAATGTTCTCGTTAATGGCAGTGCCTCAAAGTAGATGCCCGTCTCTTTCTCCTCACAACACCACACTGCCACATCATAGTAATTTGTGGGTGCTTTCTAGGGTCGTTGATTCATCTAGCAAACATGCTTTGAGCCCACATGGGAGCAGCCTGGTTCCTGTGGAGGAGGCCCATAGCCTGAGACTGATCCTAAGCAGAGAGGGAAAGTTCGCTTTGAATGAGCTTTCTCAAGCCAGGCTTGGGAGTTGGACAGAAAGGCTGGGTGAAAGGTCAGGCCATAGATCCTGGTGTGAGCTGAATCCAGGACCACAGGGAGCAAAGAAGTTAAGGCCTGGAGAAATGAAATGGTTTATCCAGGGTCTCCTGACTTCAGCCTGGAGGTTTCTCTCTTAGATTATACCTGCTGTATTCTTTTTCTTTTTTTTTAAGATTTTATTTATTCATGAGAGACAGAGAGAGAGAGAGAGGCAGAGACACAGGCAGAGGGAGAAGCAGGCTCCATGCAGGGAGCCTGACGCAGGACTCAATCCCGGGTCTCTAGGATCAGGCCCTGGGCTGAAAGCGGCGCTAAACCGCTGAGCCACCCAGGCTGCCCTACCTGCGGTATTCTTTTATTTTTTGGAAAGAGTGAACGCAGAGCCTGATGCGGAGCTCGATCCCATGACCCTGAGATGATGACCTCAGCTGAAACCTAGAGTCAGATGCTTAACTGACTGGGCCATTGAGGTGCCTTGCCCACTGTATTCTTGGTTGTTGTTTTTTTTCAATATTTATTTATTTATTTGTTTGTTTGTTTATTTATTTGTTTATTGTTTTTTGTTTTGTTTTTTATTTAATTTTTTTTTATTTTTATTTATTTATGATAGGCACACAGTGAGAGAGAGAGAGAGGCAGAGACACAGGCAGAGGGAGAAGCAGGCTCCATGCACCGGGAGCCTGACGTGGGATTCGATCCTGGTCTCCAGGATCGCGCCCTGGGCCAAAGGCAGGCGCTAAACCGCTGCACCACCCAGGGATCCCTGTTTTGTTTTTTAATTTGGAGGAAGAGGAAAAAATTTTCATACCCTTAAAACTCATCGGATTTATGTGAAATCACCATTTCCCAAACACCATTTCATGGAATATTAATTCTGCAAGATATCATTCTGTATTCCCAATTTTGTCATTATGTATTCCCACCTGTGTGGCTCAGTCAGTTAAGCGTCTGCCTTCAGCTCAGGTCATGACCTCAGGGTCCTGACTGAGCCCCAAGTAGGACTCCCTGCTCAGCGGGAAGCCTGCTTCTCCCTCTCCCTCTGTCTGCCGCTCCCCATGCTTGTGCTCTCTTGCATACTCTCTGTCAAATAAATAAATAAAATCTTAAAAAAAAATTATGTTAGCAATATAATAATAAACCTGTACTTAATAAACAATAAAGTACAGGTTTATAAAATGTGAAACCCATGTATGTAGTTATTACTATTAGTATATGATAATCACTCTCGTGTGGTAATCTTACAGTACTCCGTGAATACTGCATCAAACCCTAAAATGCATCAAACCCTAAAATGCAAACCCTAAAATAGCATGAAGTGGTCACTTGATCTTACAATACGGATTCTACTCACAGGAAGCGTTTGTCAACTCCATACTCTGTGTGTTATTTGTACATGGGCAAGCCTGTATTAGATTTTTTAAAATTAAAACCTCAATATATGATTAGCATTCAATATTTATTACATATTACACATCAATAAGATTTAAAAAACTAAATGCAGCCTTTTAAGACAAGCTTGCGTGTAGATACTGAATCGTTCAGCTCTGTGTGTATCTAAAACAGACGGATGAGCGGGTGAGTGTGGAGCCTCCACCGAGTTCTGGTGGCTTCACGGCAGAAGAAGACAGCTCACGTGGTCATGACCAGTTCTGTCCCTGGCTCTGTGTGTGGCCTCTGTGCTCCAATTCTTCTGTCTATAAGATGGGTGCTGATGCAGAACTTTGCAAATAGAAAATACAAGCGACCAAAATCATAACCTGGAGACAGTTAGATACTGAGATATGAGTTATCCCATAATCTCTCTCCAAAATGTCTCCTGAAGGTAATAGTTTTAATCAGGATTTGGGCCAACTTTTCTGCAATTACATAATTATTAGGCACAAGGATTCTGGAAAATGTTTCTTTGCATGTGAATATTTTTGAAATGTAAAAAAAAACACAGTCCGGGACTCCCGGCTGGCTCAGTCAGAAAAGCATGAGACTCTTGATTTTGGGGTCATGGGTTCGAGTCCCACATTGGGTGTAGAGATTACTAAAAAATAAATTAATTTTATTTAATTAAAAAAAGATTGATTGATTTTAGAGGGGGTAGGGGCAGAGGGAGAGGGAGGGAGAATCTCAAGCAGACTGAGTGCAGAGCCTGATGTGGGGCTCAATGTTACAACTCTGAGACCATGACCTGAGCTGAAACCAAGAGTCTGACACTTAACCATCTGGGCCACCCAGGCGCCCCGAAATAAATAAACTAAAAACCACAAACGTATGTCCCATTTGGTTGTCTGTGATGAATGTCAGTGGACTTAGTGATTTTCTCTTGAAAATGGTAAAGACCATTTAGATGGTCAAAGGTCATGGTTAAAATGATTTTTCTGGTGTTAGGAACCATATATTCTGGGTATGAAAGGATACTTTGGTTTTCAAATAGCCAAATACTGATTTTAAATAAAAGTTGATTATTTGATCATGTTTTCACAGACCTTTATTATATTGTTTTATAAGTTTAGTTAAGGAGAGAAAAAGGTTGTTTATTTGAGTGTCTTACTTGATAACCAACACTGCATCTTCATTCCTCCTGGGTGATAGAAACCATATGAAGTTGAAACGATTTACTTTGGTCCTCAAATGCATCTATAGCATGAGTCAAAACATCATTTCATTCACTTCTGAAAGGTAGGTACTCCCCTCAAATTTACCTTAACAAACTCATTTATAGTATGTGCAATTGTTTAAAATAAGGTTATTAAGAGATCATTTAAAATGGCTACATTTGGGGATACCTGGGTGGCACAGTGGGTTAAGGATGGGACTCTGATTGGTGGTGATCTCAGGTCATGAGATTGAGTCCTGAATTCCCTTCTTTATTACCCGCTCCCTCCTCAGGGCAAGTCTGCTTGGGATTCTCTCTCTCTCTGCCTCTGTCCCTCTCACTCCTGCTCTCTCTCATAAATAGGTAAATCTTAAAAAAAAAAAATGGTTACATTCTATTATATTTTGTTTAATTCAGACTTTTCACTGATTCAGCCTGGCCCTTCCCCTAAGTGGGCCAAATTGCCAAATCATCAGACACCATTGTCACCAGCGTTTAGTGCCAGCATTAACTCCTGACCCCGCTGGTCCACAGATCAATTGTCAGAATGGCCTGGCTTGGGGATCCCTGGGTGGCTCAGTGGTTTGGTGCCTGTCTTCCACCCGGAGCATTATCCTGGAGACCTAGGATCGAGTCCCACATCGGGCTCTCCACAGGGAGCCGGCTTCTCCCTCTGCCTGTGTCTCTGCCTCTCTCTCTCTGTCTCTCATGAATAAATAAATAAAATCTTAAAAAAAAAAGAAAAGAATGGCCTGGCTGGTTTAGCAATACATTCAGAGCAAATAATTCCAAGCTCTCCATTTCTAAGTTCCTGCTGGCTGGAATCTTTGGTGACTTTTCTCCCCCCACGAGGAATTTATAAAGCACCAGAAATGGACGGTCCCTTGGGAGCTTAACGCTGGCAACGGCTCAGGGATCCATCCCTCAAGCATTAGTCGGGTCATGGCCACCGAGCCAGGTTCTCTGCTATGCACCAAAGGTACCCAGAGTCTTAAGGGCCTGTCTATCCAGTGGGGGGAGACGGAAGAGTGACATACAGCGCTCTGGAGACTCTAATCGAGTTTGTCCTCTGCAGAGTGCGGGTTCAGTGGGCACAGACAGAGGTGCCTTCCAAACAGAAAGGGAGGGGCTCCTGGGTGGCTCAGTGGTTGAGCATCTGCCTTGGCTTAGGTGGTGATCCCGGGCTCCTCAGATCGAGTCCCATGTCAGGCTCCCCACAGGGAGCCTGCTTCTCCCTCTGCCTGTGTCTCTGCCTCTGTGTGTCTCTCATGAATGAATAAATAAAATGTTAAAAAAAAAAAGAAAAACAACCCACATCAAACAGGAAGGGACATGAGCCATTGCAGAGAACAACTGCATTTTGTGAGCATGTCCTGCATTGGAAGCCCTAGGAGCCTGTGTTAGGTCCACCTCTGCGACCTCGGCCTTGGCCTTGACCTCGGGGAGCCAGGGACCTGGGACCTGGGACCTGGGACCCACACGCATGCAGCACCCAAGGCCGGGCTGGAGACGCAGGGCCTCGTTCCCTTTCCTTGTAAAGTGAATTCCTCCAAAGGGTTCAGAGCCAGGAAAGACATTTAAAATGTATTCCATTGTCTTTCTTGGCGACAGAGTGGCCTCCTGCAGCACATTTCCTAGAGTCTCTTTGTAACCAGGGGAGTGTGTTACTCCCTCCTCCTCTTAAAGCGAGGCAATAATGAAGAGGGAGAAAAAGCGCTTGTTGCAAAGCGTGGGTTATTATAGGTTCTGGTTATTATAGGTTCTGGATGCTCCATGTGCATCCACCTGCCGAGGAAATCGTGGCTTTGCCTGTGGAGGGACTTAGAGCGCCACGCAGCTCCTGTGCAACTTTGCCAGGCAAAGCTGGCAGTGTTTGCAGGTGCACAACGTGACTTTTATTTATCTAAAGATTTTATGTGAGAGAGACAGAGAGACAGCATGGGGGCGGAACAGAGGCAGAGGGAGAAGCAGACTCCCCTCTGAGCAGGGAGCCCCACGTGGGCCTGGATCCCAGGACCCTGAGCCAAAGGCAGCAGCCTAACTGGCTGAGCCACCCAGGCATCCTGGGGAAATGTGATTTAAGCATGTGATAAATTATTTTTCTCACTGTCTGCCACCCCCCCGGGGGGGAGGGATAATATCCACCTCCCCTGGGCCATGGGTTGGCACATATTGTAGGACTAGCTGGAGGTGGGATCCTTGCTCGGTAGAAGCACAGTGTAGACTGGGAGGGTGGGAAGTCCTTCAAAGGCTTGGGTGCACAGGGCCTAGCTCAGGCAGGGTGGGAGATTAGAAAGACAGCTAAAGGGGTGCCTGGGTGGCTTAGTTGGTTGGGCTGCCTTTGGCTGGGGTCGTGATCTCAGGGTTCTGGAATAGAGCCCCATGTTGGGCTCTCTACTTAGCTGGGAGTCTGCGCTCTCCCTCCTCCTCCTTCTCCTGTGTGCTCTCTCTCTGTCTCTCAAATAAATAAAAAAATAAAATAAAATCTTAAAAAGAAAGAAAGAAAGAAAGACAACTGGGCATGATTCCAGAGTCTTCCTTTTATCACATATTTATTATGGCCTTGAGGAAGTCCTATAAACTTCCAAGGCAAAAAAAAAAAAAAAAAAAAAAAAAAAAAACAAACCAAACCCCAAAAACCAAAAACCAAAAAACAAACAAAAAAAACCTTCCAAGGCCCCTTTGGGCACCTGGCTGTCTCAGTGGGTAGAGCATGGGACTCTTGATCTTGGGGTTGCAGGTTCGAGCCCCATGTTGGGTGTAGAGATTACTTAAAAATAAATTCTTAAAAAAAAATTTTCCCCCAATGCCTTAACTGCCTCCTTTTCCAAATGGAGGATGGCCAGTGGCCTCTGTGGGTTCTAGGGCCAGTGTCCACTGGGGCATGGCAGAGAACATACATAGCATTCAGTGTCTTCCTCCTTCCTTGGGCCTCCTTTGGCACTTTGGCCTGAAGTCAGCTAGCAGCTTGGGGCAGCGCAGCCATGCCATTAGGGTGAGTGAGACTGTGTGTGTGTAATCAGTTGGTATAAAGATCAAACTCATAATCTATCCAGATTTTCTAAGATGAGCACTTTGCAGAGAGAAGGGCCCTGAAAGGAGGTATCTACATGCAGTCTGCTTGTGGAAAGACTCACTGATAAAAATAGTTGTGACTGTGGACCAAGTCTGGGGAAAGGATGATGGGGACAAAGAGAAGGGACAACTTGTATGTGGACACACAACCAAGAAAGGTCATTCCGAGAAGGTGGTTTCCAGGCAAGGGCAGCTCGAGGAGAGTGAGTTGGGGTGGCCTGGAGAGGCTAATGGAACTGAAGGTTTACTGGGTTGAACAGGGTCCCTCAAATATGCGTGTCTGCCCCGAAACTACGAAAGTGATTTTATTTAGCAATAGGATCTTTGCACGTTAATAAGAGAGTCCCCCTGGGATAGGGGGGTTTCTAATCCAATGACTGGTATCTTTAGAATACTAGTCAAAGAATAGAATCTTTAGAAGAAGAGGGAAGTTTGGACATAAAGACACTGGCCAGAGGGAAGAAGTCCATGGGAAGATAGAGGCAGAGATGGCCCTGATGCTCCCACAAGCCAAGGAGCGCCGGTGGGTGTCCGGTCTGCTTAGGCTGCTGAAATGAAACATCATAGACCAGGGGCTTACGCAGATATTTATTTCTCATCGTTCTGGAGGCTGGGAAGTTCAAGATCAAGGTGGGGGCCGATTTGGTGTGTGGTAAGAGCTCTCCTCTGGGTTTGCAGATGGCTGTGTTCTTGCTGCGTCCTCAGCATGTCTTTTCTTTCTTTCTTTCTTTTTTTAAAAAGATTTATTTATTTATGATAGACATAGAGAGAGAGAGAGAGAGAGAGGCAGAGACACAGGAGGAGGGAGAAGCAGGCTCCACGCCGAGAGCCCGACGCCGGACTCGATTCCGGGACTCCAGGATTGCGCCCTGGGCCAAAGGCAGGCGCTAAACCGCTGAGCCACCCAGGGATCCCTCAGCATGTCTTTTCTTATAAGGGCACTAATCTCATCTTGGGCCTCCACCCTCATGTCCTCATCTAAACCTATACGCTTCCCAGAGATCCCACCTCCTGAAACCATCACACTGGGAGTTAGGGTTTCAACCTGTGCATGGTTGGGGGAGGGGGGTGGTACAGACATTTGGTCCCTCACAGCCAGGAACCACCAGTAGCTAGAAGAGGCAAGGAAGGACCCTTCCCCAGGGCCTTCAGAGGGAGCATGGCCCTAGTGATACCTTGGTTTTGGGCTCTGGCCTTCAGAACTGTGAGAGAATGAATGTCTGTTCTTTTCAACCTCTGAGCTTGTGGTCATTGTTCCAGTGGCTGCTGTAGAAAACTAACACAGAAGGAAAAGAGTCTTCAGAGAGCTGGGGGGAGCACGCATGTGCGTTTCATTGACCCTTCCCCACCTCTATTCATGCCAGGGATCCCCTTCCACCAGGGTCTGTGGCCCCACCAAATACAGCCTCCCCAGATGGAAGGTGACTCCTTCATGGACTTCACACACAGGACCTCACCTGCTTTCTGGACACAGCTCCAAACCCGACTTGCCCACAGGGAAGGGCGGCAGCAGCTAGTAGATGGAGCATGTATTAAAGTCGATGCCGTTGGGAGGCTGGGTGGCTCAGTGGTTGAGCATCTGCCTTTGGCTCAGGGCGTGATCATGATCCTGGGGTCCTGGGATCAAGTCCCACATTGGGCTCCCCAAATGGAGCCTGCTCCTCCCTCTGCCTGTGTCTCTGCCTCTCTCTCTGTGTGTCTCTCATAAATGAATAAATAAAATCTTTAAAAAAGATAATAAAGTCAATGCCAGATAGGGTTACCTGTGTGGCTCAGTTAATTAAGCATCTGACTCTTGCTTTTTTTTTTTTTAAGTTAAAAATTCCTTAATTTTTGTGCTCCTAGTACCACTACCACAATTCATGGGGCAATATACCTGATGTAATGAAAAGAAAAAGACAAAGCTACAACAGAAAGAAGACCTCAGGAATGTACATCTAATTGACACTACATTGCATTAATCAATAGCTGCACTTTTTGCAAACTATGGCTATGACAGTCCTGAACAAGAAGGGTTTCCTGTTTAAGCTGCAGTAACTTTTCTGACTACGGATCATCATTCCTCCTGTGGCAGATTTTTACAGTTCCTCTAATGCATTTGGGACGACTGTCTCAAGGTAACCTGCAGCTTTCCTGACAACTCCTTGCTCTCTCTCCTGCTAAGGACTGTAGCCCTTTTCTTCTGAAAATTTTTTAGAACCTTCTGCTACCATATCCACCATATCCACCACCAGATCCATAACCACCACCATAGGGACCACCCGAGCTTCTTCCACCAGAACTGCCCCCCTTCATGGGTCCATAATTTGATCGCTGTTGTCCACTACAATTTCCAAAATCATAGTTCTCACCACTACCATAGTTTCCTCCAAAATTTCCTCCTTCATTGTAACCATCATATCCTCCACCACCACCACCATATCTGCCTCCTTGGTTTCCATATCCTAGTCCACTACCACCATAGCCTCTGCTGCTATAACCAGGACCTCCACCATAGTTGCCACCATCACCTCCAAATCCGTTATATCCACCATCACCTCCTCCATAACTACCTCTGCTGCCACCACCTCCACGACCATAGCCTCCTCTTCCACCAAAGTTTCCACCACGGCTAAAATTACCACCACCTCCAAAGTTTCCTCCACGACCCATGAAGTTGCCAGATCCACCTCCATGACCTCTTTGTGATCCAGCCGACTGCATCTCTTGTTTAGAAAGGGGCTTTTTCACTTCACAATTATGCCCATTAATAGTGGGGTATTTCTGAACAATAATTTTATCAACTGTATCATGATCATCAAAAATTACAGGGCAGCCCGGGTGGCTCAGCAGTTTAGCGCTGCCTTCAGCCCACAGTGTGGTCCTGGAGACCTGGGATCGAGTCCCACGTTGGGCTCCCTGCATGGAATGGAGCCTGCTTCTCCCTCGGCCTGTGTCTGTCTGTCTCTCTGTGTCTCTCATGAATAAATAAATCTTGAAAAAAAAAGTTACAAAAGCAAATCCTCTCTTTTTTCCACTCTGCCTGTCTTCCATAACTTCTATGGTTTCAATTTTGCCGTACTTTTCAAAGTAGTCTCTTAAATTATATTTTTCTGTATCTTCTTAATACCACCAACAAAAATTTTCTTCACTGTTCAATGGGCACCAGGCTTTACAGAATCCTCTCTAGAAACAGCTCTCTTTGGTTCCTCTGCACGCCCATCAACCTTGGGTGGTCGGGCACACATTGCTGTATCCACCTCTTCAACACAAGAGTAAGTCACAAAACCAAAACCCCTGGAACGTTTTGTTTGGGGGTCTCTCATTACCACAGAGTCTGTAAGTGTGCCTCATTTTCCAAAATGTTCTCTTAAACTATCATCTCTAGTTTCAAAGCTCAAACCACCAATAAACAGTTTTCTCAACTGCTCTGGTTCCTTTGGATCATGGCCCTCCTCCCCTTGGCAGTGGTGGCGACGGCCAGAGTTGGGCTGGGGGCGACCGGGTGGTGGTTTTACCTCCATTTTGAGACTGGACTCGCCTCTTCCAACTCGAGTTCAATATGGTTGACTCTTGGTTTTAGCTCAGGTCATGATCCCAGTGGTGTGGGATCGAGCCCTGTGTTGGCTCCATGCTCAACAGGGAGTCTGCTTGAGATTCTCTCTCCCTCTGCCTTTCCCCTTGCTCTCATGAGCATGCTCTCTTCCTCTCTCAAATAAATGAATATTTATTTTTAAATATTTTTATTTACTTATTCATGAGAGACCCAGAGAGAGGGGGGCAGAGACACAGGCAGAGGGAGAAGCAGGCTCCCTGCAGGGAGCCCGACATGGGACTGGATCCCAGGTCTCCAGGATCAGGCCCTGGGCTGAAGGCGGTGCTAAACCACTGAGCCACTTGGGCTGCCCATAAATAAATCTTAAAATAAACAAAGTTGACAGCTGATAGAAACCGCCTCATACTAAACAAGTGAGCAAGCATTGCAGGCTGCAGGAAGAGCTGTGTGCACGTTTTCTATAGAGCCTCTTGCTGGCCAGTGCTTTAGTGTGATCCAGTAAAATACCAGCATCATCCCAGATCTTGTTTCCCTGCATCCCAGTGGTTTGAAAATAAACCCACCCCTTCTCTTTGAAGGGTAAATCTGTCCATTTAGCAAATTTAAGCCTTTCTCCCAATGTCACCCAGGACCACTCTTCCCTTTAGTCAAAATACTGTAGCCAGTCTGGGTGAGCCTTCTGCTTCTTGAGACACCAAGTTCTCCATGGCCCCGGGTCTTTACACATGCTATTTCCTCTGGCTGAAAAGTTCTGGCTTTTCACATGAGTGACTCCTTCCTGTCCTTTGTACCTTGCCTTCAATGCCAGCTCTTCAGGGAAGCCCCTCCTGACCACTGTTCTCCAGAGTAGCATCCCCACTGTGGTAAGGCAGTCTAATACCTCTTTGCAAAGATGTCCAGATCCTAATCCTCGGAACATGTGAATATATTTCGTTCCATGCAGGGGGGAGTTAAGGTTGCAAATGGAATAAAGTTTGCTATCAATTGACTTTGTTTCTTTCTTTTTTAAATACAGATTTTATCTATTTATTTCAGAGAGAGAGAGCAAGCGCAGGAGCAGTGGGGAGGGGCAGAGGGAGAGGGAGAAGCAGACTCCCTACTGAGCAGGGACCCCAATGTGGGGCTCGATCCCAGGACCCTAGGATCATGACCCGAGCCAAAGGCAGATTCCTAACCAACTGAGCCACCCAGGCATCCCGAGAGATGGCATTTTGAGGAAGATCTGCAGGCTTTGGAGAGGGAGGCAGAGGCCACAAGCCAAGGAATGTGGATGGCCTCTTGAAGCTCTGGAAGACCAGAATACTTGTTCTCCCCCTGAGCCTCCAGAAAGGAACACAGTTCTGCCAACAACACCTTGAATTTAGCTCAGTGAGGCTCAGTTTGGACTTTCTGACCTGCAGAACTGTCAGATAATAAATCTGCATTGTTTTACGCTACCAAGTTTCTAGTACTTGGGTGCAGCAGACCAGCCACTTGGGTGCAGCAGACCAGCCGAGGGAAAATAATACAGATCTTAGTTCCAGTGTGAACCACTCAGAGAAACCCTCTCTGACCATCTTTTTTTTTTTTAAGATTTTATTTATTTATTCATAGAGACACACACACACACACACAGAGAGAGAGAGAGAGAGAGAGAGAGGCAGAGACACAGGCAGAGGGAGAAGCGGCTCCATGCAGGGAGCCCAACATGGGACTAGATCCTGGGTCTCCAGGATCACACCTCAGGCTGCAGGTGACGCTAAACCGCTGCACCACGGGGGCTGCCCCCTCTCTGACCATCTTATCCAAAGAGGCACTCCACTCTCATCCAGTCACTCTCCCAGGTGCCCCCATGGGCTAAGCACTGTTTTAGGTCGTAGGTATCCAGGCACGGACAAGACCTGAAAGATGCCCATCCTCACCGAGCCTGCATGGCCGGTGGGGGGCACATAATCAACAAATGAGGAAAACAAACAGCGTGGTGGCTAGGGGAAGAGCAAGCTCAGGAGGAGGGTAGCAGGTGCTGGGGTCAGGGGTGGGTGCCACATAAATGGCATGGTCATTAACGGGTCACTAAAGGTGACATGTGAGCAAAGACCCAAAGCAAGTGACGGAAGGAGGCAACTCTCTGGGAAAAGAGCAGGACAGGCGGAGGAAACGGCAAAGGGAGAGGCCAGCAGAGCCATCAAATTCATCATCCAAACCAGGGCCTCTGGGAGGGAAGGTGGCACCATTAATAATCATGCTGGACCAGCAGCCACACACCAGGACAGATCACCTCTCAGCGGCAGGGTCCCTGGGCAGTGAGTGAAGGAGGGAGTAGGATGAGATCTGAGACGGTGGGTGTGGGTCCGGCAGGACCTTGTACTTTACTGTGAGGACGTTGGCTGTCACCCTGGGGCAGCTGGGAGTCTATGGGAGAATTTTGAGCAGAATAATAGGATTGGGCTTAGGTTGTAAAAGGATTGCTCCTGGGGCACCTGGGTGGCTCAGTTGTACACACACACTCTCTTTCTCCAATAAATAGAAAAAAAATCTGAAACGAAATGAATGAAACAACTGGCTTGCCAAAAGTCATTATTGACTCAGGGGCAAAGCGAGGCCTCAGTCCGGGTCCCCCGACTCCACCTCTGCGGCACCTGGCCAGGGGCCTGCTTGCCTCACATCCTTGGTCCCCTTTTCTTGCCTTTGTTTGAAATTTGGTGCCACAGTGAAGTAATGGGCTTGGGAGCACCTGGTTAGAAAGCAGGGGCCCCGATGGTGGAAATGCTCCCAGAGAAGAGCCCCGTGCGTCCCCGATGGAAGAAAGGGCACCAGCTTCAGGAGCATCGCCTCCTCAGTGCCTACATCAAGGGGGGCTGGAGACAGAGGACGGGTCTTCCAAAGACCCCCATCATCTCCCTTGCAGGAGGGCAGTCCGGCCACGTTATGTGTCCTAATAGGTTAGGAGGAAGGGCACCTGGTGGCTCAGCAGTTGAGTGTCTGCCTTTGGCTCAGGACTGATCCCAGGGTCCTGGGATCAAGTCCACCATCCGGCTGCCCGCAGGGAGCCTGCTTCTCCCCCTGCCTGTGTCTCTGCCTCTCTCTGTGTCTCTTATGAATAAATAAATAAAATCTTTAAAAAGGGGGAGGGGGAAGCATGAGTTTTTCTGAACTGTATTAACAAGTGACTTTTTCTCTGTCCCTAATTCTCTGTCCACCAGAGTTCATTCAGTGGTGCCGCCTGGGGAGATAGTGCTCGGGATCCGGGCGGGGCAGGGAGGGTGGCAGGTGAGGAGCCCGACCACAGCTCTAAGAGGAGATGCCACGATTTTCTGTCCCACTGCAGTTGCTGTATGATCTCTGCGCTGTTGCCAACACAAGCTTGGCTCTACTTGTGAGGCAGCTACATCTTAGTAATGCGTGGTTTGTGTGCATTTGCTTTATGAAGTTGTTTGAGATCTGATGATCTTAAGCAGATAACCACTACTCATTGATAAGGTCACCTTTTAAACTTGGTGAGTGGGCATATTTACACTTCAGAGAGAAAGGATGGACGTACTTGAACAATTCTTATATAATTATCCGGAGAGACTGAGTGTAAACACGGACAGTGCCAGAGCATATGTAAAAATAGAACTTTGACTCATGGGCTGCAGCAACCTGCCCAGGAAACCAACCCCCTGACCTATAATAAATAACCCTAGAAGCCAGGCTACTGTAAATCAGACTTGCAGGAAGCCAGGTTCCTAGCTCTGGTGACAATCCACAAAGCTAAACAACTTCTGTAACAGTTGACCCCAGATGACCAGATGTAGATTAATAACTGACAGCCTCCCTAATTTTTGTGCCCCCTTCCAATTTAGGACCAACCAGAGGAAGCGAAATAGGTACACCTCACCAATCACATGGGGCACCCCCTTGTAGGCCGCCACCTACAGCTTCCCCAGGCCAACCGCCTCCCATCAGGGCACACCCGAAGAAGGCTTCTTCCATGATAAACCTTCCCCACTTGGGGCGCCTGGGTGGTTCAGTCGGTTAAGCATCTGCCTTCCGCTCAGGTCATGGTCCCGAGGTCCTGGGATTGAGTCCTACATTGGGTTCCCAGTTCAGTGGGGAGTCTGCTTGTCCCCCTGCCTCTGCTTCCCACTTCCCCTGCTTGTGCTCTCTCTCTCTCTCTCAAATAAATGAATAAAATCTTAAAAAAAGAACAACCACAAAAAAAAAAAAAAAAAAAGAACAACCACAAAACACCAGACCTTCTCAACTCTGTCCGTTTTGACTCTTTGTCAAAATGCAAGTGACACTGGCTCACTCCTTTGCTGTAGCCAGTTCAGAAAGAATGGCCTTTACTTTTCTTATTTGGTTGGTCTTCATGTATTTCCACAGTTCACAGAAGACTAATGAGGTTTAAAGACACAATGTGTGTCTGCATGAAATATGTTATGTGTGAATGCTTGTACACATGGGCGACACTGATTAGATATTACTTTAAAAATCAGTTTTAATTTGCAAATGACTGAGTTTTATTTTTTTTTATTTTTTATTTTTTTAAAGATTTATTTATTTATTATAGACATAGAGAGAGAGAATGGTAGAGACACAGGCAGAGGGAGAAGCAGGCTCCATGCAGGGAGCCCAACGTGGGACTAGATCCCGGGACTCCAGGATCACGCCCTGGGCCAAAGGCAGGCGCCAAACCGCTGAGCCACCCAGGGATCCCCGCAAATGACTGAGTTTTAATTCCAGGATTCTTTGGCAAAGATCTCAGGAGAAGTGTGTCTAAGCAAACGCAGGCACTTTCCCAGAAACCACTGCCCTCCAGAATGTCATGGTTGTAACTTCGTGAAGTTGTCTTCAAAGTGTGGCCTCTGTTTGGCTGGCAAATGTGTGTCCGGGAAGGAGGGGCAGCACCTGCTTTGTGTGGGGAACCGAGCTGACCTCGTCCCCCAGCGCAGGCTTCAGGCTGGGGAGGCCGCAGTCTTGCTCTGTTCCCAGAAAAGTCTGTGACAGTCATAAACCACAGGTGGGCAGAAACCCTAAAGCCTCCAGGTGCCACACAGGAGAAATGCAGAGACGGATCTGGGGTCACATGGGGAAGGAGCAGGCTCCAAGAGGTGGTAGTTGCTGAGAGGGAGGGGGGAATCAGTCAACCTTGGAAACAGATTGGGCCCCCGCGACTGAAAGAAATAAAGGTAGGCTTCAAATAAATCAGCTGCGGCCAAGTACATAACATTTTTATTAAAAATCTAAAATCTCGCCCTGGCCTTTAAGTCAGCCAGATTTAGTGTTACGACTTCCTACGAGTGGTCCTGTTAGCCTAGAGTCGGGGTGCGC